>NC_133335.1:11362326-12779826 GCF_042186555.1 Aquarana catesbeiana
GTAGTTACAAGGTTGAATAAAGACCAATCCATCCAGTTCGACCTGTGATGTGTGTGTGTGCATGTGTTTATGTCAATAGTAAGTCGTATATATATCCCTGTATGTTGTGATCATTAAGATGCCCATCTAATAGTTTTTTTAAACTATCAATGCTCCCTGCTGATACCATGTGCCATCTGCTGGCAGAATACAATAGCGCTGTGCATAGGTGTACACCCCAAAGCTCCAACATATTTGCTTGTGTGTGCATGTACACTCACAGTGTCAGCAGAGCAATGGACTATGTCAGTAGGGCAGAGATTGATGTCAGTCAGTAGAACAGTGGATTGTGTCAGTAGGGCAGTGGGAGTGAGTGGTGTCAGTCAGTAGGGCAGTGGATGGTGTCAGTAGGGCAGTGGACAATATTTGTAGGGCAGAGATTGGTATCAGTAGAGCAGTGGACGGTGTCAGTAGGACAGTGGACGGTGTCAGTAGGGCAGTGGGAGTGAGTGGTGTCAGTCAGAGCAGTGGGCAGTGTCAGTAGAGCAGTGGAAGGTGTCAGTAGGGCAGTGGGCGGTGTCAGTAGGGCAGTGGGCGGTGTCAGTAGGGCAGTGGATGGTGTCAGTAGGGCAGTGGATGGTGTCAGTAGAGCAGTGGATGATGTCAGCAGAGCAGTGGATGGTGTCAGTATAGCAGAGGTTGGTGTCAGTAGGGCAGTGAACGGTGTTAGTAGAGCAGTGGATGGTGTCAGTAGAGCAGTGGATGGTGTCAGTAGAGCAGTGGATGGTGTCAGTAGGGCAGAGGTTGGTGTCAGTAGAGCAGTGGACGGTGTCAGCAGAGCAGTGGATGGTGTCAGTAGGGCAGTGGATGGTGTCAGTAGAGCAGTGGATGGTGTCAGTAGAGCAGTGGACGGTGTCAGCAGGGCAGTGGATGGTGTGTGTAGGGCAGTGGATGGTGTCAGTAGAGCAGTGGATGGTGTCAGTAGGGCAGTGGATGGTGTCAGTAGGGCAGTGGATGGTGTCAGTAGGGCAGTGGATGGTGTCAGTAGAGCAGAGGTTGGTGTCAGTAGGGCAGTGGATGGTGTCAGTAGGGCAGAGGTTGGTGTCAGTAGAGCAGAGGTTGGTGTCAGTAGGGCAGTGGATGGTGTCAGTAGGGCAGTGGATGGTGTCAGTAGGGCAGTGGATTGTGTCAGTAGGGCAGAGCGTTTATGGACGTCCTCCCAAAACTGTGCCCCAGAAGGCTGCAGGGGAAGGTGGGGGGGGTGAACATCTGCTCGAATCACCGTGGCGATCCGACCGGCAGTGGGAGCGGGTACCTGTCAAAACCAGGTACCCATTCGCCCCCACCCAAAAAAAAAGAAGTGCAAAAACCTACAGAGGAAGAGGGGAGTAGGCAGATAATCTGAACTTTCCTTTTGGTTGAAGTTCTGCTTTAACTCCTTCAGATCCGCGTTATAGCCGAATGACGGCTACAGTGCGGATCTTCTTTGCCGGGAGGGCGTCAATAGACATCCTCCCCTTTGCACGTGCGTGCTGTGATCACCGAGTCACCGATACTTGGGTGATCACAGATTGGAGTAAGGGGCCGATCCCGGCCCTATACCACATGACAATGACAGCTGATCACGTGATGTAAACAGAAGATCGGTAATCTTTTTTTTTTTTTTTTTCTCACGCTGACAGCATGAGGAGAAAAAAAAGCTGATCACCGGCTTCAGTGCAAGGGACATCGGTCCTGAAGAGGAAGCCGCCTCATCTGTGCCCACCAATACTGCCTTCAAGTGCCACCTGCCAGTGCCCACACAGTGCCATGAATCAGTGCCCACCAGTGCATAAGTGCCAGCGATCTGAGCCCCCTATCAATGCCCACCAGTGGTGCCAATCAGTGCCTCAATAGTGCCACCCAGCAGTGCTGCCTATCAGTGTCCATCACTGCCACCCATCAGTGCCCATCACTGCCAACTATCAGTGCCACGTATTAGTGCCCTTCAGTGCCATCCATCAGTGCCACCTTACAGTGCCCACCAATGCCACCTATCAGTGCCCACCAGTGCCGCCTCATCAGTGCCCACCAGTGCTGCCTATTAGTGGCCATCAGTGCCGCCTTATCAGTGCCCATCAATGCAGTCTATCGGTGCCCATCAGTGCAGCCTCATCAGCGCACATCAATGAAGGAGAAAAATTACCTGTTTGCAAAATGTATTAACAAAATATAAAACGGTTTTGTATTTTTTTTTTTTAATCCGGTCTTTTTTAATTTTTTTTATCAAAAAATAAAAAACCCAGAGGTAATTAAATACCACCAAAAGAAAGGTCTATTTGTGGGAAAAAAACTATAAAAATTTAATTTGTGTACAGTGTTGTATGACCGCACAATTGTCGTTCAAAGAGTGACAGCGCTGAAAGCTGAAAATTGGCCTGGGCAGGAGGGGGGTTTAGGTGCCCGGTAAGCAAGTGGTTAAGGAGGGGTAAATTGCAAATGTGGGTGTGATACAACGTTTTCAGGTCTGCTCTTTTAATATTTTGCTTTTCAAAGTGCCTGGCGCCTTGCCAGTGCCTTGTCGAAGGTTTTACCCAGCAGCGGACTTGGCCTGACCCCAGTTTCCTATGTATCTGCTGCAAGGTCTTCAGGCCAAGCAATACACATGCTTCAGGACTTTGATTAATTGCCATGCAGGACAACTTCATACTTCATAGTCTATGTGCCAGGGGCTGCCTTATCATCCCTTCACACTGGACAGCAGGTGACACCATCAAAGGTTCTCCATGAAGACCAGCCTGTCTTCCAAAAGTGTCTCAAACAGATCAGAGACCTCCCAAGCCCAAAGTAACGGCAAGCTCAGATGGGGGGGGGGGGGGGGGGGGGTTTATGGCAGTAATGTTGAGGCTCTCCTTCAGCTCAAGAGATAAATACAAATTGTTTGTGGGGAATCATTTTAAAGAAGGCACCTTCCCAGTCTGTAGAAGATACTGTTGCTTAGTTACTAGAATGGTGCTTATTTCTTTGAGATCTGTCAGAATATGAGAAACATTTATGGCCAACATCTCAAGCGTAGGCCCTACAGAGCATGAGAAATCTGACGGCTTGGATTAACGTTCTGCAAGACTCAGTGAGTGGAAAGTTGTTTTTTTTTATTTTTTGCAAAAAAAAAAAAATGGAATTACATATGTAAAGAGCTTGACAAATACTCATAGCTCATTCATTGAGTCAAGCAGAAAATTTAACCTCAGGCATAACTTCCTGTTTTGGGATTTAAATCCCTCTGCTACGCTTTCCTCCGCAATCCTCTATTGTAGTTCTGCTGAACTCTTTACCTAACACAGGTTTTTATATTGCTGCAGGAAAAGTGGTGATAACAGAAAATCCCCAAGGTATTTAAAATGTATGTAAAGCCAAAACTTTTATTTTTTTTAATTTTTGGATGGAATAAGGAGTAGATTAATATTGGCGCCTGCATCCCTTCCTGGGAGATCCATCCTTTCTTATTTGTTCTGGATACCGTTGTCTCCAGAGGAGAACGTGACGGGAAATCCAGAAATAAAGAAGAAATCTTGGTGACACTTGTTCAGGTGACACTTGTCTAAAAGGGGATATACCCTTGTTATAAAGTAATCTAATTTTTCATAATGTTGTATCTCTGGGAAGCAGAAAAAAAAATCAGAGAGGGGGTCCCAACCATTTCATACTCTATCAAAACGAAAAAGAAAAGTTTGGTCTTGTGTTCTCCTTCTTACTGATGTTGAATATTTTTATTTTACAAATAGTAGAGTGTTGTACCCAGGGGTTTGTCTCAAAAATAGGTGCAGGTACTCGAACCCCCCCCCAGTACAGAGCTCTTCTGCCACCCCCCAGGACAGAGCTCCCCCTCACAGTGCTGAGCTTTTCCCCCCATTGCTCCTCCTCTCACCCAGTACAGAGCTCTCCCCCCACCCCCCAGTACAGATTTCCCCCATCCCTCCAATGCAATACAGAGCTCCCCCTTACAGAACAGAGCTTTCCCCACTATCCTTCCCCTTTTTTACTCAGTACAGAGTGCTCTCTCCACCCTCCAATACAGAGCTCCCCTTCACAGTACAGAGCTTTTCCACATTCTTCTCCTTCCCGCCCAGTACAGTGCTCTCCACCGACTCTTCTCTCGCACAGTACAGAGCCACCCTCAGCACAGAGCTCCTCCCACAGTACAGAGTGCCCTCTCCACCCTCAGAGTTCTCTTTCATAGTACATGGCTTTCCACCATCAATCCCCTTCCAGTCAGTACAGAGCTGTCCCCCCCCCCCCCCAGTAAAGAGCTCCCCTTCACAGTATAGGGTTTTCCCCCTATCACTCCCAGCCAGTACAGAGCTCCCCCCTCACAGTATGGGGCTGTCCCTCCATCCCTCCTACCCAGTACAGATCTCTCCCCCCATCCTCCAGTACAGAGCTCCCCCTCACAGTATAGAGCTTTCCCCCATTCCTCTCCTTCCCACCTAGTACAGAGCTGCCCACTGACCCTTCACTCACACAGCTGTCACGAATATCACGTCTACCTTAATGCAGGTGGTCAGACACTATAGCTGGTTACTGTGTGCTTCACTTGTAGCAGCCCCCTATCCCTTAAAGGGGTTGTAAAGATAAAAATTTTTTCACCTTAATGCATTCTATGCATTAAGGTGAAAAAACTTTTGACAGTACCGCCGCCCCCAGCCCCCCCGTTTTACTTACCTGACGCCTCGAATCTTCGCTGCTCGTCCTCATTGCAGCTCAGCCTGGTCGCTGATTGGCTGCAGTGGATGGATTGAAAGCAGCGCAGCCATTGGCTCGCGCTGCTGTCAATCACATCCGATGACGTGGCGCGCCGGGGGGCGGGGCCGAGTGATACAGCTAGCGGCTATAGCCGCCGGCTGTATCACGGGAGCGCGCCCGCAAGCACTCACCACCATGCGAGGGAGCTCGCATTAAGGTGGTAAATGCTTGCGGGGAGGAGCTGAAACAGCCGCCGAGGGACCCCAGAAGACCAGGTTCGGGGCCACTCTGTGCAGAACGAGCTGCACAGTGAAGGTAAGTATGATATGTTTGTTATTTTAAAAAAAAAAAAAAATTACCTTTACAACCCCTTTAAGGTAAGCAGGCCTACCGGTACTTGGTTGCCCCCAGGACTTATACACAACGCTATAGTGCCTGGCCACCACACCAGGGCAGACGCGAACGTAGCAAACAACAGACTACTTGCAGTTTAGCAGCCAGATAACGTGGTTCTATGACAGTCCAGGTAAAAGGCAGGCTGAGTTCAGGGAATAGTCCAATATCCAATCCAGGTCATACACAGGGAAATCCAATAGCAAAGCAGGGCAGACAAACGTGAGGCTTGATCAGGAACAATGCTGGTAACTCTGTCTCTATCACAAGCAAGGGATAGAGTGTTCAGTTCGCTTATATCAGGTGACTGACCAGATCAGTCACCTTGCAGGTGATCACAGACAGGGGGAATGCAACAGCGAACACCTGGATGCTGGCTTGAGGAAATAAGGAGCAGGAGCACTAAATGATCCTGACAACAGCACAGAGCTACTCTCACAGTACAGAGTGCTCATCACCCCCCCCCCCCCCAGTACAATGTTCCCCCCATACCACCCTTTCCCACCCAGTACAGAGCTCCCCCTTAATGTACAAGGCTTTCCCCCCATCCCTCTCCCTTCCACTCGATACACAGTTCCTCCTCCACCCTGCAATACAGAGCCCCCCCCCTCACAGTACAGAGCTTTTCCCCATTCCTCTCCTTCCCACCCAGTACAGCGTTCTCCACTGACTCTTCCATCACACAGTAAAGAGCCACCCCCCTCAGCACAGAGCTCCTCCCACAGTACAGAGTACTCTCTCCACCCTCTTCCCCCATACAGAGTTTTCTCTCACAGTATGGGGCTTTCCCCCCATCCCTCCTACCCAGTACAGATCTCTCCCCCTACCCTCCAGTACAGATCTCTCCCCCTACCCTCCAGTACAGATCTCTCCCCCTATCCTCCAGTACAGTGCTCCCCCTCACAGTACAGAGCTTTCCCCCATTCCTCTCCTTCCTACCCAGTACAGATCTCTCCCCCACCTTCCAGTACAGAGATCCCCCTCACAATATAGAGCTTTCCACCATTCCTTTCCTTCCCACCCAGTACAGAGCTTCCCCTCACAGTTCTGGGCTTTCCCCCCATCCCTCCTACCCAGTACAGATCTCTCCCCCTACCCTCCAGTACAGATCTCTCCCCCTACCCTCCAGTACAGATCTCTCCCCCTACCCTCCAGTACAGATCTCTCCCCCTACCCTCCAGTACAGATCTCTCCCCCTACCCTCCAGTACAGATCTCTCCCCCTACCCTCCAGTACAGATCTCTCCCCCTACCCCCCAGTACAGATCTCTCCCCCTACCCCCCAGTACAGATCTCTCCCCCTACCCTCCAGTACAGATCTCTCCCCCTACCCTCCAGTACAGATCTCTCCCTCTACCCTCCAGTACAGATCTCTCCCCCTACCCTCCAGTACAGTGTTCCCCATCACAGTACAGAGTTTTCCCCCATTCCTCTCCTTCCCACCCACTACAGAGCATCCCCTCACATTACAGGGCTTTCCCCTCATCCCTCCCCCTCCCACCCAGTACAGATCTCTCCCCCTACCCTCCAGTACAGATCTCTCCCCCTACCCTCCAGTACAGAGCTCCCCCTCACAGTATAGAGCTTTCCCCCATTCCTCTCCTTCCCACCCAGTACAGAGCTCTCCACCAACCTTTCTCTCATACACAGCACAGAGCTCCTCTCACAGTACAGTGTCCTCACCACCCTCTCCCCCCCCCAGTACAAAGTTCCCCCCATACCTCCCCCTCCCACCCAGGACAGATCTCTCCACCCTCACAGTACAAAGCGCTCCCTCCTCTTCCTCCTAGTACAGAGTTCCCCCCCCACACAGTGCAAAGCTGTCCCACCATTTTTAGGAGAATGCCAGGGAGAAGTCCTCGGCGAGATCTGCAGGGAGGTGGGTGATGCTGCTCAAAGAAGCGCACTGCCAACGGTAGAGGAAGTGAGCAGTGCAGAAAACTTTCTCTACCAGCTTCTTTGTTTAACACAGACAAGTCTGTGAGGACAGGGCAGTGCCAGAGATGGCAGATAAAATGACTGACTTGTTTTGGCAAAAAAAAAAAAAAAAAAAAGCCCCGGTTGCACCGTGTTAGCCATCGATTCATGCAGAAAGTTTTAATTTTTAAACGTTTCCTTTTATAGGCTAACTTGAGTTATTAAACATTCACGCTTTCCGGATGACTCTGATCACTTCATTAGAAATGGATGAACATACATGGTTACGTATTCTGTCTGATCTGTAGGAATAGTAAGTTGGCCAGGACATATTGCTCCCCGATTGTAGTATTCACCTGAAATTTCTCTTTATGGAACTGACTTTAAAGGGTAACTCCACTTTTGTGGGAAAAAAAAAATAGCAAATAAAAAAAATAATACAGTGTATATAATGGTGACACAAGTCATATTGTGCTTAAATATTATTACCAATAACCTTTCCTTTTCAATCTGCAGCTCTGTAATTTTTTGTAGAATGCAATATGGCCACCTGGAAGTGTTCTGTACACAGATGGTATACAGAACGCCCCCCCCCCCCCAGAAATGTCATTTCCTGCCTGTGTGATTGGCTTACTGATTTTCCCAGAGTTCTGCACTAAGATACAAGTCAGATTGTGGGCATTCCTTGCAACAAATATCTCATTTTTGGTGGAAAACTCCCAAATGGAAATGACGTCTGAATGGGTTGCAGACCCTGCCACTTTCCTCATTAGAGCCCTGCAAGTGCAGCACCTGATTTGGTTATTCTAATATCACTCCCATACAGATTCATTGTGCATATGGACACAGACAGACAAACAGCTATTTCTTCAGAACATAGGTGTGCGCAGCCTGTTGCATTAGGGTGTGCACTCCAGAGCACAAACACACATGCGTGTATATCAGCAGAGCAGTGGACGGAGTCAGTAGGGCAGAGATTGGTGTCAGTAGGGCAGTGGATGATGTCAGTAGTTATTTTTTATTTTTTTTATTATTTTTGTACAATTTTTAAATTTTTTTATAATTTTTTTTACATTTTTTTTTCCATTGGGGGGCTTTGGTAAAATATCGGCAGTCTAAACAGACCCCTGATGTCTCACTTCAGAGACAGAGAAAAAAAATGAGGACAGAGATTCCCCAGTCCCTTTCTCGTCTTACTAACTATGTCAATAGTTATTTATTTAAAAATGTGTTTTTTTGTTTTTTTTTACAATTTTCTTTTTTTTAATTATTTTTTTACAATTTTTTTCGGAGTCCCATTAGGGGGGCTTTGGTGAAATATCAGGGGTCTAAACAGACCCCAGATGTCTCACTTTTGAGACAGAGAAAGAAACCGAGGACAGAGATTCCCCAGTCCCTTTCTCGTCTTACTGACGGTGTCAGTAGTTATTTATTTGGATTTTTTTTAAATTATTTTTTTACAGCTTTCTTTTTCTTTAATTATTTTTTTACAATTTTTTTAGGACTCCCATTAGGGGGGGCTTTGGTGAAACATCAGGGGTCTAAATAGACCCCTGATGTCTCACTTTTGAGACAGAGAAAGAAACCGAGGACAGAGATTCCCCAGTCCCTTTCTCTGCAGCCTGCAGTAAACATAGTTTACTATGCTTCAATTAAGAATGAAGACAGGAGCGATCGGTACAGATCACCCACTGTGTTCATTCAGAAAATAATAAATATTTATTAAATATTTAAATGAATAAAGCAAAAGGTGGACCCGGCAAACTCAAACAAAGAAAAAAGAGTCTCACTGTGGCCCATCCCATTAGTTTCAAATTCCATACAATGTAAATTCCCCCTAATGAAGGAAGGCCGGGATCCAACCGGATACGAGGCCATTCCTCCACCGGGCAAGGGACTTTAAATGTGCCTAGCAAGTGAGAAACCAAATAATATATACAAAAAAAACCTCACATCACAAAAACATCAGTTTTATTGTATATTGTTAAAAGATGCCATCTAGATTAAAATCAACAGTACAAAACAATCAGACAAATGTACATAGGTATAGCAAACGTGTGACCACTGACGCGTTTCGCTACATATGCTTCTTCAGAGTACACACTCTAAAGATGACAGCTACAAAAGTAATAAGAAAAAAATCTTAACAAAATTTCAAAAAACACACAATAATAAATACTGAAGCAGATATGAAGAAACATAACTCATATATAATGATACATAAACTATATAAGCCAGGAGGGACCTCAGAAAAAAAAAGGGGGAAGGAGGGAGAAAAAAAAGAGTTGAAATATTAAAATGTTTTTCAGTCCCTTCCCTGCTCCTGAGAGGAGAAGAGGTAAGATGGCAGCACTGCAGGTGGGAGGCAGGAAGCAGGGGGAAACAGCGCCACACGGGATAATTAGGGTGTGCCCAGGCACATCCGGCACACCCTGTGCGCACACCTATTCTTCAGAATAACAAAGGCTAGACATGTGCAATTTGTTTCCTTCCGAATTTGTTTTTTGGCAAAATTCGACAAAACCCGTTTAAGGAATTTCTCCAAAAAACGAAAATTCGAACTAAAATCCGAAATTTGAAAGTCCTAAATTCAAAAATTCTAATGTCCGAAAAAAACAAAAATCCAAAAGTAAGAACGAAAATCTAAAATCTGAAAATTCAAAAATCCGAAAATAAGAACGAAAATCCGAAAATAAGAATGAAAATCCAAAAATTCAAAAGAATGAAAATCCTAAAATAAGAATGAAAATTCTAAATTCGAAAATCCGAAAATAAGAATGAAAATCCGAAAATTCCAAAGAACGAAAATCCGAAATAATAACTAACTACCTAAAAATAACTATTACTAACTATTCAATTATAGGTATTGGAATTTCCTTTCAAATTTGGCTGGTAGTGAACTTAACGAATCCGAACTTATCCAAAGTTATGAATTATCCGAAATAATGAATGCCGCATCTAAACGAATGGAACATAACAAATTATTAACAATAAATAATAATAAAAATAAGTAAAAATAAAAATGTTTTATTATTATTATTATTATTATTAATAATAATTCATTATGTTCCATTTGTTTAGCTACGGCATTCGTTATTTTGGATAATTCACAACTTCGGATAAATTCGTATTCGCTATGTTCACTAACAGCCAAATTTAAAGGGAAATTCCAATACCTATAATTGAATAGTTATAGCTATTATTAGTTATTATTACTTTCTAATTTTCGGATTTTCGTTCTTTACAATTTTCAGATTTTCGTTCTTATTTTCGGATTTTCGTTCTTTCAAATTTTCTGATTTTTGTTCTTATTTTCGGATTTTAGAATTTGCGGATTTTAGAAAGTTACGCTTTCAGCCATGAAATATCGCATGTTGTGCTTTCGCCTCATTAAATGTCACTCATACAAATGGATATAAAGGGACTGCAACATCAGAGGCATCACATTCTGTTTTTGCACACAACATCCCGATTGATTCAATCGTAGTTCTTGCCTCCTTACCTTGCCAGGAGAATTATTGTAATATGATCTTTAAGTAAAGCAGTCATCACACTATATATCTTGTGTGTATTGGCATGGAGAAGTACAATGAGGGGGGACTTAAAGGAGGGGCTGCGGACGTGAACGGCAATCCTAACTGTCCTTAATAAGCCGTCATGTACATTCTGTTTTATTAAATGTAAATGGATGTCAGTAAGTGAAAAGCAGTAATGTAGTACAATGTAATAAGGAAAAGGGAAGCGGCCTTCATCATACTTCATTGTGAAAGCTGCTCGATGGAAACGCAGTTTAAAGTTTTCGGCTTCCAAGACTTTTTTTTTTTTTAATTGAACGCTGGCTTAAAAAAAAAAAAAAAAAGGTAATTTTTAAAAATTAAATAGAGCAGATAGCTAAAAGAGGAGATGAGGATCACACGGCTTGGGGGCAGAAGATTGTTATGGGGTGTAGCACCTTCTACCAAGGAGGGTGCTGGAGGTGAGGTTTTTTTTGGTGAGTGCAGGTACCGGTAAATTTAAGCAGGCCTAGCTGGAAGCTTTGATCTGTGTGGGCTGGGAGTGGCTCGGTGTAGGCTGGTGACTCACAGATAGCATTACTTCTTAGGTTACCTCCCTCTGGCTTCTAGAGTATTCTAGAAGAGAGGAGGGGAGGAAGAGAGGTGGAGCTGTCTGAGGTGTCTCAGGGATCCCTGACCAATCCCCGACTAGGATTGGCAGGGGGTGTTGTTGGGTGGAAGAACTGAGGATGGAGTGCTAGTCTGTCGGGGCCTTTGAGGCCGCTCCCCTGTCTGGGGGGGCGACCTTGGGCCTGGGGCTCGGGTGCAGGAAGGATCCATTCAAGAACGCATGAAGAATCTGGACAGGAGGCACAGAGAGGACAGGACAGCGGGAGTAGTACTGGCGGGGAAGTCTTCGGGAGGGATCCGCCGGTGTGTGTGTGAGGCCAGGAGGGCCGGTGAGTGGTAGGCACAGTCGGGAGAACTGGGGAGGCATGCCTGAGAGAACTGAGAGTGCGCCGTCTCAGATGGGTGCAGAGCCAGCGGTAAGGACTGGAATGTCACGGGCAGTGGAGTCGGGCAGCTGCAGCCAGGAGGGCTGGCAGGGCCTGAAGAGGGATTACTGGGAGCAGTAGTCCACCAGAGGACAGCTAGCACTAAAGGCTTTCTATTCTATTTTTGCTACACCAAAAGGGACCCGTGGTCCCTGCCTGGCAATTTCTAAGGCCTGACTGAGTCAGAGTTGGGCCTAATCATGTGCTAGCTGTACCTGGAAGCAGGTGTTGTGCAGGAGAGAGAGTGATAGTCTGCAAGCAAGTGTTATGCAGGAGGAGTTTGGAAAAGTGTCTTGTACAAAGAGCGTACATAGTTCTGTCCCAGATTGACTGTTCTGAAATTCTACTGGGCAGAACTGGACCAGAACTCTCCCATTCCACCGGGGAGCCCAGGACTGAAGTTGGCTGTTCTGCCAGATGACTATAGAGATGACCGAGGACCAGAATTTTCCCATTCCAACGGGGAACCCAGGACTGAAGTTGACTGTTCTGCCAGATGACTATAGAGATGACCGAGGACCAGAACTCTCCCATTCCACCGGAGAGCCCAGGACTGAAGTTGGCTGTTCTGCCAGCTGACTATACAGATGACCGAGGACCAGAACTCTCCCATCCCACCGGAGAGCCTAGGACTGAAGTTGGCTGTTCTGCCAGCTGACTATAGAGATGACCAAGGACCAGAACTCTCCCATTCCACTGGGGAACCCAGGACTGAAGTTGGCTGTTCTGCCAGATGACTATAGAGATGACCGAGGATCAGAACTCTCCCATTCCACCGGGGAACCCAGGACTGAAGTTGGCTGTTCTGCCAGATGACTATAGAGATGACCGAGGACCAGAACTCTCCCATCCCACTGGAGAGCCCAGGACTGAAGTTGGCTGTTCTGCCAGCTGACTATAGAGATGATCGAGGACCAGAACTCTGCCTGCCCACCGGAGAGCCCAGGATTGAAGTTGGCTGTTCTGCCAGATGACTATAGGAGAAGACCGAGGACCAGCACTCTCCCTGCCCACCGGGGAGCCCAGGACTATATTTGGCTGTTGGCCTACTGCTGGCTTACTATAAAGAATTTCCCCAATTGACTCTACAGTCATCTCTATGATCTTCTCTATAGAAACCGGAACAAAGAGTATCTTGCTACTTCTGATTTCGGTCTAATATAAACAGGCCATTACTGGCCTGTGAAAGCATCGTATCAAACCGATCTTGGTTTAAACAGATGCTTTTAAGGGCAGAGGAGAGAACTGAGACCCCAGATGTCTCAGTAAAGACAACCTGTCACTGCCCAAGCTATCACAAGGGATGTTGTTCATCCCTTGTGATAACAACATAAGTTATACAATAAAAATAAAATGTAAATAAAATAAATAATAAAAAAATGTGCATATGTAAACGCTGTTCACACTACATATGTAAGTTATCCCTGAGAACGTTATAGCGACTCAGTGAGAGCAATATTTCTAGAGCCAGACCTCCTCTGTAACTCTAAACTGGCAACCTGCAAAGGCTTTTAAAGTATCACCTCAAGAGTTTTAAAAATGTCGCCATTCCACGAGCATGAGCAATTTTAAAGCGTGACATGTTTGGTATCAATTTACTCGGTGTACCATCATGTTTTACACCATATTACCAAAAGTATTGGGACGCCTGCCTTTACACGCACATGAACTGTAATGGCATCCCAGTCTTAGTCTGTAGGGTTCAATATTGAGTTGGCCCACCCTTTGCAGCTATAACAGCTTCAACTCTTCTGGGAAGGCCGTCCACAAGGTTTAGGAGTGTATCTATGGGAATGTTTGACCATTCTTCCAGAAGAGCATTTGTGAGGTCAGACACTGATGTTGAACGAGAAGACCTGGCTCACAGTCTCCGCTCTAATTCATCCCAAAGGTGTTCTATTGGGTTGAGGTCAGGACTCTCTGCAGGCCAGTCAAGTTCCTCCACCCCAAACTCGCTCCTCCATGTCTTTATGAAGCTTGTTTTTTGCACTGGTCCATATCATTTGGTGGAGGGGGGGGGGGATTATGGTGTGGGGTTGTTTTTCAGGGGTTGGGCTTGGCCCCTTAGTTCCAGTGAAGGGAACTCTTAAGGCGTCAGCATACCAAGACATTTTGGACAATTTCATGGTCCCAACTTTGTGGGAACAGTTTAGTCAGTCAATCTGTTTGTGTTTAGATTTTCTTTATTCTTTACTATTTGCAGCTACACAACTCACACCTAAATCTTAGAATAGGAAATATGAATGATATAAACTCCTCTTGTGGCAGACACTGAAGCTCCTCAAAATCTGTTAAGCTCCCGGATTTTCACACTCTAAAGTCTGTAGAGCTTTCAGGGAATCGGTGCCAATAACAAGGACCCCCCCTCCCAGCAAATGGTTGTTGTGTAGGTGGAATTGCCTTATTAATGGGAGAGGACAGAGTGCAATGTCTGGAGCTAATCCAGTGATTGATTTTACAGCAGTGCTGTGCAGTGTGACCTCTATCAACATACAACATGTTGAACGCAGTAGACTATATCCTGTACACAGTATGATAACAGTTTAAAGTATTTGTCATTTTCTGCAGCAGTCTATTCAGATGCAGGAACCCTGCCAGATAGTCCAGTCAGGTCCTGGACCTTAACTTCAGAAGAAGTGCAACTTGGTAAAGCACACCCCCCAGTCTGCTGATTCCATAAGGAAGGAGCATACCTCTGCTGTGCCCCCACTCCCCCAGCAATATGTTCCCCAATTTGCAGTAGAGTACTATTGGCTCCTAGTACTGTCCTTTTCCCTCCACCCCAAACTCGCTCATCCATGTCTTTATAGACCTTGCTTTGTGCACTGGTCCAAATCATTAGGTGGAGGGGGGATTATGGTGTGGGGGCTGTTTTTCAGGGGTTGGGTTTGGCCCCTTAGTTCCAGTGAAGGGAACTCTTAAGGCATCAGCATACCAAGACATATTGGACTATTTCATACTCCCAACTTTGTGGGAACAGTTTGGGGATGGCTCCTTCCTGTTCCAACATGACTGCACACCAGTGTACAAAGCAAGGTCCATAAAGACATGGATGAGTAAGTTTGGGGTGGAGGAACTTGATTGACCTGCACAGAATCCTGACCTCAACCCAATAGAACACCTTTGGGATGAATTAGAGTGGAGACTGTGAGCCAGGCCTTTTCGTCCAACATCAGTGCCTGACCTCACAAATGCTCTTCTGGAAGAATGGTCAAACATTCCCATAGACACACTCCTAAACCTTGTGGACAGCCTTCCCAGAAGAGTTGAAGCTGTTATAGCTGCAAAGGGTGGGCCAACTCAATATTGGACCCTACGGACTAAGACTGGGAGGCCATTAAAGTTCATGTGTGCGTAAAGGCAGGCGTCCCAATACTTTTGACAATATAGTGTATGTTAAAGTGACACCAAAGGTCATTTTTTTTTTTTTTTAATAACAAACATGTGATACTTACCTCCACTGTGCAGCTCTTTTTGAACACAGTGGTCCCTATCCTGGTCTTCTGGGGTCCCTCGGGGGCTGTCTCGGCTCCTCCCCGCATCAGATAACCCCTGGGAGTAGCGCTCTCCCGGGGGGTTACCTTGCGGGCGTGCTCCTAAGTCCAGCAGGACTCGGCCCCGTCCCCCGGCAGCCTCGTCATTGGATTTGATTGACAGCAGCGGGAGCCATTGGCTGCGCTGATATCAATCTATCCAATCAACAGCCGAGAACCCCCTAGCAGAGAGAAGGGGCGTCCCCATGGGACAAGTTAGAGGGTTCAGGTAAGTAAAATGGGGGGTGGGGCTAGGGGGGGCGGTCACTGACAGGTGTTTTTTCACCTTAATGCATAGGATGCATTAAGGTGAAAATACACAAACCTTTACAACCCCTTTAAGTTCAACATACTAAGTATTGTGTCAGTGTAACACTTCCAGGTATTTATTACCTCTTACAGAGATCACAGTGGGGGGGGTTTACTAAAACTGGAGAGTGCAAAATCTGGGGCAGCTCTGCATAGTAACCAATCAGCTTCCGCGTTTTATTGTCAAAGCTTCATTGAACAAGCTGAAGTTAGAAGCCGATTGGCTTCCATGCGAAGCTGCACCAGATTCTAAGTGCTCAAGTTTTTGTAAAGCTCCCCCAGTGCTCCCCCTGACAATGGATGAAGGATGGAGTCTACTGGAGCCAGCTGGGACCCACCGTGGGGCGAAACCAGTGGCGTCCTGACCTCTCACGAAGGAGGCGGGGCCTCAGAAACGTGTTGCGGTCCGCCCCCTCTCTCTTTCTCTGCCTACCTGTTTGTGCTTTGATACACTGTCAGTGGATTGTGTGTGAGAGTTTAGGACGCGGCTGGTTCTCCCCATGGCGGGTCCCAGCTTGTGCCTGTGGCTGCCCTCCAGGCCATCGAGACCGCTGCCTCTTTGCTGAGCACACCAGACCAGTCCTACAGTATACAGTTCACAGAAGTTTTACATGTAAGTGATACTGAATAAATTGCATTCTGTTTTTGCTCATACTTACCTGGGGCCAGGGCTGTCTTTAAGGCAGGGCAAAAGGGGCAGCTGCCCCGGGCCCAGTCATTGTTGTGGGGCCCAAAGCAGCTGCCCCTTGAGCCTACACTACCTGAAAATAGTTGGCAAGTGGATTTGGGAGGGCCCAAGAAAATGTTTGCTCGGGGTCCAATCAATATTAAAGACGGCCCTGCCTGGGGCCCTTTGTTATTGTTTCACATGCTCATGAGGGAATACCAAACCCACTGAGGAGCTGTCTGTGATTGTGTGTGTAGCTCGATCCATCAAGATAATCATTCACCCTGCTAGAGTGCCTTGAAAAAGTATTCATACATCTTGAAATTCTCCACATTTTGTCATGTTACAACCAAAAACGTAAATGTATTTTACTGGGATTTTATGTGATAGACCAACACAAAGTGGCACATAATTGTGAAGTGGAAGGAAAATGATACATAGTTTTCAACATTTAAAAAAAATAAATAAATATGTGAAAAGTGTGGCATGCATTTGTATTCAGCCCCCTTTACTCTGATACCCCTAACTAAAATCTAGTGAAACCAATTAATTAGTAAATAGAGTCCACCTGCGTGTCATTTAATCTCAGTATAAATACAGCTGTTCTGTGAAGCCCTCAGAAGTTTCTTAGAGAACCTTAGTGAACAAACAGCATCACGAAGGCCAAGGAACACACCAGACAGGTCAGGGATAAAGTTGTGGAGAAGTATAAAGCAGGGTTAGGTTATAAAAAAAATCTCCCAAGCTTTGGACAGCTCACAGAGCTCTGTTCAATCCATAATCAGAAAATGGAAAGAGTATGGCACAACTGCAAACCTACCAAGACATGGCCGTCCACCTAAACTGACCAGCCGGGCAAGGAGAGCATTTATCAGAGAAGAGCCAAGAGGTCCATGGTAACTCTGGAGGAGCTGCAGAGATCCACAGCTCAGGTGGGAGAATCTGTCCACAGGACAACTATTAGTCGTGTTCTCCACAAATCTGCCCTTTATGGAAGAGTGACAAGAAGAAAGACATTGGTGAAAGAAAGTCATAAGAAGTCCTGTTTGCAATTTGCAAGAAGCCATGTGGAGGACACAGCAAACATGTGGAAGAAGGTGATCTGGTCAGATGAGACCAACATTGAACTTTTTGGCCTAAAAGAAAAACACTATGTGTGACGGAAAACTAACACTGCACATCACCCTGAACACACCATCCCCACCGTGAAACATGGTGGTGGCAGCATCATGTGGTGGGGATGCTTTTCTTCAGCAGGGACAGGGAAGCTGGTCAGAGTTAATGGGAAGATGGATGGAGCCAAATACAGGACAATCTTAGAAGAAAACCTGTTAGAGTCTGCAAAAGACTTGAGACTGGGGCTGAGGTTCACCTTCCAGCAGGACAACGACCCGAAACATCCAGCCAGAGCTACAATGGAATGGTTTAGATCAAAGCATATTCATGTGTTAGAATGGCCCAGTCACAGTCCAGACCTAAATCACATTGAGAATCTGTGGCAAGACTTGAAAATTGCTGTTCACAGACGCTCTCCATCCAATCTGACAGGGCTTGAAATATTTTACAAGAAGAATGGGCAAAAATGTCCCTCTCTAGATGTGCAAAGCTGGTAGAGACATCCCCAAAAAGACTTGTAGAGAAAGGGGGTTCTACAAAGTATTGACTCAGGGGGGGCGCCATACAAATGTTCCCCCCACACTTTTCACATATTTATTTCTGAAAATTTTGAAAACCATTTATCATTTTCCTTCCACTTCACAATTATGTGCCATTATGGTCTATCACATAAAATCCCAATAGAATACATTTACGTTTTTGGTTGTAACACGACAAAATGTCAAGGGGTATGAATACTTTTTCAATGCACTGTATCGTTGGCTCTATTGCTATGATCTTCATGGACTTTTTAGTATTATGCCCATTTGCATGTCAGTGAAGCGCTGACTCTCCTGCTATCTATTAGTGTGTGTTTCTGGCTGTTATTTCACTTTTATACCTTACTGTATTTATTGCAATTTGTTCCCATTTCGAATTCAAATTCATTTCTAAATTCAGAGTTGGATAAATATTTCATTATAATGTATTTCAAATGCATTGAAATTTGTTACTATTGCGATTTGGAAAATCGTATACATCCGGATCTCTCAATAACGACAATTTTGTCCTAATTTAGATTCGTAACGAAACAAACTGCACATGTCTCCTGTGTATTGTGACAGGTCAGGAATTTATTTATACCGACTTGTTAAAGGGGTTGTAAACCCCTTGTGTTCCATCGTATGCATTAAGGTGAAAAAACTTCTGTCACTCAGCCCCCCCCTCCGTTTTACTCACCTGAGCTCATTCGTTCTCTCGGCGGAGACACGCTCTACCTCTCTACCTGGGGTTCTCAGCTCTTGATTGGATAGATTGATAGCAGCGCAGCCATTGGCTCCCGCTGCTGTCAAAGTAATCCAATGACGCGGGCATCGGGGGGCCGGGATCGAGCCTGGCAGTCTGTGTCTATGGACGCAAATGCTGCACTCGGGAGCGCGCCCGCACAGTAACCCCCCCCGGGAGAGCGCTTCTCCTAGGGGGTTTCCAGATGGCAGGAGGAGCCACGAGCACTGCTGGGGGACCCCAGAAATAGACGATCGGGGCCACTCTGTGCAAAACGAACCGTATGGTGGAGGTAAGTATGACATGTTTGTTATTTTTTTAAAAAAATTAAAAAATAGGGTTTTGTAACCCTTTAATGACAGGTCCTGTGCTAAAACTGTCCAATGCAAGTCAGTGGTGGCTAGTGGTTTCTTCTTTGGGGGGGGGGGGAAACAACACCCCCCTGGCGGCGTGACACAGCACCCACCCCCCACCTCCTCCGTGGGTGGTTTAGCCCGGCACTTACCCGCTCGTCTGGTGGGGCTGTGGTGTCCTCTCCTGGAGTGCGGGCGGCTGCCGCGGCGGCTCCGGTGTCCGCTTCTACAGCTTCCTCCGTCGCGCGTCTTCTGTCTGAGCGCTAGGCATCCAATAGGATCGCCTGATACTTTGGCCAATCGAGTAAACAGGTCTCACTAACCTGCCTCCTGATTGGCGGGGAGGAACTTTAGTGTATCGATAGCGAAAATGAATTTGCTATCGTCAACTGGGTGGGCTCGGAGTGCAATGCTCTGCGCTCCGAGCTCACCCTTTTCTGAAGCCTATTAGAGCCTCTGGCTCTAATCAGGTGCTAAAGAAAAAAAACACACCCCACCTCTTTGGAATCCATGGTCCAGCACCACTAATATGTAGATCAGGGGGCTGGACGCATGGTTAGGGGAGGCGGCGCCCGTGCGCCCTCTATGGACGGGCCGCCACTGATGCAAGTAATCTGTTCTGGAACAGAGCTGCTTTTTGAAGAACGCCCAACACATGAGGAACGCCCCAACACATGAAGAACGCCCCAACACATGAAGGACGCCCCAACACATGAGGAACGCCCCAACACATGAAGGACGCCCCAACACATGAAGGACGCCCCAACACATGAGGAACGCCCCAACACATGAAGGACGCCCCAACACATGAGGAACGCCCCAACACATGAAGGACGCCCCAACACATGAAGGACGCCCCAACACATGAAGGACGCCCCAACACATGAAGGACGCCCCAACACATGAGGAACTCCCCAACACATGAAGAACGCCCCAACACATGAAGGACGCCCCAACACATGAAGAACGCCCAACACATGAGGAACGCCCCAACACATGAAGGACGCCCCAACACATGAAGGACGCCCCAACACATGAAGAACGCCCCAACACATGAGGAACGCCCCAACACATGAAGGACGCTCCAACACATGAAGGACGCCTCAACACATTCTACACATATTACAATCATCATCATTCAGACAGTCCCTTCTCCCAGCCCGCTCTTTCTGCGTTATAACCATTCAGGGAGCTTATAATAAAATAGCCGGTGTGTTCAGGTCAGCAAGTCACTATCCAGAACAAAAAAAGGCAAGTCAAGAATCTCATCCTGCAAATCCTTGCCAGAGATCCATAAATTGCGATAAAAAAAAAATGAAAGGATTTTAATATAAAAGCCAACAAAAAAAAACCCAGAGGATCGCTGAATGAAAAGAGACCGTGTCTCTTTAGAGGAACTTAAAGCTTCATTTTAAATTAAAAAAAAAAATCACTTTTAACAAAGACCGTCTTCTTCAGGCCATAATGATAACATGAATGGATCTCCGCAGTCTTCTGTTTGAGAAGTGCTTTTCCCCTCTTTTCTTTATGAGCGATCGCTAGGCAATAAAAGCTCGCAATAGAGGAGCAGAATATATTTGAATTAACCTTGCTGGCGGCATATAATACGGGCCAATCTATTTTTGTAAAATCGTTACCTAACTCCAACAGCTGTCGTATTTAGGAGCAAGCTTATAGCGGCAGAAAGCAAATCAGGCGTAGATGAAAATAAAAAAAATTAAATCAAATTAAAAAAAATAAAAGCCGTAAATGTTCCTAATATATAAAATGTTTGTTAATCTTTCTTTTTCATTTTTGATTCTCTTCCAATTTCCCTTCTCCTTTTATTCCACTTTCTGTTCCATTTCTCCTCTTCTTTACTGTCCTCTTTCTTTTTCCCATTCCTATTCCCTTCCTTCCTTCACCTCCGGAAAATTTACCCCCCTCTTCATGACCAGGCCATTTTTTTTGCGATACGGCACTGCGTTACTTTAACTGACAATTGCACAGTCATGCGACGTTGTACCCAAATAAAATTGACGTCCTTTTTTTTCCCCCCACAAACAGAGTTTTCTTTTGGTGGTATTTGATCACCTCTGCGGTTTTTATTTTTTTGCGCTATAAAAAAAAAAAAAGAGCGACAATTTTGAAAAAAAAAAAACAATTTTTTTTACTTTTTGCTATAAAACATATCCAATAAATTTTTTAAAAAAAAATCTAATTTCTTCATCAATTTAGGCCAATACACATATTCTGATACATATTTTTGGTAAAAAAAAAACCCCAATAAGTGTATATTGATTGCTTTGCGCAAAAGTTATAGTGCTACACGATTAATCGTTAAGAATCGAAATCGCGATCTTTTTCCCTTCCTGAATCAGCATGTCACGATCTTTCTAACAAGTGCAGCTGGAAAAAAAAAATTCAAGCAGCCTGCCAAGTTTTATTACAACAAGAATAGCGTGTAAATGAAGGAAGTTTAATCATTTAAAGACCAAACCTTTTCTGACATTTGTTGCTTACAAGTAAAAATCATTATTTTTCTGCTAGAAAATTACTTGGAGCACCCAAACATGATATAAATATATTTTTTTTAGCAGAGACCCTAGAGAATAAAATGGTGGTTGTTGCAATATTTTATGTCACATCGTATTTGCGCAGCAGTCTTTCAAACGCAATTTTTTTTTTTTTGGAAAAATACACTTTAATTAAAAAAAAATAACTAAACAGTAAAGTTAGCCCAATTTTTTTGTATAATGTGAAAGAAGATGTTACACCGCGAGAATCGTGATCTTTATTCTAACCGAAAAAATTGTGATTCTCATTTTAGCCACAATCGTGCAGCTCTAGCGTCCACAAACTATGGGATATTTTTATTTATTTTCTTTATATATATATATATTTACTAGTAATGTTAGCGATCAGCGGGACTGTGATATTGTGGCGGACAAATCTGACACTAACTGACAATGTTGACACTTTTTGGGGACCAATGACATCAATACAGTGATCAGTGCTAACTGTACTAATGACACTGGCAGGGAAGGGGTTAAGGCTTGATTCACACCTATGCATATTTTTTTAATATTCTCTGTATTGTTTTTTTCCCTTTAAATCAACAAAACTAACACAAACACAATACACATTGGTCAAAGTATCTATTCATCATTGAGATCCTCGTCGGATTACAATACAATTTTCCTATCTAATAGGTAAATTAGTGACATACTAAAAGAAAACCAACAAAAAAAACAAAAAAATACTATCTAAAACATCACATAAACCCTTTCAGTCACCGCAATATCAGCCTTATCATATATATCTTTAGTAAATCATATCATAAATAATCCACTTAATCTATATAGTAAGATATGTATCGATATCATATCTACAGATTAATATTAACCGCTTCAGCCCTGGAAGATTTAACCCCCTTATTGACCAGAGCACTTTTTGTGATTCGGCACTGCATCGCTTTGACTGACAATTGCGCGGTCGTGCAACGTTGTACCCAAATAAAAATTGACGTCCTTTTTTTCCCACAAATAGAGCTTTCTTTTGGTGGTATTTGATCACCTTTGCGATTTGTATTTTTTGCGCTATAAACAAAAACTGAGCGACAATTTTGAAAAAAAAAACACATTTTTTTTTACTTTTTGCTATAATAAATATCCCCAAAAATGTATAAAAGAACAAATTTTTTCCTCAGTTTAGGCCGATATGTATTCTTCTTCTACATATTTTTGGTAAAAAAAAAAAAAAATCGCAATAAGCGTATATTGATTGGTTTGCGCAAAAGTTATAGCGTCTACAAAATAGGGGATAGTTTTATGGCTTTTTTTATTTTTTATTTTATTATTATTATATTATTTTATAATTTTATTATGGCCGCAATCTGCGATTTTTATCGTGACTGCGACATTATGGTGGACACATCGGACACTTTTGGCGCTATTTTGGGACTTTTGTCATTTATACAGCGATCAGTCCTATAAAAATGGACTAATTACTATGTAAATGACACTGGCAGGGAAGGGACTAAACACTAGGGGGCGACCAAGGGGTTAAGTGTGTCCTAGGGAGTGATTCTAACTGTGGGGGGGGATGGGCTTCAACTCACATGACAGTTATCACTGCTCTCGATGTTTACCTTGTTTACATAGGCACTTCCCCGTTCTGCGGCTCCATGACACGATCACCGGGACACCGGCGGACATCGAGCCCTCTGGTCCCGCGGGCACGGTCACCCTGTACAGGGTCGGCGCACGCGCCCGTTAGCCCCGCCAATTACAGGTACGCCCATTTGCCCACCGCTGCTATTGTGCCGACGTATATCGGCGTGCAGCGGTCGGCAAGTGGTTAAAGATTAGAAGTCAATATTGTTGGGGGATGCCGTGTAGGGCTCCTCCAACCACTTAGCCTAAATTTTTTCATAATTACGAGGACAACCCCCTGTTGACATAGATGTTTCTATATGTAATGGTAAACTATTATTAACCAGTTTCCAGTATACTAATGTGGGTGGGAAAGGCTTCTTCCAATACAGGGCAATAGCTTTTCTGGCATAAAACAGAGTAATATTAACGAATGTCCGCTCTGCCTCTGTTGGAAGAATATCCTTAACCAGACCCAACAAACATACTGACATAGTAACTGGCATATGAGCGGGTAAAATAGAATTTAACAAAGCCACCACCTCCATCCAAAACCCTACAATGTATGGACAAGTCCAGAAAATGTATGTGGAATCTCCCAGAGCCACACCACGCCGCCAACAGTCGGGAGAACATGTAGGGTTCGTCTTGTGAAGTGGGTATGGCGTAAAATATGCTCTATGCACCAATTTAAATGGAATCAAACGGTCTCTTAACGAGAACAAAAGATCGAAAGGGAGAATCCCACACTTCATCCCAATCTTCATCATCTAAATCAGGAATGTCCCACAAGCCATCTCGCCATAAGGCCCTCTAACACCGGGAGAGAGACTGTGATAAAGTGAGAATACAATCTGGAAGTAGGTTTCGCCAAACAGTCAGACCGAAGTACCATTTCCAAAACAGACAGTTCGGTCATTGGGTTTGTTTGTGGAAACTGGGCATTGAAGGCATGGGAAAGCTGATAATATCGAAACAAATGGGAAATGGGTAAATGAAAATTTAAGGTAAGTGAAGCGAAAGAGGATGACTTCTACAACCTGAGAAACCAACTTAACATTATACTTAGTCCATACAATAGGTTCAGGTAATTTATAGAAAAGTAGGATTCAACCATGGAGGGGGGGGGCATTTGGAGAAAATGTTGCTCTAGGATAATGCTCACCTCTAAAGGCCATTTTTAATGCTTTTTGCATTTTGCAGATTTGCTCTACAGAACGTGTTCCATAGGAAACCATGTTAAATGGGCTCTAGTGCAAATCTGAAAAATGCAAAAAGCACTAAAAGTGCATAGGTGTGAATCAAGCCTTACATCGGGGCAATCAAAGGGTTAATTGTGCGCCTAGCTAATGTTTTAGTATAGCGGGGGGAGGTGCTTTCACTAGTGGAAGACATGGATCAGTGTTTCTGCCTTACACAAACACGGATCCATGCCTTCTGTAATGACAGAATGACAGTCTGCCTTGTTTACATAGGCATTCTGTCATAAATCAGATGTGACCAGAACTGTGTGACTACGACAGAGTGAACCAGACATAAATAGGTGAAAGTAAGCAAGTTTATTAAAGTAAATGCATATAAATGTGAACACACCACCAATACAAACAGAGTGAACAAACCAAACAGTGATAATAAACCAACCAGCATATATAACAAAAGAGAGTACCAGAATCGTAGTCAAGCCAGGCCAGGGTCATAAACAGGAGATCAGCAGTTGGGGGGCCAGGAGTAAACAGACAGGGAACAAGATGGAAGGGATCAGGCTGCAGGGCAAGGATCCAGGGATACAGGTTCAGGATACAGGATACAGGGATCAGGGTTCAGGTTCAGGATCAGGATCACAGATAAACAGGCTGAAGGTCAGGGCACAAGGACAATACCAGGGCAAGGTGTGTGTGCACTTGCCGGGTATTTATACTCGTCTCAATCAGACTCAGGTGATGCCTGATTGCAGGAGATGATGTCGGCCCCACACTGCCAGGAACCACCCGCTGGTGGACACCAGTACTGCGGCCCAAAGATCACATACTACTACCAAAAGGGGAAAGCTCCCCTAGCAGTTTCAGACTGCCAGGAGACATTTGCTGGTGGACCACAGTACTGCACGCCAAATATCAGGTAGTGTCATCAGTGGATGGAACCTTCCCTGACACATTCTGTCAGTGTAACAAATGAACAGCAGGTGCACAGAGATCAGGTTTGTGGGGCCCGGGGAGCCGCCGGCAGCGCGCACACGCGCCAAAAACCCGGAAGTGCAGAATCACGTATATATACATGATTCTGCGCAGTGCGGCGGCCCTGCTATGGGGCGATTGAGCAGTGGTTTTAAAGTGGACGTTCAGCCAAAACCTATTTAACGCTAAATCTACTATCTGACACATTCTAAAACGAATCTATCTAACCCTGTAAAGATAAAAATCGCTATATATACCTTTTCTGAAGCCTTTCCTGTCCGGTCTCCAGCAGCAGAAGCCGTGTGAGGGAGAGGACCGATACTGGCTGTGAAATGCCTGGGAAGTGACATCACCCATAGAGTTACTATAGGTCTTCCGATGTCTGCTGCCTCTCCTGCACCCTCCCACAGCCTGGGACCAGACCGGAGAGACCGCAGAACAGGTAAGTTTAGCGATTTCTTCATTACAAGGCTAGATAGATTAGGCTTAGAATGTGGCTGAGAGTAGGTTTACAGTTATGCCCCGTACAGACGATCGGACATTCTGACAACAAATCTATGGATTTTTTTCCGACGAATGTTGGCTCAAACTTGTCTTGCATACACACGGTCACACAAATCTTGTCGGAAATTCCGAACGTCAAGAACGCCGTGACGTACAACACGTACGACGAGCCGAGAAAAATGAAGTTCAATAGCCAGTGCGGCTCTTCTGCTTGATTCCGAGCATGCGTGGCACCTTCCGACAACTAATTTTGTTGTTGGAAAATTTGAGATCCAGATCTCAAATTTTGTGTGACGGAAATTCCGATGGAAAATGTCAGATGGAGCCCACACACGGTCGGAATTTCTGACAAAAAGCTCACATCAAACATTTGTTGTTGGAAATTACGGCCATGTGTACGCGGCATTGGAGTTTAGGTTTGGGCTGAACTTCCACTTCATCATTCACTTCCTTCTCTTATCTTTCATGTTCTTACATTCTTTTTTTTTTTCTTTTCTTATCCTTCCCTTTTTCCTTTCTTTTCTCTTTCCTTCAACTTCTTCTTTCCTTTTCTCTTTCCATCTCATTCCCATTTGCTTTAACTTTCTCTTTTCTTTCTATTCTTTTTATTCAATAAAAAAAATAACAACAATACAATGTTCAAAGTCAATCAAAAACCCAGGTAGTCCTGAAATCAACAAAAAAGAAAAAAAAACCCATAAGAAACCAGGAAGGTTTTACATGCACCACAATGTATATATGATTACAAACCTATAATAAATATAAAATACAAGGTGTATCTCCTGGAAGAATATCCTTACATCAATATATATATATATATATATATATATATATATATATATATATATATATATATATATATATATTTATAAGTTTCTTCACCACAAAAAGGAGGCAAGGGACAAGCGAGAAATGGGGGAATTCCTCTTCAAAGCATAGGTACCCTTTCCGATCTTCCTCCCAACTATAGTCTACGGTCTACCTGGCCACTCCGCCTAAACCCCACTCCCCATGTCCCCACACCACCCACTATTTCCTATATTGGTGGAGAAAAAAACCAAAAAAAAAAACCAAACAGACCCCCCCCAAAAGCACCCAAAAGGAGACAACAAAACCAAAACCACACGGAAAAAAAAAAAAAAAACTATTTTTAGAATGCCCACATTGGGTTCAAATGGGTAAATGAGTGAGAGGGAGGGCGGGTAGGCGGGATGGATATGGGAGCACAGTGTGGTAAGGGAAGAGTGGAATCAGGGAGATATGTACGAGTCGCTCCCCCTGGTTCTTCCCCTTAAATGAGTAGAAATCTTTTTTTTTTTTTGGTTTTGTTGTCTTCCTTTCTCTTTTCTTCCCCTTTTCCCATTCCTATTCTCTTCATTAACTCTACCCTTTCCTTTTCCTTTCCTCTCCTTTCCTTTTCCTTTCCCCCTTCCTCTTTCTTTTACCCTTTCCTTCCTCTTCCTCTTTTTCCCCTTCCCCTTTCCCTTTCCCCATTTCCTTACTTTCTATTTCTTTCCTTTTTCCTTTCCTTTCCCTTCCCTTTTCTTTTCTTATCTCTTTCCTTTCCTTCACCTTCCCATTTTCTTTTTCTTTCTCTTTCTTTCCCTTTTCCCTTTCCTTCCCCCTTCCGCTTTCATTTTCATTTCCCCCTCCCCTTCCTTTTCTCTTCGTTAACCATTTCCCGCTCTGTCTCTTATCTTTCCCTTTTCCCTTTCCTTTTCTTTCTTTTCCTTTTGTCCTTTTTTCCTTTCCCTTTTTTTCCCCCTTTCATTTCCTCTCCCCTTTTTTTCCCTCCCCCCTTCTTTTACCCTTTCCTTCCTCTTTCTTTTTCCCCTTTTTAACCCCTCACATTTTCTTTTTCTTTTCTTTCGTCTTCCCCTCTGCTTTTTCCCATTCCTATTCAGTCCATTAACCTTTTTTTCCCTTTCCCTTCTTTTTCCTTTTATTATTTTCTCTCAACCCAATAAAACACTGCAAAGGGTAGGCCAACTCAATATTGAACCCTACGGACGAAGACTGGGATGTCATTAATGTTCATGAGTGTGCAAAGGCAGGTGTCCCAATACTTTTGACAATATAGTGTATACAGTGGGGGAAATAATTGTTTGATCCCCTGCAGATTTTGTAAGTTTGCCCACTCATATTCTATAAATTAAAATAAGTATTTGATCCCCAAGCAAAACATGACTTATTACTTGGTGGAGAAACCCTTGGCAAACCCTTGGCAAGCACAGAAGTAAAACTTTTCTTGTAGTTGGTGACCAGGTTTGCACACATCTCAGGAGGGTTTTTGGTCCACTCTTCTTTACAGGTCTTCTCTAAATCCCTAAGATTTCTAGGTTGGCTCTTGGCAACTCAAAGTTTCAGCTCCCTCCATACCTTTTTGATAGGATTAAGGTCTGGAGACTGGATAAGCCACTCTATGATAATGTGCTTCTTCTTGAGCCACTCCCTTGTTGCCTTGATGGTATGTTTTGGGTTATTGTCAAGCTTGAAGACCCATCCACGACCCATCTTCAGTGTTCTGGCTGAGGGAAGAAGGTTCTCATCCAAGATTTTTACAATACATGGCCCTGCCCATTGACCCCTCAATGCGGCAAAGTCGGCCTGTACCTTTAACAGAGAAACCCCAAAGCATCATGTTTCCACCTCTGTGTTTGACTGTAGGGATGGTGTTCTTCAGGTCATAGTCAGAATTTTTCTTCCTCCAAACACGGCGAGTCAAGTTAATGATAAAGAGCTCAATTTTGGTCTCATCTGACCACAGCACTTCCTCCCAATCCTTCCCGGAATCATTTAGATGTTCATTGGCAAACTTCAGACTGGCCTGTACATGTGCCTTCTTGAGGAGAGGGACTCAACGTGTTTGGTGGAAGAAAAATGCTGACTATGACCCTAAGAACACCATACCTACAGTCAAGCACGGAGGTGGAAGCTAAAGGTACAGACTGATTTGCCACATTGAGGGGTCAATGGACGGGGCCATGTATTGTAAAATGCTGGGTGAGAACCTTCTTCCCTCAGCCAGAACACTGAAGATGGGTCGTGGATGGGTCTTCCAGCAAGACAATGACCCGAAACATACCACCAAGGCAACAAAGGAGTGGCTCAAGAAGAAGCACATTAGCAGACTATCTATCTATCTATCTATCTATCTATCTATCTATCTATCTATCTATCTATCTATCTATCTATCTATCTATCTATCTATCTATCTATCTATATTACAGTTCAGTAGTCCTGGCCTTAATGATTATTTTAAAGCAGATTTCCCTGTTAATTACCATTAAAGTAGTATGAAGAATAAAACAGGAGCAGGGCCAATAGGTGCGTTAATCTCGTTATCAAGATCCAAAGTGCCCCGTAATCTAGATAATTTGTATCGATCATCTTGTGCATAAAAATAGAATCATCGATAGGAGACAATATCCAAGATAAGCAATGCTGGGAGGTTAGGGCAACAAAGCAGCGGAGAGTGAGCTACTTCTCTTGTGTGGGGTCCATCGATTGAATCTGCTGGGTAGTGGGAGTAATCCGTTTATAAATTAAAGGTCACATGACCCCCACATGGCTCAATACCCCCCTCCCCCCCCTCCCATTTGTATGAACACAGCAGTTCCTTAATTAAACAGAAGCACATGTGGATCAGAGTTAGTTTAATGTTCAGATAGGTGCATATTTTTAAATGTAGTTGTATATTTTTTGCTATTATCATAGTTTACCACCAAAGAACAATTCAAAATAAATTCTTCTGCTCCTGACGATCGCAGGGATACCACATATGTGTATGTTAGTTGGTGTTTGTTCCCGGAGTACAGAGCAGAAACAATAGGCTTTTTTTATCTTGCCTAAAACACACATACTAACTGACTCTGATAATAATTTAGAATGTTTTTTTATTCTTGCCAAAATATGCCGATCGTGACATTTTGACCTCCGACCTTGACGTTTGACCCTGAACCTCAACCCTAACACTAACCCTGGCAAACCTTGATCTGGTTATTTTTTTCTTTATTTGTTATTCCTACATTTTTTTTATATTTGTTTGATATTTTTAATTTTTATTTTTTTTTATTGTTTTTTTGCACACTTTGGTTTGTTTACATTTTCCTCTCCTGCAAGGAGGTACAATATATCTTCCTCCTTTGTTTAGAAGAGGGGGGGGGGCTCAAAGTGACTGATCACTGTGATAGCCAATCAGAGGCTGTCACAGCGATCAGGTGACCTGGAGAATGGGAGTTTCCGGGTCCCGATCGTTAGTACCCGTGAGGCCGCATATATGTGTGTGCAGTTTTTTAAATTCTAGCCAAAATATGCTGACCTTTTGACCCTGACCTTGACCTTTGACCCCAAACCTTGACCCCAACACTAACCCTGGCAAACCTTGATCTGGTAATTTTTTTTCTTTATTTGTTACTCCTAATTTTTTATATTTATTTAATATTTTTCATTTTAATTTAATTAAATTTTTAAAAAATTTTTTGCACACTTTGGCTTGTTTACATTTTCCTCTCCTGCAGGGAGATACAATATATCTTCCTCCTTCGTTTAGACTTCTTACTTAGTGTTTTTTTTTAGCCCCATTGGATATCATCCTAGGAAAGATCAGGTATAGAGGGAATCGAATGTATTGATTTTTTGTATTTTGTTCTGTATATAGTACATTGGAATTAAATGTTAAGCTATGGAAAGGATTGTTCATTTAAGTTTTTTGTCCTTGTTTAAAAGAAAGAAATAGAGAAAAATAAAGAAATTAAAAAAAAAGAAGAGGAAGTAAACACGGGGGCGGGCTCAAAGTGACTGATCACTGTGATACCCAATTAGAGGCTGTCACAGTGATCAGGTGAAATCGGGAGTTTCCGGGTCCCGATTGTTAGTACCGTGAGGCTGCATATATATGTGTGTGTGTGCAGTCGGCAGGAAGGGGTTAAAGGGACATTTACTAAAAGTCTATTCAAGTGTAAATTTTTAACCCAAAGTGGTTGTAAAGCTCTGAAAATGAAAAAATGAGCAAAGCGCATCCTCCTAGTACAGTATGTCCTTGCTTCAATCCACAGCATCTAGTGTGGTTTCCTATCTGCTCTCTCTTTACTCTGCTGTCTGCAAGAGTCACTTTTCACAGGTTAGGCAGACCGCACGGAATTCTGGGGTGGGGGGGGTAGCCTTGACCCCCCCTCCAACACACAGCAGGTGATTGACAGCCTCAGCTGTTCATGTTTCCCTATGAGACTGTGTAGAGGGGGGTGTGTCTATTCCCTCCACTCAGGTCTCAGATTACACTCAGCTTCCTGCTCTGTGCTGTACTGTGTGTGACATCAGATCCCTGCCCCCCCTGCTTTCTAGAGCTCAGAAATGCTGTGTAAAATGTGTGCTTTAGGAGGGTGTAGAGAAGAGAGGGCTGCAGATAAACAGATACACCTTTTGCAGGGAGATTTGTTTCATCCCTGTGTATCGCCTGAGGCTGTTCACTTCACTGGGTACATGCTTTACAACTACTTTAACCAGCCGCCGTCATTATACTGCGGCAGGTCTGCTCGTTCCCAAAAAACACTGTAGCTGTACGTCGGCCGTTTAAACAGTTATAGCAGACGTGCACACGCGCCCACTGCACGGCGTGGGGGGGGGGGGCAGATGCACTCGGCCAGCGGCCGCGATGTCTGCCGGCCACCCACGATCGCTCCACAGAGAGGCAGAACGGGGATCTGTCAATGTAAACAAAGCGATCCCCGTTCTGACAGGGGAGGAGAGAGAGAGCGATCGTCTGTTCCTAGTGATCAGAGAGCGAATGTTATCTATGTGCTAATATTATCACGTAGAGGTGGGGCCAGTGGCAGAATTACAGGCTCTGGCAGATGGCGTCACCTTATGCCGCCATATAGCACATCATGGCATAGGTGTGCACCCCCAGACACACACGCCTTTCTCTGCAGCCTCAGTTGCACAGGGCAGTGAATGAATGGGAAGTGCTGAGCGGCTTCCTGTTCATTCACAAACTTGAAGCACAGTAGACACAACTTACTATGCTTCTATTATGATTGAACACAGTGAGGTGAGCGGAGAGCTGGTGACTGGCACAGCTCTCTGCTCTGCCCCCCCTCCTTGCTCACTGGAGCGCTGGGCTGTGTAGAGGGGGGGGGGGGGGAGTGGAGCGGCTCAGCTACCGGTCTAGGTGCGTGGGAGGATCCCGACCCATATGGTCATGCTCTTTCCTGAACCTGGACCGACTGTGACGCCAGCCAAGAGCGGGCTTCAGCCCACTGTCTGCTGTAAATGGGTCACAGGAGTGCAGAATGAACTGCACTGCTGTGATCCACAGAAGTACTGCCAAACCAGCTTTCCCCGTACTTCTCCTTTAACCACTTCCTGACCGCCTAACATACTTGTACCGTGGCAGGTCGGCTCTATTGCGGGAAATTACATACCTGTATGTCATTTCGTACAATATACACTTGGTGGGGGGGAGGCGTGATTGTGCACTGATTGGACAGAGGGGGATTACATAGAGATCTATGTAAACAAGGCAGATCACTGTTCTGACAGGGATGAACATTGAGATCTATGTAAACAAGGCAGATCACTGTTCTGACAGGGATGAACACAGAGATCTATGTAAACAAGGCAGATCACCGTTCTGACAGGGATGAACATTAAGATCTATGTAAACAAGGCAGATCACCGTTCTGACAGGGATGAACATAGAGATCTATGTAAACAAGGCAGATCATTGTTCTGACAGGGATGAACATGGAGATTTTGTGTTCCTGCAGGAGCACCGATCTCTGCCTTCACCCAGTCAGAACACCCCCCCCTCCCCACAGTTAGCAAGCACCAGCTAGGCACACAGTTAACCCTTTGATCACCCCATGATGTTAACCCCTTCCCCACCAGTGTCATTAGTACAGTGACAGTGCATATTTTTAGCACTAATCTCTGTAAGTGTCAGTTCACACAGGGGTGGCTTCAAAGTTGCCCCCGACTCTCCTCCGACTCCGTAGCCGCCCCGTACAGCGCGACTTGCAAAACGACTTCTGTGTAGAAGTCAATGCGAGCCGCTCCGAAGTCGCCCCCAAAGTAGTACAGGAATCTTTTTCTATGTCGGAAGCGACTTGAGTCACTCCTATTAGAACGTTCCATTGCAGTGCATGGAGCGCGACTTGTCAGGCAGCTAAGTCGCCAGTCAGGTCACCCCCTGTATGAACCGGCACTAATAATGTCACTGGTTCACAAAAAAGTGTCAGTTTGGTGTCTGATCTGTCCGCCACAATGCCGCTGATCGCCGCCATTACTAATAAAAAAAAATATAAATACCATAAAACTATCCCATAGTTTGTAGACATGATAACTTTTGCGCAAACCAATCAATATACGCTTATTGGGATTTTTTTTTTTACCAAAAATATGTAGCAGAATACATATTGGTCTAAATTGATAAAGAAATTCTATTTTTTACATTTTTTTTATTGGATATGTTTTTTTTATGTTTATGTTCTTATGTTTTTTGTTTATCTACTTGCTGACCAGCTGCCGTCATTATACTGTGGCAGGTTGGCACGGCTGCATAAATCGCCGTAGGTGTACGTCGGGCGGTTTGCGAGTAATAGGGGGGCGCGACGCCGGAACCGATGCGCGTGGTCGGCGGCCGTGATATCCACCTGTAACCCGCGGTCGCTCCTCAGAGAGCCAAAATGGGGATTTGTCAATATAAACAGACAGATCCCCGTTCTGTCAGGGGAGTAGAGAGAGAACATCTGTTCCTAGTGATCAGGAAGAGCGATCTCCCTCCAGTCAGTACACTGCCCCCCACAGTTAGAATTACTCCCTAGGGAACACTTAACCCCTTGATCGCCCCCTAGTGTTAACCCCTTCCCTGCCAGTGATATTTATACAGTAATCAGTGGCTATTTTTAGCTCTGTTCGCTTTATACTGTACATGTCACTGGTCCCAAAAATAGTGTCAAAAGTGTCCGTCTGTCCGCCTGCAATGTCGCAGTCCCGCTAAAAATCATAGATCGCCACCATTACTTGTATTAATAAAAAAAAATAATAATAAAAATGCCATAAATCTATCCCCTATTTTGTAGACGCTAAAACTTTTGCGCAAACCAATCAATATACGCTTATTGCAATTTTTTTTACCAAAGATATGTAGAATAATACATATTGGTCTAAACTGAGGAAGAATTTTTTTTTGATATTTGTTATAGCAAAACGTAAAAAATATTGTTTTTTTTTTCAAAATTGTCAGTATTTTTTTTGTTTATAGAGCAAAAATTTAAAACCGCAGAGGTGATCAAATACCACCAAAAGAAATCTCTATTCAAAGGGGAAAAAAAAGGATGTTGATTGGGTACAATGTCACACGGCCGCACAATTGTCAGTTAAAGCGACGCAGTGCCGTATCGCAAAAAATGGCCCAGTCATGAAGGGGGTAAATCCTTCTGGGGCTGAAGTGGGTAAAGTGCAAAAACTGCAGAGGTAATCAAATACCACAAAAAAGAAAGCTCTATTCGTAGGAAAAAAAAGGACATCAATAGGGGTTAACAGAGGACAAAATTACTGTAAAATTAGACTCGGGAAACTTAACATTAATAAATCACCGTGATCGGATGGCTTGCACCCGAGGGTACTTGGGGAACTCAGTCAAGTGGTTGCCAGACCATTGTTCCTAATTTTTACTGACAGTCTACTGACTGGAATGGTGCCAGGTGATTGGAGAAAAGCCAATGTAGCTCCAATATTTAAAAAGGGCCCAAAATACATCCCTGGGAATTACAGACCAGTTAGCCTAACATCAATAGTATGTAAACTCTTGGAGGGGATGATAAGGGACTATATACAAGATTTTAGTAATGAGAACGATATCATTAGCAGTAATCAGCATGGATTTATGAAGAATCGTTCTTGCCAAACCAATCTACTAACCTTCTATGAGGAGGTGAGTTGCCATCTAGATAAAGGAAGGCCTGTAGACGTGGTGAATCTGGATTTTACAAAAGCATTTGACACGGTTCCCCATAAACGTTTACTGTACAAAATAAGGTCCGTTGGCATGGACCATAGGGTGAGTACATGGATTGAAAACTGGCTACAAGGGCGAGTTCAGAGGGTGGTGATAAATGGGGAGTACTCAGAATGGTCAGGGGTGGGTAGTGGGGTCCCCCAGGGTTCTGTGCTGGGGCCAATCCTATTTAATTTGTTCATAAACGATCTGGAGGATGGGATAAACAGTTCAATCTCTGTATTTACAGACAATACAAAGCTAAGCAGGGCAATAACTTCTCCGCAGGACGTGGAAACCTTGCAAAAAGATCTGAACAAATTAATGGGGTGGGCAACTACATGGCAAATGAGGTTTAATGTAGAAAAATGTAAAATAATGCATTTGGGTGGCAAAAATATGAATGCGATCTATACACTGGGGGAGAACCTCTGGGGGAATCTAGGATGGAAAAGGACCTGGGGGTCCCAGTAGATGATAGGCTCAGCAATGGCATGCAATGCCAAGCTGCTGCTAATAAAGCAAACAGAATATTGGCATTAAAAAGGGGATCAATTCCAGAGATAAAACGATAATTCTCCGGCTCTACAAGACTCTGGTCCGGCCGCACCTGGAGTATGCTGTCCAGTTCTGGGCACCAGTCCTCAGGAAGGATGTACTGGAAATGGGCGAGTACAAAGAAGGGCAACAAAGCTAATAAAGGGTCTGGAGGATCTTAGTTTTGAGGAAAGGTTGCGAGCACTGAACTTATTCTCTCTGGAGAAGAGACGCTTGAGAGGGGATATGATTTCAATTTACAAATACCATATTGGTGACCCCACAATAGGGAGAAAACTTTTTCGTGGAAGGGAGTTTAACAAGACACGTGGCCACTCATTAAAGTTAGAAGAAAAGAGGTTTAACCTTAAACTACGTAGAGGGTTTTTTACTGAAAGAGCGGCAAGGATGTGGAATTCCCTTCCACAGGCGGTGGTCTCAGCGGGGAGCATTGATAGATTCAAGAAACTATTAGATAAGCACCTGAATGACTGCAACATACAGGGATATACAATGTAATACTGACATATAATCACACACATGGGTTGGACTTGATGGACTTGTGTCTTTTCTCAACCTCACCTACTATGTAACTATGTAAGCTGCAATATAATAAATGTTGGCTTTTGGGTTTATTAATAGGAATGCCCATCTCCTGGCATTAGCTTTCCATGGTGCTGAAACTTTGTATACGGTTGTATGAATCTGGGGTGTAAACAGTAATAAATGTAACCTATAGGGGATCCTCTCCAAAATTATGACTCGGATGTTTTCTTTTGCAGATCTATCAGAGGTGTTGGTTAGTATTTAAGAAAGCATCTAGCAAAGGGCCGAAGCGTCTGGAGAAGTTTTCTGATGAGCGAGCCGCGTATTTTCGATGTTATCATAAGGTGAGGGTTACATTTTATGCAGAAAATGTGCTCTTCTGTTTTATACTTCTTATTTTACTGGGTACACAACAGGGGGCCACTTAAGGCTTAAAAGGGAACTCTGGCCAAAACGTTTTTTTTTTGCTAGTTTTGGATAAAGGGTTAGAACTAGACATGTGCAATTCGTTTAGTGCCGAAATTCGTTTTTTAACTAATTTCGACAAATTCGTTAATTCCGAATTAATGAAAATCCGCTTAATGATTTTTTTCTGAATATTCATAACTTGAATATTCGTAAATTCGGAAAGTCAAATATTCGAAAATTCCTAAATTCCAATATTCGTAAATTTGAATATTCGAAAACCTGTTGAATGATTTTTTTTTTTTTAATATTCGTAAATTCGTAAATTCGAATATTCGTAAATTTGAATATTTGGAAAGTCGAATATTTAGAAATTCGACTATTCGGAAAGTCAAATATTCGAAAATTCCTAAATTCGAATATTCGTGAATTCGTAAATTTGAATATTCGAAAATGCGGAAATCCGAAAACCCGAAAATCTGAAATTATAACTAACTATTAAATTTTAGGTATTGTAATTTCCTTTCATAACGTAACAAATACAAATTTATCCGAAGTTACGAATTATCCGAAATAACGAATGCCGTATTTAAAACGAATGGAACGTAACAAATATATAATAATAAATAACAATAATAATAATAATAATGATAATAACGAACCAATTTTTTGGCAGTGCACATGTCTAGTTAGAACCCATCTCCAGTTTTTGGTACAGCATTGAAATGATTGGGCTGCCTTTACGTAACACACAACAACCTGCAAAGTACCGCACATGAACATGCTTATGTTACCTCTCTGCTACAGATTGAAAGGTGTGTAGGGGGCCTAATACACATATCAGCCATAACATGATGACCACTCACCATAACCTCTCAAGGCATGGGCTCCACTAGACCTCTGGTATGCTGTGATATCTGGCACCAAGCCGTCAGTAGCAGCTCCTTCAAGTCCTGTAAGTTGTGAGTTGGGGCCTTTTGGCTAAGATCAAGTGTAGTATCTGTTCTTATCAGTTTCCAGAGGAGGCGCTGTGTCACTCTCGTTGGGGAGGGCCGGCAAATCCAATGGTGTCATAGTACCTGGAAAGGCGATACTCAGCAGGGACTACGCCGAGTTGCCCGAAAGTATACTGGGGACCGGCCAATGGTTGAGTCTGAGCCGTCTGGAAGGGTGCTCCTGGTAGGGATGGGTGCTGCATTTTGGTCTGGCTGAAGGGTCCGGTCCCTGGCCTTCTGGCCTGGATTGTGGTGGCTCTAGCTGCCGACAGTTATTTGGGTAGGAGAACGCTTACTCCCCTTTGGCAGGGGGGGAGTGGCTAGTATCCATTTACCCAAATGTGAAACTGGAAGGGGTGATGGGAGTGACGGTGGAGCCTTCGGGGCAAGGGCTCTCACCTAGCTTCCTGAACCTCATGCCTTTTCTGTCTGCGGTGGGGGCTGTCGTGGTCTGGGCTGTGGGCCAGGGTAGGTCTTGAAAGCCTATGAAGTAGTGCCCCTGGAGTGGCAGTCCAGGGGTGCCTTAAGATCACTGTGAGTGGGAGTCACTTTGATTTTGGGCACCATGGTCACTGCACCATAACACAGCTTTTTTTGCACCTGCCTCTTGGGCCGGGCCTTTTGGCTAGGACCAGAGGAATTTTTTATTCCTGGCCGGAGGGCCTGGTCATTGTGTTACACAATGGCCACTTCTTTTCACTCTCCTCTCCACTATCCCTTCCCCACTTTTTTATTTCTTTTTTGATTGAAATCCTGTGTTGTCACGTCTTGTTTTACACGTTTGTCCCACTGTGTGTTGTGATGAGTAGGGATGCGGGTCCTCGGGCCAGCCCTGAAAGTCTTGGGAAGGGGTGGACATGGCCGTTTGGCTTAGTTCGCCCTCTCTCATGGGGTCTCCCTTCGGGGGAGCCCCACCTAGTACTTGGGTGGGTCCTGTCTCGGCAGGCCCTCCAGAGAACGGGGTCTGTCTGGTTTCAGCCAGATGGACCATTGTAAGTACCTTTGTCCCCGCAGGAGCCTAACGCCCCGGGGGATCAGGGAATTGGCACGTCTTGTGTACCCGTGGCACTTTTTTGTGAACACTCCTTATGTGTGTGCACATTTTTTATGCACCGGGTGAAGTTTTTTGGGGTGTGTTTTGCACGCCATAGGCTTTCAAAAAAAAAAAAAAGTTGTGAGTTGGGGCCTCTATGGATCCAACTTGTTTTTCCAGCACATCCCACAGATGCTCGATTTGGATTGAGATCTGGAGAACTTGGAGACCAGGTCAACACTTCAAACTCGTTGTGTTCCTCAAACCATTCTTAAATTTATCAGACCAGGCCACCTTCTTCCATTGCTCCGTGGTCTAGTTTTGATGCTCAATGTAGGCACTTTTGGCTGTGGACACAGGTCAGCATGGAAACCCTGATTGCTCTACGGCTACACAGCCCCATACACCACAACCTGCGATGCTCTGTGTGTTCTGACATCTTTCTATCAGGACCAGTATTCACGTTTTCAGCAATTTGAGGTACAGTAGCTCTTCTATTGGATTGGACTTTATGGGCCAGCCTTCTCTTCCCACCTCCATCAGTGAGCCTGGGCTGCCCATGACTCTTGTCGCCGGTGTTCTGTCAAAACAGCCAACTCGTTGAAATCTTCAACAACATCACTTCCGGTGACTCTCCAGCATCAGTAATTGGACATTGCGACGAGTGGGCTGTTTTGACACAACCCCGGCAGCGTATACACTCCAGTACACTCCATACACTCCAGTAGAGGATATAATGAGTGAACATTGTTAGTCCGCCCTCTAGTAACCAACAACATGGCCACCTCCAAGGTGGCAACAACTTCTTTCCTTGCCGTTGATAGCCGCCGTTCTATCAAAACAGCCAAGTCGTCGCATCCCGGAGTGTATACGCTGCTGGTGTTGTGTCAAAACAGCCAACATGTAAAGGCCACGGACATCAACATCTGGAGGGTATATACTCATACTCAATTGACTGCTGAGAGTTCGTCGGGGGGAGCTCTGGTGTTTTTCGACCTGGAAAAGGCATTTGACCCCATTGATTGGAGGTACATGACAATTGTATTACAACGCATGGGGTTCGGCCCCACGTTCCTTAAATGGATATCGCTGCTGTATGATCATCCAGTGGCTGCCTCAATGGTGGAGTGTCGGACGTCTTTCCAGTGTCCAAAGGTACCAGACAGGGGGCTATTTGCACTGGTTACGGAACCTCTGGCAATTGCGTTGCGCTCATCTCCCCAGATTCAGGGGATCAGTGCAGGAACTCTGACTGAAACGACAGCCCTTTATGCAGAGGATCTGGTACTATTTGTTCAAGACACGGGACCTTCCCTACATGCTTCACTGTCGCTCCTGGGCAAGTTTAACTCAAGGTTAACTGGACCAAATCTAAAATACTTCCTTTACGTTCCCACCCCATGCTTGGGCAAGCAGACCCCAATAACCCCCTACAGTGGGTCACACAAATTAAATATTTGGGGCTCATAATAACCAACTTGGTGACTGACTTCATAGGCCTCAACGTCTCCCCGCTGCTTGCTATTTTAAAAAGGATATTACACACTTGGAAAAAACTCCCTTTGTCGCTCATCAGGAAGATAAATTTAATCAAGATGAAAACTTTGCCCTTATTCTTGTACATCCTAAGAAACTCCCTAGTGTGGATCCCCAAATCAGTTTTTGGGGCCTAGCAGTGCCTAACTTTTATAAATATAAATATTTCCTTGCTGGCCAATTGACAGTGGCTCACCGCTGGCTAACTACCCCCACTGATGATGTCTCGGTATCCCTGGAAGCTGCCTGTGTAGGATCATATGAGACGCTATCCCTCTTGGTGTACAGAGGATTAAAGTCTCCATGCTCACTCACCTCTTCCATGTACTCAGTTATTAAGGCATGGTCTGTGGCCCAGGGATTTAGACCTTCTAGTCCTGGCAGGTTTTCCCCCAATCTACCTTTATGGAGAAACCCAAATTTAACGCATTGTTTTGATTACTTAGACCCGGTAGTTTGGACTAAATATGGTATTGGGACCCTACACCATATAATATTAAATGGCACACTGATGACCTTCGATGCCCTGAAAGAGCGCTATGGCCTACCAAACTCACACTTCTTTAGATATATTCAATTGCGACATGCTTTTTGCTCTCAATTTGGCAGAGACCCTCTTGACCTTGAACCTAGTGACCTAGAATTACTAATATGCAGTGACTCCCTGTCTAAACCAGTCTCCAGTTTATACAAAGACCTTTTTCCAGAAACGGTCCTATTGAAAGAGACTTGCAGGCTAGCCTGGGAGGAAGTGGCTCCTGGTTTGGATAGAGATGGATGATTGGGGCGGTATTTGGGGGGCCCCATTTCAATGTCTAGTTTCTACTAGAGATTGCCTGATCCTATACAGATTTTTGCATAGAATCTATCTTACCCCAGCTAGGTTAGCTAGGATGTTTGGGAGCCAACACTGTCTATGCTGGAGTCCTTGTAAACTTCATGCACATTTTTTGGGACTGTCCACATATCAAGCCATACTGGCAAGACATTGCAAAGCGTATCCAGTCGGTCACATCCATCTCAGTCCCCCTTTCGGTTCAAGTATGCCTGTTCAGCTTGGTTGAGCATTTGGCTACCACTAGGGCAATACAAACTCTTCTCACTCTCCTGTTGTTCTACGCCAAGAAACTGATTATCCTGTCATGGAAGAGATCTACTACCCCGACTTTGGCTTCTTGGAAGTCCCTGGTTAACAAAGCAGTCCCTTTTTTATAAGGCTACTTATTTGAGTAGGGGGGTTGAGGCCAAATTTGACAAGCTATGGGGGGGGGGGGCTGCATGGTATCCATGGACACGGTTTCAGATTGAATCCTTAGGTAGCTTGGTAGGTGGTCCTTGTTATGGATACATGGACAGGAGGATTGTGTTCCTGAGGTGGTGGGAGGTTGTGACCTGAATGCATTATAAAGTTATGATTTACTGAGTGTTTTATGGTCCTTACTTCTCCCAATGAGGTGGAGGGTGGGGGGGTTTGGGAAATGTAATACATGCATCATCTTATCTGGTTAAGGAGGGTGTCATCGAATCAGTGGAATATATATATCTGCCTACTTCTGGATATTTTGTCTGGGCAAATGTTGAACGGTTGTTTTTTTTTTTTTTATTCTTTTTTTTTAAGATTGGTTACAATTTTCAATGTGACCGGTTGTTGGTTTCCGTGATATGCGGTTTAATGTTGTATGTATATACTATAAATCTCAATAAAAAGTAACAAACAAAAAAAAAAAAAAACAGCCAACTTGTAATGTCCAATTACTGATGCTGGAGGGTCACCGGAAGTGATGCGTTTGGAGATTTCAACGAGTCGGCTCTTTTGAAAGAACACCGGTTCTCCTTCCTTGGACCACTTTTGGTCGGTCCTGACCCCCTGTAGACCAGGAACATCCCACAAGAGCTGAAGTTTTGGAGCTGCTCTGACCCAGTCGTCTAGACATTACAATTTGGCCCTTGTCAAAGTTGCTCAAATCCTTGTACAGCAGAGCTCAGATAGGGGAGGGAGAAGCAGCACAAGGACCAAATCAGCTATGATGTAGTTATTATGTGGTAATAAAAGAATTGCTGATAGGAAAGAGGAGATTATCAGTGTGCTGCTTCTCTTTCACTGTCCCATCCCAGGCTGGGGGAGGGTGAAAAGCTTTAGGTGTGTGTGTCCCCCCCCCCCCACCTCTCGCCCGAGGAACAATCTGACAATGCAGCCGGTCTGGTTCACAGAGGCGATCAAAGAGTAGATCAGCTTTGATTGCCTCATAGGCCTTGGAGGACCAGAGCGACGTCATGACATCACTCCTGGTCCAGGGTGGATGTAAACAAATTTTTTTTGTTTAAAGCAAAAGATCAAAAAAAATTTCTACTTACAGTACAGTACAGATGTCTCCATCAGATTTTTTTTAGCCTTCAACCTTCAGCCTTTACAACCACTTGAAGCTTCAGTTGGGCTCCTTATGGATCCTGAACAAGTGTGCAGATCAGATAGAGATCATTTCTTTGGGTCAGTGATTTAGAAAGTTTTTAAAGAAGTACAGGGAAAGCTCATTTGGCTGTACTTCTCCCGTGGATCACAGGAGTGCAGTTCATTCTGCACTCCTGTGACCCGTTTTCAACAGACAGCGGGGCTGAAGCCCCGTTGTCGGCTGACGTCACAGAGCTGGTCCAGAGCTCGAGCAAGATTGCAACAATGAAGTCGGGATCTGTCCACATGCCTGGACCAGCACCTGCCTCAGCAGTGGCGGCTGGTGCTCAAAATTTTTTGGGGGGCGCAAACAAATTGAAAAATTTTGAAAAAAAACCCCAGATCCAAGCACCTGATTAGCTGAGAGGTGGTTTAGTGTTAGGAAAGCGAGTGACCGGTGAGCACCCAGCATGGCGTTCGCAGGTCACCTTTTTTGATGCCTATTAGAGCCTACGGCTCTAATCCGGTGCTTCAAAAACACCCCCCACCGCTGTAATTCAGGTGCCTGGCGCTCGAAAAGGGGCCGGGAGTCTGAATAGGGGGTGGCAGCGGCGGCCATAGACAGAATCATGCAATGCATGAATCTATCTATTGGTGCCAGTGGGGTGGCTGTAGAGAGGGGGCAGCCCTGTGCGAACCGCTGAGAGCCTGACCTGGCTGCTCCCACCCCCTGCACAGCCCAGCGCTCCAGTAAGCTGGGGGGGGGGGCAGAGAGCCGACGACTGACAGTCTCCAGCTCTCTACTCACGGAGCTGTGAGGACCGAGCGATTGGCGATGTTTGATCGCTCAGTTCTCAGTGTTAGAGCCGGCGGGGGACAGATGCAGCATCGGACCGATACTGCATCCACCTAGGTAAGTATGATTCATAAATAAAAAAACAATCCCATACTTCTCTTTTAGGCTTCAGATTTTAGCATGCAAGCCTGGGTGTATTTTAAGGAGTGCACAGCCGGGGCAGAACACATTTCTTTCCGCTGAAGTTCCTGTTATAATTCATAAACGGATGGCATGATCATAAACCACGGTCATACATTAAGTAGCTCACATTTAGAGCTATTGGCACACTAGTGACAGCTCGCCAGCAACAGCAGGACTGTATAGGGCAGAGAAATACACGCTTGTGCTGCTCCATCGCTGGCCACATGAGCGTGGCATCGATCTTAGACTGGCAAGTGACATTCTGAAGCGTTCCCTCCAGTAAGGTAGTGATAGATTTCTCACCCGGCCTGTGAGGGAGCAAAGCATTTCTCTTTTAGACAGTAGGGAAGCAACGCATGGAAACAGATTTTCCTCTCCTGCTTGAGATCCCGGCAAGCAGGGCTGCTGATAAGGCAGTACAGCCAGCCCTCCTGTACAGGGGGCCCAGGCACCATCAGTTCGATTGGGGGGGCCCGGGCACCTGCTGAGCAGGATTGACTGCTGTACAGCCTTTTTGCCAACTCCCCCTGCAGCTCTGCCAGCTTCTCCTCCTTTTCCTCCTTCAGCTGCAATGCAGCGGGATTGGTATCTGCATCCTCAGCCCCCCTGCTGTCCGGCCCCCCCTTCTGTGTGGTCTCTTGCCCTGCAGCATTGCCAGCTTCCTTCCTCTCCTCTGCCGCCTGAAGCTGCTGAGGGCACACTGGTGGATGTTTCAGGATGGAGAGGGAGTGTGCACCGTAAATATGTCCTATTTACCAACCTCTTCCTTTCCTGAATTGACACAGTGAGCGTTCGGCACCGATCACTCATTGTGTCCATTCATCACTGAGGCATAGTCAATTGTGTTTACTATGCTTCAGTTTGTGAATGAATAGGGAGCCTCCCAGCCATTCGCTGTGGCTGCAACCCAAAATACACAATCTAGTCTGGTGTACTTGCTGCTACCTACCTACATCCATGGACCTTCATCACAAGGTGAATGAGGGTGTGTATGGGTGTATGTGCAGCTGCAGGAAACCGGGGTAGACAACGTTTTTTTTTTAAATAGTTTTTATGGTTGGTGGAGGCTCAACGTTTTGCTCTGATCTTTTGTATAATGTGTTTTTTTCTAATAAAGCTGATTTAATTGACCGCTGTGTCCCCCTATGCGACTTGCTTTAGATAATCTCCTTCCTTTTTGTATATGTTGGTTCAATCATGGGGACTGCACTTTGTATATTGACTTATTGGTTAGTGAAAGGTCATTCAGGGGGGACAGTTTAATCACATATTCCTGTCTGCAATTATTTAAGCGGTCGATCTGGTTATTTGTTTTTTTAACATTAGGTTCATTTCCTGAGACCCGATTGGCTGGACTCGGGAGGAGATGCAGGAGGGAAGCAGCCAAAGCCGCGACCTGGATGGGGTAAATGCAGGGTTGGCTGGCAGGCGGATGGATGGGCGAGCAGGCAAACGATCGAGCGACGGGGGGGTCCCCAAAAAACAATTGAGCAACAGCCGCCCCTTATTTTTCACTCCCCCCCCCCCCCAACAAGGCTGTTAAAAGAAAAAAAAGGAGATGGGGGGCCCTGTTAGGTAGGCTGTATGAGGCCCCATGATTTCTAACAGCAGCCCTGCCGGCAAGTGACATTCTACAGCATTCCTAGCCAGTAAGGTAGCAACACCTTGCTATTAATCCTGCCAGTAAGAGAGTAACGCATGGACACGGGAGTATTGAGCGAAGCATGAAGTGTCATTCTGCAGTATTTCCGGCCAGCAAAGGGATCAATGCATGGAAATAGGTGAGTGTTTTTTCTACCCTACTAAGGCGTTCCTTTTGTTGCCAGTGACAGGATCGTCATTGTGTTACAGGCTTTAATCGCTTTTTTTTCCTCTTTAGATCAGTGCTGCCATAAGATGCAGCCAGTTGGAATAAAGTTATTCCTTTGAAACTGTGTACAATGTGTAAGAGCGTGCGGCCTTCTGTCTGACGGCTAAAAATAGGCTGTGTGCTCCACTACTAATATATGCCAGAGATTAGTCTTCCCATATGGTGTGCAGCATTAGGAGAATCGAGGCGTTCACAAGACATTTGTTCCCATAACCGCGCAATACGGCAAGTCTGTGCAAACAGGACCTGTTCCAGCATGCACAAAGAAAGCGGCAACGCTTAGCACCAAAATTCTTTGGTGCTAATGGTGGGTGCCACTTGCTTGCACCCACTATTACTTTAAATAAGGAGCTGACCTTTGGTTATAAAACCCGACTAAGCTCATAATCTTTACCATGTTCATATCATTGGAAAAGCTATTTTCTATCTTTTTAAATCATTAAAATTATACCGGGTGACCCCATCACATAAGGCACTTCCTGTTATTGGGGGGACAACTGTGCTTCTGCGTTGTCACCCTGTCATATGTTCCCCTGCTGGAGACCAGGGGCGGCCTGTCCATTAGGGGTGCCTGGGCGCCGCACCCTATATGCCACGAATAGATTCATGCATAGCATGGCCGCCGCAGCCACCCCCTATTCATGCGTTCGGCCCCTTTCAGGGCACCGGGCACATGAATTACAGCAGCCAGGTTTTTTTTTTTTTTATGAAGCACCTGATTAGATTTCAAAGTAGGGTGGGCTCCGGTCGCAGAGGATGCGTCCGGAGCCCACCCAGGTGTGTTGCAACAGCGAATATATATTCACTGTTGCAACACTGATCCTTCTCCCGGCCAACCGTGAAGCAGGTCTGATACCCATCACCCGATTGGCTGAAAAGACAGGAGATCCTATTGGACGCCTAGGAGGAGGGGAGGAGACACACAGCGGAAGCGAGAAGAGCCGATGCCTGGATGACCAGTCCCCTCTGCCGCTCCTCGGATGCCCGAACCCCGCCGCTGCTCCTCGGATGCCCACCGCCTAGATTGGGTAAGTGCCGGTGGACCGACCGACGGACAGCATTAGGTTGTTTGACGCCCCCCAAACAAAAAACCACCAGCCGCCACTGCTGGAGACTACAAGCAGCCGCGCCGACACATATTGTGCAGACATAAAGTAGAAAAACCACAAAGGAGGGACACGGGGAACCAGGACTTTAGGGTACCAAATAACAAAGTAAATTAACAAAATATATATATAAAAGATTACAAGTCTTTGTGTAATATTATTTTTTTACCCTATCAACGTGAAGGAAAAAAATAGCCACGGCTTCTGTTAGAGGAATTAGAGGGACATCAGTCTGCTTAGCACCCGCATGTGCTGCTAATCAGTGCCATCTATCAGCGCCCACCAGTGCTACCTATCAATGCCCACCAGTGCCACATATCAGCACCCAATCGTGCTGCCAATCAGTGCCTCATCATCAGTACTGCCTATCAGTGCCCATCATTGCAGCCTATCAGTGCCCATCAGTGCAGCTTTATCAGTGCCGCCTCATCAGTGCCCATCATTGCAGCTTTATCAGTGCCCATCAGTTAAGCCTGATCAGCGCACATCAGCGAAGGAGAAGAATTACTATGAAAAGAAAGCTCTGTTTGTGTGAAAAAAATGATAAAAATTTCATAGGGGTACAGCGTTGCATGACCGCACAATTGTCATTCAAAGTGTGACACCACTGAAAGCTGAAAATTGGCCTGGGCAGGAAGGGGGTATAAGTGCCCAGTAAGCAAGTGGATAAAAAGCTGTTACGAGCTATAAAGGTATTACAAAGAAAAAACGTTGTTAAACGTGTAATAAATAGTACTATGTACAGTGTTTGTTGAGCGATGACGTCACTTCCTGAGCATGGCCATCATGGAATAGGGCAACCAGAAGAAAAACTGGAGCAGGCAAGCAATAAATCCCAGGGGAACAAATGGGTCATCAAGATATCTCCTGGGCTGAGGAGAAGAAAGAAAATAATTTCCCCAAAGCCCCCTTGGAAAATAATATGTATTCATTGCAGAAATCATCATAGAGAACTAAAAAAAAAACATGAGGAAGAATTACAAGTTGAAACGCGTTGGAGTTCTCTCATGTATTTTGATGTAGATAAAATTAGTATATGTTTTTTGTCTGTAATACCATCTTTCATAAGAGCTTTTTAATGTTCTGATATTAAACAAAGACTTATATATATATATATATATATATATATATATATATATATATATATATATATATATATATCTCAATATGTATTTTTTGTTAATTTACTTTAATTGGTACCCTAAAGTCCTGGTTCCCCATGTCACCCTTTGTGGTTTTTCTACTTTAGTATTATTGGGATGTGGTGCCTAGGGATGAGCTTCGTGTTTGAGTCGAACCCATGTTCGACTCAAACATCGTCTGTTCGCCCGTTCGCCGAATTGCGAACAATATGGGCCGTTCGTGCCAAATTTGTGTGGTGCGTCACGGCCCATAATTCACTGCGGCATCGCAGTGCATTGCTGGCTGATGATTGGCCAAGCATATACTATGATCCGTATGCTTGGCCAATCACAGCGCCGTCAGTAGAGAGAGCTGGCCAGGGTGGCTTTGGCCAATTATGGCTCAGGGGTCTAGAACACGCCCCACACTATATAAGGCCGCCTGCACGGCGGCCCTGTGTAGTGTGTTCCGGCGTGCTTAGAGAGAGAGAGAGAGACAGTGCCATTTCATTTGAGTTAGCTAGATTAGACAGGACAGTCAGTGAGTTATATATATATATATATATATATATATATATATATATATATATATACACTGTATTCAGTTTAGCTAGATCCGTTCCTGTTATCTTCCTACTGACAGGCAGGCTTGTCTTGTTACAGTTTTTACAGCTACCTGAAGAAAATTGCTGGTGTTCTTTTGATCCTATTAGTACCACAGTCAGGCAGCTAGACTATTTACAGTTAGTGTAGTGCTCTCTCCTCACAGTGTTCAGGTAAAGCTACAAGTTAGTTTAGTGTGACCTCTGCACAGTGTTCAGCTAAAACTACAAGTTAGTGTAGTGCGTCCTCCCCACAGTGTTCAGCTAAAGCTACAAGTTAGTTTAATGTGATCTCTGCACAGTGTTCAGCTAAAGCTACAAGTTAGTGTAGTGCATCCTCCTCACAGTGTTCAGCTAAAACTACAAGTTAGTGTAGTGCGACCTCTGCACAGTGTTCAGCTAAAGCTACAAGTTAGTGTAGTGCGTCCTCTGAACAGTGTTCAGCTAAAACTACAAGTTAGTGTAGTGCGACCTCTGCACAGTGTTCAGCTAAAGCTACAAGTTAGTGTAGTGCGTCCTCTGAACAGTGCTCAGCTAAAACTACAAGTTAGTTTTTTGCGAGCTCTGCACAGTGTTCAGCTAAAGCTACCTGTAGAAGGTTGGTGGTGTTTTCCTGATCCTATCACTACCGCAGGCAGCTAAATTGCTACAAGTTAGTTTTTTGCGAGCTCTGCACAGTGTTCAGCTAAAACTACAAGTTAGTGTAGTGCGAGCTCTGCACAGTGTTCAGCTAAAGCTACCTGTAGAAGGTTGGTGGAGTTTTCCTGATCCTATCACTACCGCAGGCAGCTAAATAAGCTACAAGTTAGTTTTTTGCGCGCTCTGCACAGTGTTCAGCTAAAACTACAAGTTAGTGTGGTGCGAGCTCTTCACAGTGTTCAGCTAAAGCTACCTGTAGAAGGTTGGTGGTGTTTTCCTGATCCTATCACTACCGCAGGCAGCTAAATAAGCTACAAGTTAGTTTTTTGCAAGCTCTGCACAGTGTTCAGCTAAAGCTACCTGTAGAAGGTTGGTGGTGTTTTCCTGATTCTATCACTACCACAGGCAGCTAAATAAGCTACAAGTTAGTTTTTTACGCGCTCTGCACAGTGTTCAGCTAAAGCTACCTGTAGAAGGTTGGTGGTGTTCTCATACTACAGGCAGCCAGTTGATTTTTCTAGCTGCAGTATCATATATATATATATATATATATATATATATATATATATATATATATATCCCAGCTACAGGCCATTAGTATGTCTGGAAGGCCAACAAGAAGAGGCAGACAGTCACAAGCCAATAAAAGAGGGCAAGCAGGCTCTGTGTCTAGAGGCAACAGTGCTGGTCATGGAGACGGTGCATCCTCATCAGCACGTGGCCGTGGGACACGCTTGGCCTTTTTTTCGGCAGCTGGCTGTGTTGAGCCGCAACATGGCAGAAGACTTGGTCGAGTGGATGACCAAGCCGTCCTCATCCTCCTCATCCTCTCTCACCCATGCTCAGGGTACTTTGTCTGGCAAAGCAGCTGCCAACGCGGCCTCTTCCCTCGGCTCAATGGCATCAGTGACTCCTTCCCTAGCCCCACCATGTCCTCCTGAGGAGCCCCTCGAACTGTTTGACCACAGTGTTGGGTACATGCTCCAGGAGGATGGACAGCCTTTAGAAGGCTCTAATGATGATACTGAGCTAGATGAAGGCAGTAACGTGAGCACGGACAGAGGGGGTGCCCAAGAAGGACAGCAATCTGGCAGTCATGTGCCCCCTGCTGCAGCATACTGCCAGGTTTGCTCCAGTGATGAGGAGGGAGGGGATGATGAGGTCACTGACTCAACGTGGGTGCCTGATAGGAGGGAGGAAGAGGAGGAGGCACATCACCAACAAGGCAGGATGCCCTCCAGGGGCCAGCCTAAGGGCAGCACACTGACTGCATCACACCCCAAAGCTCCACATGTGCAGGGCCCTGCTGTCTCTGTGCATTATTCTAAAAGTTCTTTGGCGTGGGCCTTTTTGGAGACGAGTGCATCAGATCGCACCGCTGCTATTTGCAACATATGTCTCAAGCGTATCTCGCGTGGCCAAAACATCTCCCGCTTGGGCACCACATGCTTGACCAGACATATGTTGACCTGCCATGCAGTTCGTTGGCAAGCGTATCTAAAAGACCCACACCAAAGAACAAAGAGGACCTCTCCTTGCTCCTCATCAGCTGAGATCTCCAACCCCACTATACCTTCAGTCCTCTCTGAGACCTGCACTGAGAGGAATGAAGGTGTAGAATTAGGTGTGTCACAGCCAAGTACTTGTGGGCAATCTGCTTTCAGTACACTGACGTCAGATTGTACCAGGCAAATTTCCCTGCCCCAGCTGCTGCACCACCAAAAGAAGTTTGCTCCCAGCCATCCACATGCCCAGCGGTTGAATGCTAGCTTGGCAAAATTGCTAGCACTTCAACTGCTGCCTTTTCAGTTGGTAGACTCTGCCCCCTTCCGTGAGTTTGTGGAATGTGCGGTTCCTCAGTGGCAGGTACCCAAACGCCACTTTTTCTCACGGAAGGCGATTCCGGCTCTCTACCGGCATGTGGAAGGCAATGTCCATGCCTCGCTGGACAGGGCGGTCAGCGGTAAGGTGCATATTACCGCTGACTCATGGTCCAGCAGGCATGGACAGGGACGTTACCTAAGTTTCACCGCGCATTGGGTGACTCTGCTGGCAGCTGGGAAGGATGCAGGACAAGGTGCAGTAGTGTTGAAGGTTGTTCCGCCACCATGCCTCCAAAATGCCACTACTAATGATTGTGACACACCTCTCTCCTCCACCCCCTCCTCTTCTTCTTCCTCCATGTCCTCTTCCTGTGCTTTGTCCTCGGAACCAGCGGTGCTCCGTAGCCATTCAAGGGGCTACGCAAGTATGCAGGCCAAAAGATGCCATGCGGTGCTTGAGCTGGTGTGCTTGGGGGACAGGAGCACACACTGGGGCAGAGGTTCTGTCAGCTCTGCAGGGGCAGGTTCAGAGATGGTTGACGCCATGCCAACTTAAGGCAGGAATGGTGGTTTGCGACAATGGCACCAACCTCCTCTCTGCCCTCCGACAGGGACAAATGACCCATGTGCCCTGTTTGGCTCACGTCCTTAAATTGGTGGTGCAGGTACCCGGGCTTATAGGATGTCCTGAGGCAGGCCAGGAAAGTCTGTGTGCATTTCCGCCGGTCATATAATGCCAGTGCTCGGCTGGCAGACCTCCAAAAGGAGTTTAATCTGCCCAAGAACTGCCTAATCTGTGACATACCCACCAGGTGTAACTCAACGTTGGCCATACTGCAGCGGCTGCACACGCAGCAGAGGGCCATCAATGAGTACCTGTGTGACTATGGCACCAGGACAGGGTCAGGGGAGCTTGTTTTTTTTTCCCCACGCCAGTGGTCCATGATCAGGGATGCATGCACTGTCCTGTCACCATTTGAGGAGGCCACGAGGATGGTGAGCAGTGACAGTGCATGCATCAGTGACACTGTCCCCCTTGTCTACCTGTTGGAGCACAAACTGCGTGGAATAATGGACAGGGCACTTGAAGCAGAACAGAGGCAGGAAGAGGAGGACTTCCTTAGCTCTCAAGGCCCCCTTTATCCAGACAGTGTTCCTGCGTGCCCACCGATCACACAGGAAGAGGATGAGGAGGAGGATTGTGTCAGTATGGAGGTGGAGCCTGGCACTCAGCATCAGCAGCAGTCTTTAAGGGATCAGTCCCAAGAAACACATGGACTTGTACGTGGCTGGGAGGAGGTGGCTGCGGACCATGTCGTCCTATGTAAACACGGCAGATCACCATTCTGTGAGAAGGGAAGGTAGTGATCCTTTGTTTCTGAAGGAACACGGATCTCTGCCTTCCCAAAGTAAAAGCACCTCCCCCACAGTTAGCAAACACTCCCAAGGAACACACAGCTAACCCTATGATCGCCCCTGATAACTTCTTCAATGCCAGGGTCATTAGTACAGTGACAGTGCATATTTTTTAGCACAATTCACTGTGTTGGTGTCACTGGTCCCCAAAAAATTGTCAAACCTGTCAGTTAGGTGTCCGATTTGTCTGCCGCAATGTCGCAGCCCCGCTAAAAGTCGCTGATCGCCGCCATTACTAATAAAACATGAATGAATAAATAAAAAATTCCAAAAATCTATCCATAACTATGCCATAACTAGTAAAATAAAATAACAATAAATAAAAATATCCCATAGTTTGTAGACGCTATAACTTTTGCGCAAACCAATCAATATACACTTATTGTGATTTTTTAACCAAAAATATGTAGCAGAATACATAAATCGGCCTAAACTGAAGAAATTCTATTTTTTTTACATTTTTTATTGGATATGTTTTATAGCAGAAAGTAAACAATATTGTTTTTTCTTTTTTTTTTCAAAATTGTTGGCTTTTTTTGTTTATAGCGCAAAAAATAAAAACAACAGAGGTGATCAAAAGAAATCTATATTTGTGGGAAACAAAAGGACATCAATTTTGTTTGGGTAAAGCGCCGCACCACCGCGCAATTGTCAGTTAAAATAACGCAATCGCAAAAGATGGCCTGTCATGAAGGGGGTGGGGGAGCAATAAAAACGAATAAAAAAGAATTTGAATAAGACGTCTGTATACAGATGTAAACAGCAAAAAAAAATGATTAAGGGATGGACCTGATAGAAGAACATGCAGAGTGTCTGTGTGGAGAGGGATTCATAAACTGGAAATACGCAGCAGAAAATATTAAACGGTCTCATAGCTAACATCGGGGTCATCCTGTTCTTCCCGGCTGTCAGTTCCTTGTTCCAGTAATGAAGCTGTTTGTACATTTTCCAGACCCCAATCAATACCTGTTTTTGTGGCATGATGCAGGGTCAGCAGCCAGAACAGGTACATCTGGACGTTCCGTTAATTGGAAGAAAATACAGCCGGAGAGGCTATTAATTCAAGTCTTTGTTAGCGGCCTGTGAATTATAAGCCGGCTTGTACAACCCCGGCATGTCAGAGGACGGCATAAAAAAAGAGCATTAATGTTATCCGCGCTTTCATTTGTGTCTCTCATTACCGGACTCTTGTTTTCCCGACACAATTTTAACGTTTTAGAAAGTGCAGATTGGTGGGGGGGGGGGGGGGTTGTTGATTTTCTAAAACTGCAGAGTGCAAATTCTGGTGCAGCTGTGCATTGCAGCCAATCAGCTTCTAACTTCAGCTTGTTCAATTAACCAGTTGCAAACCATGCACTTTACTGCTACAGTGCGGGCCGGCTGCGCAGAATCACGTAACAGTAAAACCGGATTGCGAAAAACGCGGGTTTACGAGCGTTTCGCAATACGAGCTGTTTTTTTTTTTTTTATTTTAAATCCTGACTCGATTTGCGAGTGTTGTCTCGCAAGACGTGCAGGATTTAAGCCTCTGGGGTGTGCAGTATGGCATGTGGCCAGAGGTGCGGGGGCGCCGCTAAAGCTCAGAGACACTCTGAGCCGCTCGGAGACACTCGAAAACCGAGCGTTTCCGTGTGTCCCTGAGTGACTGAGTGTTTCCAATCGTCTCTGAGCATCTCTGAGTGTTTCCGAATGTCTCCAAGCATCTCTGGGTGTTTCTGAGTGCTTCTGAGTGTCTCAAATTGTCTCTGAGCATCTCAGAGACACTCAGAAACACTCAAAGACTCTTGGAAACACTCAGAGACTCTCTGAGTGTTTCCTAGAGTCTTCAAGTGTCTCAGAGCATCTCCAAGTGTTTCTGAATGTCTCTGAGTGTTTCTGAGGGTCTCCGGGTGTTTCTGAGAGTCTCCGAGAGTCTCTGAACTTCTCTGGGTGTCTCAGAGTGTTTCCGAGAGTCTCTGAGTGTCTCAGAATGTCTCTGAGCATCTGTGAGCGTCTCTGAATGTTTCCGCGTGTCTCTGACTGTCTCTGAGCATTTCCGAGTGTCTCTGAGCATCTCCTACTGTTTCCGAATGTCTCTGAGCGTCTCCAAGCATCTCTGAGAGTTTCAGGTCGTTTCCAAGCATCTCCGAGTGTCTCTGAGCGTCTTTGAGTGTTTCCAAGCATCTCAGAGTGTTTCAAAGTGTCTCCAAGCGTGTCTACAAGTGTCTCCGGTCTCCGAGGGTCTCTGAGCGTTTCCGGGTGTCTCCAGGTGTCTCTGAGTGTTTCTAGGTGTCTCCAAGTGTCTCCGAGCGTCTCCGAGCATTTCTGAGTGTCTCCGAGCTTCTGAGTGTTTCCGGGTGTCTCTGACTGTCTCCGGTGCCCCCCCCCCACCTCTGGCCACATGCAGTACTGCATACACTAGCAGTGACACTGGAACTAATTATCTCCATTTTCCATTGATTCCTATGGGGGAAACTCGCTTTGATGATGCTTTGGATCACAAGCATGCTTCTAGAACGAATTACGCTCGTAATCCACGGTACCACTGTATATATGTGATTCTGCTGTTGCGGGTAGGGGGCGCGCTCTGGCCCGGCTTTGCTATGATTCATAGGCATAGGACACACCCCCCCGCCACACCCCCTTAAATGAGAATTATGTAAAAAAAAAATGATTGGTGAAAGCCGCAAAAGCCGTTTTTTTTTTTTTACTACTATTTCTTTATACTGGCCTTTGAAATGTACAAATGCAACAATTTAGAAATTGGCTCAATTTTTTTATGGGGGGGGGGGGGTGGCGGCTAACAAACCACCTAACATTCCCCCCTGTCCCGTTATCAGATCGCTCTTATCAGCTCCCAGTAATCACATCCCTGTCCCATTATCAGATCCGGGACCACTGATGATCCCTGTCCCATTATCAGATCCGGGACCACTGATGATCCCCGTCCCGTTTATCAGATCCGGAACCACTGATGATCCCCGTGCCGTTATCAGATCCGGGACCACTGATGATCCCTGTCCCGTTTATCAGATCCGGAACCACTGATGATCCCTGTCCCGTTTATCAGATCCAGAACCACTGATGATCCCTGTCCAAATCTTCACATCTCCGCTCTTATCACATGCCTGTCCGGTTATCCCGGAGGTCCCAATATTATAACTCCTCTACACTGATCAGCCCCCTGTCGGTTGGTGAGTCGTTCGATGAGTGTATGGGTTGGTCGGTGGAACTCAGGCTCTTGCTTGTGTGTTTGCGGCGATGCAGGGCAAAGAGATCGCTGGGATGAGGACCATCTCCCGGATCACCCCATACATCCTCCCCCGGTACCGGGCCAATACAGTCGCTTCTTCCCTCTTGGCCAAATCGGGGCTTAAGACCCTCTTCCTGATTAGCTGGGAGGAGAAGCAGGAAGACAATAGTGGATATTCATTCGCTATCGTCACACAACTGGGCGTGTTTAGGGCACATTGCTCTGCGCCCCGAGCCCACTCTTTTTTTTAACCATTTCATCCCCGGAAGATTTGGCTGCTGAATGACCAGGCGACCATTTTTTTGCGATACGGCACTGCGTCGCTTTAACTGACAATCGCGCGGTCGTGCGAAGTTGTACCCAAACAAAATTTACGTCCTTTTTTCCCCACAAATAGAGCTTTCTTTTGGTGTTATTTGATCGCCACTGTGATTTTTATTTTTTGCGCTATAAACAAAAAAAGAGCGACAATTTTGAAAAAAAAAAAAAAAAACCACGATATTTTGTACTTTTTGCTATAATATAATTTTTTTTTTAAAAAAGCACATTTTTTCTCAGTTTAGGCCGATATATATTCTGCTACATATTTTTGGTAATAAAAATCGCAATAAGCGTATATTGGTTGGTTTGCGCAAAAGTTATAGCGTCTACAAAATAGGGGAATAGATTTATGGCATTTTTATTATTATTTTTTTTTTTTTTTACTAGTAATGGCGGTGATCATCGATTTGTATCAGGACTGCGACATTATAGAGGATACATCGGACACTTTTGACACATTTTTGGGACCATTACTATACTAGGACTATAAAAATGCACTGATTGCTGTAAAAATGTCACTGGCAGGGAAGGGGTTAACACTAGGGGGCGATCAAGGGGTTAACTGTGCTCCCTAGTGTGTGTTCTAACTGTGGGGAAGGACGAGATATGTCGTCACTTCTGGTAACCGCCTCTTTGTTTACCTGGTCGCTAGCTACCAGTGAAAGTGGCCGATCAGACCAATCTGATCAACTACATGGGAGGCCAGAGGAGAGATTTGGGTGTCTAATAGACCCCGGATCTCTCTATAAAGAGGACCTGTCATGGCCCATGCTGTCACAAGGGATGTGGTTCATCACTTGTGATAGCAATAAAGTTAATCCAAAAAAAAAAAGTTTTGTATAAAATAAATAATAAAAAAATAATATAAAATAATATAAAATAAATAATAAAAAAAAGCACCCCCCCCCCGTGCTTACGCACTAATGCGAATGCATACGTTACTCCCGCACGCATATGTAAACGGCGATCGCACCACACATGTGAGGTATTGCCACGAACGCCAGAGCGAGAGCAATGATTCTACCACCAGACTTCCTGTGCAACTCTAAACAGGTAACCTGTAAAGGCATTTAAATCATCACCTATGGAGGATTTTAAGCACCGTAGTTTGCTGCCGTTCCACGGGCCATTTTAAAGCGTGAAACTTTAGGTATCTATTTACTCGGCGTAACATCATCTTTCACATTATACAAAAAAAATGGGGTAAATATTGTGGTTTTTTTTTTTTTTAACCACATTTGCCCCCTTAATAACTAGACCATTTCTTTGCGATACGGCACTGCGCCGCTTTAACTTAGATTTGCGCGGTCGTGCGACGCTGTACCCAAACAACATTGTTGCCCTTTTTTTTCCCCCACAAACAGAGCTTTATTTTGGTGGTATTTAATCATCTCTGCGTTTTTTTTTTTTGTGCTATAAACAAAGAGTGACAACCCCCCCACACCCGTCGGAATGAGGATCTGTCAGTTTAAATTGACAGATCCCCGTTCTAGGCTCTCAATGGAGTGATCGCGGGTGGGGCCGGCGGACTTAGCAGCGTTGCGTCGGAGGGGGGGGGAACGCGCGCATGTGTCTCTAATAGCTCTGACAGCGGCCAACGTACAATGACGGTGGTGTGCGCAGCCGTGCCAACTGCGACAGCTGGTCGGCAAGTTGTTAGTGTATTTTTTCGCAAAAAATTGAGTTCGAAAAACCGCTGCGCGAATACCGTGCAATACCGTGCTAAAAAAAAAAAAAAAAAAAAATAATAAATATATATATATATATATAATGTTTATGTTTTTTAATTTGCTAGTAAATAAAAAAAAAAAAAAAAGTTGATTTTTACATGTAGGAGCAAAATGTCAGAACTGGCCCCCCGATGGCAAGTAGATAACGCAGCCTTTGTTTTATAAAGAAGCATCTAATACTCCCCGGAGCACTGTGGGTTAGCTAAGGAGAGCTGGTATTTGCTTTCAGACTCTGAGAGGGAGGGGCATCCGCCCTTCCTGTGTCGTCACCCTGCTACTTGGGCTGCCAATGGGAACAAGTGGCCATTTCAACACACATTAATAAGCAGGTAGGGTCCTCTGCTGTCACCATCAGGAAACCCATTGCCGCATGTCGATGGTAAGTGGCTGCAAAAAGACTGCAGGAGATCAACGGCACTGAGATGCAACGATGGATGAAAATAGATAAATAGAATGTCAATTGAATATGATGCACAGAGCAAACTAAACATTATTTTAACAGATTGAGTATAAAAGGATGTAATGTGTTTGTACAAAAGGGATTCTAAACTGTAATTTATTGGGCAGGCCAGCACTGAAGTGGTCTCAGAGTGTTCTGTATATTAGATTTTATTGGACCAAGGATGCAGTAAAATCCCTACACTTTAGAACGTTGCCGGGATTGTCTACCATCTGTTCATGATAAAGTATTTTGTTGCTAAGATTATATTTATTAATGGGGATCATAAAAAGGCAGAAAAGACAGTTAAGCTCATAGTTAGTGCATTTTGTTATGGTAGGGCTCTGCTGAGGAGACAGAATACACAGTGCCTTGAAAAAGTATTCATACCCCTTGAAATTTTCCACATTTTTTCACGTTACAAGCAAAAAACGTAAATGTATTTTATTGGGATTCTATGTGATAGACCAACACAAAGTCGCACATAATTGTGAAGTGGAAGGAAAATGATAAATGGTTTTCAGAATGTTTTACAAATAAATATGTGAAAAGTATGGGGGGTACATTTGTATGGCGCCCCCCGGAGTCAATACTTTGTAGAACCCCCTTTCTCTGCAATTACAGCTGCAAGTCTTTTTTGGGGATGTCTCTACCAGCTTTGCACATCTAGAGAGGACATTTCTGCCCATTCTTCTTTGCAAAATATCTCAAGCTCTGTCAGATTGGATGGAGAGCGTCTGTGAACAGCAATTTTCAAGTCTTGCCACAGATTCTCAATTGGATTTAGGTCTGGACTTTGACTGGGCCATTCTAACACATGAATATGCTTTGATCTAAACCATTCCATTGTAGCTCTGGCTGTATGTTTCGGGTCATTGTCCTGCTGGAAGGTGAACCTCCGCCCCATTCTCAAGACTTTTACAGACTCTAACAGGTTTTCGTCTAAGATTGTCCTGTATTTGGCTCCATCCATCTTCCCATCAACTCTGACCAGCTTCCCTGTCCCTGCTGAAGAAAAGCATCCCCACCATATGATGTTGCCACCACCATGTTTCACGGTGGGGATGGTGTGTTCAGGGTGATGTGCAGTGTTAGTTTTCCCCCACACATTGTGTTTTGCTTTTCAATTTTTGTCTCATCTGACCAGATCACCTTCTTCCACATGTTTGCTGTGTCCTCCACATGACTTCTCACAAACTGCAAACAGGACTTCTTATGACTTTCTTTCACCAATGTCTTTCTTCTTGTCACTCTTCCATAAAGGTCAGATCTGTGGAGAGCACGACTAATAGTTGTCCTGTGGTCAGATTCTCCCACCTTATTGCTATATTTTATGTACAATCTTTGTATCCATTATTTGCTGGCAACTTTAAAGTCCCAGAAAAACCTCTCTGTCTATATCCAAATATTTGATACCGTTGATTAGAAAGGATTGAGGGAGTAAAAACTCTCTCAAAGAAGAAAAGGACTTTGTGGGCACAACATGAGGCAGAAATAATAAAAAAATATATGTCTTTATTACAAAAAAAAGAGAAATAAAACACAAATATGTAACAAACACCAACACCCTCGACTGGACAAGGTCAACAGGTACCCAAAAAAACAAACAAGAAGGCATGGATCCCTTCAAAGAGTCGAAGAACAGTCCATTGTGTAAGGTGAATATCAAAAAGTTGGGTCCATGGACTCCTCCAAGCTTGTTAGTCAACGCGTTTCACATCAGTTGCTTCCTCAGGACAAAAAAAAAAAAAAAAAAAAAAAAAAGGGGTAGGTGCTGATAACAAAATTAAAATATACAGTAAAACTTGGATTGCGAGCATAATTCGTTCCCAGAAGCATGCTTGTAATCCAAAGCACTTGTATATCAAAGCAAATCTCCCCATAAGAAATAATGGAAACTCAAATGATTGGTTCCACAACCATTTATTCATAGGTCCTTCAGTTTATAGTCCATATAAAAAGATTATAGCAATGTGACCAGGTTGTGTAACCATAAAATGTCCATCCACAAATGGAAGCCTCCACAAGGAGATTAGAGAGAGGCGCCTCTAAGTGTAGCAATATGTTTCTAAATGTTGTACCTTCATTAAATGTAAAAAAAATGCTACACTTAGAGGCGCCTCTCTTGTCTTTTATACTCAGTTGTGACATGATGCTACTTGTATATCAAGACAACACTTGTATATCAAGTCAAAATGTATTAAAAAAAATTTGCTTGTCTTGCAAAACGTTCTTAAACCAAGTTACTCTCCATCCAAGGTTTTACTGTATAACAAAAAAAAACATAAATAAGTATCAATATTGTTAGAATGGTATGTACTCATAGGTATTAGAGAAGTATATTTATGTATATACATCTTGGGAGAACTCCTAGCACAAACACCACAGGCAAGATCGCATAACAAGCACCATGTATGATTGCCTGATTAACCCTGAACATAAGGTAGTGGGCGACACCACAAAAGACGGACAAGTCAAGAGTTAAAACATTTTTTCAGCTGGCTGAAAATCCAAAGGCAAATCGACATTCGCAAGCCCATATAGGGCCCCCTAGACTGGCGAAAAAACGATCCCCCCCCCCCCCCTATGATGACTGGGACAAAGATAGTTTTTCTGTGAATAAAGTGAGTATAATTGTATACAACTATTTCCCAACATAGAACTTATGGGTTCATTATTTGTGTTTATAGTGTACCACCTTACCTATTCAGGATAGAATGGTGTGACTGATCCCGTTGATCGCACACTGTGTGGAGCGTTCTCATTCTTCCATGCACATTCCCGAGTGGCTGGCGATATATATATGGCGAAGTGGCGACATCATATATCCAGGATTTGAGCTGATCACTTTTGAGTGTTATATGACGTCTCATTCTCATTCAGCTATCGTTCTGATAAGCCTTTGATCTGGGCACTGGGAGCGCTGAGTGTGTTTTTCCTCAGCTGGAGGAGTTTTCTACACTATTAATATGTGGAGATATGTTTTTTCACCTATAATTCACTGTGGAGTTCTTTTGTTTGCATGGACATTTTATTATAGATACACATACTGGACGGATATTAATTATGTTTTGTTTTTGTTTTATGAGCGCTGCTCTTAAGCTTGGTTTATGGTATTTCTGTGCAGTAGTGCTGCAGTGTTGTTTGAAAAAGGTTTCTGGAATCAAATTTTACACGCCTGTTAGGACTTGGATCACCTGCTGGTGGCACTGTGATTCCCTGGGCGAAAGGCTGTAGTTCCAGTGTCCACCAGCAGATGTCTCCCAGCAGATCCCAGTAATCAGTCTCCACCTGGTGCTGGCTGCTGGGAGGGTATTTAGTTCCTCCTCTACTAGTGCCTCTCGCTTAAGTGTTTTGCCTGTCAGCCAGATGCATGCTTGCTGCCTACTCCTGCCTTGCACCTGTGTCCTGCTCCTGATCTTGCTCTTGCCCTGTATCCAGTACCCTGCTGCCTTGTACCTCCTCCCCTTATTTCTGGTCCCAGTCCTGGTTTCCCCCCTTCCTTGTATCTCTAGTTTTACCCAGTGGTCCGTGTTCCTGGATTTGTATATATTGTATTATAGTTAGCTTGTTAGGTATTTTATCTTTGGGTGATGGTTCACTTGTATCTTCATAATTGCTGTGTTTTTCGATGGATTTTGGTTTCACTGTAAGTAAATCTGATTTTTAATATATATAACCAGACCACACTAATCTCGCCATCCCTACTGCCGATTCCTGACAATGGCAAAAGATTTCTGCAATTTTCTTGGTTTGTAATGTAACTAAAATGATCTGAGTTTGAAGTTTATAAAACAAATATATTCCAATTAAGATCAAATATAGGCAATGCATTTCGAGGGCTTTAAATCACCCCCTTCATCAGGGCTTGGAGATAGGGAACAATGTACAGCATATAGACTGGACTGAATGAGCAATGCAATGGGTGGAATTTACTAAAACTGATGCAAACAGAATCTGGTGCAGCTCTGCATAGTAACCAATCAGCTTCTAACTTCAGCTTGTTCAATGAAGCTTTGACAATAAAACCTGGAAGCTGATTGGTTACTATAGACAGCTGCACCAGATTCTGTGTGCTCCAGTTTTAGGACGTCTCCCCCCCCAATGAATGTTGTACTTTGACCAATTGAAGATCCTGTCTCTCCACCCCTCCTCCCTTCCTCTGGCGGAATAGGGCAAATTTTTTTTCCTTTTGTTTACTTTTTTTTTTTTTATATGGAAAGTCTGCCCCACCTCCCCATGCACGGCACTCGCCTTAGGCGAATGAAGCACACACTGCCAAGGGTGCCTCCCTCCCGGGATATGTATGAATAGTAAAAAGAGCCGGCAAGACTGTAATCCTTGAAGTGTCATTTATTGGTACATCAGTGTGACAAAAAAAAATAATTCTGACGCGTTTTGGCAATAGCCTTAGTCGTAGCATATACGTCACATGTTCCGGGAGGCATAGGCTTTCATTGAAGAACAGGAGGAGGGGGCTATCCTATTGGCGCATCATCAGGCGGAAACCCGGAAGAGTCAACGGGCCTCTCGATGACGTCAAATAGAACATGGCAGTGTGGGATGGAGCTATGGCCGGGCATGAGATGATCTCAGCGGGTCAATGCTGGATCCACTGGATGGGTGAGTATCTGAAATGTGCAGATACCAATATTAGGTAAGTGAGGGGGAACAAAAATGGGGATGTCGACTTGAGTTCCTCTTTAAAGCAGTTGTAAACCGCTGAAGAATATAAAAAAAAAACGTGTAAGACAACAGCATAATGTGCTAGTATGCATCACATACTAGCACATTATAAAACACTTACCTTAGAACGAAGCCCTTCAGCGGCGCCTGCTCAACAGCTGAGATGGCTGATATCTTTCCCCCGGTGTTTCTTCTGGGTTTGCATGCTCCGGCGCTGTGAGTAGCCGGAGCCGCGATGACGTCACTCCCGAGCTCGGGTAGCCCGCCGTTTCTGGAGGTCCGATGTCATCGGCTACATGCACTCTGAATATCTCCTAAACTGTGCAAGTTTAGGAGATATTCACACTTCACAGTACCTACAGGTAAGCCTTATTTCCTGTAGGTACATGTGGTGCAACAGAGTTTACAACCACTTTAAGAAGGCTCTGCCTGGCCCAAGATGGCTACTTGAGTCACTTGGGGCAGCAGCATCCAATAGGATAGCTTCCCCAATGACTCAGGAAACCATAGAGGAACCTTGTTCCTCGTGATTTACTCTCCAGCAACAGGGCCGCTGCGGAAAAGCGTCACCCGCCGTAGGGAAAGTAGACTGCACCTGCCTACGAGTTAATGGAAATCTCTCCAAAGTGAAAGTAAGCCTGTCTTAAAGGATATGTAAAGGTTTTTTTTTTTAACAAAAATGTCATACTTACCTCCTCTGTGCAGTTGGCTTTGCACAGAGTGGCCCCCGATCCTCCTCTTCTGGGGTCCCTCAGCGGCGCTCCTGCCTCTCCCTCTTCTCGAGTGCCCCGTTGGAGAGCCGCTCTCCCTCGGGGCACTCATGCGGGCGCGCTCCCGAGTCCTGCTGCTGTATCCATTGACAGGACTCGGCCCCGCGTCATTGGATTTGATTGACAGCAGCGGGAGCCAATGGCTGCGCTGCTATCAATCTATCCAATCAGGACCTGAGATATCGGCTGGAGCTGGTGTGCTCGTCCCCGTCGCTGGAAAGACTGGGTTCAGGTAAGTAAATGGGGGGGGGGGGGGGCTGCTGAATCACAGGAAGTTTTTCACCTTAATGCATAGAAAGCATTAAGGTGAAAAACCTCGAGGGTTTACAACCCCTTTAACTGTCCTGAGAACAGATGTCCCCATTGTAAGATTTCCCCCTACCTCTTGCTCTGGTGACGACTGTAAAATTTTGGATTTTGCTTTGACTTTCTGTCCCAGTTATAAAATACAGAGGGAGATTCTCGAAAACGGGGACCGAGACGGCAACAATACCTGAGAGAGGTCTGTAGCCTTCCCGTAGGTTATCCAAAAACACCAAAAAAAAGTTTTGGCTGGTGATAAACTTTTAACGAATGCACAGAAAATATGTATTGGGTGGAAAGTTGTAGAAAACCGAGCTTTTGGTTTAAAGCTGTGGCTATACCGTACTAATAAAAAAAAAAAAAAAAAACTATCAACTGCTTTGCCTTGCAGGTGACGGAACTGAACAATGTCAAAAACATCCTCCGACTCCCCAAAACCACCAAGAAGCACGCGGTGGGCGTTTTCTTCACCGATGACACCTCAAAAACATTTGCCTGTGAATCGGGTAAGTAGGTGCCACATGGGAGAAGGAGGGAGGGGGGGGGGGGCGGGCACATCTGATAAGGACGCAGGATACCATCTTCAACCTGGAGAGTTCTTTAACATGCAAAATACAGTGCGCCTTTCAGCGTTCGCCGCGCCTCGCAGGCTGCGGTCTGATTCAATCAGGGTCTATTAAAAAGAGTTTGATATGGAACATGAAAGGGAATGTCTTTTCCTCTTCATATTAATATCTTTTATAATAAGGGGGAATACAGCATGATAAATGGGAGCTGCTGGCTGTTGAGATAATTTACTGTGGAAGATAAGATGATATACTACACACGCATTTCTTAGAGGTGGCGAATATTAACCCTTTACAGAGCTGGAAACTGCTTGGAAGGAAGACTTTGGAATTCTCTGCCAACGGATGTGACAGCCAACAGTGCAGCTGAATTTAAATATACACTATATGTATAGTCCTAACTTGGTGGACACTTAACTATCACACCTATATAAGCTTGTTGGACACCCCATTCCAAAACCATGTTGTATACTTAAAGAAAATAAGTACCCCCTGGTACTATGGGACTTTAAGGGCGAACTTTCCAAGGCACGATATTTTAGAAACATAGAAAAATGTATTATTATTTCATAAAACAGAATGACGGTCTGAGACAACACTATACACAAAGCAGTACATGATATCCATGTATAATATAAAAAAAACAACACTTCTCCAATGGCCCGACGCGTTTCAGGAGAATTCAGGGTGAATCCCTTCTTCAGGGGCATGGGGGGAGATGATAGTTGGAGATACTCTGGAATAGAGAAAACAAAGTCTAGATTTCTAGAATACAACAGGGCAAACATTGTGTTAAACATGGAAGCATCACAGCCAAAAAACACATGCACATACCAGTACTATATTCATGAAGTCGAATATTAGTTAAAAAGATTATTGGGATGGCGCTGAACGGGTATAGAGACACATATCCGAAATAAAGAAAATCACCACATAAAAAGGCAGATCCTCTTGGCTCGAGAAATCCCTCACAAGGATCCCCAAAATAGGTCCCAGCAGCTGTACAGTTCAACATGTAGCTGGAAAATGAATTGTATCTAAATTGGAAAACAAAACTGCATATATATATATATATATATATATATATATATATATATATATATAAATATATAAAAGCGTCACCTATACTAGGATGATGACTTAATATAACAGTTGTTTAATCTGACCAATCAATGGAAGGCTGAAAAGGAAATCCAATTCCAGTCTCTTATGCCGCGTACACACGATCGGACTTTACGGCATACTTGGTCCGGCGAACCTGAGTCCGTCGGACAATTCGATCGTGTGTGGGCTCCAGTGGACTTTTTTTTCCTCAAAAGTTGGACGGACCTAGAAATGAAACATGTTTCAAATCTGTCCGACGGACTCGAGTCCGGTCGAAAAGTCCGCTCGTCTGTATGCTAGTCCGACGGACAAAAACCGACGCTAGGGCAGCTACTGGCTATGAACTTCCTTGTTTTAGTCTGGTGTACGTCATCACGTACGAATCCACCGGACTTTGGTTGATCGTGTGTAGGCAAGTCCGTACATTCAGAAAGTCCTTCGTAAAGTCCATCGAAAAGTGCGCTGGACAAAGTCTGCCGTAAAGTCCGTTCGTGTGTACGCGGCATTAGACTCATTCCAAAACCATGGGCTTTAAGCCTTTAACCACTTCCATTTCAGGCCAATTCTGGCACTACTCTCCTACATTTAAAAATCATTTTTTTTTTACAAAATTACTCAGAACACCCCAAATATTATATATGTTTTTTTTTTTTTTTTTAGTAGAGACCCTAGGGAATAAAATAGCGGCCAACTTTTTATGTCACACAATATTTGCGCAGCAATTTTTCAAACCCATTTTTTTTTGGAAATAGAAAAAAAAAAAAAACACTAAAGTTGGCCCAATTTTTTTTTACAATGTAATAGATGAGGTTACGCTGAGTAAATAGATACCTAACATGTCACTCTTTAAAATTGCGCACACTTGTGGAATGGCGCCAAACTTTGGTACTTAAAAATCTCCATAGGCGACACTTTAAAAAGGTTTATGCCCCGTACACACGATCGGACTTTCCGACAACAAAACCGTGGATTTTTGTTCGAAGGTTGTTGGCTCCAACTTGTCTTGCATACACACGGTCACACAAATGTTGGCCAACAATTACAAACATGGGAATGGGGTGACGTACAAGACGTACAACGAGCCGAGAAAGAGGAAGTTCTATAGTCAGTCCTCCTTCTGCTTGATTCCGAGCATGCATGGACTTTTGTGCATCGGACTTGTGTACACACGATCAGAAATTCCGACAACAAAGTTTTGTTGGCGGAAAATTTGAGAACCTGCTAGCCAACATTTGTTGGCGGAAAGTCCGACAACAAATGTTCGATGGAGCGTACACACGGTCGGACTTTCCGACAACAAGCTCACATCCAACATTTGTTGTCGGAAAGTCCGATCGTGTGTACGGGGCATAAAGCCGCGTACACGCGGTCGGAATTTCCGACAACAAATGTTTGATGGGAGCTTGTTTCGGAAAATTTCGACCGTGTGTATGCTCCATCGTAACGTCATACCCAGGGCTCCGAAGGTCATAGAGACTGCCAGGGACCATCTGGTCCGTGGTATTCTCTATGGTGAACTTCCGCCGCCGCCGGATTCCTTCTGCGGGTCGCACCAAAGGGCGCCGGAAGGGCAGGGGGGGGGGGGGGGGGTTGTCCCCTCCCGCCGCCTGTAAAAATAATCAAGCTGCTGTTTTTTTGGTGCAGGGAATCACCGGCAGAAAAGAATGATATCTGAATGATGCCTGCAGCTGCACCCCTCATTCAGATATCCCCACTGAAAGTCCAGGATGTCATATGACGTACTGCAGGCGGGAATTGCTTAATATCATGCTGTAAACTTTGTGGCTATGTGTTTAGCGATTCCGCCTAGCAGCACTAGGGTCGTCAGTTCAACACGCATCAATGGCACTACCTGTCAGGAGTTTGCATGTTATTCCTTGTGCCTGCGTGGGTTTCCTCCCACACTCCATAGACATGCTGGAAGGTTAATTGGCTCCTGTCTAAATTGGCCCTAGTATGTATGTATGAATATGAGTTAGGGACCTTCCATTGTAAGCGCCTTAAGGGCAGGGACTGATGTGAATGAATAATATATGCAATGTGCTGCCTAAGTTAATGATGCTATATAAGTACCTGTAATAAATAAGTCAATAACAGCCTCTACTCTAATGGGAAGAATTTTCACAAGATTGTGGAGTGTTTCTGTGGACATTTATGCCCATTCAGCCAAAAAAAAAAAAAAAAAAAAAAAGCTGAAATGGCACAAATCAGCATTCCAATTCATCCCAGATACATTTAGGCCTGATTCACACCTATGCAGGTTGCAATTTGCATATTGCAGGTGCATTTTGCGTTTTTTCAATACATGCATTATATCCATTGAAGTCTATGGAACCAAAAACCAGAAAAAAGTCCCTGGCCCTTTCCATAAAATGCACAGATGTTACATAGTTCCATAGTAGGTGAGGTTGAAAAAAGACACAAGTCCAACCTATGTGTGTGATTATAGGTCAGTATTACATTGTGTATCCCTGTATGTTGTGGTCGTTCAGGTGCTTATCTAATAGTTTCTTGAAACTATCGATGCTCCCCGCTGAGACCACCGCCTGTGGAAGGGAATTCCACATCCTTGCCGCTCTTATGCCCTGTACACACGGTCAGATTTTCCAAACGGAAAATGTTCTATAGGAGCTTGTTGTCGGCAATTCCGACCGTGTGTAGGCTCCTTCGGATATTTTCCAACAACAAAATCCGTTGCCGTAAATTCCGATCGTGTGTACACAATTCCGACGCACAAAGTTCCATGCATGCTCGGAATCAAGCAGAAGAGCCGCACTGGCTATTGAACTTCATTTTTCTCAGCTCGTCATACGTGTTGTATGCCACCGTGTTCTTGTCGTTCGGAATTTCTGACAAGATTTGTGTGACCATGTGTATGCAAGACAAGTTTGAGCCAACATCCGTCAGAAAAAAAAAACATGGATTTTGTTGTCGGAATGTGCGATCGTGTGTACGTGGCATATGTGTGAAGGTCATGGTCCACAAAGATTTGGCCGTATAGTGTATGTGTGATGGCCAGGGGTACAGAGACTTTTGGGTATATAATGTAGATATGATGGCCAGGGGTCCACAGACTATTGGCTATATAATGTAGATGTGGTGGCCAGGGGTCCACAGACTATTGGCTATATAATGTAGATGTGATGGACAGGGGTCCACAGACTTTTGGCTATATAATGTAGATGTGATGGCCAGGGGTCCACAGACTATTGGCTATATAATGTAGATGTGGTGGCCAGGGGTCCACAGACTATTGGCTATATAATGTAGATGTGATGGACAGGGGTCCACAGACTTTTGGCTATATAATGTAGATGTGATGGACAGGGGTCCACAGACTTTTGGCTATATAATGTAGATGTGATGACCAGGGGTCCACAGACTTTTGGCTATGTAATGTAGATGTGGTGGCCAGGGGTCCACAGACTTTTGGCTATATAATGTAAATGTGAAGGCCAGGGGTCCACAGAGTTTTGGATACATAATGTAGATGTGATGGCAAGGCATCCGCAGACGTTTGGCCATATAATGTAGATGTGAAGGCCAGGGACCACAGACTTTTGGCCATATAATGTAGGTTTGAAGGCCACAGGTCCACAGATTTTTGGCCATATAATGTAGGTTTGAAGGCCACGGGTCCACAGACTTTTGGACATATACTATAGATGTGATGGGCAGTGGTCTACAAACTTTTAGTGTAGTTAGGATGCCTTCTTTTTTTACTAATGCTAGACAGTGCTTTTTATGTAATTTTATTTAAATATCTGATCAAAATGTAGATAACAGAATAACTGGGTTATTATAGGGATGGCTTCTTTGAATCCTAATTGCAGGCTTTTTTTTTTTTTGTTTTTTACAGAGAGGAGACACGTTAACATTTATATCAGGTTTTTATTTCTGGGTCCTCATTGGGGAGATTTCCTTCCTGTTTGTGCGACACCAGTACAAGAAATGATGGAAGCAGTGTTCACTGGGACATAATGCCACAGATAGCAATAGAGGTTCTGATCCGTAACTCTACTAAAAATGTATATATTTTTTATTTTTGTCCACACTGGTGAGATTTCCCAGAAAGTTCCTCAATAAGGACACAGAGATAAAAACCTGACTAAAGCGCCAACCCTTCTCCACACTGTCCACAACAGAATAAAACATTTTGTCTGGAGTTGGGCTTTAAAAGGAGTTCAGTTCTGACCTGTATGATGCCTTTAGGAGTTGTTTTAGAGCCCCATAACGTTTCCTTTATGTGTGATGTCATTCAGAGTTGGAGGCGGATGAATGGTGCAAGATTCTGCACACAGAGTGCCTTGGGACTCGGATCAGCGACATCAGTTTGGGAGAACCAGACCTGTTAGCTTCTGGAGTGGAGAGAGAGCAGAACGGTAGGTAGCAATCTCTTGTCTATTAAACATATGCTTTCCAGCATTCGTGAAAGTTATTTGTAGCTGAGCTGCCTCTTGAAACATCTGCACGCTATCCCAAATCAGCAGCATTCATGGATCTCCCCTACATTTGTGACTGATTGTCTCAGCTGAACCTACAGTCATCACATGACTGTAATGAAGAGTCAGTTGCCTTTTGTCTAAGATAATTTTTATTTCTTTTAAGGGATACACTATATTACCAAAAGTATCGGGACGCCTGCCTTTACACACACATGAACTTTAATGGCATCTCAGTCTTAGTCCGTAGGGTTCAATATTGAGTTGGCTCCGCCCTTTGCAGCTATAACAGCTTCAACTCTTTTGGGAAGGCCATCCACAAGGTTTAGGAGTGTGTCTATGGGAATGTTTCACCATTCTTCCAGAAGAGCATTTGTGAGGTCAGGCACTGATGTTGGATGAGAAAGCCTGGCTTGCAATCTCCGCTCTAATTCATCCCAAAGGTGTTCTATTGGGTTGAGGTCAGGACAGGCCAGTCAAGTTCCTCCACCCCAAACTCGCTCATCCATGTCTTTATGGACCTTGCTTTGTGCACTGGTGCGCAGTCATGTTGGAACAGGAAGGAGCCATCCCCAAACTGGTCCCACAAATTTGAGAGCATTAAATTGTCCAAAATGTCTTGGTATGCTGACGCCTTAAGGAGTTCCCTTCACTGGAACTAAGGGGCCAACCCCTGAAAAATATCCCCACACCATAATCCCCCCTCCGTCAAATGATTTGGACCGTCCACAAAGCAAGGCCCATAAAGACATGGATGAGCGAGTTTGGGGTGGAGGAACTTGACTGGCCTGCACAGAGTCCTGACCTCAACCCGATAGAACACCTTTGGGATGAATTAGAGCGTAGACTGCGAGCCAGGCCTTCTCATCCAACATCAGTGCCTGACCTCACAAATGCGCTTTTGGAAGAATGGTCAAACATTCCCATAGACACACTCCTAAATCTTGTGGACGGCCTTCCCAGAAGAGCTGAAGCTGTTATAGTTACAAAGGGTGGGCCAACTCAATATTGAACCCTACGGACTAATGCTGGCCATACACTATACGAAAAATCGGCCGAAAAATCGTTCGTATGGACACTTCGTTCGTTTTTCGGCAAGTTAGTGGGTACAAATCGATAATCGTTTGTGACGTTTTTGTGGAAAAAAAACGAACGGCATGTTTGGAAAATTTCTGCCGAACGTACGATAAATTGCAAGGTTAATGTGTTTCCCGTCCGAACTGCCTGCACTAGGTATATGTAAAAAAACGAACACAAAATTATTTATTCATGTCCACTGAACAGATTATCGGTCATTATATGATGGCACGATCGTTTGCGGTCACGGTCGAACGTTCGTTTTTCGAAAAGGGGTTCGGCCGATTTTCTGTATAGTGTATGGCCAGCATAAGACTGGGATGTCATTAAAGTTCATGTGTGTGTAAAGGCAGGCGTCCCAATACTTTTGGTAATATTGTTTATTTCATTTATGTAGCTGTTTTCCTGGAGTTTAACCGACGTGCCCAATCTTTGTAAAACATTCATACATATCAGAAGGACTGCTGAAGAGTTTTTAAATAAAATGTCTCAGTTTCTGAATTGTATTGATATGATGATGATGACGTGTTTGTGTGATGGCTCTCCTACGCAGATTGCAGACTAATCATCTTTTTTTCTCCCAGAGAGATTCAATGTGTATTTGATGCCGTCTCCCAATTTAGATGTCCACGGGGAATGCACGCTGCAGATCACCTGCGAGAACATCTGCCTGTGGGACGTACAAAATCCGAGGCTGAAGCTGGTGTCTTGGCCGCTAAGCTCCCTACGGAGGTACGGGCGAGACCCAGCCTGGTTCACCTTTGAAGCTGGCAGGTGGGTGTAGATGAAGCATTAGGAACGATTAATTAAAAGGGCAGACAGATTCACAGCTGAAACCCGACTAGAAGAATGTTTCTAGAATGCTGCGCAAACACTTTACACCTCTGCAAAGAAGGGCGGCACACCATGAGCCCTCTCTATAACTATAAGAAAACGTTCATTGAAAGCCCAAGCTGATGTGTGCATATCATTAAAAAGGCTGATGTAAACTATTCCTGTGGCCAGGCTATGGACATTTAAGTATTTGCATATTTTTAACACGCAGTAAATGAACTTTAGAACAAGTCCTTGTTGACCTCTGTATCTGCAGGCTTTCAGAGCAAATTTATCCTCAAAGCTCACAGCAGAAATACCATTTGCTCAGCTCCTCCCAGCCACCACTTTCCATCAGTGACCCAGCAGATTCCCTTGTTCCCCTTAGTGCCGGTTCACACAGGGGCGGCACGACTTGCAGGTCGCCTCAGCGAGGCGACCTGCAAACGACTTCTGAGGCGACTTGCAAAACGACTTCTGTATAGAAGTCTATGCAAGTCGCCCCAAGTCGCCCCCAAAGTAGTACAGGAACCTTTTTCTAAGTCGGAGCGACTTGCGTCGCTCCTATTAGAACGGTTCCGTAGCACAGAACGGGAGGCGACTTGTCAGGCGACTAGGTCGCCTGACAAGTCGCCCCTATGTGAACCGGCACTCAGTCAGCATTGACTAAGCAACTGTACACCTGCTGTGCCCATTATGAGGGGTTCCCACTACCCCTGTGCTGAGTTCCCGGGTCTGTACACCTGCTGTGCCCATTATGAGGGGTTTTCACCATCCCTGTGCTGAGTTTCCGGGTCTGTACACCTGCTATGCCCATTATGAGAGGTACCCACCATCCCTGTGCTGAGTTTCCGGGTCTGTACACCTGCTATGCCCATTATGAGAGGTACCCACCATCCCTGTGCTGAGTTCCGGGTCTGTACACCTGCTGTACTCATGAGGGGTTAATTTTGTTTATTGAAAAATCTTACAAACAACAACTTATATACAATAAAACCATAATAAATAAAACATATTTACAAAATAATTGAATATGACTATACAAAACAAGAACACAATAAATGGTGCAAACCAAATTGCGCAAAAACACAATCCCTACGGGAGAGCCAGACTAAGGAACATCATCGTCACCATGCATGTAGCCTTTTATTAAAACGGAGTGAGAACTGCCATTAGGGTAGTTGAGGCAGCCGTTTCTTAGCCTGACTACTCCCTCTCCCTGGAGAACCAGCGTGCTTCATTGCACCCTGGCACTCATCATCCATAGAGGATGCAGTACTCAAAGAGTCCCATTTATCATCATCATCTGAAAGGACCTTAAACTTATTTTCCAAAGGCAAAATCTTAGGACTTAAGGTAACTGTACCTTTTTTTTTTTTTTTTCTTCCTTTTGCCCCTCCTCTTTTTATCCTCCAATCACTCCATATCATCCTTGGACAAACCAGAATCAACAGTTTCCCCACACCTATCCTCCCCTTCACCCCCCCCCACTCTCCCTTCCCTTATCTACCACCAGGTCAGCCTCTTCACCATCCTCCCCACTCCTCTGCACCCCATGATCCTTAACAGAGACCCTGCAGCGCCGAGGGAGGGGGACTGGCAATGCACTCGATGCACCTGCCTCAGCACCTCTCGCTGCCTCTGCAATTTTAGAAGACACAGAAGGATTGGACGCATTCTCGGCAACTGATACCTTACCTACAGACTGGAAAGACACTGGCACACTAGGAAAACGCACAGACTGGGGCACCACAGACTGGGAAGACACTGGCACACTAGGTAAACGCACAGACTCGTGTACCACAGACTGGGGAGACACAGACACATTGGGTATTGGCACAGACTCAGATGGACTCACAGGCACTCCAGCTGCTGAGTTCTGAGCATCCTCCATGTCCAGGCGGAAGAACTCTCATGAGCTCAGCCTTGTTGTGCATTGCCTCAGGACACTGACTGTAAGGATGTCCCACCGCATTGCACAGATTGCACCTGATAATACAATCCTTTGCCAAATGTCCTATACCCTGACACAGAGAACACTTCATCACTGGACAGGAGGATGCAAGATGCCCTTTATCTCCACACTTGTTGCAGCGCTTTGGCTGGCCCAGGTAGAAGATGGTCAGCCTGTCCCTCTCCAGGAGATCTGAAGATGGCAGATGCTGGACAACATTATCAATTACTTTTAAATTTAACTGTACAGACCATCCCCCCGTCCATAATCTTTTTTATGTGGGGGAATTCCTCCTCCCTCCCATTTTAATTGAACAACATTCCTCCTTTTAAACATTGAGGAAGATAAAACATTTCCATGCTCCTTCCCTGATTGCTCTCCCTTCCCAGATCCTGTAGCAGCAACACCAGCATAAGTTTTTCTTACACCACCAGCATTTGCAGTCTTGTCCTTAGAAACATTCAAACCTGCTGGCAGAGAGTCTGAATCAGCTGGGACAGCAGTTTTCTGATTAGCAGAGGCAGGACCCGCCCTCTCCCCCTGCACTGAACACTCAGCTTCAATCCTGGGTTCAAGCACAGTCTTGGTTACTGCAGACTCCAGGAGAGTTGTAGCACTACTGCTCCCAGCATCTCCTCCACCATTCACAGGAACAGCCGCTGTGTCTGGTCCAGGCAAAGTCTCTGTATTGTCCATGGAGCTCCTCACACCAGACTCTTCTCCCAGAAGCTGACAATTACTCTCACCAGTAACATTTAAATCTGAGGTTTTGTTTCCAGCAGGTAAATCAGACTGCGCATTGTCTATGGGTCTGGGCTGACTGCCTGTAGGACTACAACCCTCAGCAAGCCCATTGTCACTAATAAAGTTCACACCACCATCCTGCACACACACTGTACCTGCTTGCTGTGTTGTCACCTCTGCGATTTCATGGCTAACGGTGGGATCAGACCTCCCCTCAGCTGCTTCAGACTTCATGGTGGATCTTGTTCTCTCCACGGGTCTTCCTTCCACAGGGTGAGGAACGGTGTCCATCTCCTCATCACCATCTGGGGAAGCCGCATGCGGAGGGGATTCTAGCTTAGTGATGAACTTCAGCATGCCAGTACCTTCAACCTCCAGCTCAGATGTTCCATATTGCTGGGGAGTGAGGGGGACAGAGCCACCATTGAGGCTCAGCAGATGTCTGAGGTGTTGAAGAGCTGGGCTCATCCTCCGCGCCCACTTTCTCACTCTTTGCTGACTCTGTCGGTACCTGCATCTCCTCACTGTTTGGGCCACCTTCCATGTAAGAAGCGGCTCCTCTCCTCAAGCAATTAAATCGCTCCTCATTCCTATATTTTTCTTTAAATATTTCGCTATTCTCCTTCAGAGAACTCACCAGTTCCTTCTGCTTCCTCACAGCTTGTTTCAAGTCCTTCAAACTCAGGCCTCAGAGCCGGTCTCTTCTTACTGTACACTTTGGCACAAAACTGTTTTTTCTTTCTGAATTCAGCCATCAAAACCAACAATGTATCCTCTTCCTTCTCAATCCGCTTCAGCTTGCTGACAGTCCTCTGTCTAAAGGCAGACAGGGACTCATCTCTCTCTTGGCCAGGCCCAGAATCATACACAGGCCTATCCAGGGGGCCACCGCCAGGGTCCTCCCCAGGAACCAGCATCCCTCCTGGGGCAGAGAAGCAACTCTAGCCCCTGGTCTCTGGAAGCACAGGAACCAGCAACCTCACTGTCAAGGAGCAGAATGGCAGTTTCTCACCATCCCTTTGCTGAGTTCCCGGATCTGTACACCTGCTGTGCTCATTATGAGGAGTTCCCACCATCCCTGTGCTGAGATCTCAGGTCTGTACACCTGCTGTGCCCATTATGAGGGGTTCTGTGCTCATTATGAGGAGTTCCCACCATCCCTGTGCTGAGATCCCAGGTCTGTACACCTGCTGTGCCCATTATGAGGGGTTCCCACCATCCATGTGCTGAGTTCTCAGGTCTGTACACCTGCTGTATCAGACTGACTTTCACTTTGTATTTCAGAAACTGGCACAGTCCTACTACAAAGAGCACCTAGATTTCTTCTTGTTCCAGCAGTGGGTGACTGGGCAACATTGCAACTGATTTATGATCTCCAGGTTGTACTGGGAATTTGTCAGTATAAGCAGGCAATCCTACCTCCTTGAATTCCAGCTGCACCAACTCCTACACAACATTTTACTGAGTATATAGGCTGGTCACAGCAATCCCTGTCTTCGAAGGAGCTGACAATCTAATGTGCACCATACACACACACACCGCAAGACCAATTTGGATAAAGCAGAGAGGGATTAGAACCCATGTCAGGTTTTTATTGCTGTCAGTGCCCCCGTTAGGGGAGATTCACCCTCACTAATTGTCCTGTTCTCCGTTATCACCGAGAGTGAAAAAAAAATACTAGATTTTGAGTTGTCACCAATACAGGAACAGAGAAGACATTTTGCAATGGGGGGCACTAGTTCTGGTGTCAATCAGGGATAACCTCATTTTACAGGGATTTTTTTTCTCACTTCCTGTTGTTACTTTGAGAAAGGAAGTAAAGAAAAATCTCACTTACTTTATTCATATTGAAAAAAAGAAAAAGTATGTTGCCTTTGGTTCTATAGTAAACCTCTCACAGATCTAAAAAGACATCTAATGAATATTCATTCTCCAAGGCAAAACCCTCAAAAAAGGCCAATAATGCAGATCCTCCCAATCCAATCCCAGTCCTGACATCAGTGGATGATTTGCAGGTGTGTCAGAAATGACATCACTTCCTGTATTGGTGTACACAGGTGGACAGTCAGGTAAGTTGTGAGGTCATGTATAGTGTATGCAGACAGGTGTATATGATTAGGGGCTGTGGGGCCTATTTGTCTCTCTAGCGCAGTCTGTGTGTCTGAATGGAATTTTGTACATTGTGTGCAGACATCTCAATGGACTTTGTACCCAAGGTAGAGCCGTCTCCCATAGCTTTAAATGAGTACTGCCTGTGGTGTTTGTCAGCAAGGCTTCCTGGAAGTCAGAACAATAGCTGTTGACTCAGACATGTACCATAGTCTTTCATTGTAATGGAGCTGGAGTGGATTAGAGGGGCAGGATGGGTTGTTATGTGGGGCACCAAAGCAGGAATTCTGGTGGACATCAAGCATTCTTATATCTCGGTGGTGAGGTCTCCTGGACATCATTCCCTCACCTTGTTCCCTCCTACTTCAGGGTGTTCCCAAATATTTTGTATTTTAAAATAAAAAGAAGGGATACTGGAAAAACTCTCATAATAGATACAGTGGGTGTACAGACCCAGGAACTCAGCACAGGGATGGTGGGAACCCCTCATAATGGGCACAGCAGGTGTACAGACCTGAGAACTCAGCACAGGGATGGTGGGAAACCCTCATAATGGGCACAGCGGGTGTACAGACCCGGGAACTCAGCACAGGGATGGTGGGAACCCCTCATAATGGGCACAGCAGGTGTACAGACCTGAGAACTCAGCACAGGGATGGTGGGAAACCCTCATAATGGGCACAGCGGGTGTACAGACCCGGGCTCTCAGCACAGGGATGGGGGGAACCCCTCATACTGGACACAGCAGGTATGCAAAGCTGGGAGCTTATTGCAGAGATTTCACCAATGGAGTCCCCAAGAGATAGTAGAGATGGTCAGGGGCTTTAAATATGTCACTACAAAACAACAAAGAGAAGGGCGCACCATCCTAGCACATTACCATTGTAAAATGTTATTGTGTATGTAAAAAGAAGTAACATACTCACAAACGCATGACACAAATTAGCATGTCCTATAACATAGGTGTGACTGCAGCCAGATCCCCACCGCTCCAGTATGCCACGGAAGACCCCCCTTAGCGTCCAATCTGGCGTACGCATTTGGAGGGATACCCCCTCTTCCTCAAAGCAAAACGATGTACAACTGAGAACTGATTTGTGTGTATATATACTACTCCATCACTATTAACCTAAGTGATAAGCTCCAATCACTCGCAATGGGGGTTGGGGCCAAACATCACATGATCCCATTGTTTAAAACCAATACAAATCTACCCACATTCACCAGTGTAGTCAGAACAAGTTTGTGTGTTAAAAAAAAAAATAAATACATAAAAAAACAAAAAAAGAGTATATGTTATAACCTCACTGGGACATTACAGCTGTATTAGCACAATATGGGATCACTGATTATGCGAGCACGAGTTCCGAACTGAGGTCAGGACCAGCGGACGCTTCTCTGTTCTCACTGGTGATCGGCTAGGTAGGGGTATATTCAGAAGGTAATTACAAGCTGCTGTGTACATCCGTATTAAAGTAAACCTTGCATGGGCAAAGCACAGTAAATAAATAAAAGTTCTATTTGGAAGACTGGATAATGATCACTGTTGGTGCGCCCTGTTCACACTTTATTGCTGGTGTGATGAATGGTGCAAAAAAATGGCTGCAATGTCTACATTTTTCTGCAGTGCAGTAGATCTCACTGCATTGCAGCGCTGCTGTATGTAGACATCGAAGAAGTGTCACTACTGCCACACTTCAAATAAAGTTAAAAAAACAAAACAAACAAAAAGTAAGCTGAATAGTGCATTACACCTCTCCATGGAACAGCCATAGATGGATCGATTTGCCCAGTCCCTGCTAAGCCAGAAGAATTTTCGACCCAAGATATCCGGTATAAAACGGATGCACGAGGTGTGTCTAAAAAGTTCAGTGAATGGTATCAGAAAACAAACAAAACTGAAGATACAAACAAACTACCTTTTTTTTTTTTTGGCCTTTAACCACTTCCATATCGGGCCTATTCTGGCACTCCTCTCCTACATGTAAAAATCATCTTTTTTTTTTTTTTTTGCTATAAAATTACTCAGAGCCCCCAAACATTATATGTGTTTTTTTAGCAGACCCTCTAGAGCAGTGGTTCTCAACTCCGGTCCTCAGGACCCACTAACAGGCCAGGTTTGCAAGATAACTGAAATACATCACAGGTCATATCATTTGCTGCTCAGTGATTGCAGTATTCTAGTCTGCATCTCCCCCAAGGTAATACTTTAAATCTGGCTTGTTGGTGGGTCCTGAGGACAGGAGTTGAGAACCAATGCTCTAGGGAATAAAATGGCAGTTTTTGCAACTTTTTATGTCACACGGTATTTGTGTAACAATTTTTCAAATGCATCATGTTTCATGAATTAAATAATAAGAAAACAGTAAAGTTATTGAAGAAAAAGAAAGATTGGGCACACACCATGGAAGGAAGAACTTCTGTAGAATAGTTACTTTATTGTCAAGGTGCCAAAGGACGTAGACCGGTTTCACATGGATAACTCGTGCCGGGGCCAGCACCCACGAGGAAATCTTTATCCACAGTCTGAGCAGTGTTACACTTTTTCTAAACAGTAAAGTTAGCCCACTTTTTTTTTTTTGTATAATGTGAAAGATGATGTTACGTCGAATAAATAGATACCTAACATGTCACACTTTAAAATTGCGCCTAACTTTGGCACTTAAAAATCTCCATAGGCGACTTTAATTTTTTTTGCCGGGTTACCAGTTTAGAGTTACAGAGGAGGTCTCGTGCTAGAATCGTTGTTCTCGCTCTAACGCATGCGGCGATACCTCACATGTGTGGTTTGAACAGTGTTTACACATGTGGGCGGGACTTATGTGTGCGTTCGCTGCTGTGCGTGAGCACACGGGGAGGGGGGGGAGACGCTTTAACATTTCTTTTAAGAAGTTCCACCCAAAAATGGAACTTCCTCTTTAAGGGAAGGTGACCCCCTGACATGCCACATTTGGCATGTCATTTTTTTTGGGGGGGGGGGAGCGGATAGCCTCTAAAAAGAGGCATCCAGCTCCCACTTCCTCCCGGGGCTCCGCTGCACCGGAAGGAAGATCACCTCTCCCCCGTCCCTCCGTGCAATCTTCTGGGACACGTCAAAGGTCCCAGAAAATTGCCCGGCCATTCACAGCGCGTATCGCGCATGCGCAGTGTGTGCCCGGCTGTGGCTTCACAGCTGGGCGCCCACAGTAAGAATGCAGCTGCAGGCATCATTCAGATATCACCACTGAAAGTCAAGGACGTCATATGACGTCCTTGGGCTGGAAGTGGTTAAAATAATTGCGGTCCTTCATAACACACTTTTGGCAACGTTCATAAAGCTTCTGGAAACTATCAGCAAAGACCTCTTTAGGAACCGACCACAGAACCGCTGTCACGCATTCTTGGATTGCCAACGTAATCTTATCTTGATCTTGGACTTTTGTAGGGGACTCCTGGGGGGGGTATGGAGACCGTGAACGCCAATCCGTTGATTGACACTTGGATTCTGGATGGAACTGGTATCACCAGATCTCATCCCCTGTGACGATGGTTGGCTGAAAGGATGGATTCTGGTCACACATGGTAATAAAATCTCCAGAGGTTTCCATCCCTTTTGTTTTTCTGGTCTTCTGTGAGCTTGTGCGGCATAAACCAGGAACCAATCTTCCACTTACCCACATCTTCACGGACGTTGGTGGGCACCGTGTCCTTGCTAATGCCTAATTCCTCCACCATCAGTCGTAGAATCAGATCTCGTGCCAGCATTTGTCGCACTCGCTTGATCATGTCTGGGGTTCTGCTTGTCAATGGCCGACCCGAATGTGGATCATCCTCAGTCCTTTCCTTCCCTTAGCTAAAGCATCGTAAACACGTTTTCTGCTCACGGCTTCCATCCCGTACACTTGCATCAACATTTCATGCGTCTCCATTTCCCCCAGTTTGTTGCAGAACTTGGTGTTCACTCGTTGCTCCATTGCACCGTGACCCCGCCTCTCACACTGACTACGTTTGACTGCCCGCAGCGGGTTTACCCTGGCGGTCACGTGTACTCCACGCTAGGTGGTGCTTCTTGACGTGTCTCTGGATAGCCATGGCTACCTGGCTCATGTTTCCGTTGAGATATCAGACCATTCACTGAACTTTTTAGACACACCTTGTATATACCGAAAGACAGGTTTGCTGAATATCTGAGAGTCATCAGCACCACAACCTTTGTTTAAACTTTTATATAACAAGAACCAAGAAATGGGATTTTAAAGGTGCCAAAACACAACAATACAAAGAGTATAAAAAAAAATCTAAATTTTATTTAGGAACATCTAAAAAATCAGCATATTGTTGTCAGAAATAACCATAAAATACATGAAACAGATGCAGCTGATTTGGATCTCTACATGTTTCGTCAAAGGATGGCTTCCTCAGGAGAAATTTTATCAGGCACTGCATATATGGTCACTGTATGTTGATAAGTATTTAGCATTAAAATGCAGCAGATATATGGCTCAGTTCAGGAGAGGGAGAGGAATGTTCTTCACGATATCTCACGAGATCTATTGTGGCTCTTTGGGACTGCTTGAACTCGTTTGAAAACCATCTGTGGCTTTCTTCTCCACTTTGGCAAAGGAAAACAACTGGGTTATCCTCCAAAATAGGATCTATTGCTGCCCACTGTTTTTACGGATGGGCCAATAGGGGGCGTCTATCTGCCTCTCTCTTATCTCACCAATTTATCCATTTTGTCCATCCCTGTGAATTTGGAGCCATATATCTGCTGGATTTTAATGCTAAATACTCATCAACATACAGTGAACATATATCTACATGTTTCACCAAAAGATGGCTTCCTCAGGAGAATTTTTATCAGGAACTGCATATATGGTCACTGTATGTTGATAAATGTTTAGCATTAAAATCCAGCAGATATATGATTCCAAATTCATAGGGATGGACAAAATGGATAAATTGGTGAAATAACAGAGAGAGGCAGAAAGACGCTCCCTATTGGCCCATCTGTAAAAACAGTGGGCAGCAATAGATCCTATTTTGAAGGATAACCCAGTTGTTGTCCATTGCCAAAGTGGAGAAGAAAGCCACAGATGGTTTTCAAATGAGCTCAAGCAGTCCCAAAGAGCCACAATAGATCTTGTGAGATATCTGCTGGATTTTAATGCTAAATACTTATCAACACACAGTGACCATATATGCAGTGTCTGATAAAAGTTCTCCTGAGGAAGCCATCGTTTCATGAAACATGTGAACATGCGAAACATCTCAAAATGAGATCCAATCGGTTTCATGTATTGTATGGTTATTTCTGACAACAATATGTTGATTTTTAGTTGTTTCTAAATATTTTTTTTTAATATTGTTTGTATTGTATATGTGTTTTGGCACCTTTTTTAAAATCCCATTTCTTGGTTCTTATTATACTTGTATATACTTACCCATTCAGCCCGTTCCAGTCACTTGATACCCTTTGTCAGTCAGCAGCAGATGCAAAGAAAAGGAGAGAGTGTATGACAATGGCTGAGAATTACAGGAGCGCTGACGTCACCCATAGGCTAGCTCCTTCCTCTCCCCTGCAGCCGCTGCTGGCCAACACAGGGGGCCAGACCTGAGTGGGCTGCAAAAAGGTAAGTCCTTTTTTTTTTTTTTTTTCTTTAACACAGGTTAGTCAGTGTAGGTGTTAGAAGGGGGAGGGGACATTTTTAAGACTAGTTAGATTTAGGGTGGAATTCTACTTTAATGTTTGGTTAAGTCACATTCACTAGTTTATAATGATGCCCCTTTACATTTAACCTTGTGATAATTACTGAAAATATGTGCTCACTAGCATGCATTTACTTTGCCTTTTAATGGAAATCTAAACCGAAAAAACAAAAATGTAAAATATGGCAGCTTTCCAGTCCTTAGGTGTGGCGGCTGCATTCGTTTTCTTTTTTAAGGTTTTTTTTTGCCTTTATTTTCACCTGGTGATCCTGTAAATAACACAATTCTCTCCCTGGGTGGCTGTGCTTACTCTCTGTACTGTGTCTGTAAAGGAGCCATGCTTGCCTACCAGGTTGGATTTTTAAACTTGTCAGTCTTCAGCTACCTTCATTATGTAGAGCAGCGGTCTCCAAACTGTGGCCCACGGTCCAGATGTAGTCCTTTGCTTGCATTTATCCGGCCCTTGGGGAACCATTTCTCCCACTGACACCAATTATGGGGCACTATTCATTTCACCAACACCAATGATGGGGTACTATTCCTCCCACTGACACCAATGATGGAGCACTATTTCTCTCACTGGTACGAGGCACTATTCCTTCCACCAACACCAATGATGTAGCACTATTCCTTCCACCAACACCAATAATGGGGCACTATTCCTTCCACCAACACCGATAATGGGGCACTATTCCTTCCACCAACACCGATAATGGGGCACTATTCCACCAACACCGATAATGGGGCACTATTCCTTCTATCAACACCGATGATGGGGTACTATTCCTCCCACTAATACAAGGCACTATTCCTTCCACCAACACCAATGATGGGGCACTATTCCTTCCACCAAAAAAAATCATGGGGCACTATTCCTTCCATCAACACCAATTATGGGCCACTATTCCTCCCATTGAAACCAATGATGGGCCACTATTCCTCCCATTGAAACCAATGATGTGGCACTATTTCCTATCCAAGGCACTATTCCTTCCACCAGCACCATTGATGGGCCACTATTCATCCCATTGAAACCAATGATGGGGCACCATTACTCCCACTGACACCAATGATGGGGTACTATTTCTTACACTGATACGATGCACTATTCCTTCCACCAACACCAATGATATAGCACTATTCCTTCCACCAGCACCAATAGTGGGGCACTATTCCTTCCACCAACACCAATAATGGGGCACTATTCCTTCCATCAACACCAATGATGGGGTACTATTCCTCCCACTAATACGAGGCACTATTCTTTCCATCAACACCAATGATGGGCCACTATTCCTCCCATTAAAACCAATGATGGGGCACTATTCCCCATCCGAGGCACTAATCCTTCCACCAACACCAATGATGGGGCACTATTTCTGTCACTGACACCAATGATGGGGCACTATTCTTCCCACTGATACAGGGCACTATTCCTTCCACCAACACCAATGATGGGGCAATATTTCTCCCACTGACGCAAATGATGGCCACTATTTCTTCCGCCAACACCAACAATGGGGCACCATTCTTCCTCCCACTGACCACCATGTCTGGGGCATTGTTTACTCTCACTGACGCCAGGATATTTTCTACTTCCACTGGCCACACTGCGGCCCATCTAAAGTCTGAAGGACAGTAAACTGGCCCTTTGTTTGGGAAGTTTGGAGACCCCTGATATTGAGAATGATGGAATTAGTAGTTTGCAGAAGGAAGATAGGATTATTCTATGCTTCCAGGAGCTGCAACACATTACGTTTTTGTTTTTGGGTTTAGTGATGCTTTAAATTCAGTATCTGGAATGGCGCTTTGTGACTCCAGCCAATGGTTGTGTCTCCACACGGACATCTGAGGCTGATAATGTTCTTATCAGTCTGCTGTTTGCACAGGTTGGGATGGAAGCGCAGTGATTGCAGCGGACAGTCTTGGACGAACATGCGGAAAGACTAATGTATTTTGGCTGGAGCTGCAGTCTAGTCTCATCATGTGTTTTTTTGTTTTTTTTTGTGTTTGTCTCTTGGCAGGATGTGTGACACGGGGGAGGGCCTCTTTATCTTCCAAACCAGAGAAGGTGAAGCCATCTATCATAAAGTTCACTCTGCAGCGCTGGCGATAGCGGAACAGCACGAGCGACTACTGCAAACCGTCAAGAATTCAATGGTACGTGCTGCGTGCGTTTTTCTACAAATCTGTACCTGGGGACCTTTTCCAGGAAAAATGCCAGTGGCCTGGCAGTCATGCTAAGCCAGTGTGCAAGGGACATGCCCTTACTTGCTCTAAGTCAGGGGCGCAGACACAGCTTGGCAGCTATCGTTTTACAGTGCCTTGAAAAAGTATTCATACCCCTTCACATTTTCCATATTTTCTCACGTTACAACCGAAAAAGTAAATGTATTTTATTGGGATTTTATGTGATAGACCAACACAAAGTGGCACATAATTGTGAAGTGGAAGGAAAATGATAAATGTTTTTTAACTTTTTTTTTTACAAATATGTGAAAAGTGTGGGGGGCATTTGTGTTCATCCCCCTTTACTCTGATACCCCTAACTAAAATCTAGTGGAACCAATTGCCTTCAGAAGTCACCTAATTAGTAAATAGAGTCCACCTGTGTGTGTGTAATTTAATCTCATTATAAATACAGCCGTTCTGCTGAAGCCTTCAGAGGTTTGTTAGAGAACCTTAGTGAACAAACAGCATCATGAAGGCAAAGTAACACACCAGACAGGTCAGGGATAAAGTTGTAGAGAAGTATAAAGTAGGGTTAGGTTATAAAAAAACGATCCCAAGCTTTGAACATCTCACGGAGCTCTGTTCAATCCATCATTGGAAAATGGAAAGAGTATGGCACAACTGCAAACCTACCAAGACATGGCCGTCCATCTAAACTGACCGGCCGGGCAAGGAGAGTATTCATCAGAGAAGCAGCCAAGAGGTCCATGGTAACTCTGGAAGAGCTGCAGAGATCCACAGCTCAGGTGGGAGAATCTGTCCACAGGACAACTATTAGTCATGTTCTCCACAAATCTGCCCTTTATGGAAGAGTGACAAGAAGAAAGACATTGGTGAAAGAAAACCATAAGAAGTCCTGTTTGTAGTTTGTGAGAAGCCATGTGGAGGACACAGCAAACATGTGGAAGAAGGTGATCTGGTCAGATGAGGCCAAAATTCAACTTTTTGGCCTAAAAGCAAAATGCTTAGGGTGACTCACAGCACTTAAGCTGCGGTTACCAGCGGGACTTAGGCGAATTTTCGTCCGAACCACTACCGACAGGTTATGGGCCCAGTGACCTTAGATGAGTCCCCTCTTTCCCGGGGTGGTATTCCGGGTTCAATCGGAGAGAAACTTCCACACGGTGGCTCGCAGGAGGGTCGGTCCACCCGGATCTGGTGTCTAAAATCCACCGGTAGCGACCTGCCAAATTTGGGGTCTCTAGCTCAAAGTATGGGGGAGATAGGGTCCTCCAAAGTTGACCGACCCATGGTGGCCACCGCGGCCGAGGGGGTAGCGAGTGACCGCTAGATCGGAAACGGTCCCTTGGTGCCCCATGGCCGGCCTGAATTTTTCGGTTTACCGGTCAATATCTCCGGGACCGTAGGTCACAGGAACTTCAAACTTGGTACTTGGGGGTTTCTAGAGCCCCCCTAGGTGCAGGCCAAATTTGGGGTCTCTGGAACCAAAGGCGGCCGAAATCACTTTTCTGGAAATCACCTTGTAGCCTTTGTGTCAACCTAACTTTCAATCTCAAGTGATTTTTTGGCTCCAAGAAAGTAAACTTCCGAACCGTTTGAGCTAGGGGTCCAATTTTTGGATATGTTGTAGACCTAGATCCCATGAGTGTGCACCCCAAATTTTGGGTTCGTAGACCCAAGGGGGCCGGAGATACGAGCCCTCAAAGTGCTCCGACCGGGACCCGCCAGAGCCTAAGTCCGAAATTCTCGGGTAGCAGAACCGGTTTTTCCGCCCTAGGGGTGCCGTCTTTGGAAGACGGTTACGGCCCAACCGTAGGGTCTAGGAACCCCAAATTTGGACCACATGTAGTGCACCATCTCCCCTATAAGTGTGCCCAGTTTGGCGTTTCCAACCCCAACGGCCGAAGAAATAGGAGGCCCCAAAGTTGAGTGACTTTCCCATAGACTCCAATGTTAAATTGCGGTTTCTCTCGGTTCCACTTTTCGGGGTGCCAGCGGGCCGCTATCGGTTCCCTGGACCCCAAACTTGGCCAGTGAGTACCTGAAGTGTTTCCCCACAACCTCCCGGTGTCGGTGTATTTTTAAGACCCATAGCACCGGAGAGCGACGCGCGCATCTTTGCCCGCGGTCTGTGAAGCGGCTATTGACCCCCGAAAGTCGAGGGGGGTCTCATTCTACTGCAAAGCGATGAAATATTCTTTTGAACCCTACCGGGGCTTTCCCCGGTGAACCGGGCCCGAGCTATACCGTTTCAAAGTGGCATTTTCCGGTTACCGGAAGGTTCCGGTGGGGGTACCGGGCCCCAAATCGGTGTGGGGGTACCCAGAGAGTGAATCTACAACACCCCCAAGTTTGGTAATTTTGTGACCTAGGGTCCGGGAGCACCGGTACCGGGAAGACGGTCAACATTGTGGCCCCGGTAAGTCCCCGGTAAAACACCCCAGAACCTCCAAATTTTTTGGAGGTGTAGCTGTGCTATCTGGGAAGAAGGGGTGCAAGTTTGGTGCCCCTAGCCCATTCGGTCTTCGAACGGTTAAGCGATAAGTGAAAAGAGCCCCAAAATCGCCTCATTTCCCCATAGACTTCCATGTTAAGCGAGCGGGCTACTTTGGGGAACCGGTACCGGGACCCGAAATTTCTTCCACGTGTAGCCGTGGAGCTCCCCTACAAGTGTGCCGAGTTTGGGGGGATTCGACTTGGTGGATCCCCGGATACCGGAGGCCAAAGTTGCCCCAATATATGCGCCCCTTTCCCCAGGCGCCAAACCGACGCGAGGGGCCCACTTTGGGGAGTCGGTACCGGGCGGCCTTAGGTTCCCTGGACCCGAAATTTCTTCCACGTGTAGCCCTGGGACTGCCCTACAAACCGTGTCCAGCTTGGCGTGAAAAGCGGGAAGACGGTCGTTTTTATGGGGCCCACAATGTGGGCACTCGGGCGTCCACAGAGTGTGGACTTAGTCGTTTTTCTTCCCCGAGCTGCTCTGGGGAAGCAAAATCGGTTTTTCCGCCCTAGGGGTGCCGTCTTTGGAAGACGGTTACGGGGCAACCTTAAGGTTTAGGAACCCCAAATTTGGACCACTGGTAGATCATTGCTTCCTCTATCTGTGTGCCAAGTTTGGTGTTCCTAACCCCAACAGGCGATGATTCAGAACACCCCAAATTTGCCGAACTTTCCCATAGACTCCAATGTTAAATCGGTTTTTACTTTTCGGGGTGCCACCGGGCCGCTATCGGTTCCCTGGACCCCAAACTCGGCCAGTGAGTACCTGAAGTGTGTCCCCACAAACTCCCGGTGTCTGTGTATTTTTAAGACCCATAGAACCGGAGAGCGACGCGCACGTCTTTGCCGGTAGTGTGTGAAGCGGCTATTGACCCCCGAAAGTCGAGGGGGGTCTCATTCTACTGGAAAGCGATGAAATATTCTTTTGAACCCTACCGGGGCTTTTCCCGGTGAACCGGACCCGAGCTATACCGTTTCAAAGTGGCATTTTCCGGTTACCGGAGGGTTCCGGTTGGGGTACCGGGCCCCAAATCGGTGTGGGGGTACCCAGAGAGTGAATCTACAACACCCCCAAGTTTGGTAATTTTGTGACCTAGGGTCCGGGAGCACCGGTACCGAGAAGACGGTCAACATTGTGGCCCCGGTAAGTCCCCGGTAAAGCACCCCCGAACCTCCAAATTTTTTGGAGGTGTAGCTGTCCTATCTGGGAAGAAGGGGTGCAAGTTTGGTGCCTCTAGCACATTCGGTCTTCGAACGGTTAAGCGATAAGTGAAAAGAGCCCCAAATTCGCCTCATTTCCCCATAGACTTCCATGTTAAGCGAGCGGGCTACTTTGGGGTGTCGGTACCGGCCGTCCTTCGGGTCCCTGGACCCGAAATTTCTTCCACGTGTAGCCGTGGAGCTCCCCTACAAGTGTGCCAAGTTTGGGGGGATTCGACTTGGTGGATCCCCGGATACCGGAGGCCAAAGTTGCCCCAGTATATGCGCCCTTTTCCCCAGGCGCCAAACCGACGCGAGGGGCCCACTTTGGGGAGTCGGTACCGGGCGGCCTTGGGTTCCCTGGACCCGAAACTTCTTCCACGTGCAGCCCTGGGACTTCCCTACAACATTGGTCCAGCTTGGCGAGAAAAACGGGGAAACTTAGTCGTTTTTAGGGGGTCCAAATTAGGGGGACTCGGTCATCCAAAAAGTTTGGACTTAGTCGTTTTTATGGAAGAAAAGTTCCCCAGCGGGACTTAGGTGAATTTTGATCCGAACCACTACGACAGGTGATCGGCCCAGTGACCTTAGATGAGTCCCCTCTTTCCTGGGGTGGTATTCCGGGTTCAATCGGAGAGAAACTTCCACACGGTGGCTCGCAGGAGGGTCGTTCCACCCGGATCTGGTGTCTAAAATCCACCTGTAGCGACCTGCCAAATTTGGGGTCTCTAGCTCAAAGTATGGGGGAGATAGGGTCCTCCAAAGTTGACCGACCCATGGTGGCCACCACGGCCGAGGGGGTAGCGAGTGACCGCTAAATAGGAAACGGTCCCCTGGAGCCCCATGGTCGGTATGAAATGTTCGCCTTGAAGCCGGTCCTCCGGTCCTAGGGGTGCCGTCTTTGGAAGGCGGTTACGGGGCAACCTTAAGGGTTAGGAACCCCAAATTTGGACCACATGTAGATCATCGCTTCCCCTACAAGTGTGCCGAGTTTGGTGTTCCTTACCCCAACAGCCGATGATTCAGAACACCCCAAAGTTGAGTGACTTTCCCATAGACTCCAATGTTAAATCGCGGTTTCTCTCGGTTCCACTTTTCGGGGTGCCACCGGGCCGCTATCGGTTCCCTGGACCCCAAACTTGGCCAGTGAGTACCTGAAGTGTTTCCCCACAACCTCCCGGTGTCGGTGTATTTTTACGACCCATAGAACCGGAGAGCGACGCGCACGTCTTTGCCCGCAGTCTGTGAAGCGGCTATTGACCCCCGAAAGTCGAGGGGGGGTCTTATTCTACTGGAAAGCGATGAAATATTCTTTTGAACCCTACCGGGGCTTTCCCCGGTGAACCGGGCCCGAGCTATACCGTTTCAAAGTGGCATTTTCCGGTTACCGGAAGGTTCCGGTGGGGGTACCGGGCCCCAAATCGGTGTGGGGGTACCCAGAGAGTGAATCTACAACACCCCCAAGTTTGGTAATTTTGTGACCTAGGGTCCGGGAGCACTGGTACCGGGAAGACGGTCAACATTGTGTCCCCGGTAAAACACCCCCGAACCTCCAAATTTTTTGGAGGTGTAGCTGTGCTATCTGGGAAGAAGGGGTGCAAGTTTGGTGCCCCTAGCCCATTCGGTCTTCGAACGGTTAAGCGATAAGTGAAAAGAGCCCCAAATTCGCCTCATTTCCCCATAGACTTCCATGTTAAGCGAGCGGGCTACTTTGGGGTGTCGGTACCGGCCGTCCTTCGGGTCCCTGGACCCGAAATTTCTTCTACGTGTAGCCGTGGAGCTCCCCTACAAGTGTGCCGAGTTTGGGGGGATTCGACTCGGTGGATCCCCGGATACCGGAGGCCAAAGTTGCCCCCATATCTTTGCCACTTTCCCCCAGGCGCCAAAACGACGCGAGTGGTCAACTTTGGGTCGTCGGTACCGGCCAGCCTTAGGTTCCCTGGACCCGAAATTTCTTTCACGTGTAGCCATCAGTCTTCCGCACAACTGTGCCAAATTTGGGGGGCTTTCACCGTAAGGGTCCCCGGATACAGGTGCTCAAAGTAGGCCCCTCGTCGCGCCAAGCTGACCAGAAACCCTTCCCTGGTGGGGCCCCCCACCCCCCTACCCCCCCTCCCCCACCCCCCAAATTTTTTTCACAGTCTCCCCCGACCCTGAGACACCCCCCCCGCAGCAAGTCCCCCCAGCTTAATAGTCGTTGGCCAGCTTGGGGGGAAAAGTGGGGACTTAGTCGTTTTTTCACCCCAAAAAAGTGGGGACTTAGTCTTTTTTTTGAAGATTTTCGTACTTGGAAGGTATTTGACGAACAGACGGTGGGGACTTAGTCTTTTTTTCGCCAATTTTCATACTTAGTCATTTTTTCACGCCAAAAAAAGAACCGGCAGCACATGTGTTGAAGAGTCACACTGCTATGTGTGGCGGGAAACTAACACTGCACATCACCCTGAACACACCATCCCCACCGTGAAACATGGTGGTGGCAGCATCATGTGGTGGGGATGCTTTTCTTCAGCAGGGACAGGGAAGCTGGTCAGAGTTGATGGAAAGATGGATGGAGCCAAATACAGGACAATCTTAGAAGAAAACCTGTTAGAGTCTGCAAGAGACTTAAGACTGGGGCGGAGGTTCACCTTCCAGCAGGACAACAACCCTAAACATACAGCCAGAGCTACAATGGAATGGTTTAGATCAAAGCATATTCATGTGTTAGAATGGCCCAGTCACAGTCCAGACCTAAATCACATTGAGAATCTGTGGCAAGACTTGAAAATTGCTGTTCACAGACGCTCTCCATCCAACCTGACAGGGCTTGAGATATTTCGCAAAGAAGAATGGGCAAAAATGTCCCTCTCTAGATGTGCAAAGCTGGTAGAGACATCCCCAAAAAGACTTGCAGCTGTAATTGCAGAGAAAGGCGGTTCTACAAAGTATTGACTCCGGGGGGCGCCATACAAATGCACCCCCCACACTTTTCACATATTTATTTGTAAAGCATTTTGAAAATCATTTATCATTTCCCTTCCACTTCACAATTATGTCCCACTTTGTGTTGGTCTATCACATAAAATCCCAATAAAATACATTTACGTTTTTGGTTGTAACATGACAAAATGTAGAAAATGTCAAGGGGTATGAATACTTTTTCAAGGCACTGTATTAGACGAAAGTCTGCAGTGACAACCTTCTCATTTCTCTCTGTGCTCAGGCGGAGATTCAAAGCGGATCTTCACTGTATCTGGGTACTGCAAACTAATAAACACTATTTAATTCATTTTTAATAGTCAAAGCAAACTTCCCCCATCCGTCTATGTCTCCAGGCTTTATTTTGTTGAGAAATCACAAGGGAAAATGATTCATGTAGCATTTACTTCCTGGAATCCATTTGCCATTAGCTCAGGCATGCAGGCAGGAGAATATGTTTAGCTGAGAAAACCTCTCCTCCTCTCCTCCCCAAGACTCCTGGGATGTATGACATCATTTGCCTAGGCAACAGACCATGAAGTAACTGAAGAAACGTTGAAAAAAAAGTTTAAAACAAGTAAATATGATTTACCTTCTTTTTTTATTTACTAATGCTAGGGCATGAGAATTAAAGTGATACTAAAGTCTCCTTTTTTTTTGTTTCAAAATAACAAACATCATACTTACCTGCTCTGTGCAGTGGTTTTGCACAGAGCAGCCCGGATCCTCCTCTTCTCGGGTCTCTCTTTGGTGCTCCTGGCCCCTCCCTCCTGTTGAGTGCCCCCCACAGCAAGCAGCTTGCTATGGGGGCACCCAAGTCGCACCCAAGTCGAGCTGCAGCTCCGTGTGTCCATTCAGACATAGACCCGTGGCCCGGCCCCCTCTCCTCATTGGCTCACTGACTTTGGTTGACAACAGTGGGAGTCAATGGCGCTTCGCTGCTGTCTCAGTCAATGAGGGAGAGTCCAGGAAAGCCAAGTCTCTCGTGCAACATCACTGGATCGCAGGGAGCTCAGGTAAGTATTAGGGGGGCCGAGGGGGGCTGCTGCACACTGAAGGCTTTTTATCTTAATGCAAAGAATGAGGGCTGCTGTTAGAAATTATGGAGCCCCGTACAGCCTCCCCCAACCCCGCCTCCACCCCTGAACAGCGGCCCTGACTTTATCCGCCTACTCACCAAAAATGAAAAAAAAAAAGTCCCTCCTCTGCTCCCACCTTCTGGGCCCCTCTGTTGATGTGATGGGGCCCAGGGCAATGTAAGTTAAGTCCTGGTAAACAAGTAAGAGCGGGGGTGTGGCCTAGTAAAATCAATATATTATTTCAGGCAAAAATGAACATTAAAGCTGCCCCGGGTCCCCCTGTTTAGCTGATGAGGCCTGGGCCCAGTACCAGAGGGCCAGTTGTATTGCCTTATCAGCAGACCTGCATAGAATGCATTAAGATAAAAAAAACTTCTGCCCTTAAAACCACTTTTAAAAATAATCAATGTTGATTGGTAGAGTGAAGTTCCACTGCCTGTTCACTTTTCAGGGGGAAGTTCACTAAACTCTGTGGTAATTCCCTTTCAGTATGCAACCTTGTAAAGTGAACAGTTTTTTTTATTTGCTTTTAGTAAATTAACCCCATAGTGTTGTATAGCTAACCAAAAACAATGTAAAATTTACTATTTCTTTTTGTATTCATTCTGCCATTGCTGAGTAATCCTTAGTGGAACAATGGGACTTTTTTTGCATCTTCTGTTTATACGTCTGACTTTGGGCTTTACTTTCACTTTGACTAGTTCCTTTCAGCTAAGGTGGTTCAAATGAAGTATTCCCTACACTAACAGGTGCGCATGCTGGGCACACTGTATTACAATTATATAGTAGGGGTGTTGAAAATAATCGTATAATCGATGTATAACGATTCAGCATCGATGCGGAGAAAGGCTGAATTGCGATTGTATTGATGACGTCATCCTGACGTGCCTCTCTATGAAGTCCTCCCTTCCCTTCCCTCCTCCTCTCTGCCTGTCAGGAGGCTTGCATCTGAAATGCCCAGGGTGGCCGCTCCAGGCAATGGTGAGTTTGCATTTGATGGGCACAGTGAGGGTGCATTTGATGGGCACAGTGAGGGTGCAACTGACGGGCACAGTGAGGGTGCAACTGACGGGCACAGTGAGGGTGCAACTGACGGGCACAGTGAGGCTGCAACTGACGGGCACAGTGAGGCTGCAACTGACGGGCACAGTGAGGCTGCAACTGACGGGCACAGTGAGGCTGCAACTGACGGGCACAGTGAGGCTGCAACTGACGGGCACAGTGAGGCTGCAACTGACGGGCACAGTGAGGCTGCAACTGACGGGCACAGTGAGGCTGCAACTGACGGGCACAGTGAGGCTGCAACTGACGGGCACAGTGAGGCTGCAACTGACGGGCACAGTGAGGCTGCAACTGACGGGCACAGTGAGGCTGCAACTGACGGACACAGTGAGGCTGCAACTGACGGGCACAGTGAGGCTGCAACTGACGGACACAGTGAGGCTGCAACTGACGGGCACAGTGAGGCTGCAACTGACGGGCACAGTGAGGCTGCAACTGACGGGCACAGTGAGGCTGCAACTGACGGGCACAGTGAGGCTGCAACTGACGGGCACAGTGAGGCTGCAACTGACGGGCACAGTGAGGCTGCAACTGACGGGCACAGTGAGGCTGCAACTGACGGACACAGTGAGGCTGCAACTGACGGGCACAGTGAGGCTGCAACTGACGGGCACAGTGAGGCTGCAACTGACGGGCACAGTGAGGCTGCAACTGACGGGCACAGTGAGGCTGCAACTGACGGGCACAGTGAGGCTGCAACTGACGGGCACAGTGAGGCTGCAACTGACGGGCACAGTGAGGCTGCAACTGACGGACACAGTGAGGCTGCAACTGACGGGCACAGTGAGGCTGCAACTGACGGGCACAGTGAGGCTGCAACTGACGGGCACAGTGAGGCTGCAACTGACGGGCACAGTGAGGCTGCAACTGACGGGCACAGTGAGGCTGCAACTGACGGGCACAGTGAGGCTGCAACTGACGGACACAGTGAGGCTGCAACTGACGGGCACAGTGAGGCTGCAACTGACGGACACAGTGAGGCTGCAACTGACGGGCACAGTGAGGCTGCAACTGACGGGCACAGTGAGGCTGCAACTGACGGGCACAGTGAGGCTGCAACTGACGGGCACAGTGAGGCTGCAACTGACGGGCACAGTGAGGCTGCAACTGACGGGCACAGTGAGGCTGCAACTGACGGACACAGTGAGGCTGCAACTGACGGGCACAGTGAGGCTGCAACTGATACATATGAATTACACAGGTTCTGGGGCTAATTTAATGCAGATAAGGCACCAAGTGGGTTTACCGCCTTAATCAGCCAAAGAACCTGTGTAATATGTGTTAGGGTTGCCACCTCATCCCTTTAAACCCGAAAACCTATTACACAGGTTCTATGGCTGATTAAGGAAGTAAACGCACTTGGTGACTTATCTGCATTAAATTAGCCCCAGAACCTGTGTAATTCACTGTGCCCATCAGTTGCAGCCTCACTGTTAGGCCACCTCATCCCTTTAAACCCAAACAGTGAGACTGCATTTGATGGGCACAGTCAGGCTGCATTTATTGATGGGCACTGGTGAGGCTGCATTTGATGGGCACAGTCAGGCTGTATTTATTGATGGGCACAGTGAGGCTACATTTGACGGGCACAGTGAGGCTGCATTTGATGGGCACTGGTGAGGCTGCATTTGACGGGCACAGTCAGGCTGCATTTATTGATGGGCACAGTCAGGCTGCATGTATTGATGGGCACAGTCAGGCTGCATTTATTGATGGGCACTGGTGAGGCTGCATTTGATGGGCACAGTGAGGCTGCATTTATGGGTTTTTGATGAAAACCATGATGCATCGTGGAATCGAATCGTTGACATAATTGAATCATGAGACCAGTGAAGATGCGCAGCTCTAGTATATAGTCTCAGCTCCATACAGTACAGGATACACAATGCCCCATCTTTATTGTCAGGGGAAGGAATAGTTCCCCGTAATTGGTGTAATTGAAAGGAATAATGCTACATTGTTGGTGTCAGTGGGAGGGACAGTGCTCCAATGTTGGTATTAGTTGGAGGAATAGTACTCCATTATTGGTAACAGTGGGAGGAATAGTGTCTCATAATTGGTTTCATTAGGAATAGTCCTGCATCATTGGTGTCAGTGAAAGAAATAGCGCTCAATTGTTGATATCAGTGAGAGGAATATAGTGCCCCATTGTTGGTGTCAGTGGAAATTGCAGTACTCTATCATTGGTGTCGGTGAGAGGAAATGTGCCCCATTGTTGGTATCAGTGGGAGGAATAGTGCCCCATCTTTGGTATCAGTGGGAGGAATAGTGCCCCATCATTGGTGTCAGTGGGAGGAATAGTGCCCCATCATTGGTGTCAGTGGGAGGAATAGTGCCCCATCATTGGTGTCAGTGGGAGGAATAGTGCCCCATCATTGGTGTCAGTGGGAGGAATAGTGCCCCATCATTGGTGTCAGTGGGAGGAATGGAATAGTGCCCCATCATTGGTATCAGTGGAAGAAATAGTGCTCTCGATGATGGAATACATCTACACCTCGGCTTTGTGTACTACAACTCTGTTCCCACTTTGCAATGTACAATGTTCTGAATCATAAAGAAAAAAGTTAAAAAATGAATACCCGACAGGGGTTCTAATCTATCCCTACTCAGAAATAAAAAAGTTGTGGTTGATCATACACAAGGTTTAGGTGAGAGGTTTTTACCTAATATAAAGGAACAACCCCCCCCCCCCCCCCTTCCATATGGTGATCAGCCCTGGACTCGGCCAGAAGCACCTATCATTCTGGAGCACATATTTGTACCTCGGGACTTTGGGAAAAGCTCTTATGTGTAACGTTATACAGTGGAAGCCAAGAAAAATGATTTCATGTTCCGGAGATAAGAATGTGGCTACTCAGGCAGTGCACTTAATACGCTCCTTAATTAGCTAAATAGAGCCACTCCGTTATATATCGCAGACAAATCGTTTCTTTTTGTTTTGTTTTTTTTTCCCCCTCTTGTCTGGACAGCCAGTATTTCCACCATCTGACAGCGCTGTCTCCTATCGATGTACTCTACTAATTAAGATTTTATTTTTCATTACGGGTGCCTTAATTACCATCCATCAGTGCATTCATCATGCAGGTGTACCTTGAAGAATTCTTCCTCCGGCTCCAACTGCGGCGTCTTCTCCACCCAACCATATTCCTGCCAGCCGGCTGAGGATTCTGAATGAACATCTATCATAACATAAATAATTGGAGCCCATCAAACGCCTACCGATCTCATACTGGGCCTGATAAACTATCGGCCGTGCGCCATTAACCACTTCAGCCCCGGAAGGATTTACCCCCTTAATGACCAGGCCATATTTTGCGATACGGCACTGCCCCGGTTTAACTGACAATTGCGCGGTCGTGCGACGCTGTACCCAAAACAAAATTGACGTCCTTTTTTTTTTTTCCCCCCCCACAAATGGACCTTTCTTTTGGTGGTACAATATTGTTTACTTTCTACTATAATAAATATCCCCCCCCCCAAAAAAAACCCCCCCAAAAAACGCATTTCTTCATCAGTTTAGGCCGATATGTATTCTTCATATTTTTGATTAAAAAAAAAATCTCAATAGGCGTATATTGATTGGTTTGCGCAAAAGTTATAGCATCTACAAAATACTTTTGACATATTTATGGCATTTTTTTTTTTACTAGTAATGGCGGGGGAACAGTGATTTTTTTGCGGGACTGCGACATTGCAGCGGACAGATCCTTCCTCAGCCTGGCAGGGACCAGGGACGGCTCGGAGCTGTGTCCTCCTCCCGCGGAGCTCCCCCTACGACACACTGGGGCTAGGCAGAGGAGGCTGGGCCAGCTGGGCTGGAGGGTCCAAGTCTGGGCTCCCTGGGTGGCACTGGGCTTGTGGGAAATGTAAAGGGCTAAAACGCTCTGGGGGGGGCATGCCTGCTGAGCGCACCTGCCCTGTGTCTCACCTGAACTCGTGGTCGAAGATCCCAGCAGGGCTGCAATCTGGCTCTGCAGCCAATCTGTCCCCATAGAGTCCGCCATGGAGCGGAGCTGCGGCTCTAGTTGCTGGGAATGTGCCATGCGAGCCATGGAGGAATGTTTCTCCTCCTCGTGTCTTGCCCCAGATGTCTGGTTCCCTTTGCCTACACACAATCTCCGTGGTCATCAACCCTGTCCTCAGGGCCCACTAACAGGCCAGGTTTTATGTATTACCTTGGGGGAGATGCAGACTAGAATACTGCAATCACCAAGCAGCAAATGATATCACCTGTGATGTATTTCAGTTATCTTGCAAACTTGACCTGTTAGTGGGCCCTGAGGACGGGGTTGATGACCACTGCACAATCTGACCCTTGCAGTCCTTCCCCCACGCAAGGCTGCCCAATGCCCTGCAGCCAAAGTTAACAGAAGCAATCTGTTAACCCTGACTTGCCCGGCTACCTCGTGTCCCTTCTCATGTCAGCTCTGCGCTCCATTTTTTTTTTTGCTTCAGGCAGTACTGGACCTGTAGTTATATTGGTGGTCAGTAAGCAAAATGTTCCTTACATTGGTGATCATTGGGAAGAATGCTCCTTACATTGGTGATCAGTGAGAAGAATGCCCCTTGCATTGGTGATCAGTGAGAAGAATGTTCCTTACATTGGTGATCAGTGAGAAGAATGTTCCTTACATTGGTGATCAGTGAGAAGAATGCCCCTTACATTGGTGATCAGTGAGAAGAATGCCCCTTACATTGGTGATCAGTGAGAAGAATGTCCCTTACATTGGTGATCAGTGAGAAGAATGTCCCTTACATTGGTGATCAGTGAGAAGAATGCTCCTTACATTGGTGATCAGTGAGAAGAATGTTCCTTACATTGGTGATCAGTGGGAAGAATGTTCCTTACATTGGTGATCAGTGAGAAGAATGTTCCTTACATTGGTGATCAGTGGGAAGAATGTTCCTTACATTGGTGATCAGTGAGAAGAATGTTCCTTACATTGGTGATCAGTGGGAAGAATGTTCCTTACATTGGTGATCAGTGAGAAGAATGTTCCTTACATTGGTGGTCAGTGGGAAGAATGTTCCTTACATTGGTGATCAGTGAGAAGAATGTTCCTTACATTGGTGATCAGTGAGAAGAATGTTCCTTACATTGGTGATCAGTGAGAAGAATGTTCCTTACATTAGTGATCAGTGAGAAGAATTTCCCTTTGCACATGGCTAAAAAGTTTACTTCTGTAAAGACTGTTCTAACTTTTGCATGTCTCGGTGCTCTCTGTACAAATATACCCCAACCACCTTTCTGCATACTCAAGTGCCTGACACTACTTTTCTCAGTCAGCATCCAAACAAATTTTTTAGTATTAAAAAAAAAAAAAAAAAAAATGACCATCCTGTCCTCATTGTTGCCAGAATTGCCACCCATCTCCGAGTGCTTATTATGAAGGGTTACTGCACTCAGCACAAAAATAAATAAATAAATTCATTGATCAATTTTATTCACTGCGGCCTCTGGTCCTACTAGTTCTGGCCTCACCAAGTTGTTGACACCCATTTGCATAGCGTGTATCTTCTATTTTCTGGTGTCTCTAGCAAATCCAAGTTTGCTTTATATTTTCACAGGGAAGTCTTTCTATGGTTATGTAGGCCAGAAGGGCTGATAGTATGTTGGGGAGCCCAGCAGGAAGCAATCTCTCCCCTCTGCTTTAATTTCACAGTTAGCAAACTGGTAAAGAGTTGGCCATGCAGATATCATAAAGCTCGCTCGTCTCTATTCGTGATAGCTCTGCCAAGACCACACCATTAGCACAGAAGCTACCATTCCCGATAAGAGATGGAAATGAGATATTCAAAGAGAATTTTCCTGCAGCGTAATCTCTGCCTATTTTCCCTTTAATAGAGGAATAATAATGATATATTTATAATAAAGTTGAACTGAAGCATATCGCACATAGTGCCTCGCTCGGAAGCGCTTGTATGGTGAAGTCTCAATTCCGACACGGGAATTAATTACACATTCCCTTTTGAAAAGCGAAATTAATTAAAAGCTAGAATTTTCTAATTAGAGGGAGCCGTCCTTGGCTAAATGAGTCAGGTTATCTACAAGGCTAATTTATAAGTCGTGAGTAGGACTTGTGATATGTGGCTCGGCTAACCTTCAGAAGTCTCAGAACGATGGCGAGATCTTCCCGGTGGCCAGCTTTATCGCGTAGCGTTGGGTAAAGTGATGAAATAATTGGTATCCCTGCTCTGTTGGGGGTGCAGAAATAGTAGTTGACTGGTTCGTTTCTTTATACTTTACATGAGTGAACTTGACTTCGGAGTAATCTTGAAAAAAGTATAAAACTTTTTGGTCACTCCCTGAACTCCTCATATTTTGCAAGTTGACCAACCGGAGCATGTGGGTGCAATTTTTTTTTCTGGTCCATGGAGCCAGCATAAGTTGGAAACTGTGTCCAGGTTTCTACTACTTTTTTTGAGGCCCAACTGAGCCGACCACTGCTCCCAAAGCCAAAAGCAGGGGACAATCTAACCTTTAAAAATTGTCGCTAGAACGAGAGTTTTCCCAATTGGGATACTTGGTGGGACATCCCTTACTTATTCCTGGAGATGCAGACAGCAGTCAAATCCTGAGAGAGATTTTAACCTGCATTCTGTACAAAATTTAGGATTTACGGATTAGGTGGTAACACTACAGGGGAAGCACTACACCCTACAATCACTACAACCCCATCAATGAACTCAAGAGTGCCGCACCAAGCACCGATGGTAATGCTCTGGTGATCCATTGTGATCTGGGTGCTGGCATCCTGAAACAGAAACACCCCCTCACTCAAGTCAACCAAGATCAAGAATGGCCCCAGCCTTGGCTCCTCCTAGGCCATGCCCCCTGATATGTTTGATAGCAGAAAAAAAAAATACTCCTGCGCACGAGTGAATTACCAGGTGGACTAAAGTTCGTGGTGGAAGATGCCTCAGGCCTTGCTGCCCTCAAGGATAGAGATATCCTAGTTGGGTCAAAAGGGAAAGAAGAAAAAGAGGCCGCACCAGCCTTGTGCATTATCCTTAGACGTCTTGTTATTAAAATAAGATAAAAAACTCACAAACATGCGGGATAAAATTTGCAGTACAAATGATCTCCAGATGACAGCAGTTAGTTGATCGCCGACATTACTAGTAAAAAAAAAAAAAATAATAAAAATGCCATAAATCTTTCCCCTATTTTTTAGACGCTATAACTTTTGCGCAAACCAATACATATAAGCTTTACTGCGTTTTTTTTTTTTTTTTTTTATTTGTTTATTTTTTACCACAAATATGTAGAAGAATCTATATTGGCCTAAGCTGATGAAAAAATATGTTGTTTTTTTTTTTTTTAAAAAGGGGAGATATTTATTATAGCAAAAAAAAAAAAAAAAATTATATATATATATATTTTCAAAATTGTCACTTTTTTTGTTTTATAACTCCAAAAAATAAAAACCGCAAATACCACCAAAGGAAAGCTCTATTCGTGGGAGGAAAAAAAAAAGGACGTAAGTTTTGTTTGGGTCGAACGACCGCGCAATTGTCAGTTAAAGCGACGCAGTGCCGTATCGCAAAGAAAAAATAGCCTGGTCAGGATAGGGGCAAATCCTTTCCGGGGCTGAAGTTGGTCCCGCTTCATACCTTTCCTACTTTACCCATAACTACAAAAAGAAAATGTATATTTCGGCCTTATATTCACTTTGTTGCCCACTTACAATACCACTTGAAGCAGTGTTTAATGTGCGTGGTAAAGAATACTGCTGTTTAATGCATCAAGATGATCTTAATTCACCATGCTGTTGAGATCGATGAGAGCTGAAAATAGCAATCGTTATGGGAGATAACACATGCGTTCTGGTTTAGTGAACTGAGCTCACTGACCGCAGAGCTTCACCGATCAATTGATCCATTTGTGACACCCCCCCAAGGAGGTTCTGTGAGCTAACTCTCTGTTACAGTTTCTAAGCACCCGTACCTTTTGGTTCAGTGTTATGGCAAGCCAAATCACCTGCCAGTATGTGTTGGTGTTCTACCCAATGGGCACACAACTGTATGAATCTGAGAGAGGTTCTAACACACACAGGTGTTTTGCCATGTACACCTGTGCCATTAGATAGCAGCGGCTGTGTCCTAATGGACATGAATAGGACCACCTTCCATGGACTACATGGAACACCTGCAGGGGCGGATCCAGAGTCTAATCTCGGGAGGGGCAGTGCCAAAAAAATGTGCGGGCAATTTGTCGGGGCAATGGCTGGTGTTGGCGCTTCAATCATCACGGCACCAGGGCTGTTATGGTGTCAGGATGATTGAAGCGTATTATTTCTATTATTACATTGTAATATAAAATGAAATAGTTCTACTCACCATAATGCAGAATCAGTGGGAACCCTGAGTGTGTCACTTGCCACTGTCGCCTGCCACCAGATGCAGATTGTCACTTGCCAGAGACAGTGTCTCTGTTGTCCCAGAGTGAGGGCGGGCAGTGAGAGATGATGTCATCTCTCTGCTGCCTGCGCCTGCACAGTAATGGCAGTCCTCTTTTTTAGATGCAGAAATGCGGTGATGCAGGGGGGCAGTGAGAGACAGTGACGTCTCCAGCTTTCATTTTTAGGGGGGGCACACGGGAAGACAGCGACAAAAGTAGGGGGGCCAACTATAAAATGCAATTATATATACACACATATAAATACACAGTGTCTTGAAAAAGTATTGGTGGTTGCAGCCAGGTGGAGGGGAGGACAGAGTGGGAGCAGCCAGCTGGAAGGGCGGACAGTGTGGGAGCAGCCAGGTGGAGGGGAGGATAGAGAGGGATCAGCCATGTGGAAGGGAGGACAGAGTGGGATCAGCCATGCGGATGGGAGGACAGGGTGGGATCAGCCAGGTGGAAGGGCGGACAGTGTGGGAGCAGCCAGGTGGAGGGGAGGACAGAGTGGGAGCAGCCAGCTGGAAGGGCGGACAGTGTGGGAGCAGCCAGGTGGAGGGGAGGATAGAGAGGGATCAGCCATGTGGAAGGGAGGACAGAGTGGGATCAGCCATGCGGATGGGAGGACAGGGTGGGATCAGCCAGGTGGAGGGGAGGACAGGGTGGATGCAGCCAGTGATAAGGTACCTGTATCTCTATGGAAGCCTACAAAAGGCATTTTAATTGGGGGGGCATAGTATAATGTCGCCACTGGTGAGAGATGTCATCTTTCTGCTCACTCACTCGCCCCCCGGCGGCGACGGCCCGCTCAGCAGCCTACCCGCTAAGTCACCAATGGACAGCCTGCTCTCTATTTTCTCAGGGGGGGGGGGGGGATTGCCCCGTTGCTCCCCCTGGATCCGCCCCTGAACACCTGTGCATACCCATGTGGACAAACATGGTCCTCACATGGGTGTATGCTGTTGTACATCCGTGACCTTAAAAATCTGATACAGTATATCTATATAAGAGAGTTTTTGTGTCCCTTCTAAGGAGATTTACTCCTACTTTCTTACCCAGTGACCACTGTATCCAGGGCCGAATATGAGGGCAAATGTCCCCAATGGGACGCAGTAGTGAAAATCCGATCACAGCACATTTACAGTACAATGACTGGGCGACAGCTGCAGGCTTTGCAACTTGCATGTACCTCACCGCCTGCTTCCAGGGTTTTGGGCGCACGTGCATGCTTCCCCCTGCTGACCAGTACTGTGATTAGACACAGGGCAAGTTTGTCAGCAGGTTTCGGCCAGGGTCGTAGGTACAGGAGTCACAGGGGACACGATTGCAACTCTACCCCATGCTCCAGCCATGCCCCCCCCCCCCGTACATCTGGATAGGAGGGGGGCGGTGGCATGTAGAGGAACGGATCCCTCCATGCAGCTGCTGAATGCCCGCTTATCCTTCTGTAGCTGTGTAGTTGCCACTAGTAAGAAACATCCACCAAATCACCCCGCTGCCAGACTCCCATATATCACTTGCAGAGACAATGAACAGTCTTTTTTTTTTTTTTTGCTGGTTTTGTTTTTGTTTATTGGAGGGTACAACTTGGTTGGGGGAAAGGGTATGTGGGATGCCCATGGGATAGTTCATTTCGCCATCATATTTTAAAGATTTCACAAATTATCACATAAGAGCCAGAAGACATGATGTGCATATTTAATTGCTATAGTCTTCCCCCTGCATCGCCATGCAGACTATTGCTCCTCCTCTGCTTAACTCCCACAGACTATTGCTTCCAAGACTTCCTTACCCATTACCATGTAAGGATGAGGACATCACTCTTGACCGTGTAAGGGTGATGTTCCCAGAACTCAGGAACAAATGGGAAATGGAGCGCTGACAGGTGCTAGTATTGAAATGAAAAATGGGACAGTGGTGTGGATCAGGAAGTGTGGTGTTTGCAAGAGGCAAACCGTTGAGGTGGTCGTTAGACCTACAGTACTGGGTTCAGATGGATGGGGTAGGCGGCAGCCGGCTTCTCAGAGCAGAAGGGACTCTGTGGGGAAGACAAGCAGAAAAAAAGAGCAGCGCCGCTCTAAGGGTAGTAGTGTGTATAAAAGACTTTAATAATGTTTAAAATATGCACTCACATTTAGGCTGATAAAAACAGGCATGTAGTGTTATGCCGCGTACACACGATCAGACTTTACGGCATACTTGGTCTGGCGTACTAGATTTCGTCGGGCAATTCGATCGTGTGGGCTCCAACGGACTTTGTTTTCTCAAAAGTTCAATGGACCTAGAAATGAAACATGTTTCAAATCTATCCGACGGACTCGAGTCCGGTCAAAAAGTCAGCTCGTCTGTATGCTAGTCCGACGGACAAAAACCGACGCTAGGGCAGCTATTGGCTATGAACTTCCTTGTTTTAGTCCGGTCGTACACCATCACGTACGAATCCGTCAGACTCTGCTCGTGTGTAGGCAAGTCCGTTCATTCGTAAAGTCCGTCGAAAAGTACGCCGGGCAAAGTATGCCATAAAGTCCAGTCGTGTGTATGCGGCATTACTCTTTAACATCATGAGATCACATCCAGTGGACCGATGGGCTGTGGAGGAGTCATTCCACGGCCGCTTCCGGTGGCGTGGGGCCTGATGAAGGAGCACGCATGCTCCAAACACGAGCGCTATGGCCACGCCCCCCGGCTCTTCAGCATCTGTCATCTCCACCCATGGACCAGCTGACGCACTGTCAGAAGCGGCCGGGGAATGACTCCTCCACAGTCCAGCGGTCCACCGGATGTGATCTCGTGATGTTAAAGAGTAACACTACAGGCCTGTTTTTATCAGCCTAAATGTGAGTGCATATTTTAAACATTATTAAAGTCTTTTATACACGCTACTACCCTTAGAGCGGCGCTGCTCTTTTTTTCTGCTTGTTACTAGAACTCCTCTCCTCCTGCACAAAACTTGTCCTCAAGTAAAGTAATGTCACATCTTCTTCTTTAAGCAAGAAGGACCAACTCTGAATAGTTCCTTAAGCTGGCTCTGGTTGCTCACTGCTACTAGGCCAGAGGCCTGCAGCACCTCTCCCCGGAGGCCTAGTAGTTTAAAAGCACATGTTGGACGGGGGGACTACTGTTCCCAGCTAGCCCAGCTTGCAAATCCTGTGCCACTCAGGCCACATCCATTTGACACATATCCCCACAGTCTCTCCTCCGATCAAGGACTCCTCATCATTGACCATGTAACAATGAGGACTTCACTACTGACCGTGTAGAAGTGAAGTTCCCTCACAGACTTCCTAACACATCCAGCCCTCCACTGTAGTACACTCGCCTACCCTTCTCTGCCCTGAGTTCTCGATGGAGAACTTGACCAGACCATACATTCCGACAGCTTCACCTGCCCCTCTGCTCCAGGAGTTCCCTATCAACGACCGTGTGATGAAAAGGACATCGCCAATGACTGTGTAAAGGTGAAGTTCCCTCACAGTTCTCCCTCCTCCTGCGATTGGCGCACCCCCCCTTCCCCAAGATGGGGGTGCCCTCCTGCGGCTGTCTAGTATTCCATCCTCCACTTCACCCAGCTGACAACTCCCCTCGGTGGCATGTAACCTCAGCTTATATAGGAGGCCAGCCCCCTGCCAATTGCAGTTGGGGATTGGTCATGGCTCCCACGTGACTGCCTGCCACTCCAGTTCCAGGCCCTGCCCCTCTTCCAGAACATTCTCCCTGGAAGCAGGGGAGGCGCCTCAGAACTAGAGCACAGGTGGTCACACCCACTACTACTCTGACCACTCTCAGCCCCCCAGATCAAAACAGACAGGCCTAGCTTGCAGCATAGGCCTGCCTAAATTTACCTGTGCTGACAGTCTATTTATCAAAAATCCTATTACTAGCCCCTACCTATAGGTAGAGGGTGTTACGCTCCTCTTCCTCCTGCAGACATTTAAAGTGGAAGTAAACCCATCCAGTAAACAGTTTTTTTTTTTTTTTGGATGGGTTTACAGAAAATTACTCAGAACCTCCAAACATTATATAATATATATTTAGCAGGTTTAGCAGAGACCCTAGAGAATAAAATGGTGGTTGTTGCAATATTTTATGTCACTCACATGCAGTCTTTCAAACACAATTAATGAATTAAAAAAAAACAGTAAAGTTAGCCCAATTTTTTTGTATAATGTGAAAGGTGATGTTACGCCGCAAGAATCGTGATCTTTATTCTAAGCAAAAAAAAATCGTGATTCTCATTTTAGCCAAAATCGTACCGCTCTGTTTGTGCACCAATAAAGACTTTTATACGAAGAATCAGTCGAGTTGCCGGTTATAATATCCTTTTGGGAGGAGTTCCACTTTAGTCCAGTTCCTGCAATTTTTTTTTAATTGCAAGGCGTTCCCAATCTGGGGTGACCCGGACACCCCTTCTCATCATGTAAGGTAGCGCAGCGTTCCCCCTGTAGCCCCCTGTGATACTTCCTACATTCCAGGGTGCCAAATTCCAGAACATTTTAAGGGATTATTTGCAAGCAATAAAAAAAGTTTTCCTGGCCTTTCCCTCTAAAAGTCAAATAAGCAAAGCAAGCATTTGCGGATTTGCATTCCCTCACCTAATGTGCAGATTAGTGGGGGGGGGGGGGGGGAGGCAAGGACTCTCTTGATAAATGCCTGCAAAGCTGCTCGGTATAATGTGAAGTTAATTTGATCGTGAGGCCCGCTCTCCATGGTGCTGAAATTGATGTCACCTCATCTCCATTACAAAAGTTATTGAAATTTCAGGACTGTGTGGCGATTGGCGATAACGACTTCACATCAGTAATATGTTTCTCAAATGTGTTAACTGGTGTGATGAGAAATAAGCCATTACACAATGCCATGGCTGGGTTTGCTGCAGATGACAGTTGACTGATGCCGGGGAGAAAAAAAAAAATGGATGACTGTATCATCGCTGAGCCTGATGGGTTTTCATCGCTGGGAAAACTGTCTCCCGGAATTGTTCTATTTACTCAGCAAGAATGCACACGGCAGATTATTTCTCACCATAATACGGACTTTAGAGATAATTAATGGATATGCTTATTAAGCCCCGTCCAGTGGAAGCTCTGGCTTGTTTGCAGTAAGTGATGTGACATTCACATTTTAACTTGTTCCATATTTTGATCATATATTTCATATATAATGTGATTAGCATCCCTGCTTAAAGAGACGGTGGAAAGCTGGAGAATGCAAAATCTGGTGCAGCTCTGCTGTCACGTGGGCCACGTACCTGATGTAAGACTGAAGTAGTGGGGAGGCCTCCCTTGCACCTCGGCTCCTTGAAGCCTCTGGAGATGGAGACAGAGGCTCGATGGACACCACCGAGTGGCAGGGGTGCCAGGGGTGCAGAGCACCATGCAAGCCTCCGAGAGCCGAGGTCAAGTCCAGTTAAGTAACGAAGCATAAAAGGGTTAATCAGAAGAAGAATGGTCGAGATCCAAGCCGAGAATGGTCAAGGTACAAATCCGAGATCAAAGGCAAGCAGCAATCAAGAGTAGTCAAATAGGTTTCCAGGTCACAAGAGGTTCAGACAGATCACACACTAGCACAGGAACAAGGGGGGACTGAAGATAATCCAGCAATTTGGCAGTGTCTGGGCTGGACTTACATAGGGAAGTTTAAGGTCACTTCCTGTGCGCCTCCTGGGTATTTTCCCGCCTTTTTCCATCAGGTTGAAGTCACTTCCTGTGTGCCTCCTGGGTATTTTCCCGCCTTTTTCCATTAGGTTGAGGTCACTTCCTTTGTGCCTCCTGGGCATTTTCCTGCCCTTTTCCATCAAGTCTTCTGCGCAGGTGCGGGTTGGCACCCTGAGGCGTCTTTGGTGCATGCTCAGTTGGCACGGATTTCCTCTTGTGGCAATATGCCATTGGTGCATGCGTAGTAAGCCCTGGACTCTTACATCTAAATAGAAACCAATCAGCTTCAAGGTTTTATTGCCAAAGCCATACCCAGCTGCACCAGATTCTGAGTGCTCACGTTTTGGTAAAGCAACCCCACTGTGCCCCCCTGCCAATTCAGGGCAAAGTGATAGGCCATGTGAAAATGCCCCTCCCCCTTCTATTTCCAGCCACCTTTTGGGCTTGTGTCAATGGCATTAGTTGGACATCAATTTGAGAGGCTTCTGAGATCCGTTCAGAATTCATTTGCTTTCCCATAGATTTGTATAGATTATTTCAGGAGAGGAGAGTTATAGAGGAAGGAGCAGAGTCCTCCAGCAGTGCAGAGTATTTCAGGAGAGGAGAGTTATAGAGGAAGGAGCAGAGTCCTCCAGCAGTGCAGAGTATTTCAGGAGAGGAGAGTCATAGAGGAAGGAGCAGAGTCCTCCAGCAGTGCAGAGTATTTCAGGAGAGGAGAGTTAGAGAAGAAGGAGCAGAGTCCTCCAGCAGTGCAGAGTATTTCAGGAGATGAGAGTTATAGAGGAAGGAGCAGAGTCCTCCAGCAGTGCAGAGTATTTCAGGAGAGGAGAGTTATAAAGGAAGGAGCAGAGTCCTCCAGCAGTGCAGAGTATTTCAGGAGATGAGAGTTATAGAGGAAGGAGCAGAGTCCTCCAGCAGTGCAGAGTATTTCAGGAGAGGAGAGTTATAGAGGAAGGAGCAGAGTCCTCCAGCAGTGCAGAGTATTTCAGGAGAGGAGAGTTATGGAGGAAGGAGCAGAGTCCTCCAGCAGTGCAGAGTATTTATAGACCAGAGTTATAAGTGGGGATAAGCTGACTACTCAAGCAGGTACAGGAAACCTGCAGTTATAAAATTTAATGTTAATTATTTTATTTTATTTTTTTTGCAGCTGCAGAGAAGGATAAGTGAAAGGACAGTTTCCCTAAACACAATGGTCCCATTACCCCGTAGCGCATACTGGCACCATATAACACGACAGCACAGCACCGGCCAGTTATACAGTCTCCAAGGTAAGAGTCCTGATGTACATTATATCTTCTATTGATATTCTCCAGGCGCTTTACACAGCCATCCGATTATCTCTGCTGCTCTCAATTTGGAATCGGTGAGCTGCTTCAGACATCTTTCACAGACATGACAATCTATAAACAGGGGTGGGTCACCTTCTGCAAAAAATGAACATTAGATCAAAAAAGATAAAAACAGCTAAAGTTTTATGCAAATCTCAAGTTTTTCTTGTCTCCAGCTGCTTTCTTCTCCCCGCCACCCGCTTTCCTATTGGTCCTTCAATGTCATAGACCAATAGGGAGGTTGGAGGAGGGAGGGGACAAGCTCAGATTTCACAAGAAAATGTTAGACTTGCATATAACTTTAGCTGCTTAGATTTCAGGATCTGCATTTCAACGTAAAGTTTTTAGTAAAGATTTCTTCTGCCTGTTTAGTTTTTGAACGTATTCTCAAATAGAATTGTTTGAGTTTGAGACTTTTATTTATTTTTTTGCTATGAATATATAAACCATTTCACCAGCCTTTTCACACTGCTTTTAGAAGGAACTTAATTCTCATGCAATGTGATTCTTTAGTCAGATTCGGTACTTGAAATAAGAAGGACTCCATAGTGATTGGTACCGATAATATCATTGCCAGGATGAGAACGGAAGGCTTCATGCAGGTTTTCTGCAAGTTTCTATGTTGAATGTTTACGTTTGATTGGACCTGATAAGACCATTCATACTTCTCTGCTTTACTCGTGTGTCAGAAACCATGAAATCAGGCCAAGACAGAAGTACAGTTAAATCACACTTGTTTAATAATAAAAGTGAAAAGAACAAACGTAGTCAAAACATAGCCAAAGTACTGTAACCAGAACGGATAGTCAGCCAAGCCAGAAGTCAGGGATCAATGTTGTGGAAGAGCAAGCAGGATCTGGAGCCAGAAGGGATGTCAGCAAAGCAAGTCTTGAACTGAATCGCAGGAGATCGTTTCTGGGATATTGACCAAGGCGAAAGCAGAGAACCTCTGGACTGGACGGCTTAAGTAGGCAAGACTGACGAGCAGGATATCATCAACAGGTGAGTAACTGTGTAGAGAGATAGGAGCTGGCAATTAGCCGACAGCTGAGTGGCCAGCTTTGAGAAGGAAGGGCTGAGCCCAGCCCTGACATGTCACACTTGTACTGAGGTCTTTCATAGTGACTAAACTAATATCAGAATGTATTATGTTACCACAAGAGTAGTTGAGATATATATATATATATATATATACTTTATGGGCTGTAGGGGTACCTCATCCTTAAGATTTAAAAATATGACAAAATGAGCGGGCTTTACCGGTACCAGTGAAGGACAATCACAACGCAATTCTAAATATTATCTTTATTACAAAATTGTTAAAATAAATGTTTACACGTTCTAAATAAATTCCAACGTTATATGGCTCTGATCAATTTGATCAAGTTAGTAATTAGGCAATAAATCTCTGTTACTATTGTGTCAAGAGGTCGACGTGTTTCACATCTGTTCTTCAGGAAGGAATTAAGGTCCCGAGGAAGCACAGATGTGAAACGCGTTGACCTCTTGACACAATGGTAACGGAGGTTTATTGCCTAATTACTAACTAGACCAAATTGATCAGAGCCATATAAATTTGATTTTATTTAGAATGTGTAAACATTTTTTTTCAACACTTTTGTAATAAAAATAATATGTAGAAGATATATCTATATATAGATAGATATTAGATATATATATATATATATATATATATATATATATCTAATATCTATCATCTGGAAAGTATTCACATGTACATAAGTATCACAGACTCCTCCCATGTACATGAGTATCACAGACTCCTCCCATGTACATAAGTATCACAGGCTCCTCCCATGTACATAAGTATCACAGGCTCCTCCCATGTACATAAGTATCACAGGCTCCTCCCATGTTCATAAGTATCACAGGCTCCTCCCATGTTCATAAGTATCACATCCTTTGCTCAATACTTTGGTGAAGCTCCTTTGGCACCAATTACAGCCTCAAGTCTTTTTGAGTATGATGCTTCAAGCTTGGCACACCTATTTTTGGGCAGTTTCTCCCATTCTTCTTTGTAGGAACCTCTCAAGCTCCATCAGGTTGGATGGGGAGCGTCGGTGCACAGCCATTTTCAGATCTCTCCAGAGATGTTCAATCGGGTTCAAGTCTGGGCTCTGGCTGGGCCACTCAAGGACATTCACCGAGTTGTCCCGTAGCCACTCCTTTGTTATCTTGGCTGGGTGCTTAGGGTCGTTGTCCTGTTTGAAGATGAACCTTCGCCCCAGTCTGAGGTCCAGAGCGCTCTGGAGCAGGTTTTCCTCAAGGATGTCTCTGTACATTGCTGTATTCATCTTTCCCTCAATCCTGACTAGTCTCCCAGTTTCTGCCGCTGAAAAACATCCCCACAGCATGATGCTGCCACCACCATGCTTCACTGTAGGAATGGTATTGGCCAGGTGATGAGCGGTGCCTGGTTTCCTCCAGACGTGATGTTTGCCATTCAGGCCAATCTTTGTTTCATCAGACCAGAGAATTTTGTTTTTTATGGTCTGAGAATCCTTCATTGACTTTTGGCAAACTCCAGGCGGGCTGTCATGTGCCTTTTATTGAGAAGTGGCTTCCGTCTGGCCACTCTACCTTACAGTGCTGATTGGTGGAGTGCTGCAGAGATGGTTGTTCTTCTGGAAGGTTCTCTGGAAGGTTTCCTATGTACATGGGATTTTTTCATTTTCTATTTTTAATAAATTTGCAAAAGATTCAAACAAACTTCTTTCACGTTGTCATTATGGGGGATTCTCTGTAGAATTTTGAGGAAAATAACGAATTTAATCCATTTTGGAATAATGCCGTAACATAACAAAATGTGGAAAAAGTGAAGCGTTGTGAATATTTTTCGGATGCACTATATACAGTCAGGTCCATAAATATTGGGACATCTACACAATTCTCAGCAGTCAATTACAGCCTGAAGTCTGGAACACATAGACATCACCAGACGCTGGGTTTCATCCCTGGTGATGCTCTTCCAGGCCTCTACTGCAACTGTCTTCAGTTCCCGCTTGTTCTTGGGGCATTTTCCCTTCAGTTTTGTCTTCAGCAAGTGAAATGCATGTTCAATCGGATTCAGGTCAGGGGATTGACTTGGCCATTGCATAACATTCCACTTCTTTCCCTTAAACTCTTTGGTTGCTTTCGCAGTATGCTTCGGGTCATTGTCCATCTGCACTGTGAAGCGCCGTCCAATGAGTTCTGAAGCATTTTGCTGAATATGAGCAGATAATATTGCCCGAAACACTTCAGAATTCATCCTGCTGCTTTTGTCAGCAGTCACATCATCAATAAATACAAGAGAACCAGTTCCATTGGCAGCCATACATGCCCACGCCATGACACGACCACCACCATGCTTTACTGATGAGGTGGTATGCTTTGGATCATGAGCAGTTCCTTTCCTTCTCAATACTTATCTCTTCCCATAACTCTGGTACAAGTTGATCTCATCTGTCCATAGGATGTTGTTCCAGAACTGTGAAGGCTTTTTTAGATGTTTGGCAAACTCTAATCTGGCCTTCCTGTTTTTGAGGCTCACCAATGGTTTACATCTTGTGGAGAACCCTCTGTATTCACTCTGGTGAAGTCTTCTCTTGATTGTTGACTTTGACACACATACACCTACCTCCTGGAGAGTGTTCTTGGTCTGGCCAAAGAATTCTTCGGTCATCCACCACAGTTGTTTTCTGTGGTCTTCCGGGTCTTTTGGTGTGGCTGAGCTCACCGGTGCATTCTTTCTTTTTAAAGATGTTCCAAACAGTTGATTTGGCCACACCTAATGTTTTTGCTATCTCTCTGATGGGCTTGTTTTGTTTTTTCAGCCTGATGATGGCTTGCTTCACTGATAGTGACAGCTCTTTGGATTTCATATTGAGAGTTGACAGCAACAGATTCCAAATGCAAATATCACACTTGAAATGAACTCTGGACCTTTTATCTGCTCCTTGTAAATGGGATAATGAGGGAATAACACACACCTGGCCATGGAACAGCTGAGCAGCCAATTGTCCCATTACTTTTGGTCCCTTAAAAAGTGGGAGGCACATATACAAACTGTTGTAATTCCTACACCGTTCACCTGATTTGGATGTAAATACCCTCAAATTAAAGCTGAAAGTTTGCACTTAAAGCACATCTTGTTTGTTTCATTTCAAATCCATTGTGGTGGTGTATAGAGGCAAAAAGATTAGACTTGTGTTGATGTCCCAATAATATAAATATATATATATATATATATATATATATATATATATATATATATATATATATATATATATATATATATATATATTGCTATTCCCGGGTTGGACCCCCTTTTGCCTTCATTCTTGGTGGCATAGATACAACAAGGTGTTGGAAACGTTCCTCAGAGATTTTGCTCCATAGTGACATGATAGCATCACGCAGTTGCTGCAGATTTGTCGTCTGCACATCCACGATGCCAATCTCCACCTTCCACTACATCCCAGAGGTGCTCTATTGGATGAGATGTGGTGAGTGTGGAGGCCATTGGAGTACAGGGACCTCATTGTCCAGTGGTGAGATGATTGGAGCTTTGTGACATGGTGCATTATCCTGCTGGAAGGAGCCATCAGAAGATGGGGGACACTGTAGTCATAAAGGGATGGACATGGTCAGCAACAATACTCACGTAGGCCGTGGTGTTTAAACGATGCTCAATTGGTACTGAGGGGCCCAAAGTGTGCCAAGAAAATATCCCCCCAGCATTACACCACCACCAGCCTGAACCGGTGATACAAGGCAGGATGGATCCATGCTTTCATTTTGTTTACACCAAATTCTGACCCCACCATCTGAATGTCGCAGCTGAAATCAAGACTCATCAGACCAGGCAACGTTTTTCCAAACCTCTATTGCCTCTGTTTCCTGTTCTTAGCTGACAGGAGCGGCATCCGGTGTGGTCTTCTGCTGCTGTAGCCCATCTGCTTCAAGGTTCGATGTGCTGTGTGTTCAGAGATGGTATTCTGCATACCTTGGGTGTAACAAAGGGTTATTTGAGTTACTGTTGCCTTTCTATCATCTGGAACCAGTCTGCCCATTCTGCTCTGACATCAACAAGGCATTTTCCTCCACACAACAGCCGCTCACTGGATATTTTCTCTTCTTCCCACCATTCTCTGTAAACCAGAGAGATGATTGTTCGTGAAAATCCCAGAAGTCCTCAGACCAGCCCGTTTGGCACCAACAACCATGCCACGTTCAAAGTCACTTAAATCCCCTTTCTTCCCCCAATCTGATGCTCGGTTTGAACTTCAGCAAGTCGTCTTCACCACGTCTAGATGCCTAAAGGCATTGAGCTGCTGCCGTGTGATTGGCAGATTAGCAGTTTTTGTTAACAAGCAATTGAAAAGGGGCGTACTGAATAAAGTGGCCGGTGAGTGTATATCCTCCTGGATACGCTTTCCAGGGTATTCCCTCTGTACGCTCTTTCCTTCATGTTGTGCCATATGGCGTGTTTCATGTAAAACGTGTAAAAATTTTTAGATGGGGTCCTGTTCATTTGTATGCAACATGTACATATTGGAAACCACATGTGAGATGCAACAACCAAATTCAAAAATAAACACTTTAAGACACCTTAATGAGAGCTGTGCCACTGAACACAACTGTACGGGATTCTCATTTCACTTCATGCTCTGGGAAGTGCGCACCAGCGTGGAGACCGGCCCTAAATCTCATCCCAATAGAATTAATACATTTTTAACTGCAGCTTTGAATCAATTTTATGCTCCTGTTGAATGTTCCTTTGATTTCTTTTTATTTTATTTTATTTTTTTTTATAATTGCACCATCAGGGAGTGCAATAATTAGTCCTAATGTGCTTTCTGGCAGAGCTGAACTTTAACACTTGACCAAGCACAGTTCCCGATGGAGGAAATATTGCAAGCAAATTCTAGTAAATTTCAGACATTCTTTATTGAAGCTGTTGGTCACTGTACGCTTTTATTACCACGGCCATTTGTGAACGATTTCAATTAGGACTTTATGTAGAATATTTATTTTCAATCCACTTACAGTGGGGAAAAATAATGATTTGGTCTCCTGCAGATTGTGTAAGTTTGCCCACTTACAAAGAAATGAAGGGTCTATAATTCTTTATCATAGGTGTATTTTATATGATAGAGCCAGAATATATACCAAACATCCAGAAAAAACACATAATACAAATGTTATAAATTGAGTTGCAGTTCAGTGAGTAAAATAAGTATTTCGTCCCCAAGCAAAACATGGCTTGGTACTTGGTGGAGAAACCCTTGTTGGCAAGCACAGAGGTGAGACATTTCTTGTAGGTGGTGACCAGGTTTGCACACATCTCATCTCTTTATAGATCTTCTCTAAATCTTTAAGGTTTCTTGACTGGCGCTTGGCAACTCGAAGTTTCAACTCCCTCTATAAAATTTTCTATGAGATTAAGGTCTGGAGACTGGCTAGGCCACTCCATGACCCTAATGAGGTTTTACTCTTGAGCCACTCCTCTGTTGCCTTGGCGGTATGTTTTGGGTCATTGTCATGCTGGAAGACCTATCCATAACCCATCTTCAGTGTTCTGAAGAAGGTTCTCATCCAAGATTTTACAATACATGGCCCCGTCCATTGGACCCTCCATGCGGCAAAGTTGGCCTGTACCTTTAGCAGAGAAACAGCCCCAAAGCATCATATTTCCACCTCCGTGCTTGACTGTAGGGATGGTGTTCTTAGGGTCGTAGTCAGCATTTTTCTTCCTCCAAACTTGGCGAGTCCCCCTCCTCAAGAAGGCACGAGTACAGTCATGACAATAAACATCAAGTGCTGTGGTCAGATGAGACCAAAATTGAGCTCTTTGGCATTAACTCGACTCACGGTGTTTGCAGGAAGGAAAATATGTGCTGAAAAAGGTACCTCAGCCTACAGAGAGTCATTTGTAGAAATCATAGATCTGTCCATAGAACAAACAGAGGTGGACTGCTAGGACTGGCAGAAGATCGACACGTAGGACAGGTAGAGGTCTACCAGTTTAGATAGATGGATATGTAGAACAGATGGAAGTGTACCTGTCTAAGTAGATGGCCCTGAAGAGGTCCAGGTTCTTAGGAACTGCCTGGTGTTCACCAGTGCGCCCCACAAAACATTATGAGCTGGCGGTGGACGGCTCCCAGGTTACGGCCCCCAGTTACACTTGGAGGGGCAACAGCTGACAGCAGGCAGAAACGAAGCATGGTTAACTAGGCATAAGGTCAAGGCAAGTGGTTAACAAGAATTGTTGAAAAACAGGCAGGGACCGTAAACAGGTGTTAGAACTTGAGCAGAGATCAGGTTACAGGAGCCTTAAAATGGTTGTAAACCTCAGACATGAAATATGAACAAAGCATATGCCTCTTATAATGTCTACTTATCTCAGAGCACTACGTGTCATATCTGTCTGCTGCCTCGTTCCTCTACTATCTGCAATGAGTCACTTTTGACAAGTTTTCCTGACACCAAGAAGTAAAAAAGGTGACAGGGGAGGGAGCTCCAGCACAAAGCTTGTGATTGACAGCCTCAGCTCTGTTCCTGTGTGCTATGTGAAGGGTGGTGTGTCCCTTCTCTCCCATCAGCTCTCAGAGCTTTTTTCCCTGAGCTCTGCAGAGTGTAACTTCAGCTCCCCACCCCCCTGTTTTCTGACAGGTCTACCGGTGCCAATGGATGTATATGTAGAACAAACTGAGATGTACGGTCTGAACGTAGATTTGTAGAAGAGATGAAGGTCCACCAGTGCAAATAGATGCATATGTAGAACAGACAGAAGTGTACCAGTCAAAGTAGGTTGATATGTAGATCTGACGGAGGCGTACCAGTGCAAATAGATGGATATGTAGAACAGATGGAGGTGTACAGTCTAAGTAGGTGGATACATAGAACAGATGGAGGTTCTCCAGTGCCAATAGAAGGTAATGTAGAACAGATGGTGGTGTACCGGTCTAAGTGGATGGGATATGTAGAAGAGACGGAGGTGTACCAGTGTAAATAGCTTGATATATAGATCAGACGGAGATGTACCAGTGCAAATAGATGTATATGTAGAACACACTGAGGGGCGTAGGTGAATAATTAGAAGAAACAAAGGTTTATCAGTGTAAATAGACAGATATGTAGAACAGACGGAAGTGTACCAGTCTAAGTAGATGAATATATAAAACAGATGGAGTTTCTCCAGTGCAAAAAAGACGGAAATGTAGAACATATGGAGGTGTATCGGTCTAAGTAGGTGGATATGTACATCAGACGGAGATGTACCAGTGCAAATAGATGCATATGTAGTACAGACTGAGATGCAGGGTCTAAGTAGGTGGATAAATAGAAGAAACGAAGGTTTATCAGTGCAAATAGATGGAAATGTAGAACAGACGGAGGTGTACCGGTCTAAGTAGGTGGATATGTAGAACAGGTGGAGGTGTACCGGTCTAAGTAGGTGGATATGTAGAACAGATGGAGGTGTACCAGTGCAAATAGATTAATGTATAGATTAGACGGAGGTCCACCTGTCTAGGTAAGGGGATATGTTAGATCAGATGGAGGTGTACTGTTCCAATTGGGTCAATATGTAGAAGAGACGGAGGTGTACCAGTGTAAATGGCTTAATATGTAGATCAGACGGAGATGTACCAGTGCAAATAGATGTATATGTAGAACACACAGAGATGTGCCGCTCTAAGTAGGTGGATAATTAGAAGAAACTAAGGTGTACCAGTGCAAATAGACAGATATGTAGAACAAATGGAGGTGTACCGGTCTAAGTAGATGAATATATAAAACAGATGGAGGTTCTCCAGTGCAAACAGATGGAAATGTAGAACAGACGGAGGTGTACCGGTCTAAGTAGGTGGATATGTAGAACAGATGGAGGTGTACCAGTGCAAATAGATGTATATGTAGAACCAAAAACTCAATTATCACTGACTGCCAGCTTGATATACCATGTGATATTCCCCTCATCGGCTAATTATGCTCTACAATGCACGACTTGCATTACTTGACGCTGAAGTTGGGAATCACCAACTGACGTTCCCCTAGTGGCACGCTTTTCCTCATGTTGGATACCATGCGAACTAGATGGGGTCTAACCTTTTCCATAAGAATGTCAAAGGTGGCAATTGACATGCGTGTAAAATTTAAAAAATTTCTTTGGGTAATTACGCAGCTGAACATACATATTAGAAAAGTATCCTGTGGACATGCATTGAGCCATCAATGGATGTGTCCAGTAGCGATGAAGGCCGGTCCTCTCATGCAATTTTCTACGTCTTTAGAGCCTCAGCAAAAGCAGCATCAGAAGCATTTCCTCACACATGCTCATCATGGGTTCCATATTAACAAACCAACCAAAAAATAACAGCTAGCTACAAGCAACACTGCTTTCTCAGCTGCTACTCACACTGTTCTCTCACAGAATGGCTGAAATAGTTAATAAATACTTGTTTTTAGTGCTTTCTAATCATTTGGGAGGGTCTCCTGAGGTTATCTTTAGTAAACGCTTCCTGAACGCAAACGCGGCTTGTAAACGCTGCTAAACACACAATTTTTAAATGTGGATTACTAGCTCTGATGTTCCAGCGTTCAGGAGAGGTTGAGAAATGTCCTGTGTACATGAAGCCTAAGTAGGTGGATAATTAGAAGAAACTAAGGTTTATCAGTGCAGATAGACAGAAACGTAGAACAGACGGAGGTGTACCGGTCTAAGTAGGTGGATATGTAGAACAGATGGAGGTGTACCGGTCTAAGTAGGTGGATATGTAGAACAGACGGAGGTGTACCGGTCTAAGTAGGTGGATATGTAGAACAGATGGAGGTGTACCGGTCTAAGTAGGTGGATATGTAGAACAGATGGAGGTGTACCGGTCTAAGTAGGTGGATATGTAGAACAGATGGAGGTGTACCAGTCTAATTAGGTGGATATGCAGAACAGATGTAGGTGTACCAGTCTAAGTAGGTGGATATGTAGAACAGATGGAGGTTCTCCAGTGCAAATAGATTAATATATAGATTAGACGATGGTCCACCCATCTAGGTAAGGGGATATGTTAGATCAGATGGAGGTGTACTGTTCTAATTAGGTCAATATGTAGAAGAGACAGAGGTGTAACAGTGCAAATAGATGGATACATTATGTAAAACAGACGGAGGAGTACCTGTGTACGAAGACAGATTTATAGAGCCTACGGTGTATTTGTCTTGATTTTTGGAAAGTATAACCGTCCGTATAAAACGTTTTTTTTTAATTATTTTTGTCTAGTTGAGCCCTAATAAAGTATTTACAAACCATCATGATTATGTATGTAGGTCTATTAATTACTTCAGTTTAATAAAAGGTAAATCAGTTTACATATTAAGAATTCTGCAGTACATCTACATGGAAATCAGGTGCCTTAATTTAATTAAACGGGAAATAAAAAATGGAAAATTATATTTGCCATAAATATATTACAAAATTATCTGCATCAATCTCAATTACGCGGAGTAAGCTGCGGACACGTTATTGATTCCCTACATATTTGCCCTCATTTAGCGGAATACGTTGTTTGAATGTCTAATTACCTCCTAGAAATAAAATGGATCGGGCTTCCAACTCTTACACATGAATCATGGGTATCTTTAAACTATGATGCTTATTTTACATGTCCCCCCCCCCCCCCCCCCCCCCCACTGCTAATAGCGTGTGATTCTTTTGGCTCAACATCGACATCTAGTGTTGCGTCTTTCTTTCCATTTCTTTCCATACTTCTGCCTTTAAAAAGGACATAAATATTTATTTATTACAGGTATTTATAACGCGCCGTACACAGCGCTTTTACATACACATATATATTATATTATATTATACATTCACATCATTCCCTGCCCTCAAGGAGCTTACAATCTAAGGTCCTCAACTCACATTACATTCATACATACACTAATACTAGGGCCAATTTAGACAGGATCCAATTAACCTCCCAGTATGTCTTTTGGAGTGTGGGAGGAAACTGGAGTACCTGGAGGAAACCCACACAGGCACAGGGAGAACATACAAACTCAAGGCAGGTAGTGGTTGGGATATTATGATATTTTTTTTTTTTTTTTTTAATGTATGCATCTATATAACGTTGCAACCATTTCCTTAAAGCTTTATAGAGACCAGTGAGCCATTCAGTCTAATTCCCTTTGAGGGAATTTCCAGATTAATATCCCTTTAATGGTGAAATTATATACTGTGTGTGTGTGTATATATATATATATATATATATATATATATAATGTGTGTGTGCGTGTGCGTGTGTGCATATATATATAATATTATATTATCAAAAGTATTGGGATGCCTAACTTTAATGACATCCCAGTCTTAGTCCTTCAATATTGAGTTGGCCCGCCCTTTGCAGCTATAACAGCTTCAACTCTTCTGGGAAGGCCGTCCACAAGGTTTAGGAGGGTGTCTATGGGAATGTTTGACCATTCTTCCAGAAGAGCATTTGTGAGGTCAGGCACTGATGTTGGACAAGAAGGCCTGGCTCGCAGTCTTTAGGATGAATTAGAGCGCAGAAAATGATGTGCCACTTTGTGTTGGTCTATCACATAAAATTCTAATAAAATACATTTATGTTTCTTTGGTTGTAACATGACAAAATGTGGAAAATTTCAAGGGGTATAAATACTTTTTTCAAGGCACTGTATATAATAATGTGTTTACCTGTCACTCAGAATCTTATCTTACTTTTCTCTCTTTCTGTCCCTTTCTGTCTTTCTGCTTTCCTTGCTGCCGCCAAGACCTATCAACACAGAAGCTTCATAGAACAGACACGTTCCCCACCTACAGATCTGAGCACTGATGAAGACTGAATGGGACTTGTTTTACTCCTATATAAACTTTTTTTGGTCTTGAACTGGCAATCCGATTTTCTTATCTCTTATGGCTAGACGTTCATAGAACATTACCAACAAGCTGGAATATTTATATACTCTTCGATGTAACTTTTTAAAAAAAAAAAAATCTTTACGAAGAATGCGCCTTTTTTTTTTTTGCCATTCGAGGAAAAAAATTTTCACCACGTTTGACCACATGGATTGGAGAACGACATATCTCATGTTTATATCTCACACCGTCATCGCAAATGTGTGTGTTGTAGGTGTTAGCTGGACAACCTGCATCTTCTCTGAATGGGAAAGGCACACAGAGTTGGAGACCTCTTGGTGGCCAAAACCTTCTTTGGGTGTTTGTCTTGCTGTACTTTTTGTTGTGTTTTTTTTTGTTTGTTTGTTTTTGTGACATTCTAAAAATGTTATTAGAAGTCCTTAACTTTATTGGATTTTTTTTCCCCCGCATGTGCACTGGGTTAGTTTTTTGGCTCCCCAAATTCTAAAATAGAAAATTCTACCTGTGATGCAGAATGTTTCTACATTATATCTACCCAGTCTCTTATGTTTTATGCTAATTATGGCAAAACTATAGGAGAATCACATTGATTTTATTTCTAATTTTACAGATTTTCAGTGGTAAGACTTACCTTACGTAATCAGGAGGCTTCTTACATGGTGGGGCACAGGGGGGGGCAGGAACGGATAATAGTTGCAGCCCCATTACACAACAAAACAAATTACAAGAACAGGGAGTAATAGGGAGGACTGCAGAGGTATCCGTCATTACAATCCAGCATGTCAGGAATCGGCAGCAGGGATGGCTAGATCTGCCTGGCTACACTAGGAAACTGAGACCAGACTATACAGTATATAGTAAAGTAAATTTATTAATAGTAAAAAAAAAAAGACATCCAGACATCAGCAAAGAGGAATCACAGCAAACGGGAAGATACAAGTGAACCACAACCATGTAATCAAAATGCCTAACTAGCTTTGGTTGGACATCATAATCCTTGATGGACTTGTGTCTTTTTTCAACCTCACCTACTATGTAACTATTTTCAAGAAACGATTAGATAAGCACCTGAACGACCGCAACATACAGGGATATACAATGTAATACTGACATATAATCACCCACATAGGTTGGACTTGATGGACTTTTTTTTACCTCACCTACTATGTAACTATATAAGCAACCTAAGTAGCAGGAATCCTAACCAACAAACTAACTATATACAATACGTACAAAAATGAGGAACATGGATAAACAGGGAACATGTAGGGAACAGGTGGGAAGGGGGATCAGGTACAGGGCACGGACAAAGGGTGGGCAAGAGGGACGGCTGCCCTGGGCCCAATGGTTTATTGCAGGGATGTGGGTGCCCTGACCCTAACCGTAAGGGAAGGGGGGGGGGCCCAGTTTGGCATAAACTGGGCCTCTCCCCCCCAGTTTACCTGAGCGCTAGATAGCCTTGTCCTGGCACTGATCAGTACAAGGGGAGCAGAAAAGAGGCAGCAGAATTCAGGATCTAGGCTCAGGATAAGAGGCAAACAGAATCTGGCAGCAGGAAAGAACTGGAGCGGGAGGCACTTAGTGGGAGAGGACCTAAATACCCTCCCAGCAGCCAGCATCAGGTGGAAACTGATTACTGGGGTCTGCTGGCTGCTGGGAGACACCTGCTGGTGGACACTGGAATTACAACCCTCCATGCAGGGGACCACAGTGCCACCAGCAGGTGATCAAGGTCCTGACACAGCAACTTTAACCTTTTAAGGGCTCTTTCACACGGAGGATCCGTATGTCCGTTTTTCATCCTTCCATTTTCGGATGAAAAACGGACATACATGTATCCCTATGGAGCGTCGGATGTCAGCGGTGACATGTCCGCGGACATCCGAATCGCTCCGATCCGAAAAGTGTAACGAAGGAAAACCCTACTTTTCCATCCATTTTCGGGTCGGATCGGGTGACGACGGACTCTACAGTCCGTCATCATCCGATCCCCCATAGGGGAGAGTGGCGCTCTGACAGGTCCGTCGCTGCACAGTGTGCAGCGACGGACCTGTCATTTTCCTGCTCAGCGGGGATCGGCGGAGCGATCCCCGCTGAGCAAGCGGGTGATCACGGGGCGGATCATCACTGATCCGCCCCGTGTGAAAGAGCCCTTACACAGTAGTCATCAGTCTAAATCATTCCCTGCCTTTAGAGCAGGGGTTCTTCAAACTATGGCCCTCCGGTTGTTCAGAAACTACAATTCCCATCATTCCTAGTCATGTCTGTGAATGTCAGAGTCTTACAATGCCTCATGGAATGTGTCGTTCCACAACAGCTTGGGGGCTGTAGTTTGAAGATCCCTGTTTTAGAGGAACTTACAGTCTTAATGGTCCCGCCACAGTCATACAAACACACACCAGAGCTAATTTAGGTAAGATACCAAAAACCTGACAATATGTTTTTCATATTAGGGGATGAGACAGTATACAGTACATAATACATGTAGACACATTCCTGGTAAGAACTGAATGCAGCATTATTTCAAATGGTTCTGCCTCCCTCTGTGGGGAGTAATAGTGATTTAAAAAATAATAGATTGTAATGTCCAAAGATGAGAGCTAGTCAAACTGCATTCAGTTTGTGAAATATAAGGAAAAATAAACATTATAATAATATTAAACTTTAATATATATAAACTTTAAATATATATATACTATTAAAATTGCCAATCCAGAGGTGCAACTGTCCACATTTTAGACTTTGCCAAGTTAATCCTTAAGTTGTCTGGTGTTTCAAAAAGATCTATCATGCCGTATCTGTACATTTTTACTCGCTGTGCCTTGTTCACTAGGAACGATTGTTCAAGTTGGTCACTCACTCGTCTTTCTGAATTGTTTGTCAGAAACTTTAGAAACCTGTTTTTGGTGGGGAAATATAGCTCCACAAGTAATATTTTGTATGTATGGTCTTTGTGTGGTCACCTAAAAAAAAAAACGGTAAGGCATCCTGGTCAATATAATTTGCTTTTGCTCCACTTACATTACACTTTTGAACATTACTGTTGAACTACAACTACTGCACTCTTGTATGCTCTCCTTACCTTTTGAGGACTTGTCCTCTTCAGATCATTTAAACCTAGTTTTGGCTACAGACGCTGTGGAACTTGTTGACCCTCTGGCCTTCATTTTTTCTTTATTGTACAAGTACTTTAAAAATACGTTATAGCTTGCTCTTTAGTTGATCCCTTTGTGATTATGTTGTGAAGAACTGAAGGGAAAATAACATCCAGACTAAAAATATATTTGTTAGTCATACAGTACCTCTCACGGGCTCTTTGATCAATATGACATATAGTTATATGCAGCTACCTTCAGGTGACTGAACAGTGGCAAAAAGGAAGGCTGCTTATGGACATACCCTTATATTACCCCCCCCCCCCATTCTCAGCTAGCTTCAGTTATTTTACAGTGTCCTTAGTAGGTGATGGACCTTTCTGTACTCAGAAAAGCTTACCTTCTTTCAATGTAGGTTCCTCTCTCTCTTTGATAATGATATTCCACCAAGATAGCCACAATGGCTTCTAAAGCAGCTTCCAGGTTATTTGATTCTTCGGCAGAGCATTGGGCAACCGTACCCAAACCCCACTGGATGAAAGATGTGGGGCCATGCACTGGATTCTGTTGTAGGTGCTCCCCTTGGCAAATAGTGCAAGTGTGGAGTTAGCCGCAGGGTGCTTTACATCTGTTGGGGTGTATGGGAGCTGCTGACCACTGGAAGGCTGAGAACTTGAAGGGCCAGGTTGCCCTTAAAATAGCGCTATTAAATACTGCTGACCTGAACCCCGCTAATGCACCTGTGCACTTTCCCCTTGCAGTGCCTAATGCACATGCGCAACACGGGCACCTACTGGGCACCTACTGCGCCTGCCCTGCCTCACTTCCATTTAAGTTACTGCAGCTGCATGCCCTGCCTCCTCCTGTTTCTGGGCATGATGTTGGACTGGCAACACCTCTGGGCTCTCTCTTGGTAGCACAGTATAGCAGTTTTTACCGCACTGCCTTGGTTTATTGCAGCCTACAAGTGCTTGGTACCAAGGCATTCCTCTCCCCACAGCTCTGGTGGTCATGAGTACCCCTTCCCCATGGACGATATTTACAAGCATGGCAGATGGCAAGCACAAGTAAAACTTTCAAGCTCAGGCTCAGCTTTTTGTCCTTAAGTGGCTGGTAGATTGTCCACTAAGGGTCCTAGTACCCTTTACTCTGACGATTGCCCCCAGTCTGACTCCCTGCCTTCTTCTCATCTATCTGCTGGCCCATCTGACACACCAGCTTCCTCTTAACTGTCTATAGAGGAGCTTTCTGCCAAAATGTCAGATTTCATGGCAACATTTAAGGCTTTATCGAGGCCATAGACAGTAGGGGTCACAGCCATGCCCCTTCAAGCTCAGCTCCGGGTCTTTGATTTTGCCCCTGAGCCAGACACATTACCTGAGGAGGATGTGGCAGTTGAGGATAATTCCTCTCCTTCTGAGCAATCAGATCAGGATAACACGCCTGTAGCAAAACTTTCATCCAAGCTTAAGGATGTTGAACCTACCCTTATTTCATGTTGTATGCTCCAGCTTTGCATTAAAACAGCCTAGGTCTTCTCACCCCATAATATCCAGCATGGGATCCCTTAAATTGCCCAAACCAGCTAAGACCTTCTTGGTCTACTCGCTAGTTGAACTGGTCCTGTATGAAGACTGGCATCACCCACAGAAGATATTCACTCCTCCAAAACGCTTCACTCAACAGTATCCTATAAAGGAAAGTTTCCTACAAACATTTTCTTCTGTGTGTGGCCCCTGTGGTAGATCCTGCCATTTCTTGTCTTAACAAGACCCTAATGGCACCCATTGAGTATAATATCCTGTTCAAAGACCCAGTAGACAAAGGGCTAGAAGCCTTTTTTTAAAGCTCTCTTTTTGTTGGCGGGCCCCACCGTGCAACCTGTGGTTGCTTTTATGGCAGTCTGCCAGACAATTGCTGTTTGGACATGAACCAAAATCCAAGATCCATCCTAATGGATGTCTCTGTTCACAATCTTTTTACCTTTTACCCATGGCCTTACATTATTGCGTGAACGACTTGGCAGACACACTTCATCAAATCCTCAGGCTGAGTCTTCTCTCCATCCACATGCACAGAATCCCTTGGCTTAAATGCTGATCAGCTGAGCTCCCATGAAAGAATTGCCTTGAGTGGTTACCCTTTTAGGATGAATGTTTGTTTGGTCCTTCCTTAAAACATACTTTTAAAAGAAGACTTGGCCCTCCAAACCAGACAGAACTGGTTCCAAGGCCCCTTCTCAGTGGGGCACCACCATTCCTAAGAATGGGGAGGCATGTGTTACTCTTCTCTGCCTTCTGGTCCTAGAAAATCTCAGACCCTCAGAGTGTAATTTCCAGTGGATACAGACTGGAGTTTTGCACTCTGCTTCCTCCCCAATTCATGCTTGTGCCCTTCTCCTTCACAGCTGTTGAATTTGCTGTTGCCATCTAGCAGTTCTTTTCTCAAAGGATCATTACTTCTGTACCAAAAAAAGAATGCTTTCAAGGTCTCCACACAAACCTTTTTATGGTTCCCAAACCGAATGGAGGAGTCTGTCTCATTCTGGATCTAGAGACTCCCAAATTGTTCTTATGGGTTCAACATTTCTGCATGAAAACTGCCAGAATGATCTCCTTCCAGACAATTTTCTGGCCTTAATAGACATCTAGAATGCTTACTTGCTCATCTCCATCTTTACACCTCATATCTGTGTTTTCAGTGGACGATCAGCATTACCATTCTGCTGCCCTTCCCTTTTGGCCTTTCTGCATACCTACTAGTTTTCACCCGGGTTCTGGCTCTGCTCTGTGCCCAGGGGTTTAATATTTTGGGGTACCTGAACTGGGCACGTTAAGGGACCAGTCCTCCCTATCCCTGTCGGTGAACATCCAACAGACAATACAGACCCTGCGGAGCTTTGGTTGGATCCTCAATCTGAGGCAGGCACCCATCTCACAGATTGGATTTTCTGGGTCTGATGTTAGACGTGGCCCTGTTTTTAGATCTTCCTGCCTTGGAACAAACCTTTTGTTCCTCGACGCCCATGAAAGGTCTTGGATCTAATGATTGCCCCCTTCTACGCTGTACTTTACACTCAGTTCAACTTTAGAATTCTGCAACTTATCATTCTGGAACTGTCAGACACAAAGGGTCCTTGGACTCCAAGGCCAGACTGTTACTAGTGAGGTTCATTTCCAACCCAGTGCTGGAGTAAGGGAAGCCCTTTCCTTCAAAGATGTGAAAGGGTCTCATGACATATGCCGGCCTGCCTAGCTGGGGAGCAGTCCTGAGTGACCTCTCAGTGTAGGGGACATAGTGGTTGGAGGAAGCTCACCTTGCCTTCAATATTCTCAGAGTGATTCGGTTTACTCTATTGTGAGGACACCTGTTAAGAATCCAGGAGGACAGTTGCACACCCATTGGCAATATCAACCATCAAGAAGGCACCACAAGTCACAATACACAAAAGCAAATGGACTTAATACTCTCTTGAGCAGAATTGCGCATTCAGTCCTGTCCGCTGGTCACATCCCAGACATGGAAAAGTGGCAGGTAGAATTTCCCAGTCGTCACCTTTTTAAAAGTTGAAAATAAGAGTCCTGGCAGACGCTCTGTGGTCTCTTCTGAATCATCTGCACCTTCTTTTCTATGGGTCAATAGTATGGTTGTTGGGAGAGGGGTCTTTTGGACATGGTCATCTCTACCCTCCTAAATGCTAGGAAATCGGCTTCTCACAGTCTGCCATTGCACCTGGAAAGCCTATTTTGCTTGGTGTAACTCAACGAACCTAGAAAGTACTCCATGGGACGTGTTCTGTCTTACTTCTAGTCTGGTGTGGACCAGCATCTGGCATGAGTACCATTTGAAGGACTAATCTCGGTCTAAGCTGTTTTGTTTAAGAGACCTTTGGCTTCTTGCTCCTTAGTGAAGTTGTGTGCTCTCCTGTGACCCCTTGGCACCTTAATCTGGTTCTCCCGGCTCTCTGGAAGCTGCTTTTTGAACTTAATAGGGATAGGGATATTCCATTGCCTGACCTTTTTTGTAAGGTGGCTTTTCTTGTTGATATTTACAGTACAGAGTGTCTCAAAGTTAGTGGCCTTATCCTAAGTTAGCCATACATGGTTAGATTTTTGCAATGCAGCGCTATCAAGAATGACCAAATCTCCGGGTGTGGCACCCATGGCTATCAGAATACCTGAACAGCAGCTGCAGCCAAACAGGTGGTTTAGCCGACAAACAAACAAACCTTTAGTATTTTGATTTTTAATTCAGGCTTTTAGTTTTTTGTTTACGCATTGGCACCATTTTAATAATTTATGCTTCATAGAAAATAACACATTGACATGGGACTTACCCTTTTATATTATATACAGTTGCTAAAGCGGCATTCTCAGAAAAAGACTGCTTGACCTCATCAGCTAACGCGATTTCTAGGAGCAAAGTTTGTTTTAATTAATACTGTATATAATAATACAATTAGGTTTTGTGGATGTCTGAGATACCCAGGTTATATTATCTTAATATTATTGTTGATTTTGTCCTCCAGGTATTAGGATGAAGTGCAAATGTTTTTGAGTTTTGCCTCACATAGGAAGTCTTGGAAGACATTTTTTTTTTCTCTTCCCCAGTCCAACTCAAGAAAAATTCTACTAGGCTGAAAATAATTGACCGTTCCTTCTTAGAAATCAAATATCCTTTGGTCGCCTTTTTTACCCCAATCATTTATTTTGTTGTATGCTGTCTTAAACATAAACTTCTGTGATGTAGATCACTACAGGTTCTTAAGATTTAGTGAAATACAAACATTCATTATACTATTTTAATAAACTTAAGTTCTGTAAACCTTGGAGTCATTTTTTTTTTAAGACAATCAAATTTTAAAGCATATTTAAATGCAGAAACAAAAATGTAATATATTGCAGCTGAAATATGAAAATAAAACACTTCCTGTCCCTGAAGGGGACAGACGGGGTGCCAGCCTGGGTGTAGACAAATTTATTAATAAAAAGTATAATTGCTACTCACATAAGTAGAACTATTTCTCGAATGAGGTCTGAAGAAGAAGCAGAAGCCTGGAAATGCATCACCTGACTTGTCTGAGGTCTCCCATTGGACGTTGCCTCCGGCACAGCCCGTTGTGCATTTCACGCTGGTTGTGGCTCACTCGGCTCACAGCTTCGGCTCCAGTATGGACATACCAGGCTCCAGAGTGGGACCGCAATGATAACGAGCCTCTGAAGCAGCCGACAGAGATCGGCGAAACCGGTCAGGCTAACGGTCCACCTCTGGATGACAACATTTGGCCTCATCTGTCAGTCCTGGGCTCAGCCCTTCCTTCTCTGAGCTGGCTGCTCAGCTGTCGGCTAATTGTCAGCTCCTATCTCTCCACAGTTACTCAGCTGTTGATGATATCCTGCTCGTTAGTCCTGCCTACTTAAGCCGTCCAGTCCAGTGGAGCTCTGCCTTCGCCTTGGTCAATATCACAAACTGAGACGCTCTCCTGCGATCCTGTTCAAGACTTGCTTTGCTGACATCCCTTCTGGCTCCAGATCCTGCTTGCTGTTCCACTACATTGATACCTAACTTCTGGCTTGGCTGACTATCTGTTCCGGTTACTGAACTCTGGCTATGTTTTGACTACATTTGTTCTTTTTACTTTTATTATTAAACAAGTGTGATTTAACTGTACTTCTGTTGGCCTGATTTCATGGTTTCTGACATCATCACACTTTCATCATACTTTGCAAGATTGGCATTTTCAATGAGATGGGAGGAATGCACTTTGGGATATTGGATCCATGGATTTGACGAGAACTGATATGTATATTGATCGTTGGTCAGTTGGAATGGACTAGTCCCTTCACCTACACCCATGTTTTATTCAGCCTTGTCTGTGATTGGGATCTTGAGCAAGTCTATAGAGGGAGTTTCTGGTACAGTGAGAAGGAGGCTATGGAGGACTGTGTCAATAATTCATGTCTCAAGTGATAATTTCACCACAGCATTCTGTCTACACATCACCCCCCTGTCTATATACCTCCTCTGGACCACTGTTACCAAGTCCTATCCAGTTATTTCTTCGTATCACTTACCATTCCCACAACAACCATCATTTTTTTTTCACAGTTTTCCAGCATGGAGACTAATTGAACTCATCCCTTTGATTCTACGCTGTGGAGTGACATTATCTCCATTTTCCCATCCTTAATTCATCAGTCCAACCCAGCTACCTAAAGGTCATTCACACCCTCTCAATAGGCTTTTGGAGCCTGGGGACACAACTACTACATATGTTACCATATTCCCCATTTCTGTAGTACTGGGTGGTTACATACTAAACCTTCCAGAGATGGACCAAGTGTTTTTTATAGCGCCTATGCTATGTATATATGATGCTTTTATGATGATGTTTTTCTACATTTTTTATATAATTAAAGTATTTTTTATTGCAATCACGGTTGTATGGTGAGTGGAGTCATAGACATGTTCTACCAAAAGGGTTGGTTGAGCTATAACAGGTTTTTGTTTTTGTGTCTCCAGAGTTTTATACCACCTGTGACAGATCCCAGGACATTTCCATCTGGCGCAGACACTTTTATTCGAGACATGTCCTATAAAGTTCTAATTTTGTCGGTAGCTTTTATACTTTTTACAAATAAATTAGTATTTTAACTACTACACCTAGGATGGTGCCCCATCCCCCCCCCCCCCAATCTGTCCCCTTTTTGTTTTTGCAGAGATTTGCTTCACTCTATAGGGAGCTGCTGATATAATTCTATATGTACTTCAATTGATAGTGCTTTAGTTTTTTACCATCTAGTGTCGTTTTCCTGCGTGATTCTCCCTATCAGTGGTGGCCCGGGTGCCGCCCCCTCTCTCCATGCCACCCCCTATATGCAATGGATAGATTAAATGCACTGTCACTGTACTAATGACACTGGCGGGAAAGGGTTAACATCAGGGGCAATCAAAGGGTTAAATGTGCTCCTAGGGAGTGCTTACTCACTGTGTGTGTGGGGGGGAAGTGCTTTGACAGGGGAAGATAAAGATCCGTGTTCCTGCTTAGAAGAAACACAAGATCTCTCTCTTTCCCTCTGACAGAATGGTGATTTGCCTTGTTTACATAGGCAGACCATCGTCCTGCTTCTCTTGGGAGAAATTGCCAGGTGCTGGCGAGCATCGGGTCCGCCGGTCCTACTGATTAGCTCCTGCTGTGTCCAGTTACAGCGGGAGCAGATGGCCGGGGGCGCCCACGCACACGCCAGACCTGGAAGAAGCTGTGACGTACCTGTATGTGAAGTGGTTAAATATCCCTAATTTTCTATGGTCTTTGATATAAATTTAAGTTTTAAGTCGGGGATATCTAAACTTTCTAAACAAAGGGCCGGTTTACTTTCCGTTTGGACTTTAGGGAGGCCAGACTGTGGCCAGTGGGAGGCAAACATACCCCAGTGTCAGTAGGAGTAAAAAGATTGTCGTGGTTGGTAAGATTACTGTGGTCAGTAGGAGGAATAGTGCCCCCTCATTGGTGTCAGTGGGAGGAATAGTGCCCCATCATTGGTATTAGTGGGAGCAATAAGGCACCATAATTGGTGTCAGTGGGAGGAATAGTGCCCCATCATTGGTATTAGTGGGAGCAATAAGGCACCATAATTGGTATCAGTGGGAAGAAATAGTGCCCCATCATTGGTATTAGTGGGAGAAATAAGGCCCCATCATTGGTGTCAGTGGGAGGAATAGTGCCCCATCATTGGTGTCAGTGGAAGGAATAATGCCCCATCATTGGCATCAGTGGGAGGAATAGTGCCCCATCATTGGTATTAGTGGGAGCAGTAAGGTGCCGTCATTGGTGTCAGTGGAAGGAATAATGCCCCATCATTGGTATCAGTGGGAGGAATAGTGTCCCATCATTGGTGTCAGTAGGAGGAATATTGCCCCATCATTTATCCCATTTAAACGGAAGTTCCCATTTTTGAGAGGAGTGATTACCAGAATCAGGCCCACCTCCACTGGGTAAGAAAAATTCTTCGTCAAAGAACACTCAATCACAATTGCCAATAGAGTTCTACTTTATTGGAGTTTGTCTTTGGGAAGTCAATTATTCATGAGCACCGCTGTGAACTGCTCAGTAGAATTATTTTCAGAAGTCCTTTCTGACTGAAGTTCAGGAAAGGATCAACAATGACTTATTAGGAAATGTTTTTGTTGTCATTTGAAAATAACAAAGAGTTTTCTTTATTGGGAATTTCTGATCGATAATACATTGGGAAATGGATAAATCTGACTGTTTTGTTTGGTGCTTTATTGAACCTGGTGACATTGCCATACAATTAATGGTGCATTGCTGGACTCCATGATGGATTTACCAGTAAACTCCAGGGACAGTTATAGGAAATCATTAGGGTACTGGGAGAGGAATCATTTGTGTTTTAAGTCTAATGGGCTTAGGTTTGTTTCAAGGGTGTAATAATTCTACAGACATGGAAAATGTAAAGGGTAAGTCCAGTAATAAATAATTCAAGAGTGGCCACAGGATAGCAAAGTGACTACAGAGAAGGAAGTCTTAGCAATGACGGGGAGTTACTGTAACGTAAACATTAACTGAAACGTAGTACCACCTCCTTCGATCCTGTAGATCAGGGTTCTCCAAACTTTCTAAACGAACGGCCAGTTACCTGTCCATCAGGCTTTGGGGGGGGTCGGACTGCGGCTAGTGGGAGTAGATAATGCCCCGGTGTCAGTGGGAATATACATTGCCCCGTCTTTGGTTTAAGCTGGGAAGGTAGGCTGAGTGGCCTTTATTTGATCAGCACCTCATCCCTATTGAATAGATAAGAGCAATAACGGGGAATTTGGGATTATACCCAAAACAGAAGACGATACATAAATATAGTAAAATGGACATTTTTTATTACGTAGAAACAATACAGGTGGGGTTCATGAACATTGTTAGCAGAGCATATTTACAAATATTTTTTGCTGGTCAATAGTATCCATATACATGAGGTGGTCAGTGATGAATGTCATAGCCCTACATGTTTCGCCATCAATGGCTTCGTCAGGGATTTATGCGGACCACCAGTTTCAACACAGCTCTAGTCTCAGGGAAATGGCCGAAGAATGGGCAACTCTGCCAGTACCGTCATCTTTGCACCAGACGATTCCCCGTGCGCAGCGGTGGGTGCATGCAGATGCATGCTCGCACGCCGTGACAGATGTTTGTGCCCCCCCTGGCCTATTTAAACCTGCCACTGACACATGCAGGTTGTTGGATTATCGTCAGCTTCTTGTGTCAGTGGCAGGTGTTTCCTGTGCCTTGTGTCTCCTGTGCCTTGTGCATCCTGATCCTTGGACTTCCCGCTACTGACCCGGCTTGCTATACCCGTTTTATCCTGAACCTCTGTCTTGACCCCCAGCTTACGTCCTGACCTGTGCTCCTGTCTGTCTCATCGTGTTTGACCCCAGCTTGGCTGACTACTCTGCTATCACCTGCCCTCTGTGTATGAACTGGCTTGCTGCTGTTTCCATCTCGGACTGATTCCACTGTGTATGACCCCTGGCCTGGCTACTAACTCTGTTCCTGGTTCACCCTGCTGTTCCATACCTGGGATCTCTCCTTGCACAGCTGCCAACACAGTTCACTCAGTGCACCCCAGCTGCCCTCTGCTAACCAGCTCATCCAGCAGCAGTACCGGCAATCCGTGCTCCTTTGGGCACCGTACTCCTTGTATCACTCCCAGGGGTGCATTGCAAGGGGCGCCCTCCCAGCAACCCAGCCTCATACCAGAGACCTGACATCTAGTAACAATAGATTCCTATACAGGTTAACATTCATTTTTATAAATACAATATAATGAATTGTATTTATAAAAATGAATGTTAACCTGTATATGAATTTATTGTTACTAGAGCTGTGTGGAAACTGGTAGCCCGCATGAATCCCAGAAGAAGCCATTGATGGCGAAACATGTAGGGATATGAAATCCATCACTGACCACCTCATGTATATGGATACTATTGACCACTGACAATTTGTAAATATGCTTTGCTGGTAAATACAAATATTTGTTTTGGGCACCGCTATAATCCCAACCTCCCTGTTATTATTGCTCTTATCTTTGGTTTAAGTGGGAGGAAAAGTGCCTCATTGTTGGTATGACTGGGAGGGTGCTCTATCATTGGTCTGAATTGGGGGAGAAAAGCGTCCCAAGGACTGGATAGAGGCAAAGAACCACATCTGGCCCCCCGGGCCACAGTTTGGAGACCGCTGCCTTAGATGAAAATACATAGCGACCAGCTATTATGATACAACTGCTTTATCCTTCTGTAGACTAGTCATGACTGACTGTTTCCTGTCCTAAAAAAAACGAATGAAAGAAAACAATTATTGTACGATGTGTGACAATTTAATTCCCGGAATGACCAGGGCTTAATAGTATGGTGGTGAGTCCCACAGCCATTCGCGCTTGAGCATGTTCTGACATGTTCTAACTTGCACTCGCCTGGATCCAGACTAGTTGACTCAGTCTTTATGGAGTAGTAGAAGAAATGACACATGTGTGTGTTGTGCTGTTGGCAGAAAATGAGTGACTGGAATCTGGAACATCGAATTTAGCGTGAAAATTGGCAGAAGTGAGTGAAACTTTAGCTCTGTTACAACAGGCTTATGGTGAACATTCCATTAAGAAATCAAGTGTTTTTTGAATAGCATAGGCAGTTTGACCACCTCAATACAATACTTACACCCCCTTCCTGCCCAAGCCATTTTTCAGTTTTCAGCGCTGTCGCACTTTGAATGACAATTGTGCGGTCTTGTTACACTGCACCCTAATTAAATTTTTATCATTTTTTTCCCCCACAAATAGAGCTTTCTTTTGGTGGTATTTGATCACCTCTGCGGTTTTTATTTATTGCGCTATAAACAAAAGAAGAGGGACAATTTTGAAAAAACACAATATTTTTTACTTTTTGTTAAAAAAAAAAATTTTTGGATATTTATTATAACAAATTTTTTCCTCAGTTTAGGCCGATATGTATTCTTCTACATATTTTTGGTAAAAAAAAATTGCGATAAGCGTATATTGATTGGTTTGCGCAAAAGTTATAGCGTCTACAAAATAGGGGATAGATTTATAGCATTTTTATTATTTATTTACTAGTAATGGCGGCGATCTGCAATTTTTATTGTGACTGCGATATTGCGGCGGACACATCGGACACTTTTGACACATTTTTGGGACCATTCACATTTATACAGCGATCAATGCTATAAAATTGCATTGATTACTGTGTAAATGTGACTGGCAGGGAAGGGGTTAACACTAGGGGGCGCTCGAGGGGTTAATGTATGACCTAAGGAGGTGATTCTAACTGTGGGGGGAGGGGACTGACTGGGGGAGGTGACCGATCGCTGTCCCTATGTACAAGGGACACGCCATCGGTCTCCTCTCCTCTATGACAGGACGTGGATCTGTGTTTACATGCACAGATCCACGCTCCTGCTCTGTTACCCGGCAATCGCGGGTGCCCGGCGGACATCGCGGCCGCCGGGCACGCGCACCGGGTCCCGAGCGACGCAGCGCGCGCGACCCCTAGTGGCTCGGGAGGGCAAGGACGTCATATGACGTCCTCCCAGAACAACAGAAGCCTCGTCCCGCTGTCATATGACGGTGGGCGGTGGCTTAGTGGTTAAGGAGGGGCGGGAAAATGTCCACAATGGCGCAAGAAGTGGGCAGCCCAAAAGGCAAAGGATGGAATACAAATGTAGACAGAGTGGGAACCCTCGTACGCTCATGCTGGTGTGTGTGTTTTTCTTGTTTTTTTTTATCACAAGGAGATAGTTCACTTCGAGTTCATAGATTATGGTACAACGGTCAACCCACATTGTTACTTGGAAATTCTGCAAAGGTTATAGGAATCTGGAGGGGGAAAAAAAACGGAACTCTGGCCTGACAAGTGGATGCTCCACCAACAATGCTCCTGCAAAAACATTTCCAGGAACGTTCCAGGAATGAAAAGTTCAGTTTTTTGTTTTTAATTAAGAATCATACTTACCTAGGTGGATGCAGCATTGGTCCGATCCTGGATCTGTCCCCCGCCAGCTTGAAGACCCCAAGCAATCAAAGACTGCTAATTGCTCTGTTCTCCGAGCTCTGTGAGCAGAGAGTTGGTGACTGTCAGTCACCGCTCTCTGCTCTGCCCCCGACCCATGCTCACTGGAGCGATGGGCTGTGGACGGGGCAGGAGTGGCTGGTTTAGGCTTTTAGAGGCTTGCTGAGAGGCTGAGCCAGGTGCCGGTAAAGGCCTGTCTGGCGGATCCTGACCATATTGTCGTGATCTTGCCCCAGCCTGGGCTGGCTCTGTGACATCAGCTGACAGTGGGCTTCAGCCGGCCGTCTGCTAAAATGGGGTCACAGAAGTGCAGAATGAACTGCACTCCTGTGATCCACAGGAGAAGTACAGCCAGACAAGCTTTCCCTGTACTTCTCCTTTTTAAATTACCACATCTCGTAATATTGTCTGCAGCTTGTAGACACCTGACCAATACTGCTTTTATATGGTCAAAAGCATGTGGACATCTCTCCAAATGATTAAGGAAGGACCTTTTTAGTGCTCCTGTGTGCCAAACCTACTCTATAAAGACCATGACTTGATGTGGAGGAACTGAGGTGGCCTGTCCTCAACCAGTACCCAGACAGATTCATCCAGCGACAAAGGCAAGGATTGCAAACTGCACCCCATCCTACTGCTAGTGCATGTCATGGAATGAGTCTATCGCCCTGTGTCTATTTTATGCCCCCTTACTCTGTTGTACACATGGCAGTTACCCCTCCTGCCCACCTCTAGTCCCAGCCTTGTCCTCAACCCTACTGAACACCTTTGGGATAAAATGGAATGCTGATTGTGAGCCAGGTCTCTTCATTTAAATTCAGTACCTGACCTCACACCATGAGGAAAGCCTTTTACAGAAGATTAGAGAATATTATAGCCCCAAAGGGGGTCCAACTCCAGAATGATGGCTAGGTTTTGGAATGTCCAACAAGCTCATCTAGGTATGATGATCAGGAGCCAACTAGGGTTGCCACCTGTCCGAAATTCACCTGATCAGTTTGGGTTTTGAATCCTGTGTCCAGGTTTCAGACCGCCTGAAACCCGGACACATTATTATGACCGGACTATGGCTTCCCAGCAGGGTTGCTGGCTGTAGTTGTCTAAGCTGAGAGTTTCTGTTACACTCTCTTTCATACTGCCCAAAGCCAGCACTAACAATCCTGCACAAGTGGAGAGGCGCCTCTGGGTGCAGTTGTTTTTTAAAAATCAATTTAATAGACAACGTAAGATCAACTTACATGTAGTATAAAAATGAAAAGCATGGTATCAGAAAGTCGAGATGATGTTCCCACATCCTGTGACAAGATCCGTGCTGTTTACGATGACCGGGGATCTTCTGAATGATGTAAACGCCGACTCCGGAAGAGCGGCCTCAGAACGAGGCTTGGAACACAGTGGATGGCTGTTAAATTGATTTTTAAAAAACAACTGCACCCAGAGGCGCCTCTCCACTTGTGCTTTTTTTCAGCTCTTTGGAATATGGTTTCCGAGGGCCCTGGGCCACTAGGGGGGCCCATCAGTGTTGCCAGCCTCAGTAAAACCAGGGACAGTATGTATAAATCTGTGTTTTTTTTTTACATCTGTCTGTGTATACTGTGTGTACATGTATGTGTGGCCCCATAATCTCTGATTGCCTCATGAGTTATCAGTCCGCCCCTGGATGCGCCTATACTGTACTTGTGTTCATGTTCAGCACTAACAGTCCCCCCCCGCCCCCTACACTGACTGGAGAGGAGAAAGAGCCTGATCTGCTCTTCTTCCTCCCGCCCCTACCCCTCTGTGTCTGCCCACACTCCAATCAACGGCGCTGTGCCTCAGAAAAGGAAAGTGGGGGGGGGCAGGAAATTTGAAGCCCAGCAATCGCAGATACGTCTGAATGAGAGGTGCTGACCGTCAAAAGGCGAGTGAGCTCACCATCTATCCCTGTCTGCGACTGAGGTCTCCTGCCTCTGAGTGAGTACACCAAGGTAAATTGGGGTTCTCCGATCACCCTTTACATCAGAGTTCCCCTTTACACCAGAAGCCACAGTGTCTCCCCTTACATCAGAGTCCTCTCCGTACGTCAGAGTTCTCAGTGTTCCCCCCTTAAATCAGGGTTCCCAGAGCATCCCTTATATCAGAGTCCCCAGAGCTCTCCCTTACATCAGAGTCTGCAATCTGAACTCTGCGAGTTCAGATATAAAAGGGGAAACTCTGTGGATTCAGATATAAAAGGGGAAACTCTGTGGATTCAGATATAAAAGGGGAAACTCTGTGGATTCAGATATAAAAGGGGAAACTCTGTGGATTCAGATATAAAAGGGGAAACTCTGTGGATTCAGATATAAAAGGGGAAACTCTGTGGATTCAGATATAAAGAGGAAACTGTGGATTCAGATATAAAAGGGGAAACTCTGTGGATTCAGATATAAAAGGAGAACTCTGTGGACTCTGATGTAAAGGGGGACTCTGTTGATTAGAAATGTTATTTAATCGCAAAATATATGTATAGTTTATACTATAAGAAAAATTGCCGTGCACCGCTAAAAAGTGTTTAGCAGTGCACATAAATTTTTGACTTGAAGAAAAGGTGGCAACCCTAGAGCCAACAACATTTGGCCATGTCGCCAAAGCACAGCTTTTCTGTAGTCATCTCAGGTAAGCTTACATTGCTACCATATTTCAGGCTAGGTGATGAGCACTAAACAAGCAATTGTGCTATGCAAATGAGGTGACTCCGGTTTAGGGCACCAAACGTTATGCGCCTACAGGCAACAATGATGGAAATCCACCTCTGTGTAATTTAAGCTAAGCAGGAGAAATAAACACTTACTCTCCTGTGGCAGGGACAATATCCTATTTTTCACAGAAAAGGATTTCATTATTCCCTACAATGATAATGATAGGATATTTTGGCCTTACTGTAATGCACACAGCACTCAGCAAAGCACTTACGTAGGGCCCCTGATTTTTGTCAGTAGGTTTGCTATATAAATCATAATTCTCAGATTCATTACCAGTGTAAAAAAGCCTTCGGGCAATGAGATGCTGCATGGCCCGCAGTGAGAAATGGATATTTACTCCTGCCAGGAATAGTAATATGGTAATTACACACACACCACTAATTATGTAATTATAGCCGGTGCGCCTTGACTCTCCACTCCTTCCCTGGCACTTTCCCAGCAGTCTTTACTCTGTAGGCTTTATGCTAATATGAGATGCATGCCAAAATTAAAAAGGAAAATTCCAGTTTTGTTAAGAAAAAAAAAAAAAGATATAATTGCTCCACAATCATTTTGTAATTTGTTATTAAAACTTACTATTCTGTTTTAATTTGCAGTCAGTAATAGCTACTATAACTAGAATCAAACCAAAAGAACCAGAATTAAAAAAAAAAAATTAAAATACAATTCACATACTTATTGGTGAAGTCACAGAAATAAGATTGAACATTTGACCTCAGACATAAATAATCAGCAAATCGTTAAAATTTCTAATGAGCTTTTCCCAATTCACGTTAAAACAGTATTAAACCCAAAACCAAAAAATTTAATATATTGAAAATGCAGCATATCAATCATTAGATGTGGTGGCTGCATCAGTTGCCTTCTGCATTGCAAAATAATCTGTGAAATAAGGAAGAGGTACAGGCAAGGAAGGCTCTATATCCAGGGAGAGGAGGATAAACATGGAGGTGCCCCACTAGGAATGCTTAGTGTCATAGCCAATAAAGTCACTATTGGTTAGCATGAGAGGCTATGCAAATGCTGCTTGCCTGAAGGCATGCTGTCTCTCATTGAAACATCAGCTTGAGATACAGTGCCTTGAAAAAGTATTCATGCCCCTTGAAATTTTACCACCAAAAATGTAAATGTATTTCATTGGGATTTTATGTGATCGACCAACACAAAGTGGCACATAATTGTGAAGTGGAAGGATAATGATAAATGGTTTTTAATGTATTTTTTTTTTGTTTTTTTTTTAACCACTTCAATACCAGGCACTTAGACACCTTCCCGCCCAGACCAATTTTCAGCTTTCAGCGCTGTCGCAATTTGAATGACGATTGCGCGGTCATGCTACACTGTACCCAAACAAATTTTTAATCATTTTGTTCCCACAAATAGAGCTTTCTTTTGGTGGTATTTGATCACCTCTGCGTTTTTTTTTTTTTTTGCGCAAAAAATAAAAAAAGACCGAAAATTTTGAAAAAAAACAAGTTTTTCTCTGTTTCTGTTAAAACTTTTTGGTAAATAAGTACATTTTCTTCTTCAATGACGGGCACTGATATGGCTGCACTGATGGGCACTGATACGGTGGCACTGATGAGCACCGATGAGGTGGCACCAATGAGGTGGCACTGATGAGGTGGCACTGTCGGGCACTGATGATGGGCACTGATAGGTGGCACTGATGGGCACTGATAGGTGGCACTGATGGGCACTCATAGGCGGCACAGATGGGCACTCATAGGCGGCACAGATGGGCACTCATAGGTGGCATTGATGGGCACTCATAGGTGGCATTGATGAATACTTATGGGTGGCACTGATAGTTGGCACAGATGGGCATGGATGGGCACTGATAGATGGGCACGGATGGGCACTGACAGGTGGCATGAATGGACACTGATGGGTGGCACTGATGGCACTGCTTGTTTGCAGTGATGCCCCTAAGGGTGGCATTGCTGGGCATCACTGCAACATAATGGTGCCAATCAGTGCCCATTTGTGGGCACTGATTGGCATAGATTTGGCACACTGGGCACATGTGGATGGCCATGGGGTACATACCTGGCCATCCACATGTTGCCCCTTCCCTGGTGGTCGCAGTGGCGATCCCTGGTGGTCCAGTGTGGTGATCTGCGGGGGGGCTGCGCAATCAATCAGCGCAGACCCCCCTGCCAGGAGAGCCGTCGATCGGCTCTCCTCTACTTGCGTCTGTCAGACGCGAGTGAGGAAGAGCCGATCAACGGCTCTTCCTATTGACAGCGTGATCAGCCGTGATTGGACACGGCTGATCACGTGGTAAAGAGCCTCCGCCGGAGGCTCTTTACCAAGATCGGTGTAGCGGTGTGTCAGACTGACACACCGCTCCACCGATCGCCGCGGTGCGCGCCCCCGGGGGCGCGCTGCGGCATGTTATCCTGCTGGACGTCATATGACGTCCAGTCAGGATAACAGAACCACTTCCTGGACATCAATCCGCTATAGGGCGGGCGGGAAGTGGTTAAATATGTGAAAAGTAAAGCGTGCATTTGTATTCAGCCCCCCTTTGCTCTGATACCCCTAACTCAAATCTAGTGGATCCAATTGCCTTTAGAAGTCACCCAATTAGTAAATAGAGTCCCCTTATCTGTAATTTAATCTCAGTATAAATACAGCTGTTCTGCAAAAGCCCTCAGAGGTTTGTTAGAGAACCTTAAGCTTGCCATACACGTTCAATTTTCTTGTACAATTTACCTTTAGATTTACCTTAAAGTGGTTGTATAGTCTGTTTTTTAACTTTTACCTACAGGTAAGCCTATAATAAGGCTTATCTGTAGGTAAAAAAAAATATCTCCTAAACCTGTACGGTTTTGGAGATATTCCCCTTGCTATGAGCCGCTGACTGCAGCGGCGCATGCGCACAGGGGATTCTCGGCCGAAGGCCCGGCAGCTGCTGGACCTTGCCGGGAAAGAAATCTCCCGCGCGCATGCGCAGGAGTGACGACATCGCGGCTCCAGCCACTCACATCGCTGGAGCCGCGATAGCCGGAAGACACGCCGAGGCAACATGTCAGCTACCTCGGCGTGGACCAGGTAAGATACCGACACCTCGTTCTAAGGTAAGTATTATGCTTTTTGCCTTACAGGGGTAAAAAAAATAAAATGTCAGCGGGTATACAACCGCTTTAAACTATCTAGTGCAAGGGAAAGATTCGGTCTAAAATATGAAGTAGCGATGCCGCTCCAAGCGTGTTGGTGTCTCTAATAACCGCCCTCCCCACTCACAACTTCAGGTGCAGGCTCTACAATGATGTAGAAAATTGAAGAAAACCCCTGAACGGCTGCACTCCAAATAACACCTTTTATTCATGGCAAAACAGCGTAGAAGATCCAAAATCTCTTACATCATGGTGATGAAAGGTACAGACAGGCTAACGCGTTTCACATCAATATAGATGCTTAATCATCTCGGAACTCGTTCATAAGAAGGGGACTTACTGTATAGAGGGGCGTACCTACCATGAGTCAAACAAGGTATTTGCCTTGGACAGCAATTTTCAGGGGGATGGTGCCGCCCCCCAGGCAGAAGGGCAGAGGCGACTCTTTCACCATTTCCCATCCTTTCGGTGGTTGTACCGGGATGATGCTTGCAGGTTCAGGTCTGGTCACTGACCTGCATTACAACAGAGACAAGTTATACCTGTGTTCAAATCCCAATAGCTTGTACAAGCATTTAAACTATCAGGTGCTAAAGGGGTGTGACCACATATTAACACTACAAATTCTGGACCCCCTGCACACTGCTATGCACCCTTTCCAGCAAACTATGCAATGGAAAACAGGGATTTTTAGTTCACACACATTGCAATACATGTTTTAAGCCTCTTACAGCCAGGCACACCTTTTGTCTGTATGCCCCATGTTGGCATGGTGTCCACTGTAGCATTTGTAGTGGCAGAGTACTGTTTTTCATTGCATAGTTTGCTGGAAAGGGTGTATAGCGCAGTGTGCAGAGGGTCCATCCATAATTTGTAGAGTTAACATGTGGTAGAGTTAACATGTGGTCACACACACCTTTTGCATTTGATAGCTTAAATGCATGTACAAGCTATTGGGATTTGAGTACAGGTAAATCTTGTATCTACTGTGGAAGCCAATTACAGTGGTCACGTCAGGTATACCGACTGCAGGGATAGACAGATCTAAACTTAGGAAAAGAAGACCCGACTGCATATATAATTAAAGTAAGTTTATTACTTGCTTGCTTACTTACTATTTTATTTACCAGTGAAACAAAACCTGTTGACTCCAGCAAGCAGAAAACACAGCAAACAAGTTAACCATAAGCAAATGACAAAATTCCTAACAAGCAGCCAATGTCTAATACAACATATATAAAATGAGGAACACAGAAAAACTGCGTAATAACGTAGATGCAAGGAAGGGAGGAACCAGGACTCTGGGATCAGGAACAAGGGGAGCAGATATGAGGCAGCAGGGCACAAGGTACAGGTATGAGACAGGATCAGGCAGGAATCAGGTTCAGGATTAAACACCAAGCAGTAAAAGATTAAAGCATCCGGGGAATAGTAGAGGAGGGACTAAATACCCTCCCAGCAGCCAGCATCAGGTGGAGACTAATTACTTGGATTTTTGTTTATTTTTTTAAACTATCAGGATTGCTTTGTTGAAGAAATAGCAATACAACTAATGTTAGAAACCGATAAACTGTACATCATAGTGTGTCATAGTAAAATCAAATCAGGAAATAGGTAAACAAATTTCAAACAATAATCCAGCAGCAAAACCAAAAGGAGATACATATATGAGAAAAATACCACATTCTCTCAGACCATAACATCCCATCGGGGGTAAAAAACCAGGGATGGGGGGCAGGAACAGGAGACACGTTGAAATCACTTCACTGAGAAGTCCAGGGCAACCAAACCTTGTCGTATTTCCAGGGGCAGCCGCGAAGTATGTCAATTTGTAAAGAGGTAAGGCAGCATCAATCCTTGCCTCCCAGAATAACATAGTAGGAGGGGTAAATGAGATCCATCTGCAAAGAATGTATTTTTTGGCATAAAATAACAGATACGAGATCAATAATTTGCTATGGTGAGACATTTGATCATCGTCATGAATACCCAACAGGGCCAGTCCTGGGGAGATGGGGACAGAAAGCTCAAGTCCGAGGTTGAGCAACTCAAGCACATCAGCCAGGAAAACATAAATCCTAGGGCATTCCCAAAACATATGGAGGTAAGAACCCAACTGGGTAGGGCAGCGGGGACAATGGGGGTCCCTGTCCGGGTATATTATTTACTGGGATTTACTGGCTACTGTGAATAACCACTTCAGCCCCGGAAGAATTTACCCCCTTCCTGACCAGAGCACTTTTTGCGATTCGGCACTGCGTCGCTTTAACTGACAATTGCGCGGTCGCGCGACGTGGCTCCTAAACAAAATTGCATCCTTTTTTTCCCCCCAAATAGAACTTTCTTTTGGTGGTATTTGATCGCCTCTGCGTTTTTTATTTTTTGCGCTATAAACAAAAATAGAGTGACAATTTTGAAAAAAACGCATTATTTTTTTACTTTTTGCTATAATAAATATCCCCCAAAAATATATAAAATTTTTTTTCCTCAGTTTAGGCAAAAAAATCGCAATAAGCGATTATTGATCGGTTTGCACAAAAGTTATAGCGTTTACAAAATAGGGGATAGTTTTATGGCATTTTTATTAATAATTTTTTTTTTTAATGGCGGCGATCAGCGATTTTGTTGTGACTGTGACATTATGGCGGACACATGGGACCATTGTCATTTATACAGCAATCAGTGCTATAAAAATGCACTGATTCCTGTGTAAATGACACTGGCAGTGAAGGGGTTAACCACTAGGGGGCGGGGTTAAATCAGTACTAGGGAGTGATTACTAACTGTCAGGGGGATAGGCTGTGTGTGTGACATCACTGATCTCTGCTCCAATGACAGGGAGCAGAGATCGAGTGACACTGTCACTAGGCAGAACGGGGAGATGCCGTGATTTTGCCTGTACGAGCCCTTCTGTCGCAGTATATCGGCAGGCTGATAAACAATGCCCCATCTTTGGTGCCAGTGGAAGGAATTGTGCCTCATTGTTGGTGTCATTGGGAGGTATTGTGCCTCATTGTTGGTGTCATTGGGAGGAATTGTGCCTCATAGTTGGTGTCATTGGGAGGAATTGTGCCTCATAGTTGGTGTCATTGGGAGGAATTGTGCCTCATAGTTGGTGTCATTGGGAGGAATTGTGCCTCATAGTTGGTGTCATTGGGAGGAATTGTGCCTCATTGTTGGTGTCATTGGGAGGAATTGTGCCTCATTGTTGGTGTCATTGGGAGGAATTGTGCTTCATTGTTGGTGTCATTGGGAGGAATTGTGCCTCATTGTTGGTGTCATTGGGAGGAATTGTGCCTCATAGTTGGTGTCATTGGGAGGAATTGTGCCTCATTGTTGGTGTCATTGGGAGGAATTGTGCCTCATTGTTGGTGTCATTGGGAGGAATTGTGCCTCATTGTTGGTGTCATTGGGAGGAATTGTGCCTCATTGTTGGTGTCATTGGGAGGAATTGTGCCTCATTGTTGGTGTCATTGGGAGGAATTGTGCCTCATTGTTGGTGTCATTTAGTAAAAAAAACTAAAGTACCGGGGAATAGTAGAAGAGAGAGAGACTAAATACCCTCCCAGCAGCCAGCATCAGGTGTAGACTAATTACTAGGATTTACTGGCTTCTGTGAATAAACAATGCCCCATCTTTGGTGCCAGCGGAAGGAATAGTGCCCCTTCATTGGTGTCAGTGGGGGGGGGGGTATTTTGCCCCATTGTTTGAATTGGTGGATCAGAATAGTGCTGCAAGAGCCGGATAAAGGCAAGCAAAGGGCCGCATCTAGTTTGGAGACCACTGTAGTAGAGTATTAAACAAATGAGTACTGTACATGATATTTTGCACAGTTCTTTGCTCCTAGACCAGCTTTTGTCAGGTCCTCTGTTTGTCAGGTCAAAGCATGACCTGAAGAGGGAAGGGGATCTCTGGAAAGTCTAATTAGTTTGGCCCACTTTACAGAATCAAATGTTGAACTTGAAAGCATAAAGAAGGTCCAGATGTTGGTAAATCTTTTCAGAAAGGTGATTGTGTCAGCAAAGGTGGGGTGATTCTTGGCACATCTGATGTTTGTCCTTAATAATCGGTTCCTCTGTATTAATTTATATATCTATGCAGAGCACTGTTGTGTCACCTTGCTGCAGTCTGTCCTAGTAACTGTGGGATATATACAGGGTATTCATTCTACACCTTGCTTCAGCAACGTTCATAAGCTGCCATCTAGTGGGGAATTCATATACTGTATGGGTATGTGTGTGTGTATAGGGGTGTATTTCTCACATTTCATAAACATTTTTTGTTCAAATGAATCCAGTAATTCCTGTTTATGTGACAGATAATCCTCAGTAGAGGATGGACTCTGTTCATGCCTACTAGTGCATTATAGTCTAACAGGTTACATGTGACAGCTAATTGGAGATTATTATTATAAACCACTTCACCTCCGGAAGATTTCCCTCCCCCCCCCCCCTTCCTGACCAGGCCATTTTTTGCGATACGACACTGCATTACTTTAACTGACAATTGCGCGGTCGTGCGACACTGTACCCAAATAAAATGTGTGTTCTTTTTTTTCCCCAAGCTCAAACAGAGCTTTCATATGGTGGTATTTGATCACCTTTGCGGTTTTTATAATTTTTGCGCATTAAAAAAAACAAAAAAAAAACCTATATTTTTTACTTTCTGCTCTAAAACCTATGCAATAAAAAAAATTTAAAAAATCGAATTTCTTCATAAATTTAGTCCAATATGTATTCCGCTACATTTTTTTCGTAGAAAAAAATCCTGATAAGTGTATATTGGTTTGCGCAAAAGCTATAGCGTCTACAAACTATGGGATATATTTATGGAATTTTCATTCATTTTTTACTAGTAATGGCGGCGATCAGTGACTTATAGCGGGGCTGCAATTATTACAGCCAAATCGGACACTTAACTGACACATTTTTTGGGGATCCATGACACTAATACAGTGATCAGTTCTAACAATATGCACTGTCACTGTACTAATGACAGTGGCTGGGAAGGGTTTAACATCAGGGGTGATCAAAGGGTTAACTGTGTGCCTAGCTGGTGATTCAGTGTACAGCCGTGGCCAAAATTTTGGAGAATGACACAAATATTAATTTTTACAAAGTCTCCTGCTTCAATGTTTTTGCATCTTTTTGTCAGATGTTACTATGGTATACAGAAGTATAATTACAAGCATTTTATAAGTGTCAAAGGCTTTTATTGACAATTACATGAAGTTTATGCAAAGAGTCAATATTTGCATTGTTGACCCTTCTTTTTTCAAGACCTCTGCAATTCTTCGGGGCATGCTGTCCATTAACTTCTGGGCCACATCCTGACTGATGGCCGCCCCCCATTCTTGCATGATCAATGCTTGGAGTTTGTCAGAATTTGTGGGTTTTTTTTTTTCACCCGCCTCTTGAGGATTGACCACAAGTTTACAATGGATATAGGGTCTGTGGAGTTTCCTGGCCATGGACCCAAAATTTCGATATTTTGTTCTCCAAGCCACTTAGTTATGACTTTTGCCTTATGGCAAGGTGCTTCATCATGCTGGAAAAGGCATTGTTCCTCACCGAACTGTTCTTGGATGGTTGGGAGAAGTTGCTCTCGGAGGATATTTTTGGACCGTTCTTTATTCATGGCTGTGTTCTTAGGCAAAATTGGGAATGAGCCCACTCCCTTGGCTGAGAAGCGACCCCACCCATGAATGGTCTCAGGATGCTTTACTGTTGGCATGACATATGACTAATGGTAGCGCACACCTTCTCTTCTCTGGACAAGGTTTTTTCTGGATGCCCCAAACCAGGGCTTTTTTTCAGGGGGAACTTGGTGGAACTCAATTCCACCACCTCTCGCTCAGACCCTTTGGTGCCTGCTCACCACAATCACTTGTAAACACAGAAGTCCGGTTTCTGTGTTTACAAGTGACAGCTCTGCACTCTGTGTGTAACCCCTATGAACTCTGCACTCTATGTAATGCAATCCTGATATTTAATGCCCCTTTAAGACCCTTCTACTGTTTGTGAAATATGACCACACCCACTATTTGATGTGATTTGTAGGGTGTGTGTGGGGGGAGAGGTTTTGGGGGGTCGTGGTTGAGTTCCAGCACCTATTGTTTGAAAAAAAAAAAGCCCTGCCCCAATCGGAAAGGGGATTCATCAGAGAAAATGACTTTCCCCCAGTCCTCAGCAGTCCAATCCCTGTACCTTTTGCAGAATTTCTGTCTGTCCCTGATGTTTTTCCTGGAGAGAAGTGGCTTCTTTGCTGCCCTTCTTGACACCCCACCATCTTCCAAAAGTCTTCTCACTGTGCATGCCGATGTCCTCACACCTGCCTGCTGCCATTCCTGAGCAAGCTCTGCCCTGGTGGTGCCACCGATCCCGCAGCTGAATCAACTGTAAGAGACGGTCCTGGTGCTTGCTGGACTTTCTTGGGCGCCCTGAAGCCTCCTTCACAACAATTGAACCTCTCTCCTTGAAGTTATTGATGATCCGATAAATGGCTGATTTAGGTGCAATCTTAGTAGCAGCAATATCCTTGCCTGTGAATCCCTTTTTGTGCAAAGCAATGATGACTGCATGACTTGCAGGTAACCAAGGTTAACAGAGGAAGAACAATGATTTCAAGCACCACCCTCCTTTTAACCACTTACGGACCGCCCGCCGTCGTTTTATGTCGCAACTTTGAAGAGGAATACGGTTTTTATGGTAGCAGCTACCTACCATAACCCCGGTATCCTCTTCTTCAGGGGGTGGTCCTCTTCAAGATAAAAGTGGTCTCTGTGGCGGATTCGCCGCAGGATCACTTTTATCGGTGGCGGAAGAGAGGCCCTCCGCCACTTACCGGAGCCATCGGTAGAGGCGGAGGCGATCGGATCCTTTCCCTAGCCTGACATGGAGACGAGTGAGGGGAAGTTGGCCCCCACCCGTCTGCATATCATTGCACGGCGGAAGCGACGTCAAAACTTCAATTCCACCCAATGCTCTTAAAGGGACGTTTTTAAATTTTTTCAAAATGACCTTAAAATATTTTTTTTTTTTTTTTTTTTTAGCATTTTAGTGTAAATATGAGATCGGAGGTCTTTTTGACCCCCGATCTCATATTTAAGAGGACCTGTCATGCTTTTTTTCTATTACAAGGGATGTTTACATTCCTTGTAATAGGAATAAAAGTGACACAGTTTTTAAAAGAACAGTGTAAAAATCTAAAATAAAGGGTAAAATAAATTAAAAAAACAAAAACAAACATTTTTTAATGAAGAAGCGAAGCGAACGCATATCTGAACAGCGCCCGCATATGAAAACGGTGTTCAAACCACACATGTGAGGTATCACTGCGATCGTTGGAGCGAGAGCAATAATTCTAGCCCTAGGAGAGACCTCCTCTGTAACTTGAAAGATGCAACCTGTAGAATTTTTTAAATATCACCTATGGAGATTTTTAAGGGTAAAAGTTTGTCGCCATTCCACGAGCGGGCGCAACTTTGAAGCGCAACATGTTGAGTATCAATTTACTCGGCGTAACATTATCTTGCACAATATAAAAAAAAATGGGATAACTTTACTGTTGTCTTATTTTTTAATTCAAAGGAATACATTTTTTTCCTAAAAAAAAGTGCGCTTGTAAGACTGCTGCGCAAATACGGTGTGACAAAAAGTATTGCAAGGACCGCCCTTTTATTCTCTAGGGTGTTAGAAAAAAAAAAAAGTATAACGTTTGGGGGTTCTAAATAATTTTCTATAAAAAAAAACAAGACTGTTTTTAACTTGTAAACACCAAATCTCAGAAAGAGGCTCGGTCCTTAAGTGGTTAAAGCTTCCAGTCTGTTATTCCATACCACCCAACATTTTGAGATGGGAATGAGGGACACCTACTAACGCCCCCTGCCACACCCCCTTAAAGGAGAATTAACCAAAAAAAAAAAAAGGTTAATTAAATCCACAAGGACTTTTTTTAACCACTACTATTCCTTCATATTGGCTTTTAAAATGTACAAGTGCAGCAATTTAGAAATTTGAAAGGTTTAGCACTGGGAAACACCTTTTGAAAGATAAAAAGTGCATTTTATATAAAACTATATAGATCAGACCAAATGCAGTGCAGTGGAAATGTTTTTTATGGGATTAAGTTTATTTTCATGGCAGAGAGGGACTTTGCAATTAATTGCAGTTCATCTGATCACTCTTCATAACATTCTGGAGTATATGCAAATTGCCATCATAAAAACGGAGGAAGCAGACTTTGTGAAAATCAATATTTTGTGTCATTATCAAAACTTTTGGCCACGGCTGTACTGTGGGGGAGGTGCTTTTACTAGTGGAAGGCGTGGATCCTGTGTCCCTGCTTTGCAGGAACACAAGATCCATGCCTTCTGTACTGACAGAATGGCAATCTGCCTTGTTTACATAGGCAGACTGCCGTTCTGCCTATGTGCCAACGGACATGGGGTCTGTGGGACCCACTGTATAGGGTCACAGCAGGAGTGAGCCTGCGGCGACAGCAGCGGCATTCACTCGCTCCCCCTGACTCTGCACTTCAGGGTCTGGGGGTGCGAGTGCACGCCGCCATCACCTACGGTTGGCAAGCGGTTAATATTATACAGGATTTATATAGAACGATTGCACAGCACTTTTACAGTTACGATATAAGAGGGTCATGGGGGCCCCCCTCATGAGAGCTTACAAAGTGGTTCTAAAGCCAAAACTTTTCTACCTTAATGCATTCACTGCTTTAAGGTAAGAAAAAAAGTTTTCAGGCTTTCTGTCCTTTCCCACCTCCCTAAATACTTACCTCAATCGATCTAGCACTGTGCGCGGCTGGATATTTTCTCTCCCCTATCCCTTCATTATCATGAACAGGTAAACAATGAAATACACTTCTGCAGCTAAAACAAGTAGACATGGCCAGGAAGTTCAGTAATTGCTCAGCCAAACTTTGCAATGAAAAAACATCCAGTGAAAAGCTGTATAGTGGTGAAAAGACCTGGCCTTTTCTGGAACTTTTTGCTTACAAGTTTAAATTGCTATTTTTTGCTAGAAATCCCCAAACTTAGAATCCCCATACATTATATACAATGCCTTGAAAAAGTATTCATACCCCTTGAAATTTCCACATTTTGTCATGTTACAAACAAAAATGTAAATGTATTTTATTGGGATTTTATGTGATAGACCAACACAAAGTGGAACATAATTGTGAAGTGGAAGGAAAATTATAAATGTTTTTTACAAATAAATATGTGAAAAGTGTGTGTGTGTGTGTGTGTGTGGGGGGGGGGGGCATTTGTATTCAGCCCCCTTTACTCTGATACCCCTAACTAAAATCTAGTGGAACCAATTGCCTTCAGAAGTCACCTAATTAGTAAATAGAGTCCAGCTGTGTGTAATTTAATCTCAGTATAAATACAGCTGTTCTGTGAAGCCCTCAGATGTTTGTTAGAGAACCTTAGTGAACAAGCAGCATCATAAAGGCCAAGGAACACACCAGACAGGTCAGGGATAAAGTTGTAGAGAAGTATAAAGCAGGGTTAGGCTATAAATAAAATATCCCAAGCTTTGATCATCTCACGGAGCTCTGTTCTGTTCAATCCATCATCGGAAAATGGAAAGAGTATGGCACAACTGCAAACCTACCAAGACATGGCCGTCCACCTAAACTGACCGGCCGGGCAAGGAGAGCATTAATCAGAGAAGAGCCAAGAGGTCCATGGTAACTCTGGAGGAGCTGTAGAGATCCACAGGTCAACTATTAAGCCCCATACACACGAAAGGACTTTGTACAAACTTTCCCTTGGATTTTTGTACAAAGGGCGTTGGCCAGAAGTTTGTCTTGCATACAGACGACAGGACTTTTCCAGCTAACTTTCACCAAATCACGTGGTTTTTCAGCTCTTTATCACCTCCCTTTGGTCAACTTCTGTATTGTCTGATATTGTGCCAATCTCTCCACTTTTATCGGCGAGATTGACACCTTGCGAGCCGGGTTCACACTGGTGCGGGGATCCGACTTGGATCCCCGCCAATGCCAGGCACTGTGTTTGGTATGAATCTTGAGAGGGAACTCCACGCCAAATTTTAAATAAAAAACCGGCATGGGTTTCCCTCCAGGGGCATAACAGGCCTGGTATGGATTTTAAGGGGAACCCCCTACGCTGAAAAAAAACAGCATGGGGGTCCCCCAAAATCCATACCAGACCCTTATCCGAGCACGCAGCCCGGCCGGTCAGGAAAGGGGTGGGGACGAGCTAGCGCCCCCCTTCTGAGCCGTACCAGGCCGCATGCCCTCAACATGGGGGGGTGCTTTGGGGGAGGGGGGCCTGCGGCACCTTGTCCCCATGTTGATGAGGACAAGGGCCTCTTCCCGACAACTCTGGCTGTTGGTTGTCGGGGTCTGCGGGCGGGGGGCTTATCGGAATCCGGGAGCCCCCTTTAATAAGGGGGCCCCCAGATCCCGGCCCCCCACCCAATGAGTATGGGGTACATGGTACCCCTACCCATTCACCTAGTGAAAAAAGTGTCAATAAAAAAAACACACTACACAGGTTTTAAAAGTAATTTATTAGGCAGCTCCGGGGGTCTTCTTCTGACTTCGGGGGTCTTCTGCCGACTTCGGGGGTCTCTCAGGCCTCTTCTCCCTCTCCGGTGTCTCTGCACTCTCTGGTTCTTCTCCGGTGCCTTCTTCCTTCTGCCGGGCTCCTCTGCTATCTTCTGCTCTTTTGCCGCTCTTTTGCTAGCGGAGGAGCCTGGCCCGGGACTGTGATGTCATAGGGGGGTGGGGTCACCGCCTATATAAGTCATAGCAGAGTGCACAGACAGCGTTACAGCCGGAGAGAGCGTCGTGTCAACATCTCTGGAAGAGAAGAGGGAAGAAGACGATCCAGATGTCCGGGCTCCACCGCTAGCAAAAGAGCGGCAGAAGATAGCGGAGGAGCCTGGCAGAAGGCACCAGAGAAGAACCAAAGAGCGCGGAGACGACACCGGAGAGAGGGAGAAGATGCCTGAGAGACCCCCGAAGTCGGCAGAAGACCCCCGAAGTCGGAAGAAGACCCCCGGAGCTGCCTAATAAATTACTTTTAAAACCTGTGTAGTGTTTTTATTGACACTTTTTTTCCCTAGGTGAATGGGTAGGGGTACCATGTACCCCATACTCATTCACATTGGGTGGGGGGCCGGGATCTGGGGACCCCGACAACTCATCAACATGGGGACAAGGTGCTTTGGGGTGGGGGGGCCGCAGGGCGCCCCCTCCCCCAAAGTACCCACCCCCCATGTTGAGGGCATGCGGCCTGGTACAGCTCAGGAGGGGAGGGGGGCGCTCGCTCGTCCCCACCCCCCTTCCTGACCGGCCGGGCTGCATGCTCGGATAAGGGTCTGGTATGGATTTTGGGGGGGACCCCACGCCGTTTTTTCGGCGTAGGGGGTTCCCCTTAAAATCCATACCAGACCTAAGGGCCTGGTATGCCCCCGGAGGGGAATTCCCTCTCGCGCTTGCCGCAATAGGAAAATGTGTTTTTCCTGTTGCAGCCAGCACGAGATGTACAGTACCCTGTTGCCGAGAACCAGCGCGATGGGTTCGCGCTGGAAACATTCTCGCGGCCGCGTACTGTAGTTTGTACAAAAGTCCGATGCTTTTGTGTACACACGATTGGACTTTGCTCCATCGGACTTTTGTTGCCAGAAAGTTTGTCCGTTCGCACAGCCAACAAAAGTCCGATGGAAACAGAAAAAGTTTGTCCGATGGAGCATACACACGGTCGGATGTTGCTCCAAAACAGCTAATTTGCATGTTTGTTGTCAAAAAGTCTGATCGTGTGTACGGGCCTTTAGTCGTGCTCTCCACAAATCTGCCCTTTATGGAAGAGTGACAAGAAGAAAGACATTGGTGAAAGAAAGCCGTAAGAAGTCCTGTTTGCAGTTTGTGAGAAGCCATGTGGGGGACACAGCAAACATGTGGAAGAAGGTGCTCTGGTCAGATGAGACCAAAATTGAACTTTTTGGCCTAAAAGCAAAACGCTGTGTGTGGTGGAAAACTAACACTGCACATCACCCTGAACATACCATCCCCACCATGAAACATGGTGGTGGCAGCATCATGTGATGGGGATGCTTTTCTTCAGCAGGGACAGGGAAGCTGGTCAGAGTTGATGGGAAGATGGATGGAGCCAAATACAGGACAATCTTAGAAGAAAACCTGTTAGAGTCTGCAAAAGACTTGAGACTGGGGCGGAGGTTCACCTTCCAGCAGGACAACGACCCGAAACATCCAGCCAGAGCTACAATGGAATGGTTTAGATCAAAGCATATTCATGTGTTAGAATGGCCCAGTCACAGTCCAGACCTAAATCCCATTGAGAATCTGTGGCAAGACTTGAAAATTGCTGTTCACAGACGTTCTCCATCCAATCTGACAGAGCTTGAGATATTTTGCAAAGAAGAATGGGCAAAAATGTCCCTCTCTAGATGTGCAAAGCTGGTAGAGACATTCCCAAAAAGACTTGCAGCTGTAATTGCAGAGTAAGGGGGTTCTACAAAGTATTGACTCCGGGGGGCGCCATACAAATGTACCCCCCACACACTTTTCACATATTTATTTGTAAAACATTCTGAAAACCATTTATAATTTTCCTTCCACTTCACAATTATGTGCCACTTTGTGTTGGTCTATCACATAAAATCCCAATAACAATATATTTTTGGTTGGAACATGACAAAATGTGGAAAATTTCAAGTAGAATGAATTCTTTTTTAAGGCACCGTATTTTTTTTTCTTTTTTAGCAAAGACCCTAGAGAATAAAATGGCGATCATTGCAATATTTTATGTCACACCGTATTTGCGCAGCGGTCTTACAAACGCAATTGTGTTGGAAAAAATACACTTTTTTTTAATAAAAAGAAAAAAAACAGTAAAGTTAGCCCAATTTTTTTGTATAATGTGAAAGATGATGTTATGCCGAGTAAATAGATACCTAACATGTCACACTTTAAAATTGTGGAATAGCGACAAACTACTGCATTTAAAAATCTCCATAGGCGACGCTTTAAACATTCTTTATAGGTTACCAGTTTAGAGATACAGAGCAGGTCTAGCACTAGAATTATTGCTCTCGCTCTAATGATCGTGGCGATACCTCACATGTGTGGTTTGAACCCCTTTTACATATGCAGGCGGGACTCGCGTATGTGTTTCCTTCTGTATGCAAGCTCGGAGGGACGGGGCGCTTTAAGTTTTTGTTTTTGTTTTTTAAATCTTAATTTTATTACCGGTTTCAATGAAAAATAGTTAACTTTTATAGTACACATAGTAGATTGAGTAAACATGAAAAAAAACAAAAAAAAAAAAACGAACTTAATAGTGTTTACGTTTTTTTTTTTTTTTTTTTATCTTATTTATTTCACTTTTAATTTTTACACTGTCCCTTTTAATTTTTATTTATTTATTTTTTGATCATTTTAATTCCTATTACAAAGAATGTAAACATCCCTTGTAATAGAAATAAGGATGACAGGTCCTCTTTCTTGAGGGATCAGGGGTCAATAAAAACCTCAAATCTCACATTTACTTTTAAAAGCAAAAAAACAAAAAAACAAAAAAGTAATTTTGTGTTACTGGTGCCGCGCCAAACCTTTGGACGTGGCGTTTTCCAGAACCAATTGGGATTTCATCCTATATACAAAGCTACCTACAATATTACTCTATATGGCCAATAACCTGGCTACCTTTATGTGCACATGGCCTGGGAGACCATTGTGAAGTTGATTTTATGGTTTGGATACCTCTATAGCATTTGCATTATGGAAGTGAGTATGATCTTCACACAGACCTTCACTGGGTGTGGGGGGAATGTCATCTTATATCTGTGTGTATTGTTAATCACTCCTTTTCCTTAATTCTGTAATTTCTTAGATGATAACTCTCACTTGGTGAACCTTGATGAAGGACTCTCTGAAACGCGTCGGTTCAGTGAGACTTATTACATTCCAAATTTTTGTTTTTTTCCATTGCCATGCTGTGGTATCCTCCATTTCACACTTTTTGCTTTTGATGTATTTGTCTGTATATATTATTTGTATCTGATTTATATATTTTGTACTTTTTGTCACCTTTTGATCTTTGTAATAAAACCATTTTTATACTTATATTGTATTATTTATGGTAATGCCTTTAAAATCCCACCCAAGGGGAATCCTTTGATCTCTTTCCAATTTATGGGATGTGGCATACCTTTCTTTTTACTACTCTCTGTCAGAACCCTCTTTATTCGTTAAATTTGGTGATTCATTCAATTCGTATTTGGGATTTGTATTCGGAATTCTTTTTATGTCTTTTTCGAATTTTCTCCCAATTTACCGTTTTTTTTTTTTTTCGTTTCGAAACATTCGAATTGATACATTTTGAGTTGGCCGAATCGAAAACTTTAGATTTCTTTTTTTTTTTTTTTTCGATTCAAATGTGGCAAAGTGAACAAACAAAACAAAAATCTTCATCAAATGATTACAATGACTTTTAAATCACCTTTGATTTAACTAAAACAGCACTATTTGGAAATGAAACTCTAATGCCCTGTACACACAAGCGGAATTCCGCTCAAGCTTGCCTTGCATACACACGGTCACACAAAAGTTCTCTGACCTTTCGACCGTCAAGAACGCGGTGACGTACAACACTACGACGAGCCGAGAAAATGAAGTTCAATGCTTCCAAGCATGCGTCAAATTGTTTCCGAGCATGCGTAGGAATTTTGCGCGTGGGAGTTGGTACAGACGATTGGAATTTCCAATCAGAACTTTTTGCGACCGAAAAATAGAGAACCTGCTCTCAGATTTTGAATTCAGAAACATGTTTACAGTTCGAATTCGACTGGAACTCGATGTAAAATCCGATTCGAATTCCAATTTGAATTTCGGAACATTCTGACGAATTTCGTTTTCATTATTCGGAGCATTCGGTAAACTTTGTTTATACTGTAATTCGGGTATTCCGACATATCTACTCCAAAGACATGCTGGTAGGTTAATTGGCTTCTGTCTAAATTGGTCCTAGTATATGAATGTGAGTTAGGGACCTTAGATTGTAAGCTCCTTGAGGATAGGGACTGATGTGAATGTACAATGTATATGTAAAGCGCTGCGTAAATTGACGGCCCTATATAAGTACCTTAAATAAATAAAAAATAAAATAAATATCCAAATCTCCGAATAATGAAAAATTTGTCCAAATATTTATTTGGAACGAAATGAGCCGCACATGTCTACTAATGTGAACAAAAAAAAAACAAGAAGACTATACACAACAAAACTGAGTTAACTACAAATTTATTGGGCATAAACCACAAAAGGATATGTACAAGCATAACAAAAACCCCTCATATCCCTGTGATCCCCCAAGAAAGCCACCTAAACTACCACCCAACTAAACCCCACCCTAAGACTGGGACCATAAAACGCCACCCCTCGCAAACTAAAACGAGTGGTGGGGGATGCAGTCCCAACAAGGAGCGGAGCCCACCCTCCCCAAATGCTCCCCCCGTATACAGGCCCTAAACTAGGCTTGCCACCTTTTCTTCAAGTCAAACCCGAACACTTTAGCGGTGCACAGCAAACTTTTTTTATAGTATGAACTCTACATATATTAATCAAATGAAGGTAATCACAAGAGTACCCCATTACATCAGAGTCCACAGACTCCCGATTTTACATCTGAACTAGCAGAGTTCCCTTACACTGTAAGGGGGGGGGACTCTGCAGACTCTGATGTAAGGGAGAACTCTGGGGACTCTGATGTAAGGGGGGACTCTGCGGACTCTGATGTAAGGGGGGACTCTAGGGACTCTAACATAAGGGATGCTCAGGGAACCCTGATCTAAGGGGAAACACTGAGAACTCTGATGTACGGAGAGGACTCTGATATAAGGGGGAACACTGCGGCCTCTGGTGTAAAGGGGAACTCTGAGAACCCTGATTTACCTTAGTGTACTCAGAGGCAGGAGAGAGAAGGGGGGGAGACTTTAGTCACAGACAGGGATGGATGGTGAGCTCACTCATCCCTTGGCTGCAAGCACCTCTCATCCAGATGTATCGGAGGCTGCTGGAGTGTGGGCAGACAGAGTTGTTGGGACGGGAGGAAGAGGGGCAGATCAAGCCCTTTCTTCTCTCCCATCTGTGTGGGGGGAGGGGTTATTGTTAGTGCTGGCTTTGGGCAGTGTGAAAGAGAGTGTAACAGACGCTCTCGGCTTACACAACTGCAGCCAGCAACCCAGTTGGAAAGCCATAGTCTGGTCTAAATAATGTGTCTGGGTTTCAGGCAGTCTAAAACACGTACGCATGATTCAAAACCCAAACTGTCCGGGTGAATCCAGGACAGGTGACAACCCTACCCTAAACCACCCAGCCAGGGACCAAGTATGAACCCACTCCCCACCTTAAAGCCACAATGGGCGAATGAGGCACTGCCCCATAGTAGAGCAAAGGCTGCATAACCATGATCAAAACAGCCAGCCTACTCGTGTTCCTACCAAACACACCCACAGTCCAACGTCAGTCAGTCAAAAAGTTCTCAGTCGGTGGCTATAGATGGAGCCCATATGGCCATGATTGAATATGCTCAAAAAGTCCTCCAGTGTCCTGCTGGGTAATGCTGGTAACAAAAAGGTGCGTGATTACTGATGTAAACACTGGCCATCACCAAGAATCCGTAAACTGGTGCGTGCCACGTGCTGTAGACAGACAAGATGAGCCATGCCCCTGGCTGTACAGACCACACTCTCGAGGAACCGTAGTACATTGGGCCCCCGTAATACCAAATAACCATCTAATGAAGACCACAGTGTATAGCAGTGATTCTCAACCAGGGTTCCTTCAGCATTGGGCTATTTCTACCTCTCGGATAAGTTCCCACTGACTTTTTAGCTACCTGTAAGGAGGTAATTCTTCCCAATGACCACAAGTGTAAGGACCATTCTTCCCACTGACCATCACACTAATGTATCATGAGTTGTAGATTTCTAATTTTTTAGCAGGGGTTCCCCGAGACTGGAGAACTTTTTTCAAGGGTTCCTCTGTGTTGAAAAGGTTGAGAAAGGCTGGTGTATAGTATTATTGCTGTTATGCCCCCTTTATGGACACTAGACATTTGTACCCAGTGAAATGGCAAAGGAGTGTCCATAGGCAGCTTTAGTCCTGTTAATTGGCAAAAAAAAAACATGTACTGACGTATTTGCCGGGGACTTGCAGTTTCTTCAGGTTCAGCTAGAAGCTGCCCAATGACCATTCTCACCAACAGCGGCATTTCACATCTGAGCCGAACTTTACAATGTTAATTCACTTTGATGACTCTCTGATCACAGGCCGAATTGTGAATCTCATGACTGGAGTCGCAGAATATATATATATTTTTTCAAAACCACTTTCAGCCTGAAACAGACAGCCGGAGATCTTTGTAAGATCAAAATAGGAAAAGGATTAGTTTGAAGGTGAGTGACACTTCTGTTCGATGATCCCCCCGGGGGAAAGAGCTGAACGCTCAGCGCTGACGAATAAACTTGTCTGTCATGCCGTTATTGTAGCTAAAGGGCAGAGGGAAATAGGAAGCAGGAAGGAGCACCGTTCCCAAAAGGAATAAAAAATGAAAATCTATACATAAATGGCAGAGCTACTACATTAACTATATATGGACATAAAGATGGCTGGTATGTATGCATCTGTGATATGGGGGTATGGTTTGCTCAGTTGTAGATGCGTTGTTAGTGAAGTCCATGCTATTCACTCAAATAGTAACTTGTCCTTGTCCAAATCCGTGATTCAATCCTCTTAAAGCACCACACACAGATGAGTACCCTACTCTGTCCCTCTCACCTGCCCACTTTAGCAAAGCTCTCTGTCTTGGCAGGATCATAAGACATATATCAACTACCTAACAATGCATTTGCATTCAGAAGAAAAAACAACTTGTACTCTAAATTGGAATTCCAAGACAAGACAAAGGGAGATTTCTAATTTACTTTGTCCCTATTTCTGACTAAAATTCCTACCTACCTGATTGATCACCTTTATTCCCACGAGCACCAAGTTTCTAATGGGCGTGTACACTTTTCCACAGCGTTCCCAAAACGCTTAAAGCCAACCTGGGCATAACATTATAGGAACCCCAAGCTGCTACAACAAAAAGATATGCAAGTAATCTACCAATACCAATCAGCAATCACAAATTATCTGATTACTTCTATGCAACAGAAAGAGAAGCAAAGATTTATCGGGCGCTGATGGTTACCTAAATACCCTTCCCAAAAGGGAACTAAGTCTTAAATAAAGACTCGGGTCTCCTAAAGACCCTACAATGTTAAACTCCTGTGAGTGTGTCTATTAAGGCGTGGTCCGTCCTTACTTTCTCTTTAAATTTAAAAGGCTAAGACTTTATCAGAGCCAGGATAAGAAAGAATTAGTCAAAATAGACAAAGGTCTACCCACCATGGATGATTGTCTTATCCCGGACGAGCCCCCATTTGAAAGGAAATAGTAGATATTCTGGACGACCACCCATCTATAGGTACACCAACAGGCCCCTCAGATATCTAGAGACACCGAATGAAACGAGAGGCAGGTTGTGCATTCGTAAAATGCCTGCCTTTATTAGGTGCGTTACAGCTTATATATGGTTCAACATACCAATAGAAAGAGGGGAGGGGGGAGTGGTTAAGAAATGATGTATTGGTATAAAATATATGGTTATACAAGTCAATGACCCCTAAAATACATTTATCATGAGGTTACAAGAATCAACAGGCCATCTGGTTATGAGTCATAAGTCATGCATCCTGTCCCATGGCCTACAGAACAGAGAACAGGAAAGGACAAACCAACCCACAATGGTATATATAGAGTACAGTGCTTGTGTAAGCATTTTTCTAAGAATTCTTTCATAGTTGAAATGGCAAAGCATATCGAAGCATATCAAAATGGAGTCACAATGGTTTGGGCATATTATTACAGTGCGAATTATGTTTTACCAGCTTGTCAGCCCACTTTTATTAAAACAGATGAACGTAAATCAACAAACTTGCCCATGCAGGGTATTCATTTTCACACAGCGAAACAGGTAATAGAAAAATACAGAGCCACCTGGTTCTCACTTCAGACAATCTTTACACTGGTCCTTCAGACAATCTGACTCAGCCTTGGCCACAGTACCTTACCGCACAGGCCCACTGTCACATATACCCCAAACGCAGGTGGTCAGGCACTGAAGCTGTCTTCTGTGTTCTTTACCTATAGCAGCCCCCTTTCCCAAAGGGCAAGCAGGCCTACTGGTACTCGGTTGCCCCCAGGACTTATACACAATGCTATAGTGCCTGGCCACCATGCTGGGGCAGGTGCAAACTGAGCAAAGCAAACAAGTACTTGTGGTTGGCAGACAGGCAAGAGTGGTTCAATGACAGTCCAGGTACAAGGCAGGCAAGGCACAGAATAGTCAGGGTCAAATCTGTAATCAAAAGACAGGCAGAGTTCAGAGAGTAGTCAATATCCGATCTGAGGTTGTCAGCAAGGAAATCCAAACAGCAGAGCAGAGCAGACAAACAGAGAGCTTGGAGCGTGTGTTACAAACGCAATATCACAAGCATGAGACTGCAGGATTGGCTGCCTTAAATCAGACTCAAAGGGCACGCTCGCTATTGTCAGGATCAAAGTCAGATCCCATTCATTGAAGTCGAACATGAAGTCGCAGGGCACAGCCGGATACACAGTCGTACGACTGTCGTGTTGTACCAGTGTGAACCCCGCCTCAGTAAATCAACCCTTATGTGTTCTCTTTTGGTCCTGTAATGCATTAAGTAATTGCCAAATGGGTGCTTACCCCGTGACAGATGGAGATCATTCGCACAGTACCAGAGAGGGGTAAAACAAAAGGAGAAGAGCACTGGTCTACAGACCACAGAGATGTGACTGGTGGGTGGGAATAGCTGTAGTTAAAGTTAATCTCCAGTGAAGGTTTCCCCCCATTAAAAATCAAGCTCATCCCCTATACAGTAACTCATTCCCCTATTTAAAAAAAACAAAACAAAAACTAAATAACAATAAAAAAAAAAAAAAAATTAAATGCCCCAAATACTTACCTGAATCCACGATCACGTGATGCACCTGGTTCCAAGTCTTCAGTGCAGAGTGGAAGGGTCTGTCTTTGGGTTCTCATGTCTCTGCCTGATGACTTGGACAATTCCCATTGCGTCCACCAGCAGGTTCTCACAGGGAGGGGGAATAAGATTGCCAGCGCCAGATCTGGACTGCCCACTGTCTTTCACTCCTGTAAAATATGTCCCAGAGGGTCATATAATGCCAGTTTTTTGTAAGTAAAATGGGTGTTTTAAAGTTTTTATTTGTTAAATGGGTGACAGTCATAGGGAGTGGGGTGGGTTTTAACTGTACCCAGAGAAGGGCTTTAGAAATGTGTAAACTAACCCCCCCCCCCAATAAATGTCTGTATTGTGGGAAGATCTAATCAAATGAAAGCCTTGTGAACCAAGGTAAGAAGTAACTAATAATCCTGCATTTATTGCAGAAAATGTTCCCAAACTTTTGGAGAAGCAGACGGCCGAACTCTGAGTACCCACAAGTCTTTCTTGGTGTTAAACTTTGTCTGTTCCAATGTTACTGAGGAGAAGTAAATTAGATAGAGAATTCACCTGCAGCGGTTTCATCCATCATACTGTAACAGGTGACACTATGGGGATGGAGCCAGAGACAATCTGCAGAACTGCAAAAAAAAAAAAAAAAGAAAACTGTAGTGAACAATATTTGGTCATGAAGTATCCAATAAAAAAAGTAATCACTCTGAATAAGAACATAGGGTAGAAGTGTATACCCTGACAATTGTGTCTGCTCTGCTCTAACAAGATCTATTATTTACTGAAGGTTATTATTTTTAACCCTACTGTTGTTGTTTGTTTTGTTTTTTGTTTTTTTGTTGTTTTTTTTTGGGGGGGGGGCACTCTTTTGTTGTTAAAGACATATCATTGTTACCCAAGCCAAAGCATAATTTTTTATTTTAATTAGAGAAAATTGAGTACTGTCCGTGATACTTTTTTTATTTGCACTAACATACAATTTTTCAGGACAAGCTTTCGGGGTATGTCCCCTTCTTCAAGGTCCAACGGGACATACCCCGAAAGCTTGTCCTGAAAAATTGTATGTTAGTGCAAATAAAAAAAGTATCACGGACAGTACTCAATTTTCTCTGTCACAATTGCACTAATACGGCTACAACAAATCAAGTTATTTTAATTAAAAATCACTTCCAGTGGCAGCTGGTGCTTTTTTTATTTTTTTGGGGGGGCGGCAAACAATCCACCTGCCAGGCCCCCCTCCCCCTGTTCAGTCGGGTCACAGACATTCCCCCCCCCTTTAGGTTGGACTGCCGAGTCACAGGCTGCACCCCCCCTCCTTTAGGTTGATCAGTCAGCACTCAGGGCCCCGCGGCTTCTCTACGGGCTGCGGGCGACTGCTTCCTCACTTTCCTGCTTCCCCTGGGTCTCCTCCCTCCTCCCTCCTCCTGGCTGCCAATCTAATTGGATCTCCTTTTGGACAATTGGGTGCCGGGTCTCAGGACTCGCTTCCTGATTGGCCAGGAGGAAAATTAGTGTTACAAGAGAGAGTATTCATTCGCTATTGCCACACAACTGGGTGGGCTTCGGGCACAGTGCTCTGCGTCACGAGCCAACCCTTTTTTGAAGCCTATTAGAGCCTCTGGCTCTAATCACGCGCTTAAAAAAAACAAAAAAAAAATTGAAATCCATGCGTCTGGCGCCCTGCATGTAGATCAGGGGGCCGTACGCATGGATGGGGGGGGGGGGCGGCTCCCGTGCGTCCCCTATGGACGGGCTGCCACTGTTTCATTGCGCAGCTGGTCATAATGTATGTGCTTAAGACCGTCTGGTAAATACTATCAATGCTTAAGATATAAGGAATAGGTGAGTGGTGACAAGGCAGGATTTATAGGCACGTTATGTGACCAGGGCAGACCTCTGCCGGCTATCGCTGGGGCCCATTTAACAACACTCCTGACGAATCTGCATTCAGTTTATAGTCAGCTGTAGTAGTGAAGTAGTCTTTTGAGCCGATAGAAAGTAAATGCGGGTCAAGAGTGACAGTTACAGTAGGAGCATGGTAAAGAGTTAATATAGATGCAATATAGCTCTGCTAGGGGTTCTTGATAAAGCTAGTGTTCATGCAACACATGAGAGGTGTGATTGGCATCCTACTCTCAGTAACACAGTCTCTCCCAGCAGTATTAATACTGGGCCAATAGCCCTCTCACCAATCCCAGGGTACAGCTGTAGATGTTCTTGGTGGAAGCGGGCACCCTAGGACTCTCCATGAAGCTTCCAGGGAACAGCGGTGGTAGCCAACAACCCCCACTCCGACCCCCTTGTAGCAGTGGTCCAGGTGTTGCTAATGCAACCGATGCTGTGTTGCACCAGGTGTCCTCGACCCCAAGTCACAGGATCCAGTTTCCGTAGGCCGGACTGCTTGTATTCAGGAACTGATGTACACATACCTCCCAACTTTTTGCGATAGGAATGAAGGGACACCTCTTAGCAAAAGTATGTAGGCATAGGACACACCCCATGTCACGCCCCCTTAAAAGAGAATTATACAAGAAAATGTTTAGTTAAACCCACAGCTGTCCTATTTAACCACTACTATTCCTTTGGAAATTTACCAATGCAGAAATTTAGAAATCTGATGAATTTTTTAGCACTGTGAAACTTTTTTTGAAAGATAAAAAGTGCATTTTATATACAACTATACAGATCAGACCAAAATGAGGAGGAAAGAGGGACAGAGGGACTTTTTTTCAAACCAGGGCAAAATCAGGTACAGTTGGGAACTATGGATGTACAGCAGTCCTCTCTCTTCCTGTCGTGGTGCCAAAAAGCCCCAAACATTCCCCGGGTAGAACAGTAAAATAAATCCTTGGTCAACCATGGTGAGGCCTGTTCTGAGTGGAACCTGTACTGTATGGTCTTGGCCACCATGCTGCAGCTCAGTTTCAGGGTCTTGTCAGTCTTCTTATTGCCTAGGCCATCTTTATGTAGAGCAACAATTCTTTTTTTCAGATCCTCAGAGAGTTCTTTGCCATGAGGTGCCATGTTGAACTTCCAGTGACCAGTATGAGAGAGTGAGAGCGATAACACCAAATTTAACACACCTGCTCCCCATTCACACCTGAGACCTTGTAACACTAAAGCTCGGTTCACACATGGGCGGCACGACTTGCAGGTCGCCTCAGCGAGGCGACCTGCAAACGACTGCCGGGGCGACTTGCGAGACGACTTCTGCATAGAAGTCTATGCAAGTCGCCCCAAGTCGCCCCCAAAGTAATACAGGAACCTTTTTCTAAGTCGGAGCGACTTGCGTCGCTCCGATTAGAACGGTTCCATAGCACAGAACGGGAGGCGACTTGTCAGGCGACTAGGTCGCCTGACAAGTCGCCCCAGTGTGAACCGAGCCTTACGAGGCACATGACACATAAACATTGTAGCAAAGTGTAATTTCTTCAGTGTTGTCACATGAAAAGATAAAAGAAAATATTTACAAAAATGTGAGGGGTGTACTCACTTTTGTGAGATACTGTGTGTGTATGTATATATATATATATATATATATATATATATATATATATATATATATATATATATATATATATACATACACACACAGTACACAACCCAAAATACACTGTCATGAAATAAATAATGAAACACATTAAATAGAAGCAAATTCAGATATCGCAAAAGTCAGGGCCGTCTTTAATATTGATTGGACCCTGGGCAAAAATTTTCTTGGGGCCCCCCCATTCAGTTTTGCTCTCCACCTGCTCTGAGACATACAATAAATAGCAGCTAGACTCAAAATTAGTTTACTGAATGAGATCAGACAGTGATTGCGATTGGTTGCCAGAGGTTACAGTGTATCGTTACCGCTCACTGACTGGTTGCTAGAGATTACAGCACACATTTCGGCTCACTGATCAGTTGCTAGAGGTTACAGCACATGATTTCTGCTTGATGATTGGTTGCTAGAGATTACTGTACATCAATACTGCTCACTGATCGGTTACTGCACATCATTACTGCTTAGTAATTGGTTGCTAGAGGTTACAGCACATCATCTCCTCACTGGCTGCACACCATGGACTGGACCTTGCTCACCTGTGCACCCCAAACTGTAATTCCATCTCTGCCTACCTCTGCACACCACACACTACCATCCCCCCACTAATTTGCTTACCTTTGCAGAACAGGCTGATGGTAGGCTTAATGACCACAGTTGTAGGCAGGACTTTCAAGCATGCCCCTTTACCTCCCCAGTGGGTAGCATTCAGCATAGGTGATGGTGGATATGACCTCAGGGGGGCATGATATACATATGAATACCACCTCTGTTTACATAGAATGCTGCCGGTCTGCCACTATTTACATATGAATGCCGCTGCTATTTACATATCAATACCGGTATTTACATGTAAACACAGGGTTTGCAGGTGAGTCATCTGTACACAACAACAAGACAGAGCTGGGCAGCATTAATAACAGAACTTCACACTGAGATATTAGGACACAGCATGAGACTAAAATCTCAAGGGACGAGGGAATTTAAACTGGGAAAGTTGGCAAGTATGAGGCAGCTGCTTTGGGCCCCACAACAATGACAGGGCCCAGGGCAGCTGCCCCTTTTGCCCTGCCTTAAAGACGGCCCTGACAAAAGTAAAGGTTGTTGTCCCTTCTGGAGTCTGATTCCAGCAAACTTTCAGTCTCCGGTGAGATATGTATGTTGCTATTCCATCATATGCGATAGACTTGACAACAGCTTTGTTGGTTATTTTTTTAATTTTTTTTTTGCATGTGTTGATACTTTGTTTTTGTTTTTTTCTTGTTGTAGTTTATAAGCACAACTCAAACCACAATTTCAAGCATCCTTCTAGGTTCTTAATGTGAAACTCCATTCTTCCACTAGATGGCAGGTGTAGCTTGTTTTAGATTAAAGAAGCACTGTGATCTATTAAGAGAGGTCCTACAATATAAATGCAAAACATATCTGCTGGGTATAAAAAAAAAAAAAAACATTTATCAATGTTTAGTATATGATATACACTAGGTAGCCAAACGCATGGCAGCATCTTTCCTATTCTTTCCTATGATTCAGGTGTGTCAGCTGCACCTATTGTTCACAGGCACATACAATGAAGCACATTGCTATACAACAGCACTGTAAAATCTACAGCATACAAAGATATTTAGAACAACTGTGCACCTTGGGGGGGGGGGCTCTTCTTTTCCAGTGTGAATGTGTCTCTGTGCACAAGCCAGCCATAAACACATGATTAAATTAGCTGAAATCAGCAATGCTCTTGCTCCCTGCTGGGTAAGCAGCATGTCAGACCTTTGCAGAAAGACCTCTGCTTCCAAACAGAGAACTTTCCTTCTCTCTTTATTTATTTATTTTTTTTTTACATTTTTTATTTAGAGGATTGCAACAGATAACAAGAAAAATATTGACTCCATACTGTACATAATTCTAATGCAGTGGCGGCCCGTCCATTAGGGGCACCCCCTAATCCATGCGCCCAGCCCCTAATCTACGTGGGGTGCCGGACGCATGGATTTCAATGTTTTTTTAAATTTATTTAAACACATGATTTGAGCCAGAGGCTCTAATTGGCTTAAAGGGTGGGCTCGGGGGTGCAGAGCACTGCGCCCTGAGCCCGCCCAGGTGTGTCACATTAGTGAATTAATATTCGCTATTGTCTTCCTGCTTCTCCTCCCTGCCAATCAGGAAGCGGGTCTTTAAGGCCCGATTGGCCGAGAGGAGAAGCGATCATATTGGCCGCTGAGGAGGAAGCCACCAAGGAGGAGGAGAAGCAGGGTGAAGCCCCAGAGGAGGAGGAGATGCAGGGTGAAGCTGCCGAGGAGGAGGAGGAGACGCAGGGTGAAGCCACCGAGAAGGAGACGCAGGATGAAGCCACCGAGGAGGAGGAGAAGCAGGGTGAAGCCACCGAGGAGGAGACGCAGGGTGAAGCTGCCGAGGAGACGCAGGGTGAAGCCGCCGAGGAGGCGACGCAGGGTGAAGCCACCGAGGAGGAGACGCAGGGTGAAGCCACCGAGGAGACGCAGGGTGAAGCCACCGAGGAGACGCAGGGTGAAGCCACCGAGGAGGAGGAGACACAGGGTGAAGTCACCGAGGAGATGCAGGGTGAAGCCACCGAGGTGGAGGAGACGCAGGGTGAAGCCACCGAGGAGGAGACGCAGGGTGAAGCCACCGAGGAGAAGGAGACGCAGGATGAAGCTACCGAGGAGGAGGAGACGCAGGATGAAGCCACCGAGGAGACGCAGGGTGAAGCTGCCGAGGAGACGCAGGGTGAAGCCGCCAAGGAGGCGACGCAGGGTGAAGCCACCGAGGAGGAGACGCAGGGTGAAGCCACTGAGGAGACGCAGGGTGAAGCCACCGAGGAGGAGGAGACGCAGGGTGAAGCCACCGAGGAGACGCAGGGTGAAGTCACCGAGGAGATGCAGGGTGAAGCCACCGAGGTGGAGGAGACTCAGGGTGAAGCCACCGAGGAGGAGACGCAGGGTGAAGCCACCGAGGAGAAGGAGACGCAGGATGAAGCCACCGAGGAGGAGACGCAGGGTGAAGCCACCGAGGAGGAGACGCAGGGTGAAGCTGCAGAGGAGACGCAGGGTGAAGCCGCCGAGGAGGCGACGCAGGGTGAAGCCACCGAGGAGGAGGAGACGCAGGGTGAAGCCACTGAGGAGACGCAGGGTGAAGCCACCGAGGAGGAGGAGATGCAGGGTGAAGCCACCGAGGAGACGCAGGGTGAAGTCACCGAGGAGATGCAGGGTGAAGCCACCGAGGTGGAGGAGACGCAGGGTGAAGCCGCCAAGGAGGAGGAGACGCAGGGTGAAGCCACCGAGAAGGAGACGCAGGGTGAAGCCACCGAGGTGGAGGAGACGCAGGGTGAAGCAGCCGAGGAGGAGAAGCGGGACGAAGCCGCCGAGGAGGAGGAAACTCAGGGCGAAGCCACCGAGGAGGAGGAGGAAACACGGGGTGAAGCCGCCGAGGAGGAGAAGACGCAGGGTGAAGCCGCCGAGGAGGAGGAGAAGCAGGGTGAAGCTGCCGAGGAGTACGAGACGCATTGTGAAGCCGCCGAGGAGTATGAGACACATTGCGAAGCTGCCGAGGAGAAGGAGATGCAGGGTGAAGCCACCGAGGAGGAGGAGACGCATGGTGAAGCCACGGAGAACGAGACGCAGGGTGAAGCCACCGAGGTGGAGGAGACGCAGGGTGAAGCCGCCGAGGAGGAGGAGACGCAGGGTGAAGCCGAGGAGGAGGAGAAGCAGGATGAAGCCGCCGAGGAGGAGGAGACTCAGGGTGAAGCCACGAAGAGGAGGAGGAAACAAAGGGTGAAGCCGCCAAGGAGAAGACACGGGGTGAAGCCGCCGAGGAGGAGAAGCAGGGGTGAAGCTGCCGAGGAGGAGGAGGTGATGCAGGGTGAAGCCGCAGAGGAGGAGAAGACGCAGGGTGAAATGGCCGAGGAGGAGGAAAAGCAGGGTGAAGCCGCCGAGGAGTACGAGACGCATTGTGAAGCCTCCGAGGAGGAGGAGACGCAGGGTGAAGCTGCCAAGGAGGAGAAGACGCAGGATGAACAAGCCACGGAGAAGGAGACGCAGGGTGAAGCTGCCGAGGAGGAGATGCAGGGTGAAGCCGCTGAGGAGGAAAAGCAGTGTGAAGCCTCCGAGGAGTACGAGATGCAAGGTGAAGCTGCTGAGGAGGAGGAGAGGCAGGGTGAAGCTGCCGAGAAGGAGGTGAGGAAGGAAGGAACCAGAGCTGCTCGTGACCTAAATGGGGTAAGTGCGGGGATGGTGGGCGGATGAGCAAGCAACCGGGGGGGGGTATGGCGGGGCCTTTGATCATCCAACTGAACAGGGGGGGGGTATTTGCCACCCCCCACCCGAAAAAAAAAATGGAGCACCATCCGCCACTGGACTAATGTATATTCAAGTTCACTTGAAGGTACGATTACAAAAGTATAAAAATATCCACAGAGATATACAGTATAACATACAAAAACCACATTGAACAACTAGAATCTGTGTGCAGAGATGTCAAAAGTCCATCTAAGACCCCTTTCACACTTGCGTGACTTGTTCTACAACTAGGGACTGCAAAGTTGCATGCCAAGTCGTACCCCATTATTTCCAATGAGTACAGTTCATATCTGTGCGACTTCAAAGTAGTCCCTGCACTACTTTGGTTCTGACTTTGATGCGACTTGAGGTCCATAGACCCCAAGATTAAACAGGCATTGCTTCAAGTCTAACGACTTTTCAGGCCGCACAAGTGTGAAAGGGGCCTAAATAAAGAGAGAGGACTTGGACCAATGGGTATAGAGAGACCTCTTGGATTCTGAGAGTGGTAGCAGGAAAGGAACCTATGAAGACCTCAGGGCATAGTAAGCACAGATGTACAAAAGTCGAACATACCCGCCTGTATCCATGCAAGAACATTCCTTCTCACCAGCATGTGGCAGGACATGGGCTTTTCTACCCAGGATGTGTCTGCTTTCTGAAGTAAGAACACCTTTTTTGTTCTGGTGCACCTGGAATGTGGGCAGCCGACAACAGAAGCCTCATAGTAAGTCTATGGGTGACGTCCCATCCCAGGCTTTTCCCCTACACAACCTCCAACGCTGGAGACCGGACCGAAGCGGCTGCTGAACAGGGATTTTTGCTTTACAAGGTTAGATAGATTAGTCTTAGAATGTGTCTGCCAGTAGATTAGAGTTAGTTTTAGGCTGAACTTCTGTATTAACCACTTCAGCCCCGGAAGGATTTGCCCCCTTAATGACCGGGGCCATATTTTGCGATGCGGCACTGCGTCACTTTAACTGACGATTGCAGCGTTTGTGCGACGTTGTACCCAAACAAAATGTATGTCCTCCCCCCCCCCCCCCCCCCCCCCCACAAATAGAGCTTTCTTTTGGTGGTATTTGATCACCTCTGCGTTTTTTTTTTTGTTTGTTTGTTTGTTTTTTGGTTATAAACAAAAAAGAGCAACAGTTTTGAAAAAAAAAAAAAAAACAATATTTTTTACTTTTTGCTATAATAAATATCCAAAAAATAAATAAAAAAAACAAATTTCTTCCTCAGTTTAGGCCGATATGTATTCTGCTACATATTTTTGGTAATAAAAATCGCAATAAGCGTATATTGATTGGTTTGCGCAAAAGTTATAGCGTCTACAAAATAGGGGCTAGATTTTTGACATTTTTATTATTATTATATACTAGTAATGGCGGCGATCTGCAAATTTTTATCGGGACACATCGGACACTTTTGACACATTTTTGGATTGATTGACAATTATACAGTGATCAATGCTATAAAAATGCACTGATTACTGTATAAAGGGGTTAACTGTGTTCCCTGACTGTGTGTTCTAACTGTAGGGGGAGGGGACTGACTATAGGAAATGACAGATCATGGTTCCTAGGTATTAGGAACTCACGGTCTGTATCTCCTCACAGAACAGAACAGGGATTTGTGTGTTTATACACACACGTCCCTGTTCTGCCTCTCGTGCCAGCGGTCATCGCGACCGTCGGCCACGAGCATCAGCACCCCCACAGTGCAGCGCACGCGTCCGTGCGCCTGCGATCCTGCTTAAAGGAGCCGACATATAGCTACGACAGCTCGCGGGATCGTGCCGTCACACACATGCGCCCCCCTATAGCTCCTTAAAGCGGCCGACGTACAATGACGGCGAATCGCGCAGCCTTGCCAACTTGCCGCAGTACAACTTGTAGTTAACCACTTCACCCCCCGGAAGATTTGGCTGCTCAATGACTGGAGCATTTTTTGCGATACGGCACTGCGTCGCTTTAACTGACAATTGCGCGGTCGTGCGAAGTTGTACCCAAACAAAATTGACGTCCCTTTTTTCCCACAAATAGAGCTTTCTTTTGGTGGTATTTGATCACCTCTGCGTTTTTAATTTTTTGCGCTATAAACAAAAAAAGAAAAAAACCACAAAAAACTCTGGCGGCGCGTGCGCACCTGCTATCCCGCTTAAAGGAGCCGACGTATAGCTACGATGGCTCGCGGGATCGTGCCGACCTGCTGCAGTATAACGACTGCGGCTGGTCGACAAGCGGTTAAAGTGGTATATGGAAGGGACTGCAACCACTTTAACAGAAGCACATCGGGGGGGGGGGGGGTTTGGTGGTATGGGCTTGAAAAGCAACTGAGAGGTTGCGGCTCCTTTTACTTGTGGCATAACAGGCTGTTGCAGTTGTTCATTCTGCCACTAGGTGTCCCCGCCTTCCCGAAGTAGAACCGAACCCCCTCTGATATTTTATAAATCGCAGACAAGATCATGTTTTTGTTTTAACTACCGCACTTTAAGCAAATAAAGGTAAGAAGAATAAATACAATTAAAATACATTCGGCTTGTTTATCCTTTTATTGCTGTTTTTCGCAGTTCCTCCTCAGAGATATTATTTTGTACTAAAAGATGTACATTTATTAGGCAGGGTACATATGCCGCCGCACCATTTAATGCGCGCGTGGGCCGTGTTTATGGGTATTTAAGCACAAACATCCTCAGAACCTTTAGTTATTTAAATATTATTAATGGCGTGAAACCGCATTCCGTGTCCTGGAATTGAATTTGCTTTGTAATAAAAACATAACGGCCCCCAGCTTTGTTACTGGGTGGAATTAAGATTACTTTTATATATATATATACTGTATATTGACTATAGACCACAGAGAGCACCTCCTGCGTATGTCACAGAGAGGACAAGAGGGGGAGGTGTTCTGTAGTCCTGTCCTAGGGTGGCAGCATTGCGTCTCCATAGATAACTGTACATTGAGCATTGGTAACTGAAAACATTGCAGCGCTAAAATTAAGTACATACACAATATTGTGCCAAAAGTATTGGGACGCCTGCCTTTCAGTATTGAGTTGGCCCACCCTTTGCAGCTATAACAGCTTCAACTCTTCTGGGAAGGCCGTCCACAAGGATTAGGAGTGTGTCTATGGGAATGTTTGACCATTCTTCTAGAACAGCATTTGTGAGGTCAGGCACTGATGTTGGATGAGAAGGTCTGGCTTGCAGTCCCCGCTCTAATTCATCCCAAAGGTGTTCTATCGGGTTGAGGTCAGGGCTCTTTGCAGGCCAGTCAAGTTCCTCCACCCCAAACTCGCTCATCCATGTCTTTATGGACCTTGCTTTGTGCACTGGTCCAAATCACTTGGTGGAGGGGGGATTGTGGTGTGGGGGTTGTTTTTCAGGGGTTGGGTTTGGCCCGTTAGTTACAGTGAAGGGAACTCTTAAAGCGGAGTTCCACCCAAAAATGGAACTTCCACTTTTCGGAATCCTCCCCCCCTCCGGTGTCACATTTGGCACCTTTCAGGGGGGAGGGGGTAGCAGATACCTGTCTAATCCAGGTATTTGCTCCCACTTCCAGGCATAGATAGCCACAGTATCCGCGGATATCTAAGCCATGTCTGAGGCCTCCTCCATTCCCCCCGCTGTTTTCTGGGAGACACACAGGTCCCAGAAGACAGCAGGGACCAGCGCGACTCGCGCATGTGCAGTAGGGAACCAGGCTGTGAAACCACAAGGCCTCACTTCTTGATTCCCTTACTGAAGATGGCGACGCCTCCACCCGAGAGCCGAGGGACAGCTCAGCTTCGGGTGCCGACGTCACGGGCGTCCTGGACAGGTAAGTGTTCATATTTTAAAAGTCAGCAGCTGCAGTGTTTGTAGTTGCTAACTTTAAAAAAAAAAAAAATTTGGCAGAACTCCGCTTTAAGGCGTCAGCATACCAAGACATTTTGGACAATTTCATGCTCCCAACTTTGTGGGAACAGTTTTGGGATGGCCCCTTCCTGTTCCAACATGACTGCCCACCAGTGCACAAAGCAAGGTCCATAAAGATGAGCGAGTTTGGGGTGGAGGAACTTGACTCACCTGCACAGAGCCCTGACCTCAACCCGATAGAACACCTTTGGGATAAATTAGAGCGGAGACTGCGAGCCAGGCCTTCTTGTCCAAAATCAGGCCAGTCAAGTTCCTCCACCCCAAGCTTGCTCATTGATATCTTTATGGACCTGGCTTCCTCTCAATGGAGCTGGTTCACTCATCTCCGGGGCGCCCGCAGAGAGGATTGTACAAGGGTCCTGTGCATCTTTGGCTCAGTTTTCAGGTCCGAATTCAGACAAAAATTTGGGCCTGATTCGTCCCTGAAACGGAGAACAAGGACGCACCAGACCCTCTGCCGTGAGCCTCATCCGCACGCGGCGTGAACCCGGCCTAATGCCCCGTACACACGGATGGACATTGATCGGACATTCCGACAACAAAATCCTAGGATTTTTTCCGACGGATGTTGACTCAAACTTGTCTTGCATACACACGGTCACACAAAGTTGTCGGAAAATCCAATCATTCTGAACGCGGTGACGTAAAACACGTACGTTGGGACTATAAACGGGGCAGTGGCCAATAGCTTTCATCTCTTTATTTATTCTGAGCATGCGTGGCACTTTGTGCGTCGGATTTGTGTACACACAATCGGAGATTCCGACAACGGATTTTGTTGTTGGAAAATTTAATAGCCTGCTCTCAAACTTTGTGTGTCGGAAAATCCGATGGAAAATGTGTGATGGAACCTACACACGGTCGGAATTTCCGACAACAAGGTCCTATCACACATTTTCCGTCGGAAAATCCGACCGTGTGTATGGAGCATAAGGGTTAATAAGGGGTTAAACAGAGGAACATTTAATAAAAAACAAAACATTCATTATTTTTTTGTTTTTACTTGACAGGTTGCTTTAAACTGACTCCATCTGCAGATCTAAGTTCACCCCTTTGATCTGTAGATGAATAAAACCAGTAAGATACAAAAAGAAACAATGTTTCTTTTTATCTTTCAGCTGAGCAATGTTGTTGATAAACATTGCCTGGCTGCTTTTTTTTTTTTTTCTGGCAGCTCCAATTGTCGGAACTTCAGCTTACACTTCAGCTGTCAACAGGGGAACCCCAGTGACAACTGAATGAGTCATCGGTTGTTGAGGACACGGCGACCCGGCTCCTTAACTGCTTGCCGACCGCCGCATGAACATTTACGTCGGCAGAATGGCATGGACAGGTAAATGGGCGTACAGGTACGTCCTTTTAAATTTGCAGCCACGTGGTCGCGCGTGCGCCGACCCTGCCGTGAGCTCCATGAGTGGGATCGCGGGTCCAGCGGACTCGATGTCTGCGGGGATAACTGCAATCGTCTCACGGAGAGGAAGAATGGGGAAATGGTGATGTAAACAAGCATTTCCCTGTTCTTCCTAGTGACAGGACACTGATCACAGCTCCCTGTGATCGGGAGCGGTGATCAGTGTCGTGTCACACGTAGCCCCTCCTCCCACAGTTAGAATCACTCCCTAGGACACACTTAACCCCTGCAGCGCCCCCTAGTGGTTAACCCCTTCACTGCCAGTCACATTTATGCAGTAATCAGTGCATTTTTAATCACACTGTTCGCTGTAATAATGTGAATGGTCCCAAAATAGCGCCAAAAGTGTCTGATGTGTCTGCCATAATGTCACAGTCACGATAAAAATCGCAGATCACCGTCATTACTACTACTAAAAAAAAAAAATATTAGTAAAAATGCCATAAAACTATCCCCCTATTTTTAGACGCTATAACTTGCGCAAACCAATCAATAAACGCTTATTGCGATTTTTTTTTTATACCAAAAATATGTAGAAGAATACATATCGGCCTAAACTGAGGAAAAAAACATTTTTATATATATTTTTGGGGGATATTTATTATAGCAAAAAGTAAAAAATATTGCGTTTTTTTTTTTTTTTCAAAATTGTCTGTCTTTTTTTGTTTATAGCGAGAAAATAAAAACCGCAGAGGTGATCAAATACCACCAAAAGAAAGCTCTATTTGTGGGTAAAAAAAAGGACGTCAATTTCGTTTGGGAGCCACGCCACACGACCGCGCAATTGTCAGTTAAAGCGACGCAGTGCCGAAACGCAAAAAACGCTCTGGTCTTTGGGCAGCCAAATGGTTCGCCGGGGCTGAAGTGGTTAACAACCGATAATTGCAGTCTTTTTTTTTTTTTTTTTTTTTTTTTAACATTTCAGCTGTCAGTGGGGGAATCCCGCTGACAGCTAAAAGAACCGAGCCTGAAAGTATCTGTTTCAGGTATCGAAGAATTTGCATGAGTAAGTATCGGTATCGGTGCAACCCTATTTTAAATAGATTGTGTTGGCCAAGCTGGCCCAAATGAACTATTTACTGCACTAACAATAGCGCTGTACAGTGGCGTCACTAGGGGGTGGCTACTGGGCCTATAGCCCCGAGTCTCTTCAGGGGTCCCCAACCTCTCTGCAGCTAGGTCACATGACAGAGCCAGAACGGGAGAGCCGACGGGCAGAGCCAGAACAGGAGAGCCGGCGGGCAGAACAGGCTGCACAGGAGAGCAGAGAGCGGATGGGCTGCACGGGAGAGCCAGCCAAACAGCGGGTGGCCAGTACGGGAGAGTCGGTGGGCAGAACGGGTAGCATGGGAGAGCGGACGGGCAGCACAGGAGAGCTGGCCAAACGGCAGGTGGGGGAGAGAGCAGAGAGATGACATCATCTCACACCGCCCACCCTGCATCACAGATGTTCCACCGTCTATGCAGCCGCGGGCAGCAGAGAGTTTACATCATCTCTCACTGTCTGCCCTCTCTCTGGGGACTCTGAGGTAAGGAGGGGCTCTCTGGGGACCCTGATGTAAGGGGGGGCTCTCTGGGGACCCTGATATAAGAGGGGGCTCTCTGGGGACCCTGATCTAAGGGGGGGCTCTCTGGGGACCCTGATGTAAAGAGGATTCTCTGGGGACCCTGATGTAAGAGGGGGCTCTCTGGGGACCCTGATGTAAAGAGGGTTCTCTGGGGATCCTGATGTAAGAGGGGGCTCTCTGGGGACCCTGATGTAAGGTGGGAGCTCTCTGAGGGCTCTGATGTAAGAGGGGGGCTCTCTGAGGACTCGGATGTAAGGGGAAGGCTCTCTGGGGACTCTAATGTAAGGGGGCTCTCTGGGGACCCTGATGTAAGAGGGGCTCTCTGGGGACCTGATGTAAGGGGGGCTCTCTGGGGACCCTGATGTAAGAGGGGGGTTCTCTGGTGACTCTGATGTAAGAGGGGGGCTCTCTGGGGAACCTGATGTAAGAGGGGGGCTCTCTGGGGAACCTGATGTAAGAGGGGGGCTCTCTGGGGACTCTGATGTAAGTGGGGGGCTCTCTGGGGAACCTGATGTAAGAGGGAGCTCTCTGGGGACCCTGATGTAAGGGGGGCTCTCTGGGGACCTGATGTAAGGGGGGCTCTCTGGGGACCTGATGTGAGGGGGGCTCTCTGGGGACCCTGATGTATAAGGGTGGCTCTCTGGGGACTCTGATGTAAGAGGGGGGCTCTCTGGGGACTCTGATGTAAGAGGGGGGCTCTCTGGGGACTCTGATGTAAGGGGGAGCTCTCTGGGGACCCTGATTTAAGGGGGGGTTCTCTGGGGTCCCTGATCTGAGTAGGAAGGCCCTCTGGGGACCCTGATGTATAGGGAGGCTCTCTGGGAACCCTGATATAAGGGGGGGGGGCTCTCCGGGGAACCTGATGTAATGAGGGTGGCTCTCTGGGGACCCTGATGTAATGATTTTATATATATATATATATATATATATATATATATATATATATATATATATATATATATATATATATATATATATATAATATACAGTAAAACCTTGGATTGCGAGCATAATTAGTTCCAGTACTTTATTGCCTGTTGGTAATACAAGCCTTACTGACTCATTGAACATATGTTTGTATGAGAGTCCAACCCTTCTGGTAAGCCTGTACTGCTTCTACGTGGGGGATCCACCATATCTATATGTTTTCTTACCAGCTATCCACGTGGTGAACAGAATCACTGTACCTATAACATGGGACTATAAAACCTCTTTCTTCAAACTTTTTTCACATTTAACAGACATTTGGAGACTGCTAGGGTGTTTTACACTGTGTCGTGCAAAGTTTGAGATATATGCATTTATCTGTTTTTATGTTTTCGGTGTATGCAATATTACAACTGTATATCCATTGGTTACAATTAGCGCTACACTATATATGCACCTGTTCCCTTTACAAATTTCCTTTTTTGTTGTGTGAGCTGCTACTGAATTGAGTAAGCGCAGAGTTTTTATTTTATTTTTTTGTTAATTCGTTCCAGAAGCATGCTTGCAATCCAAAGCATTTGTATATCAAAGCGAATTTCCACATAAGAAATCATGAAAACTCAAATGATTCGTTACACAACCATTTATTCATATGTCCTTCAGTTTATAGTCCATATAAAAAGATTACAGCAATGTAATAGGTTGTGTAACCATAAAATGTCCATCTACAAATGGAAGCCTCCACAAGGGTTTTAGCCAAATCCAGCAGGAGCTAGAGAGTATAAAAGAGAAGAGAGGCGCCTCTAAGTGTAGCAATATGGTTACATTCAATAAAGGTACAACATTTAGCAACTCACATGGTTGATTATTTAAAAGAGGCACATCTAAGTATGCAGGCATCTGGGGTAAAGCTGTCCGCAATCGTGACCGGGAAGACTACCCTGCAGAGGAGCGATCTGAAAGTGAGGCTTGAACCGCTCGTGGAGCGCAGCATGGAAGGGACAACGTCAATGGCGGTGAGGAGGACGGTCTATGTGGACATCTTTATCTCGGATGCTGCATACTTAGAGGTGCCTGTTTTAATCATCAACCATGTGAGTTTTTAAGTGTTGTCCCTTTATTAAATGTAACTGTATTGCTACACTTAGAGGCGCCTCTCTTCTCTTTTATACTCAGTTGTGACATGACGCTACTTGTGTATCAAGACATCGCTTGTATATCAAGAAAAATTTATTAAAACACTCTCAAACCAAGTTACTCTCAAACCAAGGTCTTACTGTATAATGTAATATATATATATATATATATATATATATATATATATATATATATATACACACACACACATACACGTATATTATAGACATGTGTATGACCTCCCAAACGTATGACTTTCCTTACTTCGCTGCTATGGGCTCTAGCCCCAGATCTTTTGTAGACCTAGCAACGCCCCTGGCGCTGTATAAACTTTATGTAGCCTTAGCTATATACAGTATATAGCGCTGTGTTCCGGCGGTCATAAGGGAACTTCCTGTCTCTTTCCTGGAACATAATTGAGTCAAGCTCGTGAAAACAAAGCTTCCTCCGATTGGCTGAGATGTCATAGGGGATAAGAGAACAATGCCGGATTTGCTGTTTTTCTCTTTACTGCATCTTCCGGCTAAGACGTTATTGGCCGTGTTTCAGGGCAGCTCCGCCGAATGGTACCTCCTGTTATGAGGCACAGCAAGAACAGGGTGTCAACGCTTTCTGTTATTCTGCAGACCTGGTGTCACTGACCCGCCTACCCTCTACCCCTCGCACTCCTGATGAAGCCCACTCACTGTGCTCTGAGCTCTATGGGGCTTATTTTTCTAAAATCTGGTGCCGCTCTGCATGCTAACCATTCGGCTTCCAAAATTTTTATTGTTAAAGCTTAAAGTGGAGGGCCACCCTGAAAAAGAAAAATTACACCAAAAATCCTAAAAAAAAAAACATTTGAAAAAAAAATTTTTTTTTAAACTTACTTGAACCCTTTTTGCTAGGCAGTCTTCCTAATCTGCCTCTTCCTATTCTGCGGCGTGTCCTGTTCCTCGGTAGGCGGCCCCGTTGCCTTCTGGGAACTGTGTGTGTTCCCAGAAAACCACAGGGCCATTCACAGAGCGCCGCTCGCGCGTGCGCAGTAGGAAACTGGCAGTGAAGCCGCAAGGCCCCAGAGCTCGTACTACCGATCAGAACCCGGGTCTCCCAAATCCGGGTCACCGGATCGCTGCTACAGCCTCTGATTGGCTATCACAGTGATCAGTTAGACCCTTTTCACACTGAGGTGCTTTACAGACGCTATAGTGCTTAAAATAGCGACTGCAAGTCGCCTCTCCTCTCACTCCAGTGTGAAACCCCGAGTGCTTCCACACTGAAGCGGTGCGCTGGCAGGATGGTAAAAAAAGTCCTGCAAGCAGCTTCTTTGGGGCGCTTTAGGAGCGGTGTATACACTGCTCCTATAGCGCCACTGCCCATTGAAATCAATGGGCAGCGCTGCTTTGCGGGTGCTTTTAACCCTTTTTCGACCGATAGCGGCCGAAAAAGCGCCGCTAAAATGACGGTAAAGCGACGCTAAAATAGTCGCTTTTCCTGCCGACACCCAGGGCGGCTCAGTGTGAAAGTGCCCTGTGGAGCCCGCCCTCGTGTTTTCCTTCTCCGTGAATGGAGGAATGATACGTGGTATCTCTCTCTCTCCTTGCAGAGTAAAAAAAAAAAATGAGTTTAAAAAAAAAAATGATGATAAAAAATAAAATAAAAAAAAACCTAGATCAAAGTTGAATCTAGGTCGGTGCCAGGGTTAGTGTTTGGGTCAGGGTCAAAGGTCAAGTTCGTGGTCAAAGGTCAAGGTCAGTATTATTATTTTTTTTCTACGCTAGTATCATTATCGGTATGTTTTTAGGTAGGATAAAGAAAAACAAAACATACACATATGTGGTATTGCTGCGATCGTCAGGAACAGAATTTAATTTGGGTGGTTCTCTGGTGGAAGGTTATGGTAGGAGCAAGAGATATACAGCTAAATTTAAAAAAATATGTTTTTTTTACTATTTTGGGCCAGTTTTCTTTTGATAATAAAAAGAATAAAAATCAGGAGATATCCATTACCATTTACCGCCCAATATGTCCTGAAAAAAACGTGCTAAAATCCACCTGGATATACAAAGTAGCTTTGATGATATGTACGGTTTGAGAGCCGGTTCACACGGAGGCGACTTGTCAGGCGACCTAGCCGCCTGACAAGTCGCCTCCCGTTCTGTACAATGGAACCGTTCTAATCGGAGCGACGCAAGTCGCTCCGACTTAGAAGAAAGGTTCCTGTACTACTTTGGGGGCGACTTGCATAGACTTCTATACAGAAGTCGTCTTGCAAGTCGCCGCGGCAGTCGTGTGCAGGTCGCCTCGGTGAGGCGACCTGCAAGTCGTGCCGCTTCTAATGTGAACCGGCGCTGACTAACACATGTCAAAGTTGCAAAATTTGGGCTTAGGCATTTAGACTTGTTTTACCCTTAGGTGCGAAGGGGTTACATAGCATGTATTTTTCATCGGGCGGTGTTGATGCTGAGCGGGCCAGTGAGCGTTGTCACCCTCCGATAGGAAATGTGTTACTGGCTGGACCAGCAGGTGAAAATAAAGATAAAAAAAAGACAGAAAAAAGAAAATCAATGCTGCAACACCATCTAGACATATGCAGAACGAAAACATTTGTTTTGATTTGTTATTTAAATAAATTTGTTTAGTTAAATTCGTTTGATTAATTTAATTAAATTTCGAAATTCAAAATTCGGATTGATTCGAAACGTTTTCGAATAGATTTCGAATTCGAATGGTTTTCCAATTTCCAAAGAGAATAAAATACAATAGAAAATAACAGAATAGAATAGAATAGAAAAATATATATATACTTTTTTAATTTTATTCTATTCCTTTATTTTCTATTGTATTTTATTCTCTTTGGAAATTGTAAAACTATTCGAATTTGAAAAGTTTTCAAATTTGAAAACTATTTGTATTCAAAAAGTATTCGAAAATTATTCGAAAACTATTCAAATTCGTATTTCGTGCAAATTTTTTTTTTGCCTTATTTTGGATTTGTTTAAATTCGGTACTATTCTAATTCGGAAATTCGGATACATCAAAATTTCCGAAAATTTGTCCGAATTTTAATTTGGAACGAAACAAACCGCACATGTCTAACACCTTCCAAGGACACTTAAGCCGCTCTAATGTTCATTATATATTTATATATTTGTTCTTAGCTTTGGGCCCTTCCCCTCTGTTATTGGACCCAAGAATTTTCTTATTTTTTTACCTTACTTATATGTTACATTATTCATAAAACCCTAATACAATGTGGATAACACTTGCCTGTTATGGTAATGATAGCACAACTGTACTGTTTTCGAATGGTATCCCTTTCTTTTATTTTGTATCCCTTTGAAACTTTATAATAAAAAAATAAATATATATATATTCATTATATATATAATATTATATATTTGTTGTTAGTGTTAGATTTCGAGGTACTATAACTGTGCTGCTTCCATTGGCTGTGAACTGTTCTAGCTCCTCCCCCTCTTTCTTGCATACTGTGCAAGAGAGCCTTGTAGCCGTGCATCTATTATACCCAAATAATAAAGACAAATCCATATTTTATTCCACGTTCCTATTCCTAATAATGGCCAAGTCGAAAAATAAAATGAACCCGTTCTTCCCCAGTACTTTGCCTATTAGATGCATAGCGTCATGCATCCCGCAGCCGACCGTTAATAAACCCGGGTTGGGTAAATATACGTTCTAAACACCTTCGGTAAATAATTGTTTTTTACTTGGAGTAATGTTGGAGGAATATTGCTTGGCACAGCGAGGAATTTTAACCACGCTGAGCCAAGTTTTAATACCTCTTCCATCAAAATAATGGAATTTTACAAAAGCTCCGGAACCTAAGCAAAGTTTTTTATTTTTTTTTTTAATCACTTCTATCTTCTCTTTTTTTTTTTTACTTCTGTTTTTTTTATAAATTTATCCCACTCACCATCCTTATCTGTTTCTGGCTTCATGCAAGAGGATAAGATAAACAAAAGCAATTAATTAAAGCCACTGGCACTCTAAAACCTTAATATCGGTGCTCAAACTGCGAGTTTTTTGCATGTGAGTAGATGGCTGTGTATTTATGACTAGAGGGGACATCAGGCTGTGGATTCTTTACTGTAAGGGTAGTCACGCTGTGGATTAAATATAAGTCGTCAGGCAGCGAATTCTTACCGTGATGTGAGATAATGGTCATGATATCGCCTACTGATCTCGTATCTATTGCAGAAGCAGATGCCCGCTCCTTGACTGGCAGATTTGAATACATTGCCCAATCACTTCTAGTCCAGTGAAAACGCTTTCGAGATTGGCCTTTCCTTCTCCTCTCTTATTAGCAAATGCTTACACACCATGAGTGAATTTAATTTCCACATTTCTGCACAAAACCAAGAAGTGCAATTCTCAGGACCTTGATCGCCTGCTGGTGGCACTGTGCTTCCCTGGGCAGAAAGTTATAGTTCCAGTGTCTACCAGCAGGTATCTCCCAGCAGATCCCATTACTCAGTCAACACCTGGTGCTGGCTGCTGGGAGGGTATTTAGTTTTTCCTCTACTTGTGCTTCTCGCAACTGTTAGGACCTGGATCGCCTGCTGGTGGCACTGTGGTCCCCTGGGTGGAAGGTTCTAGTAGTTTCAGTGTCTACTAGTGGGTGTCTCCCAACAGATCCCATTAATCCGTAAACACCTGGTCCTGACTGCTTGGAGGGTATTTAGTTCCTCTTTTACTTGTGCCTCTCACAACTGTCAGGACCTGGATCGCCTGCTGGTGGCAGTGTGCTTCCATGGGCAGAAGGTTGTAGTTCCAGTGTCTACCAGTGGGTGCCTCCCAGCAGATCCCATTAACCAGTCAACACCTGGTGCTGGCTGTTGGGAGGGTATTTAGTTTCTCCTCTACTTGTGCCTCTCGCAATTGTCAGGACCTGGATCGCCTGCTGGTGGCACTGTGGTCCCCTGGGTGGAAGGTTGTAGTAGTACCAGTGGGTGTCTTTCAGCAGATCGCATTAATCATTCTCCACCTGGTGCTGGCTACTGGGAGGGTATCCCCTCTACTAGTGCCTCTCATTTCAGTGCACAAAAATCCTTTGCATTTTTAAGCCAACAACAGGGCTCAAAGAGGAGGTCCAGCCTGGGTGAAAAAAAATTAAAAGTCAGCAGCTACAAATACTGTAACTGCTGACTTTTAATATTAGGACACAAAGGCCCCTGTCACATGATCGGACCGTTCAGGTGCGCCTGTCAGTTTTGACGCCGGACCTGAACGGGCGCTCCATGTTAGCCTATGGAGCGACGGATGTCAGTGGAGACATGTCCGCTGACATCCGACCGGGTCCGATCCGCAAAAAGTAGACGGATGGCCCTACATCCGGATCCGTCGCTGGTGGATTGGATCGGATAAGATCTGATGAAAACGGACATGCTGTCAGTTTTCATCCGATCCCTCCATAGGCAGTAGCGGCGCCTGACAAGCCCCTCCCCACTCAGTGAGCAGAGAGGGACCTGTCATCCGGAAAGATCAACGGAAAGATCTCCCGCTGAGCCGGCGGACTGAGGCGGACTCCGTGGAAGCGGAGTCCACCTCGTGTGAATGAGGCCTTACCTGTCCAGGGAGACCACGATGTCGGCACCCCAGCCGATTTTCGGATCGACACCCGGGTGCTGCCACCGCCATTCATGGTTAGGGAACCAGGCAGTGAAGACTTTCGGCTTCACTCCTGGTTCCCTACTGTGCATGCGTGAAGCACGCTGCACTTTCTAATTGATCCGGCGGACCTGTTTTTGACAGGAAACTGTGAAAAACAGGTCCCCCGTTCCCCCCTCCTCCCCTGAAAGGTGCCAAATCTGGGGGGGGGGGGAGCATATAAGCGAGAGTTCCATTTTTGGGTGGAACTCTGCTTTAAGGCTCCATGCATACTAGCGATTTTTTATAAGCTCAAAAAACACTAGAAAATAACGCTGAATGAAAAATGCAGATAATAGCTTTTTTGTGTCGGCTTGTAGTAGCGTTTTAGTTGTTTTAGGAGTGTTAGCCTTTTATTAGCATTTTTATAGTACATGAAGAAAAAAAATGCTTGAAAAAAAGCTGTTAGGAGTTTAGTTTAGAAACATTTAGGAGCGTTTAGCATTTTTTCTGCCAGGAAAACGCTCCCAAAAACCCTACAAAAACATTTTTCTGCTCCTAAACACTGAAGCTGGAAAACTGCATCTAGCATAAAATAGTGTGCATGGACACATATGACAAAACTTATCTTCTAGGAGCTTAAAAAAACGCTAGTATGCAAGGAGCCTAAATCTCAAGGCCTGGATCACCTGCTGGTGGCACTGTGCTTCCCAGAGTGGGAGGTTGTAGTTCCAGTGTCCACCAGTGGGTGTCTCCTAGTATATTACAGTAATCAGTGTCCATCTGATGCTGACTGCTGGGAGGGTATTTAGTCCCTCTTCTACTATTACACTTTGCTTCAGTGTTTTGCTTTGCTGCCAGATACTGCTTTCCACTTATCATGAGTTTAGATTCTGATCTTACTCCTGCCCGGCATCCTGAACCCTGCTGCCTTATTTCTCCTCCCCTTGTAACTGATCCCAGTCCTGATTCCCCCTTCCCATCTGTTCCCTGCATCTCATTTTGTATATATTTTGTATATAGTTAGTTTGTTAGATAGGCTTCCTGTTATTTAGTTGGGTTGCTGTTTAGGCATTTTGGTTATATGGTTGTGGTTCACTTTCTTCACATTTGATGTTGTTTCTTGTTTGCTGGTGTTGTGATGTCTCATTTTACTATTATTACATTTACTTTACTATATATAGTCTGGTCTCAGTTTCCTTGTGTGGCTACCCAGATCTGGCCACCCGTGCTGCTGATTTCTGACAGCAACATTATTGTACTGTATTCCTTACTGTAAGCTGACACTGTGGATTCTTTACTATAAGGGTAGTTGTCACGGGCCGTCCATTAAGGGCGCACAGGCGCCGCCCCCCTCTATCCACGCCACCCCCTATATAATTAATGGATAGATTCATGCATAGCATGAATCTATCCATGGCCGCCACGGCCACCCCCTATTTATGTGTCCGGCCCCTTTCAGGACACCGGGCGCATGAATTACAGCGGCGGGGGTGTTTTTTTGAAGCACCTGATTAGAGCCAGAGGCTCTAATAGGCTTCAAAATCGGGAGGACTTGGAGCTTCCTAGACGGGGTAAGTGCGGGGCTTTGATGTCCCGACTGTTCTCCTGGGGGGGGGGGTTCTGTTTCCTGCCCCCCCCCCCCCAAAATAAAAAACCACCAGCCGCCACTGGTAGTTGTACTGAGAGTTTATTACTGTAAGAGGATGTTGTGTGTTATTTACTTGGGATATTCACACTGCAAAATTCTTTACAGTTAAAGTGGCATTAAAGCCCATTTTTTTAAAAAGATATTCTATGTGCTTATAAAATGACTTCAATGGATGCAGCTCCTTGCTTCTGCAGTGTTTGTCTTCTTCTGAATTAGGTAGCCCTCTGAGTTCTGACCCTACTATCCATATTAAGGGTGGCTTTTTGCCCTTGCAGTATCCTATAGATCCACCCTTGCCTGCACGTTCCTGGCTGGGGCTAGAGCCAAATGGAGACTGTGTGCTAGTACGCTCAGTACAGATGCACACAGACAGTAAGCCTGGGGTGGCAAGCCATCGTCAAGCTGATTGATAAGCAGCTGCTGAAGACCCTTCTTGTGAAGTACTCGGTGTGCATCTTCCCCAACAAGAAGTTCAGGGAAGCGGCACTGAGAAAGCTGGAGCCATCAGCCATGAGGTGTAATAAATGTGTTTATTTTCTGCATGTGTACACAGTATGTGGGGATAGTTTGCTTGGTAAAATGGAATAAATTAATGTAAAATTAAAAAAGTTTTAGCTTTTAATACTACCTTAAAGCGGAGTTCCACCTTGTTCACACCCCCCCCCCCCTCCACTGCCACATTTGGCACTTTTTGGCACCTGTGTGTGTCCCATAAGACGGCGGGACCATTCAGAAAGCACAGCGCGACTTGCGCATGTGCAGTAGGGAACCGGCTGTGCAGCCGGAAGGCTTCGCTGTTGGTTTCACTTACTTGCAATGCCGGCGCCTGCACCCGAAGTTGATGGACGAATTGGCTCGGGCTGCCGACATTGCGGGCTCCCAAGACAGGTAAATGTCCTTTTTATTAGGTAAATGCCCTAATATTAAAAGTCAGCAGCTACAGTATTTGTAGCTGCTGACTTCTAATTGTTTGTTTTCCCCCAGACTGACCCTTTAAGACATCTTTACTAGGGATTTACTGCTGTATGTGTGGATTCTTTACTGTAAAAGTAGCCACACTGTTGGATTCCTTACTGTAAGGGCAGCTGTATTGTCAGGATGTGGACTCTTTAGGTAATGGTAGTCATGTGGGGAGATGTAGAAAAGATCTTGTTACTCTTAAAAAAATCTTCATTTTATTGAAAAGCCATAGTGCACAAACGCAGATAAAAACAGTTGACTCGTTTCAGCCTATAAGGCCTTAGTCATAACTTATGGTTATAAATGCTTAATGCGCCACCTATCACTTTAGGAGTGATAGGGGGCTCACGTGCGATGCCGTAGCCGATGCGCGTGGCCGACTGCCGCAATGTCGGCCGGCCACCTGCGATCGCTCCACAGAGAGCCGGAACGGGGATCTGTGTATGTAAACAGACAGATCCCCATTCTGACAGGGGAGGGGAGAGAGAGATCTGCTGTTCCTAGTGATCAGGAACAGCGATCTCTCTCCTCCTCCAGTCAGTCCCCTCCCCCCCACAGTTAGAAACACCTCCCTAAGGAACACTTAACTCCTTGATCGCCCCCCTAGTGTTAACCCCTTCCCTACCAGTGACTTTTATACAGTAATTATTGGCTATTTTTAGCTTTGATCGCTGTATACATGTCACTGGTCCCAAAAAAGTGTCAAAACTGACTGATCTGTCAGCCGCAATGTCGCAGTCCCGCTGAAAATCGCAGATCGCCTCCATTATCAGTAAAAAATAAATAAATAAAAATGCCATAAATTAACCCCCCTAATTTTGTAGACACTATAACTTTATATACGCTTATTGCGATTTAAAAAAATTTTTTTTTTACTAAAAATATGTAGAAGAATACATTTTGGCCTAAACTGGGGAAGAATATATAATTTTTTTTTTTAGGGGGGGGGGGGGATATTTATTATAGCAAAAAGTTTTTTTTTTTTTCAAAATTGTCGCTCTTTTTCTGTTTCTGCAAAAATAAAAAAAACGCAGAGGTGATCAAATACCGCCAAAAGAAAGCTCTATTTGTGGGGGAACAAAAGGACATCAATTTTGACCGTGACCATGCGATGGTCAGTTAAAGCGACGCAAAAATGGCCTGGTCATTAAGGGGGCAAACCCCTCCGGACTGTAAGTGGTGAAACTATAAAAAGTGTATTTTTTTTTCCCCCAAAAATTGAAAAACCGCTGCGCAAATACCGTGTGACATAAAAATTTGCAAATTGCAATTTTATTTTCTAAGGCAGGGGTAGGCAACCTCGGCCCTCCAAGCTGCGGTTAAAAACTACAAATCCCATCATGCCTCTGCCTCTAGGAGTCATGCCTGAGATTGTCAGGGTCTTGCAATGTCTCATGGGACTTGTAGTTTCAAAACAGCTGGAGGGCCGAGGTTGCCTACCCCCTGCCCTAAGGGTCTAAAAAAAAAAATTTGTATGCAATGTTTGTATGTAATTTTCTAGCAAAAAAACTCCCCAAAAAACAACAAATGTCAATAAAAAGATGAGTCCTTGAGTGGTTAAAAAAATTCAGAGGGATAGAAGCCCCCAGGCTCCGAAAAGCGAGGCAGAAGAATTAAGCACAGTCAGTCTGTTGCAATCGTAATTGCCATTCAGCCAATTCTCCCTTCGACGCTCCACATGTCCTGAATTTTTAGGTGGAGAAAACCTTTAACGTTCGCAGCTCTGACACTTTTTCCCTGGCAGGGAATAAAGGAACAGATCTTCTAGTGGCTGTGCAGGGGTTTTTTTTTTCAGTTTTTTTTTTTCCCGGAGGCTGGAAGGGTCTGGCTACTTACAAGTTCATGGAACAAAACAACCCACAGGAATGTCAAGTGAATCTTCAAGGAATGCATGCTGTTTAGAGCACAGCGAGACATCTTAACGATAACACGAAAGGCGAAGAAGTAAACAATGCCGCTCTTGCGATAGCCGGGTCTAGGAATAGGAACTGCGTGTGCAATTAACAGCCTTCCTTCCCCATTGTAAGTGTCCGAGTTATCCTGATATATCAGCATGCCCTGAGGAAAAAAATTTAATAAATGATTACTGTGCTTTAATTAACCGCTTGCTGACCGTCCCACATATGTGTACTGGGGGGGGGGGGGGGGCGGCGGCTCCCACAGGCGAAATCACGTACGTGTATGGGATTTTTTTTTTACGTCCGGGGTTACGGCACGCACACGCCACCGCTGACCAGCTCCCGCTGCAATTGGATACATCGGGAGACAATAAGCTTGTCCGGCGGATCGTTCCCAACATAGGCAGAACAGTGATCTGCCTACGTAAACAAGGAAGATCGCTGTTCTGTGACAAGGGAAGACAGAGATCCTGTGTTTCTGCTAAGCAGGAAGCCGGCAGAGCTGACGCGGATTTAAGGTCGGCCAGAAGACCACACAGCAGGGCAGGAGAGCCTACAGACAGCTGGGCAGGAGAGCGCAAATAGCAGGGGAGGATAGAGCCCACCGGCATTGGGGCAGGAGAGCCCACAGACATTGGGGCAGGAGAGCCCACAGACATTGGGGCAGGAGAGCCCACAGACATTGGGGCAGGAGAGCCCACAGACATTGGGGCAGGAGAGCCCACAGACAGCGGGGCAGGAGAGCCCACAGACAGCGGGGCAGGGGAGAGCACAGACAGCGGGAGCAGGACCTGGATAGGAGGGGTGGTGCAGCATGCAGAGAAACCATTTCTCCATTTTCCTCCTGCAGCCGCTGAATGCCTGGGGGAGGGAGAGAAGGAGAAACAGGTTTTCAGCAGCTGCAGGAGGGGATTGATTTCTCAACATGCCGTCCCGCCACCGCTCCACTTATCCAGGTGTACGGGGGAGCCATAGAGGACCCCTGGAGCATGGGGCCCGGTCGCAATTGCGATCCCTGTAGTTACGCTTCTGATTTGAAGGTCCGAAGTGCAAGGATCTCCCTGCTTCTGCTGAATTCGTTTGGAGGATCTGTGCATTCTCCATCTCCCTTGCTGCTTATTGAACAGTGATCTGTATAGTGTATTTCTGTTGTTTTTATGCAGCTTATTTGATTTTGAAGTGACAAGCCATTATTTATCATCATTTGCGTTGTTTGCACTCTTTTAGCAAATTGTATTAGGGTATACATGTCTTTAATTATACACATTAATTACCATCCATCATATTCCTTGACTGGCTGCAGAGAATTATTTTTGGAAATCTAATAAATCATTTTCGTTATTATCTGCCACTCATGTTAGCCACCAGTAACCGGTGAGGACAGACTGGGAGTGAATTGACACTATGGGGTTGATTTACTAAAACTGGAGAGTGGAAAATCTGGTGCAGCCGAAAGATCGGCTTCCATTTTTTTTTTTTTTGTCAAATTGAACAAGCTAAAGTTAGAAGCTGATTGGCTACCATGCACAGCTACACCACATTTTGTACTCTCCAGTTTTAGGAAATCGACCCCTATGTATGTTAGAAAATGGATTGGTCAAATAGAAGCAAGGTAATACAAACTGTGTCCAGAATGTAATAACACACTTCCTATACAGATTCATTCTTTACCAAAATTGCATACAGAAAGCAACACCAGAGGTAACTGGGCCCAGGTGTCACCATATACCCTAGCCAACTTAACTATAATAGGATCATCACCAAGAGTGCAAAAGGACAGTCTGCCTGCAGGACTAATATGAAGCAGGTGAAGCAGTTTTCAAGAACTATGGGTAGCAAGATATATACAGATTGCTGTGAGATAGAATGGGGCAGTCTTAGGATAGTTTATGTTCGGTGGCTTCTGTCTGCTTTCAGAACTGCTTTAAGAACTTAACTGTATCAAGAAATGGAACAAGTTTCAAAAAGAAGTAGAGTTAATTCTATGCCAATGGAGCAGTTGTGGGTGGATACTTTGATAATGTTCTGTGGTTGACTAAACAGGCAGGAAAATGCCCAGGGACAGGAGGATGAAGCTGTGCTGGACTAAAGTTTCAGTTCCTGCCGTACAGTATGAGCAATGGGTTAACAACCCTCTCACCAATCCTGCACTTCAGCAATTTATGGTAATGGCAGAGGGGCCCCTCATGGATTGATGGCCCGCACTAGAACATGGTGGATGCAGAAGATGGCCAGGGAGCCAAAACACTGGACCACGTTGAATGCAGAAGATGGTTAGCAAACCTGCACTGGCACACGGATGCAGAAGATGTCTGGCGAACCCGCACTGGAACACGGATGCAGAAGATGGTTGGTGAATCCGCACTGGAACACGGTGGATGCAGAAGATGGCCAGCGAACCGGCACTGGAACACGTTGGATGTAGATGATGGCCAGCGAACCCGCACTGAAACACGTTGGACGCAGAAGATGGCTGGCGAGCCTGCACTGGAACACGTTGGATTCAGAAGATGGCTGGCGAACCCGCACTGGAACACGGTGGATGCAGAAGATAGCCAGCGACCCCGCACTGGAACACGTTGGATGCAGAAGATGGCCAGCGAACCTGCACTGGAACACGTTGGAGGCAGAAGATGGCTGGTGAACCCGCACTGGAACACGTTGGATGCAGAAGATGGCCAAGGAACCCGCACTGGAACACGGATGCAGAAGATGGCAAACCAACCCGCACTGGAACACATTGGATGCAGAAGATGGCTAACGAACCCGCACTGGAACACGTTGGATGCAGAAGATGGCCAGCAAACCCGCACTGGAACACAGTGGATGCAGAAGATGGCCAGCGAACCCGCACTGGAACACGGTGGATGCAGAAGATGGCCAGTGAACCTGCACTGGAACACATTGGATGCAGAAGACGGCCAGTGAACCTGCACTGGAACACGTTGGAAGCAGAAGATGGCCAACGAACCCGCACTGGAACACGGATGCAGAAGATGGCAAAAGAACTCGCACTGGAACACGTTGGATGCAGAAGATGGCCAATGAACCGGCACTGGAACACGTTGGATGCAGAAGATGGCTGGTGAACCCACACTGGAACACGGTGGATGCAGAAGACGGCCAGCGAACCTGCACTGGAACACGTTGGATGCAGAAGATGGCCAACAAACCCGCACTGGAACACGTTGGATGCAGAAGATGGCAAACGAACCCGTACTGGAACACGTTGGATGCAGAAGATGGCTGGTGAACCCACACTGGAACACGGTGGATGCAAAGGATGGCTGGTGAACCCGCACTGGAACACAGTGGATGCAGAAGTCGGCCAGCGAACCCGCACTGATATGCGGTGGATGCAGAAGATGGCCAGCGAACCCGCACTGGAACATGTTGGATGCAGAAGATGGCTGGTAAACCCACACTGGAACACGGTGCATGCAGAAGATGGCTGGTGAACCCGCACTGGAACACAGTGGATGCAGAAGACGGCCAGCGAACCTGCACTGATACGCGGTGGATGCAGAAGATGGCCAGCGAACCCGCACTGGAACACGTTGGATGCAGAAGATGGCTGGCAAATCCGTACTAGAACACGTTGGATGCGGAAGATGGCCGGCGAGCCTGCACTGGAACACGTTGGATGCAGAAGATGGCCAGGGAACCCGCACTGTTGGGCAAGTGCCTAGATGACTCAGCACTCTAGTCTGGATGTCTGTTCTCTTCCCCAGTTCTGGTGCCAAGAGTCCAAAGTCTCTCCGAACAGTTCACTAAGAACTTCTCTTCTCCTCCCTCAGGCTGCATGGCTCCGTGGGAACTGTTGTTTCCTCCCAGCTATAGAGCAGTGCCACCTGTACATAGTTAAACTACACCTCCCACAATCCTTCTCCACAGTCTGATGTCATCCAATCAATGGGTCACATGCAGTGCTAATGGGAACATAGTGAATGGGCATGCCGAGACTTCTTGTCCCACAACAGTTACCTGCAAAGTTAATTTATCTTTTTTTTTTTTCTTTTTTTTTTTTTTTTACAAATCTTTTACGTAAGCAAAGGACGTGGTTCAAGGACACAACATTGCACAGACACATTGGCATTTGTTTTTTAATTTATTAAATTTGCAAAGATTTCAAACAAACTTCTTTCACGTTGTCATTATGGGGTATTGTTTGTAAAGTTTTGAGGAAAATAATGAATTTAATCCATATTGGAATAAGGCTGTAACGTAACAAAATGTGGAAAAAGCGAAGCGCTGTGAATACTTTCCGGATGCCCTGTACCAATGAAAGCAAAATAAATTAACATGAAAATGCCTAAACATTTGTATTCGCAACAATTTTCTGGGCGAAGTGGTGAATTATCTGACAGAAATGCAGGGGTGCCAATATTCTTGGCCATGACCGTACAATGCAAATCTTGTGGTCCCTTGCTGCCTTGATCCTTCGTAGTTTACAAACTATGAACACAGTTTTTAAAAGATCAACAGGTTGATTAAAGGTATTGGTGTTAAGCAGGTCACAATAAAATCTGTGTGTTTAAAAAAACAAAAAAACCCCTCTAGCTCCCCTTTCTACCTCCAGTTTGATATTGGATGCATAACGCGCACGCCGGTTGCTATTCATGATATGCAGCTATGCCCGGAAATTGACTAGCGCCTTGTATTATGTACGTCTGTAAACGGATCAGGTATCTTTGCTTTTTATCAGTTGTCATTGTCAGCACTGAACAATTTGGTAATGGCTGCTGCTTTCTCCGTGGCAGCGGAATACTCAATCACAGTTGCGGCAGAATGACTGAAATATTTATATTAAAGTAATCCTCTTGAAACCTCGTCTGACAGGCGTAATCTCATCCGCTGTTGCTGCGAATCCACAGGTGAGGTCATGAAGTGTGCTTGCCAAGGAGAACGCCGGCAGGGAATTTAATCCTTCAGAAATATATATCGTAGATGGAGCCCATAGCAAAAAAAAGGTTTATGGAGATGATGACAGGTGAATCTTATTGTAGTATTTCAAGACGTCTGGGGGGTATAATGTTATGTTTTTTTTTTTCAATTATTAATGTGCAGCTGTCAAATAGAGAAGTTGAATATCATGTCACTGGCACAGAGGCGTGTACCGCACCAGGATAACCACGTCTGACCAATTCGGAACTTATCCGTGTCTTGCTGGATCAATGACGATGACTCTAAAAAAGCACTTCCCCTTTCTTTCTGGGAGCAGTGAATAGTGATGAATTGTTGTAAAGAGAAAACAGTGCAGCGCTAAGAATCAAATGTTGAGTATTGACGTATCAACATACTGTGATATACAAACTAAATTGTGATTGGCATATGCAAAAAAACTATAACGCCATCATATGATCGTGTCTCGAAATAAAGTGCACTGTGCAAATTGTAAATGAACGTTGGAAGTATAGTCCCATTGGTGATGTCAGGAAGGGCAAGCCAGCAAGCAAGATGGCAGCTGCAGAAGAATGCCTGTGCTCCATATCCCTATGAAAAGAGCCACACATGCGCAGACACGCAAATGATTGTGCGCGCAGGCATGGGGACACGCAAACACAAGTTGTGACAGCCATTGGCGCCAAATGGACTATTTAAAGGAGACTAACACCCAGGTTCAATGCTGTCTGGTCTACAGTGTTCCCTGTGACCCTTGCTATCTGCTTATCCTGAAAACATTTTCCAGTTGACACTTGGATGGTTCCTGACTTCTCCTGCTATCCGCCTGCATCTGATCCCATGTAAGAGTCCAGGGCTTACTATGCATGCACCAATGGCGAGTTGCCGCAAGAGGAAATCCGTGCCAACTGAGCATGCGCTAAAGATGCCTCAGTGTGCCAACCTGCACCTGCGCAGAAGACCTGATGGAAAAAGGCAGGAAAATGCTCAGGAGGTGCACAGGAAATGACCTCAACCTGATGGAAAAAGGCGGGAAAATGCCCAGGAGGCGCACAGGAAGTGACCTCATACTTCCCTATATAATCCCAGCCCAGACACTGCCAAATTGCTGGATTATCTTCAGTCCTCCCTTGTTCCTGTGCTAGTGTGTGATCTGTCTGAAAATGTTGTGACCTGGAAACCTATTTGACTACTCTTGATTGCTGCTTGCCATCAACCTCGGATTTGTACCTTGACCATTCTACTTCTTTGTCCCTTTTGTACTCAACTGCCAGATTGGAACCGACCCCGGCTTGGATCTTGACCATTCTTCTTCTGATTAACCCTTTAATACTTTGTTGCCAAACTGGACTTGACCTCGGCTCGGATCTCAGAATAAGGCTTGCACGGTGCTAGGCACCCTTGGCACCTGTTCCACTCGGTGCCCACCAAGTCTCTGTCTCCATCTCCAGAGGCTTCAAGGACCCGAGGTGCAAGGGAGGCCTCCCCACTACGTCAGCCTCACATCAGGTACGTGGCCCTCGTGACATCCCAGCTTGTCCCTGACTCTGCTTCAGTCTTCTCCCCTGGTTACCTCGCTGCCCACCTGTTACTGACTCTGCTTGTATCCCGAGTCTGCTCCAGCCCCCGCATCTGTTCCTGATATTCGCGCCCGTGTATGACCCAGCCTGCCTGTACCTGCCTGTGCTTCTATCTTCAGAACACCATTTCGCTGACTGCTGTGTCTTGCTTCCAGCCTGTTCCTGTCTTCAGCCTCCCAGCTGTTCCTGGTCATCCTCCTTGCTGGAGATTCTCCATGTTATCCTTGGAAGTTCAAGCCCCTTCATCAGCGATCCTGCCAGGCACTTGTGCCACTCTGCACTCCCAAGCTTCCTGTCTGCTCTATCAGGGGTTCTCGAGTCAGAGGTGTAAGAGAGGCCTTCCTCTGCATTTTGGGCTCTACCACCAGGTACGTGACAGGAGATGCAAATTGTAAATCAACATTGGTAGTATAGTCCCATTGGTGATGTCAGGAAGATGACCATTAGTGATGTCCGTTAGTATATATTTATGGGAAGGAATCCAGGAGTGTAGATCTAAAGGAGTCACCGCAGTGTGTGCATCCACCACCCAGAGGAGAAGATTAAATACGCTTACCAGAAGGTAGCATCAATCAGGCATGTGATATGAAAGCTCTGGATAGCGAGTGGTGCAATTCTGCCACCTCAGGCAACTTCGACCCGGCATGTGAGAATATGGATCAGAATGGCAATGTCCCAGATGGTAAAAAAACCTCCTTCCACCACAGAACCGTTTTGGTGGGTTTATGGTTAACAGTATCCATAAAAAAAAACAGAAAGCCTCCACAGAGTGAAAAAAGGTATGGTTACGGGTTTATTTGGAATAAAAAGGCTTTACATAGATTCCAAGATGTATTGCATCAAGTACACAAAAGCATAAGATTCAAAAAGGCGCAATAGCATGGAAAGGACTCATCAAATCCGATGCATTTCGTCCACAAAGACTTTCACTGGGGCATCTTTGTAAACGAAACGACCCAGATGGCAAGTGGGTACCTATGCCTGTGTCAATGAGGCCTTACAATTTTCCATGTTATTTAGGAACACCCACCTTTCATCATGGCTACCAATCTATGAGGCACAATGGCACACTTTGCATGATTTCTATGGCGCACAGAAATCTTTCCCTATCATGAAAGGGTCAGGTCAGATGTCCCCTCCCCTCCCGTGGTAAGAGGTTGGATAAAAGAGATCACAAACATCCAGATTTTTTGCCTCCGGGTTCCATGTCCAATGAGAAACAGATGAAAGATGACAGCAATTGGTTTCAATACTTTTTGAGTCCTTGACATAAAGTCCTCATTGTGCAAGAGCATTGACTTCACTTGCTGCAAACTCGTATTTAAACTGTACATAGCCATAAAACTAGAAGAGTTTTGCAGCTTCTATGTTAATCTAGAATAAGTTTCGCTTAACAACATGCAATTTACACCGTGTTTATTTTATGTTTGCATGCTTTATGATGTAAAATAGAATTCCCCCCCCCCCCTTGTCCAGAGGTTGCACTTTCCATTACTCGTGTGGCCCCGCCATTCTGGTATATCCTAGACCTGTTCATTAGATTTCATACCGAATGGTGACTCACTTCCAAAGCGTTTCTCTACCTCTTTGTTCTGAGGTAATGGTTATTACAAGGCAGTAAAATTCAAACATAAATTGCTATAATGGAAATCATTTTCCTAATGCACATATCTGAAGTATAGAATCACCCACATATTTTTTTATTTCAAAACGGAGAAAAGTGTCGTGATAAACTTGAAGACATAGGACTTTTTGCCGGCAATACATACCAGTACTATGAGCTGCATCTATTTTCCTTTATAAGAAGTATACAGGTGAAAAGAAATTTGACCCCTTTCACCAACCTTTTCACATGTATAGCAACTGCAAAGGCTATTGCAACCATCACGAAATGTATAGAGACTGGAAATGACCCCTGACAGCTGTATACAACTCAAGCCAGGCCAAGTACACTCACCGGCCACTTTATTAGGTACACCTTGCTAGTACCAGGTTGGACCCCATTTTGCCTTCATTCTTGGTAGCATAGATAGAACAAGGTTTTGGAAACATTCCTCAGAGATTTTGCTCCATAGTGACATGATAGCATCACGCATTCGCAGCAGATTTCTCGGCTGCACATCCATGATGCCAATTTCCCATTCCACCACATCCCAGAGGTGCTCTATTGGATGGAGATCTGGTGAGTGTGGAGGCCATTGGAGTACAGTGACCTCATTGTCCAGTGGTGAGATGATTGGAGCTTTGTGACATGGTGCATTATCCTGCTGGAAGGAGCCATCAGAAGATGGGGACACTGTAGTCATAAAGGGATGGACATGGTCAGCAACAATACTTGTGGTGTAGGACGTGGTGTTTAAACAATGCTCCATTGGTACTAAGGGGCCCAATGTGTGCCAAGAAAATATCCCTTACACCATTACACCACCACCACCAGCCTGAACCGGTGATGCAAGGCAGGATGGATCCATGCTTTCATGTTGTTTACGCCAAATTCTGACCCTACCATCTGAATGTCACAGCTGAAATCCAGACTCATCAGACCGGGCAACGTTTTTCCGATCTTCTTGTTGTCGAATGTTGGTTAGCCTGTGCCAGTTGTAGCCTCAGTTTCCTGTTCTTAGCTGACAGGAGTGGCACCCAGTGTGGTTGTCTTTTGCTGTTGCCCATCTGCTTCAAGGTTCAATGTGTTGTGTGTTCAGAGATGTTTTTCTGCATACCTTGGGTGTAACGAGTGGTTATTTGAGTTACTGTTGCCTTCCTATCATCTGCAACCAGTCTGCCCATTCTCCTCTGACCTCTGACATCAACAAGGCATTTTCCTCCACACAACTGCTGCTCACTGGATATTTTCTTTTTTTCGGACCATTCTCTGTAAATCCTAGAGAAGGTTGTGTGTGAAAATCCCAGAAATACTCGGACCAGCCCGTCCGGAACCAACACCCATGCCACGTTCAAAGTCACTTAATTCCCCTTTTTTCCCCATTCTGATGCTCGGTTTGAACGTCAGCAAGTCGCCTTTACCACGTCTAGATGCCTAAATGCATTGAGTTGCTGCCGTGTGATTGGCTGATTAGCAATTTGTGTTACCAAGCAACTAAACAGATGTACCTAATAAAGTGTCGGTTGAGTGTGTATTTCTTGTTGGACCTTTTACCTCAAGACCTAGTACAAGGATAACTTCCACAGATAGAAACATGGCTTTACAATGGGATAACCAACGCCTCCCATGGTTGCTGACCTAATACGTTGAGGAGGTGGAAAAAAGAGCTTTGAACTTATTTAGGAGAACAACACTGAGAGTTTTAGTGGATATAAATAATTTACATGGAAAGATACAGAAAATACCAAATTACTCTTCTCAGACCAGTTGTTACATGTCAAGGCGGCGGTTGATTTGGCTATTAAAATGTACAGGAAATTTACCCACATAGACCAGTATCTGATTTTTAACTCCCATCACCTACAGAAACACATACTGAGGATTAGTAGAACTCAGAAGTGCTTTGAATGTTTATGGCTACCCAGACGGGGCTTTTGTTGAAACAACAAGGAAAAAAACATATCAAACTGACTGGTAGTTAATCATGGCCACCATATCCCTTCATATACCAAGATCCACAGTCGTTATCCATGGAACTTTTTGAATGCCAAAGTATAAATTACACAGTAATGTTTCCATAAAAACAAATCTTTTTTTTTATACAGCTCCACTATCCCATCTGTGGGCCCAGGACACTGTTCAGACCACGGTCTGAATGGTCTGCCGTGCCTGGCGATGTCTCTTCTTGGTGAACCAACTGATCTGATTGCTTGTATTTTCTTGCCCTTGTCTCTTGTTTTTGGTGAACCTTGAAATCTTTGCTCCTCCCATTCACTTCCTAATTTAAGCCATGTCTCTGCACTTCCTGTTTGCCAGATTATTGTTCTCTCTCCAGCCAATATCTTGCTCTTGTCACTCCTGCTGTTGTCTATATCTTTTGCTACCACTCCTTACCGCCCTTTGGCTTGTTCCTCAACTATGCTTCTGCTTGATCCCAACCTGCAACCACTTGTTACTGACCTTTGGCTGGTTTACTGAGTATGCTTCAGCTTGATCCTTAACTGCTATATCTGCTACTGAACCCCCGGCTTGCTCACCTCCTAGTGGGGTGAGCCTGAAGCCCGTGACCTGGTAATAACACGTAACAAAACCCATCTCCACCATCAGGAGTTAGTGCTTAGACTCCGCACATTGGGTGAGCCCATGTCATCTGCCAGGGTTACCTGCTTCTGTACTTATTGTCAGGGCTGGGCTCAGCCCTTCCTTCTCTGAGCTGGCCGCTCAGCTATCGGCTAATTGCCAGCTCCTATCTATCCACAGTGACTCAGCTGTTGATGATATCCTGCTCGTCAGTCCTGCCTACTTAAGCCATCCAGCACAGAGGATCTCTGCCTTCGCCTTGGTCAACATCCACAGAGACTATCTCCTGAATTCCTGTTAAAAGACTTGCTTGGCTGACATCCCTTCTGGCTCCAGATACAGCTTTCTGTTTTACTACGCTCATCTCCTGCTCCCTGACGTTTAGCTTGTCTGACTATCCGACCGGTTTCTCAACTCTGGCTATGTTTTGACTACGTTTGTTCTATTTACTTTTATTATTAAACAAGTGTGATTTAACTGTACTTCTGTCTCGGTCTGATTTCATGGTTTCTGACACTTATACAGCTGGTTGGTGGGTTGTCTTTCTACTCCTGTTCTCCGAGCCTGACCCCGGACTGTGACAGACCCCCCCCCCCCCCCATGGTGGGTTCCACCAGTTTGATTTGAGGGAGACCTGTGATAATTGGTTCCCCTAGTTAGAATGAACATGGAGGCAACATGCATTAGGTTACTTCTGGGTTCATCTGCAATCTGCGCTCCGATGGCTTCGGTGGAAAGCAGGTGACACGCCAGGGGTCTACTATTCTGCTATGTGATAAAAATAAAGAGCTAAAGCATTAGTGTTGTGCTAATATTGTGTGACATAAAAATTTTGAACTACCTGCATTTCATTCTTAAGGGTCTATGCTATAAACATCGAGTGTTTTCCAAGAAAGGGTTGTCTTTTTGCCTACCTAACACTATATAGTCCCAATTTTTTTATCTACCAAAACATAAAAGAACAGTAAATGACATCTTGATCGTATCTGTGGAAGTAAATTCATAGCGATCTAGCATTTATGGTCACAGCCCGAACAAGGAGCTGAAAAGGAGGTCATGTAATTATTAATAAAACATGGCACTCCTGGTACAAAAAGCTTTATTAAAGTGTGCCGCGGGCCTTCACGTCTTTTCTTCATCTTAAAAAAAAACCGAATATATGACATTGTTATTACTATCCAGTGTTCTTATTCAATGCTAGACAAGAAGTCACTCTCCTTAAAGGCCACTAATATTAACTCCTGCAATGCATTGATTACTATTTAGAGTAGTTCTAGGAAGCAGAAACGCACCTGCTGGTGATACAGGAACACCTTCCATACTGATCCAAAATAATCAGTACTGAGACACTTCTCAGCCACCAATGAGATTCAAACCCACCTCTAAAGCCAGCCGTAGATGGATCAAATCTCAGCCGGTTTCAGGAGGGACCAGCCGAGATTCCATCCATCTATGGGCAGGTTGGTTGTACTGAATGGATGGATTGACTATAGTACAACCAGCCTGTTGGATCTTTTTCCTTGCAGTCCCTGCCGGCGACTATAGCTGCCAGCAGGGATCATTGTGTTCTGCCGGCAGGGAGGGCTCCCTGCCGGCAGAACACAATAGCGATGTGGGAGGGAGCATTCATGGGGTAATTGAGCAATTTTCTTTCCTTCCATCCATGGAAGAAATTACCCATCCAGGATAATTCTGGATTAATGGTGCAGTTCTGGGTGATTAGTATAGTAGTGCTGGTGGAGGTAGACTGAATAGGCTCGGTGATTCCCAGGGAGCAGAACGGTAAAACTGCGTTGATCTAAAGTTTCACTTTCTTTGTACAGAGCCTGCAATGGGTTGACAATCCTGCACCTTAGTTGTAGGTGACTGAGCTGGAGGGGCCCCTCGTGGGTTGATGCCTTGAGCTTCGGCGAACCCGCTCTGTATTACTAGAGATGCAGAATGGAAACTGGTGAACCCGCTCTGTGCTGCTAGAAATACAGAATGGAGACTGGCGAACCTGCTCTGTGCTGCTGGAGATGCAGAATGGAGACCGGTGAACCCGCTCTGTGCTGCTGGAGATGCAGAATGGAGACTGGCGAACCCACTCTGTGCTGTTGGAGATGCAGAATGGAGACCGGCAAACCTGCTCTGTATCTCTGGAGATGCAGAATGGAGACCAGCAAACCCGCTCTGTATTTTTGGAGATGCAAAATGGGGAACGGCAAACCCGCTCTGTGCTGCTGGAGAAGCAGAATGGAGACTGGCGAACCCACTCTGTGCTGCTGGAGATGCAGAATGGAGACTGGCGAACCCACTCTGTGCTGCTTGAGATGCAGAATGGAGACCGGTGAACCCGCTCTGTGCTGCTGGAGATGCAGAATGGAGACCGGCGAACCTGCTCTGTGTTGCTTAAGATGTACAGTGGAGACTGGCGAACCCGCTCTATGCTGCTGGAGATGCAAAATGGGGAACGGCAAACCCGCTCTGTGCTGCTGGAGATGCAGAATGGAGACCGGTGAACCCGCTCTGTGCTGTTGGAGATGCAGAATGGAGACTGGCGTACCCATTCTGTATTTCTGGAGATGCAGAATGGAGACCGGCAAACCCACTCTGTGCTGCTGGAGATGCAGAATGGAGACCGGCAAACCTGCTCTGTGCTGTTGGAGATGCAGAATGGAGACTAGCGAACTTGCTCTGTTCTGCTTTAGATGCAGAATGGAGACTGGCGAACCCGCTCTGTGCTGCTGGAGATGCAGAATGGAGACTGGCAAACCCGCTCTGTGCTGCTGTAGATGCAGAATGGAGACTGGCGAACCTGCTCTGTGCTGCTGGAGATGCAGAATGGAGACTGGCGAACCTACTCTGTGCTGCTGGAGATGCAGAATGGAGACTGGCGAACCTGCTCTGTAATGCTGGAGATGCAGAATGGAGACTAGCGAACTTGCTCTGTTCTGCTGGAGATGCAGAATGGAGACTGGCGAACCCGCTGTGTGCTGCTAGAGATACAGAATGGAGACAGGTGAACCCGCTCTGTTGTTGATTAGGCTGCGTTCTAGAATAGCACTTCTATACAGGATCTGTAGGAGGATAGTAGGAAGCCTGCATTGTTTTTATTACTCTCTGCTTTCTGCACCATCGGTTATATTAATAAATAAGAGATGGGTTTGAGTCTTATTGGTGGAGCTGCGAGTCTCACTACTGATTTTCTTTACATCGGGTTCCTAGAGTGCGAGAGGCACTATGGAGGGTGTTCCAGGATCATCATCAGGAGTGTTCCAGGATCACCAGATTACAGACAAAAGAAAGAGGAGTGGCCTGGAACCTTACAGCAATGTTTAGATAAAAACGGAACTACACCTTTTTAGGTGGTCTGTTGGGCAGTTGTAGGCAAAGTTTGGCTATGACTATGCAAAATCTGCCCCATCTGTGAGGGTAAAGCCTCGTACACACGATCGGATTGTTAGCCAACAAAACCGTGGCATTTTGTCTGAAGGGCGTTGGCCCAAACTTGTCCATGCAATTGTTGGCCAACAATCACGAATGTAGTGACGTACTTCGTTGTTTTTCGGCTCTTTAGCGCCACCCTTTGGGCTCCTTCTGCTAATTTCGTGTTAGTAGAAGTTTGGTGAGTGTTGATTCGCGCTTTTCATTTCGCACTTTTCAGTTCGTTTCTGAACGGCCGTTCTTCAACCAGACATGTTGCGGAATCGGAAGAGATAATGTGTTATTTATTTTTGGCCCTGGAGTTATTGCTTTGACCCAAGTCCAGTCCAGGAACAGGAGGAGGAGGAGTTCTTGGACCAAAAATTGGTTGCTTTAGTAATCGTGACCAATTATGTCATATGCCTTTGCTGCGGGAGCTCCAGGAGAATAATTCGGATGATTTTTGGAATTATCTCCGGATGACGGACCCCTGCTTTCACCAACTCTTGGCATTGTTGACCCCCCTATACTAAGAAGCAGGACACATGCATGAGGCATTTATTTTTTTTTTTGGTTGAATAATAATGATTTGATTTGGTATATTTTCTATATTTTTGGATGCACTTTTTGGTTAAGTTCTATTGGCAGATAGCATGTCTAATTTTATTTGTTTTCTTTTTTTTAATGCACAATAAAACAATTGCGGAGAATAATACTTGGCTATGTGTTTTACCTCAAATGACAGTTTGGGAGTCGGCAGTTACATTTAAAAAAAAATAATGTAAAATTAACAAGGGACACCAACATAGTTGTATCTTTGATCTTAAAAACTACAGGATAATGGTGTTGTGGTAACTTGCATAAAAAAAAAAGCAAAAAAAAAAAAAAGCATAATAATATTATTCTTGATATTACTAGAAAAAAAAAGCCTTTTAAAATTTGTTTGCAATAACTCCATCAGTATCACCAGCAAAGCAGCTTCATTATTATCCCATTAACCACTTGCCGACCGCCTCACGCATATATACGTGAGCAGAGCGGCACGGGCAGGCAAAATCACGTACCTGGTACGTGATTGCCTTCCCGCGGGCGGGGGGTCCGATCGGACCCCCCCCCGGTGCCATCGGCGGTCGGCGTTTGGCTGGGAGAGTTGAGAGACGAGGGGGAGACCATCCGATCGTGGCCCCCCCCTCGCGATCGCTCCCAGCCAATGAGAAACATCCCCTGCCTCTGTATAGTACACAGAGGCAGAGGATGTGATGTCATCTCTCCTCGGCTGGCCAGTTTCCGTTCCAGCACCGAGGAGAGAAGACATGTAAGTGCACCAACACTCACACAACACAGTAGAACATGCCAGGCACACTAAACACCCCCGATCGCCCCCCGATCCCCCCCAATCACCCCCCCCCCCCCTGTCACAAACTGACACCAAGCAGGTTTTTTTGTTTTGTTTTGTTTTTTTCCTGATTACTGCATAGTGTCAGTTTGTGACAGTTAGCAGTGGTAGGACAGTTAGTATTAGCCCCCTGTAGGTCTAGGGTACCCCCCTAACCCCCCCTAATAAAGTTTTAACCCCTTGATCACCCCCTGTCACCAGTGTCGCTAAGCGATCATTTTTCTGATCGCTGTATTAGTGTCGCTGGTGACGCTAGTTAGGAACGTAAATATTTAGGTTCGCTGTCAGCGTTTTATAGCGACAGGGACCCCCATATACTACCGAATAAATGTTTTAACCCCTTGATTGCCCCCTAGTTAACCCTTTCACCACTGATCACCGTATAACTGTTACGGGTGACGCTGGTTAGTTCGTTTATTTTTTTTAGTGTCAGGGCACCCGCCGTTTATTACCGAATAAAGGTTTAGCCCCCTGATCGCCCGGCGGTGATATGCGTCGCCCCAGGCAGCGTCAGATTAGCGCCAGTACCGCGAACACCCACGCACGCACCGTACACGCACCGTACACCTCCCTTAGTGGTATAGTATCTGAACACATCAATATCTGATCCAATCAGATCTATACTAGCGTCCCCAGCAGTTTAGGGTTCCCAAAAACGCAGTGTTAGCGGGATCAGCCCAGATACCTGCTAGCACCTGCGTTTTGCCCCTCCGCCCAGCCCACCCAAGTGCAGTATCGATCGATCACTGTCACTTACAAAACACTAAACGCATAACTGCAGCGTTCGCAGAGTCAGGCCTGATCCCTGCGATCGCTAACAGTTTTTTTGGTAGCATTTTGGTGAACTGGCAAGCACCAGCCCCAAGCAGCGTCAGATTAGCGCCAGTACCACTAACACCCACGCACGCACCGTACACCTCCCTTAGTGGTATAGTATCTGATCGGATCAATATCTGATCCGATCAGATCTATACTAGCGTCCCCAGCAGTTTAGGGTTCCCAAAAACGCAGTGTTAGTGGGATCAGCCCAGATACCTGCTAGCACCTGCGTTTTGCCCCTCCGCCCGGCCCAGCCCAGCCCACCCAAGTGCAGTATCGATCGATCACTGTCACTTTTTTTTGTAGCGTTTTGGTGAACTGGCAAGCGCCAGCGGCCTAGTACACCCCGGTCGTAGTCATACCAGCACTGCAGTAACACTTGGTGACGTGGCGAGTCCCATAAGTGCAGTTCAAGCTGGTGAGGTGGCAAGCACAAGTAGTGTCCCGCTGCCACCAAAAAGACAAACATAGGCCTGTCATGCCCATAATGCCCTTCCTGCTGCATTCGCCAATCCTAATTGGGAACCCACCACTTCTGCAGCGCCCGTACTTCCCCCATTCACATCCCCAACCAAATGCAGTCGGCTGCATGAGAGGCATTTATATGTCCTCCCGAGTACTCCTACCCAACGAACCCCCCCAAAAAAGATGTGTCTGCAGCAAGCGCGTATATAGACGTGACACCCGCTATTATTGTCCCTCCTGTCCTGATAATCCTGGTCTTTGCATTGGTGAATGTTTTGAACGCTACCATTCACTAGTTGAGTATTAGCGTAGGGTACAGCATTGCACAGACTAGGCACACTTTCACAGGGTCTCCCAAGATGCCATCGCATTTTGAGAGACCCGAACCTGGAACCGGTTACAGTTATAAAAGTTACAGTTACAAAAAAAAAGTGTAAAAAAAAAAAAAAAACACAAACAAAAATAAAAAAAAATAGTTGTCGTTTTATTGTTCTCTCTCTCTCTATTCTCTCTCTGGTGTTCTGCTCTTTTTTACTGTATTCTATTCTGCAATGTTTTATTGTTATTATGTTTTATCATGTTTGCTTTTCAGGTATGCAATTTTTTATACTTAACCGTTTACTGTGCTTTATTGTTAACCATTTTTTTGTCTTCAGGTACGCCATTCACGACTTTGAGTGGTTATACCAGAATGATGCCTGCAGGTTTAGGTATCATCTTGGTATCATTCTTTTCAGCCAGCGGTCGGCTTTCATGTAAAAGCAATCCTAGTGGCTAATTAGCCTCTAGACTGCTTTTACAAGCAGTGGGAGGGAATGCCCCCCCCCCCCCCCACCGTCTTCCGTGTTTTTCTCTGGCTCTCCTGTCTCAACAGGGAACCTGAGAATGCAGCCGGTGATTCAGCCAGCTGACCATAGAGCTGATCAGAGACCAGAGTGGCTCCAAACATCTCTATGGCCTAAGAAACCGGAAGCTACGAGCATTTTAGGACTTAGATTTCGCCGGATGTAAACAGCGCCATTGGGAAATTGGGAAAGCATTTTATCACACCGATCTTGGTGTGGTCAGATGCTTTGAGGGCAGAGGAGAAATCTAGGGTCTAATAGACCCCAATTTTTTCAAAAAAGAGTACCTGTCACTACCTATTGCTATCATAGGGGATATTTACATTCCCTGAGATAACAATAAAAATGATTTAAAAAAAAATATGAAAGGAACAGTTTAAAAATAAGATAAAAAAGCAAAAAAATAATAAAGAAAAAAAAAAAAAAAAAAAAAAAAGCACCCCTGTCCCCCCTGCTCTCGCGCTAAGGCGAACGCAAGCGTCGGTCTGGCGTCAAATGTAAACAGCAATTGCACCATGCATGTGAGGTATCACCGCGAAGGTCAGATCGAGGGCAGTAATTTTAGCAGTAGACCTCCTCTGTAAATCTAAAGTGGTAACCTGTAAAGGCTTTTAAAGGCTTTTAAAAATGTATTAATTTTGTTGCCACTGCACGTTTGTGCGCAATTGTAAAGCATGTCATGTTTGGTATCCATGTACTCGGCCTAAGATCATCTTTTTTATTTCATCAAACATTTGGGCAATATAGTGTGTTTTAGTGCATTAAAATTTAAAAAAGTGTGTTTTTTCCACAAAAAATGCGTTTGAAAAATCGCTGCGCAATTACTGTGTGAAAAAAAAAAATGAAACACCCACCATTTTAATCTGTAGGGCATTTGCTTTAAAATAATATATAATGTTTGGGGGTTCAAAGTAATTTTCTTGCAAAAAAAAATAATTTTTTCATGTAATCAAAAAGTGTCAGAAAGGGCTTTGTCTTCAAGTGGTTAGAAGAGTGGGTGATGTGTGACATAAGCTTCTAAATGTTGTGCATAAAATGCCAGGACAGTTCAAACCCCCCCAAATGACCCCATTTTGGAAAGTAGACACCCCAAGCTATTTGCTGAGAGGCATGTCGAGTCCATGGAATATTTTATATTGTGACACAAGTTGCGGGAAAGAGACAAATTTTTTTTTTTTTTTTTTTTTTTTGCACAAAGTTGTCACTAAATGTTATATTGCTCAAACACGCCATGGGGATTTGTGAAATTACACCCCAAAATAAATTCTGTTGCTTCTCCTGAGTACGGGGATACCACATGTGTGGGACTTTTTGGGAGCCTAGCCGCGTACGGGACCCCGAAAACCAAGAACCGCCTTCAGGCTTTCTAAGGCCGTAAATTTTTGATTTCACTCTTCAATGCCTATCACAGTTTCGGAGGCCATGGAAAGCCCAGGTGGCACAAAACCCCCCCAAATGACCCCATTTTGGAAAGTAGACACCCCAAGCTATTTGCTGAGAGGTATAGTGAGTATTTTGCAGACCTCACTTTTTGTCACAAGGTTTTGAAAATTGAAAAAAGAAAAAAAAAAAATTTTTTTTCTGGTCTTTCTTCATTTTCAAAAACAAATGAGAGCTGCAAAATACTCACCATGCCTCTCAGCAAATAGCTTGGGGTGTCTACTTTCCAAAATGGGGTCATTTGGGGGGGGGTTGTGCCATCTGGGCATTTTATGGCCTTCAAAACTGTGATAGGTAGTGAGGAGTGAAATCAAAAATGTATGCCCTTAGAAATCCTGAAGGTGGTGCTGGGTTTTCGGGGCCCCGTACGTGGCTAGGCTCCCAAAAAGTGCCACACATGTGGTATCCCCGTACTCAGGAGAAGCAGCTGAATGTATTTTGGGGTGCAATTCCACATATGCCCATGGCCTATGTGAGCAATATATCATTTAGTGACAACTTTTTGTAAATTTTTTTTTTTTTTTTTTTTTTTTGTCATTATTCAATCACTTGGGACAAAAAAAATAAATATTCAATGGGCTCAACATGCCTCTCAGCAATTTCCTTGGGGTGTCTACTTTCCAAAATGGGGTCATTTGGGGGGGGTTTGTACTGCCCTGCCATTTTAGCACCTCAAGAAACGACATAGGCAGTCATAAACTAAAAGCTGTGTAAATTCCAGAAAATGTACCCTAGTTTGTAGACGCTATAACTTTTGCGCAAACCAATAAATATACGCTTATTGACATTTTTTTTACCAAAGACATGTGGCCGAATACATTTTGGCCTAAATGTATGACTAAAATTTAGTTTATTGGATTTTTTTTATAACAAAAAGTAGAAAATATCATTTTTTTTCAAAATTTTCAGTCTTTTTCCGTTTATAGCGCAAAAAATAAAAACGGCAGAGGTGATCAAATACCATCAAAAGAAAGCTCTATTTGTGGGAAGAAAAGGACGCAAATTTCGTTTGGGTAGAGCATTGCATGACCGCGCAATTAGCAGTTAAAGCGACGCAGTGCCGAATTGTAAAAAGTGCTCTGGTCAGGAAGGGGGTAAATCCTTCCGGGGCTGAAGTGGTTAAAGAAGAAGAGAATTGTGCGCTGCATTTCCAGATTTCATCATTTGCCGCGTCACAAATGTTAATTCTCCTTTACGAGCGCTAGTTTACAAGACCGACCGCTTCCGGCTCGTCCTTGCTTCCCGAGCATGCGTGTTTGTAACTTTGGACTTTTCTCCGACGGACTTGTGTACACACGCTCGGAAAAAATCCGACAACAGACATTTGTCCGCGGAAAATTTTAAAACCTGCCATCCAACATTTGTCCGCGGAAAATCCGACAACATTTGTCCGATGGAGCGTACACGCGGTCGGATTTACCGGCAACAGCCTGTCATCACACAATTCCCGTTGGAAAGTCCGATCGTGTGTACGAGGCTTTAGGCTCCTGGAGAAGTCGCCTTGGGCCTCAAGCTAAATGAGGTCTCCACCCCGAGCCTGACATGCTGTGGGAGAACAGGCCTCACCTTCCACACTTGCTTTGTTTTTTTGTAAGAGGCCATCATTCCGAACTCTTTCAGAGTCATTTTTGCTAACGGGGCATTTAATAAAGTCCACAAAGAAGTATAAGGTCAAAAAGTTGTCAGTCTAAAAAAAAAAAAAAAAAAGTCATCTTTTTTTTTTTTCTTTTTTATGCTTCTCTACACTGTAAAGATATCTATTCTCCTAAGACCCGTCTACTGACTGAGAAAATGTGTGCGTTTCCATGACAACCTACAAAAACTGATAGTGAGCTTCCCGAACCTTGAAACGTACAACAGTGAATAGAATTCTTAAATATTAAATGAAAAAAAAAAATAAAAAATAGGAGTGTTTCAGCCATCTTCCCGGCTTCCATAATACTCCCGGGGAGGTGTTATCTACATCTTGAACTTCACCGCGTGTTCTGTAGTTTTATATATATATTTTATTTATTTTTTATTTTTTTTCAATTCGCCAGTAAGCTTTTCCTTGATATTGATCTCTTACCCTTATAAGTAATGCAGAGAGTGAAAGATGATATCTGCAAATAGGTTTCTCCATTTGCGCACCATTTATCGCTGAGAGAGAAGAGGAGGCAAAAGTTCCCAGATGGACTTTTCTGTATTTTCTGTATGTAGACTGGAGTAGCCAAAGCAAAATAGAATTAGTTATATATTTTAAAGGAAACCTGTCATTATAGATACACTATATTACCAAAAGTATTGGGACACCTGCCTTTACACACACATGAACTTTAATGGCATCCCAGTCTTATGCCCCGTACACACGGTCGGATTTTCCGATGGAAAATGTCTGATCGGAGCGTGTTGTCGGAAATTCCGACCGTGTGTGGGCTCCATCACACATTTTCCATCGGATTTTCCGACACACAAAGTTGGAGAGCAGGAGATAAAATTTTCCGACAACAAAATCCGTTGTCGGAAATTCCGATCGTGTGTACACAAATCCGACGGACAAAGTGCCACGCATGCTCAGAATAAATAAAGAGATGAAAGCTATTGGCCACTGCCCCGTTTATAGTCCCGACGTACGTGTTTTACGTCACCGCGTTCAGAACGATCGGATTTTCCGACAACTTTGTGTGACCGTGTGTATGCAAGACAAGTTTGAGCCAACATCCGTCAGAAAAAATCCTAGGATTTTGTTGTCGGAATGTCCGAACAAAGTCCGACCGTGTGTACGGGGCATTAGTCCGTAGGGTTCAATATTGAGTTGGCCCACCCTTTGCAGCTATAACAGCTTCAACTCTTCTGTGAAGGCCGTCCACAAGGTTTAGGAGTGTGTCTATGGGAATGTTTGACCATTCTTCCAGAAGCGCATTTGTGAGAACAGGCACTGATGTTGGAAGAGAAGGTCTGGCTCACAGTCTCCACTCTAATTCACCCAAAGGTGTTCTGTCGGGTTAGGGTCAGGACTCTGTGCAGGCCAGTTAAGTTCCTCCACCCCAAACTCGCTCATCCATGTCTTTATGGACCTTGCTTTGTGCACTGGTGCGCAGTCATGTTGGAACAGGAAGGGGCCATCCCCAAACTGTTCCCACAAAGTTGGGAGCATGAAATTGTCCAAAATGTCTTGGTATGCTGATGCCTTAAGAGTTCCCTTCACCGGAACTAATGGGGCCAAACCCAACCCCTGAAAAACAACCCCCCCACACCATAATCCCCCCTCCACCAAATGGTTTGGACCAGTGCACAAAGCACCCCAAACTTGCTCATCCATGTCTTTATGGACCTTGCTTTGTACACTGGTCCAAATCATTTGGTGGAGGGGGGAGCCCTGACCTCAACCTGATAGAACACCTTTGGGATGAATTAGAGCACAGACTGAGAGCCGGGCCTTCTCGTCCAGCATCAGTGCCTGACCTCACAAATGCTCTTCTGGAAGAATGGTCAAACATTCCCATAGACACCCTCCTAAACCTTGTGGACGGCCTTCCCAGAAGAGTTGAAGCTGTTATAGCTGCAAAGGGTGGACCAACTCCATATTGAACCCTACAGACAAAGACTGGAATGCCATTAAAGTTCATGTGTGTGAGAAGGCAGGCGTACCAATACTTTTGGTAATATAGTGTAAATGTAGTCTGCCACCACTGAAAATGCTAACTGCCTGACCTGCATGACCCTCTCACATCAATCATGTGAATCATGGTCCTGGAATAAGAATTATAATAAGGGCTGTTTTCTTACTTTCTGTCAGAAACCATGAAATCAGGCCGAGACAGAAGTACAGTTAAATCACACTTGTTTAATAGAACAAACATATTCAAAACATAGCCAGAGTCCAGGAACCAGAACGGATGATCAGACAAGCCAAACATCAGGGAGCCGGAGATGAGCGTAGTAAAAGGGCAAGCAGGATCTGGAGCCAGAAGGGATGTCAGCCAAGCAAGTCTTTTAACAGGAATGCAGGAGAGCGTCTCTGTGATGTTGACCAAGGCGAAGGGAGAGATCCTCTGGGCTGGTTGGCTTAAGTAGACAGGACTGACGAGCAGGATATCATCATCAGCTGGGTAACTGTGGAGAGATAGGAGCTGGCAATTAGCCGACAGCTGAGCGGCCAGCTCAGAGAAGGAAGGGCTGAGCCCAGCCCTGACAAGAACATATGCTTCTAGGGACTGGGACAATGGGACACGGATGGAAAAGATTTGATGTTAGTTCTACCTAACTGGGAATTTCCAGTGGAGAAATTGTTATGACCATCAAGAGACAGAAGAATACAGCATATGACTGAGACTGTGGGCATCTCCAACAACAAAATATTTTTGGGGAGAATGGACACTAAACACAAAATCTGGGTTATCTAAGAGAGACACTTTCTTGACCTGTATGCTTCTGAATGAAGATCCCCACACATTTACCCCCCTAAATTCTGTGACACGTAGTCGTTATGCACTGTATTGGGCACTGCTGTGTTACACATTTCACAGAGCCTGCCTTCTGAACTACAGAGGTGCTGAGAGGAGGAATCATAGTAGGCGGAGTTAGTAAAGGAATCATTGCTTGCATGCAGCACGGTACCATGGGATATGTAGTCCTTAGGAGCTTAAAGTAAACAGCAGTGGAAAAATTGCAAAGCATGCAGGAAATCTAGGAAGTGGTGGAAAGAGACAGCCAGCCGACAGGCAGAACTTAAAACATGAAAGTAGATTCTTCAAGTAAGCCACTATCGGATTGTCAAATATAAATATTGTTTGTATTGCGATTACAATGTTATAAAATAAAAGTTTATAGCTGTGACCATAGTTTTGCTTTAAAGTGGATTTTCACTGCATCTGAACGCCACAAACCAAAAACACTATTTAAATCTTTTTTAATATTCAAAGCAAACTCCCCCATCCATCTGTATCTCCATGCTTTATTTTGTTGAGAACGCACTTTGAAACCCCCCCCTAGCATTTCTGGCCGTGGCCATCTTATGTAGGGGCAGATGATTCATTTACTTCCTGTAATTCATCTGCCCTTAGCTCAAGCATCCATGCAGGAGAGGGTGTGTTTAGCTGAGAAAACCCCTCCTCCTCTCCACCCCTTCTAAAGACTCCTGGCATGTATGACATCATTTGCCTAGGCAAGAAACCAGGAAGTAACTGAAGAAATGTAAAAAAAAAAAGTAAATCTGATAAACCTTCTTATCTATTTACTAATGCTAGCAGCGTGAGAATTAAAAATAATCAATGTTAATTGAGAGAGTGAAGTTCCACTTTAAGCCAGAAGGAGCACTGGACACTTGTTGTAGTTTGGACTCCCAACACGTGTTTGGCTCACCTTCTGGCTCAACTTTATATATAGCCGGCATCTCCAAACTTTCTAACCAAAGGGCCAATTTAATGACCTTCAGACATTAGGAGGGCCTGAGGAAGAAGACAATGCCCCAGGATCAGAGCAACTACATAATACTATAGACCTGGAGGTCAGTGGGAGTAAAAGAATTAAATAGTGCCTGTGGTTAGTAGGAGGAAGAATAGTGCCCCATCATTGGTATCAGTGGAAGGAATAGTGCTCCATGATTAGTATCAGTGGTAAGAAGACAGCCCCATTGTTGGTGTCAGTGGGAGGAATTGTGTCCCATCATTGTTCCTAGGAGGAATGGTGCCCCATCGTTGATATCAGTGGTAGGAAGAGTGCCCCATCATTGGTGTTGATGGGAGGAATAATACACCCATCATTGCTGTCAGTGGGAGGAATAGTGCCTCATCATTGGTGTCAGCAGGAGGAATAGTGCCCCATCATTGATGTTGATGGAAGGAATAGTGCCCCATCATTGGTATCCGTGAAAGGAATAGTGCCCCATCATTGGAATCAGTGGTCGGAAGAATGCCCCATTGTTGGTGTCAGCGGGAGGAATAGTGCCCCATGATTAGTATCGGTGGTAAAAAGAGAATCCCATCATTGGTATTAGTAGAAGAATAGTGCCTCATCATTGTTGTTTCTAGGAGGAATGGTGCCCCATCATTTGTGTCAGTGGGAGGAATAGTGCCCCATCATTGGTGTCAGTGGGAGGAATTATGCCCCATCATTGGTGTCAGTGGGAGGAATTATGCCCCATCATTGATGTCAGTGGAAGGAATTATGCCCCTTTATTGGTGTCAGTGGTAGGAATAGTGCCCCATCATTGGTGTTAGAAGGAATAGTGCTGCATTGTTGGTGTCAGTGATGGGAATATTTGCCTATTTTTGGTGTCACTGGGGGGGGGAATTGTACCCCATTTCAGTGGAAGGAATAGTGCACCAAGGGCCGGATAATGTAAATCAAAGGGCCACATCTGGCCTGTGTGGGCTGCAGTTTGGAGACCCCTGATATATAGCAAAGAAAACCCAACTGAGGTTCTAACCCTTTCATATTGCCATCTAAATGTAAAAAAAAAATATTGGCCTTACACATCCTTGAACTCCTATGTTGCATACAGACCTCTGTGTTGGCATTCTCTCCAGACTAGGCCAAGCGTTCCTCCACCAGAAGACACGATTACCAGATTACCAAATCTTCAAAGTATCATTTCCGGGTGTAGTCGGCCTTTAAATGTTTGCAAATATAAGATCCTTTGTTTGACTTTGTATTTTCCTTTAAACATCCTTTCATCTGTCTCCGGTGCTTACTTGATCCCGATGACAAGGAGTAAATATTTAAGCTGCTTAATGTGCATTAGTTTAATGGCTCTTCGTGTTTGTCAATTCAGAGAAAAATGATTCCCGCATTAAAGAGTTCAGTTACGCGGCGCAAACATCGTCTGAGCCCCCCCTCCCCCCCGGGGAACGACATGATACACTGAAAGTTTCCACCCCGAGCTCTTAATATGCCGGCGCTGCTCACTTGGAATCCCCGAGGCGGACACGTATCTCCTCACCGCCGTTCGCAGGTAGATGCGTTCTGTTTTTTTTTATTGCGATGTTGCAGAAAAGAGACGCACCTTGGGGTATAATCCTGCTGATGACTCCAAGTTATCAGATAAAGGAAGAGAGACAATAAACTGCTGAGCTGATGTGTTGGAGCTTACTAAATCGCTATCGCCGCAGAGAACGTCAGACATCGCGCCGTAGATCTCTGGAACGCCGCCGTTACTCTTTTGCCTTTTGCTAAGAAGAATTTTAACATTTGTTCTCTCTGTTTTTTGCACAGGAAGGGCGCAAAGGGGGTCCTGGACGTGAACAGGTATTGGGCACTTGACCACTTGTCCAACCTTGGACGGCGGGCGATCGGCAAGTGGTTAAGTGCCCGCCGTCCAAGGTTGGACTTGATGGACTTGCGTCTTTTTTTTTCTTTTTCAACCTCGCCTACTGTGTAACTATGTTTGACGGCGGCAGTAAGTCTAGGGCAGATCTGTCTGTTTATATTGACAGATCTCCATTCTGTCCTCAGGAGAAATCGCGGGTAGCCGGCGGCCACGCGCATTGGCTCCTACATCACGTAGAGGGGGCACACGCGCATTGGCTCCTACGTCACGTGGCGCACGCGCGCGTCCCCCCTATGCTCCTTGAAGCGCCCGCCGTACAGCTACGGCGATTTGCACAGGAGTGCCTTACTTAGAGTTGCCACCTCATCCCTTTAAACCCGAACACATATTAATGACACGGGTTCTGTGGCCGATTAAGGTGGTAATTAAACTTATTTGGTGCCTTATCTGCATTAAAATCGCCTCAGAACCTGTGTAATTCATATGTGTTCGGGTTTAAAGGGATGAGGTGGCAACTCTAAGTAAGGCACTCCTGTGCAAATCGCCGTAGCTGTACGGCGGGCGCTTCAAGGAGCATAGGGGGGACGCGCGCGTGCGCCACGTGACGTAGGAGCCAATGCGCGTGTGCCCCCTCTACGTGATGTAGGAGCCAATGCGCGTGGCCGCCGGCTACCCGCGATTTCTCCTGAGGACAGAATGGAGATCTGTCAATATAAACAGACAGATCTCTGTTCTGTCAGGGGTGAGGAGACTGATCTGTTATTCCTACTGCTTATGAACGACAATCGGTCTCCTCCCCCAGGCAGTCCCACCCCCCCCCCACCACAGTTAGAAACACTCCTTAACCACTTAAGGACCGAGCCTCTTTTTGAGATTTGTTGTTTACAAGTTAAAATCTGTTTTTTTTGCTAGAAAATTACTTAGAACCCCCAAATATTATAAATTTTTTTTCTAACACCCTAGATAATAAAATGACGGTCGTTGCAATACTTTCAATCACACCGTATTTGCGCAGCGGTCTTGCAAGCGCACTTTTGGGGAAAAAATACACTTTTTTTAATTAAAAAATAAGACATCAGTAAAGTTAGCTCAATTTTTTTTTTATATTGTGAAAGATGATGTTACGCCGAGTAAATTGATACCCAACATGTCACGCTTCAAAATTGCGCCCCGCTCGTGGAATGGCGACAAACTTTTACCCTTAAACATCTCCATAGGCCACGTTTAAAAAAATTCTACAGGTTGCATGTTTTGAGTTACAGAGGAGGTCTAGGGCTAGAATTATTGCTCTCGCTCTACCGATCGCGGCGATACCTCACATGTGTGGTTTGACCACCATTTTCATATGCGGGCGCTACTCACGTATGCGTTCGCCTCTGCACGCGAGCTCGGCGGAATCGGGCGCGTTTACATTTTTTTTTTTTTCCTTATTTAGTTTACCTTTTATTTTTTATTTTTACACTGTTCTTAAAAAAAAAAAAAAATTGTGTCACTTTTATTCATTCCTACTACAAGGAATGTAAACATCCCTTTGTAATAGAAGAAAAGCATGACAGGACCTCTTAAATATGAGATCTGGGGTCAAAAAGACTTCAGATCTCATATTTACAAAAAATGCAATAATAAAAAAAAAAAATGTCATTTAAAAAAAAAAAAAAAAAAAAAAAAAAAAGAGCTATGGGTGGAAGTGACGTTTTGACATCACTTCTGCCCTGCAATGGTATGGAGACGGGTGGGGGCCATCTTCTACCTCACTCATCTCCATGCCAAGGAAGGAACAACCTCCGCCGCTGCCGACGACTCCGGTAAGCAGCGGAGGGCCCCGGAGCGCGGCCCTCTAAAAGTGATCTCGCGACGAATCTGCCACAGGGACCACTTTTATCTGAATGCGGACCGCCCGCTGAAGAAGGGGATACTGCGGTATGGCAGCTAGCTGCTACCATAAAAACGATATTTGTTGCCTTATCTGCATTAAAATAGCCTCAGAACTTGTGTAATTCATATGTGTTCGGGTTTAAAGGGATGAGGTGGCAACTCTAAGTAAGGCACTCCTGCGCAAATCGCTGTAGCTGTACAGCGGGTGCTTCCAGGAGTATAGGGGGCGTGTGCGCGCGCTCCCGCTATGTGACGTAGGAGCCAATGTGCGTGGCCGCCGGCTACCCGCGATCGCTCCTAAGAAGGACAGAACGGAGATCTGTCAATGTAAACAGACAGATCTCCGTTCTGTCAGGGGTGAGGAGACCGATCTGTTATTCCTACTGCTTAGGAACATTGATCAGTCTCCTCTCCCAGGCAGTCCCACCCCCCCCCCCCCCCCGAGTTAGAAAAACACTCCATAGGTAACACACTTAACCCCTTGATCGCCCCCTAGTGTTAACGCCTTTCTGGCCAGTGACATTTATACAGTAATCAGTGGCTATTTTTTTTAGCTCTGATCCCTGTATAAATGTCGCTGGTCTCAAAATAGTGTCAAAAATGTCCGATCTGTCTGCCGCAATGTCTCAGTCCCGATAAAAATCACAGATTGCCGCCAATACTAGTAAAAAATAATAATAAAAACGCCATAAATCTATCCTCTTTTTTGTATAACTTTTGCGCAAACCAAACAATATACACTTATTGCATTTTTTTTTTTTTTTTTTACCAAAAATATGTAGAAGAATACATATCGGCCTAAACTGAGGAAGAAATTAGTTTTTTTTTATCTTTTTTTTTTTTAAGGGATATTTATTATAGCAAAAAGTAAAAAATATTGCTGTTTTTTTCAAAATTGTCGCTCTTTTTTTGTTTATAACGCAAAAAATAAAAACCGCAGAGGTGATCAAATACCACCAAAAGAAAGCTCTACTTGTGGGGAAAAAAGGACGTCAATTTGGTTTGGGTACAGAGTCGCACGACCGCGCAATTGTCAGTTAAAATGACGCAGTGCCGTATCGCAAAAAATGTTGCAACCTATTGGCGGCAATGGCACTGTTCCAATCGGTGCGACACCGATTTTTACGGCACCACACCGATCTGCAAAAGTAGTTCCTGCAATACTTTTGACGATTTCTGGTGCGACTTCAATAGACATCTGTGCATGAAACCACACAGATGTCTATCAAGTAGCACCTGAAATCGCGCTGACCTTGCTACTTTGAAATCGCACTACTTCAAGTGAAGTAGCGTGATTTCAAAGTAGCATCAATGTGAACCAGGGCTAATAGCGGGATCATTTTGTATAGCTCGTTTTTAAGGCTCTGTTTCCACTATTGCAACCCCAAAGTCGCGCTATTTACAGTGCGGCTTTGCAATGTGATTTTTGATGTGATGTCATGCGACCGGTGAACACCAAGTGAGAACAAGTCGCACTGAAGTCGGAACAAAGTAGTGCAAAAACCTTTTTTGAAGTCGCACCAATTAGAGCGGGGACCATTGAAATACATGGGTTTTTTACTTGTCATGCGACTTAGATGTGTCAAGTCGCACAACAACTCGCAGTAGTGGAAACCGAGCCCAAAGATCCCCCGAGACCACATTCAGTTTAATGCTCTTCATACAGTAACAGAGCAAACCTGTAAATCATGGTAAGAATCCCTCGTGCGGCAAGCCATGCCTATGGGTAATATTTGAATTGCCTCTTTATTAAATGCCGGTGTTGTGTAGGCTCATTCCCGGCGACGTCACCGTTCTGTATTCTTTTCCTCCGCATTAACCAGTCGATGGTTCATCTACCTTATTGGTGTGTCCGCTTGCTTTCGCCTCCACTCCTTCGCTGGGCGTTAACAGGTTGATTTCATAGCTGTCATTTTTAATTTGCTCTTTAATATCGGCGGTCAGGGAAAGGGATCAGGTTGTAAGTTTTCTGAATGAATTATGGGAGTTTATGCTCCTTCGATGCCAAGGGGAATTCATATTCTGTCTAAACTGACTGCATTAAGGGGACAACTGGGGAATCTAGAATATATGGCTGAATCGTCTGATATTAAATATCCCAGTAATGCATTCTGGAAGATTTGTTTTCCAACGTTAATAATATTCACTTAGGAAGGTAATGGAAAATATGCCGAAGTGCCTTGTCTTTACAGAGAATTGTGCATATTATACTATTTTAATGCATATTTCTAAAGAGGTACAATATATGGCCAAATGTGCATGGACATCTGACCATCACACCTACTACAGTCAGGTCCATAAATATTGGGACATTGGCACAATTCTAATCTTTTTGGCTCTATACACCACCACAATGGATTTGAAACGAACAAGATGTGCTTTAACTGCAGACTTTCAGCTTTAAGGCCCCTTTCACACGGACGGATAGTATGGTGCTTTTAGCTGCGGATTTTCTAATTTTCTACCGCAGCTAAAAGCACACAATTCTTTCCTATGGCCCCACTCACACACTGTGTTTAGCTGCGAATTCGATACATGCGGTTCTGTGCGGATAGAAAAAATAGAATTGACTGCGTCCAGGAGCGATTTAGCAGGTATTCGCAGTGCACTGTGTCAGCTGCGGATAACAGCGCCGAGCTGCTCATCGGGATGATTTTTCCTTTCCCAATGAGCGACAAGCACGGGGATCCGACTCGGATCCCTGCCAATGCCCGGCACTGTTTGGTATGAATCTTGAGGGGGAACTCCATGCCAAATTTGCCCCCATACCAGGATCTTCGGTCTGGTACGGATGTTAAAGGCGTGGGGTCCCCACCAAAATCCATACCAGACCCTTATCTGAGCACACAGCCCGGCCGGTCAGGAAAGGGGGTGGGGACGGGCGAGCACCCCCCCCTCCTGAGCCGTACCAGGCCGCATGCCCTCAACATGGGGGGTTGGTGCTTTGGGGGAGGGGGCGCCCTGCGGCCCCCCCACCACAAAGCACCTTGTCCCCATGTTGATGAGGACAAGGGCCTCTTCCCGACAACCCTGGCCGTTGGTTGTCGGGGTCTGCGGGCCAAGGGCTTATCGGAATCTGGGAGCCCCCTTTAATAAGGGGGCCCCAAGATCCCGGCCCCCCACCCTATGTGAATGAGTATGGGGTACATGGTACCCCTACCCATTCACCTAGTGAAAAAGTGTCAATAAAAAAAAAACACTACACAGGTTTTTAAAGTAATTTATTAGACAGCTCCGGGGGTCTTCTTCCGGCCTCGGGGGTCTCTCCGGTTCTTCTCCGCGCTCTCCGGGTCTTCTGCCGGGCTCCTCCACTATCTTCTGCTCTTTTGCCACTCTTTTTTGCTAGCAGAGGAGCCCGGTCTGCTGCCTTCTGCCTTCTTCCCTCTTCTCTTCTTCCGGCCGGGCTGCGTGCTTGGATCGGGGTTTGTTATGGATTTTGGGGGGGACCCCATGCTGTTTTTTTGGCATAGGGGGTTTCCCTTAACATCCATACCAGACCGAAGGGCCTGGTATGCCCCTGGGGGGGGAACCCACGCCGGTTTTTATTTAAAATTTGGTGTGGAGTTCCCCCTCAAGATTCATACCAAGCAGTGCGAGTTGGTACCCTGTCGGGTTGCCATGGAAATGGCAAACCGCAGCTAAACGCAACCGCAGCTAACCGCACTGTGCAAATGCAGCTGATCGCAGTGCCTGGAGTCCTGAATTTCACAGGAAAGAAACATGCTTTTAACTGCGGCAGAATAGCCGTCCGTGTGAAAGGCACCTAATTTGAGGGTATTTACATCCAAATCAGGTGAACGGCGTAGGAATTACAACAGTTTGTATATGTGCCTCCCACTTTTTAAGGGACCAAAAGTAATGGGACAGATTAACAATCATCCATCAAACTTTCACTTTTTAATACTTGGTTGCAAATCTTTTGCAGTCAATTACAGCCTGAAGTCTGGAACGCATAGACATCACCAGACGCTGGGTTTCATCCCTGGTGATGCTCTGCCAGGCCTCTACTGCGACTGTCTTCAGTTCCTGCTTGTTCTTGGGGCATTTTCCCTTCAGTTTTGTCTTCAGCAAGTGAAATGCATGCTCAATCGGATTCAGGTCAGGTGATTGACTTTGGCCATTGCATAACATTCCACTTCTTTCCCTTAAAAAAACTCTTTGGTTGCTTTCGCAGTATGCATCGGGTCATTGTCCATCTGCACTGTGAAGCGCCGTCCAATGAGTTCTGAAGCATTTTGCTGAATATGAGCAGATAATATTGCCCGAAACACTTCAGAATTCATCCTGCTGCTTTTGTCAGCAGTCACATCATCAATAAATACAAGAGAACCAGTTCCATTAGCAGCCATACATGCCCACGCCATGACACTACCACCACCATGCTTCACTGATGAGGTGGTATGCTTTGGATCATGAGCAGTTCCTTTCCTTCTACATACTCTTCTCTTCCCATCACTCTGGTACAATTTGATCTTGGTTTTATCTGTCCATAGGATGTTGTTCCAGAACTGTGAAGGCTTTTTTAGATGTTGTTTGGCAAACTCTACTCTGGCCTTCCTGTTTTTGAGGCTCACCAATGGTTTACATCTTGTGGTGAACCCTCTGTATTCACATTTGACACACATACACCTACCTCCTGGAGAGTGTTCTTGGTCTGGCCAACTGTTGTGAAGGGTGTTTTCTTCACCAGGGAAAGAATACTTCGGTCATCCACCACAGTTGTTTTCCATGGTCTTCCGGGTCTTTTGGTGTTGCTGAGCTCTCCAGTGCGTTCTTTCTTTTTAAGGATGTTCCAAGCAGTTGATATGGCCACACCTAATGTTTTTGCTATCTCTCTGATGGGTTTGTTTTGTTTTTTCAGCCTAATGATGACTTGCTTGACTGATGGTGACAACTCTTTGGATCTCATATTGAGAGTTGACAGCAACAGATTCCAAATGCAAATAGCACACTTGAAATGAACTCTGGACCTTTTATCTGCTCCTTGTAAATGGGATAATGAGGGAATAACACACACCTGGCCATGGAACAGCTGAGCAGCCAATTTGGTCCCTTAAAAAGTGGGAGGCACATATACAAACTGTTGTAATTCCTACACCGTTCACCTGATTTGGATGTAAATACCCTCAAATTAAAGCTGAAAGTCTGCCGTTAAAGCATATCTTGTTCGTTTCATTTCAAATATATTGTGGTGATGTATAGAGCCAAAAAGATTAGAATTGTGTTGATGTCCCAATATTTATGGACCTGACTGTATATGGTAAACAGTATGTAGACATCTGACCATCACACCTCCCATATAGACAGCAGTATGTGGGCAGACCTCCAAGTTCATGTGCTTTCAGTGAAGGGTACTGTTATTGCTACAGCATACAGACATTTTTGACAATTTTGCTCGTGGTTAAAGTTTAGGGAAGACCCTTCTTTGTTCCAGCATGACCGTGCCCTGTGGACAAAGGCAGCTACAGTAGGACATGGTTTGATGAGTTTGGGGTGAAAGTTGAGTGCCCTGACCTCCACCCTACTGAACTCATTTCGGATGAATGGCAATGCCATTTAATAGCCAGGTCTTCTCATCCAACATCAGTACCTGACCTCACACATGCTCTTTTTGGCTGAATTGACACAAATTCTCTTAGGCACGCTCCAAAATATTGTGGCAGGTCTTCCCAGAAAACTGGAGGCTGTTATGGCGGCAGAGGGGGATGGGGGTGGGGGCTATTCAGTATCGATGTCCATGATACTGGAAGTGGGATGACAAACAAGCTCATATGTGATGGTCAGGTGTCCACAAACCTTTCACCATACAGTGTAAGTGCAAAAACTTCTAAAGATTGTAACAACTCCTCGCTCAGTGTTGTTTAAAAAAAAAAAAAGGTGAAACATAAGCCTCGGTTCACACTGGGACGACTTGTCAGGCGACCTAGTCGCCTGACATGTAGCGTCCCGTTCTGTGCAATGGAACCGTTCTAATCGGAGCGACTTAGAAAAAGGATCCTGTACGACTTTGGGGGCGACTTGCATTGACTTCTATACAGGGTCGCCTGAGGCAGTCGCGCTGTAAGTCATGCTGCTTCAGTGTGAACCGACTGTAAGAGTTTTTTATTGTTTGATACATTGTAAGTGAACTGGAAATAGATTCTGACCCGGAATCAAGACAGATAATAGGCATCTCACTGAATATTCTTTGTCCCACTGGGTGGAACTGCTCCTCTTACTTTACTTACATTTCCCCCCTACATTTCTCAATGTTTGAATACGTTTATGTTAAATAACAAAAGGTTTGCCAGCTCTCTATGGAGCTTCGGTGCCCTCATTTATGCAAGTGTAAGCTTCTCTTCTTCACCTCTGACCTTTAGCTGAAAAGTAAGGAAAGCAATGAGATTTTGTATCTTTACTTGCTGCAACCCATCTTTCCTAGTTTAAAGGGTCAGTACACCCAAAATGATGAAGAGTTAAATCCCCTTACTGCCTCCTCTCCTCTATCTCTCATTGACTTTGTCAGTTAGATCTCTGCTGTGACAGTACATCTGCTGTGCCCATTATGAGGGGTTCCCACCATCCCTGTGCAGAGTTACCAGGTCTGTACACCTGCTGTGCCCATTATGAGGGGTTTCTATAATCCCTGTGCTGGGTTCCCAGGTCTGTAGACCTGCTGTGCCCATTATGAGGGGTTCCCACCATCCCTGTGCTGAGTTCCCGGGTCTGTACACCTACTGTGCACAAAGCAAGGTCCATAAAGACATGGATGAGCGAGTTTGGGGTGGAGGAACTTGACTGGCCTGCACAGTCAACCCAATAGAACACCTTTTGGGATAAATTAGAGCGGAGACTGCGAGCCAGGCCTTCTCATGCAACATCAGTGCCTGACCCCACAAATGCTCTTCTGGAAGAATGGTTAAACATTCCCATAGACACACTCCTAAACCTTGTGGACGGCCTTCCCAGAAGAGTTGAAGCTGTTATGACTGCAAAGGGTGGGCCAACTCAATATTGAACCCTACGGACTAAGATTGGGATGTCATTAACCACTTGAGATCCACGCTATAGCCGAATGACGGCTACATCGCGGATCTGCTTTGCCGGGACCACGTGCATTGACGTTGTCCCGTGCACGAGCGGCCTGCGCGCCCTGTGATCAGCGAGTCTATGAGACTCCCCTGATCACAGATCGGAGCAAGGGGTCGATCACGACTCCTTAACGCGTGATCAGCTGTCAGCCAATGACAGCTGATCATGTGATGTCAACAGAGCCGGTAATCGGCTATTTTTTCTCCTTGGGCTGACAGCGTGAGGAGGAAAAAAAAAGCCGATCACCGGCGGCCGAGAGAGGGACATCAGTCCCGATCATGGAGATCTGCCACCAGATCACCAGTGCCCACCTGTGCCCCCTGCCAGTGCCACCTAGCAATAGGCAGCAGTACCGCCTACCAGTGCCCACAGTGCCACCCATCGGTGCCCACAGTGCCACCCATCAGTGCCCACAATCAGTGCCTCAACAATAGTGCTGCACATGTGTCACCTACCAGTGCTCATCAGTGCCGCCCATCAGTCCCCATCAGTGCCACCTATCAGTGGCACCTATCAGTGCCCATCCGTGCCACCCATCCGTGCCACCCATCAGGGCCCATCAGCAGCCATCAGTGCCGCCTTAACTGTGCCTATCCGTGCCCATCAGTGCAGCCTATCAGCGCATATCAATGAAGGAGAAAAATTACCTGTTTGCAAAATTTTATAACAAACTATGAAACATGATTTTTTTTTTTTTTCAAAATTTTCCATCTTTTTTTGTTTGTTTAGCAAAAAATAAAAATCCCAGCTGTGATTAAATATCACCAAAAGAAAGCTCTATTTGTGGGAATAAAAATGTCATTTGGGTACAGTGTTGTATGACCGCGCAATTGTCATTCAAAGTGCGTCAGCGCTGAAAGCTGGAAATTGGTCTTGGCGGGGTGGGGTTTATGTGCGTGTAAAGGCAGGTGTCCCAATACTTTTGGAATTATTGTGTATATTTAATTGGGTAATGGGTGCAGCCGGTGCTGTCATTACTGAATTAGATGTTGAAGGTGTATAATTATTATCCTTTCATGAAGCAATAAACAACCGGAGTAACAGGTGATATTGGCTATTAAGCGTCTATTTATTTATTGATATTTTTTTAACATAACATCTATAATGAGATGAGCAAGTTTCCAAATCAGACCGTTTTGTGCACAGATCAGAACAAATGGTTTTAATTCCCTTTCTTCCCCCGACATAATTTTCCTCCAACTGAAGAGAAGTGTACCTCAATGGCTGCATGATTACACTAATTGCTGGTATAACGAGGCTATCTGTCACTCCGCTAATTCCTCAAATTGCACGAGTGAACCCGTTTTTGATTCCACATAATAAGTAGAGCCTCTTCGAAACAATTACCTAGTTTTGTCTGGAAGACGGTTCATGAAATGAAAGAGCTTCACGGCTGATGAGGATGTTCAGTGATGCCCCTTGTCAATCTGCTGGCCTTTGTTGATCTCCGTACATCGAGATCCTGCTCTTCTTCCCCCTCGCCAATCATCCTTTTATTCATTGTTCTCCGGCTTGTTCTGCGCCTGGCCCATCAGCGAGGGACGAATGTCTCTGTGTGATGGATGACACCAGCGTTTTTCTAAAGGCAAGGCACTTTGTTACATGCTGGGCGATGTGCTGCTTTGACATTCGGTCAGGTAACTTCAAGCGGGGCAAAGTCCAAAGCTTCAAACCTTTCCTGCAATGGCCCTTGGATGAGAGCAGACTGAGGATTTTAATTTGGATGAAATCATGACGATCCACCACTTATGGACCGAGCCTCTTTCTGAGATTTGTTGTTTACAAGTTAAAAACATGTTTGTTTTTTTTTTGCTAGAAAATTACTCAGAACCCCCAAACATTATACTTTTTTTTTTTTCTCTAACACCTAGAGCATTGATGGCGAACCTTGGCACCCCAGATGTTTTGGAACTACATTTCCCATGATGCTCAGCTACACTTTAGAGTGCATGAGCATCATGGGAAATTTAGTTCCAAAACTGGGGTGCCAAGGTTCGCCATCACTGCCCTAGAGAATAAAATGGCGGTCGTTGCAATACTTTCTGTCACACCGTATGTGCACAGCGGTCTTACAAACGCACTTTTTTTTTGGAAAAAATACACTTTTTTAAATTAAAAAATAAAACAAAAGTAGAGTTAGCCCAATTTTTTTTAATATTGTGAAAGATAATGTTACGCTGAGTAAATTGATACCCAACATGTCACGCTTCAAAACTGCGCCCCGCTCATGGAATGGCGACAAACTTTTACCCTTAAAACTCTCCATAGGCCACGTTTAAAAAATTCTACAGGTTGCATGTGTTGAGTTACAGAGGAGGTCTAGGGCTAGAATTATTGCTCTCGCTCCACCGATCACGGTGATACCTCACATGTGTGGTTTGAACACCGTTTTCATATGCGGGCGCTACTTACGTATGCGTTCGCTTCTGCGTGCTAGCTCGGCGGGACATTTAAATTTTTTTTTTTCTTATTTATTTTACCTTTTATTCTTTATTTTTACATTCTTCTTTTTTTTTTTTTAAATTGTGTCACTTTTAGTCCTATTACAAGGAGTGTAAACATCCCTTGTAATAGAAAAAAAGCATGTCAGGACCTCTTAAATATAAGATCTGGGGTCAAAAGGACCAGATCTCATATTTACACTAAAATGCATTAAAGAAAAAAAAAAAAAAAAAAAGTCCCTTTCAGAGCTATGTGCAGAAGTGATGTTTTGACGAGGTTGTCTAAGGAATCAGGCAGGAAGCTGTCCAACATCTCAGGTGGCTCAGCAGGAAGACAAGCTGTCAGCCACAGCAGAGGTCACAGGTTCAAATCAGAGTCCTGAAAGGCGCACAAATCCTTAAGCTTGCCCATTTTTGCTGCTTTCAAAACATCAACTTCAGAGACAACATGTTCATTTTCTGCCTAATATATCCCACCCACTTTCACGTGCCACTGTAACAAGATAATTAGTTCTCCCCAGACTAAATGGTCAGGGGAGAGGAGAGAGATTGTGTGTTCCTACTAAGTAGGAACACTGATCCCTTTCCTCCTCTAGTCAGCCACATTCTCCCCCCACATTTAGAACACACCTAGGGAACACATTTAACCCTTTGATCGCCCCCTAGTGTTAACCCCTTCCCTGCCAGTGACATTTATACAGTTATCAGTGGCTTTTTTTTTTAGCACTGATCGCTGTATGAATGTCACTGGTCCCAAAAAAGTGTCACCAGTGTCCGTTGTGTCCGTCGCAATGTTGCAGTCCTGATATAAATCGCAGATCACCGCCATTACTAGTAAATAAAAAAATAATAAAAATGCCATAAATCTATTCCCTATTTTATAGACACTATAACTTTTGCGCAAACCAATCGATATACGCTTATTGCGATTTCATTTTTTTTTTTACCAAAAATATGTAAAAGAATACCTATCGGACTAAACTGATGACGAAATTAGTTTTTTTTTTTTTTTTTTTTTTTTTTTTTTAGATTTTTGGGGATATTTATTATAGCAAAAACTAAAAGATATTGTGTTTTTTTTTTTTCAAAATTGTCGCTTTTTTTTTATTTCTATCGCAAAAAATAAAAACTGCAGAGGCGATCAAATACTACCTCCTCTATTTCTGGGGAAAAAAGGACATAAGTTTTGTTTGGGCACAGCGTCGCACAATCGCGCAATTGTCAGTTAAAGCAACGCAGTGCCGTATCGCAAAAATGGCCTGGTCAGGAAAGGGGGCAAATCCTTCTGGGGCTGAAGTGGTTAATCAATGCCTTTGCACTTCCTGTTTGGCAGATTATTGTGCTCTCTCTCTCTCGTCACTCCTGCTAAGGTCCATATGTTTGTTACCGCTCGTTACCGACCTTTGACTTCTTCCTCGACTACGTTTCTGCTTGATTCCAACCTGCAACCACTTGTTACCAACCTTTGGCTTGTTTACTGACTACGCTTCTGCTTGATCCCTACCAGCTATATCTGCTACTGGACCCTGGCTTGCTCACCTCCTTGTGTGGCGATCTTGAGGACTGTGACCTGGTACTAACACGCAGAAAAACCCATCTCCACCATCAGGAGTTCTGGGAGTACAAAATTGTCCAAAATGTCTTGGTATGCTGACACCTTTGGAGTTCCCTTCACTGGAACTAAGGGGCCAAGCCCAACCCCAACCCCAACCCCTAAAGAAAATAAAAACCCACACCATAATCCCCCCCTTCTCTTAATGATTTGGAGGGGTGGCCCAATACTTTTGCCAATATAGTGTGGATGAGTGAGTTTGGGGTGGAGGAACTTGACTGGCATGCACAGAGCCCTGACCTCAACCCGATAGAACACCTTTGGGATAAATTAGAGCGGAGACTGCAAGCCACCTGACCTCACAAATGCTCTTCTGGAAGAATGGTCAAACATTCCCATAGACACACTCCTAAACCTTGTGGACGGCCTTCCCAGAAGAGATGAAGCTGTTATAGCTGCAAAGGGTGGACCAACTCAATATTGAACCCTACGGACTAAGACTGGGATGCCATAAACCGTTTGCCAACCGTCCGCCGCAGTTATACTACGTCAGAATGGCTCAGGCAGTCGAATTGCCGATTGCTCGGGGCACACGGAGAACCGGGAGCTGTGTGTGTAAACGCACAGTTACCGGTTCTCTGAGGGGTGAACTGACAGATCCTCTGTGCATACAGAGTATGAACAGGCGATCTGTTAGTTTCCCTGCACAGTCCCCTCCCCCTTTCAGTTAGAACACTTCTTAGGACACACATTAACCCCTTCACTGCCCCGTAGTGTTAACCCCTTCACTGCTAGTGACATTTTTACAGTAATCAATGCATTTTTAATCGCACTGATCGCTGTATTAATGCCAATGGTCCCAAAAATGTGTCAAAATTGTCCAATGTGCCCTCCATAATGTCGCAGTCACGATAAAAATCGCTGATCACTGCCATTACTAGTAAAAAAAAAAAATAATAATAATAAAAATGGCATAAAACTATCTCCTATTTTGTAGACGCTATAACTTTTGTGCAAACAAATCAATATACGCTTATTGCGATTTTTTTTTTTTTTACCAAAAATATGTAGAAGAATACGTATCAGCCTAAACTGAGGGAAAAAAAACATTTTTTTATATATATTTTTAGGTATATTTATTATAGCAAAAAGTAAAAAATATTGCGTTTTTTTTCAAAATTGTCGCTATTTTTTTTTGTTTATAGCGCAAAAAATAAAAACCGCAGAGGTGATCAAATACCACCAAAAGAAAGCTCTATTTGTGGGGGAAAAAGGACGTCGATTTTGTTTGGGTGCAGCGTCGCACGACCGCGCAATTGTCAGTTAAAGCGACGCAGTGCCGCATCGCAAAAAGTGCTCTGGTCTTTGGCCAGCCAAATGGTTCCGGGGCTGAAGCGGTTAAAGTTCATGTGCGTGTAAAGGCGGGCGTCCCAATACTCTTGGTAATATAGTGTATCTAATACAGGAGTGACATCACCGCTCTCCTGATATGAGTTATACCATATATTACATGAAAATCAGTCCTGTATTTAGAGGTAGGCGACACAAGGGATATATTGACTTCTATCAGCTGTATTATTCGGAGCAGAGGATCTCCGATCAGTCCTCGCTCGCTCTGCGGTGTCCTCACATGTTGAAGCTGATTTGTTCTTGTATTAGTCTTGTAAAGCAGACGTGACTCTGAATGAATTGCACAGCCTCTGCAGAAAGTAGAGAAGAGGCGTTTGCATATTGTGGAGCGTCAAGGCGTTTGGCAGTTAATCTATCAGAGCTGTGGGGATCTTGTAGACATATTCTACATGATCTGATATCAGAGCAGCTTCTGCGACGTACTTGCATTCAGCATCACATTGCCACATAATGCAGACGATTCAGATGTAGTCACATGACTATGGGCAGGGGGTCACCAGTGACCTGTGAGCTTCAGGACACTAAGCTTGTGTCCCACATTCCTATTATATTCCAGATGTGATCCGTCAGACAGCCCACCTAATATTTCCTCTTGTGCCGTTCCATTTGTTGATGGTAGTGCGAAGAAGCCGGTGAAAGCCCCAAGTCAATCGCAGTTGGAGCTTACACAGAGCCGAGGGCTCTCTCCCTGTTTCCATGTGATGGCATGGAGCCAATCGCCAAGCAATAATCCTATCACATGACAGGATGGGGAAAGGTCATATGATTCCCATTCTCAGAAGTGCAGGCTAATTCTCTTTGCTCCTGGTCACAAACTCATTTGAAGGGGGGCAAATGCAAAGCAAGTACAGTGCCTTGAAAAAGTATTCACACCCCTTGACATTTTCCACATCTTGTCATGTTACAACCAAAAATGTATTCTTATTCTGATTTTATGTGATAGACCAACACAAAGTGGCACATAATTGTGAAGTGGAAGGAAAATGATAAATGATACAAATAAATATGTGAAAAGTGTGGGGGGTACATTTGTATGGCGCCCCCCTGAGTCAATACTTTGTAGAATCCCCTTTCATTGCAATTACAGCTGCAAGTCTTTTTGGGGATGTCTCTACCAGCTTTGCACATCTAGAGAGGGACATTTTTGCCCATTCTTCTTTGCAGAATATCTCAAGCTCTGTCAGATTGGATGGAGAGCGTCTGTAAACAGCAATTTTCATGTCTTGCCACAGATTCTCAATGTGATTTAGGTCTGGACTGTGACTGGGCCATTCTAACACATGAATATGCTTTGATCTAAACCATTCCATTGTAGCTCTGGCTGGATGTTTCGGGTCGTTGTCCTGCTGGAAGGTGAGCCTCCGCCCCAGTCTCAAGTCTTTTGCAGACTCTAACAGGTTTTCTTCTAAGATTGTCCTGTATTTGGCTCCATCCATCTTCCCATCAACTCTGACCAGCTTCCCTGCCCCTGCTGAAGAAAAGCACCCCCACAACATGATTCTGCCACCACCATGTTTCACAGTGGGGATGGTGTGTTCAGGGTGATGTGCAGTGTTAGTTTTCCGCCACACACGCATTTTGCTTTAAGGACAAAAAGTTCAATTTTGGTCTCATCTGACCAGATCACCTTCTTCCACATGTTTGCTGTGTCCCCCACATGGCTTCTCACAAATTGCAAACAGGACTTTTTATGGCTTTTTTCACCAATGTCTTTCTTCTTGTCACTCTTCCATAAAGGGCAGATTTGTGGAGAACACGACTAATAGTTGTCCTGTGGACAGATTCTCCCACCTGAGCTGTGGATCTCTGCAGCTCCTCCAGAGTTACCATGGACCTCTTGGCTCTTCTCTGATGAATGTTCTCCTTGCCCGGCCGGTCAGTTTAGGTGGACGGCCATGTCTTGGTAGGTTTGTAGTTGTGCCATACATTGGTGTGCGCAGCCTATTACATTAGGGTGTGCACCCCAGAGCACAAACACATGCCTGTTTATATCAGCAGAGAAGTGGTGTCAGTAGAGCAAAGATTGGTGTCAGTGGACAGTGTTAGTAGTTTTTTTTTTAATTTTTATTATTTTTTGCAATTCTTTTTTTTTCATGATTTTTACATTAGTTTACTATGCTTCTGTTAGGATTGAAGATCAGTACAGATCACTCACTGTGTTCACTCAGAAAAAGGAAGGAGCCGGTAATAAAATATTTACCAGCCTCTTCCCCACTCCTGAAATAAGAGGAGGGAAGCTGGCAGCACTGCAGAGGGGAGAGAGGAAGTAGCACCATGCAGAATGTTTAGGGTGTGCCCAGGCACACTCGGCACACCCTGTGCGCACATCTATGGTGCCATACTCTTTCCATTCTCGGATGATGGATTGAACAGAGCTCTGTGAGATGTTCAAAGCTTGGGATATTTTTTTAATAACCTGACCCTGCTTTATACTTCTCCACAACTTTATCCTTGACCTGTCTGGTGTGTTCCTTGGCCTTCATGATGCTGTTTGTTCACTAAGGTTTTCTAACAAACCTCCGCGGGCTTCACAGAACAGCTGTATTTATACTGAGAATAAATTACACACAGGTGGACTCTGTTTACTAATTAGGTGACTTCCAAAGGCATTTGGTTCCACTAGATTTTAGTTAGGGGTATCAGAGTAAAGGGGGGCTGAATACAAATGTACCCCACACTTTTCACATATTTATTTGTAAAAAAAAATGTTAAAAACCATTTTTTATTTTCCTTCCACTTCACAATTATGTGCCGCTTTGTGTTGGTCTATCACATAAAATCCCAATAAAATACAATTACTTTTTAGGTTGTAACATGACAAAATGTGGAAAATTTAAAGGGGTTATTAATACTTTTGAAGGCACTATACCATACTTTTGAGACCCATCAGTTTTAGGCAGAGTAAACCATTAGTTTCCTCTTCACCTAATAAGCAAAGCTTAATGACAGCTTCCATTTTTAATATCTGCACAAAACGGGAAAGCGGGAAAGCGATCAGATCTGTCACGACTTGCCAGGGCCCGAGTCCAGAAATCCTTCTCAGCTGTCTGATTCCACCCATCAGTCCAGGCTTTCCAGAGCTGCAGCATTAAGCGCGCTGCTGCCGAGAGCACCCAGCCACGTTGGCTCAATTTACTTACGGTTTATCACTATTTAGCGAAGAAGCCCTCGGGTCACCGAGCTTCGGCTGTAAAATGATCAGAAGACGCGAGCCTGCTTCTCGCCAGCATCGAGCTGACACATCCCTCATCACCGCCTGGCGCACAGGAGTCTTGCAATGCATCTCGAAAGGTCAAATCTTAAAAATATCTTCGCTTTAAAGAATTCTAGGCTAAAAAGATGGATGGTGTTTTGAATAGTGAGCTGTCAAAATAAGTACAACTAATGCCGCGTACACACGGGCGGACTTTTCGACTGGACTGGTCTGACGGACCGAATCAGGCGGACAATCCGACCCGTGTGTGGGCTCCATCGGACCTGCAGCGGACTTTTTCGGTTAAAAATATGACGGACATTAGATTTGAAACATGTTTCAAATCTTTCCGACGGACTCAAATCCGATCGAAAAGTCCGCTCGTCTGTATGCTAGTCCGACCGATGCTAGGGCAGCTATTGGCTACTGGCTATGAACTTCCTTATTTTAGGCCGGTCGTACGTCATCACGTACGAATCCGTCAGACTTTGGTGTGATCGTGTGTAGGCAAGTCCGTTCTTTGGGAAAGTCCGTCGGAAGTCTGCCGAAAGTCCGTCGGATAGACCGTCGGACCAGTCTGGTCGAAAAGTCCGCCCGTGTATACGCTGCTTAATACTTTCATCCTTTTTTTTACTTGCAAAGGAAGACCACATAATAGGCAATGGGGAACCTCAACCTGACACCCTCAGAAATGTTGTACCAGTTCCCACCCACTCCTCTACATTAGGTTGACTAAGGGCATGAATAAAAAACTAAATCTGTTGCACTTAATATGATGTAAAATAAAATCTGCTGACACAAAAAGTTGCTGGATACAATTAAAAGAATATTAAAAGGAATGGTGCAGCGCTAGAAATTTTAATGTCCCAATAAAAGCTAAACAAAGTCCTCTTCATCCAAAGGAAATGGTAACACTCTATTTAGCAAGATCCATAATGAAAGGACACTCAAAAGGGAGATGTAAACACGATCACCAACACCCAAACAAACTGACCCTTACCATCAGTGTATGGGTTATACACGTGTGTGGAAAACAGATAGCAAGAGGCAATCTTCCTGGGATAGACCAACAATCCTCCAATGGAGTAGCATAAACATATTCATTCCCCTCTGAACTAAATAGAAGGTTTAAGGTCTCCTCCTTGTGACAGGTTTAAGAACCAAGTATAGTCCAGTGGATGTATGCACCTCAACAATCATGATATGTGGGGAGTAAAGAGAAAAACGCTCATTGCGCAAATTCCATCAACAAGAATATTTTATTGTATAAAGGTAAAAGCCACTCACATTTAGTAAGAAGGTATAAAGCAGAAAGAAGCGTCCAGCGCTTCTAACCACAAAGATGGGCCGCTGTGTCACCGTCCAACCGCGTCCTGCGTCACCAGTCTCTGGTCGCCCAACGTTTCGTCATCATGTTGATCACGCTCTCCTGCAATCCTGTTCAAGACTTGCTTTGCTGACATCCCTTCTGGCACCAGATCCTGCTTGCTATTCCACTACATTGATCCCTGACTTCTGGCTTGGCTGACTATCCGTTCCGGTTACTGAACTTTGGCTATGTTTTGACTACGTTTGTTCTTTTTACTTTTATTATTAAACAAGTGTGATTTAACTGTACTTCTGTTTCGGCCTAATTTCATGGTTTCTGACACTGCTCCTCTCATATGTGTCTCTATGACTAAGTTCTGGATCAAGTGAAACACGTAAAAGGGGAGCAGTTGGATGTATCTTCTATTGGACAACTTTTAATGAACCTATTTCGATGTCAGGACCTGAATTCTGAACCTGCAACCACTGCTGTGTTTGGAAGTATGTCTTCTTGCTGAGCCATCTGACATGCTGGACAGCTCACTGCTTGATTCCTTAGACAACCTTGCCTCTCCTCTTGTTCCTCTTGAACCTTGAATCCTTTGCTCCTCCCATGAGCTTCCTATTTAAGTGATGCCTTTGCACTTCCTGTTTGCCAGATTATTGTGCTCTCTCTCCAGGAAATATGCTGCCCCTGTCCTTCCTGTTGACATCTGTATCTTCACAACTGCCTGTTACCGATCTTTGGCTTGTTTCTCGACTACACCTCCGCTTGATTCCCACCTGCAACTACTTGTTACCGACTGTTTACTGACTACGCATCTGCTTGATTCCTACCTGCTATATCTGCTACTGAACCCCAGCTTGCTCACCTCCTGGTGGGGCAATCCTGAGGATGGTGACCTGGTACTAACACACAGCAAAACCCATCTCCACCATCAGGAGCTCTGGTGAATACTGGTTAGTGCTTAGACCCCCACACCTTGGGTAAGCCTGTGTCATCGGCCAGGGTGACCTGCTTGTTGACTTATGCAGCTGGTCAGTGAGAGCCTCTCTACTGCTGTAGCTACTGGTCTCCGAGCCTGACCCCTCACCATGACATTAGCAGTTTACCAGCCATCAGAAAGGCGGGAGGGAAGGGGCAGCTCTGTCATGAATAAGAAAAGCCCCTCTTTACCTTTGATGGTCACACAGAGACATAATGCAGAACAAGGAATGAGGAAACGATCAGCTGCAGAGAGATCATAGGCAAACTTGGTGACTTGGTGACTACTGTAGTCTTAACTGCCGCTTTCCTTTTATGGGGGGGGGGTACAGCTTCCACAGTACTTGTCCTCTTTAAGGGCCTCCAGAAAGCTGCTTTGCAGGTGTTTGCTTAAATCATTTCTCAAAAAAGTTTCTACTAGTGGTGCACCGAAATGAAAATTCTGGGCCGAAGCCGTAAACACAAACCAAAATGTTTTTACTTTTTTTTTTTATTGCATTTATGTGTCTGGTGTTTTTGCATTGAAGTCAATGGGACGAGAATTTGCATTGAAGTCAATGGGACGAGAATTTGCATTGAAGTCAATGGGACGTGATTTTGCATTGAAGTCAATGGGACGCATTTTTGCATTGAAGTCCATGGTCGCGATTTTGCATTGAAGTCAATAGGGGGCGTTTTTGGATTGAAGTCAAGGTGTGAGGACATCTGCACGCACAGTGAGCAAAAGACTTTTGAAGGATGGACTGGTGTCACAAAGGGCAGCAAAGAAGCCACCTCTCTCCAGGAAAAACATCAGCGACAGACTGATATTCTGCAAAAGGTACAGGGATTGGACTGCTGAGGACTGGGGTAAAGTCATTTCCTCTGATGAATCCCCTTTCCAATTGTTTGGAACATCTGGAAAAAACCTTGTCCGGAGAAGAAAGGGTGACCGCTACCATCAGTCCTGTGTCATGCCAACAGTAAAGCTTCCTGAGACCATTCATGTGTGGGGTTGCTGCTCAGCCAAGGAAGTGCGGCTCACTCACAATTTTGCCTAAGAACACAGCCATGAATAAAAAATGGTACAAAAATATCCTCCGAGAGCAACTTCTCCCAACCATCCAAGAACATCTGTCTGGAGAGGAACAATGCCATTCCAGCATGATGGAGCACTCTGCCATAAGGCAAAAGTGATAACTAAATGGCTTGAGGAATTTTGGGTCCGTGGCTAGGAAACTTGATCCCATTGAGAACTTGTGGTCAATACTCAAGGTGAACAAAAAAAACCCCACAAATTCTGACAACTCCAAGCATTGATTTCGCAAGAATGGGGGGCCATCGATCAGGATGTGGCCCAGAAGTTGATGGACAGCATGCCAAGGGGAATTGCAGAAGACTTGAAAAAGAAGGGTCAACACTGCAAATATTGACTCTTTGCATAAACTTCATATCATTGTCAATAAAAGCTTTTTGACACTTATGAAATGCTTGTAATTATACTTCAGTATTCCATAGTAACATCTGACAAAAAGATCTGAAAACCCTGAAGCAGCAGACTTTATGAAAATGAATATTTGTGTAATTCTCGAAACCACGGTAAAGGCTGCCTTATTCCGCATGGCCACAAATGTAAAGGGCTTTTTTTTTTTTTCAGTGACCACCAATGAGTTTTAGTAAGGGTTCCCCAAGACATGAAAAAGATTTCAAGGATTCCTCTGGGGTAAAAAGGTTGAGAAAGACTGCTCTAGACATTCAAATGTGTATATTGTTTATGCCATATTATAAGCAAAACATCAAATGTATTATGTTAATTGAGCTACATGGCAGGATCCCTAATTACACAATGAAGACACAAGGCAGCATTTGTAGCAGTGAAATTCCTAAATACTCCATGCACATGAGCAGATGGGTTTTGGCCGAGGAATAGAGCCTGCTGGTGAGTTTGGAGAGCTGAGGCTCCTTAATCTTCACTTTATTGTATGCGAAAGTCTCTGCCAACCGGATGACTTTTGCCCAGGGATAAGTCTTCACCTCACCTAAACCTAAACGGGGAGGGTGCACAGAATGATCTCACCGTTCATCCATTAATGGAGTCGGTGAAGACGCTGCAAATAGCAGTTTCAGCTAAAAATCCGTGAGACTCTCCGGTAATTGACCTCAGACTAGAAATATTCATGAACATTAATAAATGCATTTGCCTGTAATGTTTGAAGCAAATCTCCACTTCTGTAAAAGAATATATCAGCTATAGATGCTACGCAAGCTCCTTTTCATTTGTGAAGAAATTATATTTCCATTTCAGTCTGAATGGGAATTCTTTCTTTAAGTTTCAATACTTTAAAAATTCTAGGTTTCAACCTTGGCAACAGCATGTTATGTACAGAGCCCTTCTATAACTGCCATCTTCTCTCTCAGGTGTTTGTGACTGCTCTCTCCAGAAGTGTGCACAGAACTTACAGTCAAATTACTGGCATCCCCTGCAATGGGAGATTCATCTTTGCTGAGAAACTTTGAAAGACTCCCTTACAAGTGTAAAGGGTATGCTGAGAAATACAAGCAGATACTCACCCATGAACCAGCATCAGTTCTTACACTTGCACACTTTGTACACTTGCGACATAGAAACAAGGCTAAGCGACTCAGCTAGGCAGGAATACATAGAAACTGGGGGTGCAGAAAAATGGCAGCAGGTGCTCCGGACTGATGAGTCAAAATGTGACATATTTGGCTGTAGCAGGAGGAAGTTTGTCAGGCGAAGGGCTGGAGAGTGGTACAATATTGAGTGTCTGCAGCCAACTGTGAAGCATGGTGGAGGTTCCTTGCAAAGTTGGGGCTGCATTTCTGCAAATGGAGTTGGAGATTGGGCCAGGATCAAGGGTGTCCCCAATGCTAAGAAATACAGGAAGATAACTATCCATCGTGCCATACCAAAAGGGAGGTGTGTGATTTGCCCCAAATGTATTCTGCAGCAGGAAAACCACACCAAACATGGGGCCAATGACATTAAGAAGAACAAATAGGTCTGAAAGTGATGGTTTGGCAGAGCCCTGATATGTCTGGGGTGACATAAAGAGACAGAAGGATTTGAGGCACCCGTCTTCCACAGAAGATCTGTGCTTAGCTGTCCAAGCAGTGGCGACCGGTCCACAAGGGGTGCAGAGGCACCGCTCCCCCCAGCCTACACAATCCGCCCCCCCCCCCCCCAGCCTACACAGTGAAACATCATGTGTCTGGCCATGCACTGTGCGGGCCGCCAGACCAACAGGTCTCTACCAGGTCCGTCACCCCCTCACAAGCACGTGGCCAGAGCCGAGGCCCCAATTGGCCTGTTTCATGATGTCCTTGGGGCTCAGAGCACTACGCCCCAAACTCTCCCACCCTGTGATAACAGCGAATGATCACTTGGCTTCCGGCTTCCTTCTCCGGCAAATTTGGACAGGAGGTCGAAGATCCAGAACCCGGAAAGTAGACCGGATCAACCCAGAAGCTGCGGCGCTGGGCACCAGGGGAGCCGTGTTTGCTGGAGGGCTCCACTCGTAGGGTGAGTGTGGACCTGGAGGGGCCCTCCCATGCCCCCCCAAAATGCTCCAGCACCAGCCGCCACTGTCTCCAAGATGTTTGGAACAACCTACCTGCTGAGCTCCTTTCAGAAACTGTGTGCAAGTCTACCTAGAAGAATTGAGCTTTTACCACCTTTACCTGTAGGAAGAAAATGCGCTCATGTATGGTTAACATACGTGCATCATGCTAGAAAGTGAAAATTTTGTACTGTACTGAAATAGGATAATTTTATGTATATTTTACACTATTTTACTGAAATTCCCATTACCATCTGTTCTTAATTACTTCTGCTTAATTAAAAAAAAAAAAAAAAACAACAACTTCATTAAAATGCTTCCAAGGTGCCTATAGGTGACCTTTTGATGCACTTTAGATGCGTAAAGCATTGCAGAATATCTTGTAAATGTAGAAAATATCTTGATATCACTGTAAAGGGTTTTGGGGTGATATTTGAAGCACGAAACGTGTTGGGAGCATGACCTGGTTGGGGCCCAGGCTGAGGCCGTTGCACACATTTTCACAGGGTTTTGCTGTGATATGCGACCTTTAGAACTCCCGTTTTCTCTACTAGACGTTTGGAGCTGAGGCGAGCTCTGTCCTTTGTCGGCACTCCTAGCGGCTTGGCATGGAAAAGGACCCGGCGGTGCCTTGAGTTGCACCTGTCATTTTTGGTTGATGTTACTATTACTTTTGATTTGCTTGTGTCAAATTATCTTTGCTTAAGTAGTGTGCCAGCTTTTAATTCTTCAGAAAGTGATCAGAAAGTAAAAATACACATACTAGACATGTGCACTGACAAAAAATTTGTTTGTTTTCGTTTCATTCATCTGTTTGCTTTTTTCGGAAATTCGGAAATTGAAAAACTCGTAAATTCGAAATTTTTGAATTTCGGAATTTCGAATCTTCGGATTTCCGAGTTTTCAAATTTCCGAATTCCGAATTTCCGAATTTTCCAATTCTGAATTCTCACGGAAATTCAAAAATTCGAAAATCCGAAAATTTGAAAAACTGAAAAAAGGAAGGCAAATCAGTAAAATTCGAATGAATAACTAATGATAACTAACTATTAAATTATAGGTATTGGAATTTCCTTTCAAATTTGGCTGTTTGTGAAGGTAACGAATACAAATTTATCTGAAGTTACGAATTATCCGAAGTAATGAATGCCGCATCTAAACAAAAGGAATGGAACAAATTAATAATTAATAAAAAGGTTTTATTATTATTATTATTATTATTATTAATATTATTGTTATTTATTATTATTAGATCGTTACGTTCCATTCTTTTAGATGCGGCATTCGTTATTTCAGATAATTCGTAACTTCGGATAAATTCATACTCGTTACGTTCACTAACAGCCAAATTTGAAAGGAAATTCCAATACCTATAATTTAATAGTTATTTCAGATTTTCAAGTTTTTGAATTCTCGGACTTTCATTCCTTTTGAATTTTCAGATTTTCATTCTTATTTTCGGATTTTCAAATTTCCAAATTTCTGAATTTTCAAATTTCTGAATTTTCAAATTTTCTCATTTCGAATTTCCGAAATTTTGAAACGCCGAAATTTTGAATTTTTGGAAATTCGGAAATTGAAAAATTCGGAAATTTCATAATTAAAGAATTCGTCAAAATTTGTTAAACGAATTCGGAACTAAACAAATTGCACATGTCTAACATACAGTATGCATCAATATCTTCCCGAAATCATAGTTACATAGTAGGTGAGGTTGAAAAAAGACACAAGTCCATCAAGTCCAACCTATGTGTGTGATTATGTGTCAGTATTACATTACATATCCCTGTATATTGCGGTCATTCAGGTGATTATCTAATAGTTTCTTGAAGCTATCAATGCTCCCCGCTGAGACCACCGCCTGTGGAAGGGAATTCCACATCCTTGCCGCTCTTACAGTAAAGAACCCTCTACGTAGTTTAAGGTTAAATCTCTTTTCTTCTAATTGTAATGAGTGGCCACGAGTCTTATTAAACTCTCTTCTGCGAAAAAGTTTTATCCCTATTGTGGGGTCACCAGTACAGTATTTGTAAATTGAAATCATATCCCCTCTCAAGCGTCTCTTCTCCAGAGAGAATAAGTTCAGTGCTCGCAACCTTTCCTCATAACTAAGATCCTCCAGACCCTTTATTAGCTTTGTTGCCCTTCTTTGTACTCGCTCCATTTCCAGTACGTCCCTCCTGAGGACTGGTGCCCAGAACTGGACAGCATACTCCAGGTGCGGGCGGACCAGAGTCTTGTAGAGCGGGAGAATTATCGTTTTATCTCTGCAGTTGATCCCCCTTTTAATACATGCCAATATTCTGTTTGCTTTATTAGCAGCAGCTTGGCATTGCATGCCATTGCTGAGCCTATCATCCACTAGGACCCCCAGGTCCTTTTCCATCCTAGATTCCCCCAGAGGTTCTCCCCCCAGTGTATAGATTGCATTCAGATTTTTGCCACCCAAATGCATTATTTTACATTTTTCTACATTGAACCTCATTTGCCAAGTAGTCGCCCACCCCATTAATTTGTTCAGGTCTTTTTGCAAGATTTCCACATCCTGCGGAGAAGTTATTGCCCTGCTTAGCTTAGTATCGTCTGCAAATACAGAGATTGAACTGTTTATCCCATCCTCCAGGTCGTTTATGAACAAATTAAATAGGATTGGTCCCAGCACAGAACCCTGGGGAACCCCACTACCCACCCCTGACCATTCTGAGTACTCCCCATTTATCACCACCCTCTGAACACGCCCTTGTAGCCAGTTTTCAATCCATGTACTCACCCTATGGTCCATGCCAACGCACCTTATTTTGTACAGTAAACATTTATGGGGAACTGTGTCAAATGCTTTTGCAAAATCCAGATACACCACGTCTACGGGCCTTCCTTTATCTAAATGGCAACTCACCTCCTCATAGAAGGTTAATAGATTGGTTTGGCAAGAACGATTCTTCATGAATCCATGCTGATTACTGCTAATGATATCATTCTTATTACTAAAATCTTGTATATAGTCCCTTATCATCCCCTCCAAGAGTTTACATACTATTGATGTTAGGCTAACTGGTCTGTAATTCCCAGGGATGTTTTTTGGGCCCTTTTTAAATATTGGTGCTACATTGGCTTTTCTCCAATCAGCTGGTACCATTCCAGTCAATAGACTGTCTGTAAAAATTAGGAACAACGGTCTGGCAATCACCTGACTGAGTTCCCTAAGTACCCTCGGATGCAAGCCATCTGGTCCCGGTGATTTATTAATGTTAAGTTTCTCAAGTCTAATTTTAATTCCGTCCTCTGTTAACCATGTAGGTGCTTCCTGTGTTGTGTCATGAGGATAAACACTGCAGTTTTGGTTACTGAAGCCCCCCGATTCACTCGTGAAGACTGAGGAGAAGAATAAATTCAATACCTTTGCCATCTCCCCATCCTTTGTAACCAGATGTCCTTCCTCATTCTTTATGGGGCCAATATGGTCTGTCCTCCCTTTTTTACTGTTTACATACTTAAAGAATTTCTTGGGATTTTTTTTGCTCTCCTCCGCTATGTGTCTTTCATGTTCTATCTTAGCCAACCTAATTGCACCCTTACATTTCTTATTGCATTCTTTATAAATTCTGAATGCTGTGGATGATCCCTCAACCTTGTATTTTTTGAAGGCCTTCTCCTTTGCTTTTATATGCATTTTTACATTGGAGTTAAGCCATCCAGGATGTTTGTTCGCTCTTTTAAATTTATTACCCAATGGGATACATTGGCTAATGCCCTTATTTAATATGCTCTTAAAGCAAACCCATCTCTCCTCCGTATTCTTTGTTCCTAATATATTATCCCAATTTATGCCTTTTAGCAAGGTTTGTAGTTTAGGGAAGTTGGCTCTTTTGAAATTCAGTGTCTTTGTGTTCCCTTCATGTCTCCTATTTGTGTGATTTATACTGAAACTAATTGACCTGTGATCGCTGTTACCTAAATTGCCCCGTATTTCCACATCTGTTATCAGGTCTGTATTGTTGGTAATCAACTTAAATCAACTTAAAAGTTTCAGTGGTAGTGAGCCCTTGTAGAACGCCAACTCAAGGTCACCCAGGGTGCTGAATCTAAGCGCCAGCCTGCTTCTTCACCAGGACCTCTAATGGTGGGGATGGGCTTGCAACAAGCTGGAACCAGGCATGCCCACCCAAAGATGCGGAGACCACTCACATGTGCAGAGTTCAAATGGCAGGAGATGGAAGAAGATCCAGGAAACAAGCTGAGATCAGGGCGGGTGGCAGACAAGCACAAACTATAGACAAAGCCGTGGTCGGTACTCGGGAAGTCAGAGTATACAAGTAATACAAGGCAAACAGGAGCCCAGAGAACTAAGAAGTTGCTCAGGCAACGTGGGCTGCACTGAGCATGTCTTATATCAGGAAGCAAACTGGGAGGTGGGCCAGGAAGTGATAGAAGGGAAAGGGGGTGTAAACCCACAGATTTGAAAGGCAACGCTCATAGGTAAACACATAGGGCAACCAACAAATGTGAATAGAATCACCGGCCACTTTTTTTAGGTACACCAGGTTAGACCCCCATTTGCCTTCAGAACTGCCTTCATTCTTCGTGGCAAAGATTCAACAAGGTGTTGGAAACGTTCCTCAGACATTTCGGTCTATATTGACATGTTCGCATCCCACAGTTGCTGCAGATTTGACGGCTGCATATCCATAATTCGAATCTCCCGTTCCACCACATCCCAAAGGTGCTCTATTAGATGTGATGCGGTGAGTGTGGAGGCCATTGGAGGACAGGGACCTCATTGTCCAGTGGTGAGATGATTGGAGCTTTGTGACATGGTGCATTATCCTGCTGGAAGGAGCCATCAGAAGATGGGGACACTGTAGTCATAAAGGGATGGACATGGTCACCAACAATACTCAGGTAGGACGTGGGGTTTAACCCTTTGGGTGCAAGAGCCGTTTTTGCAGTTTTTTTGCACACATTAAAAAAACAAAATCATTTTAGGCCTGAAGGTTACACAAAACCCCAAACATTATATATTTTCTGAAAGCAGACACCCTAGAGCAGTGTTTCTCAACTCCAGTCCTCAAGGAGCCCCAACAGGTCATGTTTTCAGGATTTCCCCTCAGATGAAACAGCTGTGGTAATTACTAGGCAGTGAAACTGATCAAATCACCTGTGCAAAATAATGGCAAGCCTGAAAACATGACCTGTTAGGGCGCCTTGGGGACTTGGAGTTGAGAAACACTGCTCTAGAGAATAAAATAGCGGTAGTTCCAATTTTTTATGTTGCATGATATTACCGCAAAGTACCGCAATATTTCAGTAAAAAAACACACTTACATGAATTTTAGGGTGAACAAACGCAATAAATTACCCAAATTTTTGGTAAAATATAAAAGACAAGATTGCGCCGAGTAAATAGATACCCAACATGCCAAACCCTTACATTTTTTTTGCGCCCGAGAAATGGCGTCAAACTTCAATACCCTATATTTTCTATAGGGGACGCTTCAAAGGCCCCCTATAGGTATCATTTAAGTGTTACGGAGGAGGTCTGGTGCTAGAATTATTGCTCTCACTCCGGCGTACGCGGCGATACGTAACATGTGTATCGGAATTGACATTTTCACATGTAGGCGCCCCGACGCATGCGTATACATTCGTGCGTGTGTGTGTGTACATGTGGGAATGGGCCTCACATTTTTTTTTGGGGGGGGCAAACCGTCAGGTATCTGCACCCCCCTCCTCCCTGAAAGGTGCCAATTGTGGCACCGGAGGGGGGGGGGGGAATCCGATGAGCAGAAGTTCCACTTTAGGGTGGAACTCCGCTTTAAATCCCCTTTCTTCCCCCATTCTGATGCTCGGTTTGAACTTCAACAAGTCGTCTTCACCACGTCTAGATGCCTAGAGGCATTGAGTTGCTGCCATGTGATTGGCTGATTAGCAATTTGCGTTACCGAGCCATTGAACAGGCGTACCTAATAAAGTGACCCGGTGGGTGTAGGATCTCGGGTCTAGCAGAACCACTGCAGCAAGGAGGTGAGATTTTCACCAGCAGGAAACTGCTGCAGGCTAAACTCATAATAGAATGTAACGATCAAACTGAATGAGATCGGGGGATGTGCTGCTTTTAATACTTTAGTACACTGCAGCAGGCATAGACGGAATCATTGTGACGTTTCGGGTGTCGGTTCCTTGCGGGCCGATTGATCAGGGGGTCCTATTTTTACAAATCTGTTATAATAAAATCGTGGCCGTTATGCGGCTTATGGGACGGAGCTCAGCGTGAATCGCTTATTATGAATTCTGCTAAAGCGCTGCAAACAATTACATTATCGGGTTATGCGGCCTCATAAATCGGACAATGGCCACCAGGGGGGTTCCCAAAGCAGCAAAAAAAAAAAATAAAATATCTCTCCAGTCATTGACTAGATGTTATTATTACGCCAAATATAAATTAGAAGTCTTAAGAAGGTTTCGCATTTAGGGGAAAAATGGTTTATCTTCAGATATTCATCCCATTGAGAGACGAAAGGCAACTCACTGTCACATATGGAATCCAACAAGCCGAGTCGATTTATTGATTTGTTAGCGGTACTTGGCCACTAATGCAGTGATATGACTGCTTAAGACCAACATTAAATGTACATAGAAATAGTTATTACTTTATCATCTTGGGAAATGACACGACTTCAAAATATGTTTTCTACAGATGATGAACTGATAATTGCTGATTCGTTTTTCACCGTGCAATAAGTAAAAAAATAAATAAAAGTAAGCCGTGGCGTCGGGGGGGGGGGGGGGGGGGCTGGATCTCCGAATGGGTCCCCGAAAAACCCCGGGTCTCAGGCATGCACAACTGTATTAGTAGCCCCGAGCGCCGCCGAGTGGGGACCGATCTGATCCAGGGCGCCGCCGAGTCACATAGCAGGTCCCGCCTTCTGGAGCCTGCAGCGCCTATGATGGAGGTCCCACTGGTCCAATGGCGGGACCGCGGGACATGTGACGTCCATAATAGGCGCTACAGGCTCCAGAAGGCGGGAATTACAATGAGGCCGGCCGGCGCCACGACACGCCACATCACTGTGAGTGTCAGAGAACTCACACAGCAAGCACCCGTCTCCGTGCAGCAGCTGCCAATCCTTGTTCTGCTAATGCCAATGTGCATGCACGGAACCGTAGCCAGAGACAAATGAGATCCAGGGTGGGCATGCACAATGGCACCTCTATGCGAACGCACGTGTGCCAAAGCGCTAATGTGCTAACGCACATGCGCCAATGTGCTGAGGTGCTAATGATGGTGCGAATCCTGGCACACAGCACCCTATATAAACAGAGAGTCTGCCTAGCATCAGTGCTGGATTGTCTTCAGCTTGTTCCTGTTGTTACTCTGCCTGATCGAACTTGTTCCTGAAAACCCGGCTATCTTCTGACCATTCTCTTGGATCTCCCCTGCCTGCTGAACCTGCCTCTACCTGCAATACTGACCTTGGCTTGAACTTATGATTACGGCTCTGCCTCCTGATTCTGTACCCTGCTGCCCGTCTGTTGCCAACCTCTTCCTGTTTCTGACTACGGTTTTGCCTTCTGACTTGGTACCCCGCTGCCAGCCTGTTGCCGACTCCTGCCTGTTCCTGATTCTGCAGTTGATCCTGATCTGGCTCCCGGTGAACAAGTTTGGTGATCAGTTTCCACATCTCCTCAGCAGAGGTTCCTGTATCTCCAAGTTCCAGCCTCCTGCCTGCAGGCACCTGCACCCTTTCGTTGCCCTCGCACTCTCTGTACCCACCACCAGGGGTGCTTGGACCGGAACTGTGCAAGAGGCCACCCTCATCATTTCGGGCTCCGCTGTAAGGTACGTGACAGTACAATCCAGCCACATGGAGCCCAAAAGGGGGGCCTTAGCCATGGAAGCACTGTGCCAACAGATCACAGCCCTTACCCAGGTAGTCCAGGGCCTACAAGATGGCTATCGTCAACTTGAACAAAGAGTAGAGTTGCTATCTCCAGGCACCTCAGCACATCTAACAGCCACGGCACCTCCACCCTCTGTTCCTGCAACATCAGCATCGGTCCCCACAGTAGTGGTGCCACCTCCAGAACCTCGGGTCCCTACTCCTGAGAGATTCTCGGGAGATCACAGCAAATTCCGTGCCTTCAAGAATGCATACCAGTTATACTTCCTGCTACAACCACGCACCTTCTCTTTGGAAAGCACTAAAGTGGGGTTCATCGTCTCACTACTCCAGGGTGAACCCCAAACATGGGCTCACCGCTTGATGGAGCAAGCCAGCCCTCTTTTGAATTCCATGATCTCTTTCCTGGATGAAATGGCTAAGTTGTATGATGACCCCCAGCGTACCACAATGGCTGAAGCCAGCCTTCACGCCCTCCAGCAGGGGCGCAGGCCAGTAGAGGATTATGTAACTGACTTTAAGCGGTGGAGTTCTGATACACAATGGACTGAGCTCCTGGTCCTTAAAGAATACATCAACGAGAATCTTAGGAAAAGGTTCATGCGACACTCCTCTTCTCCAGCTGGCGCAGGAATATTTTTCGTCGAGAAAAAATATCATTCCCTCTGCCCATGCGTAGACTACAGGGAATTGAATAGAATAACAGTAAAAAATCGCTATCCTCTTCCTCTGATCCCAGAGCTTTTTCAGAGACTCCGTTCTGCAAAAATATTTACAACACTAGACTTACGAGGTGCCTACAACTTAATCAGAATCCGTGAGGGGGATGAATGGAAGACGGCTTTTCGGACACGTTTTGGTCACTTTGAATATCTTGTTATGCCATTCGGACTTTCTAACGCACCAGCCACTTTTCAGCATTTTGTTAATAACATCTTCAGGGACTTCCTAGACTTATTCATGATTGTTTATCTGGATGACATTCTGATATTTTCAATTTCTCTAGAATTACACCGTAGCCATGTGAAGCAAGTTCTCCACAGACTGAGACAGAACGGATTGTACGCTAAAGCCGAGAAATGTGAATTTGAACATCAGACCATTAACTTTCTCGGCTTGGTAATATCAACTGGGGGTGTGGCAATGGACCCTCAGAAAGTCTCGGCTATAATGTCCTGGCCACCTCCAACCGACAAGAAAGGGGTACAACGTTTTATCGGTTTTCCAATTTCTACAGAAAATTTATCAAAAATGTTTCTGGTATCATAGCACCTATTACACAACTCACAAAGAAACAAAACCGTTTCCAATGTACTGAGGCAGCTCAAGCTGCTTTCGACAAGCTAAAAGGACTATTTACCTCCGCTCCAGTATTAAAGCATCCTGATCCTGCTTTGCCGTACATCCTGGAAGTGGATGCTTCTGAGAGTGCTGTAGGGGCCATCCTATCCCAGCATCAAGGACCTAAGTCTTTAATGCATCCCGTGGCTTTCTTCTCCAAAAAACTAGGGTTATCGGAGAGGAATTACGATGTGGGGGACCGAGAACTGTTGGCAATAAAATCAGCCTTGGAGGAGTGGCGGTACCTCTTGGAGGGAGCAGCACACCCAATATTATTCTTCACGGATCATAAAAATTTAGAATATCTCAGAACTGCCAAACGCCTCAGACCCAGACAAGCGAGATGGGCTCTTTTTTTTTTTACGCTTTAACTTCCATATCACTTACCGGCCAGGGTCCAAAAATGTCAAACCCGATGCGTTATCCCGCATGTTCACAAAGACCGAAGTTTCATCAGCTCCAGATACTATCCTGCAAGCCGGAAATTTTCTGTTAACCCAATCCGATTTTGTATCGCAGATCTGTCAGGCATCCCTGAGAACTTCCTTACCTCCAGGCAGGAACCTGCAAGAAAAAGATGGGCTTTACTGGCAGGGAAATAAAATATTTGTACCACAGGACCTGCGCACTACCATCCTACAGGCCTGCCATGACTATCCTTTGGCGGGCCATTTCGGGGGACACAAGACTATGGACTTATTTCAAAGACATTGCTGGTGGCCCAATCTAGCAAAGGATTGCAGGGATTACGTTAGTTCTTGTTTAACCTGCCTCAAGAATAAAAACAGTAAAAAACAGGCTTGGGGGTTACTAAGACTGCTGCCCATTCCTGAAAGACCATGGGATAAGATCGCAATGGATTTCATTGTTGAGCTTCCTCCTTCTGAAGGAGTTTCGTCCATCTTTGTGGTGGTTGATCGTCTTTCTAAGATGGCACATTTTACCCCCATGAAGGGGACTCCATCAGCAACAGAGACGGCCAAGGTGTTCATTAAAGAAATTGTTAGGTTTCACGGAATTCCTGGTGACATTGTTTCTGATCGTGGGGTACAGTTCACGTCAAAGTTTTGGAAAGCATTGTGTGAAGCCCGGGATATCAAACTCAGTTTCTTCTCAGCCTACCACCCCCAGACCAATGGGCAGACTGAACGTACCAACCAAATGTTGGAGCAATATCTACGTTGTTTTTCCTCCTTCACCCAGGAAGATTGGGCCTCACTACTGCCCCTGGCAGAATTTGCATTCAATAATTCCACCCACTCTACCACAGACCAGTCACCCTTCTTCTCCAATTATGGGTTCCACCCCTTTTTTTTGCCAACACTAGTGCCGGACTCTCCTTTGCCAGCTGTCCAGGATAGACTAAACTTCCTTGTTACCAACAATCAGGTGTTGAGAGAAACCATCTCCAAGGCACAGGAAAATAGTAAAAGATTCTTTGATAAAAGAAGAAGGGGGGAACTGGACCTGAAAACTGGTGACCGTGTGTGGCTTTCAACAGCAAACCTGAAACTGGCATGCCCTTCCAGGAAACTGGGACCCAGATACTTGGAACCCTTCCCAGTTAAGAGGAATATTAATCCGGTAGCATTTGAACTCAAACTTCCTGACTCATTTAGGATCCACCCTGTGTTTCATGCTTCGCTACTGAAGCCTGACATAGCGAATCCCTTTCCGGATCGTGAAGAGGGACCCCCAGAAGCTATAATGGTGGATGGAGAAGAAGAGTTTGAGATTGAAGCCATCTTGGATTGTAGGAAATGACAGGGGCAGAACCAATACCTGATCAAGTGGAAAGGTTTTGGCCCGGAGGAAAATTCCTGGGAACCTGAGACCAATCTCCATGCTCAGAGACTGATACAGGCCTTTCATCGTTCCCACCCAGAGAAGATGGCTCAAATGGGCATCTGGAGACTGAGAGGAGGGGGCAATGTCAGAGAACTCACACAGCAAGCACCTGTCTCCGTGCAGCAGCTGCCAATCCTCGTTCTGCTAATGCCAATGTGCATGCATGAAACCGTAGCCAGAGACAAATGAGATCCAGAGTGGGCATGCACAATGGAACCTCTATGCGAACGCGCGCCCGCGAATGCCAAAGCGCTAATGTGCTAACACGCATGCGCCAATGTGCTAAGGTGCTAATGTGCTAATGCGCATGCACGCACGCACGTACGCTGGCGCAAATCCTGGCACACAGCACCCTATATAAACAGAGAGTCTGCCTAGCATCAGTGCTGCATTGTCTTCAGCTTGTTCCTGTGTTCCTGTTGTTACTCTGCCTGATTGACCTTGTTCCTGAAAACCCGGCTATCTTCTGACCATTCTCTTGGATCTCCCCTGCCTGCTGAACCTGCCTCTACCTGCAATACTGACCTTGGCTTGAACTTATGATTACGGCTCTGCCTCCTGATTCTGTACCCTGCTGCCCGTCAGCCTGTTGCCAACTCCTGCCTGTTCCTGATTCTGCAGTTGATCCTGATCTGGCTCCCGGTGAACAAGTTTGGTGATCAGTTTCCACATCTCAGCAGAGGTTCCTGTATCTCCAAGTTCCAGCCTCCTGCCTGCAGGTACCTGCACCCTTTCGTTGCCCTCGCACTCCCTGTATCCAGCGCCAGGGGTGCTTGGACCGGAACCGTGCAAGAGGCCACCCTCATCATTTCGGGCTCCGCTGTAAGGTACGTGACAGTGAGATCCCAGCTCGGCGCTCAGGCGGGCGGCTCTCCTCTCCTCCAGCTGCCTGCTGTGATGATGGGCGCACCGCACACCATGGCTGAGCTGCTGCTGCAGGACACATGAAGACTGTCTCCTGGTCAGGTAGGTCAGCGTGTGTCACTACCGTCAGGTAGGTCAGTGTGTGTCAGGTAGGTAGGTCAGTGTGTGTCAGGTAGGTTAGTGTGTGTCAGGTAGGTCAGTGTATGTCAGGTAGGTAGGTTAGTGTATGTGTGTCAGATAGGTAGGTCAGTGTGTCAGGCAGGTGAGTTTAGTGGTCAGCATTGATGGGCACAGGTAAGCCAGGCAGCAACCAGCAAGTGAGCTTACCCCCCACCACACAACCCCACCGCCCAGCCAAAAAACCCGGCGCCACTACCGCCGAAGCCCCCCCCCACGCGCACCGGCCTTGGAGTTCGGGCTGAAGCCCCTGGTCTTTTTGCCACCTAGCAACTCCCCTTAAAGTAAGCCACTAAGTTTTGCATAATCCATATTATACAGCAAGTGGGGGTGGGGCCCTCTACTAGGGGTTGCCACCTGTTCGGGATTCACCCGGACAGTCCGGGTTTTGAATCATGTGTTCGGGTTTCAGGAGGACTGAAACCCGGAAACATTATTCAGACCGGGCTGTGACTCCCCAAGTAACCAAAACAGTCACACACAAATCTGTTGCCGCCCAGGAGCACTGAGCGGCTGTCTGGGGGCAGGTTCGGCATCACTGGGGGGGGCAGGGCAATGATGTCAGCAGGAGACATTTGGCCACACCCGCTGTTCGCACCGCATTACTACTCTCCTTGGGCCACCCAAAGGTGTCCAAGGCCACTAAAGTGTTCAGGGTTTGGCTTGAAGAAAAGGTGGCAACCCTACCCTCTACAGACTGCACAACTAACCCACTAGGCCTGAAATTGAACTTCTTTTCAAAATGTTAACCGCTTTCCGGACCGCCCACCTGCTGCAGGGCGGCCCGGGCGCGCGAAATCACGTGCCTGTACGTGATTTCATGCACAAGGTCTGGGGCGTGCGCGTGCGCCGCCGTTGGCCCACTCCCGCTGTGATTGGACCCAGCAGGAGCCAATCTGCGGCTGTCTGGCAGCCGTGATGGCCACCGGGACCCGCCAATCATTCACAGGAGAGGCAGAACGGCGGTCTGCCTATGTAAACAAGGCAGGTCGCTGTTCTGCCAGAGAGGTAAATGGGGGATCTTGTGTTTCTGCTAAGTAGAAACACGGATCTCTGTTTTCCTCCAGTCACAGAATATACATATTGACCTAATTTTGACAAAGAAATTAGATTTTTTACATTTATTTATTGGATGTGTTTTATAGCAGAAAGTTGGCCAGCTGCCTCGGCTTTTCCATCCTCACAGACCCTCTCTTGGTCTTCCAGGGCTCATGTAGCCGTCCTGACCAACCATGTCCTTCAGGCAAGAAGTGAGACAACCAAGTCTCCTGACGGGGCTCTGAATCCAAATGGCAGCAACTTCCCTGAGCTGTACTCAGATCTGGCTCATAACGAGTGTGTGCACCTGGACACAAACACAATTTGCAGAATTTCAGGAAAACCTGGACACAGGAATGAAGACTCCATCCCACCCAATACTCTTTGGAGTCTTCAAGGTTCCAGCCCCGGTCCAGACTTATCAACTCCAGAGAAGACTTAAAATACAGTTTTCTCTGCTCTTCTCTCTGTTGGCACTTTTCCCAGAGACAGGGACTCTCACTATCACAATTGTTATTGCACAAAAAGACAGCAGCAAAACCGGGTGGTCTAGGACGGCTCACTGGTAATGAATAGGAGCTACAAATTCTAAAATATCATCCTTTAATTATGAACATAGTATAAAATCTCCCGACAGATGGATATAAAAAACCGAATTCATCACATACTGTATCATAAAAGAGAGAAAATTTATGTCACACGGGCAGCACGTTTCGCGGTCACAAACCGCTTCGTCAGGACTCTATATTTGCATATGACACATTTCTTGCAAGGATTGTTATCAATTCTAAAAATTTTAAAAAGTGCTCATGAAATAACATTACAAAGGTACATAGGCAAACCTATACACAACATTCTTTATCTGAAAACCACATAAATAAATCCTGACCATCAGGAGGAGAAGGCAAACGACCAAAAAAAATAAATAAAAATAAACAGTAAATTATATAAAATAAAGATAAGGTAAGGAGATCATCACATCCCCTGCAGCTGCAGGGAGTCTAGTAGGGAACCAAATAAGAGGGAGAGAAAGCCACTACATACAGTAGATACATATTTATGTAACTAACATGGTATATTCACTTTGTTTATTGATTTTTCAATGGGTGTGTTGCACAAATAAATACTACCTCTTTAGCCTTGGTGTGTCAGAGAGTTGGTGCTGTGCAGAGGGTCGTTGGCACTGAGAATAGGGGGCCAGAAAAACCACAGCAGCTCCATTTGGGGGTAAGCGCTACACTTTATTAATCTGCAGTAACCCCTGGAGATCCTGCCATGAAGGTCCTTGGCTCTGCTCTGTCCCTGTCCTCCAGTTATTTGTCTGCATTGCCATCCCATTATACAGGCTTCGACTACTCGGTAACTATTGCTATTGAAATGAAAATCAAGGTTATGTTATGGTATTTCAGTTCCCTGAATAGCTAATTTGCCGAAACAAAATAAAACCTAAACATCGCGGGTTGAATTATATTGAATTGTACTAAAAAATTCAAAGCTCATCTCTTAGCAGTGAAGCTGAAGCTTTACTCTGTTTAGTTCCCTTGAGCTCCTCTCAGATTTACAGTCTTGGAAATGCACATCGTTGTAATGTAATATTTATTTCTGTAATTCGTATGAAAGTAAGGATTTCTGTATTCAAGTAAACGTCTCCGTGTAATAGGTCATTCTCAGACCTCTGTGTGTAGATCATTAAAGGGCATGCGATAGGGGAGGAAAAAAAGGGTATATTATCATAGTGCACCAAAAATATATCAAAAACTGGCAGAGGAATGATCTGTCAGGGCCGGGCTCAGCCCTCCTTCTCAGAGCTCTGTGCTCAGCTGTCGGTTAACTGCCAGTGCTCTTCATTCCACCGTGACTCACCTGATCTTCATTTCCTGCTCGTCAGCTAGCCCTGCTGGCTGGGTCAGATCTCCTGTGCCTTCGCCTGGTCAACATATCCAGATACTATCCAGATGACGTCTCCTATAGTGCCTCCCATTTTTGATATCATCAACAATTTTGCCCATATACTACAGCTAGGTGAGAGTGTTTGGGATCTTTCACGTCCCCCCTCTTCCTTCCTTTTTTTATATTCTTTTTATATTTTTTTTTATACCATCATACAATTTTTGGAATTTCTACTCTATTATAGATACTCGCAAACTCTGCATCTGCTCCTGATGAGTGGTATTTTAACCATGAAATGCGTAGAGCTTTCCTATGATACTATGTCACAGTGTCCACGTGTAATACCTGTATTTTACTATAGCTTATTTTAATGAATCAATTCATTATTGTTATTATGCGTATTTGCTACCGTTACAATTTTGGTCTTCATACCCAAGGTCCATCACTATGTTTATCATGTTGGAATAATTGTGTATAATCATGAATTGTTTAGATATCTATCGAGACCTACTATTATATTTCTCTACTATTTTACATGTATGTATGCCTTTTGTAATGATAAATATTGTTTATAATGTTTATTCTGATTGGTTCATTCTATTTAGTAGTGTGCTTCAGATAAAGTCCCACAACCCTTCTCCCCTTTTTAAACATATCAGGGATGGAGGTATATGAACTATAATAATCATTGCCTCATACAAAGTCCCAATCTCCTTTCTTGTTCTCATATCCAGATACTAGATGTGTGCAAGTCATTTAGTTCCAAATTAGTTTTTTAATGAATTTAGACAAATTTGTTAATTCAGAAATATCAGAATTTTCGATTTTCCGAATATTCGTAATTTCCAAATTCGAAAATTTGAAAATTCTGAAATGTTAAAATTCTGAAATGTGAAAATTCGAGAATTCGGAAATGCGAAAATTCAGAAATTCAAAAATAAGAATGAAAATCTGAAAATTCAAAAGAACGAAAGTCCGAAAATAAGAACGAAAATCCGATAATTAAAAAAATGGAAAATTCGAAAATCTGAAATAACTAACTAATAATAACTTAACTATTACTAACTATTAAATTATAGGTATTGGAATTTCCTTTCAAATTTAGCTGTTAGTGAACATAATGAATACGAATTTATCCGAAGTTACGAATTATCCGTAATAACGAATGCCGCATCTAAACAAATAGAACATAACGAATTAATAATAATAAATAACAACAATAATAATAATAAAAACATATTATTATTATTATGTATTATTTTGTTCCGTTCCGTTTGTTTAGATGCAGGATTCGTTATTTTAGATAATTCGTAACTTCAGATAAATTTGTATTCGTTACGTTCACAAACAGCCAAATTTGAAAGGAAATTGCATTACCCATAATTTAATAGTTATTATTAGTTAGTTATTCTTTCGAATTTCAGAATTTTCGAATTTACAAATCTACTAATTCTGAATTTTCGAATTTACGAATTTTCGATTTTACAAATTTTCGAATTTACGAATTTACAAATTTACTAATTCTGAATTTTCGAATTTACGAATTTTCGATTTTACAAATTTTCGAATTTATGAAAGAAACAAAAAACGAATGAAACGAAGATGAAAATGAACCAATTTTTCGGCAGTGCACGTCTACTGAATACTCTCTGCTGTGTTTTCCTGTTAAAGTCTTTTGCCTGGCTGACTTCCTGATCATGTTTACTGCCTGTACTACGTTGATCTCTGGATCTCTGTTCCACTGGCTTGTTCCAACTACCCGCTCTGTTTTCCAAACCCTGGCTATGTTTTGACGACGTTTTCTCTGTTTGTACCATTTTACCATTTTATTAAAAAGTGTGATTACTGCACTTCTGTCTCAGTCTGATTCATGGTTCCTGACATGACCTCATGATATTTAGCTCTTACAAGCTTCTTTGCTAGAATTAGGAATATCTGCCAGTTTTAGGACCTGACCTTTCAGTTGACCTTTCATAGCAGTTCCGCTACGCTGCTGTGGCATATGATGGGCAATCCGGTGCTACGGGCACACCCAGAAAAGGAGGCCTACACGTCCTTACTCATCCAGAACCTCCCCCTCCTTCTGTATCTGTTCTTTCCTTACCCAGCAGAGCTCTATCCCTACCTTACTGCCTCACTGCGAGTACACCGAATAACATCGGCCCCTATATTTATAGGATCCTTCCTCAAGATGGCTAAACAAATCTAGCAGGAGTTCGGTATTCAATAAGATAACCGTCCTTCCCAGGATGACCACCTGGAGCCCCCTGAGGAAGAGGAATTTCTCAAAACCCGTTAACCAGTCTATGTCTCAACAGAGATAGTCCCATGTGATGTGGACAGTTTCACGGACTCATGTGGAGGACCGATAAGACATGCTTTTATCAAGTCTATGTTTGTGAGTATGATACCTACCTTCGTATTTAAATAACTATCTTTGCTTAAGGACAATGCGCTCGGTCTATGCGTCTTCTGTTTCTTTTCATGTTCCAGTGTTTCGGATTCCCCAGTCTGTGGAGGGCAGCGAGAAGTGCATTATCTATTACTAAGTGTCCAAGCAGTGAGCTCAGGGCCATGTAGAGGCACACTACACAGCGCAGGAGACTGATTTGTGTGGTTTTTGGGTGACCACCTGGAGCGCAAGATAGGAGACATTGCCGCCCCACTGGACTTCTACCAACCTGAAGAAATGGCACGGTGCTATCTTCAGGTTGGAGGAAGTACCACAGCTTGCACCTGCCTACAAGTTCATTGCTGGCACTGTATATTGTCAGCAGATATTGTCGGGGAGGAGATAACTCTGCTTGGCAGTGCCTGCATAGATCCAGTGCAGGTACTGGTATGAGTGTACTGGATCTGCAGGACCCCGGTATGTTTAAATCCAAGAAGAGCCCTATGGTATCCAAGCCAATGGCAGGACCAGGACAGCATGTTGTCAATTCACAGCCATCAGTAAATGATACGGAGTATGCCGTCCCTTTAGAGCGCTATGTTGCAATTGTGACTCCCGTGTATACTGTATGTGCGTGTGAGTAACGCCATCGCGGCTCGGCTATACAAATGGCTAGAGTCAGCAAACCTGAAAGGAAGACCGGGTGAAAGATGGAAGCCATGTCAGTGGTAACAGTGTGCCGCTGGAGGGCTTTGTTTTAAAGTTAGTCTTTCCTAATGTGAACACGTTATGCCATTACCTTGTAGAGGACCCAGATTTTTTTTTCTGGATTTATTACCACGTTAATGCCCATCCACCAGACAGTTTCCGGTCTCTGTTTATGACTTGATAGCCGGTGGGACAGACTGTGATAGCCAAGCCCATTGATCTTGGAAATGGGAAGTCCATCCCACTTTAGATCCGATTCCAAAGTACCAGTGACAAACACTGGAGTTGGATTTTTTTACTTTCGGGGGGGTTGGGGTGAAGGAAGTTGGCATTTGTATATTTTTTATTGCTTAAAACTGTAATCCCACAAGGTGGATGAATGAATTTTGGTTCAGGCTGGGTTCACACTGCCATACGGAGTGTCTCACAGCAGGGGGTCCAGTGCATCCCTGTTCACCGTTTCAGGTCAGATTTCAGTCTGAATTTTTGACTGAATTCGAACCTGAAATGGACCGGAAGATGCTTTCCGGATGTGTGAACATTGAGATCCATTGAGAGCTGGTCATTATCTCCTGACATGCAAATTGGATGCGGGGAAAGCCGCATCCAATTTGCAATAGTGTGAACCCAGCCTCAGAACTGTGACATAGCAATATGAGTAGTGGATATAACTACCAGGGCCTGGCCTTGAACCTGGGACCTCTGCTGTGTCTGGCAATGACTTTTCGCACAGAGCTACCTGAGATGCTGGGCAGTTCCTTGAATGATCCTGCCTTGAACCTTGAACTCTTTGCTCCTCCTATGAACTTCCTGATTTAAGCCATGCTTCTGCACTTCCTGTTTGCCAGATTATTTTGCTCTCTCCAGCCAGTATCTCGCTTTTGTCCTGCTGCTGTCCATATCTTTGCTACGACTTGTTACTGACCCTTGGCTTGTTCCTTGACTACGCTTCAGCTTGATCCCGAACTGTAACTACTTGCTACTGACCTTTGGAATGTTTACTGACTACGCTTCTGTTTGATCCTTACCTGCTATCTCTGCTACTGGACTTGCTCACCTCCTGGTGGGTTGATCCTGAGGACTGCGACCTGGTACTTATATGCAGCTAAATCCATCTCCACTATCAGGCGCTCTAGTGAATACAAGTTAGTACTTAGACTCAGCACCTCAGGTGAACCTGCGTTATTTGCCAGGGTGACCTGCTTGTATACCACTCTTGCTGGTCGGTGCTACTGCTATAGCTACTGGTCTCCAAGCTTGACCCCTGACCATGACAGTAACAAAGGCTTACAGTTCATAGGGTGGAGGCTCTGCTCATATCCTGACTCAGCAATGGCCACTTACATGATAAAATGTCTTTTTGTAATTAAAATTAAGTTTATAAAATTGAAATAAAATCTAAACAGTATTATCCACTTCCGGACCACCGCACTGCGATGTACGTCCTTACTTTGAAGGGGGATATCGTTGTCATGGCAGCAGCTTACTGCCATAACCCGGTATCCTCTTCTTCAGCCGGTGGTCCGGTTTCCGATAAGAGTGGTCTCTGCGGCGGATTTGCCGCAAAATCACTTTTATCGGCGGTGGGAGGCAGTCAGATCTTCACCCTTGCTGGGCATGGAGACGAGTAAGGGGAAGATGGCCCCCACACATCTCCATAACAATGCAGGGTGGAAGCGACGTCAAAACATCACTTCCACCCATAGCTCTTAAAGGGTCATTTTTTTAAATCATTTTTTTAAATGACAATTTTTTTTTTATTTCATTTTAGTGTAAATATGAGATCTGAGGTCTTTTTGACCCCAGATCTCATATTTAAGAGGTCCTGTCATGCTTTTTTTTCTATTATTTTTATAGAAATAATATTATTATTATTATTTCTCTTTTTTTCTATTATTACATTCCTTGTAATAGGAATAAAAGTGACACAATTTTTTTTTTTTTTTTTTAAACCATGTAAAAATTAAAAGGTAAAATAAATAAGAACATTTTTTTTTTTAAACGCGCCCTGTCCCGCCGAGCTCACGTACAGAAGCGAACACATACGTGAGTAGGGCCCGCATATGAAAAAGGTGTTCAAACTACACATGTGAGATATCGCCGCGATCAGTAGAGCGAGAGCAATAATTCTGGCTCTAGACCTCCTCTGTAACTTAAAACATGCAACCTATAGAATTTTTTAAACGTCGCCTATGGAGATTTTTAAGGGTAAAAGTTTGTCACCATTTCACGAACGGGCGCAATTTTGAAGCTTGACATGTTAGGCATCAATTTACTCGGCGTAACATTATCTTTCACAATATAAAAAAAAAATTGGGCTAACATTACTGTTGTCTTATTTTTTAATTCAAAAAAGTGTCTTTTTTTTCCCCAAAAAGTGCGCTTGTAAGACCGCTGTGCAAATGCGGTGTGAAAAAAAGTATTGCAATGACTGCCATTTTATTTATTAGGGTGTTAGAAAAAAAAACAATATATAATGTTTGGGGTTTCTAAGTAATTTTCTAGCAAAAAAAAAAAAACTGTTTTAACTTGTAAAAAACACATCTTAAAAAGAGGCTTGGTCTTTAAGTGGTTAAAAAATGTAAAAAGTCCACAAAATTTGACAGAAAAGATTTTTAAAAAAGCAGGGTTTTAGCACCCTCTAAGCTTTTTTCTTTTCTTTTAGAACTTTACGAACAATTCAAACATAGTATTTTTTTTTTTTATTAAAAAAAGTAAAACTGTTTTATGAGTTTGCTGGAAATTAGCACGTTAAGAGATTCACTTACAAAGCAACATTTTAATTAACAAAAAAAAATAAAAATCTATCTCTATATTAGTCTTCAAAGCTTGTTTGAACAATCTTTCTCTCACAAGTGCTAAGGTCGTATTTTATCCCTTAGCAAAATCTCATCACGCGCCTCCTTTCATTCCCTCTTTCCCTCCAATCTAAACATTTTGCTGATAACGATGATTATAGGAGATACGTTGTTACCGGCTTAATAGCGCCATAAGATTTGATGGTCGGTGTAACGCGCTGATAATATGCGCCAAAGAGAACACTGGTCGACTCGTATGGAATTACAAGTCCCTCAACTTTTCTTTTGCCATCTTCCAACAATGTCAAAATGGTCATAAAAATCCATTTAAATATTAATTGTAGAATTTACTGTTGTGAAATATACTTTTATCTCTCTCGGCAGGGCTGTTAAGAAAGTTTACAAGGCGCGATAGATAAAACAGTTCGACATGAGGAATGGCTTTGTGGGGGGAAAATTGAGATAAATTAGGAGGATCAGGAAAGGATACCTTTCAAGGGAAGTGTGGAGGATACAAAAACTGAAGTGGCAGTATTAGAAGTTTTTAATGTCGGATACATAGTTAAGTTGGGTTGGCTTTAACAGCTCTCCATGCCTGTTTTCTGGGTTTGGTACAACTATAGATGCATAAAGTTCAATGGCTCACCACAATGCGTAAAGCCCAGGGGGGGTTGCTTGGCTGGAAAATTTTGGTAAATAGTAATTTGCCTACCATTAATTCTGTTATAAGGGATGTTAATTCTTTAGGTATATATTAGTGATTGTGCAGAAGATTAGTCATTTGAGAAGTTTAACTCTCTGAATGCTCCTCAAAATGGAGCTTATTGAAAGCTCTTATGGATTTGGAGGTCTACACATCTACAGCATGTCCTAAGAACAACTGGAAATCCTATATCAGGGGTCTCAAACTGGCGGCCCTCCAGCTGTTGTGGAACTACAAGTTCCATCATGCCTCTACCCATGGGAGTCAAGCTTGTAACTGTCAGTGAGGTTAGGCGCGTTGGTGCGCGCGTTCCTATGGGCACTGGTGTTGGCGTTCCGGCTGGCCGTGGCGGACGCGGTGGTGCCCGGGCGCATACGCGCGTTCGCCTATGGGCGCTACTATGCATTTGCCTGGCGGTGCTGGTGTGCGTGCCACTGTCCAGGGGCGCGCTCCGGCGGGTGCGCGGGCGCCTGTGCGTAACGGCGCGCGCATGGGCGCGGCGTTTGGCGCCAATCAGCCTATTTAGGCTTTCCTCTCCCTCTGATCAGTGCTGCCTGATCAACAGCTCCGTGCCTAGTTCCTGTTCCTAGTTCCAGTGTTCCAGTATTCCTGATCTGTTCACGACCCGGCTTGCCTTTTGGACTCTTCTGACTTCCACCTGCATCTGACCCCGGCTTGTTTGATCTTGCTTCTGCCTGCTCCTCCTGTACCTCCGCTGCCCGCCTGTTGCCGAACCCAGCTTGTGCATTGACCTGTCTTTAGCTCCTGCTCAGCATCCGCTGCCTGTGCCTCTGACTATCATCTGCTGTTTAAAGACTGCTAGCTTCCGGAATACGGACTCCTGCACAGGCTCTCATACCACTCCGCACTCGTGTGCTTCCTATCTGCTCTACCAGGGGCTGCGAGTCGGATACGTAAGGGAGCCTACCCTCTGCCCAAGTGGACTCTCCGGTCTGGTAAGTGAGAGACCTGACAGTCAGCCTTGCAATGCCTCATGGGAATTGTAGTTCTGCAACAGCTGGAGGGCCACCAGTTTGAGACCCCTGTCCTATATAGACCACCTGTATGTTGTGGTCGTTCAGGTGCTTATCTAATAGTTTTTTGATGCCCCCCTCTGAGGGAATTCCACATCCTTGCCGCTCTTACAGTAAAGAACCCTCTATGTAGTTTAAGGTTAAACCTCTTTTCCTCTAATTTTAATGAGTGGCCACGAGTCTTGTTAAACTCCCTTCCACGAAAAAGTTTTCTCCCTATTGTTGGAGCCACCAGTACCGGATTTGTAAATTGAAATCATATCCCCTCTCAAGCGTCTCTTCTCCAGAGAGAATAAGTTCAGTGCTCTCAACCTTTCCTCATAACTAAGATCCTCCAGACCCTTTATTAGCTTTGTTGCCCCTCTTTGTACTCACTCCATTTCCAGCACATCCTTCCTGAGGACTGGTGTCCAGAACTGGACAGCATACTCCAGGTGCGGCCAGACCAGAGTCTTGTAGAGCGGGAGAATTATCGTTTTATCTCTGGAGTAGATCCCCTTTTTAATGCCAATATTCTGTTTGCTTTGTTAGCAGCAGCTTGGCATTGCATGCCATTGCTGAGCCTATCATCTACTAGGACCCCCAGGTCCTTTTCAATCCTAGATTCCCCCCAGAGGTTCTCCTCCCAGTGTATAGGGAGGGGGAGAACCCCCGTTTCCTGACCTGCCAGGCTCCATACTCGGATAAGGGTCTGGTATGGATCTTGGATCCATTTTTTTTTGGCATGGTTGTTTCCCCTTAATATCCATACCAGACCGAAGGGTCTGGTATTGTCTTGGGGGGAACCCCACGTGAGTTTTTTGTTTTTATTTTCATTTTGGCGAGGGGTTCCCCCTTTTAAGATCCTCAGCATGCAAGCCGCACCGCGAGTCAGATCATCACGATCCAACTTCTGGTGCGACTTCTATTCAAATCTATGGGCTCCCATAAGGAACCATTGATTTTGAATAGAGGCAGAGAAACGCTGCTAAAAGCTAGCATGGCTAAACGCGCATTAACGCCAATACAAAAAAAGCTACTAAAAGCTACACTTTTTCACAGACGCTTTTTCCTGGCGTTGGTAGTGGCTTTGCAGCTCATTTTTTCGAACGCCCCTCGTGCATGAGGCCTAAATATGCGTTAAAAGATTCAACTCGAGTGCTTGTTTGTTCTCCTAAACGACACACTATTTTTCTATATCATCAGTTTTTGACATTTTTTGACGTTTTTTCGTCACGCCATATTCATGTATGGTTGGTTTTTTTTTGGAACATCCTGTATAAAGTTAAATAAAAAATAGAACATTTGGTGGAAGGGTCATCTGTCAAATAACTTACAACTTTATCTTCATGAATGTTTAAGATGTTTTGGGGTATAACTCCAAACAAGATCACAAGTGGTGAAAAAACATTCCTCTGCTGGGGTTTTAGACTTGATAGGATGAGAAGTTTGGGGACCCGTGGCCTTCATAGGATACATCCATGGTGTTTGTATTGGTGTCTTCGGCACAGAGGTGCTGCCCTGTAGCAGTACAACTCCAGGTATGTTTTTTTTTTTTTTTTTACACAGTTACATTGGACCAGCTTGGACCCAACTATGTACTGTATATAACATACTTGGCTGATGCCCCTGGAAGCTGGAAATCAATGTAGCAGAAACCGCTACTCCAGTGATCTCCACTTTCATCTGGGTCCCATGCCGAGTGGCTGCTCTCCTGCATTGTAAACACGTTAGGCTTGGCCATTCCAAACCGCCACCATTCAGAGAATTCCTTGCATCTTCTGGACGAACGCAAAGTGTTCTCTGATTGGAAGAGACGGAGAGGTAGGGCGATGAAATGACGCTTTCCACCACGTCCAGTCAGAGAATGTTTTGTTTTTATTCAGAACATGGTAACCATTCTCTTAATGGTACTTGTGCTGAGCAGTAAACCTCCTGTGTTCAGCCCCTCAGCACAGGACCCGGAAACCAGATGAAATCACTGGAGTAGAGGTGTCTGCTATAGTCAGGGCCACTGATAGGGCAGAACAGCCAGCCCTTCTGTGCTGGGCCCGGGCCCCATCAGTTCCAAAGCGGGGCCCCGGGCACCTGCCAAGCAGGAAGGCTGGTTGTATTGCCTTATTGTTGACTCTTGTGGATCCCCCTGCAGCTCTGCCGTCTTCTACTCCTCCTCATTCTCCCTTCAAGTGCACTGCAGGGGGATCTATTCTTGGACCTGCACCCCCTTCAATCTGTTGTCCAGCCCCCCCCCCCCGTATGTCCCCCCCCACCCCTCCCACTGCAGTGCTGCCAGCTTCCCTCCTCTCTTCTCCCACTGCGGGCAAACAAGGGGATATTTAATGATGAGGAGCTTTGCACGCAGTTGTGGGGCATTTGCAAAGCAGAACTATTCTCTTGTGTGGGTCTTATTCATTGGGGGTATCATTTCTGCAATGGTTATGAAGCATAGCATCGTGGCTGTGGAAATTTTAGCAAACAATATAATTTGATGGTGCCCTGTGAGGTAGGCTGTATGGGGTCCCCTGATTTCTAACAGCAGCCCTGACTGCAGTGATCAGTTATTTTCAGCTGCCTGGGGGATCGGGCAGGAATGGTATATACAGAGTTAGATCCAAGCTGTAAGTACGCTATATTACCAAAAGTATTGGGACGCCTGCCTTTACACGCACATGAACTTTAATGGCATCCCAGTCTTAGTCCGTAGGGTTCAATATTGAGTTGGCCCACCCTTTGCAGCTATAACAGTTTCAACTCTTCTGGGAAGGCCGTCCACAAGGTTTAGGAGTGTGTCTATGGGAATGTTTGACCATTCTTCCAGAAGCGCATTTGTGAGGTTTTGGCACTGATGTTGGACGAGAAGCCCTGGCTGGCAGTCTTCGCTCTAATTCATCCCAAAGGTGTTCTATCGGGTTGAGGTCAGGACTCTGTGCAGGCCTGTCAAGTTCCTCCACCCCAAACTCGCTCATCCATGTCTTTATGGACCTTGCTTTGTGCACTGGTCCAAATCATTTGGTGGAGGGGGGATTATGGTGTGGGGGTTGTTTTTCAGGGGTTGGGATTGGCCCCTTAGTTCCAGTAAAGGGAACTCTTAAGGTGACAGCATACCAAGACATTTTGGACAATTTCATGCTCCCAACTTTGTGGGAACAGTTTGGGGATGGCCCCTTCCTGTTCCAACATGACTGCGCACCAGTGTACAAAGCATGGTCCATAAAGACATGGATGAGCGAGTTTGGGGTGGAGGAACTTGATTGGCCTGCACAGAGTCCTGACCTCAACCCCACAGAACACCTTTGGAATGAATTAGAGACTGTGAGCCAGGCCCTCTCGTCCAACATCAGTGTCTGACCTCACAAATGCTCTTCTGGAAGAATGGTCAAACATTCCCATAGACACACTCCTAAACCTTGTGGACGGCCTTCCCAGAAGAGTTGAAGCTGTTATAGCTGCAAAGGGCGGAGCCAACTCAATATTGAACCCTACGGACTAAAGCGGGATGCACACTATACAATACAACTTTTGTTGTTCGATTTACTGTAGATTAAAGCTGAATACACACTATAAATTTTTCTTTCGATTTTTTTTCCTTTAGATTTACCAAAACCATAAAATATGAGGTCAAACCATAAACAGTTTCAATTTGTATGCAATCAGGCCGGCCCTTACACTACATGGTTTGGGTAAATCTAAAGGAAATCAGACAACAAAAGTTGTATAGTGTGTATCCAGCTTTACCTTCAACTATGTAGAGTCATGGCCTGCCTGATTGCATACAAACTGAAACTGTTGGTTTGACCTCATATTTTATGGTTAAAATCTATATATGGGGAAAAAAAATTCTATATATATATCTATATGTCTTTGGAAAAAAAAAAAATCTAAAGAAAGTTGTTTAGTGTGTATCCAGCTTAAGACTGGGATGCCATTACAGTGCGTGTAAAGGCAGGTGTCCCAATACTTTTGGCAATATAGTGTACATAAAAATCTCCATAGCTGGAATTCTTCTTTTTAAGAACATTTCCATTAAAACATGAATTCTGATATTTCAAAATAAATGCTAATATTTCCAGCGGCATAACACCTTTTAAATATAGAACATTTTCACATCACCACTTTATTTTCATTACGATCATGAGGTGAAGCTGTGCGGCATTTTAACAACTTTCATTGAATCTCTTCTGACACATATTTATTAAATATTTACTTGTTTTCCAAATAAACTCTTTCTCTCTCTCTTTTTTTTTTTTTTTTTTTTTTATTTTTGTTTCTTTTTTTGCTCTTTTTTTTTTTATCTTCTCGTTTCTGTTTAGCTGAGCATAAATCCGACAAACAGAAATCGCTGCCTGCTTGCTTCAAGGCAACTTTTTTATACTTTTTTTTTTTTTTTTCCTCGCCAATTGTCATTTTTTTATTTTTTTATTTTCACCATTCCTCTACATACGTCTAACACTAGTGGGTGATGTTTTTTGACAGATCCAGCATAATAACATCAAATAAATATTGCAGTTTTTTTTTTTTTTACTCCAGGAATACATTTTGCCACTTGCATTGTTTTCGGGGCTGACAGTTGGTGCTGAAATACAAAAACATGTCAGTTTTCTTTTTTTTTTTTTTCTGAAAACGACGCTGGAAGATGAAGTGAGGAGGGAGACAGGAGACGGAACGTTGTAGTGCGGAGACAAAGGAGAGGAGTTGCTCGCTAACTATGCGCAATAGATGACATGGGCACGGAATCTCCGCGGGATTGTAAGAGACGCTATACAGCTGTCATGCATCGGCGGTTCAAAGCAGGTTAAGTCTGATGGGGGTTTGCTATTAGGGGCCCCCCCCCAGGAAATGTTTAAAACATTAACCACTTAAGGACTGGAAGGATTTACCCCTCTTCCTGACCAGGCCATTTTTTTTTGCAATACGGCATTGCGTTACTTTAATGATTGCACGCGACGATTGCGTGTGACGTTGTACCCAAATAAAATTGATGTTCTTTTTTCTCACAAATAGAGCTTTCTTTTGGTGGTATTTGATCACCTCTGCTGGTTTTTGTTTTGTTTTTTTTGCGCTTTTAAACAAAAAAAAGACAGACAATTTTGAACAAAAAATTTTTTTTTTTTACTTTCTGCTATAAAAAATATCCAATAAAAGAAATGCAAAGAAAATGAAATTTCTTCATCAATTTAGGCCAATATGTATTCTGCTGTATATTTTTGGTAAAAAAAAAAAAAAAAAATCACAAAAAGGGTATAGTGATTGGTTTGCACAAAAGTTACAGCGTCTACTAATAATAAAAATATTAAATACATTTAAAAATAATAAACGATGGGATATTTTTATTTTATACATTTTTTTTATTCTTACTAGTAATGGCGGCGATCAGCGACTTGCAGCGGGACTGCGACATTGCGGCAGACGAACTGGACACCTAACTGACACTTTTGACACTTTTTTGTGGACCAATGACACTAATACAGTGATCTGTGCTAAAAAAAATATGCACTGTCACTGTACTAATGACACTGACTGGGAAGGGGTTAAACATCAGGGGTGGTCAAAGGGTTAACTGTGTGTATTTTATCTGTTACCTCAATACTAACCCTCCCTGGAACCCTAACACTGCCCCACCTTGTAAAATTGAAGCCTAACCCTCCCTGTTACCCCAATACTAACCCTCCCTGTAATCCTAACATTAACCTTTTCTGTTACCCTAATACTAACCCTCCCTGTAATCCTAACACTGCCTCACCTTGTAACATTGAACCGTTAACCTCCCTGTTACACCAATATTAACCCTCCCTGTTACCCCAATACTAACCTCCATGTAACCCTCACACTGCCTCACCTGGTAACATTTAACCCTAATCCTCCCTGTTACCCCAATACTAACCCTCCATGTAACCCTAACACTGCCCCACCTTGTAACGTTGAAGCCTAACCTTCCCTGTTACCCCAATACTAACTCTCCCTGTAATCCTAACACTAACCTTTTCTGTTACCCCAATACTAACCCTCCCTGGAACCCTAACACTGCCCCACCTTGTAACATTTAACCCTAACCCTACCTGTTACCCCAATACTAACCCTCCCTGTAATCCTAACCCTAACCCTCCCTGTTACCCCAATACTAACCCTCCATGTAACCCTAACACTGCCCCACTGTGTAACATTGAACCCTAACCCTCTCTGTTACCCCAATACTAACCCTCCCTGTTACCCCAATACTAACCCTCCCTGTAATCCTATCACTAACCTTTTCTGTTACCCCAATACTAACCCTCCATGTAACCCTAACACTGCCCCACTGTGTAACATTGAACCCTAACCCTCTCTGTTACCCCAATACTAACCCTCCCTGTTACCCCAATACTAACCCACCCTGTAATCCTAACACTAACATTTTCTGTTACCCCAACAGTACTCCACCTTGTAAACTTTAACCCTAACCCTCCCTGTTACCCCAATACTAACCCTCCCTGTAACCCTAACATTGGCCCTGTACCCCTCACACAAACCCCCCTGTTAGTGTTGGCCTTTGCATGCAAAGTTTTAAGGCAGCACAGAGGGCGGGGCTGTGACACAGAGAAGAAAGAGGGCACTCGGAAAGCGTTAGCACATTTTTCTGGATAAAACGACCATAAAGCATGATAGATGCCAAGAATAGTTATATGAATAAAAAAAGAAATCACAGTCAGGTAGTAATTTAAATTCCGTTTTTAAGAGCTAAAACATCGGAGCGAAAATGGCAGTTTGGCACCTGTAAGAATGAACATTTTGAATGCACTGAGCACAGTAATTAGGACATACATGAAATTCCACTTAGGATAAGCCGGCCGGCGCCATGTACAGTGCAGTCTGTCCCACTTGACCCGCATTAGTGAGACATTTCACCAGCCTTGCATGGCCTCCAGATAAAATCACCCTCGTTAATATTATTTTATCAGCCTCTTCTTGCTCTCGGAGAGGACTCTGAGCTATTGATGGGGATCAGTCTACAAATTTCATGGACATTTGACAAACTGATACTTTTTATAAAGAAAAAAAAACTGTTGTGAAAGGTAGAGTAACCTCAAAAGTGTTTCCGGTTTTATGAGTAAGACCCGGTTCACACACGGGCGGCACGACTTGCAGGTCGCCTCAGCGAGGCGACCTGCAAACGACTTCCGCGGCGACTTGCAAAACGACTTCTGTATAGAAGTCTATGCAAGTCGCCCAAGTCGCCCCCAAAGTCGTACAGGAACCTTTTTCTAAATCGGAGCGACTTGCGTCGCTCCGATTAGAACAGTTCCATTGTACAGAACAGGAGGCGACTTGTCAGGCGACTAGGTCGCCTGACAAGTCGTCCCTGTGTGAACCGAGTATAAGTGGTCATTGTGGAAGGTTAAGGCTCGGTTCACACAGGGACGACTTGTCAGGCGACCTAGTCGCCTGACAAGTCGCCTCCCGTTCTGTGCTATGGAACCGTTCTAAGGGGAGCGATGCAAGTCGCTCCGACTTAGAAAAAGGTTCCTGTACGACTTTGGGGGCGACTTGCATAGACTTCTATACAGAAGTCGTTTTGCAAGTCGCCCGGGCAGTCGTGTGCAGGTCGCGCCGCCTCTGGTGTGAACCGAGGCTAAGGTGTAAGACAGTTAAAGGGGAACTAAACCCTCCTCTCCTTTTCAGCCAAGGAAGCTGCCATTTTAGCCCTGGTTTGATCTGCAACTGCCATGGTGCTACACATGTGATCAGTTATGACACCAATGAATGTGATGGTTGGACAGTTCAGTTGAGAGTACAAGCAAATGTGACAATTAGCATACTCGACAAGCTGGGAATGTAACTGTTTGTTTTTTGAAACCGATAAATCGATGGGTTTAGTTCCATTTTAAAGCAGTACACCAGCTCCTCCTCCCAGCTCCTCCTCTTCCCACCTGATCTTTATTTATTAGAAAACCATACCTGCAGTTTTATGGAATAATGGAAGTGACATCATGGTTCCTCCCTCCTCCTGGACTGAGCATTGTTAAAGTGTAAACCCATTACTAAACCCAAGAGTCTGCATTCACTATATCTGCTCTCCCCATGAGCCTGCTTTACTTATATCTGGTCTCCCCCAGGAGCCTGCATTCACTATATCTGGTCTCCCCAGGAGCCTGCATTCAGTATATCTGGTCTCCCAAGGACCCTGCATTCACTATATCTGGTCTCCCTAGGAGCCTGCATTCACTATATCTGGTCTCCCCAGGAGCCTGCATTCATTATATCTGGTCTCCCCAGGAGCCTGCATTCACTATATCTGGTCTCCCCCAGGAGCCTGCACTCACTATATCTGGTCTCCCCCAGGTGCCTGCAGTCACTATATCTGGTCTCCCCAGGAACCTGCATTCACTATATCTGGTCTCCCCAGGAGCCTGCATTCAGTATATCTGGTCTCCCCAGGACCCTGCATTCACTATATCTGGTCTCCCCAGGAGCCTGCATTCATTATATCTGGTCTCCCCAGGAGCCTGCATTCACTATATCTGGTCTCCCCCAGGAGCCTGCATTCACTATATCTGGTCTCCCCCAGGAGCCTGCAATCACTATATCTGGTCTCCCCAAGAGTCTGCATTCACTATATTTGGTCTCCCCCAGGAGCCTGCATTCACTATATCTGGTCTCCCCAGGAGCCTGCATTCACTATATCTGGTCTCCCCAGGAGCCTGCATTCATTATATCTGGTCTCCCCAGGAGCCTGCATTCACTATATCTGGTCTCCCCCAGGAGCCTGCAGTCACTATATCTGGTCTCCCTCAGGTGCCTGCAATCACTATATCTGGTCTCCCTAGGAGCCTGCATTCACTATATCTGGTCTCCCCCAGGAGCCTGCATTCACTATATCTGGTCTCCCCAGGACCCTGCATTCACTATATCTGGTCTCCCCAGGACCCTGCATTCATTATATCTGGTTACATATAGTTACATAGTTGGTGAGGTTGAAAAAAGACACAAGTCCATCAAGTCCAACCTATGTGTGTGATTATGTGTCAGTATTTCATTACATATCCCTGTATGTTGCGGTCATTCAGGTGATTATCTAATAGTTTCTTGAAGCTATCAATTCTCCCCGCTGAGACCACCGCCTGTGGAAGGGAATTCCACATCCTTGCCGCTCTTACAGTAAAGAACCCTCTACGTAGTTTAAGGTTAAACCTCTTTTCTTCTAATTGTAATGAGTGGCCACGAGTCTTATTAAACTCTCTTCTGCGAAAAAGTTTTATCCCTATTGTGGGGTCACCAGTACAGTATTTGTAAATTGAAATCATATCCCCTCTCAAGCGTCTCTTCTCCAGAGAGAATAAGTTCAGTGCTCGCAACCTTTCCTCATAACTAAGATCCTCCAGACCCTTTATTAGCTTTGTTGCCCTTCTTTGTACTCGCTCCATTTCCAGTACATCCCTCCTGAGGACTGGTGCCCAGAACTGGACAGCATACTCCAGGTGCGGCCGGACCAGAGTCTTATAGAGCGGGAGAATTATCGTTTTATCTCTGGAGTTGATCCCCCTTTTAATGCATGCCAATATTCTGTTTGCTTTATTAGCAGCAGCTTGGCATTGCGTGCCATTGCTGAGCCTATCATCTACTAGGACCCCCAGGTCCTTTTCCATCCTAGATTCCCCCAGAGGTTCTCCCCCCAGTGTATAGATTGCATTCATATTTTTGCCACCCAAATGCATTATTTTACATTTTTCTACATTGAACCTCATTTGCCATGTAGTCGGCCACCCCATTAATTTGTTCAGGTTTTTTTGCAAGATTTCCACATCCTGCGGAGAAGTTATTGCCCTGCTTAGCTTAGTATCGTCTGCAAATACAGAGATTGAACTGTTTATCCCCAGGACCTGCATTCACTATATCTGGTCTCCCCCAGGAGCCTGCACTCACTATATCTGGTCTCCCCCAGGTGCCTGCAATCACTATATCTGATCTCCCTCAGGTGCCTGCAATCACTATATCTGGTCTCCCCAGGAGCCTGCATTCACTATATCTGGTCTCCCCAGGAGCCTGCATTCACTATATCTGGTCTCCCCCAGGAGCCTGCATTCACTATATCTGTTCTCCCCAGGACCCTGCATTCACTATATCTGCTCTCCCCAGGACCCCGCATTCACTATATCTGGTCTCCCTGGCTCTAATCAGGTGCCTAAACCCCCCGTGCGCCCTTAATGAACGGGCCGCCCCTGCTCCATAGTGAAAAACAGGAAGTGAAAGAATCCCTGCAAAGTGAGGAAATCCCTGCCTGTCACCAGAACAGAAAAATTTCCCCTCTATTCCTGTTCTGGGAACAACCCAAAATTTGGGATTCTCTTTTACTTTTATTCTCGGTGATAAAGGTAAACAGGACAAATAGAGATGGTAAATCTCTGTAACAGGGCACAGACAGCAATAAAAGCATGACAGAGGTTCTTATCCATCTCCACTCTATCCAAAACAAAAAAAAAAAAAAAATAAAGTTTTGCCTTCAGTTATACTTTGTGTTCTTATTGTCTGTCTGTTAAAGCTGAATTCCAGGAATTCAGCTCCTTTGTAAAAAAAAAAAAAAAAAACGAAGGCACACTATGAGTTAAGTCCTGTAAGGAGTCTGACACGTTTCAGCCTATAAGGCCTTAGTCATAAGGCCTTATAGTCATTATGACTAAGGCCTTACAGTCTGAAACGCATCAACTGATTTTATCTGCGTTTACACTGTGGCTTTTCAATAAAATTTATATTTTTTTAAGAGCAACAACTGGAGTGCGAATCATCTTTCCTACATTACTCTACTCAGCCAGCGACTGTGGATCGAGCACCCGGGAGCCCTGCTATCTATGTGTTGTATGGGTAGTAGCACTGATTTTTCTGTTTGCACTTAGTTCTATTATATCTATATATATTTATATCTGACATCTTTTTTAGTACTCCTGGAAGATAGCTATTTCTGTAGTTCCGAGACAGCGACACTGATCCTTCTGAGCTCTACATCTTGAACGGGAGAGTCGCTGCAGCTGCTATGTTCTCCCGTCATCCTGCCCAATCACATAAGCCTTTGTATTATGTAGACAGTCACAAAATACAAAGGCTTCCATGAATGGGCAGCAGAGGGGAGGAGCGGGCATAGTTGCTGTGTGTGCCTTTTTGCTCTCTCACTGCCCCGAGCGTCTTCAGTGTAATTCCTGGCCAAGCAATAAACCTGTCAGATATACTGTAGATACAGTAATAGAGATATGCCCAGGAGATGTCATGCAGCTCTTTGGACTTCATTGTGTGCCTGAACTTTTGAGAAAGTGACTGGGTTCCTGGAATTCAGATAAATGCTAAATTATATTGGAGCTCTGAAAACATTTATTATTTTGTTAATTTTCTCCTGCAGAGTTATAATATATTTATGTTTGTCAGAGGAAGGAATGTGCACTGATTCAAAATTTTTGCTCTCGTTTTCTTACAGTGCAAGAGCAGCTAGCAGGCAGCGTATGACCCGACACCCCCGGGAGATTGTGCCTGTGCCCACCCCCTGCTTCTTGATTGACAGAACAACACAAGTCAATCTACTGCATGATGTGCTGAGGACTAGATCTACCTATGAAGAGGCGTGGCCTTATACAGGTACTTACATTTTTTGTGATCGCACTACAGGTAAAGGACGTAGTTATGCAGGAAATAGTATTTGCCAATAATGTAGTTTTTTAAATATAAACTATTTGAATTTTTTTTTGTGTATTTACATGTCACATGACTGAGGCCTTCCTTATGGTTCCTCTTTCACATAGCAGGGGAGTGTCCCTTTACAAAGTGGGTTTGTGACATCATAATTGGGGGGAAAAACAGTATACTATTACATAAATGCACAAAGGGCCACATAGTGTAACAAAGCCCAGATTCCTAGTCTACCTGCTTTTAACCAATGCTGCTGCTGTACAAGCTACAGGCGACTGCAGTTTGAGGCCCATTCAGGTGACAGTGACTCCCAGCAGCCCCCCCCACACCCTCTGCTTCGTTCCCCACCCTGCAGGAGCCTTATGCCGTGTACACACGAGCGGAATTTCCGACAGAGTCCGATGGGAGCTTTTCATCGTATATTCCGACCGTGTGTATGCCCCATCGGTCTTTTTCTGTCGAAAATTCGGACGGACTTAGATAGAGAACATGTTCTATATTTTTCCGTCGGAACAAATTACTATTGGAAAAACAGCTTGTCTGTATGCTGTTCCGACGCACCAAAAACGACGCATGCTCTGAAGCAAGTAGGAGACGGAAGCTATTGGCTACTGGCTATAGAACTTCCGTTTTCTAGTCCCGTCATATGTGTTGTACGTCACCGCGTTCTGGACGGTCGGAATTTGGTGAGACCGTGTGTATGCAAGACAGCTTGAGCGGAATTTCATCGGAACTCTGTCGTAAAAACTTTCAGACTATATTCTGAAGGCAAAACTGGTCGTGTGTACAGGGCATTACTGTCAATCAACATGGCAAGACTGCAGGCAGGTGTAGTTAGCTATTCTGCCACTAGGTGGCTCTGTTCTGTCTCTAGGACAGAGAGCTAAACCTTACTGTTCCATAAACTTCAGATATCATATTTCTTTGATCTTAGATTTATTGGAACAAGCCAAGTGAAAGTACAATATTGCATATAATAAAGAAACAATGCTCTATAACTCAGAATGGGATAACAAAAACATACTTTTTAAGCTCGCTAAGAGGTGATGGCGAGAGATCGGAGAAACAGCCTTACTGTAAGTCTTGTTGTAGATTCTTAAAATGGTGGCTGACTCACTTCCTCTAGATAATTCTCCCAGAATGTGCTGGTTCCTAACAAATTTATTAACACATTCTAGGAGAATACAATCTGTAACTATGCAAAAAAGCAAGCCAGAAAGAGATCAGTAGGTGGCGCCTATATATAACTAGCTTGGTGTAAATCAAGAAACCCAACATGTTATTGAAGCACATAACACCAGTAAACTGAATAGAAGCCCGGTGGGCAGAACTGTGCCAGAATAGTGTCTGGTTATGAAAGACAGTGCCATCAGGTGCTAGGCCCCTTTTAATTAGAACCCTCCTGCAGTGATGTCATGGGTGAGTAAGTACCTACATATAAGCCAGGCTGGGAGGAGCCCTATCTCTCTCTTGGGGAAAAGAGCCAATCACCCCACACCAGCACAGATGTAACCAGCATGTGGAGGCCCTGTACAGGGCAGGAGATCAGGGAAGAGTAGATCTGCAACCAGGAGAGCTGGTGTTCTGTCAAAATAGCCAACTCATCAAAAATCTCGAATTTCGTCACTTCCAGCAGCAGATTTGGACAATTTGTCTCTACCGGCCATGCACGCGCGTGCACCCATAAGGAATAACAGAAACCTCTGGCAGCTGTTGGGGAACTCATCGCCGCAGTGCGCATGCGCAAGGTATATTACAAAAATTTTTTGAAAACTCATTGTGTTCTCCAACAGCTGCTGGGGGTTTCTATTATTCTGTCGGGTGCACACGCACGCATGACCAGTAAAGCCAACTCGCCCAAATCTGCTGCTGGAGAGTCACCGGAAGTGACGTAGTTGGAGATTTTTTTGACGAGTTGGCCATTTCGAAAGAACCCTGGCTGTCGACTTTCTGACTCTTACGAAGGAGGGGGCTAGGGAGGATTTGCAAAAGGCCTTTTAGGCCAGGCCAAGAGTTCCCTGCGGAGGATATTTCCCTTGATAGTCCCAGGAGAGGTGTACCTATGGAGGAGGTGACTGCAGAGATCTCAATCTCCAATGAGTACAAATGACCCTGGGTAGAAGGTGAGACTGTTAGAGGGAGATGGCTGCTTAAAGGGCTGCATATGCTTTCACATGTGACTGCTGCAGACCATCCACAAAAAGTAATTGACTATGTAATATCAAGTGTCGATGTGATGTGACTATTATGCCATTCCCCCAGTACTATCAGTAAACTGCAGCAACCCTATTTATGTGTGGACATTCTTTCCTTGAGATATACATTTTATTGCCCGGAAATGTCTTGTGGAGGCCTGTGGAATGGAATGGGGCACAATATGGCTGGGGGTTCAGCCTCAAGAGTTTTCCAGCAAAGGCAAGAGTGGGTCAGGGACTTGTGCTTGGCGCCAATTCTAACCAATCGCAAAACCCCCTCTTCCAGGGCTGGGTATTTCCACAAAACTGAACATGGAAATACAGGCTTACCATGCATAGGCACAACACCCTGTGACCCCTTAAGAGGGTAACCTTGATATTCAAACTGGCTGCAGCAGCATAGATCTGCCTTGGTGCTTGGCATGGTCAGGCTGCAACAGCATGGAAGTCAAAACCAGAATCACTGAGTTGGAAAAAGGATCCCCCCCTCTTAAAAATGATTTGTAAACTCAATCAGGTGTTGCTAATCAACTTCTCAATGGCACTCACAGCCATTTGACTTTCACCTGTGATCAGCTGTGGTCATTTTGATTAGCTTAGCATGGAAAGAGCTTTCCTTGGGCATTTCAGTTCCTGAAGCAAACAGTCAACTATGGGTGGCAAAGGCACTGTCACCGGGATCTCCTGGATAAAGTTGTGGACAGGCACAAGTCAGAAGATCGATACATAAAAATGCCAAAGGCTTTTATCAATGCCTAGGAGCACAGTGAGGTTTATTATGAAGAAGTGGAAGGTATTTGGTACAACAAAGAGCCAGGAGGAAACTGGTCAATGGGGCTATCAAGAGGCCTACAGTAACTCTGGCAAAGAGTGGTCATTGCGTGCATGCGACACCAATATCACAAATTCTCCACAAATGTGGCTTGTATTGGGGGGGGGGGGGGTGCAAGAAAAAAAAGCCATTCCTCAAGAAAGGCCACATGCCGTCACCACTGAGCTTTGTCAAAACGCACCTTGAAGATTCTGAGGCCACATGGAAAAAAGGTGTAAGGCTCTATTCACACTTGTGCGACTTGGCATGCAACTTTGGACATCAGAGTTGCACGAAAAGTAGTTCCCCACGCTTTCAAATGATAACCATTCATATATGTGCCACTTAGACCCCTTTCACACTTAGGCGTTTTGCAGGCGTTTTTGTGCTAAAAATAGCGCCTGTAAACTGCCTCATCTGCAGCCCCAGTGTGAAAGCCCAAATGCATTCACACTGAGACGGGGCGCTTGCAGGACAGGAAAAAAAGACCTGCAAGCAGCAACTTTGGGGCGGTGCGGGAGTTCTGTATACACCACTCTTCCACCGCCCCTGCCCATTGAAATGAATGGGCACCACTGCCGAAGCGCCTGCAAAGCACTTTGGCATCGGCGCTTTTCGGGCGCTATTAACCCTTTTCTCGGTCGCTAGCGGGGGTTAGAAGCTCCCCGCTAGCAGCCAAATAGCGCCGCTATAACAGCGGTAAAGTGATGCCCCACCCCAGTGGGAAAGGGGTCTTAAAGCTGCAGCAACTTCAAAGTAGGTTTATGCACTACTTTGGTCTGACTTTCATGCAATCTGAGGGGCATAGACTTGAAGTTAACTCACAGAAGTTGCATGAAAGTCGCACTTGAATGTTGTACGATGCAACTTGCGTGCAAGTTGTCCATTATCACTGGTCAAAGCCAAAGTCGAATGCAACTTGCACCCATCCAAAGTTGCATCAAAGTTGCACTTAAAAAATTGGTGCAACTTTGGAGTCGTACAAGTGTGAATGGAGCTTTAAATTTAATTATTTGGCTTCGACATAAAAAAAACAAAAAAACGAGATGTCTGGTGGAAATCCATCCAAATAACACCATTCCTACAGTAACGCATGGAGGTGGTAATATCCTGTTATGGAGGGGGGGGGGGTAATATCTTCTTATGGAGGATGGTAATATCGGTTTATGGGGGGGGGGGGTAATATCCTGTTATGGAGGGGGGTAATATCCTGTTATGGAAGGGGGGTTATATCTTCTTATGGGGGGTGGTAATATCCGTTTATGGGGGGGGGGGTAATATCCTGTTATGGAGGGGGGTAAAATCTTCTTATGGGGGGGTAATATCCTGTTATGGAGGGGGATAATATCCTGTTATGGAGGGGGGGGTTATATCTTCTTATGGGGGGTGCTAATATCCTGTTATGGAGGGGGGTAATATCTTCTTATGGGGGTGGTAATATCCTGTTATGGGGGGGGGGGTTATCCTGTTATGGAGAGGGGTAATATCTTCTTATGGGGGGGGTGTAATATCCTGTTATGGGGGGTGGCAATATCTTCTTATGGGGGGTGGTAATATCCGTTTATGGGGGGGGTGGTAATATCCTGTTTTGGAGGGGGGTAATATCTTCTTATGGGGGGTGGTAATATCCTGTTATGGGGGGGGGGGTGGTAATATATTCCCCATTGAAAATCTGTTCAGTTACATTTGATGGTGAGTTTGTGGACTGCAGTCTTCTGCCCAGAGGATTGCACTCCACTAACTGTCACCATCAAATGTAACTGAACTTGAGCAGTTCTGCAAAGAAGAGCGAGCAAATATTGCAAAGTCTAGCTATGAAAAGTTGGTAGAGACAAATCCCTACAGACTAAAGGCTGGAATTAAAGCTAAAGGTGGTCCATCAAAATACTGACACAAGGGGGGGGGGGACTTTTTCCAATATGTTGCATACAGCTGGATAAAACAAAAACTGTCTTCATTTCAGGCTGCAAAGAAACAAAATGTGATTATTTTAAAAGGGGGGTGTTGGGTGGGGGGGGGGTGATTCTTTTCTATACCCGCTGTATTTTCTTTCTGTAACCGCTCGCTGTTTATGGTCTGTGGCTTGTTCAGATGTAAGCGGTGTCGCGGTCTTCATATTGTTACCTTGCCTCTCTTGGATTTGCCCGGTAACACTCGCCCAAAAAGTGCAAACGATCCTCTTGAATGTTGAGAAGTGATATGTGTTTGGATGAAGCCGGCCTGCAGCTTGTCACCTTGTGTCAGAAGATGTTGTCATTGTCCGCACAGTATGGGAGGGAATCGCAGCGGGGGAGAGAGCGGCGTGACATTGCAGCAGAAAAAAAAAAGCACAAAAAATTCCGATCAGGCGCGGTGCTCCAGAGCCATCGCCACCCCGGGAAAAGTGATTTGCCGGTTAGAGGCTGATAAGTGCTACCTATTGGCAGGCACGGGGAAGGAACTGTTCTGTTCAATGTATGGATGTCTTCATGTCATCTTCAGGTAGTACAGTGCGGTATAATGAAATACAAAGCTGGATAATATCCACACACCGCCTAAAAACCGGAAAGGATTTTCACCGAACAAACATTCTTATTATAGGTAATTGAAAGGAATTAGAAATGTCACTTTGGTTATTGATTGTACACTTGTTGTGTTGTATTTTCTATATATAAACTGGTCCTACATGTGGAAATGCTATTTTTTTATTACTTTTTATATGAAATGAATAGATAATCTGCTATTTTCGATCAACTACTAGGCATCTGAGTTGCATAAACATCAATCAAATGTGGCAGATAATCCATTGGCTTTCTGTCTGATTCGTGTTTTTCATCATTCCAAAAAAGACTGAAAGAAGTATTAACCACTTCAGGTCCGCCTAATAGGCAGGTGCGCACAGGGTGTGCCAGGTGTGCCTGGGCAAACCCTCTAATCACACTGTTCTACACAGATTCCCCCCCTGCTGCTTGGCTGCAGGAAAAAAGGGACTGGGGAATCTCTGTCCTCAGTCCTTTTCTCTCAAAAGTGAGACATCAGAGGTCTGTTTAGACCCCCGATATTTGTTTGAAGCCCCCAGTGGGACTCCTAAAAAGTTGTAAAAACAAAAACAAAAAAAATTATTGTAAAAAAATATTGTAAAAAATAATTACATTTTTAAAATGAACTACCGACACCGTCCACTGCCCTACAGACTCCATCGTCTGCCCTACTGACACCGTCCTCTGCTCTACCGACACCATCCACTGCTCTACTAACACCATCCACTGCTCTACAGACTCCATCGCCTGCTCTACTGACACCATCCACTGCTCTACTGACACCATCCACTGCTCTACTAACACCATCCACTGCTCTACAGACTCCATCGCCTGCTCTACTGACACCATCCACTGCTCTACTGACACCATCCACTGCTCTACTACTCTACTTTTTCACCGTCCTGCCAGCGCACCGCTTCAGTGTGAAAGCCCTCGGGCTTTCACACTGAACAAACAGCGGAGGCTGTTTTAGCGCAATACCGCCTGCAAACCGCCTCAGTGTGAAAGGGGCCTAAGGGAGGGGTGTTTTTTTCGGTTATTAAAATCTTTACAGTTTTACACTATGAGGCTTCCTCTCTCCTTATTTGCCCGAGTACTAAGGGTAAGGGTAGCTTTCAGCTGACTGGATCTGGGTGAATTAGAAGACAAGAGTGCTGGCCTCCCTATTTGCTGATCGGTCACTGTGGATTGTATTGATGTTCGTTTGGCAGCGATCGCAGCCACTTCACATACACCACAAGGCTTTCTATTGATCTTCTTTCTGGTGAGTGCAATTCCTAGAGGGATCTCAAGCACTAGATGTATCGATTGTTGAAGTTTTAAACAACTGATGAATCGCTGATGATTCATTCATTTGCAAATCACTTTGGCTTCACCAGTGTTAAACAACAGATGAATCACATATGAACTTGTATTTGTAAAGCACTAGGGCTTCTCCAGTTTTCAGCTGAATAAACAGATTTTTTAGCTTCTATTTAAAATCTTTAGCGCTGCTGAACTTTTGAAAGATTACCTTTTGATTGAAAGTATTCCAAATCGTAGTTTTGATTGCTTCCCTTGTTTCAGGAATTTTTTTCATTATAGCAGCTGCTCATTTACTTCACTTTTAATTTTCCTAAGCGCCGGATAAGTGATCGTTTGTCTGAGAACTTTTGTGTGTGTGTATATATATATATATATATATATATATATATATATATATATTTGTATGAATACGCATGTATGTTTGAGCTTTGAGTTGCACATCTGTAGTCTGCCCTATAGCAGTTTTTACTGCTACAGGGCGGCACCTGTATGCCAGATCACATACAGTATCTCACAAAAGTAAGTACACCCCTCACATTTATGCAAATATTTTTATGTAACAACACTGAAGAAATTACACTTTGCTACAATGTAAAGTAGTGGGTGTACAGCTTGTATAACAGTGTAAATTTGCTGTCCCCTCAAAATAGCTCAACACACAGCCATTAATGTCTAAACCACTGGCAACAAAAGTGAGTACACCCCTAAGTGAAAATGTCCAAATTGGGCCCAATTAGCTATTTTTCCTCCCCGGTGTCATGTGACTCATTAGTGTTACAAGGTCTCAGGTGTGAATGGGGGCAGGTGTGTTAGATTTGGTGTTATCACTCTCAGCCTGTCAGTGCTCAGACCATACACCGCACACTGCATCAAATTGGTCTGCATGGCTGTCCTCCCAGAAGGAAGCCTCTTCTAAATATGATGCACAATAAAGCCTGCAAACAGTTTGCTGAAGACAAGCAGACCAAGGACATGGATTACTGGAACCAGGTCCTGTGGTCTGATGAGACCAAGATAAACTTATTTGGTTCAAATGGTGTCAAGCGTGTGTGGCGGCAACCAGGTGAGGAGGACAAAGACAAGTGTGTCTTGTCTACAGTCAAGCATGGTGGTGGGAGTGTCATGGTCTGGAGCTGCATGAGTGCTGCCGGTACTGGGGAGCTACAGATCATTGAGGGAACCATGAATGCCAACATGTACTGTGACATACTGAAGCAGAGCATGATCCCCTCCCCTCAGAGACTGGGCCGCAGGGCAGTATTCCAACATGATAACCTCCCCAAACACACCTCCAAGACGACCACTGCCTTGCTAAAGAAGCTGAGGGTAAAGGTGATGGACTGGCCAAGCATGTCTCTAGACCTAAACCCTATTGAGCATCTGTGAAAGAAACAAGGGGGGGGGGGGGAGGCGCCTCTCTAAGTGTAGTATTAAAACAATATCATTTATTGCACAAGATTATAAACACTTACAAGATATAAGTGGGAGTCATGCTCATCATAAGTATGTAGTCCTGGCAGTTCTACTGCGTCCCACGGGCTCCTCACACAATCCGGGTAGCTGGGAAAGGTTCTGGTTGGATGTATTTTTTTTTTAAATAAACATGCCTATTCTTACCTGCTCTGTACAAGGGTTTTGCACAGAGCGGCCCCGATACTCCTTTTCTGGGGTCCCCCGGCGACGTTCCTGGCCCCTCCTTTTCATTGGGTTCCCCCACGGAGAGCCGTGTTCCATGGGGGCACCCGTGCGCATTCCCGAATCCTGCTGCTGCATCCCCGCCTCCCGTGTCACTGGACTTATTTGACAGCAGCGAGAGCCAATGTCTCTCCAATCAGGACCCTAGACAGCGGCTGGAGCTGCTGGGCTTGTGCTTGTTGCTGGAACAATCGCGTTCAGGTAAGAAAAAGGGGTGCTCTGAGGGGACAGCTGCAGCACAGAAGGTGTGAAAAACTCTTTTAAGGTCATGGAGTGGCCTAGCCAGTCTTCAGACCTTAATCCTATAGATAAATGGAGGGAGATGAAACTTCGAGTTGCCAAGAGACAGCCAAGAAACCTTAAGGATTTAGAGAAGATCTGTAAAGAAGAGTGGACCAAAATCCCTCCTGAGATGTGTGCAAACCTGGTCACCAACCACAAGAAACGTCTTATCTCTGTACTTGCCAAACAAGGGCTTCTCCACCAAGTACTAAGTCATGTTTTGCTTATTTTACTCACTGGACTGCAACTCAATCTATAACATTTGTATCATGAGTTTTTCTGGATTTTTGGTTGATATTCTGTCTCTTCTGTCTATCATTTAAAATACGCCTATGATAAAAATTATAGACCCTTCATTTCTTTGTAAGTAGGCAAACCTACAAAATCTTAGAAAAATGCTGACTATGACCCTAAGAACACCAATGAAGTTTGTCAATGAACATGTAAATGATTCAGAGAAGGATTGAGAGAAAGTGCTGTGGTCAGGTGAGACCAAAATTGGGCTCTTTGGCATTAACTCGACTTGCCGTGTTTGGAGCAAGAAAAATGCTGATTATGACCCTAAGAACACCATCCCTACAGTCAAGCACGGAGGTGGAAACATGATGCTTTGGGGCTGTTTCTCTGCTAAAGGTACAAGCTGACTTTGCTGCATTGAGGGGACAATGGACGGGGCCATGTATTGTAAAATCTTGGATGAGAACCTTCTTCCCTCAGCCAGAACACTGAAGATTGGTCATGACAATGACTCAACACATACCACCAAGGCAACAAAGGAGTGGCTGAAGAAGAAGCACATTAAGGTCATGGAGTGGCCTAGAGCCAGTCTCCAGACCCCAAACCTTTAGAAAATTTATGGAGAGAGCTGAAACTTGGAGTTGCATGAAACCTTAAGGATTTAGAGAAGATCTGTAAAGAAGAGTGGACCAAAATCCCTCCTGAGATGTGTGCAAACCTGATCACCACCTACAAGAAACGTCTGACCTCTGTGCTTGCCAGTTTCTCCTCTAACTACTAAGTCACGTTTTGCTTATTTTACTCACTGAACTGCAACTCAATTTATAACATTTGTATCGTGTTTTTTTCTGGATTTTTGGTTGATATTCTATTCTACACTTATAAAAATTATAGACCCTTCATTTCTTTGTAAGTGGGCAAACTTACAAAATTGGCAGGGGATCAAATAATTATTTTCCCCACTGTATTTGGGGCATCCCTATCCCAGTTCATCTTTACCAAGAAACTCCCCCCAAAAAAAGAAACCCCTAGACCAGTGTTTCTCAGCTAGGGTTCCTTGAGGTTGCTAGGGGTTCCTTGAGCTTTGAGATGGTGGATTGATCTCCCACCTTTACTGATCACCAATGCACAGAGGGTAATTTTCCACTACTTCTAAACTAACCACCAATGTTAGTGTGGACACTACATTACTTATTCTTATATTTACAACTTTCTTTGATGTACTAATTATGCTAATGTATCATGAGATGTAGACATAATTTCTTTTTAGCAGGGGTTCCCCGAGAAGCTGAAATTATTTCAAGGGTTCCTCGGGATAAAACGGTTGAGAGAGGCTGCCCTAGACTGTTCTTTTGAGTGAAGGAAATGATGGGTGCCTGGGTGTGTGTGTTTTAGGTGGGGAAATTAGACTGCATTCACCAGTGGGTCCTATAGGGTGCCCTACAAAAACAAATAATTAATATTCTATGAATTTCATTGTTTGGCTGCTTTTAACTATCCAAATAGAGATACTAGGACTGACACCATTTAACATAATAAATAATTAACCACTTCCGGACCGCCGCACGCCGATATACGTCCTTACTTCGAAGGGGGATATCGTGGTTATGGCAGCAGGTAGCTGCCATTTTTTTTTTTTTTAATGACAATTTTTTTTAATTTTTTTTTTATTGCATTTTAGTGTAAATAAGAGATGTGAGGTCTTTTTGACCCCCCAGATCTCATATTTAAGAGGTCCTGTCATGCTTTTTTCTATTACAAGGGATGTTTACATTCTTTGTAATAGGAATAAAAGTGACACATTTTTTTTTTTTTAAAACGGTGTAAAAATAAAAATAAAAGTATAATAAATAATAAATAAAACACACCCCGTCCCGCCGAGCAGAAGCGAATGCATACATGAGTAGCGCCCGCATATGAAAATGGTGTTCAAACCACATGTGAGGTATCGCCGCGATCGTTAGAGCAAGAGCAATAATCCTAGCACTAGACCTCCTCTGTAACTCAAAACATGCAACCTGTAGAATTTTTTAAACGTCGCCTATGGAGATTTTTGTAGGGGTAAAAGTTTGTCGTCATTCCATGAGCGGGGTGCAATTTTGAAGCATGACATGTTGGGTATAAATTTACTCGGCGTAACATTATCTTTCACAATATAAAAAAAAATTGGGCTAACTTTACTGTTTCTTTTTTTTTTTTTAACTTTACTGTTGTCTTATTTTTTAATTAAAAAACAGTGACCTTGTAAGACCGCTGCGCAAATACGGCGTGACAGAAAGTATTGCAACGACCGCCATTTTATTCTCTAGAGTGTTAGAAAAAAAAAGTATAATGTTTGGGGGTTCTAAGTCATTTTCTAGCAAAAAAAAAACTGTTTTTAACTTGTAAACAACGAATCTCAGAAAGAGGCTCGGACTTTAAGTGGTAAACCTACCCAGCAACGCCCATTACAAATTACGCGGGAGATGTTTTTGGATGCAAGTAGGGAAAGGACGAGTAATGAAGCGACCCTTGATCTCAATAGTAATGAACCGGCCCTTGATCTCAATTGTAATGAACCGGCCCTTGATCTCAATACAGCTCTCGAAGGACAAAGCTTATCATTTGCAAATAAATTTGCTTAAATTTGCCCGGCTATATTAAAAGATGTTGTAGCAGTGCACTTCTTCTTTAACGCTACAGAGCCATTCAGAAGGCGTAAATGACTGCAGACTGCCTTGAATGTAGAGCACTGAATGACATTATTTTTGGCACAGCTAGAAATACAAAGAAGTTGTCAGGAACAACCTGTCATTAGGAGGAAGAATTTAAAGAGTAACGTTTTTCTTCTTCTTCTTCTTTTTTTTTTTTTTTTTATCAGCGTACGCGCATGATGTGTTTTGTAGTTACGGCATTCGGCTCCATATCACCAATTATCGGCAGATGAGAGCTTTGAGTAATAAATGGTGATTTAAGTTCTGCCGTCTGCCGTCTTGTGATCCCGTAAAAGTCTGAGGAAGTTTTGTCATTTTTTTTATTTTTGTAAATTCTGTGCTTAGGGATGCGCTTTGCATTCCATGACCGTAGCTCAGACTGGGAGGTCTGTGGAACATTTGTGATTAACCACTTGCCAACCGGGCTATTGCTGAATGACGGTTCCAGCATGGTCCGCCAGTTCTGGAATAGGGACCATGTGACGTCCTCCCGTGAAAGTGCCCGTTACTATGCATGGGCGCCGCTCTCTGTGATCTCAGTAGCCACCAGAAATGTATGTGCTCCCCCCCCCCCCCCCGATTATCAGTGTAAACCTGTGACGGCCGCTAATTAGGAAAGAAGTGAAAGTAAAGGAGCGCCCGGTATCCAGTAAATGCAGGTATTAAAGATGTTTTATTTGAAGTTTCAGCAATGAAATTGCCACTTGTTAGGGGAGCAGGGGCGCCGCCCCCCCCCCCCCATCCATGTGCCCGCCTCCTAATCTACATGCAGGGCGCCGGACGCATGGATTCCGAAGGGTTTTTTTTAATTTATTTTGAAGCACATGATTAGAGCCGGAGGCGCAGAGCAATGTGCCCTGAGCCCACCCTGTTGTGTGATAAGAGCGAATTAATATTCCTGTTTCTGAAAGCTGAAAATTGTCCTGGGCAGGAGGGGGGGCGAGTGCCCGGTATTGAAGGGGTTAAGATCTAGACAGTCCACCGGATTCCCGGTAAATCTAGTTATTATACCCCTGCAGGCTGACGTAACCTGGAGATCGTCTCTTTATGTTCTGTCCATTTCCAACCCATCCGTGAAATTCATGTTCAGTCCGTTCCTGGCGGGAGGTTGATTGCAGGCGAAGGCGCTTTTTTAAAGATGTTTATTATTTTTTTTTCGATGAGTGTCTCTCACTGCCTGTTGTTTTTCTGTTTTGCTGTCACCGCTGTCTGTGTAGGTGGATAAAAGATGCAGAGGAACAAAAGTGAACGAATATTGTCTTACCTAAAATCTGTCACAGTTTTCATGGTTTCGGGGAAAGCTAAAGATTTGAAGGATCGGTTCTGTGCAACAAATACAAAATAAATGGATTTTTAAGTGATAATGGAGTGGTAATGGATGTGGGGGGGGGTGTTTTTACATAAGAAGAACATAAAAGATGCCCCTACAATTGTACAAAATAAAATAAATCAATAAACCCTCCATTAAAGCCTTCTATATAAAGTACATTTTTAAGGATTGCATGATCTCTTCATCTGTGTCTTCCAGCTCCAGGCTGACCTTATTGTAACAGAAATTCATTCTGTTAGAACAGTGTTTATGCTAAATATAAATCTGAAATGGGGTCCCCCCCATCAGAATCCCACCTTTCACATCAGAGACAATAGTACCCCTTCACCCCCACCCTTTTAAAAAACATTCAAGTCCTCAGTCCCCCTTTTCACATCAAAGTCCTCACTTTCCCCCTTCCCCCATCTCTTAGTTCCTCATCCCTGTCCACATCAGTCGTCAGTTCCTCCCTTTTAAAAAAAAAAAAAAAAACAGGCCCACCTCTGCCCTCCCTGTCACATCAGAGTCCTAATTTCCCCCTCCCTTTCACATCAGAGCAGAGTCCTCAGTCCCCCACCCCCCCTTTTAAAAAAACATTAAACTCCTCAGTCCCTCTTTTCATATCAAAGCCCTCACTTTCCTCCTCCCCTCTAATCCACATTAGAGTCTTCAGTTCCTCTCTTTTAAAAAATGGGCCAACTTCCCCCCCCCCCCCCCCCCTTCACATCAGAGTCCTCAGTTCCCCCCTTCCTTTCACCCTTTTTAAAAAACAGAGTCCTTGGTCCCTTTCACTTTCCTCCTCCCTTCATCCTTTAGTTCCTCATCCCCTCCCGTCCACATCAGAGTCTTCAGTTCCTCTCATTTAAAAAAAAAAAGGGCCCACTTCCACCCCCATCACATCAGAGTTCTCAGTTAGTTCCCCACTCCTTTTCACATCAGAGTTCTCAGTTCCCCCCTCTCTTTCACATCAGAGTCCTCAGTTCCCCCCTCTCTTTCACATCATAGTCCTCAGTTCCCCCCTCTCTTTCACATTAGAGTCCTCAGTTCCCCTCTCTTTCACATCAGAGTCCTCAGTTCCCCCCTCTCTTTCACATCAGAGTCCTCAGTTCCCCCCTCTCTTTCACATTAGAGTCCTCAGTTCCCCCCCTCTCTTTCACATCAGAGTCCTCAGTTCCCCCCTCTCTTTCACATCAGAGTCCTCAGTTCCACCCTCTCTTTCACATCAGAGTCCTCAGTTCCTCTCATTTAAAAAAAAAAAGGCCCACTTCCACCCCCATCACATCAGAGTTCTCAGTTAGTTCCCCACTCCTTTTCACATCAGAGTTCTCAGTTCCCCCCTCTCTTTTACATCAGAGTCCTCAGTTCCCCCCTCTCTTTCACATCATAGTCCTCAGTTCCCCCCTCTCTTTCACATTAGAGTCCTCAGTTCCCCCCTCTTTCATATCAGAGTCCTCAGTTCCACCCTCTCTTTCACATCAGAGTCCTCAGTTCCCCCCTCTCTTTCACATCAGAGTCCTCAGTTCCCCCCTCTCTTTCACATCAGAGTCCTCAGTTCCCCCCTCCTTTTCACATCAGAGTCCTCAGTTCCTCCCCCCTCCTTTTCACATCAGAGTCCTCAGTTCCTCCCCCCTCCTTTTCACATCAGAGTCCTCAGTTCCTCCCCCCTCCTTTTCACATCAGAGTCCTCAGTTCGCCCCTCCCTTTCACATCAGAGTCCTCAGTCTCCCCCCCTCCTTTACATCAGATTCCTCACCCCCCCCACGTTTCACATCAGAATTCCCAGCCCTACCCCACCCACCACTTTTTCATAAGAGAGTCTGTTCTGTACTGTCTCTGAGCCAATGAGGAAGGAGAGAGCTGAGAGGCGCTGCTCTCATGCACATCGCTGGATCGAGATCGGGCTCTGGTATGTATAAGGGGGGGGGCTGGGGATAAAGTAGACCAGAGAAGGTATTTTACCTTTTATGCATCGAATGCCAAAAGGTAAAAAAAAAAAAAACTTTCTAGCTTTACAACAACTTTAGTATATATCAAAAAAGATACAAAGCACACTTACATTTGCTGGTGTTTCCCTCTTAGATAACCCAGATTTTGTGTTTAGTGTCCATTCACCCCAAAAATCTTTTGTTGTTGGAGGATGCCCACAGTCTCAGTCATATGCTGTATTCTTATGTCTCTTGGGGGTCATAACAATTTCTCCACTGAGAATTTCCCAGTTAGGTAGAACTAACATATAAACTTTTGCATCCGTGTCCCATTGTCCCAGTCCCTAAAAGCATATGTTCTTGCCAGGGCTGGGCTCAGCCCTTCCTTCTCTGAGCTGGCCGCTCAGCTGTCGGCTAATTGCCAGCTCCTATCTCTTTCCACAGTGACTCAGCTGTTGATGATATCCTGCTCATCAGTGCTGCTTACTTAAGCCGTCCAGCCCAGAGGATCTCTGCCTTCGCCTTGGTCAACATCACAGAGACTATCTCCTGCATTCCTGTTAAGGACTTGCTTGGCTGACATCCCTTCTGGCTCCAGATCCTGCTTGCTGTTCCACTACGCTCATCTCTGGCTCCCTGACGTTTGGCTTGTCTGACTATCCGGTTCCTGAACCATGGCTTTGTTTTGACTACATTTGTTCTATTTACTTTTATCATTAACAAGTGTGATTTAACTGTACTTCTGTCTCGGTCTGATTTCATGGTTTCTGACAGTTCTATGGATATTTAAACACTTCAGCCCCGGAAAATTTTCCCCCTTAATGACCAGGCCATTTTTTGGGATACGGCACTGCGTCGATTTAACTGACAATTGCGCGGTCGTGCGACGTTGTACCCAAACAAAATTGTCGTCCTTTTTTCCCCACAAATAGAGCTTTCTTTTGGTGGTATTTGATCACCTCTGCATTTTTTATTTTTTGCGGTATAAACAAAAAAAGAACAATTTTGAAAAAAATAAAAATAAATATCCCCCCAAAAAAGGTAAAAAAACTAATTTCCTCATTAGTTTAGGCCAATATATATTCTTCTACATGTTTTTGTTAAAAAAAATCACAATAAGCGTATATTGATTGGCATATGCAAAAGTTATAGTATCTACAAAATGGGGGATAGATTTATGGCATTTTTATTATTATTATTATTTTTTTACTAGTAATGGTGGCGATCTGCGACATTGCGGTGGACAGATCGGACACTTTTGACACATTTTTGGGACCAGTGACATTTATACAGCGGTCAGAGCTATAGAATGCACTGATTACTGTGTAAATGTCACTGGTAGGGAAGGGGTTAAACACTAGGGGGCGATCAAGGGGTTAAATGTGTTCCCTCTTGAGTGTTTCTAATTGTGGGGGGATGGGACTGACTAGAGGAGAAGACATATCGCTGTTCCTAATTACTAGGAACAGACGATCTGCCTCTCCTGTGAGAAGGGGAATTTGTGTGTATACATACACACATCCCCATTCTGGCTCTCGTGCCCGCGGGCGGACATGCGCAGCGGGTGTGCGTGCCTGCTATCGCCCTTAAAGGTGCCGATGTACAGCTATGGCGATTTGCGGAAACGAGGCGACCTGCCGCAGTATGACGGCGGCTGGTCGGCTAGTGGTTAAAGTAGGACTATAACCAAAACATTGTTTTTAAATTTTGAATAGAGTAAGGGAGGGTTATAACCCCAGTCTGATTTTTTTCTCACATCTGCGTCCCATTGGTGAGATTTTCCTTCACTCCCTGTCCCACAGATAAAAAACAGGAAGTGAGGGAATCCCTTGTTGTTACCAGGGTCTCCAGAACTAGTGCCCCCAGTGGAAGATTTGTGTAAGGAGCATTCTTCTGAATGACCACCAATGTAAGGAACATTCTTCCCACTGTTCACCAATGTAAGGAACATTCTTCTCACTGACCACCAATGTAAGGAACATTCTTCCCACTGTTCACCAATGTAAGGGACATTCTTCTCACTGATCACCAATGTAAGGAACATTCTTCTCACTGATCACCAATGTAAGGAACATTCTTCTCACTGATCACCAATGTAAGGAACATTCTTCTCACTGATCACCAATGTAAGGGACATTCTTCCCACTGATCACCAATGTAAGGAGCATTCTTCCCACTGATCACCAATGTAAGGGACATTCTTCCCACTGACCACCAATGTAAGGAACATTCTTCCCACTGACCAACAATGTAAGGGACATTCTTCCCACTGATAACCAATGTAAGCAACATTCTTCCCCCTGATCACCAATGTAAGGGACATTCTTCCCACTGATCACCAATGTAAGGAGCATTCTTCCCACTGATCACCAATGTAAGGGACATTCTTCCCACTGACCACCAATGTAAGGAACATTCTTCCCACTGACCACCAATGTAAGGGACATTCTTCCCACTAATAACCAATGTAAGGAACATTCTTCTCACTGATCACCAATGTAAGGAACATTCTTCTCACTGACCACCAATGTAAGGAACATTCTTCTCACTGATCACCAATGTAAGGAACATTCTTCTCACTGATCACCAATGTAAGGAACATTCTTCTCACTGATCACCAATGTAAGGAACATTCTTCTCACTGATCACCAATGTAAGGGACATTCTTCTCACTGATCACCAATGTAAGGAACATTCTTCTCACTGATCACCAATGTAAGGGACATTCTTCTCACTGATAACCAATGTAAGGAACATTCTTCTCACTGATCACCAATGTAAGGAACATTCTTCCCACTGATCACCAATGTAAGGAACATTCTTCTCACTGATCACCAATGTAAGGAACATTCTTCCCACTGATCACCAATGTAAGGAACATTCTTCTCACTGATCACCAATGTAAGGAACATTCTTCTCACTGATCACCAGTGTAAGGAACGTTCTTCTCACTGATCACCAATGTAAGGGACATTCTTCTCACTGATCACCAATGTAAGGAACATTCTTCCCACTGATCACCAATGTAAGGAACGTTCTTCTCACTGATCACCAATGTAAGGAACGTTCTTCTCACTGATCACCAATATAAGGAGTATTCTTCCCACTGACCCTCACATTAATGTATTATGAGTTGCAGATATAGTCATTTTTAGTAGGGGTTCCCTGAGACCGGAAAGTTATTTCAAGCTGGGCCGGGACAAGGGGTGGGCAGGAGGAAAGGCTGCCCTGGGCCCTGTGTTATCATGTAAGGCGGGGGGGATGGGTGCTGCAAGAAGATCAGTAGGGGGAACTTGTGTTGGAAGGGGGAATTTAGGGGGTGGCGGGGGGTAAGAATTGTTCTATGAGGGGAAATTTGAGGTTTGTGCTAGGAGTGGTCATTTAGGGGAATTTTTGTTGGGAGGGGGAGGGTTGCAGAAGAGGTGATATGGTAGTGGGGGGAGAGGAATTGTGCTAGGAGGTAATTTTTTTTTTCGGGTGGGGGGGTGCTAGTAGGGATGATTGGGGGATATTTGTGCTAGAAGGGGAAATGTGAGGGGGGTGTTGCAGAAGAGGTGATGTGGTAGTGGGGGGAGGGCAATTGTGCTAGGAGGGAATTTTTATTTTGGGAGGGGTTGTGCTAGTAGGGATGATTGGGGGATATTTGTGCTAGGAGGGGAAATGGGGGGGGGGTGGGCTAGGAGGGGGATTGGGGAGTTGAATTTGTGCTAGGAGGAAAGATTTGGAGTGGGGGGAGAGGAAATTTGAGGGGTTTGTGCTAGAAGGGGGTTATTTCTTTTGGGGTGGGGGGGGCATTTGGGCGATAGGGGGGCAAACATTTGTGCTGGGAGGGGGGGAGATTTCAGCAGGGGGTAGATTTGTACTGGGAGGAGGTTACATTTATGCTTGGGGGCAAGCATGCAGATTAGCCTAATTTATTTATTTTTGGTGGGGGGGGGGATTTTTGCTGATAGCTCAAACACGCAAGCGTGGGTTTACATATATAGGACTCCGGCACATTGATCTCCCTGCTGGCACAGTGAAAGAGAAGTGCGTAAAGGGGGAGATCTTTACCTTCTTCTTGCTGTCACACAGAGTGATAATGCTAATGCGCATGGAGTGATTAGGGTGGGCCAAGGCACATCCAGCACACCCTGTGCTCACACCCATGCTTCCAGAGATGCATGAAGCAGAAACGCACAAAACTAAACTGTTGGCTTTGAGTGGAGATTCTGAGTGTGTCATTCATTCTTCGAATCTCTGTTTGCAGAGCGTTTGATGGCAACATTCCTGCCACGCTACGTCTGTCATGGTTTAAATCCCATTATTCTCTAGTTTTTGCTGTGGTATTTTAAATTGCCGGGTGTTACGATTCATTACATTGTATTGAGCGGAGGATATTAAAGTGAAGAACGTATTAAGACACTGGAGTGGTTACTTTCTGTCCTCCTTTTCTTCTCGTCGGAGTTGAGCAGGCTCGGGCGGAGGGACGCCGGGAACGCAGCTGGCACAGGACCTGTTTGTCATTTGCCAGAACAGCTGCAAGGACTCCAGATGTTCGCTCACCCTGCGCTCTGCGCCGTGGAAGCAGCTCGTATTATCCGGGGAGAAGCATGTTAACAAGATATTAATGCCAACGAGCTAATCTGATTTTACACGTCGTAATCCCTCCTCACTTACAGTACAACTGCAGTCAGGATAAAAGTATTCGGTAAACCAAAGTCATATTGGACTGTGCGGATCTGGCCGCCTTTTTCTATATCCTGTGAATAGCAGAAGTTGCCAAATTAAAAGTTACAAATCACTCTCCAGCAGCTTTGTCTTAGTAGCCGTAATAGCAGGTGTGGATGTTGGAGGGGCCAGATGGGCTGCACACCAGTGCTCAATATTCTGGGGGGGCAAAAACAAACCTGCCCCCCTCACTCACACATACCGCCAAATAACACTCCCCCCCCCCCATGCACAGGCTGGCCTCGGTAGGTACTCACACTGCTCCCCGCTCACCCGCTCTGTCTCTTCCCTCTTGGGCTGCTTCTCCTCCCAGACGAACAGGAAGTGGGTCCTGAGAGGCAGCGATCAGTGGCCTTTACCTAAGGCTGCTCCTCGCTCGAACTTGCTCCAGTTTGTCGTGGGAAGTGCCGGGGCTGTTGCTTCTCCTCCTGGCTGAACAGGAAGTGGGTATGAGTCCTAAGACTTCCTGGCCAATCGGGTCTCAGGACCCGCTTCCTGAAGGAGAATCAGGAAGACAATAGTGAATATTAATTCGCTATAGTCACACAACTGGGTGGGCACAGAGCGCAGTGCTCTGCGCCCCGAGGCCACCCTTTTTTTAAGCCAATTAGAGCCTCAGGCTCATGCTTCAAAAAAAAAAAAAACATTGAAATCTATGCGGCCGGTGCCCTGCATGTAGATTAGGGGCCAACTGCATGGATTGGGGGGGTGGCGCCCCTAATGGAGCGGCCGGCACTGCTGCACGCTGTGCTATGTCCACCTTTCTTGTTAATATGAAAGGGTGTCATGGAGAACCTTCATTATTTACTGCAGGCCAAATACTTTTATGAAGCAGAACTTTGTACGCTATATGGTTCATACAAAAACAAGGATTAGACTTGGGTACATTTATTTTTCTATAGTGCATATAAAATGAAATGTTGTCTGGTCAAAGCATAGAATTGCTGTACCCAAACAACGATTCACATTTGAACAAACCAAACCAAATTGGAAGCTGTTCTACTGGATAAAGTTCCTAAATTCGAGAAGCTCTGGAACCCCTGGGTGATCCTACCCCCTGGTTTTGATGAAACCTTATTGCTCCCAACTTTCTCCAGCGAACCTTCTTTATCCCGCCCTTGAGTCTACCACCACTTTCCTTTCCTCCCCTAGGGGGGGTCCTTTAACCCCCCCTCCCATCCCCCCCCCTACCCACACCACCCCTTCTTCTCCCTTTCCCTTTCTTTTGCTCTCTTCTACTTCCTACACTCACTTGTCCCCTGTTTTTCCTCTCCCCTTTTAGTTTCTATCCCTTCCTAGTCCCTCCCCGCAGCTTTCCTTCCCCTAGCTCGAACTTCTAGCTAGGCCTACCCCTTCAGCATGCCCTTTTTGCCCACCCCGACCTTTGGTCTCCCAGTACTCTTGTGCTCTTTGGTACTCTCTCCCATTGGGGTGCTGTTTTTAATTGAGCATGGTGTGGGGTGTCTTTGTATATGCACTCCTCCTTATTACCCCCCGTTCTTTACCCTGGCTGTTAATTGGTTGTATGTGCCTAGAATATCAGCCTACCTTTATGTAGCTTTATTTTTCATGAATTTTCCAAACACTCTGGAGTCAGAGATCAGTCCTTACAGCTTTGTTTTTGTATTTTATTAGGGAAATTGAACTTGGATTGGGAATAGGGTTATTATGGGATTCCCACTTGTTCAGCACAGAAAGAATTCTCCAGGGACACAACTACAATATATACACTTCTACCTCCAGCAAAATCTTGCTTGTAGAACTACATCTTCCAGGACCAGCTAGCACAGTAAGGATGATCCGACACAGACTCTGTCAGTTCCAGATCGAGTGCTCTTTGCAGGCAGGAACCATGGGCCCCTTTGGTAGTGTAGCAGAAAAAAAAGTCTTAATGCTTAGCTGTCCTATTCCTGTGGCTACTGATCCCAGTACCACCTTTTTAGGCATTGCCAGCCCGTCTGGCTGCAGCTGCCCATTTCACCAGCCCTCTTGGCTAAAACTCCACAGTCCTCCCAGACTGATTCTGCATCCATCCCAGACTGCTTGTACCCAGTCCCTTCAGGCATGCCTCTCTGTCCTCTGATTGTAACACTCACCAGCCCTCCTGGCTGTCTTCCTTCCTGAAAATTTGCCTGGCAGTGTCCCACTGCTGTCCTCTCCTTGCTCCCATGCCTCCTGGTCAGGCTCCCTCCATGTGTCATAAGAAGGGGTCCCTTCCGCGCCTGAGTTCACCCCCTCCCCCCGGGCTAGGGGGCTACTCTCAAAGTCCCCTGACAGCCTAACACTCCATCTCCATCTTCCACCCGAACTCCACACTGCCCCAGCTTAAGGGGGACCTGCCCCCTGCCAACCCATCTGTTGGGGATTGGTCAGGGCCATCAGAACACTCCAGGTAGCTCCTCCCCTTCACTCCCATCCTTTTGGAGTCTTCTGCCAGTTTCCAGAAGTAGAGGGAGGTGCCAGAGATGCTGCCTGTGAGTCATACCATCCTCCCTGAGTCACTCAACCCTGACCCAGAAAAACACACAGGCTTGGCTGCCAGCCAAACCTGAACAGTTTACCTACTCTGTACATAATCTAACCCTAGCACTCAGGGGGTGCTACATTAGTATGTAAGATGCTTTTTTCATGTTTTGTTTTGTTAAAGTTACTCTCGATGGACACTTTTTTTTGACTCATAATACTCTTATACAGTGGAACCTCGGATTATGAGCATAATCCGTTCCAGAAGTATGCTCGTAATCCAAAGTACTTGCATATCAAAGCGAGTTTTCCCATTGAAGTCAATGAAAACGAAAAATAATTTGTTCCGCATTGACTTCAATGGGATGCAATATCGCATGCGGCCAGAGGCGGGGGCGCCGGAGAGCCTCGGAAACTGCCAAAAAGGCCCCAGGACACTTCGGCAGACCTCAGCAAACCTTGGAAAGACTTCCTACCCGAGATTTGCCGAGGTCAGACGTGCTGTACTCGGGCCTTTCTGTGCATTTCCGAACGTGGCGTTCGGCTCTGCTCGGCTCCGGCGCCCCCCCACCTCAGGCCAAAAGCAGTACTGCACACCGTGTTGGCCTGAATCATGCTCGTTTTGGGAGACAACACTCGCAAACCAAGTTACGATTTTTAAAAATACAGTGCTTGTATTGCGAAACGCTCGTTAACCGCGTTACTCACAATCCGAGGTTCCACTGTATGTTCATTTTAGATGCAAACCCGGCTTCGTTTTTTTTTTTTGCGGGTATGAGATAGCGTATTGTTACTTTTACGACATCTGTAAGTTACTCCGATCTCACTTATTCTGCTTACTGTAGCTGTTTAGATGGAAAAGTACCAGGCATGAGGGAATACCCATAGTAATTGTGTAAAAAGAACTTACTCCCTGCATTGTTTTGAAAGAAAATAAGTTATCAGCAGGAGAATCCTCGCGGGCATTGGAGTGAGTTATACAGCACATTTTATCGTTACGCCTTTACAATCGGCCGCTGTGCCCCCCTCCAGGCTCTTACTGAAGACTCCCAGGACTTTGAAATTAGATAAAGGGCTTCTGTACTGCTGAGATCTATAACTTCATCAATAATCTTTTACTCTTTGTTTATATGGGAGGGTGTATTTCTTCTCACTTAACAATTTTAGTTTTCTAGAGAATATGAACAAATACACTCTAAAATCTCTTTATTTTCTAAAGTGAAACCACCATATATTGTATACAGGCCATAGGTGTGCGCAGCCTATTTCATTAGCGTGTGCATGTGTCTATACAGTATCAGTGGCGGCCCATCCTTATGGGGCGCTGCCCCCCTAATCCATGTGCCCGGCCCCCAGTCTACATGCAGGACGCCAGATGCATGAATTCCAATGGAGTTGGTTTTTTTTTGTTTTTTTTGAAGCACATGATTAGAGCTCTACTTGGCTTCAAGAAAGGGTGGGCTCAGGGCACAGTTCGCTATTGTCTTCCTGATTCTCCTCCCGGCCAGTCAGGAAGCAGGTCCTGAGACCCGATTGGCCAGGGAGTCTTAGGACTCCCGGCCAATCGGGTCTCAAGACCCACTTCCTGTTTAGCTGGGAGGAGAAGCAGTGGGGGGGGGGGTTGATCGGTGCCTTCCCGTCCGCCTCCCACGGGGTTGATCGGCGCCTTCCCATCCGTCTCCCACGGGGTTGATCGGCGCCTTCCCATCCGTCTCCCGTGCGGGGGTGATCGACGCCTTCCCGTCCATCTCCCATGGGGGTTGATTGGCGCCTTCCCATCTGTCTCCCATGGGGGTTGATTAGCGCCTTCCCATTTGTCTCCCACGGGGGGGTGATCGACACCTTCCCGTTCCTCCTCCCATGGGGGTTGATTGGTACCTTCCCATCCATCTCCCGTGGGGGTTGATCGGCGCCTTCCCATCCATCTCCCACGGGGGTTGATCGGCGCCTTCCCATCCATCTCCCATGGGGGTTGATCAGCGCCTTCCCATCCATCTCCCATGGGGTTGATCAGCGCCTTCCCATCCGTCTCCCGTGGGGGTGATCGACGCCTTCCCGTCCATCTCCCATGGGGGTTGATCAACGCCTTCTCATCCGTCTCCCATGGGGGTTGATCGGCGCCTTCCCATTTGTCTCCCGTGGGGGGGTGATCGACGCCTTCCCGTCCGTCCCCCATGGGGGGTTGATCAACGCCTTCCCATCCGTCTCCCATGGGGGTTGATCGGCGCCTTCTTATTTGTCTCCCGCGGGGGATGATCGACGCCTTCCCATCCGTCTTCCACGGTGGGTGATCGGCGACTTCCCATCCATCCCCCACGGGGGGGTTGATCGGCGCCTTCCCATACATCCCCCATGGGGGGTTGAGCGGTGCCTTCCCATTCGTCTCTCACGGGGGGAGATCAGTGCCTTCCCATCCGTCTCCCACGGGGGTTGATCGACGCCTTCACATCCGTCTCCTACAGGGGGTTGATCCGCGCCTTCCAGTCCATCTCCCGGGGGGGGGGGGGGTTGTGATCCACGCCTTCCCGTCCATCTCTTCTTTTGAACCACTTGCCGACCACAATATGTATAAATAAGTTGCAGTTTGCAAGTGGTTTACCGGGATTATGGCTGAAGATTCCACCCAAAAACCCCGGTACGTTTTTTTTTCAGCAGACGGCCGGCTTTCTCAGGAGACCGGTCCGAGCGACTCATGAGCCGCTAGAACGGTCTCCAAAGTGGCAGCTGGGAACGTGCCTCCCGCCGCTCGCCAGTTCATCCGAGAAACAATCCCACTGTGCGGCAGGCTGCACCCATAGGCGATCGATCAAAAAGTTAACATTCTTTGATTGACTCTATGGCCTTTGAGGACCGGAGCGATGTCATGATGTCACTTCCAATCCAGGTTGGAAGAAAAAAATAATAATTTAAGCGAAAGATCAAATTTTTTTTTTTCTTTTGATCTTTTGCTTTTAAAGTTAACCACTTGCCGACCGGGCCATAGCCGAAAGACGGCTACAGCGCGGCCGTGTTTTTCTGGGTGGGCGTCCATGGACGTCCTCCCAGAAAGTTGCTCCCGCGCGCCCCCTGGGGCGCGCACCCGGGAGCATCTGTGACTGCCGGGTCCGGAGGACCCGGCACATCACGGGTCATGGTAAATAGCCGCTGATCGCAGCCGTTTACCACATGATCGTTCCGTCAAATGACGGAGCGATCATTTGTAAACAAACCGGCGCCACGTCATGATGCTGGTTCCTCCCTCCCCTCTCTGTACCGATCGGTACAGTGCGTTGGTAGAGGGGGAGAAATTGCGGCAGTGCTGTGGGCACTAAACAGCCCACAGCGCTGCAGTCAGTGCCAATAATTGCAATACTCTGCAACACTGGGCAATACTCTGCAACACTGTGCAATACTCTGCAAATACTCTGCAACACTGCGCAATACTCTGAAAATACTCTGCAACACTGTGCAATACTCTGCAACACTGCAATACTCTGCAACACTCTGCCAATACTCGCCAATACTTGCCAATACTCTGCAATAAATTTTAACAGAAACAAAGAATTTTTTTTTTTTTCTTGTACCGAATTTTGTATTTTTTGATTTATAATGCAAAAAATAAAAAACCCAGGAGTGATTAAATACCACCAAAAGAAAGCTCTATTTGTGGGAAAAAAAGGACAAAAAATTCATATGGGTACAGTGTTGCATGACTGAGTAATTGTCATTCAAAGTGTGAGAGCACCGAAAGCTGAAAATTGGTCTGGTTAGAAAGGGGGTTTAGGTGCCCAGTGGGCAAGTGGTTAAAGAAGAGATTTTGGGTCTTATTGGCCCCAGATGTCTCCATGAAGAGGAACTGTCATCCTTATTTCTATTACAAGGGATGTTCACATTATAAAAGGAATTAAAGTGATCAAAAAAAAAAAATGTAAACGGACAGTATAAAAATAAAAACAAATAATAATAATTTAAAAAAATCGATTTACTCGACATAACATCATCTTTCACGTGTACTATGTGCTTTACAATTTCTATGTATTTATGTTTTTATTTTTTGTATTTTCTTCTTTTTGAGATAAATAAAACTATTAACTAAAAATTGCCTTTGCAAAACCGCTGTGCAAATACTGTGTGACATAAAAAATTGTAATGATCGCCATTTTATTCCCTAGAGTCTCTGCTAAAAAAAAAGTATAATGTTTGGGGGTAATAAGTAATTTTCTAGCAAAAAATACTGATTTAAATTTGTAGACAAAAAGTGCCAGAAAAAGCCCAGTCAGCAAGTGGTCTAAAACTGGAATTTCCTGAATGGCTTTTATTTGCATACAGTGCATCCGAAAAATATTCACAGCACTTCACTTTTTCCACATTTTGTTATGTTACAGCCTTATTCCAAAATAGATTAAATTCATTATTTTCCTCAAAATTCTACAAACAGTACCCCATAAAGACAACGTGAAAGTAGTCGTAGTAGAAATCTTTGCAAATTTATTAAAAATAAGAAACGAAAAAATCCCATGTACATAAGTATTCACAGCCTTTGCCATGACAAAATTGAGCTCAAGTCCATCCTATTTCCACCGATTGTCCTTGAGATGTTTCTACAACTTGGTTGGAGTCCACCTGTGGTAAATTCAGTTGATTGGACATGATTTGGAAAGGCACGCACCTGTCTATAGAAGGACCCACAGTTATTAGTGCATGTCAGAGCACAAACCAAGCCATAAAGTCCAAAGAATTGTCTGTAGACCTCCGAGACAGAATTGTATGGAGGCACAGATCTGGGGAAGGGTACAGAAACATTTCTGCAGCATTGAAGGTCCCAATGAGCACAGTGGCCTCCATCATCCGTAAATGGAAGAACCCGATGGTCACTCTGACAGAGCTCCAGCGTTTCTCTGTGGTGAGAGGAGAACCTTCCAGGAGAACAACCATCTCTGCAGCACTCCACCAATCGGGCCTGTATAATAGAGTGGCCAGACGTAAAAGGCACATGACAGCCCACCTGGAGTTTGCCAAAAGGCACCTGATGAAATCTCAGACCATGAGAAACAAAATTCTCTGGTCTGATGAAACAAAGATTGAACTCTTTGGTCTGAATGGCAAGTGTCATGTCTGGAGGAAACCAGGCACCGCTCTTCACCTGGCCAATACCATCCCTACAGTGAAGCATGGTGGTGGCAGCATCATGCTATGGGGAAGTTTTTCAGTGGCAGGAACTGAGAGACTAGTCATCCTTGATGAAAACCTGCTCCAGAATGCTCTGGACCTCAGACTGGGGCCAAGGTTCATCTTCCAACAGGACAATGACCCTAAGCACACAGCCAAGATAACGAAGGAGTGGCTACGGGGGCAACTCTATGAATGTTCATGAGTGGCCCAGCCAGAGCCCAGACTTGAACCTGATTGAACATCTCTGGAGAGATCTGAAAATGGCTGTGCACCAACGTTCCCCATCCAACCTGATGGAGCTTGAGAGGTCCTTGTGATGGACTCACCCGAGACAGAGGCTTTTGGAGGGGACTGAATGCTGGCCTCTTGCCTACTTATTATGGGCCCTTGGGGGAACAGTGCTCTTTGTGAGCTGTATGCCTGGGACCCTTGAGGTGGTGTTACTTTGGATTCAGGTCCATGCCCCCCAAGACACACAGACTCTGGGAACCCTTTCTTTATATGCCATATTAAATATAATGACTGATTCATACTGTTGGGACACATACTGTTAGAAGATGCTGATGTCGTCAACTCCAGCCACCTGTCTGTCTGTTGTCTGCTATAATGTAAATAAGTCTAGTATGGCTTCTAAGAGTCTTTCACCCATTGTTGCTTGTGCTAATTAACCCTGCTATTGTGTGAAGGAGTTCTGTGTTGATATTTATGATAATGTGTATTGTATAGTCAGTGAGCTAGAAGACGGCAAGTCTACCCTGAAAGGTCATATCTGAGTCACCAAGTCTAGGTAAATGATTAGTAAACTAGCTCATGTTAATTAGGTCTCTGGTTACAATTTGTATTGTCAGCCTGCTGTGCTGTATATATTTTGTGTGTCATCTCAAATAAAACAGTTCATGTTCAGCAACCAAACGAGTATTGCCTTGTTTGTTGTCGTCAGTGGTTGGAATATCTGATATCTATATTCAGACTGGCAGGAATCGGTATATGACGAAAGCACTCAAGCGGAGTGTGGGACGTTTCGTTACAGTCCTGCAAAGAAGAATGGGAGAAACTGCCCAAAAATAGGTGTGCCAAGCTTGTAGCGTCATACTCAAAAAAGACTTGAGGGTGTAATTGGCGCCAAAGGAGCTTCACCAAAGTATTGAACAAAAGCTGTGATACTTGTGTACATGGGATTTTTTTCTTTTTGATAAATTTGCAAAGAATTCAAACAAACTTCATGTTGTCATTATGGGGGATTGTTTGTAGAATGTTGAGGAAAATAATGAATTTAATCCATCTTGGAATAAGGCTGTAACATAACAAAATGTGGAAAAAGTAAAGCGCTGTGAATACTTTCCGGATGCCCTGTATGTATGAACTGAATATGAATTGATGATACATTTATTTAACAATAGGAAGTTATATTATCTTTGAAATTTTATTTGGTATCTACACTGTGTATGTATGTATGTATATATATATATATATATATATATATATATATATATGAATTATCAGTTTCAGGGCCAAGCCACTTCCCTTTAATCAAGTAAATATATAAAAGAAAGGGATGTTTAGCCGTCTAACTACAATAAATACACATATAATTACAGGACCAGTTATTAATTGAAAAAGGTAAAACGTAAAAAACACCCGCAATGATAGAAATACATGAAATGAAAGTGAAGTATCAAATAGAATACACCTATTATTCTAAATAAATAGAATAATATTCACAAAATACATATGAAAAGTAGAAAAGCTGCTATGGCATAAGTCCAATAAAATAGCCATTGGCATCCATACATGTACTAGAGAAGCTACTATGATAGAACATTGTTGCAAACCTAATTATTGTGACTATATTACAGATACATTTTTATTACTTCTTGATTGAATTTTTATATATAAAGAGGTAACATAATGGGAAGTGAAACAATCTCATGGTTGTATAAAGGTTACGAAAGCATAGCTAGGAAGCTTTGTCAGAGATTCAATGGGCTCCCATCAATTATCAGACAGATCTGTGTTAAATACTAATGAAAATCATTTGTCAAAAGCGGAGTAAGAAAAGAATTCCGAGTGGGAGTGGTATAGAATTGAAGGACAGAACCGCATTCACATGTATAAGATGTCGCTTATTTATTTGTGGGAAATTGCACCAATGTTAAAGGGGATGTAAACCCTGGAGGATTTTCTCCTTAAAGCGGAGTTCCACCCAGAAATGGAACTTCTGCTTATCGGATCCCCCCCCCCTCCGGTGTCACATTTGGCATCTTTAAGGGGGGGGGGGCAGACATCCCACCTCCCCTCTGAAAGGTGCCAAATGTGACGCGGGGGGGGGGGGGAGCAGATACCTGTCAAATCCAGGTATTTGCTCAGACTAATGGGCGAAAGAGCGCTGCACATCGTGCGGTGAACTACGCTATGTCTGGCCCCTCCCCCCCTCCAATGCTGTCTTCTGGGAGACACACAGGTCCCAGAAGACAGCAGGGACCATTCAGAACGCGCAGTGCGACTCGCGCATGCGCAGTAGGGAACCAGGAGGGAAGCCGAAAGTCTTCACTGCCTGGTTCCCTTACCAGGTATGGCGGCGGCAGCACCCGGAAGTTGAACCAAAGTCCGGCTTCGTGTGCTGACATCGCGGGCTCCCTGGACAGGTAAGTGTCCATATATTAAAAGTTGGAGAGAGAGGAGCGGCGCCACTCTGAGTGCAGTATGCTGGTAAAATTCACAAAAGAAAAATGAGATCAACTCACATTTTGGTGAGATATAATGTGCATGGCATAACTAGCTTGAGCTCCTGTAGTCCAGCTGGGCAGCGGTGGTGGTCAGCAGTTCCCAGTGGCTCTTTTTTTATTTTTTTATTTTAATTTTAAATCATCGATTTGTATTCACCTGGTATCTGTGTAATATGTCTCTGCAATACTACTTGTAGTCCTCATCAGAGGCCCTTGTGACGTGCTGACAGCACAAGAGCAAAATTGGGAGACAGAGTGTTGTCACCCTAAAGAAGGAGGCAGAGTGTTGTCACCTAAAGAAGGAGGCAGAGTGTTGTCACCCTAAAGAAGGAGGCAGAGTGTTATCACCCTAAAGAAGGAGGCAGACTGTTGTCACCCTAAAGAAGGAGGCAGAGTGTTGTCACCCTAAAGAAGGAGGCAGAGTGTTGTCACCTAAAGAAGGAGGCAGAGTGTTGTCACCCTAAAGAAGGAGGCAGAGTGTTGTCACCCTAAAGAAGGAGGCAGACTGTTGTCACCCTAAAGAAGGAGGCAGAGTGTTGTCACCCTAAAGAAGGAGGCAGAGTGTTGTCACCTAAAGAAGGAGGCAGACTGTTGTCACCCTAAAGAAGGAGGCAGAGTGTTGTCACCCTAAAGAAGGAGGCAGAGTGTTGTCGCCCTAAAGAAGGAGGCAGAGTGTTGTCGCCCTAAAGAAGGAGGCAGAGTGTTGTCACCCTAAAGAAGGAGGCAGAGTGTTGTCACGCTAAAGAAGGAGTCAGAGTGTTGTCACCCTAAAGAAGGAGTCAGAGTGTTGTCGCCCTAAAGAAGGAGGCAGAGTGTTGTCACGCTAAAGAAGGAGTCAGAGTGTTGTCACCCTAAAGAAGGAGGCAGAGTGTTGTCACACTAAAGAAGGAGTCAGAGTGTTGTCACCCTAAAGAAGGAGTCAGAGTGTTGTCGCCCTAAAGAAGGAGTCAGAGTGTTGTCGCCCTAAAGAAGGAGTCAGAGTGTTGTCGCCCTAAAGAAGGAGGCAGAGTGTTGTCACACTAAAGAAGGAGGCAGAGTGTTGTCGCCCTAAAGAAGGAGGCAGAGTGTTGTCACCTTAATAGAATGCATTGAGGTGAAAAACTGTGAGGGTTTACAACTCCTTTAAAGTAGCGCAATGCCATATCACAGGAAATGGCCTGGTCGTGAAGGGGGGTAAGTCTTCCAGAGGTAAGGTGGTTATAAGAGATTTTAATGAGGGAGTGCACATCTAATTGTTATTGTTTAATCCTGAACATAAAAAATAAAGAAAATACATTTCTTCAAAGGCGTTCTACATTTCGTTTAGGTGCCATTCAGATCTACAGTATGCGTTCCAGCAACGTGCGTTTGAGCGCATCCATCCATAAATCAATGTGATGTGCGCGGTGCCGTCTCCAACCGTCTCAAACAGCCATTCCTGCTTCTAAAAACCCTGAAAACAACATCCCATGCACTGGCCAAATTGCCGCAAAATGAATAACAAGCAAACGAAATTGGCTGCACTATGTTTGTTTGTTTTATTAAACAGAAGGAAGTGTGACAAATTAGATTTGAAATCACAGGGAATTCAGCAGCAATTTCAACCCCCCCATTTCATAAAGCTTTCATTTATTACATTCAGAGAGAAATAAAATGCACTTAGCATCCTGACAAGTTCAATTTCCTGGCAGGTTTATTACACAAATTACTTATTATGAGAAGAGAAATGTCAAGTGTCAACTCTCTCCATCTCTTATTATATCAGCTATCGTTTAACATCAACATTGCTTTATACATCTACTCAGTTAAGTTAGTTAAAGTTAAAGACAACAGATAACTTTTATCTGTAAGAGAATCAGCAAGTGAATTCACCTGCTGGACATAAGGGGTATGACAGCCTTTTCCCAAAATATAATTTTTAAGAAGCCGGTGGGGATGATATTAAGCTCCTACTAGGGTCTAGTATTTTCAGTGAGGACACATTCTGAGTTGTCAAATTTGCCCAGAAATTATTTGTGACTTTTACATATTTACTTCTTTGCTGTGCCATATTATGATCTTTTTTTGTACAGCTTTGTAAGTACTCTCCCTGGTGACTTTTTCAGTTCATTGAATTGGAATGGGAATGTAATTCGCATCCTTTCTTATTGAGTGTTGACAGAAAGTCTGTTGTTCTCAGTAAAGTCAGACTCTGACCTGACCTGTAGGCTTGAGAGAAAATTGTAATAAGCAAATTTTTGATCAGACCATGTTGGGAACAATTGTCTTCACTCCCTAAATTTTGGTTTTAACAATAACCCATACACATTAAAGAGAATATACAGTGTTTGTATAAACTGCTTGAGAAAGGGGATCCCTGACACGAAAACTGTAGGCTTGAGAGAGAAAGGAACAGTAAACTACAGTCACCCAGTACTAATGAGGAAGCAGAGCCTGCATTGTAATAAGCACATTTATGATCAGAGCATGTTGGTACAGTTCTCTTCACTCCCTAATTTTCGATTTTAACAATAACCCATACACTTTAACGAGACAATCTACAGAGTTTGTATAAACTGCTTGAGAAAGGGGCTCCCTGACCCGAAACATGTTGCCACTCTCACCCATGTGATGTAAAGTCAGACCTGATCTGTAGGACTGAGAGAGAGGAACAGTAAACCACAGTCACCGTCACTCAGTACTAATGAGGAAGCACAGCCTGCATTGTAATAAGTACATGTAGATTTTAACATTGAAACAATAAACAAGTGGTCACCCCTCAATTATGAATGCCAACATCCCTGAATCTTTTAATATACTTTTTATACTATGTTTAGATGGGACTTTTCAGGCATTCTGCTTATACGCACACGTGTAAATCTATAAAATGTAATTTATTAGAAACTTGTTAAAGTAACATGGATAAAACTAAAAATAATATATCAGGCCATGATAATGATCAGAGCATGTTGGGTACAATTCTCTTCACTCCGTAAATTCAGATTTTAACATTAACCTGTAAACTTTAAAGACAATGTTCTGTGTTTGTAGAAACTGCTTAAGAAAGGGACTTCCCGCCCCGAAACATGTTGCCACTCCCACCCACATCACAGATGACGTCAACATGCCCCCAGCATCCATCTTCAGTTCTACTGTAACATCATATCTGAACAGCTCTAAGATCATTTTCACCATGATAATTATTCAGTAAATATTATACATTTTATGTCTCCCACCCAAGCCCAATACCCCATATAGTTAGGTTTCCCATTGTACCCTAGAGCCTGTACCTCTCTAAAGACAGTCAAGCATCAGGCAGGGTGAATTTGAAATAATATATTGTATAGATGTAGCACCCTCCTCCCTAGATAAAGTGCTAGGTTACGTAAATGTAATTACTGGCACTCTGTAATCAGTTAAGCTGCATGTGATTACTTTGGTCTGTTCTGTGTTTCTCTGTCTGCAGGGTTGACTGCTTCCCCCTGTCTGTCTGGAAAGATTCTGGAATTTTGTGGGCAGTCAAATCAGAAGCTGAATACTATTGCAGCCCTGGCCAATCCCTGGGGTGAGGTGCCCAGATAGTGGTAGGGAAGGGAGCATAATTAGCCTGGGGCTTGGAACGAAAGGGTCCTTGTCCCAAAGGAGGAGATCCCAGCCTGGAAGCCTGCTTGCCTTCTGGGCAGGCCTGCCATGTGTCTGCTGCACATCAAAGTCCCAGCTAGGCTGGCTGGGAAGGGCCTATTCTGCTGAGATTTGCTGCAGCTGACTGACTGTTGAGGATCTGGTCTGGTATCACGAGAGAGGTGTCTGGAAGATATTGGAAGGAGGCATCCGATTATCCAAGGACATCAGTCAGTACAGACCAGTGTGAGCGACTCCTGAGGTTGTGTGCTGCTACTTTCCCCTCTTGTACTAGGGTCAGCGTTGCTTAACCACTTCAGCCCCGGAGGGATTTGCCCCCTTCCTGACCAGCCCTTTTTTTGTGATATGACACTGTGTCGCTTTAACTGACAACTGCGCGGACGTGCGATGTTTCACCCAAACAAAATTTATGTCTTTTTTTCCCCACAAATAGAGCTTTCTTTTGGTGGTATTTGATCACCTCTGCCATTTTTATTTTTTGTGCTATAAACAAAAAAAGCGACAATTTAAAAAAAAAAAAAACCCACAATATTTTGTACTTTTTGCTATAATTAATAACCCAAAAAAATGTTAAAAAAAATTATTTTTCATCAGTTTAGGTCGATATGTTTACTTCTACATATCTTTGGTAAAAAAAAAAAAATCGCAATAAGCGTATATTGATTGATTTGCGCAAAAGTTATCGCGTCTACTAAATAGGGGATATATAGGATAGTTATTTTTATTATTATTTTTTTTTAACTAGTAATGGAGGCAATCTGTGATTTTTTTCAGGATTGCAACATTGCGACCGACAGATCGGACACTTTCGACACTTTTTTGGGACCATTGACATCTACACAACAATCAGTGCTAAAAATAGCCGCTGATTACTGTAAAAATGTCACTGGCAGGGAAGGGGTTAACACTGGCTGCCCTGAGCACTGTGGTAGCATGTTAGGAGGCGCTGTGAGGAGATTGGGGGAAGCGGATTTGTGTTAGGAGGGGGAATTTGGGGGGTGGAAAGGGGTAAAAAATTGTTCTAGGAAGGGAAATTTAGGGAGTGTTAGGAATGGTGATTTAGGGGGAATTTGTGTTGGGAGGGGGATTGGGGGAGATGATTTGTGCTAAGAGGGGAGATTTGGGGGAGTTTCAGCTAAATGAGGTTAGAAGAGGACATTTTTGTTTGGGGGGGGGGATTTGTGCTAGTACAGATGATTGGAGGGTATTTTTTCTAGAAGGGGAAATTTGGGGGGGGAGGGTGTGTCTAGAAGGGGGGTTTTGAAGTGGGGAGAAGAGGGTGTGTACTCGGAGGGGAAATTTGAGGGGTAGAGGATTTGTGCTAGGAGGGTTTTTTTTTGGGGGGGGGGGGGGTTTTGCTGGGAGGACATAGGGGGGCAAAGATTTGTGCTGGGTTGGGGATTTTACCTGGGTGGAGGGGGGGGGGGCAGGTTGTAGAAAGGGGGGGTTATTTTGGGAGAGTTTTGACATACAAAGGCAATTTATGCTTGGGGAAAAGTGTGCAGATTAGCGCTCTAATTTTTTTCACACATACTGCTCATAAATTTTTTAGGAGGGCCCGATTTTGTATCTTCGCCCTGGGCACTAGATGACCTTGTCCCGGCACTGTATTTGGGACAGTGGGGTCAGTTCACTAAGAGATAAATTTTGCATTATTTTTTTAGTTAAAATAACTCATGCGGTATTTATCTTAAAAATATTCAATTCATTCATATTCAATTCACTAAAAAACATGAATTATTTGTCGAATGCGTTGAATATTTATATTTTGCGATATTTAGCACTTAGATTTTGTGGTTTTTTTTGGCGTTATTTTTTCACAATTTTTTTTCTGTAAGGCTAACACTGCACCAGAAGACACTCAGCAATATTATAAAACTAAGAGAACCTTCCAGGGCGCTTTCAGTCACAAAATGGCCTCCCTTTGATGAAATGATACAATGTTACTATTCCTGAGCTCAAGGAAGAAGATTTTCACACTGATACATTGTGTACTTTTCATGTCCTGGCCAGTGCAGAGTTCCTCTAATTGTTATTTTGTACATTTCTAAAATACCCAGAAAAATAACGAAAGTGTTTTTTTTAGTGAATTGACTTTAACCACTTCAGCCCCGGAAAAGTTTTACCCCCTCTTCATGACCAGGCCATTTTTTGTGATTCGGCGCTGCGTCGCTTTAACTGACAATTGCGCAGTTGTGCGACGCTGCACCCAAACAAAATTGCTGTCCTTTTTTCCCCACAAATAGAACTTTCTTTTGGTGGTATTTGATCACATCTGCGGTTTTTATGTGTTGCGCTATAAACAAAAAAAGAGTGACAATTTTGAAAAATAAAATATTTTTTACTTTTTTTATAATAAATATCTAAAAAAAATTAAAAAATTTTTTTCATCAGTTTTGGCCAATAAGTATTCTTCTACATATTTTTGGAAAAAATATCGCAATAAGCGTACAGTATATTGATTGGTTTGCGCAAAAGTTATAGTGTCTACAGACTATGGGATTTTTTAAATGTAATTTTTGTTTATTTTTTTACTAATAATGGCGGCAATCAGAGACTTATGGCCCATACACACGATCCGAATATCGTACGACAGATCGTACACCCTTTTTCACTTAATAGTCGAAAGTAGAAATTGAATAGGTAAAGTCACGAAAATTCTCCTACAAGAGAAAAATAAATCAGAAGTGATGTCATGTGTTGTAATGTATTTGTATTGTATTTTCAGACAACAACTATACCGACTAAACGAAAATCGTACGTTCTGGTATCGTACAAGGTACATTTTCATGCTTGTCCAGTCAAATAATATCAGATGAACTGTCGTGATCGGCTCTCGAAAGTAGTATACACGCGATCCGAAAATCATACGATTCTTCCTCGGACGACAGTTTTTGTACGATATATTCTGCTTAGCAGAAACACAGGATCTCTGTCTTACCCCCGTGACAGAACAGTGATCTGCCTTGTATACCTAGGCAGACCGCCATTCTGTGTCTCTAGGGGGGGTGATCGCAGGTGGCCGGCGGACATCAGGTCCGCCAGGCTCGCTGATTGGTTACCCCCTCTAGCCGATCAGTGCGCGATCGCACCCCCTAGAACTCCTGCACGAAATGACGTACAGGTCTGTGATTCTGCGCAGGAGAGCCGTCTTGCCGCAGTACGTTAGGTGGCTGGCAAGTGATTAGTGATTTATCTCTTTTTTTTTTTTGTTTGCTGTGCTTATCTCACTATTTTAACAAATGTGCGGTATTTACGTCACATTCAATATTTTTCTTTGATGAATTGACTCTTTTATTATTTCAAGCGATGTTTCTGAAATATGAGTCACATGACCTTCATATCGCATGCGGTAACCTTTAGTGAATTGACCCCAGTATCCCTTTTTTTTTCTTTTTTTTTTTCTTTATAAATTTCTTTAACAACAAGAACATCCGCTCATGACAATCATCAATACATCACATAGTTCCTTATTATCATATGTTATAATATGTATATCCTAAGGTAATTAACAAAAGTATAAAGGTAACCAATTAACGAAATGATATCAAGTCGAAGTTAGCAGGTCTCGCCTACCCCAGTTGGGTTCAAGCTGTAGGCGTAGACCGGCTATCTCGCTGTTATATTCTTTATAGAAGATGTTGTTTCTTCTTAAATTATATTTTGAGGTAATTAACTATAGAATTACAAGTTGCAGTTTTTTAGGTAGTTAGAAGCACTAGGGTGGTCCATCCAAACTTGCCTTTTTTTTTTTTTTTAAAGTTAGTCGTAGAGTAATTTTTGTATGCCAACATCAATCAACATCAATCATACAATAACACTGGATACGTTCGGAACCTCAGAGGATTTCCATAAACTGGATATTGTAATTCTAGCTGCTATGAGTATATGGGCTATGATTGGTCTAAATATTATAGGGCAGCCCTCGAATTTTCCACTCGCCTACTCGCATTTTGCGAGTGGAAAATGAGGGCTTGCGAGCTGGGCTGCCTGCCTGGGAGAGGTGGGTTGGGGGGAGAGCACCGCCGGAGGGGTTGATCAGGAGCCATTCTCCCAGCGATCGCCCCGGGGAGGAAGAGGAGAGCCGCGGAATAGCAAGCTGTTACCGGCGCTTACATTATAATTGTCTCCGCGCTGCTCGACACAGCCCCGCCTCCTCCTGACCAGCGCCTGTGATAGATAGAATGCCAGTCCAATGCTGGGATGAGTTCTGTCTATCACAGGCACGGGTCAGGAGGAGGCGGGGCTGTGTCGAGCAGAGCGGAGACAATTATAATGTAAGCGCCGGTAACAGCTTGCTATCCCGCGGCTCTCCTCTTCCTCCAGCCATGCATTCCTCTGCTCAGGCGAGGCTCTAATGGGCACAGTGAGATTGCATTGGGCACAGTAAGGCTCATATGGGCACAGTGAGACTGCAATGGGCACAGTGTGACTGCAATGGGCACAGTGTGGCTGCAATGGGCACAGTGTGGCTGCAATGGGCACAGTGTGGCTGCAATGGGCACAGTGTGGCTGCAACGGGCACAGTGTGGCTGCAACGGGAACAGTGTGGCTGCAATGGTGGGCACAGTGTGGCTGCAATGGTGGGCACAGTAAGGCTGCACTAGTAGGCACAATGTGTCTGCAAAGGTGGGCACAGGTGAGGCTGCATTGATGAGCACAGGTGAGGCTGCATTGATAAAGTTGTTGTTAATTTTTTTTTTGTAACTTATTTTTGCATAAAACATTTAAGTGTCATTTCATGAGATAACTTATGAGGGCGTGTTTAGGGGCGGGGCAGGGTAGGGATTGAGGGGGGCACTGGTGGCTAGTAACCCTTGAGGCCTGGCTAGTGGTTTAGGACTTGAAATTTTGAGCCCTGTTATTGTTATAGGGTATATATATCAAGGTTTATTCCTAAAAGCGCCATGGCAGGGGTGAGCTCAATCAAGTTGCCAGTGAGATCCGCTAAAAATGTTGAGACAGCTTTCCAGAAACGATGTACATTTTTACAGCTCCATAGGGTAGGGTGTAGGTTTCCTACTTGGTCATTGCATCTCCAACATACCAGTGAAGCTGAGGGATAAATCTTTGATAACCTATATGGCGTCATATACCATCTGTTTAGAATTTTTTGTGGGTTATCCCAGTGATCTGTGCAGGAGGAGGCTTGCCTGGATATTGAGATTGCTTTCCTCCGTTGGTCTCCTGTGAAAGTCTGCGATAAATCTTTTTCCCACTTAAACATATGGGGGTTTTTGAACTCTGTGGGATATGTGGAAAGGAGGTCGTAGAATTTTAAGTAGGAAGCTGGCCATAGAAAGTTGCGTACATATCGTGGTCCTAGCGTTGCTTCTCTTTCAATGATTGTCCATAATTCATCTTCCGAAGAGGAAAACCGATGCTTCATTTGGTCTAGTAGCGAGGCGTAATAATAATTTTTAACTTCTGGTAAACCCATTCCTCCTACTAATTTGTTGGAAGTCTGTATAGAAAATGCTACTCTTGGTTTTTCCCCGTTCCAGATGAAGTTTTTAACCCCTTGCCGACCGGCTCACGTCGATATACGTCGGCAGGAGGGCACGTTCAGGCAGGTTAACGTACCTGTACGCTGCCCTTTACGTACGCTGCATTGTGGACGTGCGCGCCGCAAGCTCCGTAAGTGTGATTGCGGGTCCTGCTGATTTCGATGTCCGTGGGGATACCCGCGATCGTCTCACGGAGAGGAAGAACGGGAAAATGCTGATGTAAACAAGCATCTCCCCGTTCTGCCTAGTGACAGGACACTGATCAAAGCTCCCGGTAATCAGGAGCGGTGATCAGTGTTGCGTCACACATAGCCCCTCCGCCCCCCAGTTAGAATTACTCCCTAGGACACACTTAACCCCTGCAGCGCCCCCTACTGGTTAACCCCTTCACTGCCAGTGACATTTACACAGTAATCAGTGCATTTTTAATCGCACTGATCGCTGTATAAATGTGAATGGTCCCAAAATAGCACCAAAAGTGTCCGATGTGTCCGCCATAATGTCGCAGTCACGGTAAAAATCGCAGATCGCCACCATTACTAGTACAAAAAAAAAAATTATTAATAAAAATGCCATAAACCTATCCCCTATTTTGTGGCCGCTTTAACTTTTGTGCAAACCAATCAATAAAGGCTTATTGCGATTTTTTTTGTGTGTGTGTAGAAGAATACGTATCGGCTTAAACTGAGGAAAAAAAATGTTTTTTTTTTATATATTTTTGGGGGATATTTATTATAGCAAAATGTAAAAAATATTGCGTTTTTTTTTCAAAATTGTCGCTCTTTTTTTGTTTATAGCGCAAAAATTAAAAACCGCAGAGGTGATCAAATACCACCAAAAGAAAGCTCTATATGTGGGTGTGGACGCTGTAACTTTTGAGCAAACCAATCGATAAACGCTTATTGCGATTTTTTTTTTTGTGTGTGTAGAAGAATACGTATCGGCCTAAACTGAGGGAAAAAAATGTTTTTTTTATATATTTTTTACGGGATATTTATTATAGCAAAATGTAAAAAATATTGCATTTTTTTTTTAAATTGTCGCTCTTTTTTTGTTTATAGCGCAAAAAATAAAAACCGCAGAGGTGATCAAATACCACCAAAAGAAAGCTCTATATGTGGGGGAAAAAAAAGGGACGTCAATTTTGTTTGGGAGCCACGTCGCACGACCGCGCAATTGTCAGTTAAAGCTGAATCGCAAAAAAAAAACGCTCTGGTCTTTGGCCAGCCGAATGGTCCGGGGCTGAAGTGGTTAAGTTTCGTATTTGCGTGAAATTTTTTGGGGGAATTACAGTAGGGAGGGAGCGGAAATAATAATAATATTTTGGGTAGCGTTCGCATTTTAAGACCCCGGTATCCCTTCGACCATTCAACCGATCAATAGGCAATATTGGCTTTCAATGCGAAGAAGCGGAATCATCTTGCACTAGTGAGGGATCTCAATCCAACGTCTGGTTAGAGGAAGTCCACCTACCATTGGTTGGGTAGGAGATTGTGAAGAATAGGGTTAAGAATGAAGTTTTGCTTTGGTTGTTCTTTAGCTAAATAACCCGGCTTGTGTACGTTTTACTCCCACAAAGCTGTTTAACAGACAGAGCTGGGAGCACAGCCTGTTCATCTGCTTGATAATAGATAGATGTACTTCTAGCCCGCTGAAGACCTTCTCTGTTGTTGTATCTTGAAATGCGGGATGCATCATGACGGCTCTCTGTGAAATCATAATCCCTGGCAGCCAATCAATACATGTGCTGGCACAATATAATCTCTTTGTGAAATAAATGAACTTTCCATCAGAATACTGCACCAGCATAGCCGCTGATGATGAAAGGAGAGATCGGAATTTTTTTTTTTTATTTTTTTTTTCTGAAGGTAAAAATACTTTTTTCTTTTTATTTTATCTTTTAGACAAAGTAGAAGTAGTGGGTGAAAAAAAAAAAAGATCCGTGGTCTGTACACCCTTCAGCTGCAACAGGTAGCAGATTGAGAAAAGAAAGAAGAAAATATCAAAAAAAGGGAGACGCTTTAAAATGAGTTAAAAGGAACACTGTTTGGCTTTCTGAAGGGCCTACGTTTTTTTTTTTAAGTTATTTTTTAGAATGTATTTTTTTACATTTTTTTTTTTTTAGGATTTAGTTTTTTTATGCACTTTTTTTTTTTTTTAATTTAGTTTTTATTTATTTACTTACTTTTTTAACATTTTTTAAACTGCCTTGTTGGGGGGCCTTTGATGAAATATCAGGAGTCTAAACAGACTCTTGATGTCTCACATTTGAGACAAAGAAAAGGGCATGCGGTTATTTTTTTAATTATTTTTTAGAATTTTTTTTTGAAGTTTGGTTTTTATTTATTTACTTTTTTTTTACATTTTTTAAACTGCCTTGTTGGGGGGCCTTTGATGAAATATCAGGAGTCTAAACAAACTCCTGATGTCTCACATTTAAGACAAAGAAAAGGGCATGCGGTTATTTTTTTAAATAATTTTAAGAATTTTTTTTTTAAGTTTGTTTTTTATTTATTTACTTTTTCTTTACATGTTTTAAACTGCCCTGTTGGGGGGCTTTGATTAAATATCAGGGGTCTAAACAGACCCCTGATGTCTCACATTTGAGACACAAAAAAGGGCATGCAGTTATTTTTTAAAATTTATTTTTTAGAATTGTTTTTTTTTTTTTGGTTTTTATTTCCTTTTTTTTTTTTTTTTTTATTTTTTAAACTGCCCTGTTGGGGGGCCTTTGATGAAATCTTTTAGAGAAAGAAAAGGGCCTGCGGTAATTTTTTTTTACATTTTTTTTTTCGAATTTTATTTTTTATTTATTTTCTTTTTTACTGTCTTTGATGAAATATCAGGGGTCTAAACAGACCCCTGATTTCTTACATTTGAGACAAAGAAAAGGACAGAGATTTCCCAGTCCCTTTCTCTGCAGCCCCATGAATTGTAAGCACTCTGAGGCTTCCTGTTCATTCACAAACTGAAGCAAAGTAAACCCAGTTTACTACGCTTCCGTGATGAATGGACACAGGAGCAATCGGTACAGAAAGGAAGGGGTACGGCAAATATGCCATATTTACTTGCCCTCCCTTTCTCCACCATGAAACCGATCTCCCTGTGTGCCCTCTGCAACTGCCAGCGGGGGATGAGTGGAGGGAAGCCGGGAGCTCTGTGGGGACGGAAGGCCGAAGGGACTGCAGATCCTAGAACCGATCCCCCTGGAGCCCAGCGGGAGGGAGAAAGAGGTAGAGAAGCCGGCAGCACTGCAGGGGGATCCACATGTGTCAGCAATAAGGCAGTACAGCCAGCCCTCCTGCTCAGCAGGTGCCCGGGGCCCCCCTTTTGAATTGATGGGGCCCGGGCCCAGTACAGGGGGATCAGCTATACTGCCTTATCAGCAGCTTTGTCTCGGAGTGTTGGGTGACTGTGTCCATCCTTTGACTCCTACGTCACTGCTGTGTCCTGCAGGGACATAAGGGTTGGAAGATGAAGGCATGCGGTGGGGGACACAGGAGGAGATCGACCCTTTCTATAAGTGTAGGATGCCAAGGAGATTTATGGAAGATGCACAGAGCTGCATTGGCAGAATTTACTTTAAAAAATCTGCTTTACCTTATTAAGAAAATTTGTTTTTTTCTGTGCAGGTCCAGACTAACTGAAAGGAGCTTTGTAACCTCACTGCACCAAAGCTGTCAAAACCACCGTAAGTGAACCTGAACTCAAAATAGTGAAGATTTGCTTTTCTTAAAGGGAACATCTAATATTAATTAAGTTTAAGCAGTACCCTGGAAAAATGAATTTCCTTTGAAATAGTAGCCATGCACTTACTGGTATGTGAGCGTGTCTAGACACCCCCTGTGCCTACATCCTCATAGCTGTATATCGGCAGTGTGAGATCTAAGACTCTGCTGCACCTGTCTTCCAGTTTTATTAGATTTGGAATGTGATTTGTTGATGTCATTACTGTACTGCTCACTGTTTTCCTTGCTGGAGGCACTGACATGAGGAAGCAAAGCCCTGCCTCTACCAAGATGGCCACCTCCATGCAGAGACACAGTACAGAACAAGGTAAATCAGTAATGGGAAAAAGATCAGCTGCACTTTGAACAGTGCATACTTGAACTCTGCACTCTACAGGCAGCGCACACCTGAACTCTGCACTCTATAGGCAGCGCACACCTGAACTCTGCACTTTATAGGCAGCGCACACCTGAACTCTGCACTCTATAGGCAGTGCACACCTGAACTCTGCACTCTACAGGCAGCGCACACCTGAACTCTGCACTCTACAGGCAGCACACACCTGAACTCTGCTCTCTTTGCACAGCGCACACCTGAACTTTGCTCCCGCTGCACGATGCATACCTGAGCTCTGCTCTCTATAGGCAGCGCACACCTTAACTCTGCATACTACAGGCAGTGCACACCTGAACTCTGCTCTCTATGCAGTGCACACCTGAACTCTACACTCTATAGGCAGTGCACACCTGAACTCTGCTCTCTATGCACAGTGCATACTTGAACTCTGCACTCTACAGGCAGCGTACACCTGAACTCAGCACTCTATGTGCAGTGCATTTCTGAACTCTGCTTTCTATACATCGCGCACACCTGAACTCTGCACTCTCTGTGCAGAGCACACCTGAACTCTGCTCTCTATGCACAGTGCATACCTGAGCTCTGCTCTCTATAGGCAGTGCACACCTGAACTCTGCACTCTACAGGCAGCGCAAACCTGAACTCTGCTCTCTATGCACAGCTCACACCTGAACTCTGCACCCTATAGGCAGTGCACACCTGAACTCTGCACTCTATGTGCAGCGCACACCTAAACTCGACACTCTATGTGCAGTGCACACCTGATCCTTGCTCCCTGTGCACGGTGCATACCTGAGGTCTGCTCTCTACAGGCAGCACACTCCTGAACTCTGCACTCTACAGGCAGCGCACATCTGAGCTCTGCACTCTATGTGCAGCGCACACCTGAACTCTGCTCTCTATGTCCAGTGCACACATGAGCTCTGCACTCTATATGCAGCGCACACCTGAACTACTGTACAGGCAGCACACACCTGAACTCTGCACTCTATTTGCAGCGCACACCTGAACGCTGTACTCTATAGGCAGCGCATACCTGAACTCTGCATTCGGAGCACATATCTGAACTCTGTACTTTATAAGCAGTGCACACATGAATGCTGCAGTCTATTCGCAGCGTACACCTGAACTCTGCACTCGCATGTGTGTTTGAGCTTTGGGGAGCACACCCTAATGCAACAGGCTGCGCACACCTATGAGTAAATCAACCCCTTGGTGGGCAGTAGGGAGATGCAGAGGTGAGTTCGGCTAGGGTGTAGACATCTTTTCTCTGGCTGCAAGGGCCGTTGAAATATGCTACAGGTTTGCTGTACAGAGTTAAGCTAAAATCTTTGTGCCGGCTTCAAAGTGGATGACGACAATTGATTATGCTACCATTCTTTTAATCTATTTTTGTTCATTTAAATATCTATGCCTTCAGATGCACAGTTGACAATATATCTGCAAGAATGACAGGGAAAAGCAGCTCCCCAGATATGACTTGTTGTGTGAAAACACGGCGATCTATTATGCCAAATCCTTCCCCTCTCTTTTATCCTATTCCCTCGCTAGGCTCTTCCAATTTGACTTAATTATGTCCTTCTTTTACAGCCTCTGCTTTGGGGATATCTTTTTATGAAGTTCTACCCCAGGGAGCAATAATCACAAGTTAGCCTTTCATTAATAATTTTTTTTTATCTTCCAATTAACTACTATTTCTAAGAAACGCATCTATCCAACTTAACAAAGGACGAACAATGGGGAACACGGATTGCCCAGATCTCTTTCATCTTTGATCCAAACATGGTTCCCTGCGGTTGACAGCTTTTTTTTTTTTTTTTTTGCCTTCCTTTCGCTATTCCTCATTCATCAGTTTTTGCTCAAAATAAGTAACAAGAACTCAATAATGAATCTAATTGTCAAAATCCTAATTTCTTCGTTTCGTAGTAGAAAAACCGGAGCTTTTTTAATTACTCCGCTTGTCGTCTTTGCCCATAGTGTCATGCCGGAACAAGCATACCTGATTGGAATGTACGCATGTGACAAAAATTACAGGGAGAGGTAATTTGGGACATGGTGAATTTCAGTCTTGGTTGAAGAATATTTGCAAACTAATTATCAACAACCTCCATCTTGAATGTTCTCATTTAAGGTGCAGTAATTAGGTTCTGTGCAACGAAAAAAAGTAAGGAAATAATTATAAAAGTTTGAGAGAAAGATGATATGGGCTTGCACAATTCTTTCAGAATGCTAAGCAATAGGTACAAATAGGTAAAAAATTTCCTCTAAAGTTAGGCAAACTGCAAACTTCATGAACTGATCTTCTGTTAAGCTCAGAGTAGAGGGATCAGAGAAGAATAGAGGTATGGACCCATCAAGAGAGGACCTACTTGGCCCAAGTTCATTGTACATTTTTCTCATGAGAGACTAGGGGATGTCAGAGGAATGAATCCCTCAAGAGAGGAACTACTTGGACCAAGTACAGAGTACAGTCTTACCACAAAAGACTAGGGTAGGTCAGAGGTATGAACCCCTCAGGAGAGTAACTACTTGGCCCAAGTTCAGAGTACAGTCTTCCTAAGACGGACTAGGGGAGGTCATAGGTATGAACCCCTCGGGAGAGGAACTACATGGCCCAATTTCAGAGTACAGTCTTCCTAAGACAGACTAGTGGATTCTTCTTCAAATATCTCTTACTCAGACATGCCACCCGGGCACAGTTTGGATCTTTGACCATTGAGCTCACAGAATCGTCTATTGAAGATCTCCTGTCATTCCCCGAAATAGCCAAACTGGTGATGACCTTTTATGGTCGCCTCCAGCTGGTGGGAGCTGACCCTTTTCAGAACTCTCATCACAAATGGCTATTGTCTATCCCTGAGCTTTCTGAAGAGGACTGGGAAGAAGCAACTGAGGTATGTTTTCAGGACATAATTAGCACTGCTAACCTACTGATACAATTTAAGTTTATACAACCACCTGCATTATACTCCAGCTAGGCTGATGCAGATGGGTCTGGGACAAGATATTGCATGTGCTAGGTGTGATATGATTTATGCTGACTTTTTCCATATGTCCCAGACTTTCAACCTTCTGGAAGGAATTGTTTACTTTCTTCGACCACAAACTTCATCTACCAATACCTCACATCCCGGAGGTGGGACTTTTGGGAATACTCAACGACCATGTCCAACGTACTCACGCCAGGATATTGCTACGTACACTATTATTTTATGCACGTAAAACCATCCTACTGCACTGGAAAGATGTGGGCCCTCTTTCAGCCCACGCCTTCTTCTGCATTGTTCATGGGGTCCTTCCCAAATTCAAATTGATATAGAAGAGTAGATCATGCCCTAAGAAGTTCACTAAAATCTGGCAACTATGTCTTGATGTGTCGGAGGATTTCTTGGGGGATGTCCTTCACAACTATCCCAGTAGGCCCACCACTTATGTACTCTAAACCTTGTCTTATATGAAACATCTAATGGGGGGACTCTGGGCCTTTGTTGTCCTTATGGGGTCGCATGTGTTGCAGGTTTAAATGGGTTCAAGTATGAAGGTATGAATGTGTGTTGTTGGGATTATTTCTGTTTTTTATGGACTAGTAAACTTGTTCCATTCTCTTTACTATGGAAATGTGCACTTTACACATTTGTAACTACAGTCCTTCTTTTGTTAGGTTTTTATGTTACAAAATCAAAATAAACACCTTTAAAAAATAAAAAAAAAAGAAAGACTAGGGGGGTGGTCTGAGGTATAAACCTCTCAGGAGATAAACTACTTGGCCCAAGTTCAGAGTACAGTCTTCACATGAGGGACTAGGGGAGGTCATAGGTATGCACCCCTAAGAAGAGGAACTACTTGGCCCAAGTTCAGAGTACAGTCATCCCACGAGAGACTAGGGGAGGTCAGAGGTATAAACCCCTAGGGAGAGGAACTACTTGGCCCACATTCAAAATTCATTCTTCTCATGAGAGACTAGAGGAGGTCAGAGGTATGAACCCCTCAACTATCCCAATAGTACTAGGCCAAGGGAGCAGCTGTGCCCATTCAACTTGCTTCTTCCAGAGGCCTTCTAGCGAGACTATGCAAACTAAATATTTTTGGTGAAGTTTTGGGGTGTCTAAGATACCTCTGGGTATGGGCCCCCTAGCTCTGCCACAGCAGGACAACTGTTTGAATCGGTAGGATGACTTGGGAAGGGGGTAGCCACCCCCACCGGGAGAGGTGGAGTTCATTGAAAAGGAAGACTCTGCTTTTCTAAAGCTAAGACTATTTATGTGCTCCTTAGCCACCTTCTAGGTCCACCTCTCCAGGGATTGGCTGCAGCACCAATAATATTAATTCTGCCCATTTACCTTGCTCCGCTCCCTATGTTCCAAAACTTTCAGGAAGGCAAGGGAGAGCAATCAAACCTGCAGCCTGTGAAATCCAGAACAGCCAAATTAAATCAACAACTTCACCACTGATTAGAGAGGAGCCAAAAAGACTAAACTTGACTAACATTCTAGCAACCTAAGTAGGAGGGTGCTACACTTGTAAATGGAATTTTGTGGCAGTTTTCTCACCTGTGCCTCTGCATATTTCAGGAACAGGTGGAATGCTAAAGGCTGCAGATAACAATAACAAATGAGTATTGAAGCTGAACTCAGGCAAACAGCTGAATGCACAAATGACCTGTGTATTATTATTATTATTAAACAGGATTTATATAGCGCCAACAGTTTTAGAGGGCCCTGCTCGTTAGAGCTTACAATCTAGAAGGGAGGGTCAAGTGGAAACAAAAGGTAATTACTGTGGGGGATGAGCTGATGGAGAATATTAAAAAACAGTTGTTAGGTGTGGGTAAGGTAGGCTTCTCTGAAGAGAAGGGTTTTCAGGGATTGTCTAAGAGCTAATAGAGTAGGAGATAAGAGGACAGATTGGGGTAGGGCATTCCATAGGATTGGGGAGGCTTTGGAAAAGTCCTGGAGGCGAGCATGGGAGGAGGTGATGAGGGAGCTACAGAGCAGAAGGTCTTGAGAGGAACGAAGAGAACGAGTAGGTTGGTATTTAGAGACTAGTGATGTAGCTGGGGGCTAAATTGTGGATGGCTTTGTATGTAGTTGTTAGTATTTTGAATTCAATTATTTCGCCAACCGGAAGCCAGTGGAGGTATTGACAGAGAGGGGTAGCAGAGACAGAGAGATTGATAAGGTTGGATGAGTCTGGCAGGAGCATTCATGATGGATTGAAGAGGTGATAGACTATGTAGGGGTAAGCCAATGACTAGGGAGTTGCAGTAGTCAAGGCGAGAGGTGACCAGCGAGTGAATTAAGAGCTTTTTTGTGTCATTGGTTAGAAAGGGGCATATTTTGGAGATGTTGCTGAGGTTGAGGCGGCAGGATTTGGACAGTGATTGGACGTGGTGCTTGAAGGAAAGTTCAGAGTCCAGTACTACACCTAGAACCTTGGCATGTGGGGATGGGCTTATAGTTGTGCCATCGATTTTAACCGAGAGATCAGGGGAAGGGACATATGGGGGAGGAAAAATTATAAGTTCGGTTTTGGATAGATTGTGTTTGAGGAAGTGGTGTGACATCCAGACTGATATATCTGATGGTAAATTAGTGAGGAGACAGAGGGAGTGAGCTGAGGGGTAGAGAAATAGATTTGGGTGTCGTCAGCATAGAGGTGGTATTGGAAGCCATGGGAGGCTATCAGCTGACCCAGGGAGGAGGTGTACTGTATAGGGAAACAGTATTACCTGCCAGGAAATTTGTATTTCTATCTGTATTTCTATCTATTCAGTCCTAAGATTTACACAGCTTTGTCAAACAGCACCGATCCGTCTGGACCTGATTTCTCTTTTGCAGTTAACCCCTTTTATGACCACCCAACACATATTGTGCAGTGGCAAAAGGGTGGGCTTTAATACCTACACACCGCATGTATATGTGTTTCACTGGGCTGCCAATGTTTTTATGCTGGCACAAAGACCTGGCTGTCAAAGACAGCTCTTGGTCTGGACTAAAAATCAGTATCTGACAGGGCCGGCGTTCTGCCGAGAAAGTTCCCCTCGGCGGATAAGGACCCCCCTCTACTGCGCAGGCGCAGCGCTTGCGCAGTAGGAGCCGGCGGAAATAGCCGAAGCCGAATACAATAGAAATCAGCTGTACACGGCGCCTGTAAAAGGGCCCCTCGTGGGCTCGCTTCACTCGCCACGCTTCGCTCGCCACGCTTCGGGCACGGCCTCGCTTCGCTCGGCACTTTTTTATTCTCCCTCTAGGTCCACTTGGATGGTGGGGCTTCAATCTGGACCCAGGGCGCAGGCGCCGTGTACAGCTGATTGAAGTTTTTCATCTTCGGCTATTTTCGGCGGCTCCTAGTCGTTCGTACTGCGCAAGCGCTGCGCCTGCGCAGTACAGGGGGGTCCTTTTCCGCCGGGGGAACTTTCTCGGCAAGACACCGGCTTCAGATCATGTGACCACTTGGACAGTGGTCACAAGATCGCCAATACTTCCCACCCCCCTGGGCATTCAGTAACTATATAACCACTTAAAGTGGATGTAAATCCGATTTTTTTTTTTTTTTTTTTTTTTTTTATGTCATAATGTAGAGTATAAGATTTCCTATCATTTGAGCCCAGTCTTGCCACAAAGAGTTAATCCATCTCTGAGCAATCCTCTTTAATTGTTCAGTGAGATAAAACTTGACAGAGAAAAACTTTGTCAAATCCTCCCCCTTGCTGTGAGTGACAGGTGATTTACATCTCGTGCACTAGCCTAAGACATACATTATTTTTTAATTCCTACCCCCACTCCTTTCTTCAGCAGCTCTGCAAGGATTGGATGTTCCACACCTCAGTATGATTTGGCATGCTGAAGTCATGTGGTTACTTTCCTGTCTTTTCACTGGATGTTAGAGATCATAGCGGAAGTTCAGTGTAAGAAATACACAGGAGAAAAAGCATATTGACAAGGGGTGTAGAGATGGGCGGGGAGTCTACTGACATCATGACTCCACCCACCGAGCTTCAGACAACAAACCCGCCCACAGAATCTGCAGTTTTTCGGGTCTCATAACAGACAGAGGGGAGACATTTGACAGGTAAAGATACATGCACGAGGTGTGTATATCCTTATAGATAACCCCTATGGCAGTAGTTTAGAAAGGATGACATTGGGTTTACATCCACTTTAAGGACCAAGCCTCTTTCGTCTCCCATGACAATGTCTTCGTGAGACGAAACGTACGTCGGAAGGTTGACGCGCTGACGTCATTGCTGACTACCTCGTCCCGAACAGGTGACTGTAAGCCGGCCGGCTGCTGCTATTGTTCGTTTTCATGCTTTTACCTACATTACGCATGTAAGTGCAACTTTTATACATTATTAAACGTGGATTTTATCGATTTACACTATGGAGAGCCATTGTTTTATTTTTTTTTTGGGTCCTGCCTACTGATCGCTTATTGGATGGAGCAACCCTGTGTGTTTCTGGCTCTTCACTGAGAAGCCGTCGTGTGACGCTACTTACCACTGATCGTCAGGCTACCTACAAGCTATCCAAAGCTTGCCATCTGGTAAGCGTTTAGTACATACGGTGGTGGATCTTCTCACAAGTTGCTATTTGTGTGACCGATTAACCTTACTTTTATCTGTTTTGAACACTTTTTGGATGAGTCTATTTACGGATTCTTCATCGTTTCTACATTTTTCACTGTTGGGACTAATTTTTACCACCCTTTTATGTCATTGTTTTGGCACTCATATTGTTTATCCTTTGGGTCCATCACGGATCCTTGGCTTATATTTATCTATATAATTTTCATATATTGTACTCACTTTTTGTAGAGCTGCTCACGTTTTTATAATTGCTGTACAGATAGCATAAGAGGCTGACGCCAAGTCAGTTTTAGCTACTTACACTGCTTGCATTTAAAAAAAATTACAAAAATAATGTATTAATGAACTCAGATTTGCTTTAATTGACATCTCTAGGGCTACGTCCACACGGTCATTTGGCTGTGGATAATTTGCTGCCTTCAGAGATGACTAAACCCTGCCTCTGGATGCAATGATACTCTGTGCTCTGGACATACAGCAGTCAAGAAATAGTCCTTGTACTTGTTTTTTTTGTTGTTTTTATTGAGTGGATTATAACTTGAATGGGTATAGGGTGCATATGGGATGCCCACTCAATTGAAGAAAGGAAAATGCAGGGGCTAACTATATACACCTCCGGTATATACACGCTCCTCTTTACCTCCAGCACAAACACGTGATTGCATAACTATAACTCCAAGGACCAGCTAGCACTGTGGTTGGGACCTGACCCAGGTCCAAAGCAAATACCCTTTGCAGGCAGGGACCGTGGGCCCCTTTGGTGAAGCAAATATGGTAGTACTAGTGCTAGCTGTCCCACATGTGGCTACTGATCCCAGTACCACCTCTCCAGGCCCTGCCAGCCTTCCTGGCTGCAGCTGCCTGTTTCCACTGCTCGTGCCACCACAGTCCTCCTTACTGGCACTGCACCCATCCCAGACTGCTTGCACCCAGTCCTCTCAGGCATTCCTCCCTAGTCTTCCTGACTGTGTGTCACTCACCAGCCCTCCTGGCTGTTCCTGTTGTTCCTCCTGGAGACTTGCCCGGCAGTGTTCTCCCGCTGTCCTCTCCTTGCTCCTGGGTCTCCTGTCCACACCCAAGCCAGGCCCAAGGTCAACCCCCCCCCCCCCCCCAGGCTGGGGAGCTCCCTCAAGGGCCTAGACAGCCTAACACTCCATCTCCAGCTTCCAATCGAACAACTCCTCCCCAGCTGGGCTGACCCTGAGTATTTGAGGGGGCCTGCCCCCTGCCATTCCAAGTTGGGGATTGGACAGGGCCCTCAAAATACTCCAGATAGCGCCACCTCACCTCTCCTTCCATCTTTCCAGAAGGTTCCAGCACATTCTGGAAAAAAGGGGGAGGTCTCAGTGATGTTGCCTGTGAGTCATCCAGGAAGCCTTCACAAATGTACCTACACAACAAAAAACCTATCCACACTTCTAGCACACTAGAGGGTGCTACATAATTATAAATCTTATACTGTATACATAGAATGACTTGGAATTTCCTTGAACAGCGGTATTTCTCCATCTCCAAATATCTACAAATTGCTTGTTCAGATCTTAGATGCTGATGAACCAAAGTGTCATCATCGAGGTCTACTCAAAGCCATGCAGCAGGGCAGGGCCAGGACAAGGGGTGGGCAAGAAGGGAGGCTGCCCTGGACGCAATGGTTTACTGTAGGGATGAGGGTGCCTTCCTTGTGTTACAAGGCTGACCAGAGTAGCGACAGCAGCAATTATGTTGACAAGCGAGTGACTGCTAGGCGTAGGTAGGATCCCTTAAGCTTGCACATCATAAATGGGGTCTGGTTTGGCATCTTTGCCCTGGGCGCCGGATGTCCTTATCCCGTCACTGCAACAGGGGTCTCCAACCCATCACTGCAACCCATCCAAGCAATGGTGCTGCAAGTTTGAAAATGACTTACTAAGCTGTTGTTAGACTTGCCGGGCTTCACAAGTTTGTGGCACAATTGCAGCAAGTCCGCATTGCATGACTCCAGATCAACATTCTTTGCAAACATTCTGCAAGTCTGCTGCAATTTCTGGTTCAGTTATGTTGTGTCATAGTCATCCCACCACAGGGGGTCACATAAACTAAAAACAAATTGGCAACTCAGTATTCTCAGGAATACTACCGGTACATCGAGCCACACCAGAAAGGCAAAGGGAGATTAGGGAAGTAAACAAGTGGCTGAAGAGTTGGTGTAGTAAGGAGGGGTTTGGGTTCCTGGAGGACTGGGCCGACTTCTCAGTCGGTAACCGGTACTATAGAAGGGACGGACTGCACCTAAATAAGGAGGGTGCAGATCTGCTGGGAATGAAGATGGCCAAAAAGTTAGAGGGGTTTTTAAACTAGGCAATGGGGGGAGGGTCCAGAGGCAGAGATAGCCAGCGCGGAAAATATTCCAGAGGGTAGTATTGGGGGCATTAGTGGTAGGTTAACCAAAGCACAAAAACACAAGGTGAGTATAGTAGCAAGTCCTAGTTGCAATCTCGAAACACCCAATACGAGGACAATATGCGACCGGTCTAAACTATGTGGCATGTTCACCAATGCCAGGAGCATGGCGGACAAGATGGGTGAACTAGAGATACTGTTGTATGAGGAGGATTTGGATTTTGTGGGGAATTTCAGAGACCTGGTTTAACAGCTCTCATGATTGGCTGGCAAACATTCAAGGGTATACCCTATACTGCAAGGATAGAGAGGGTAAAAAAGGGGGAGGGGTATGCCTATATATCAAGAATAATGTACAAGTGAATGTGAGAGATGACATCACTGAGGGAGCTAGAGAGGAGGTGAAATGCTTATGGGTAGAGCTCCAAAGGGATGAAGCTAAGGGGAAAATAATACTGGGAGTATGCTATAGGCCCCCTAACCTGAGGGAGGAAGTGGAGACAGATCTCCTATCACAATTTGGATTAGCAGCAAGGATGGGAAGTGTTATCATAATGGGGGATTTTAATTATCCAGACATAGACTGGGCAGAGGGAACTGCGCATTCATTTAAGGCTCGCCAGTTCCTTAATGTCTTGCAGGACAATTTCATGGGTCAGATGGTAGACGCACCAACTAGAAATAAAACATTACTGGATCTACTGATTACCAACAATACAGACCTGATCACGGATGTGGAAATACGGAGCAATTTAGGTAACAGCGATCACAGGTCAATTAGTTTCAGTATAAATCACACAAATAGGAAACATAAAGCGCGTCAGCACGTCACCTCGGAGCCGCGAGTCCATGGTATTTTGAATGGATGATCGGGAACCTACAGCTGACGGCTGGCCTCCATCCTCTTACTGAAGGAGCCGACGGAACGGGACACTTTCTACCTGACGGCAAAGGCATATGCAGTCTGGCTTTGATACCTACTAGTCATTATCGGGGGTAGAGCGTACGACTACATGACCTGCTGATTCACCTGGTGAGAGAAGTATCACTCCAATATATAAGTCTATATAGTCTGAGTCGTTTGTGCTCCCCCTTCCTGCTTTCTACAATACAGCTGCTTTGCCTACACACCCTTGGCTCTAATTACCTTCAGCGGCCACTGCCGACCAATTCAACTGCTTTCCCATGCTTTTGGGATGAGTTCCCGGACTGCAAATAGCTTTCATGCAATGCTGTGTATGCTTCAATAATTTTCTATTTACATCCATTCATCTACCCTTACGCCCATACCACCTCACTACCTATTTATTCTTCTCCTCAGTCTTCACGAGTGAATCGGGGGGCTTCAGTAACCACAACTGCAGTGTTTATCCTCATGACACAACACAGGAAGCACCTCCATGGTTAACAGAGGACAGAATTAAAATTAGACTTGAGAAACTTAACATTAATAAATCACCGGGACCAGATGGCTTGCATCCGAGGGTACTTAGGGAACTCAGTCAAGTGATTGCCAGACCGTTGTTCCTAATTTTTACAGATAGTCTACTGACTGGAATGGTACCAGCTGATTGGAGAAAAGCCAATGTAGCACTAATATTTAAAAAGGGCACAAAATACATCCCTGGGAATTACAGACCAGTTAGCCTAACATCAATAGTATGTAAACTCTTGGAGGGGATGATATGGGACTATATACAAGATTTTAGTAATGAGAACGGTATCATTAGCAGTAATCAGCATGGATTCATGAAGAATCGTTCTTGCCAAACCAATCTATTAACCTTCTATGAGGAGGTGAGTTGCCATCTAGATAAAGGAAGGCCCGTAGATGTGGTGTATCTGGATTTTGCAAAAGCATTTGACATAGTTCCCCATAAACGTTTACTGTACAAAATAAGGTTCGTTGGCATGGACCATAGGGTGAGTACATGGATTGAAAACTGGCTACAAGGGCGAGTTCAGAGGGTGGTGATAAATGGGGAGTACTCAGAATGGTCAGGGGTGGGTAGTGGGGTTCCCCAGGGTTCTGTGCTGGGACCAATCCTATTTAATTTGTTCATAAACGACCTGGAGGATGGGGTAAACAGTTCAATCTCTGTATTTGCAGACGATACTAAGCTAAGCAGGGCAATAACTTCTCAGCAGGATGTGGAAACCTTGCAAAAAGATCTGAACAAATTAATGGGTTGGGCAACTACATGGCAAATGAGGTTCAATGTAGAAAAATGTAAAATAATGCATTTGGGTGGCAAAAATATGAATGCAATCTATAGACTGGGGGGAGAACCTCTGGGGGAATCTAGGATGGAAAAGGACCTGGGGGTCCTAGTAGATGATAGGCTCAGCAATGGCATGCAATGCTACGCTGCTGCTAACAAAGCAAACAGAATATTGACATTAAAAAGGGGATCAACTCCAGAGATAAAACGATAATTCTCCCGCTCTACAAGACTCTGGTCCAGCCGCACCTGGAGTATGCTGTCCAGTTCTGGGCACCAGTCCTCAGGAAGGATGTACTGGAAATGGAGCGAGTGCAAAGAAGGGCAACAAAACTAATAAAGGGTCTGGAGGATCTTAGTTATGAGGAAAGGTTGCGAGCACTGAACTTATTCTCTCTGGAGAAGAGACGCTTGAGAGGGGATATGATTTCAATATACAAATACCATACTGGTGACCCCACAATAGGGATAAAACTTTTTCGCAGAAGAGAGTTTAATAAGACTCGTGGCCACTCATTAAAATTAGAAGAAAAGAGGTTTAACCTTAAACTACATAGAGGGTTCTTTACTGTAAGAGCGGCAAGGATGTGGAATTCCCTTCCACCGGCGGTGGTCTCAGCGGGGAGCATTGATAGCTTCAAGAAACTATTAGATAAGCACCTGAATGACCACAACATACAGGGATATATAATGTAATACTGACACATAATCACACACTTGATGGACTTGTGTCTTTTTTCGACCTCACCTACTATGTAACTATGTAACTCTGTAACTTATGAATAAAAGATGGTGCTACGTCCAAACGTTACTTTTAAGATGAATTTTTATTCATTAGTTGCGAATATGTTTTTAGTTTATGGTATATCCAATTGTCCGTCACAAATTAAATTGATACTATTCAGTATTTTTTTATGACGTATTTAACCATTGAATTAGTTTTTTAAATATCGGCAGTGAAATGCATTTTTTATTCTATTATTGCTGCTGTTCCATAGCCATGATTGTTTTTATGGCTTCTGGTGATTGAAACGCAGCCTATTTCTGCCGTTTCCCTATTTTGTCCCGCATATATGACATTAGAGCGTCCGTCTAGCCACACCTCTGACGATGCCACTCTGTAATGAAACGCGTAGGGAGGAGTCGGCGAAGGAACGCTGGTGTGTGCTGGGACGCAACGACCATCTTATTGGTGGGGACAGCTGAATGTTTTAACAAACAAGCGTGTTTTTATACAGAGCATGTGAGGTCATCTCCTTTTAATCACTTGAGGACCAGCCGCCGCAGTTATACTGCGGCAGGTTGGCTCCCCTGGGCAAACTGTCGTAGCTGTACGTCGGACGCTTTAAGAGCACTAGGGGGCGGCGCGATGATGGAGCCTATGCACGTGCACGGCAGTCATGATGTCCATGGTGCACCCGCGATCACTCCTGAGAGAGACAGAACGGAGGTCTGTCAATGTAAACAGACAGATCTCCGTTCTCTCAGGAGTGAGGAGACTGATTTGTTGTTCCTACTGCTTAGGTGCAGCGATCGATCTCCGCCCCCAGGCAGTCCCATCCCCCCAGAGTTAGAATCACTCCCTAGGACACACATTTAACCCCTTGATCTTCCCCTAGTGTTAACCCCTTCCCTTCCAGTGACATTTATACAGTAATCGGTGGCTATTTATAGCACTGATCGCTGTATTAATGTCAATGGTCCCAAAAAAGTGTCAAAAGTGTCCGATGTGTCCGCCGCAGTCCCAATCAAAATCACTGATCACCGCCATTACTAGTTAAAAAAAAAAAATGAATAATAAAAATGCCATAAATCTATCCCCTATTTTGTAGATGCTATAACTTTTGCGTAAATCAATCAATATACGCTTATTGCGATTTATTTTACCACAAATATGTAGAAGAATACATATCAGCCTAAACTGAGGAAAAAATGTGTTTATTTTTAATTTTTTTGGGGAGATTTATTATAGTAAAAAGTAAAAAAATATTGTTTTTTTTTTTTTTTTTTTTTTTAAAGTCGTCGCTCTTTTTTTGCTTATAGCACAAAAAATAAAAACCGCAAAGAAGAATAGAAAGAAAGCTCTATTCGTGGGGGAAAAAAAGGATGTAAATTTTGTTTGGGTACAACGCCACACGACCGCGCAATTGTCAGTTAAAGAGACGCAGTGCCGTATCACAAAAAATGGCCTAGTCATTAAGGAGGCAAATCTTCCGGGGCTGAAGTGGTTAGCGTTATTAAACGTTATTTGATATACTGCACCATGAGGTCTATCTCTTTATACCCACATGGGATGGAATAATCTATAGTGGTTATTGCCGGAGCCTTTTGAAAAGGAAAGTTGAAACCTGTGGGTTGCTACATCTGGGTTCCGGCTTGCTGTCGCTGGTTTGGGTGAATGGAGATTGAAGGGCGTCCTTTACCATTCAATGCTTATGTAACCTTTGTAGGGTCCATTAAGCCGGGTAAGTGGCTGTGTTATTGGGTGCCGGTGATGGTTTCCTCCCTTTTCATCTTCTGCTAACCACCTTTGTTGTGAAGTGTGCTGAACACCGTCTTAGGATTCATTTCAAAAAGGACTTACTTATTGCAGGAGCACTGCACCCCATCTATACAAGTTATCCTCGCTGTCTGGGAAACGATGGCCCGCTGACCAAATGTGGTCCGTTGCTGAATTTTATCTGGCACTCTGATATGAGGACTCTGATGGGCTGAAGTTTACCAAAGTTCTTTCTCTGTTGTCCTAAATCATATCGTACTGGTTGCAAAAAACATCCAAGTAACATTTTCGTTAATTTTAAAATTGATTTGTTCATTTAAATATCAGATTTTTTTTTTTTTTTTGCTCATGAGAAGTGGCAGCCCGTCAATTCGGGGCGCCCGGGCACCATCTCCTCTATCCACGGCCGCCACTTCCTAATTAATACTCTATTATCCACGGCCGCTACCCCCTATTCATGCGTCCGGCCCCTTTCAGGACACAGGGCGCATGAATTACAGCGGTGAGGGTGATTTTTATGAAACACCTGATTGGAGCTCTAGAGGCCCTAATAGGCTTCAAAATAGGATGGGCTCGTGGCGCAGAGCATTGCCCCATGAGCTCACCCAACAGCGAATCCTCCTCCTGGCCAGTCGGGAAGAGGGTCAGATACCTGTCACCTGACTGGCCGAAAGGACAGGTGATCCTATTGGATGCCTAGGAGGAGGGGAGGAGCCTGCTGTCCGCAGATGCCCCGCCGCTGCCCGATGTGCCCGCCGCTGCCCGATGTACCCGCCAATGCCCGATCCCCGCCGCTGCCCAATGTGCTCACCACCTAGATAGGGTAAGTGCTGGTGAACCGACAGACAGCGAGGGGGTCACCGGTTTGAGGTGCTGCTGGGGGGGGGAGAGGTGGTTGTTTGCCCCCCCCCCCCAAACAAAAAACCCATCAGCCGCCACTGCCCATGAGTATTTGTAAAATATATGATGTGGCTCATGTAGAGACTCCAGCCATACAGGGTTTCTTTCCTTTCTGTTGATTTGCATTCTGGGAAATATTTGCTCTTGTCCTGAGCCCGTTATTGAGAAATGCAATGACTGTCGAAATGAAGGAGAAAGGAAGAGAAAAGGGGTGCATGGTTCAATGAAGAGATCACTAGAATCCTTCACAGGTACAGGAATGGTATGTGGACCCACTCTGTGTTTTTTTGCCATTGTTCTCTCACACAAGACTATTTCACAGGGTGCCCCAAAAGGGCAAAACCAGGGCCTGTAAGCATCAGGAGCTTTAATCGTCTGTATTCCAGGTCTTATCCACCTCTCCAGAAAATGTGATGCGCAAAGATGGAGGGAGCCGAAATACAGATCTGGAGTCAGCAGTGAACTTATCTTTGCAACAAAAAAAAAAAATGTACAACTGAGTAACTAGGTGAGACATTCTGTGTTGACAGATGACAGCCGTCGCTCAGAAAAATGGCAGCCGAGGCAGCTGGTGGCATTTTTGAGTAATTACATCAATTAATAAAATGTTGGATGACAAATTGGCAAGTGGCTGAGAAAGCAATACTGCTGTGTTCAAAAACACTTCATTAAGCAACCCGAGACTGCAAGATTCCAAGATGGACTTATTGACAACTTCACAAGACGAGGCCAGTGACGGTGGAGGGAAAATCGCTTAATGTTTTGTGCCAGAGGCCATCTGTTACAGGGATGGGACTGTCTGATAGAAGTCCTCCTTCAGTTCTTCAGTCTCTAAAAAAAAAAAAAAATTAAACTTTAAAAAAAATTAAATTCAACAGCTACATATACTGTAGCTGCTGACTTTTAATCTTAGGACACTTACCTGTCAAGTGATCCAGCGCTATCCTCTCCCCGGCCACTTCTTCACCGGTCTTCAGGTCCCCGGAGCCGACATGTCTAATATGGGAAGCTGTAAGTAACTCCTCGTGACTTTACAGTGCTTTGTGAATGGTGCCTCAGCCTCTTGGGATCAGTGACGTGTCCCAAGAGGTTGCAGGGATTGGGGGGGGGGGGAGGGGGTTGGGCAACTTCCTGTGGAATTGAATAGGCTAGGGGTCCCAAAATTTTTCTAAACAAAGGGCCGGTTCACCATCCTCCAGACTTTAGGAGGGCCGGACTGTAGCCATCAAGAGTACAAAATGCCCCATCATCCGTGGTAGTATACCTCACTGGTGTCAGTGGGAGGAATTATGACCCATCTTTTGTGTCATTGGGAGGAATTGTGCCCCACCATTGGTATCATTGGGCCCCATTGTTGGTGTCATTGGGAAGAACTGTGCTAAATTGTTGATATCATTGGTAGGAATTGTACCCCATCATTGGTGACATTGGGAGGAATTGTGCCCCACCATTGGTATCATTGGACCCCATTGTTGGTGTCATTGTGAGGAACTTTGCTCCATCGTTGATTTCATTGGTAGGAATTGAACCCCATTATTGGTGAGAGAAATTGTGCCCTTCATTGGTATCATTGGGCCCCATTGTTGGTGTCATTGGGAGGAACTTTGCTCCATCGTTGATTTCATTGGTAGGAATTGAACCCCATCATTGGTGACATTGGGAGAAATTGTGCCCTTCATTGGTATCATTGGGACCCATTGTTGGTGTCATTGGGAAGAACTTTGATCCATCGTTGATTTCATTGGTAGGAATTGAACCCCATCCTTGGTGACATTGGGAGAAATTGTGCCCTTCATTGGTATCATTGGGCCCCATTGTCGGTGTCATTGGGAGGAACTGTGCTCCATTGTTGATATCATTCGTAGGAATTGTACCCCATTGTTGGTGACATTGGGAGGAATTGTGCCCCACCATTGGTATTATTGGGCCCGTTAGTGTCATTGGGAGGAATTATACCCCATCGTTGGTGACATTGGGAGAAATTGTGCTCTTCATTAGTGTCAGTGAATAAAATAGCCCCCCCCCCAAGGCAATATACAAGCAAGCAAAGGGCCGCATCTGGCCCCATGCTGCAGTTTGGAGACAACTGAGCAAGACGATTCCAGTGGAAGTGAAAGTGGGTACCTGCCAAAACTAGGTATCTGTCCCCCCCTCAAAAGGGATAAAATAAACCTCCAATATTGTTAGAGGAGGGAGGTGGGAGGATTCTCAAAAGTGGAACTTCCCGTTTAGGATGAACCTCAACCGCTTGCCGACCAGCCGCCATCATTATACTTCAGCAGGTCGGCTCGTTCCTGCAAATCGCCGTAGCTGTACATCAGTCCCTTTAACAGCTATAACGCGCTTGCCCACTGCAGAGCGGGGGAGCTGACACATGTGGCCTGGCGGCCGCAATGTCTGCCAGCCACCCGCGATCGCTCCACAGAGCCAGAACGGGGATCTGTCAATGTAAACAAACAGATCCCCGTTCTGACAGGGGAGTAGAGAGAGATCATCTGTTCCTAGTGATCAGAAACAGCAATCTCTCTCTAATCCCAGTCAGTCCCCTCCCCCCACAGTTAGAAACACCTCCTAGGGAACACATTTAACCCCTTGATCGCCCCCTAGTGTTAACCCCTTCCCTGCCAGTATCATTTATACAGTAATCAGTGCATTTTTATAGCTCTGATCGCTGTATAAATGTCAATGATCCCAAAATAGTGTCAAAAGTGTCCGATCTGTCTGCCACAATGTCCCAGTCCCGCTAAAAATCACAGCTCACCGCCATTACTAGTAAAAAAAAATTAATAATAAAAATTACATAAATATATCCCCTATTTTGTAGACGCTATAACTTTTGTGCAAACCAATCAATATATGTTTAATGCAAATTTTTTTTTTTTACCAAAAGTATGTAGAAGAATACATATTGGCCTAAACTGATGAAAAAAAATGTTTAATTATTTTTTATTTTGGATATCTATTAAGGTATTGGCCTAAATTTATGAAGAAATTAGATTTTTTTCAATTTTTTTATTGGATATGTTTTATAGCAGAAAGTAAAAAATATTGTTTTGTTTTTTTTTGTTTTTTCAAAATTGTCGGTCTTTTTTTGTTTATAGCGCAAAAAATAAAAACCGCAGAGGTAATCCAATACCACCAAAAGAAATCTCTATTTGTGGGGAAAAAAAAGACATTCATTTTATTTCGGTACCGCGTCGCACAACCGCGCAATTGTCAGTTACCTTTATGCAGTGCCTTATCGCAAAAAAATGGCCTGGTCATGAAAGGGGGTAAATCTTCCAGGGGGAAAGTGGTTAAAAAAAACCCCCAAAAAACCAGGGTCGCTAATAACCATTAAGATGATGAAATGAAATGGAAAGAACATCGCTGTAACCAAACGTGCACAAGACAAACGTTCCCAAAATTCAAAGCCGCGAGATCTGTTCTGTATCCCGGGATGTGGGATTTGTCATTCCGCTCGCCGGCTGATGTCATAGTCAATTTCAGAACGCGAAAAATAAAAACTGTTTCACGTCCAATGTTCAGGTGTTACCGTCTAGCTGACATCTCTCACATTATTTAGAATGTGGCGGCTTTGAGGCACTGCGATGAGACGTATGCAAAACAATTTGTCATTTGTACATATAAAGCCACAAGCTATGAAATTGTGTTTTTGATGAAAGCAGCGAGGTGTTGACAGCCTAAAACACAGCGTTGCTCTTTTCTTTTTTCGTTGTTCGTTCTTATTTTATTTTTATGGCTTTTTTTTTTTGTAACAGTTTCACTGTATGTACTGCTGTTCACTTATTCTTAAAGATACATTGGGGGAGATTTACTGAAACTGATGCACACAGAATCTTGTGAATCTCTGCCTAGTAACCAATCAGCTTCTATTTTTTATTGTCAAAGATTAACCACTTACTTACCGGGCACTTTCACCCCCCTTCCTGCCCAGGACAATTTTCAGCTTTCAGTGCTGTCACACTTTGAATGACAATTACGCGGTCATGCAACACTGTACTCATTTGAAATTTTTATCATTTTTTCACACAAATGAGGCGGCACTGATGGGCACTGATAGGTGGCACTGATGAGGCTGTACTGATAGGTGGCACTGAAAGGCGACGCTGATAGTTGGCACTGATAGGAGACACTGATGGGCACTGATAGGTGGCACTGGTGGGCATTGATGAGGAAAAGCTGATGAGGCTGCACTGATGAGGCTGTACTGATAGGCAGCACTGATAGGCGACACTGATAGTTGGCACTAATGGGTGACACTGATGGGCACTGATAGGTGGCACTGGTGGGCATTGAGGAGGCACTGATGGGCACTGATAGGTGGCACTGATGGGCACTGATAGGCACCACTGATGGGCACTGGTAGGCGGCACTGATAGACACTGATAGGCACTGGTAGGTGGCACTGATGAGAAGGCACTGATGGGCACTGATTGGCAGCACTGGTGGGCACTGTTGGGACTGCGACATTGCAGTGATCAGTGCTAAAAATATGCACTGTCACTGTACTAATGACACTGGCTAGGAAGGGGTTAACTCCAGGGGCGATTAAAGGGCTAAATGTGTGCCTAGCCACTGTTTCTGTGTTTACTATGGGCTGTTTTTACTAAGGGATGTTATAGATCTTATTCCCTGCTGACAGAACAGAGCTCTACCTTGTTTACATAGGCAGAGCTCTGTTCTGTATTTCTCCTCGCTGTTAAGTGGGTGCCGGCCGACACCCGCTGATTGGCTTGTGCTGTGTCTAATCACAGCACAGCCGTGGTGCTGTTCTTCTAGCAGAGGTCAGAAGATCATGTTTGTGCTATGACTCTCACAACACAGTCCCCCTCCCCCCATATCACATCCCCCTTCCTTATTTTACAGTGCCCCCCCCCCCCCCCACTGTACATAACAGTCCCCTGATTACATCACAGTCTGCCTCCCTAAATCATAGCCCCGCCCACCTTTACACTACATCACCCCTCCTTTACATCGCAGTCCCCCCTTTTCCTTTAGATCAGCCCTCCCATTTAGATTAGTTCCCTCTATCTTCACATCACAGCCCCCCCCCCCAATCATTGTCTTCAGCCCCCTTACCATCACAGCCTCCTTCACAGTCTTACCTTAGCATGGCAGAGGGCAGGAGGTGCAGCAGGTCTGGGTGAAGGGAATTGCCCAACTTTTCATGTTAACAAGCAGGTGATTGGTTGCTAGGACTGCCCCTGAAAAAGGGACTTGGGAGAGGAATCTGGAAACTACACGGTGGCCAGGTCGAACAGGCAGAGGTCTGAACAGAATTGTCACTTGGTCCAAACCGTGGTCTGTCATTTAGCAATGCCTACTCCAGGAAATAATGATCATATTGAGGCAGAAATAGATGGCTTCCAACAGTCTGAATAAACTTTGCTATAAATTGTACAGCCATTCCAAGTCTTACTTCTAGGCCAGAAGACCTAGGCTAGGTGTTGCTGACCTCTGCCTGTTCCTGATGTTGATTCTGTTTATAATATGGTGTTTTGCTGCTTTTCTGATGCGCACCTCATCTTTTGACCTGACTTCGCCTGAATCTGAACCTGATGCATGCTCTGTGTTTAAACAGCTGTACTCCAGTTCCTGCGCCTGGGCACTTGTGCCCTTCCATGGCCTTTGCAGGCCCTGTTAACTTCCAGGGGTGCTTGGATGAGCATTGTGCCTGAGGCCACCTTTGTTATTCTCAGGCACCTCAAACAGTTAGGTGACAGTGCCATTCAGCCATATGGAGTCCAAAAAGTTTATCTCTCCTATGAATGCTCTCATTCTGAAAATTGCTGCTCTCACCCAGGCAAATCAAAGGGCTTCAAAATAGTTATTTATCATTGTCCGCACCTGCCCTAAAACCTTTCTGCCTCCAGTGACTTCCACACCAGTAGCTGCTGCTTAGGTACCTAAAGTGGTGGTGCTGCCACCTTAACCTCAAATTCCGACACCAGAGAGATGGCAGCAAGTTTTAAGCAAGTATGCCTGCCAACCTCATGATGCAACTCCGCACCTTTGCAGTAGGATCCATCAAGGTGGGTTTTATTATCTTGCTACTATGGAGTGAAGTACAAACTTGGGCCCATCGACTGCTGGAGCAAAACAGTTCAACATTACTGAACACTGTAACCTCCTTCTTCAATGCAAGGGCTCAGCAGTCTACATTTAATTCTCTCCAGCAAGGTTGGAAGCCTGGAAGCTAGGTTGGAAGTCTGTTTGGGATTATGTGCTGTAATTTCAGTTCAGTTCAGTTGGAGTTCTGATACTTAATGGAATGACTCTCCTCCGATCATTATCGTCTTGGACTTTCTGACTTACTAAAATACAAAATGTCCCAAACTAGATTGACCGATGTCTAAGAGGCCTGCAGGTCTCAACAAATTGGCCAGTTCTGCCCCACCTGGATTCTGTCTAAGTTTTCAGTGCACCAGCTTTTCCAACCACTTTGCTGTCTCTCGCTGGCAACTAGAGCTTCTGCGTCCTCTTCTGTCTTCAAAAGACAGGTGACGTCAAAGTCTTGGCTTCCTCAGGTGTCTTATACAGGTACGTGACATCTACAAAGTATTTCGTTGATTTAAAGTGAAAGTTGAGTTGGGCTTCAAGAGATAAGAGGACCTAAACCTCAAGGAAAGAAAAATATCTGCAGCTTAATAACCATGTCCAGCATTTAGCTGAATATCTGATGACTATCTCAACGTGGTATAATGTCCCACAATGTGACACAAATCTTTTCTCTCCAAATCTACAGTATGTTGTCCATACAATTGGCAATTTTAGAAGCTTTACCTCAGCAAGGAAAAACGATTACATGAAAATTGCAGTCTACAGCAGGCCTACATTTTCAAATTCAATCGTTTCCTGATTTCAATAGACTAGAAAACTGTGGTGGAAATCACGCTAAATATTATTTGAACAAAAAAGGAGAAAGATAGGTCAATGGGACTTTAGATGAGGCAAATCACAAAAATCAACCGTACACATATTAGTAAATGTGTTGCATAATAGCAAATTTCATAGTAACAATTTTACAGACATGATAAAATAAAAATTGATAATTAAAAGGACATTTCATTGAGCTGAAGTAATATAGACGATCATTGTAAACACTCTAATTTCATAAAAAAGGATATTAGCATTCATATACATGATGTTTAATGGAAATACATGACTGAGATGAATGGAAATGCGTGATAGCATATTGTATAGCAATCCAACCATTTATAGACAACCTATGACTCTACGTGTTTCGTGGATCCATGTCCACTTCCTCAGGAGTAGATGCAAGAAATGAAATATGTCAGCTCTAAGGAAGGGGGAGGGAAAAGGAAAAAAAGCCTTGCAGCCTTTTAGAGGTGGCGGGGGCCAGGGAATGACCATCCCGGGGGGGCTGTGGTGACAAGACCCTAACAGACCCCCCCCCCAGAACAAGTGGAGGGCAGACCAGGTATCCATAACAGGGTGAATCTGTGTAGTTTAAATGCATGGGTGATGGCACATTGGTCAGTAGTAATATGTCAAGATCCATACTATGGAGAAAAGTTCACCATCTCCACCAACAAAGAAGACAGAGTGCGAAGACGTTTAATTTTTTTCTTTAAATATTATTTGAGTGTCATTGCTGTGCACTTTAATTATTTAATGCAATAGTTTTACATGTGAAAGTGGACGAAAAGCTTGAAAGAAAAGTACAGCCGAAATTACTCTTTTTTTTTTTTTTTGGTTTGATCGGATTTGTCAAAAGGAGGCGGAGCTAAGACACCCAGGGAAAAAAATTACAGCTTTAGAAAATTGTTTCTCCCGCTTAATAGTATAGGCAGCACAACCTGGCTGCACAGAAATAAGACAGAGTGTAGAGTAAGGCCAGGCTCCTTATTATAGCTTCAAAAGACTTTTCTCTTTTCTTAAGAAAAATCATGATGCTAACTGTGTAGCTGCGTGACTTTATTTCAAACTATTTTTTTAGAGGAACTTTGAACTCAGAGCAGATTTTAATTGTGTTTTCGAGCCATAACCTAAGTGCCTCCATTATTGTACTGCAACTCTCAACCTTGGGGCTCGTCATTGAGTCATTTGTCAAGTGGCTATTACTGGGAACCATATAATAGTCATTGCAGTGCAGGAGAGAGGAGACAAACGCATATTACAGCATCACACAGTTACTTAGTAGGTGAGGTTGATAAAAGACACAAGTCCATCAAGTCCAACCTATGTGTGTGATTATATGTCAGTATTACATTGTATATCCCTGTATGTTTTGGTCGTTCAGGTGCTTGATTAATAGTTTTTTTAAACTATCGATGCCCCCCGCTGAGACCACCGCCTGTGGAAGGGAATTTCACATCCTTGCCTCTCTTACAGTAAAGAACCCTCTACGTAATTTAAGGTTAAACCTCTTTTCTTCTAATTTTAATGAGTGGCCATGAGTCTTGTTAAACTCCCTTCCGCGAAAAAGTTTTATCCCTATTGTGGGGTCACCAGTACGGTATTTGTAAATGGAAATCATATTCCCTCTCAAGTGTGTCTTCTCCAGAGAGAATAAGTTCAGTGCTTGCAACCTTTCCTCATAACTAATATCCTCCAGACCATTTATTAGCTTTGTTGCCCTTCTTTGTACTCGCTCCATTTCCAGTACATCCTTCCTGAGGACCGGTGCCCAGAACTAGACAGCATACTCCAGGTGCGGCCAGACCAGAGTCTTGTAGAGTGGGAGAATTATCGCTTTATCTCTGGAGTTAATCCCCTTTTTAATGCATGCTTTGTTTGCTTTGTTAGCAGCAGCTTGGCATTGCATGCCATTGCTGAGCCTATCATCTACTAGGACCCCCAGGTCCTTTTCCATGCTAGATTCCCCCAGAGGTTCTCCCCCCAGTGTATAGATTGCACTCATATTTTTGCCACCCAAATGCATTATTTTACATTTTTCTACCCTGAACCTCATTTTCCATGTAGTTGCCCACCCCATTAATTTGTTTAGATCTTCTTGCAAGGTTTCCACATCCTGCGGAAAAGTTATTGCCCTGCTTAGCTTAGTATCGTCCACAAATACAAAGATTGAACTGTTTACCCCATCCTCCAGGTCATTTATGAACAAATTAAATAGGATTGGTCCCAGCACAGAACCCTGGGGACCCCACTACCTACCCATGACCATTCCGAGTACTCCCCATTTATCACCACCCTCTGAACTCGCCCTTGTAGCCAGTTCTCAATCCATGTACACGGACCTTATTTTGTACAGTAAACGTTTATGGGGAACTGTGTCAAATGCTTTTGCAAAATCCAGATACACAACATCTATGGGCCTTCCATTATCTAGATGGCAACTCACCTCCTCATGGAAGGTTAAAAATTGGTTTGGCAAGAACGATTCTTCATGAATCCATGCTGATTACTGCTAATGATACAGTTTTTATTACTAAAATCTTGTATATAGTCCCTTATCATCCCCTCCAAGAGTTTGCATACTATTGATGTTAGGCTAACTGGTCTGTAATTCCCGGGAAAGTCTTTTGGGCCCTTTTCAAATATTGGTGCTACATTGGCTTTTCTCCAATCAGCTGGTACCACTCCAGTCAGTACACTGTCAGTAAAAATTAGGAACAATGGTCTGGCAATTACTTGACTGAGTTCCCCAAGTACCCTCGGGTGCAAGCCATCTGGCCCCAGTGATTTATTATTGTTACGTTTCCCAAGTCTAATTTTAATTCTGTCCTCTGTTAGCCATGAGGGTGCTTCCTGTGATGTGTCACGAGGATAAACACTACAGTTTTGGTTACTGAAACCCCACGATTCCCTCGTGAAGACTGAGGAGAAAATAAATTAAATACCTTTGCCATCTCCCTATCCTTTGTAACCAGATGTCCTTCCTCATTCTTTAGGGGGCCAATATGGTCTGTCCTCCCTTTTTTACTGTTTACATACTTAAAGAATTTCTTGGTATTTTTTTTGCTCTCCTCCGCTATGTGTCTTTCGTGTTCTATCTTAGCCACCCTAATTGCACCCTTACTTTTCTTGTTGCATTCTTTATAAAGTTTGAATGCTGATGATGATGCAACAACCTTGCATTTTTTGAAGGCCTTCTCGTTTGCTTTTCTATACATTTTTACATTGGCGTTAAGCCATCCAGGACTTTTGTTCGCTCTTTTAAATTTATTACCCAATGGGATACATTGGCTAATGCCCTTATTTAATATGCTCTTGAAGCATACCCATCTCTCCTCCGTGTTCTTTGTTCCTAAGATTTTATCCCAATTTATGCCTTTTAGCAAGGTTTTTAGTTTAGGGAAGTTGGCTCTTTTGAAATTCAGTGTCTTTGTATTCCCTTTATGTTTCCTATTTGTGTGATTTATACTGAAACTAATTGACCTGTGATCGCTGTTACCTAAATTGCCCCGTATTTCCTCATCCGTGATCAGGTCTGTATTGTTGGTAATCAGTGGATCTAGTAACGCTTTATTTCTAGTTGGTGCGTCACTACTAATTCACTGCACGATGAAGTACATTGCTCAAAAAAAAATTAAAGGAACACTTTGAAAACACATCAGATCTTAATGGAGAAAAATCTCATGCTGGATATCTATACTGATATGGACTGGGTAATGTGTTAGAAACAAAAGGATGTCACAGCGTTTGTTGGAAATGAAAATTATCAACCTACAGAGGGCTGAATTCAAAGACACCCGAAAATCAAAGTGAAAAAATGATTCAGCAGGCCAGTCCATTTTGCTAAAATTTCATTGCAGCAACTCAAAATGGTACTCAGTAGTTTGTATGGCCCCCATGTGCTTGTATGCATGCCTGACAATGTCAGCGCATGCTCCTAATGAGACAATGCATGGTGTCCTGGGGTATTTCCTCCTAGATCTGGACCAGGGCATCACTGAGCTCCTGAACAGACTGAGATGCAACCTGGCATTGTCGGATGGAAGGAAAATAATGTCCCAGAGGTGTTCTATTGGATTTAGGTCAGGTGGGCATGGGGGCCATTCAATGTTATCAATTCCTTCATCCTCCAGGAACTGGCTGCATACTCCCGTCACATGAGGCCGGGCATTGTCGTGCACCAGAAGGAACCCAGGACCCACTGCACCAGAGTAGGGTCTAACACTGGGTCCAAGGATTTCATCCCGATACCTAATGGCTGTCAGGATCCCATTGTCTAGCCTGTAGAGGTCTGTGCGTCCCTCCATGGATATGCCTCCCCAGACCATCACTGACCCACCACCAAACCAGTCATGCTGAACGATGTTACAGGCAGCATAACATTCTCCACGGCTTCACCAGACCCTTTCACATCTGTTGTGTGTGCTCAGGGTGAACCTGCTCTCATCTGTGAAAAGAACAGGGCACCAGTGGCGGAACCACCAATTCTGGTGTTCAATGGGAAATGCCAATTGAGCTCCACAGTGCCTGGCGGTGAGCACAGGGCCCACTAGAGGACGTCGGGCCCTCAGGCCACCCTGGTCCTCAGTCTGTTTCATGATTGGTCAGAGACATTCACACCAGTGAGCTGGAGGTCCTTTTGTATTACTATTATTATGCAGGATTTATATAGCGCCGACAGTTTGCGCAGCGCTTTACAACAGTAGGGCAGATAGTACAATTACAATACAATTCAATGCAGGAAGAATCAGAGGGCCCTGCTCTTTTGTAGGGCTTTTGGCTTTAGGTCAGTGCTCATCCTGGTCCTTCTTGCACAAAGGAGCAGATACTGGTCCTGCTGATGGGTTAAGGACCTTCTACAGCCCTGTCCAGCTCTCCTAGAGTAACTGCCTTTCTCCTGGGACACAGCAAACCTTCTGGCAATGGCACATATTAGAGGAGTTGGACTGCCTGTGCAACCTCTATAGGGTCCAGGCATCGCCTCATGCTACCAGTAGTGACACTGACCCTAGCCAAATACTAGACTAGTGAAAAAGTCAGAAAAGATGAGTATAGAAAAAAAATGTCAGTGGCTTCCACCTGTAAAACCATTCCTGTTTTGGAGGTCATCTCATTGTTGTCCATCTAGTGCACCTGCTGTTAATTTCATTAACCCCATACCCCTTATCTCGGGACAAATTCATCGTTTTAAAATTAGGCCTCAGCTTCTGTCCTATAAGGAATATGGACAAACACGGAGTAATTAAGGACCTGTACCTCTTTGCGAGGAAACTTACATAAAATTTATATTTGACCCAGATAAAAAGCGGATAAGGGAAGAAAAATAGATATCAGAAAAAATAAAGAAATTCACAATGAGGGATTTTTGAGCACTGAGGTACCTCATGCTCTTGTTGGAAGAAAATCAGGAATACAATGACACTAATGAAATTAAAAGAATAGTAATGTGAACCAATACCTCCAAGCTTACTATGCAACAACAACAAGCTCTAAGACAGTTACATTGCAGACAGGACACAGTCATCAAGCCCTCAGACAAGGGTGAAAACATAGTACTTATGACCCAACAACAATATGAAACAATGTGTTTCAATATCCTAAATAATGTTGAGTGGTATCGGCCAATCACGGTCGAAACCACTTCTCAATTTAAGCAGGACGATAAACGGCTTATCTATACGGCATTTGTGGAGGCCTTAATTGACAAACAAACATTCGAGTATTTAAATATACCCTTTCCATCCCCTTGCTATTTTTTATGCTATTACAAAAACACACAAAAATAAAGAGACACTCCCAGGTAGACCGATGATGTCAGGAATCGGCTCCATTACAGAGAATGCAAGCAGATTTGTGGATTTTTTCCTCGTGCCTCACGTTAATGGACTTCCCTCTTATGTTAGAGATATGTCAGACCTCCTTAAACGACTGGATGGATTGCTAATCCCTCCGAACGCACTTTTGGTCACAACTGACGCAGAGGCGTTCTATTCCAGTACCCCCCACGAATTAGGCTTACAAACCATCAAAATGTGCCTATTGGAACAAGACCATCGGCAGTGGGAGTTCTACTCATTTGTATTGAGGCTACTATCCTACATCCTAAAGCATAATTGGTTTTTATTTCTTGATTCCCACTACCTCCAGGTACAGGGCGTTGCCATGGGCACTTGTTGTGCCCCGGGATACACGAATCTGCACCTGGGGGGGTGGAAACATGACATTTTTTCAAATGAGGCATTCGGTCGATACCTGGACCAAGCAATATGCTGGTTCAGGTATATCGATGATATCCTTTTGATTTGGACAGGTACTATCAAATCACTACAGGAGTTTGTGCATCAGCTCAACATTGTGACTACCTGAATGTTAGAACCTACTTATCAACCTCACATGTTGATAAAGTAACTCTTGCTCTATAGTAACTCATCTACAACTTACTAGTTCTTTTTCACTGAAGGCAAATAATGGATTCCAAGCAGAAGCAATGCGCCATCATTGAGTTCTTGATGAAGGAAGACTGCAGGCTGTCCGACATCCACAGAAGGCTATAGAATGTCTACTGAGATGACACCATTGACAAGAGTCATCAATGACAAGACATTGCTTGTATCAATGGTGTAATCATCATAATCATTCTGTAGCCTTCAGCGGATGTCAGACAGATGGTTCCACTTCTTCATCAAGAACTCAAGGACAGCATGTTGTTTCTGCTTGGAATTCATTATTCACCTGAAATTAATTAAGAAGGGTTGCTATCAGAGCTTTTTTTTGTCAGGGAATAGATGTGTGAACCACGCCCCCTATACCCCCTCCTTCCAGGATAAACCTCATCAAATGGCAGGTGTGGGCAAATTACACAGTGGGAGAATCCTAAAGTGGCAATAAACAATAGGAGTGCATTACATACAGAGTGCAGAGTTAAGGGATGCACTATGTACATGGTGCAGCGTTAAGAAGTGCTCTACATACAGAGTGCAGTGTTAAGTCTGAAAGAGGCACTACACACAGATTGCAGAGTGCATACAGAGTGCAGTGTTAAGGGGTGCGCTACTCACAGAGTGCAGAGTTAAGGGGTGCACTACATACACAGTGCAGAGTTAAGGGGTGCACTATGTACAGAGTGCAAAGTTCAGGGGTGTGCTATGTACAGAGTGCAAAGTTAAGGGGTGCGCTACACAAAGAGTGCAGAGTTAAGGGGTGTACTATGTACAGAGTGCAAATTTTAGGGGTGTGCTACACACAGAGTGCAGAGTTAAGGGGTGTGCTACACACAGTGCAGAGTTAGGGGGTATGCTACACACACAGTGCAGAGTTCGGGGTGTGCTACGTACAGAATTCAGCTATCTTCCACCACTGTTTCCTTCGCATCCAAATCCCCCATCTACCTCTCCTCAGCTCTGACTTCTGTCCATATCCCCTCCACTGCTTTCATCTTCTCCCTCCTTTAAAAGCTCCACCATCCTCCACAGGTCTTACCATTTCTACTGTAATAATAGGAAATCACACAGCTGACGCTAGCACCTCCATGTACACTGTAGGTGGCTCTGTCTCTCTGCAGCAAGGTCATCGGTATCCCGGCTCCAGATAATTATCACAGAAGGTGCAGTCTACCTCCTAAAGCCCCTCTCCCATCAATGACCGCTCGACAACCGGGGAACCTGCATCTCCTTTGTTTCCACCCTGCAATCAATGGGATCTGCTGTGAGAAAAGCTGTCACTTCTATGTTTACAATGACAGTGGTAAGCAGGGAGCAGAGGGCCAGAGCTGGAGGTCTCGACGTGTTCCGGCTGAAATAAGCCCTAGTTACTATAGATAAAGAGTATAGATAAAGAGTTGCTCCACCAACATGTGAAATTTGAACAACCTGTGAAAGTAATACAAATTAAGAAGTAACTCTTCTTTTTTTTTGCAGGTAAGTAATAGATTCCAAGCCCTCCTGTCCGATTATCCACAGAGGGCTACAGAATGTTCACGATGATTACAGCATAGATACAAGCAATGTCTTGTCATTGATGACTCTTGTCAGTGGTGTCATCTCAGTAAGCATTCTTCAGCCTTCTGTGAATGTCCAACAGCCTGCAGTCCTTCGTCAAGAACTCAACAACGTCATGTTGCCTCTGCTTGGAATCCATTATTTGCCTGCAGTGAAAAAGAAAAAGTACATTGTACGAGGGGGTGCTGAGAAGTATTGAGCCTTACCCAGAAAAAATTGAGCTAGGAAGCTGTTACTGCCACACTATTCTACATATTCCCCCAAGAAGTCAGTGCACTTGTGACATCTGTCCTGCAGCTTCTTAAGTCCCTGCAAATAAAATTATTTTGATTGCTGGTGTAACCACTCATTTGCAGCATTAGTTGCCTCTGAAACACTCCCAAATCGTTGTCCTTTTAGGGTTTTTTGAGATTGAGGAACAGATGATAGTCAGAAGGAGCCAGGTCAGGCGAATAGGGTGGATGGAGCATAACTTGAAAGCCTAAGGAGGTCAGTTTTGCCATTGTTTCACCTAAAGTGTGTGACTGGGCGTTCGGTTGTCAAAAGTTTTGGTATCCACTTTGTTGCAAGCTTTCTCATTTCCAAGTCGTTGTTGATAATGGCACCAACTCTCTCGCGCGATATTCGCAGATATGTAGCAAAAGTGGCATCGCTAGGGGGTGGCTTTTGGGGCTATAGCCCCGAGTCTGTGCAGGGGTCCCAAAGGGGAGGGGAGGCTCTCTGGGGACCCTGATTTAAGGGGGAGGCTCTCTGGGGACCCTAATGTAAGGGGGGCTCTCTGGGAATCATGATGTAAGTGGGGGGCTCTCTGGGGACCCTGATGCAAGGGGGAGGCTCTCTGGGGACTGATGTAAGGAAGATGCTATCTGGGGACCCTGATGTAAGGGGGAGGCTCTCTGGGGACCCTGATGTAAGTGGGGGGCTCTCTGGGGACCCTGATGCAAGGGGGAGGCTCTCTATGGACCCTGATGTAAGGAAGAGGCTCTCTGGGGACCCTGATGTAAGGGGGGGCTCTCTGGGGACCCTGAGGTAAGGGGGGGCTCTCTGGGGACCCTGATGTAAGTGGGGGGCTTTCTGGGGATATATACACACACACACACACGTATATTACTGTATATACACGTGCATGCCCGCCCAAGCGTATGACTTTCTTTACTACGCTGCTATGGGCTCTAGCCCCAGATCTTTTGTTGACCTAGCAACGCCCCTGTGTAGCAATAATTTTGGCTGATATTCGGCGGCTCTCCATGATCATGTCATGGATGGCTTTCACATTTGCAGGCACAGAGGCAGAAACGGGCCTTCCACTGTTTTTTTTTTTTTTTTTACTTTCAACACGGAAATGGCCAGTTTTAAAAATAACAACCCAACATTTACCTGTTGCATATGAAGGGCCACTGTCACCCAAAGTTTGTGAAATTTCATCATGGATCTGCTTCGCACCTTTCCCTTGAAGAAACAGTAACTTGATTATGGTCCTATGCTCTTCCACATTGAATTTTTCTGGAGGGGCTGCCATGTTCACTTTGGACCTGAAAAAGAAAGATAAGTTAAAATCATAGGTAGTTGATTTTTTGCACCAGGAAGAGTTACTCTACCAACATGAGAAATATGAACGGCTTATGTAAGTGCACAAAAAGTTATGCCCCCTGTTGTAATAGTTTTGGTACAGCCTTCATAGTTTTAAATTTTCAAGCAGAGCTCCATTTTGAAATTGGAAATCCCCAAACCCATGAAGGCCTCTATCATCCTCAACGCAATGTACACAGTCGGCCTGAAATTGATTGCTTTTTTTTTTCTCAGCAAGACAGGAGTCTCACTTTAAAACTTCAGCGGGATGAAAGCCATGTGTGTGGGCCTGCGTGAATTGTTTCAGGATTCATTGTCAGACCGGCGACTTAATTTAAGTGTTATGCTGCTTTTTTCAAAGGGCTGCTGTTTAATTGATCCATGCAACTCCCAGCTGGATTTGGGAAATGTTCAGAGAAAATTGCGTTTAACGTACAATATCAATTTTGCCTTGAATTGTAGGAACAAATTGTGTTTTTGCTGATTTATTCCTAATATCTGCCTGAAAAGAAGTAGATGCTGGTTTGGCCTTGGGGGAAAATGGCAGAGGAGAGAGTGACATAAATTAATGTTAAATAATACGTTTTCAGAACACGGCATTACATTGAGAGTGTGAGATGGATTTTTTTTTTTTATAAATGGCGTGCTCGACAGGAAAGTGACAACTATTGTTGAAATCACTTTATACGGGTCGAGTTTGGAAAAAACTCAAGTCATATTTTGGGTCGGTGAATTGGATCAGACCCAGTAATCCCAACAACCATGTTACTTTTGTTTAATCTTTACAGGCTTGCATGAGTACATTGCTGACATGTCACAATATATGGCAACAGTATTATTGTCACCCATTTAGTATTCCTATAGAGCCATTCTTCAGCTCCAGTGTTCTAGAACAGTTATCATGTATCCATCACCATTTCATTATGCAATTAATAAATATCTTTGTTCTGACATTAAGAGCCCTTTCACACCGAGCCGCCCATAGAGTCGGCGGTAAAACGCCGCTATTTTTAGAGTAGTTTTACCGCCGCATTTCAGCCGCTAGCAGGGTGCCTTTACCCCCCCCCCGCTAGCGGCCGAGAAAGGGTTAAAACCGCCCGCAATAGCGGCGTTTTGCTGGCGGTATCCCAGCGCTGCCCTATTGATTTCAATGGGGAGCAGCGGTGGAAGAGCGGTAAACACACCACTCCTTCACCGCTCCTTCACCGCTCCAAAGAAGCTGCTGGCAGGACTTTTTCTCACGTCCTGCCAGCGCAGCGCTCGGGCTTTCACACTGGAGACAATGCTGCAGCTGTTTTAGGGTGGATTGCAGGTGCTATTTTTAATGCTATAGCGCCTGCAAAACGCCCTCGGTGTGAAAGGGGTCTTAGTGTGTCAGGCCTTGGACTTGAACCTGGGACCTCTGCTGTGACTGACAATGACTCGACTCGCTGAGCTACCTGAGATGCTGGACAGCACCCTCCCTGATCCATTGGACTACCCTGCCTTGTGCCTTGATTTCTGCTGAGCCTTTAACTCTCTGCTCCTCCTATGAGCTTCCTGATTTAAGCCATGTCTCTGCACTTCCTGTCTGCCAGATTATTGTGCCTCATACTTTATCCCGCCCGTTGCCTCTAGCTACCTATATTGCTACTTGGAATCGACCTTGGCTTGTGACTCTGACTACGAAACTCTTCCCCTGCATCGACCTTGTCTTGTGACCCCGACTACAAATCTCTTCCCCTGCATCGAACTTGTCTTGTGACCCCGACTACGAAACTCTTCCCCTGCATCGACCTTGTCTTGTGACCCCGACTCCAAAACTCTTCCCCTGCGCCTACCTTGGCTTGTGACCCTGACACCCATCATCAGTCTAGAGCAGGGGTTTCCAAACAGAGGGCCAGTTACTGTCTCTTGGACATTAGGGGGGCCGGACTATGGCCATTGGGAGTAGAAAAGGTCCTGACATCAGTGGGAATAAACAATGCCCCATCTTTGGTGTCACTGGGAGATATTGTGCCCCATTTTTGGTGTCTGTGGGCCCAATTACTGGTGTCATTGCGAGGAATAAGTGTATAAAAAGGATACTGGAGCGCTGATATAAATAAATAAGTGCAAAAAGGTGAAAAAGAGCTAAATAATACAAAGCTGCAACCAATCAAATAGTGCTCTGCCACTTAGATTGAAATTCAAATATACGTGTATTGGTGCGCTAAAAAACAACCTCCCACCCTACTAAATATGAGTGAGTGTAGACTAAGTGAATGAAAACCAATAAATAACAAGTGCTGCACGCTATACAGTATATTGTGTTCAAAAAACATCATATAAGGGGATATAGCCCCTAAATGTGCAATATAGGTTCAAAAAGTGCCAAGGTAAATAATATTTTGCATAAATTAAATTTACAAAATAAAATTACAGAATTAAATATCACTGCAAATGAGAGCAAATATAGCACCGCTAATAGTCAGGATCAGTCCACACTAAACTGTCCAATATTAAGCTGTTAAACTTGCTTGCTGTTCCACTCCACCAATTCAGCGATGTTTGGCATGAAATAAATAAAGAAATGCATCATTGTGCAATGATACAAGTTATATGGATCAATAGTAATAATTTAATTCCACTCACATTTGTGTAGTAGCAAAAGCGCTTAAATAAAAATGGTCAGAAGTGAGAAACCGCTCTTCATACAGCAACTGCTGTGCTGACAATCACAGATGCCGTCACTGACTCCTCCTCCAGACACGTTGCGTCACATTTCACGTGACTTTCTCAAGGGTCATTGGGAGGAATAGTGCTCCTTTGTTGGTGTCGGTGGGAGGAGTTGTGCCCGATCATTGGTGTCAGTGGGAGGAATTGGGCCCCATCATTGGTGTCGTTTTGCCCAATTGTTGGTGTCATTGGGAGGAATTGTGCTCCACTGTTGGTGTAACTGGGAGGAATTGTGCCCCTTCACTGGTCTCAGTGGGGGGAAATATGCCCCATTGCTGGTATCACTGGATGAAATGGTGCCCCAAGGGCCTGATAAAAGCAAGCAAAGGGCCGCATCTGGCTCTCGGGCCTGAGTTTGGAGACCACTGGTCTAGAGGGTCAGACAATCAAATTTCTTAGAGAACTGAGAACTGTGCTTAGCCTGATGTTATCGGCCATTGGCCTCCACTCACTATAGGTATTCTCCTAACATAGTGGCAATTCTGTGTAACTACAACTTGGCATCACTGTATTTTCTGAAATGGCATATTCCAGTATACCTGTATGTTGGAGTTAGTTGGTTTAGTCCTTAGACCCCTCCCTTCTTCCTCATGTTCCCTCATAGTGGGCCCAAGGTGCAGAAGATCATTGTCTCTTTACACTTTGATTTGCCTGGTGAACAACCCATGAACTTCATTTTAATAAGTAATATTACATTGCTGTGTTTTATTGAAGAGTTGAGCTGTTTGTGGAAGGCGCTTATTCAGAAGATGACCATTCTGGTTGGATGGGCTGAGGTCTAAAGGAGGTATGTCAATGCATAAAATGTTGCTTGAAACAGAACATCCAGTCCAATGACTTTGCCTAGGCTGATGTCCTCCTAACGCAAGTGGTCAGGCACTATAGTTGGCTACTGTGTTCTTCACATATAGCGGCCCCCTTTCCCATAAGGCAAGCAGGCCTACCGCTACTCAGTTGCCCCCAGGACTTGTACACAATGCTATAGTGCCTGGCTACCGCGCTGGGGCAGGTGTGAACTGAGCAAAGCAAACAGGTACTTGTGGTTGGCAGACAGGCAGAGTAGCTAAGAAATGGCCACCGCTTCCGCCTATAACTGGCCTTCACATCAAGGAGCACACGGAAGGGAAATGCATGCAAAACAAAACCAAAGAAAATTCCCAGCTCAACTCACCAACCAGTCTGCTACCAACCAAATTATCCTGTCTAACGGTTAAAAACAGGGGTTTAGTTAGCACACATTTGCAAATACGTGCAAAAGCTGCTGAGCCGCTCCAAGGCACCCCAATATTTCTGCAGTCCTAACTCTTGTAAATTTATGAGAGCCTCCATAGTAGAAGCACATGCATTCTAATAATTAGATAGAGGGCAGGTGAGCCTGGAGGTAGCCCACCCCTCCTTAAAAGCACAGGGTCACACTGGCCACCCAGCACATAGCATAATGGCAGCACAGGTGTCCAATGTGTCCCCTCACCAATATTACATCAGTAACAAACAAATGGTCCCTGCCCCCACCTTTAACAGGCAGGGAAGTTTAAAGAAGAAGTCCAGCCTGAGCTCATTCAGCTGGGCTTCTCCTATGGGGTCACAAGAGTGCCATTCGATTTGCACTCCTGTGACCCATTTTCAGCAGAAAGTGGTCTGAAGTCCGCTCTCTGCTGACGTCACCATGATCAGTCAAGGCACCGCGTCATCCCGACTCTGGGAGTCTAGATCTGCCAGGTGCCTCGACTGATAGGCGTCTAAGCCTCTCAGAGAGACGCTGAGATGGCCGCTCCCCGCCCCTCCACAGCTCCAGTGAGCGTGGAGGAGCAGAACAGGAGAGCTGCTGATTGACAGGCAGCAGCTCTCCGCTCGTAGAGGTGAGAGAACCGAGCCATTGGCGGTGTTCGGTGGCCCGGTTCTCAGTGAAGAGGCGGCGGGGGACAGATGCAGCATCAGACCGATGCTGCATCCACCTAGGTAAGTATGATTATGGGATAAAAAAAAAATCCCATTCTTCTCTTTTAATGACAGATGCAGGTACAAAGCAGGCAAGGTACAGAATAGTCAGGGTCAAATCCATAATTAAAAGGCAGGCAGAGTTCAAACAATAGTCAATTTCCAATCCAAGGTTGTCAACGAGAGAATCCAGACAGCAGAGCAGGACAGACCGGCAAGGAGCTTCAGCACATGTAACCATCATTATCACAAGCATGAGACTGCAGGCTTGGCTGGCTTAAATTATGTTCGGGCAAAAGTGTGTGTGCCGCTCAGGCTCGATAGGGAGGGGGTATGTAGACAGTGCATGACAGGTACAAGGCAGGCAAGGTACAGAATAGTCAGGGTCAAATCCATAATCAAAAGGCAGGCAGAGTTCAGAGAATAGTCGATTTCCAATCCGAGGTTGTCAACGAGAGAATCCAGACAGCAGAGCAGGACAGACCGGCAATGAGCTTCAGCACATGTAACCATTGTTATCACAAGCATGAGACTGCAGGCTTGGCTGGCTTAAATCAGGTTCGGGCAAAAGTATGTGTGCCGCTCAGGCTCGATAGGGAGGGGGTATGTAGACGGTGCATCTGGAGTTTGGACGGGGGGGGGTGGAGCCCATCCTGGCTCCTGCAAAAGTTCAAGAAAGGAAGTGTGACCCCTGGAAGCCGCACATCTACTGTATGGTGTCCTACTGCAATGGAATGGAGTGGCAACCTCAGCCTGGACTCCGACCAGGCCACGCCCTCAGGTTCGGTCTCCACCCAGAGACTGGCTACATCAATCACCTTGCAGGTGGACAGAAAGAAAGGGAGAATGCATCATAGCCAAAACCAGGATGCTGGAACCAGCCGCTATGATGGAGCAGGAGCGCTACAGGCTCCTGACAGCAGAGATGATGCCATCGGTCAGCTGCAGGCAGAAAGAAGCGTTTTCTCAGTCTCCTCTCCCCAAGTGTGCAGACTATGGTGAGACAAGCAAAAGGTGATGTGTGTCAGACATTTGTGAACACGTACAGCACAGAATACAGGCGGCTCGTAACCACTGCAGTCATCGAGTCATTTGTATTCTAATCAGTTTCATTTTAAATCGCGTTATGACTAACAGACAGCATTTCCTAAAATTGTAGATTTATCCTAATATACTTTTCCAGCTCATTATAGGAGCAACAGCAGCTCAAAAGATATATAGGAAATGTAGCTCTTTTTCCCTCCTCCTGCATTTAATTCAACACCATGATGAAGTCGTCGCTATGAATATAAAACTGTAAAAAGAACATTTGAATAAGAATGAAGTGAGCTAGAAATGAGAACAGAATAGAAACTATACTCCATTATTCCAGACAAAGTCAATGCTGGCTAAAAGCGTCTATGCACAATTCATATACATCACCATCACTGCCGCTGCTCATATAATAATACCAGTCAGGATTTCTAAAGATTCCGCATGTATTCTGAAGTTTAATTAATTGACTTTTCTTATGTTTGTAATATAAACTTTGTCACTCAGCACAGGAATAACCTTGTTGACTGAGGATTCGATTGAGCGGGCCTCTCCATTTTTAAAGGTCAATTGAGCAGTTAGTTGAATAATTGCAATAATCAAATGCACATAAATTAAATGGTTTTTAAATATCCTTTTATTGGCATCTAAAATTATTATTTTTCTAAATTCCTTTCTTTTGCAATGCTGGCAGAAACCAAAGAAGCGCTGCAATAATCATTATTAATAATTCCATAAAACAGCGAATAACAGTAATGCCGCGTGCACACTCGGTCGGATTTTCCGATGGGAAATGTTCTATAGGAGCTTGTTGTTGGAAATTCCTACCGTGTGTAGGCTCCATTGGACATTTTTCGTGGGATTTTCCGACAAACATAATTTGAGATCTGGATCCGTTGTCGGAAATTCCGATCGTGTGTACAAAATTCCGACGCACAAAATTCCACGCATGCTCGGAATCAAGCAGAAGAGCCGCACTGGCTATTGAACTTCATTTTTCTTGGCTCGTCGTACGTGTTGTACGTCACTGCGTTCTTGACAATCAGAATTTCCGACATTTGTGTGACCGTGTGAAGGCAAGACAAGTTTGAGCCAACATCCGTTGGAAATAAATCCATGGATTTTGTTGTCAGAATGTGCGATCGTGTGTACGCGGCATAACAGTGTTTGAAAAAGTATTCATACCCCTTGAAATTTTCCACATTTTGACACGTTACAACCAGAAACGTAAATGTGCCACAAAGTGGCACATAATTGTGAAGTGGAAGGAAAATGAGAAATTAGTTTTCAACGTTTTTTACAAATAAATACCCCTAACTAAAATCTAGTGGAACCAATTGCCATCAGAAGTCACCTAATTAGTAAATAGAGTCCACCTGTATGTAATTTAATCTCAGCATAAATGCAGCTGTTCTGTGAAGCCCTCAGAGGTTTGTTAGAGAACCTTAGTGAACAAACAGCATAATGAAGGCCAAGGAACACACCAGACAGGTCAGGGATAAAGTTGTGGAGAAGCTTAAAGCAGGGTTAGGTTATAAAAAATATCCCAAGCTTTGAACATCTTACGGAGCTCTGTTCAATCCATCATCCGAAAATGGAAAGAGTATGGTACAACTGCAAACCTACCAAGACATGGCCGTCCACCTAATCTGACAGGCCGGGCAAGGAGAACAATCACCGGAGAAGCAGCCAAGAGGCCCATGGTAACTCTGGAGGAGCTGCAGAGATCCACAGCTCAGGTGGGAGAATCTGTCCACAGGACAACTATTAGTCGTGTTCTCCACAAATCTGCTCTTTATGGAAGAGTGACAAGAAGAAAGACATTGGTGAAAGAAAGCCTTAAGAAGTCCCATTTGCAGTTTGCGAGAAGTCATGTTGGGGACACAGCAAACATGTGGAAGAAGGTGCTCTGGTCAGATGAGACCAAAATTGAACTTTTTGGCCTGAAAGCAAAACGCTATGTGTGGGGAAAACTAACACTGCACATCACCCTGAACACACCATCATCACTGTGAAACATGGTGGTGGCAGCAACATGTGGTGGGGATGCTTTTCTTCAGCAGGGACAGGGAAGCTGGTCAGAGTTGATGAGAAGATGGATGGAGCAAAATACAGGGCAATCTTAGAAGAAAACCTGTTAGAGTCTGCAAAAGACTTGAGACTGGGGCGGAGGTTCACCTTCCAGCAGGACAACGACCCGAAACATACAGCCAGAGCTACAATGGAATGGTTTAGATCAAAGCATATTCATGTGTTAGAATGGTCCATTCACAGTCCAGACCTAAATCACATTGAGAATCTGTGGCAAGACTTGAAAATTGCTGTTCACAGACGCTCTCCATCCAATCTGACAGAGCTTGAGATAGTTTGCAAAGAAGAATGGGCAAAAATGTCCCTCTCTAGATGTGCAAAGCTGGTAGAGACATTCCCAAAAAGACTTGCAGCTGTAATTGCAGAGAAAGGGGGTTCTACAAAGTATTGACTCCGGGGGGCGCCATACAAATGCCCCCCCCACACACACACACACACACACTTTTCACATCTTTATTTGTAATACATTTTGGAAAACCATTTATCATTTTCCTTCCACTTCACAATTATGTGACACTTTGTGTTGGTCTATCACATAAAATCCCAATAAAATACATTTACGTTTTTGGCTGTAACATGACAAAATGTGGAGAATTAGTATGAATACTTTTCCAAGGCACTGTATCAAGAGGCACTGAATTGGCAAAGTGATTGTGTCTCTTATTATTGTTTTTTTTCTTCCAAAGCAATAAATGCATTTCGGCAGAACAAGTTTTCTAAAACTGCCCAAAAAAATCAAATATATTACATAGTTACATAGTAGGTGAGGTCGAAAAAAGACACATCAAGTCCAACCTATGTGTGTGATTATATGTCAGTATTACATTGTATATCCCTGTATGTTGCAGTCGTTCAGGTGCTTATCTAATAGTTTCTTGAAACTATCGATGCTCCTCGCTGAGACCACCGCCTGTGGAAGGGAATTCCACATCCTTGCCGCTCTTATCTCTTCTAGGAAATCACAGAATTATCTCCAAGTAGGACCTTCTGGAATTGGCATCCTCTGCTTCTGAAAACATCTCCCTGCTTTTTCCCAGAAGTCTGCACAGAGCTTGACGTTCCATTGGAGGCATCCTCCGCCATGTCCATAGATGTACTGGAGTAAAAGTTTCAACGTTGGCAGAAATTGTCTTATTGCAAAAGCAGGGCTGTTTGATCATCGCAACCACCCGTCTCCTCTTTTTTGCAAGTGCAATGACATGGCCTCCCACGCTGTTTACAGAACAGAAGCAGGTATGCATTTGCAGTAAAGTCACATATAATCCTTGCCATGTATATAACTGATCTAAAGAGGATTGCGTTCTTTTACTGAACAAAACTGGAGCTTCACTGAATCATCCCCGCCGCCACAAGCCAACCCAAACAAACTCATTAAGCAAAATCAGACTATACTCCAAGGTTTAACATACAAGAACATCTAATACAAAGATGCCACTCAAAATCCCATTTCTGGTCTCCTGCTGCTTCGCGCTCGCAAGATCAACAACTATTCCGGGGCAGCCAATCAGGAGGCGAGGCTCTCAGCTGAAACTGAAACTGGCAATGGAAAATTGATACAATTGTTTTGATTTTTGACCCTGGCGAGACTTCGCAAAGCTTAAAATAAGACAACAAAATCATTCTGTTTCTTCTGAACGCGGGAGTAGATTATTGCCATCACGTACGGGCTTCTGTTGTCAGAACGCGGTTCTTCGCATTATTGCAGAAGTTGCTCTATGTTCCTAAGCTTAATAAAAAAGGGAGCAGATGCAATAACGAGGGATATTTGTATACAACAAAAAAGACAGAGTCTCATAAACAAGCACCAAAATCGACTGTTTTTTTTTTCCTTCTAATGCCGCGTACACACGATTGGAAATTCGGCCAGCAAAAGTCCGATGTGAGCTTTTGGTCGGAAAATGTGAACGTGTGTACGCTCCATTGGACTTTTGCTGGCGGAATTCCCCCCAGCAAAAGATTGAGAGCAGGTTCACAATTTTTCGGTCGGAAATAGTTCCTGTCCGAAAATGCGATCGTCTGTACAAATTCCAACGCGCAAAATTCCTACGCATGTTCAGAAACAATTCGACGCATGCTCGGAAGCATTGAACTACATTTTCTCGGCTCGTCGTAGTGTTGTACGTCACCGTGTTCTTGACGGTCGAAAGTTCCGAGAATTTTTTGTGTGACCGTGTGTATGCAAGGCAAGCTTGAGCGGAATTTGGTTGGAAAAACCATCCAAGTTTTTTCCGACGGAAAATCCGCTCATGTGTACGCGGCGTTATTGGAAATACTAAACTGCAGGCAAATGGCTAAATACGCAGTTGAAATACATACATTTTATTACCAAAAGTATTGGGACGCCTGCCTTTACACACACATGAACTTTAACCAGTTCAGCCCCTGGAAGACTTTCCCCCTTAAAGCGGTGTTCTGCCCCAAAAAAATTAAATTAAAAGCCAGCAGCTACACATACTCGCTTTTAACAATCGGACACTTAGCTGTCCTGGAGTCCCGTGATGTCGGCACCGCAGCTGATGTTACCATCAGTTGTCAGGTGCATGCCGCCACCATAGCAGGTAAGGGAACCCGGCAGTGTAGCCTTACGGCTTCACGCTGGGAACCCTACTGTGCATGCGCGAGGCCCCGCTCCTCTCTTCTACTGGCCCGGCACAGGGGGAGGAGGAGGAGGGAGCCCCGCGGTGATGTCACGGGCCGCGGCCCGTACTCCCGGAAGTGGGGATAGGATACCTGTCAAAGACAGGTATCCTGTAACGATGCAAACAAAGCCTGGGGAATGCCCAGGAAAAAACCAAAGCCTACTTACCACCAGCTCGCAGACAACCAAACTGACCTGTCTAACAGTACGCATTAAAAACAGGGGTTTAGTCCGCACGCATTTGCAAATGCATGCGTAAGCCACAGAGCCTCGTCACGGCACCCTGATATCTGTGGTCCTAACACTAAAATATGAGTGTCCCCACAGTGGAGGCACATGCATTCTAATGGATAAAGGCTGGCAGGGTGGACTGAAGGGCAGCTTCTTAAAGGTACAGAAGCACACCAAACACCCAGCAAACAGCACTATGGCTGCAAAGGTGCTGGTGCGTTTCTGGACCAATAAACACACCAAAGTGATCTAAAAAAAAATCCTGTATCCAGTAACCCCCCCCCGAAAGGTGCCAATTGTGGCTTGTGGAACCGGAGGGGGAGAGGAGACAAATGAGTGGAAGTTCCACTTTTGGGTGGAACTCCGCTTTAATGACCAGGCCTTTTTTTTGCGATGCGGCACTGCGTCGCTTTGACAATTGCGCGGTTGTGCGACGTTGTACCCAAATAAAATTGACGCCCTTTTTTTTACCTACAAATAGAGCTTTCTTTTGGTGGTATTTGATCATTTTGATTTTATTTTTTGCGCTATAAACAAAAAAAAACAACAATTTTAAATAAAAAAACAAAATTTTTTTCTTTTTGCAATAATAAATTAAAAAAATTTAGAAAACAAATGTATTCATCAGTTTAGACCAATATGTATTCTTCTATATATTTTTGGTAAAAAAAAAAAAATCGCAATAAGCGTATATTGGTTAGTTTGGTTAGCTTGTGCTGAAGTTATAGCGTCTACAAAATAGGGGATGTCTACAAAAAATGTCACTAGCAGGAAAGGGGTTAACACTGGGGGGGGCGATCATGGCTTTAAATGTGTTCCCTCGTGAGTGTTTCTAACTGTGGTGGGGAGGGGACTGACTGGAGGAGGAGACATATCGCTGTTAGTAATTACTACGAACAGCAGATCTGTCTCTTCTCTTCTGTCAGAACGAGGATTTGTGTGTTTACACAAATCCCCATTCTGGCTCTCATGCCCGCGATCGTGGGTGGCCGTCGGAGATCGCACCCGCCGGCCATGCGCAACGGGTCCCCCGCCATGCAGCGTGCGCGCGCCTGCTATGGCTCTTAAAGGAGCCGATGTACGGGTACATCGATTCGCAGGAACAAACCACTTTGCCAACGTATATATGTGTGTGAGCCAGTCGGCAAGTGGTTAATGGCATCCCAGTTTTAGTCCGTAGGGTTCAATATTGAGTTGGCCCGCCCTTTGCAGCTATAACAGCTTCAACTCTTCTGGGAAGGCCGTCCACAAGGTTTTTGGGTAGAGGAACTTGACTGGCCTACACAGAGTCCTGACCTCAACCTGATAGAACACCTTTGGCATAAATTAGAGTGGAGACTGCGAGCCAGGCCTTCTCGTCCAACATCAGTGCCTGACCTCACAAATGGGCTTCTGGGAAAATGGTCAAACATGCCCATAGACACACTCCTAAACCTTGTGGACGGCCTTCCCAGAAGAGTTGAAGCTGTTATAGCTGCAAAGGGGGGGCCAACTCAATATTGAACCCTACGGACTAAGACTGGGAGGCCATTAAAGTTCATGTGCGTGTAAAGGCAGGTGTCCCAATACTTTTGACAATATAGTGTATATTTAAGATGTTTACTGCATCACCCATAAATTATCCAATCCTTTCTTCGATTTCTCAGTAGTTATCAGGCAAGAATGCATTATTTTATAGGACTCTGGGATTTCTGCAATAAATCAATGAATTAAGCCTCCTCTGTGTATTTGTTCATTATGATGGGTAGACAGGTGGACCTGTCACAGCTTATATAATGTCTCTTCTTTTTTTTTTTACAGAGACTGCAAAAATCGTCCAATCTATTCTTGATTATAATATGTCAATTTTATTTATAATTAGCCTGTCTGTGATATACTGTATACCAAAACAGTGATCTATTCCTAGTAAAAAGGAGGCTGTAATTTATTGCTGTACCCTCAACAACAATAGTAGACTGCTAGCATTTCTCTGAACTTGTAAATAATGTGTTCATTGTTTTTATGCTGAAGAATCTTTGTAGAACACTCATCGTTTTGCCTTTATAGATCCTATGGCTGGGTTTTACTTTTCCTGATGGCCAGGCCCACCTTCAGGACCTGAATGTGGCCTTATGAGCACTTCACTCTATATAGAGCAGTGATTCTCAACCAGGGTCCTCCAGAGGTTGCTAGGGGTTCCTTAAGCATTGGGCCATTTCTGCCTCTCGGATAAGTTCCCACCGACACCATTGATATTTTTAGCTATCTGTAAGGAGGTAATTCTTCCGATTGACCACAAGTGTAAGGACCATCACACTAATGTATCATGAGTTGTAGATTTCTAATTTTTATCAGGGGTTCCCCGAGACCGGAGAACTATTTCAAGGGTTCCTCAGTGTTGAAAAGGTTGAGAGAGGCTAATATAGAGGGACACAGCCCATAGCCAAAGCGGAATAAAAGATCAGAAGGTACATGAGTCTCTTTTATTATGTTGGGTGTTTATCAAAGATATAAAGGTATCTAATATATTTTCAGCTTGAAAACAAACTATTATGGCAGAGATCCAGCATGGACCGATGTGACAGCTGAATAACCTCAATGTGGTGGCCACTCTCCCCAGGAACACAATGTTTATTTACACGTGCGATTAGTTTCGTTCCAAATTGAAGTCCTGACACGTTTTTATATCCCGGTACCGTTTTTCAGTCCGGGCGGTTGGCTATCTGGCGATAACGGGTGATCCAGCTCGGCAACTGCTCAGTTGTTACCCCAGGCAGCGGGAGGGGATGCCCCCCCCTCCCGCCGCCGCCGTACGCCACTCTTCCCGGGCCTCCTATCTCACCGGGAGACCTGAGCCACGATTTGACATGTCCGCCGGCTAGGCTGTTACATAGTTACATAGTAGGTGAGGTTGAAAAAAGACACAAGTCCATCAAGTCCAACCTATGTGTGTAATTATATGTCAGTATTACATTGTATATCCCTGTATGTTGTGGTCGTTCAGGTGCTTATCTAATAGTTTCTTGAAACTACCGATGCTCCCCGCTGAGACCACCGCCTGTGGAAGGGAATTTTGCATACTGGTCGCTCTTACAGTAAAGAACCCTCTATGTAGTTTATGGTTAAACCTCTTTTCTTCTAATTTTAATGAGTGGCCACGTGTCTTGTTAAACTCCCTTCCACGAAAAAGTTTTATTCCTATTGTGGGGTCAACAATATGGTATTTATAAATTGAAATCATATCCCCTCTCAAGCATCTCTTCTCCAGAGAGTATAAGTTCAGTGCTCGTAACCTTTCCTCATAACTAATATCCTCCAGACCCTTTATTAGTTTTGTTGCCATTCTTTGTACTCGCTCCATTTCCAGTACATCCTTCCTGAGGACTGGTGCCCAAAACTGGACAGCATACTCCAGGTGTGGCTGGACCAGAGTCTTGTAGAGCGGGAGAATTATCGCTTTATGTCTGGAGTTAATCCCCTTTTTAATGTATGCCAATATTCTGTTTGCTTTGTTAGCAGCAGCTTGGCATTGCATGCCATTGCTGAGCCTATCATCTACTAGGACCCCCAGGTCCTTTTCCATCCTAGATTCCCCCAGAGGTTCATCCCCCAGTGTATAGATTACATTTATATTTTTGCCACCCAAATGCATTATTTTAAATTTTTCTACATTAAACCTCATTTGCCATGTAGTTGCCCACCCCATTAATTTGTTTAGATCTTCTTGCAAGGTTTCCACATCCCGCGGAGAAGTTATTGCCCTGCTTAGCTTCGTATCGTCCACAAATTCAGAGGTTGAACTGTTTATCCCATCCTCCAGGTCATTTATGAACAAATTAAATAGGATTGGTCCCAGCAAAGAACCCTGGGGGACCCCGCTACGCACCCCTGACCATTCCGAGTACTCCCCATTTATCACCACCCTCTGAACTCCCCTTGTAGCCAGTTTTCAATCCATGTACTCACCCTATGGTCCATGCCAACAGACCTTACTTTGTACAGTAAACATTTCATTTATGGGGAACTGTGTCAAATGCTTTTGTGAAATCCAGATACACCACGTCTACGGGCCTTCCTTTATCTAGATGGCAACTCACCTCCTCATAGAAGGTTAATAGATTGGTTTGGCAAGAAAGATTCTTCCTGAATCCATGCTGATTACTGCTTATTACCCAATGGGATGCACTGGCTAATGCCCTTATTTAATATGCTCTTAAAGCACACCCATCTCTCCTCCGTGTTCTTTGTTCCTAAGATTTTATCCCAATTTATATCTTCTAGCAAGGTTCATAGTTTAGGGAAGTTGGCTCTTTTGAAATTAAGTGTCTTTGTATTCCCCTTAAGTTTTCTATTTGTGTGATTTATACTGAAGCCAATTGACCTGATTGATGTTTCCTAAACTGCCCCGTATTTCCACATCCGTGATCAGGTCTGTACTGTTGTAATCAGTAGATCTAGTAACGCTTTATTTCTAGTTGGTGCGTCTACCATCTGACCCATGAAATTCAGCTTCGATCAGGTCTCCGTAGTAAAATTCTGGAAGCAACATCACTTTGGGTTTACTCGGCTGCTAATGGCGCCGATATAAAAAAAATTACAGTGTTCAGAATGATTTGTGTTTTAGGTGCATTTTAGTAAAAAAAAATCCTGTTTGCTGTAACTTTGATGTGCTTTCATCAAAATGCACATTGCATAGAGTTCAGTAGCAATGGATTTTAGGCATGTAATAGAAGCACAAAACTATAGTAAGAATAATAAAAAAAAAAATTCTGTTTTTCTGGTAGTATGTTACAACATCCTTTTGTACATCTTGATGCTCCTCTATGAGGGTGGACCCCAAGCCTTTCATATTTAGATGTTTCATAGTTTAATATAATCAAATTATTTATGTGTAACCATCTCCTTTATCCCCCAATTGCCACAAAGAATCTAGATTAAGGGGCTCCTAAACTTTTTAATCCAAGGACCCAAATAAATAGTTACTGTACAGAAACTCAAGAAGAGAACTGTCACCAAAATGTCATAGTAGGTGAGGTTGAAAAAAGACACAAGTCCATCAAGTCCAACCTATGTGTGTGATTATATGTCAGTATTACATTGTATATCCCTGTATGTTGTGGTCGTTCAGGTGCTTATCTAATAGTTTTTTGAAACTATTGATGCTCCCCCCTGAGACCACCGCCTGTGGAAGGGAATTCCACATCCTTGCCGCTCTTACAATAAAGAACCCTCTACATAGTTTAACCTCCCTGGCGGTATGATTATTTCTGATTTTAGGTGCTGAAAGCGGTACAATTATTTTGCACAGAAATTTGGCGTTTTATATTGTAGGCCTGTAATTCTTAGGAATAGTTCACTTAAATCTGTCCAAACAAGAGTCTAGTAGACATCCCGGGTATGATAAAGTTTGAAAAACGAAATAAAAAATTATAATATAATAAATAACTATAAATAATTATAACAAATAATAATATAATAATAATAAAAATTATATAATAATGTAATCAAATCAAAAACACTGAAATTTGCTCAGTTGCAGAATTTTAGCTTTCGTTACTTTTAGTGTTTGATGACGGATCTCCCCACAAATCACTATCGCTCAATTCTGCAAGTGATTCTAATTTATTATCGCTTTTTTCTAGCTGCTCTAAAACCACTTTTGATGTAAAGAGACAGTTTTGGTTGCTATGGACAATCTCCAGTTTCCTGGCAGAAAGAACAGTTTTATATATATAAAACTGCATGCAGGACACTAGGCAGACCACTAGGGACAAAGGGGATGTGTAATTATTTGATACAGTACTGTAATCTGTAAGATTACAGTATGCTGTATCTATACTGTGTGTTTCACTTTTGAATTTACCGCCAAACTCCGTCCCCGTGCGTCGCAACGCTCACAGGGAACGGAGCTCGGCACTGTGAATCGAGCGAGACACAGCGGCTCGCCGATCACAGCGGGGAGACATCGCAGGATCCAGGGGACAAGGTAAGTATGCTCTTCCTGGATCCTGCGATGCAAGCCCGAGTCTGGCTCGGGGATACCGCTTTTGGTATAAAAAATCCAACCCGAGCCAGACTCGGGAATACCGCCAGGGAGGTTAAGGTTAAACCGCTTTTCTTCTAGTTTTAGTGAATGGCCGCACGTCTTATTAAATTCCTTTCAGGGAAAAGTTTTATCCATATTGTGGGGTCACCAGTATACGAGAGAGCGCCTCCCCCCCTCATGAACCGTACCAGGCCACATGCCCTCAACATGGGGAGGACGATTTGGGGTCCCCCCCAAAGCACCTTGTCCCCATGTTGATGGGGACAAGGGCCTCATACCCACAAACCTTGCCCGGTGGTTGTGGGGGTCTGCGGGTGGGGGGCTTATCGAAATAAGGAAGCCCCCTTTAACAAGGGGACCCCCAGATCCCGACGCCTCCCCCATGTGAATTGTTATCGGGTACATTGTACCTCTACACATTCACAAAAAAAAGTGTCAAAATGGTAAAAATGACAGGAGACAGTTTGGGACAATTCCTTTATTAAAAAAAAAGTGTCCCGCGATGTAACTCCGATCACAGCGCAGACGACCCGATTAAAAAAAAAAAGAAACCGGAAAAAAATCTGCCTCAGAGGGAGGCTCCCGCTGACTGCAGGCTTCTTCCAGTGACAGATGTTATATAACTGAAGGCGGGGCCACCCGGTGATGTAAACGGGTGACCCCACCCCCTTCTGACATCATGTGATGTCATGTAACGTCAGAGGGGGGCAGGGTCACCCGTTTGTCACCGGGTGGCCCCGCCGTCAGCTATATAACATTGGAAGAAGCCTGCAGTCAGCGGGAGCCTCCCATCAAGGCAGTTTTCTCTTTTTGTTTTTTTTTCTCGGTCTGTCGGACGGTGTGATCGAAGATGCAGTTACATTGTGGGACACTTTTTTTTTTTAATAAAGGACTTGTACCCAATACCCATTCACATGGGGGGGCGGGATCTGGGGGGATAAAGGGGGATTCCAGATTCTGATAAGCCCACAGACCCCTACAACCACCGGGTAAGACCTAACGGGGCTGGTATGGATTTTGGTGGGACCCCTACGCCATTTTTTTTATTTTGGCGCAGGGTTCCCCTTAAAATCCATACCAGACCTTGAAGGGCCTGGTATGGATTTTGAGGGGACCCCCACGCAATTTTTAAAAAAATTTTGACACAGGGTTCACCTTAATATCCATACCAGACCCAAAGGGCCTGGTAATGGACTGAGGGGGGACCCATGCCATTTTTTTCAATGATTTGTATCTATATTGCCAGGATCTGGCAATACATTACAGCCGTGACCAGTTTTAAATGACATGTTTTCCTTTACAAATGTCATTTTGCTGCTCTCATTCCTAAAATTATGTACGGCTGCCGTGTAAGCAGCTTTACATAGTGTGGGGCATGGACTTAGCCCCCTGAGTCATGATTGGCCAAAGGCACCCTGCCTTTGGCCAATCATGGCTTTCACAGCAGAGCGCGCTGTGATTGGCCAAAGCATGCAGGTCAGGTGCATACTTTGGCCAATCAGCAGCCATCAATGCATTGCGATCTCACCGTTCATTATGGCGCGTTCCGCAGGGGCTCAAATCTCCAGCTAACACCCCATAATGTTCGGTATTCTGTGAACGGGCGAACAACCGATGTTCGAGTCGAACTTATGTTCGATTCAAACCGCGGGCTCATCCCTAGTATATAACAAAGGGAAGTTGGGACTTTAAATGAAGCGGGTGGAATGCGGAGGTAGAGGTAAAAAGTTTTTAATTCGTAACATAATGGTGATAGACAAACAGAATTTCATATATATACATGTATAACCTTAGCACAAGATGTAAGCATGATAGATACAAAATACATATCAATGAAAGGTAAATCATAATAGATACATAGTAATAAAAGTAATGACATATAAAAATATGGTCAGCAGTTGCCAAGAGTGGCATACCCGATACCTGTGTCCATGATCACATGATAAGTATATAATTGCATAGCTAGTGTAAAAGTGGCATCAGATTTAACTTGTAGCTCGACGCGTTTCGTGAATACCTTCACTCGTCAGGAGCAGATGCGACAATTGCCTATAGAATATAATAAATATGGTAAACCACACTCAATATAGGGGAGAATAAAATGAGTCAACTTATGCTATGAATAGTTGGCCACACACACTTACCAAGTCGGGCAGGTAGTACGGCATGTAGTAAACGGCACCTCAGCCCCTGTGGAGAGGTCATTTATCTCTGGCTCACCTTGTGCTGTTTACTACATGCCTTACTACCTGCCCAATTTTGTAAGTGTGTGTGGCCAACTATTTATAGCATAAGTTGACTCATTTTATTCTCCCCTATATTGAGTGTGGTTTACCATATTTATTATATTCTATAGGCAATTGTCGCATCTACTCCTGACGAGTGAAGGTATTCACGAAACGCGTTGAGCTACGAGTTAAATCTGATGCCACTTTTACACTAGCTATGCAATTATATACTTACTTATCATGTGATCATGGACACAGGTATCGGGTATGCCACTCTTGGCAACTGCTGACCATATTTTTATATGTCATTACTTTTATTACTATGTATCTATTATGATTTACCTTTCATTGATATGTATTTTGTATCTATCATGCTTACATCTTGTGCTAAGGTTATACATGTATATATATATATATATATATATATATATATATATATATATATATATATATATATGAAATTCTGTTTGTCTATCACCATTATGTTACGAATTAAAAACTTTTTACCTCTACCTCCGCATTCCACCTGCTTCATTTAAAGTCCCAACTTCCCTTTGTTATATACAGTGCCTTGCAAAAGTATTCACCCCCCTTACCATTTTTCGTGTTTTGCTGCCTCACAACCTGGAATTAACATGGATTGTTTGAGGATTTACATCATTTAATTTACAGAACATGCCCACAACTTTGAAGATGTTTTTTTTTTTTAATGCGAAGAAAAAAACAACAAATAGGACAAAATAGCAGAAAAAGTCAATGTGCATAATTATTCACCCCCCTAATGTCAATACTTTGTAGAGCCACCTTTTGCGGCCATCACGGCTCCAAGTCACTTTGGATAAGTCTCTATGAGCTTGCCACATATTTCCACTGGGATTTTTGCTCATTCCTCCTTGCAAAACTGCTCCAGCTCCTTCAAGTTGGATGGTTTGTGCTTGTGAACTGCAATCTTTAAGTCTGACCACATATTTTCTATTGGATTGAGGTCTGGGCTTTGACTAGGCCATTCCAACACATTTACATGTTTACCCTTAAACCACTTAAGTGTTGGTTTAGCAGTGTGTTTGGGGTCATTGTCCTGCTGGAAGGTGAACCTCCATCCTCAATCACACATAGAGTGGTACAGGTATTGCTCAAGAATATCCCTGTATTTAGCACCATCCATCTTTCCCTCAACTCTGACCAGTTTCCCAGTCCCGACTGCTGAAAAACATCCCCACAGCACGATGCTGCCACCACCATGTTTCACTGTGGGGATGGTGTTCTTTGGGTGATGTGATGTGTTGGGTTTGCACCAGACATAGCGTTTTCTTTAAAGGGCCAAAAAGTTCAATTTTAGTCTCATCAGACCAGAGCACCTTCCTCCATACATTTTGGGAGTCTCCCACGTGCTTTTTCGCAAACTCAAAACGTGCCATTTTGTTTTTTGCTGAAAGTAATGGCTTTCTTCTGGCCACTCTGCCATAAAGCCCAACTCTATAGAGTGTACGGCTTATTGTCATCCTATGTACAGATACTCCAGTCTCTGCTGTGGAACTCTGCAGCTCCTCCAGGGTTACCTTAGGTCTCTGTGCTGCCTCTCTGATTAATGCCCTCCTTGCCCGGTCCATGAGTTTTGGTGTGCGGCCGTCTCTTGGCAGGTTTGCTGTTGTGCCATGTTCTTTCCATTTGGTTATGATAGATTTGATGGTGCTCCTAGGAATCATCAAAGATTTGCATATTTTTTTATAACCTAACCCTGACTTGTACTTCTCAACAACATTGTCCCTTACTTGTTTGGAGAGTTCCTTGGTCTTCATGGCAGTGTTTGGTTAGTGGTGCCTCTTGCTTAGGTGTTGCAGCCTCTGGGGCCTTTCAAAAAGGTGTGTATATGTAATGACAGATCATGTGACACTTAGATTGCACACAGGTGGACATCATTTCACTAATTATGTGACTTCTGAAGGTAATTGGTTGCACCAGAGCTTTTTATGGGCTTCATAACAAAGGAGGTGAATACATACGCACATGCCAATTATTTTTTTATTTCTGAAAAATAGTTTTATGTATATATTTTTCTAATTTTACTTCACCAACTTAGACTATTGTGTTCTGATCCATCACATATAATTCAGATTAAAAAAACATTGAACTAAAGGCTGTAATGTAACAAAATATGTAAAAAGCCAAGGGGGGTAAATACTTTTGCAAGGCACTGTACCTGAGACAGGGATGGAGACACCTAACCGTGCCTCATTTAAAGTCCCAAATTCCCCCTCTTTATGGGCTCATCCCTAGTTACAAGTTACAAGACTTATTCCTCTCTCTCTTGGTTATGTAAAGCTATGTAAAGCATGTACTTGAAAATATACCAGCTTGATGTACATTATATATTGTTACATGTAACCCATTGGCTTGATATGCCAAACATTTTTTATGTGTACTTTATACATTTATGTGTCCGATCCTTGTACAAAAAAAAATGATATTTTATGACTTTTGTATTATGTCCCATGGGCAAATATTGGTTGTGTGTATGTTATATATGGGGATGGAGGCATGATACATTGGGCACCTGGTCACAGTTCTTTTTTTTTTACAAAAGAAAAATAAGACAACGATCATATAACACAATGTGATTGTTCTTCACCAGTCCTGTAATCTTTAGCCAAGACAAATAAATATAAGTCAGAATACCTAACTAATAAGGCAGGGAAAGCCTGAAAGTGCGGGCAGCAAATGGTAAGGAGGTACCAAAACTGGAGTCAGGAACAAATGAGAGCAAGTACAAGGCAGCAGGATACAAGGTACAGCGTACAGGGCAGGAGCAGGATCAGGATAAATGGCAACAGGATCTGTCAGCAGCAGAGTAAGTACAAGGCAGCAGGATACAAGGTACACCGTACAGGGCAGGATCAGGATAAATGGCAACAGGATCTGTCAGCAGCAAAGCAAAACACTGAAGCAAGAGGCACTAACAGGGGAGGACCTAAATACTTTCCCAGCGGCCAGCATCTGGTGGAAACTGATTACTGGGATCTGCTGGCTGCTGGGAGACACCCGATGGTGAACACTGGAACTACAGCCCTCCACCCAGGGAACCACAGTGCCTCCAGCAGGTCCTAACCCTATAGAATTGGGTTATGTTTACTACGCAGATGGTGACCCACCTCAAACACATCCCAACCCATATTTTGACAAACACCGATCTAGACCTATCTTATGATGGCTATGATTTATTCATTTATTTCTTACGGGTATTTATACAGTGCTGACAAGTTACACAGTGCTTTACATACTGTATATTGTACTGTACATTCACATCAGCCCCTGCCCTCCGGAAGCTTACAGTCTAAGGTCTTGCATGCATCCTGTACATACACATACTAAGGCCAATTTAGACCGGAGCCATTGAACCTACCAGCATGTCTTTGGAGTTTTTTTCTTACATATTTGTAGGCACAGAGCTGTAGATTTTCTTACAACTTCAAAAGCTGAATTTTTTTCTAATTGATTGGGGTGGTTTTTGTCTTAATTGTTACCAGCGACTTTATCCCATAGATTCCTTCCTTTTATTCTACCGAAAGAAGTCATCACACCATCTGCTTCTCCATTCTTGATAAATGTGTCTGTTATTTTCCCCTTCTGATCTCTCGCATAGTTCTGCTTGTTTTGTTTCTGTCGCCGGCTATTGTGGCATACTTGTACTTCAACGTCTCGACGATGACTAAAGGCTTTTGAGAATCCACTTTTGTACATGGCGAGCTATTTCAGGCTAGTGTGTAGGTCGCGGGACCTGGCATTCGCGGTGGATTTTTAATTCTTTACTGTTGTCATGGAAACCTCACAATGAGAAAACATTAGCTTTTTTTTTTTTTTAAACCTCCTTACTCTGCTGTACTGTACGTATTAATTATTTCCAGCAATAGGGCCCTCTGGGTTCTAATAACTCAGAAAATAAAAGAAAATACCAACCAGTACACTATATACATGAACAGCTCTGGTTAGTGCCACTTGATAATAGAAAGAATAGCCAACCAACTTTAAAAATGGACTTTTATTCTCTTTAACCACTTGCTTGCCAGGCACCTTAAACCCTCCTCCTGCCCAGACCAATTTTCATCTTTTAGTGCTGTCACTCTTTGAATGACAATTGCGTGGTCATACAACAATGTACCCAAATGACATTTTTGTAAATTTTTCCCCTCAAATAGAGCTTTCTTTTGGTGGTGTTTGATCACCTCTGGGTTTTTTATTTTTTGTTAAAAAGAAATTAAAAAGTCAGATTTAAAAAAAAAAGATACAAAACTGTTTTATATTTTGTTATTAAATTTTGCAAACAGGTAATTTTTCTCCTTCATTGATGTATGCTGATAAGGCTGCATTGATGGACACTAATAGACGGCACTGGTGGGCATTGATGAGGTGGCATTGGTGGGCACTGAGAGGTGGCACTGATGGGTGGCACTGAAGGGCATTGATAGGTGACACTTAAGGGCACTGATAGGTGGCACTGATAGCTGGCACTGATGGGCACTGATAGGTGGCAGTGAGGGGCACTGATGGGTGGCAGGGATGGGCACTAATGGGTGGCAGTGATGGGCACTGATCAGCACTGGCAGGTGACACTGATAGGCAGCACTGCTAGGTGGCACTGATGAGGCACTGATTGGCACCACTGGTGGACATTGAAAGGTGGCACTGATTGCTGGCACTGTTATGCACTGGTGGGCACTGATTTGTGGCACTGTTATGCACTGTGGGCACTGGCAGGTGGCACTGGTGGGCACAGATGAGATGGCTGTGCATCTTCCTCTTCGGGACCGATGTCCCTTGCATAGAAGTTGGTGATTGGCTTCTGTGCAAGATTACCGATCTTCTGTTTACATCATGTGATCAGCTGTCATTGGCTGACAGCTGATCACGTGGTAAGGGGTCGGGATCAGGTCCCTTACTCCAATCTGTTATCACCCGAGTCTCATTGACTCGGTGATCACAGCGCGCGTCCTTCAGGGGGTGCACGGGGAGTGTGCAAAGGGGAGGATGTCTATTGATGGCCTCCCGGCAAAGTAGGTCCACGCTGTAGCCTTCATTCGGCTATATCGCGGATCTGAAGGGGTTGAAAGCCGCAGCAAAACCCCAAGATTTTTCTTCTGTTCTCATTGAGATTTGAATCCTAACATCACCTGTAGCATTATAATCCTTCACAATCCAGCCAAGTACTTAAACTTGTTACCACGGTTCTATTAAAAAAAGCAATTTATGTTACCCTTCTGTGTTACAGCTGAACACTAGGCAGATACACTATATTACCAAAAGTATTGTGACGCCTGCCTTTACACGCACATGAACTTTAATGGCCTCCCAGTCTTAATCCGTAGGGTTCAATATTGAGTTGGCCCACCCTTTGCAGCTATAACAGCTTCAGCTCTTCTGGGAAGGCCGTCCACAAGGTTTAGGAGTGTGTCTATGGAAATGTTTGACCTTTCTTCCAAAAGCACATTTTGTGAGGTCAGGCACTTATGTTGGAAGAGAAGGCCTGGCTCGCAGTCCCTGCTCTAATTCATCCCAAAGGTGTTCTATCGGGTTGAGGTCAGGACCCTGTGCAGGCCTGTCAAGTTCCTCCACCCCAAACTCGCTCATGTCTTTATGGACCTTGTTTTGTGCACTGGTCCAAATCATTTGGTGGAGGGGGGGATTATGGTGTGGGATTGTTTTTGGCCCCTTAGTTCCAGTGAAGGGAACTCTTAAGGCGACAGAACACCAAGATATTTTGGACAATTTCATGCTCACAACATTGTGGGAACAGTTTGGGGATGGCACCTTCCTGTTCCAACATGACTGCGCACCAGTGCACAAAGCAAGGTCCATAAAGACATGGATGAGCGGATTTTCCGACACACAAAGTTTGAGAGCAGGCTATAAAATTTTCCGACAACAAAATCCGTTGTCGGAAATTCCGATCGTGTGTACACAAATCCGACAGACAAAGTGCCACGCATGCTCAGAATAAATAAAGAGATGAAAGCTATTGGCTACTGCCCCGTTTATAGTCCAGACATACGTGTTTTACGTCACCACGTTTAGAACGATCGGATTTTCCGACAACTTTGTGTGACCGTGTGTATGCAAGACAAGTTTGAGCCAACATCCGTCGGAAAAAATCCTAGGATTTTGTTGTCGGAATGTCCGAACAAAGTCCGACCGTGTGTACAGGGCATTAGGGTACAGCGCAGTTCCTTTTTTACATGTCTATCAGGAACTCATAAACATTGTGTTCCTGAGGAGAGTGGTCACCACATTGAGGTTATTTAGCTGTCACATCGGTCCATGCTGGAGTTTGGGGTGGAGGAACTTGACTGGCCTGCACAAAGTCATGAGGATTTTGGTGGGCCCTAGATTATGAAGCCCCTTGCCCTGTATGCTACATTAAAATTTTCTCTACAGCCTTGCCTTTATTCACCACCACTTGTGCCTAGGCATTCCTTCCATCACCACCCATTGCACCTGGGACCCCTTTCCTCATTATCTACTGTGCCTGCAGCCTCCCTTGCCTTACCACCCTCTTCCCTCACCATCCAACATGCCTGGCCTCCCCATCCCTCACTATCCACCATGCCTAGGTACACCTTCCCTCACAACCTACCATGCCTGTAGCCCCCCTTTATTGCAGAAATACTACAGGAGATGGTCACAGACTGCAAAACGTACTACAGGAGAAGATCAGAGACTGTACACATGATACAGGAAAATCTCAGAGACTGCAGACATGATACAGGAGAAGGTCAGAGACTGCAGACATACTACAGGAGAAGGTCAGAGACTGCAGACATTGTACAGGAGAAGGTCAGAGACTGCAGCTGCAGTGAAGGGAAATCTTAAGGCGTCAGCATACCAAGACATTTTGGACAATTTCATGCTCCCAACTTTGTGGGAACAGTTTGGGGACGGCCCCTTCCTGTTCCAACATGACTGTGCACCAGTCCACAAAGCAAGGTCCATAAAGATATTGATGAGCGAGTTTTGGGTGGAGGAACTTGACTGGTCTGCACAGAGTTCTGACCCCAACCCGATAGAACATCTGACACGTACTAGACTGGAGGCTGAGGTGACGAGAAGGCTGAGGTGACAAGAAGGCTTCCCTTGCGACTGAGTGCAATGTACCCCTGAAGGTGGTGACAGAGGGTGCTATACACAAAGATGCACGGGTTGCCTGAAGGTGAAGCTGCCTGATGATTCCAGATGCGAGGACACCCAGGAGCAGAGAAGGTGGTCACAGCCAATGATTCTCTGGAGGTGCTGGCGGATCTTGACAGATGGGTAAAGCAGGAGCAGGGGGTCAAACACAGGAAGTTAGTCAGGAGCAGAGGCAGAAAGCGTAGTCGAGATCAAGCCAGGGTCAAACACAGGATGCAATCTCGAGTAGGCAGGAGCAGGTCCATGAAGCAAGCCGGCTTCAGAGCCAGGAGAGAAGCCAGAGCAGGTCAGGGGTAAGCTGGGTTGGTAATGGGTAATCAAGTAGAAGCACAAGGAACACAGGATGCAAGGCTGACGATAATCCAACCATTTGTGAGAGCCACTGGTGTCCTTAGATAGGCCAGTGAACACTGGCAATTAGCACGTTTTGCGTATGCCCGTTCGCCATCCCAAGCGCCCTTTCCTCTATTGCGTGCCGTTCGCTAATGGCCATGCACGAATTAGTGTGGCCATTAGCGAACGGCACGCAATAGAGAAAATGTGCGATCGGAGCGTGTTGTCGGAAATTCCGACCGTGTGTGGGCTCCATCGGACATTTTCCATCGGATTTTCCGACACACAAAGTTTGAGAGCAGGCTATAAAATTTTCCGACAACAAAATCCGATCACGTCAATTCCGACCGTGTGTGGACAATTCCGACGCACAAAGTGCCACACATTCTCAGAAGAAATTCTGAGACGGAACAGCTTGGTCTGGTAAAATTAGCGTTCAGAATGGATACAGCACTTTCGTCACGCTGCAATGTAAAAAATGGTTTAATACAGCGCACTCTCTTCTTCTTTATAATGTGAGAAGTATGAAGTAGTTTTGCTGCTCATATTCACACACACTTCTCACAAACTTATTTCTTTATTTTTTATCGTGATTCCCTCAGTATATTTTGATTTGTCACATCTGACCAAATTTCTTTTTTGTTGTTTTATTTTTGTTTTGTTTTTTTTTCCAAGGCTGTTTTTTTTTTTTTTTTTGGGTTTGTATTTTTTTCAAGGCTGACCTTTGTTTTATTTTATTTTTAGTTTTACTCCATAATATTTTTGTGTGTGTTTTGTGTGTCAAGTTACCACAACACCATTGATATCTTGTATTATTTTATCTCAAGGAGATTGTTTGGTGTTGGTGTCCCTTGTTAATTTCACATTGAATTTTTGAAATGTACCTGAATCCTCACAAACAAACTGCCCTTTTTGAAGGAAAACACACATAGGCGAGTATAATTGAAACAAAAATTCCTTTATTAAGGGCTCAGAACCAAACAAAGAGGGAGGCAACGCTGGATAAACATCATAAATTGGCGAAGCCTTGGACCCCCAGGGCAGACATCAATTCTTTTACTGCAAAATTGGTGGCCTGAGGAGTCCATATCTAAGGGAGTGCAGTCTGGTCCAGAAGTCCCAGAGATCCGGAAAGCAGCAGATGACATCGATGTCCCCAGGCTGTGGTACTACAAGAGCCTGCATCTTTTGCCAGACCAGACTGGACCCAGGGTCATCACTCTCTGGTCTTCTTTCCACGCTTCCTTCCCGGCTGTGGCTCTGGTGTTGGAGATGTGGCAGGAGGAGGAGTAGGACCTGGAGGAGGAGGAGGAGTAGTAGGACCTGGAGGAGGAGGAGGAGTAGGACCTGGAGGAGGAGGTGGACCATGTGTGAGGTTACAAATGTGGGTAGCACATGTTATTTGGCCCCTCAACCCCTTATTGAGAGCTTCCAAAATTAAGGACTCACACAGGAGTCATTGGCCCTCCTCCATCTGCATCATTTTGCAGGCAGTTATGCCAGCAAAGTCCTCCTCCACACTGTGGGGGCTTCTCAGGGCCTCTGTAGCCTTCCAAAAGAGGCCTATGGCAGCCTCCTCCAGGTTACTCCTCTTCCTGACACTTTGTCTTTGAAGGTGTAGGGGAGGGACCTGGATATCAGGCAGCCTGCTTGGCCTGGCCACCTCCTGGCTGAGACTTCCCTGTGTATGAAAAAGGGACATGGTTTTATTTTTTTCATCATCAGTCACAATCATAAATTAGTACTCCAAACTAACATCTAGTTAACATGATTGATTGGACAACCATGAAGATTTAGAGGAATGCTATACCTGGCTCAAGCTGGGCTCCTCCACATGTTGCTGCCTGGAAGGCCCAGGTTGGGCGTCAGAAGCCTTAGCTGGGGCAGAAGGAGAGTGCTGGCCTGGGTTCAGTCTGACCTGACAGAAAATGCAGCCTGTCATAGTACCACAGCCTGGGGACATAAATGTCATCTGCAGCTCCTGATCTCTGGGAATCCTGGACCTTCTTGCACTCCCATAGATAAGTGCTCCTCAGGCCACCAATTAGGATCTTCAAATAGGTGATGTCTGCCGTGGGGGTCACCGTCTTCACAAATTCCAAAAAATTATCCAGCTCTGCCTTCCTCTTTGTTTGGTTCTTATATTCAGGGTGGTTTATCTCCCATAGACAGGGCAGCTCCCTGAACATATCAATGAAGATTGGCATAAAGTCCTTATCTTTCAAGATATCCATTTTCACTGCAAGACACAACACAAGACAAACCCTCATGTCAGCCTAAAGTCTTCTAAACTTGTGCAAATACAGGCCTCAATCTAGAAGCAGTATAGGCCCAATGTTAAATCTTACCTTCGCAATCACGATCGGCGCCTCCGTTACTCCTTCCTCTGCTCACAGATCGTACGTACTACGCACGCATGTTACGCTTTATAGACACTGCGCATGCGTGAAACTCCGCCTGCCCCTGACGTTCTTTCTAGTCTGTTTCCTGCCCCTTCTCGTTCGTCGCAGAGGGGAAGAGCACATGGCGGAGTCAGAGCAGGTGTGTGCTAATTACAGCAACGAGGAAGAGGAAAGCCCGGAGGCAGAAACGTCCCGATCCAGAAGCAGACGATTTAAGGCATCAAATATGTCCTTTGGGGAGATGTTGGAGATGGTCGACATCCTGAAGAAGGCCGACTATGATGGAAAGTATGGACCTTACCCCAATGTCCGAAAGGCCAAGATCATGGTGAAAGTGGTCAAAAGTCTGCACCGGAATTTCGGGGTACGACGATTGAAAGATCAGCTCAGGAAGCGGTGGTTGGACCTAAAATTAAGAGAGCACGAGCAGTACAGAAAGATCCAGAGAGTGCTGCAAAAAAGTAAGTAGTTGTGCTGTGTTCCTATTCTTTTTATGTTTATTACGTTCGTGCTGCTCCATGTGCTTTTCTTAACTGTTATCCAGTTTAAAATGTCAACTTTCATGTTCATGGGCACATTATTCATTCGTATCAAACATTTTTCTTTCGGCCTATAAAACACCATTGTTTTGGCCATATGCATTTGACCACATTTTTTAGGGCCTACTTGTGTGAAACTAATTTGGTTGTGTAGATGGCTTTGTTACTAGAATGAAATGCAAACTAGATTCTGTGTAAGGAGAGGACGCTCAGCAGCTGTTTACACATCTGGACGCTGGAGCACGAGTGTGGGATACAAGAACACCCTTTTTATTAGGGAGCCCACACAGGTGCTCCAGTGTATACTATAGGGGTGACTCAATCTGTGAAGCTTGTACAAAACAGGTAAGTATTGAAGCTTCACAAAGGACAAGAAAAATGCAACATCTTGGAACTCTGCCAAAACAGACAATTGTACCCCACTTCCAAGCAATGTTTCATATTTATAGTTCTGCCATCAAATATCTGTGTGCTAAGTAGACCTATTTTTTTTTACATAGGGGAGAAAAGACTCAGAGGACACCCCTCATCCGAGGAGACCAGAGACCCCCCACCTCTGGAAGAGGGGGAAATCCACCCAAGACAAGCAGAGCAGGAGGAGGAAGACGTGGTGGAAATTGGCACCACAACAGGTGAGTGTCTGCGACCACAGGCTCAGATAAGAGATGGATGCCGGCATATTTATAATACATGGTGTGTTTTTGTTTCTATCTTTTTAGGTGATCGTTATGTTGTGGATCCAGATCCTTTCACCTCGGAAAGTGCACAGATCCTGATCGGGGAGATCATGGGGTGTAATAGGGACTTGGAAAACATCAAGAAAAACATTGATGATGTTCTTCAAAAAATGAAGAACATCATTGATGTTTTTGGCGAGAGTTTAAAACCCCTCCAAATCCCTTTGTTTTTTTTGTGTGCTACAAATTTTTGACATTTTTTGACAAATTTGAGAAAAGCCAAATTTTGAAGAGGCACACAGTGTGTCAACATGTGCTATCTGCCATCACGGGAGATCAATGGACGCGTTTTGGGGGTGCAACCCCTTCCTCAATAATAAAGTAGCACCCCCAAAACACGTCCCTTGATCCCCCGTGATGGCAGGTAGCACATGTTAACATTCGTAAATTTGTGTGCATCTTCAAAATTTGGCTTTTCCTGGGGTGACTTCACCCCATCTGAACGCAATATCAAACACAGTTTGTAAATACTCATGTCTGATATTGACTTCAAGTTCTACCAAAAGTGAACTTTGTAAGTTCAAGATTTGTGTCTTTCTTGTTGGTTTTAAACATGCCTGTTTTATCTTAAATGGACATTTCTACTTTTTCTAATGTGACCCCAAAAATTGTTATACAACAAACATGTTGGTTTGTTTTAAAAACCTTTTCTAAATGCACATGTGATTGTGCTGGTATTAAAAAGATTGTTAATCAAGAATGTGTGGATTATTGTCTCAACGCTACAACACTTTTGTGGTGCTCTAATTGGTGTTTTCTGTGACAATGGGTGTTATTTCCTAAGGGCAAATCCACTTTGCACTACAAGTGCAGTTTCAGTGCAGTTTCAAGTGCACTTGTAATGCAAACTGTCTTTGCCTTTAGTAAATAACACCCACCAGTATTTTGTAAGGTTACACAATCACGCCATTTTCAGGACTCATCACATTTCTGTCAGGGTCAGCTAAAACAAACACAAGCAGTAAATGTCACCAAAGATTTGAGTAGTTATTTGTTTTTTTTTTTATTTGAAAAAGGTTTCAGACATTGTCTGGCATATTGATAGCCCCCTTACCCGCAAAGTATTCAAGGTATCTTAGCCGGATATCATGGGCACTCAGGGGGGGCAAGCCGGGACGGCCACTTTCAAGCGCCGTCAGGGTTGTTTCATTTTGAAGTCCAGCCTCAGGCCCAACTGAGCCAGCATGGTTGGCAGAATGTTGCCGTAAAAAGTTGTGTAGAACACAGCACGCCAGGATTATATGATTCAGTTTATACTCTGCCATATGTATGGGTGTAAGAATGATTCCAAACGTGTTCTCCACCACTCTTCTGGCTCTCGCAGTTAGGAAAGTCCCACCGCTGGGCAAAGTGGGAGGCCACAGTCTGCCATTCCTGTGGCGTGGAAGGAAACTGTGGAGTCAAACAAAAAAAAAAAAATTTTGTCATTTTGCACATAAACAGGGAAAGCAGATTAGACACAAACATTCTTTGCCAACATCAAGATAACATTTATTTGAGGGAGTTTTTGAAGACCAAAGTATAAGGTACACCTATCAGATTCCCCCCCCCCTCATGGGCCATTTCTAAGATTATGGGGGGGGGGGACTCTTGGACAGGTAACCTCTCCACTTCATTGAGTGATGAATGCCTAAATAATGGGTATTACTTTGAACAGCCCCTCCTTAGTTACACTATTGGCAGCCCACTGGACAGGTAAGAAGTGTCATAGGACAAATATATAAATACACATTGTACACATTTTAGCACATTTGGACATTCTGCTATTACCTATCAAGATAATAATAGTATACAGAAACTTCAAACAGTACCATTTGAAAGTATACAGGCAGGCCCTTGCACTACATGCTTTGGGGAATTCATCCATAAATCTGACCACAAAAGAGATGGGTATAGTGTGTATGGGTTTGGCAAAGTCAGCAGATAGATGATTGAGGATAGATAGAGAATTGGTATCAGCTGACTTAGCAGTTAGGGGGAGGGAGGGTTAAAAATGATTTGGGGACCCCCCAAAAAAAGCCTGTGGCACTCTGCCTGAATTTAAAGCACAAATCACATTTTAAAACATTTTGGGGGGTGTTTGGGGTAAAGCACTACTATGGAGCTGATAAAATACATTGTTAAGTGGCTACATGAGGTGAATATAGGGCCAGGAGACCATGCTGGGGAGGTAAGTGAAGGCAAATATGTATGAAGGACAAAAAAAAAATTACCTAAAAATCCAGCATACACGAGGACAAAGGGGACATTCACAGCATATTACAATCATGGTAATTAGGGAATGAGGAAAGAAATACAATACATTAGCAAACATTAAATACAATGTGATATTAAAGGATAAAAAGCTTACCTTAATATACTCCTTCTGCAGGACCTGGATGATGGCAGAACAGGTCTCTGGGATAATAATTCCCAGAGCCTGGGGGGAGATGCCTGTCGAGAACTTCAAGTCCTGCAGGCTTCTCCCCGTCGCCGAGTACCGCAGGGTGGCGACGAGCCTCTGCTCTGGAGTGATGGCTTGCCTCATGCAGGTATCCTGCCTGCAAATATAAGGGGTCAGCAAAGCCAACAAACGGTGCAATACGGGGTCCGTCATCCGGAGAGAGTTCCTGAAATCATCAGGATTATTCTCACGGAGCAAAGGCATTTGACAGAACTGGTCACGCTGAAGCAACCAATTCTTGGTCCATGAACTCCTCCCCACCCTGTTCATGGACTGGACTTGTGTCAAGGTCAGGACCCCAACACCAAGCCCCCGCACAGCACAAACTCTACGAGGAGTACGCATACGAAACATGGCTAGAAAACGGTCGGCTGCTCAGAACGAAGTAACAGAACGCACTGAAGAACAGCAAGGCCTGTGAAGAGCGACCTGAAAAACAGTAACGTCCGAACAAGAACAGAATGACAAGAGTCACGCGTCACTTGCTGCACGCACTGAAGAGCAGATACAAACCCACATGCACAAACTGAACAGCAGAAAACGATCTGAAAACCACGAGTCTGAAAAAGCGCGAATCGTCTCTCACCAAACTTTTACTAACACGAGATTAGCAAAAGGAGCCCAAAGGGTGCCGCGCTTGGTTCTGAACTGGCCTTTTCTAGTCTCGTCGTACGTGGTGTACGTCACCGCGTTCTTGGCGATCGGAAATTCCGACAACTTTGTGCGACCGTGTGTACACAAAACAAGTTTGAGCCAACATCCGTCGGAAAAAATCCATGGATTTTGTTGTCGGAATGTCCGATCAATGTCCGGGGCATAAGACTGGGATGCCATTAAAGTTCATGTGTGAAAAGGCAGGCGCCCTAATACTTTTGACAATATAGTGTATCTCTTTTGCAAATTGACCGTTATTCCTTTTGTTTTGTTGGTAAAAGGGCCAGAATGGAAAACTTTAATTTTTGTTTAACAATGTACTCTACTGTGGTTATTTCCAGCGTTGTTGCACCCCCAGGCTCCGGAGCAGTGTTCCGTACCTCAGTCAATGACGAGGCGGACAATGTGGAATATTTAAAAAATACTTTCTTGCAATACATAAATTGATGTTTCGTGACACACACATTTAGATTCTATTCTGCTGGCGCACTTACAGATGGAGAAAATCAGAATAGAAAACATGCACAATACATACAGAATACACCCACGTTAATACCAGTTTGTCCCTGGACGTCATATACTTGTATTAATTCCTGTTATTCCAGGAATTTCCTCTTTTAAGTGCCCACTTGAAGACCGAGATAAGTTCTTCTTACGGCTGGCATATTTGTTGTGTCGTTTTCATTTCTTTTGTATCTTTAATTATCTTTCTTTCTTCCTGGATACTTCAAGAAGGTGCATTTCCTGAAGAAAGCAAGAAGCATTCTAAATCCGGGGCCAGTGGATGTTTTGTAATTGAAGAGCGGTCTTGTAGAGCACCTTTTCTGTTTGCGTGCTTGCTACAGAATCAAATAATTACTTTTAACAATCTGAAAAATTCAATAAAAAAACTTACATAAAGTACAGTTGCCCAATTTTTCAACAACAAAGGTTTAGTGCAACTGCCGAAGTTCTTAACCATAACAGCTAAAACTTTTCTTTTCTTTGTGAAAGAATGGGTGAGACTTAAAACCTGTCAAGGTAAAGTGGACTTCTAGCTATCACTCAGCTTGCCCCTTCCCCCTTCTAACACCTATTGTCAGGACCCCGGGTCTGAACCTGCAACCTCTGCTGTGTCTTCTTGCTGAGCCACCTGAGGTGCTGGACAACTCCCTGGCTGACTCCTTAGAGAACCTTAGCTTGTGTCTTGTTTCTCTTGCACCTTTAACCCTTTGTTCCCCTCATGAACTTCCTATTTAGGCCAAGCCTTTGCACTTCCTGTTTGCCACATTATTGTGCTCTCTCCAGCCAAAATCTCGCTTTTGTCACTCCTTATGTTGTCTGTATCTTCACTACCACTCATTAACGACCTTTGGCTTGTTCCTCAACTACGCTTCTGCTTAACCTCCCTGGCGGTTTTCCCGAGTGTGGCTCGGGGTTAAAATTCAGTCCCATTAGCGGTAACCCCGAGCCACACTCGGGATCGCATTGCAGGATCCTGGGGCGGCGTTACTTACCTTGTCCCCGGGATCCTGCGATGTCCCCCACAGTGTCCGAGGGCTCTGTCCTCCTCCCGAAGCCTCTCTGTGCCAGGCTCCGTTCCCTGCGAGCGGCGCGACGCACGGGGGCGGAGCCTGGCGGCAAATTAAAAAAAAAGTAAAAATCATAACACATACAGTACTGTAATCTTACAGATTACAGTACTGTATGAAATTATTTCACATCCCTTTTGTCCCCAGTGCTTTGTCCTATGCCCTGCATGCAGTTTTACATGATATACACTGTTCTTTCTGCCTGGAAACTGGAGATTGTCCATAGCAACCAAAAAGTGTCCCTTTACGTCAAAAGTGGCTTTAGACCAGCTAGAAAACAGCGATAGTAAATTAGAACACTTGCAGAATTGAGCGATAGTGAATTGTGGGGAAATTTATTTTATTACTATTTTTTTAAATTTTTTTAAATTATTTATTTTTATTTATTATATTATAATTTATGTTTTTGTGTTTCAAACTTTATCATACCCGGGATATCTACTAGACTCTGGTTTGGACAGATTTAAGTGTGTTATTGTTAAGATTTACAGACCTACAATATAAAACGCCAAATTTCCATGCAAAATAATTGCACCTAAAATCCGAAATAATCATACCGCCAGGGAGGTTAATCCCAACCTGCAGCCACTTTTTAGTTACCGACCTTTGGCTTGTTTACTGACTACGCTTCTGCTTGATCCCAACCTGCAACCACTTGTTACTGACCTATGGCTTGTTTGCTGACTATAATTCTGCTTGATCCCAACCTGCAACCACTTTTTAGTTACCGACCTTTGGCTTGTTTACTGACTATGCTTCTGCTTGATCCCAACCTGCAACCAGGTCAGTGGCAGCTGCAGGGGGGAGGAGCAGCAATCCCTCCTCTCCCATCAGTAGCTGCTCACTGACACAGGGAGGGGAGGCAGAGCTGTGGGATCATGTGACCAGGTCAGAGCAGATTAAAAATAGGTAAGCACACAGATCTTTTTTTTGTTTTCACATGTTGTGTATCTGGATTTTGCAAAAGCATTTGACATAGTTCCCCATAAACGTTTACTGTACAAAGTAAGGTCCCTTGGCATGGACCATAGGGTGAGTACATGGATTGAAAACTGGCTACAAGGGCGAGTTCAGAGGGTGGTAATAAATGGGGAGTACTCGGAATGGTCAGGGGTGGGTAGTGGGGTCCCCCAGGGTTCTGTGCTGGGACAAATCATATTTAATTTGTTCATAAACGACCTGGAGGATGGGGTAAAAAGTTAAATCTCTGTATTTGCAGATGATACTAAGCTAAGCAAGGCAGTAACTTCTCCGCAGGATGTGGAAACCTTGCAAAAAGATCTGAACAAATTAATGGGGTGGGCAACTACATGGAAAATGAGGTAAATGTCAAATGATGCATTTGGGTGGCAAAAATATGAATGTAATCTATACACTGGGGGGAGAACCTCTGGGGGAATCTAGGATGGAAAAGGACCTGGGGCTCCTAGTAGATGATAGGCTCAGCAATGGCATGCAATGCCAAGCTGCTGCTAACAAAGCAAACAAAATATTGGCATTAAAAAGGGGATCAACTCCAGAGATAAAACGATAATTCTCCCGCTCTACAAGACTCTGGTCCGGCCGCACATGGAGTATGCTGTCCAGTTATGGGCACCAGTCCTCAAGAAGGATCTACTGGAAATGGAGCGAGTACAAAGAAGGGCAACAAAGCTAATTAAGGGTCTGGAGGATATTAGTTATGAGGAAAGGTTGCGAGCACTGAACTTATTCTCTCTGGAGAAGAGACGCTTGAGAGGGGATATGATTTCAATTTTTAAATACCGTACTGGTGACCCCACAATAGGGATGAAACTTTTCAGCGGAAGGGAGTTTAACAAGACACGTGGCCACTCATTAAATTTAGAAGAAAAGAGGTTTAACCTTAAACTACGTAGAGGGTTCTTTACTGTAAGAGCGGCAAGGATGTGGAATTCCCTTCCACAGGCGGTGGTCTCAGCGGGGAGCATCGATAGTTTCAAGAAACTATTAGATAAGCACCTGAACGACCACAACATACAGGGATATACAATGTAATACTGACATATAATCACACACATAGGTTGGACTTGATGGACTTGTGTCTTTTTTGACCTCACCTACTATGTAACTATGTTAGGCAGGATATGTGGTAGGAGGGTTTTTTTTTTCACTTTAATTAGCTATAACTTCCTGACAAATACCCCCCTTCCTTAAATACTAGCAATTTCAGCATTACATTTTTACCACCAAACGTATACAAAAGAAAAACAAAATAATTTTGTTTTTACAGAACTCGGCTCCATCTGGGGCATAATGCGTCAGCCGGAGGAGTTTGTTCAGTTGGTGTTGTATTAATAAAGTTGATCGCAGGGGAGGAACTTGGAAGGCTACCATTCCTTCCTTGAAATTACCTGTTATCTGCAAGTCTTACTATAATTTTTAAAAGATGAACTGATAGTTCTGTATATCCAGACTATGTGCCGTCGTAGGCTCACATCTCCATCCACATTTTTATTATCTAGCCGTAGAACCATTTCACTTCAAGGCTGCTATAAACAGCTGGAATAGCATGCTGCTGTTTACTTAATTATATTATTTAGACTCAAAGTTTCATTGAATGAGAGAAGTAGACAGATGATAATTCCGGAATAAAATAAACATATGTTGTAATGATATTCCACTTATCACAGTTAGAAAGGACAACAGAGCAGGTGGTAAAGTAATTTCAAATTGCTCAATAAAAATGTTAAAAAATAGAAAGGTGATATTTCCTTGTCTGTGTTTTATTTTTATTTTTTATTTCAGGAAAAAAAGTGTGTGTGTGTGGGGGGGGGGGGGCATTTTTATTCAGCCCCCTTTACTCTGATACTCCTAACTAAAATCTAGTGTAACCAATTGCCTTCAGAAGTTACCTATTTAGTAAATAGAGTCCACCTGCATGTAATTTAATATCAGTATAAATACAGCTGTTCTGTGAAGCCCTCAGAGGTTTGTTAGAGAACCTTAGTGAACAAACAGCATCATGAAGGCCAAGGAACACACCAGACAGGTCAGGGATAAAGTTGTGGAGAAGTATAAAGCAGGATTAGGTTATAAAAAAATATCCCAAGCTTTGAACATCTCACGGAGCTCTGTTCAATCCATCATCGGAAAATGGAAAGAGTATGGCACAACTGCAAACCTACCAAGACATGGCCGTCCACCTAAACTGACCGGACGGGCAAGGAGAGCATTCATCAGAGAAGCAGCCAAGAGGCCCATGGTAACTCTGGAGGAGCTGCAGAGATCCACAGCTCAGGTGGGAGAATCTGTCCACAGGACAACTATTAGTCGTGCTCTCCACAAATCTGCCCTTTATGGAAGAGTGACAAGAAGAAAGACATTGTTGAAAGAAAGTCATAAAAAGTCCTGTTTGCAGTTTGCGAGAAGCCATTTGGAGGACACAGCAAACATGTGGAAGAAGGTCCTCTGGTCAGATGAGACCAAAATTGAACTTTTTGGCCGAAAAGCAAAATGCTATGTGTGGGGGAAAACTAACACTGCACAACCTTCCAGCCGGACAACAACCCTAAACATACAGCCAGAGCTACAATGGAATGGTTTAGATCAAAGCATATTCATGTGTTAAAATGGTCCAGTCACAGTCCAGACCTAAATCCAATTGAGAATCTGTGGCAAGACTTGAAAATTGCTGTTCACAGACGCTCTCCATCCAATCTGACAGAGCTTGAGATATTTTCCAAAGAAGAATGGGCAAAAATGTCCCTCTCTAGATATGCAAAGCTGGTAGAGACATCCCCAGAAAGACTTGCAGCTGTAATTGCAGAGAAAAGAGGTTCTACAAAGTATTGACTCCGGGGGGGGCGCCATACAAATGTACCCACCACACTTTTCACATATTTATTTATAAAAAATTTGGAAAACCATTTATCGTTTTCCTTCCACTTCACAATTATGTGCCATAATTATGTGAATACTTTTTCAAGGCACTGTATATTTAGGGACTGCACAACAGGGTTTTAAAAAGACCATAAACATTGCTTCTTATTTTCTACCAAACTTTCATTGAATAGCTATAATATATATATATATATATATATATATATATATATATTTTTTTTTTTTTAAATCCATTTTCTCCAGTAATAAATTGAAAGAAAGAAGGAATGATATTGCTGCAGAAAGAATTCAAGCTGAATTATTTATAGCGGTAAAAAAAAAAAAAAAAAAAGTGCTCAATATCCTTCCCTGGAAAAGAAAACTTTGCAAGACGTGTGAATTTGATGCGGCCGGTCACGGTAAAATGTAATTCCTTTAGAGCATCAGAAGCGACTTAATGTGATGATGTACTCTTTACTAGTTGATGCAAGCAGTCAACAAGGTTTCCGATTTCTGTATAAATATTGCATGGGTCTTCTTGTCAACTGGGTTGGGATAAAGCGTAAAAGTCATAAGTGCGCTGGGACACCATTTAGGCCCTGTGCAGAGCTCGTCTTAGCGGGAATTAGCATTCTGCTCGCAATTTTTAAATGTGTTTCTGCATTTTAATAAGTAGGGAATCTCATTCCCATCAATAGGCAGCCCTATGTGTGGTGTCCCCCAAAAGAAGCTCCTGCTTCTTTGTGGGTTTTGCCATCATTGCGGCACACAAATGTGCATTTTGCAATCCAAATTTGCCTAATGTGAATGGGGCGTTAGGGTAATGTGATTGGTTCTTTTGACAGACCACCTGTCAGGCCCTGGACTTGAACCTGGGACCTCAGCTGTATCTGACAATTAATCTTCTCACTGAGCTACCTGAGATGCTGGATAGTGCCTTGTCAGTTCCTTTGGACAACCCTGCCTTGTGCCTTGATTTCTGCTGAACCTTGAACTCTTTGCTCCTCCCATGAACTTCCTGATATAAGCCATGTCTCTGCACTTCCTCTTTGCCGGAATATTGTGCTATCTCCAGCCAGTATCTCCCTCCTATCTATCCCTGCTACCGTCCATATCTGCTACCTCTCGTTATCGATCCTTGGCTTGTTCCTCGACTACGCTTCTGCCTGATCCCAACCAGCAACGACTCGTTACCAATCTTTTGGCTTGTTTACTTGTTATGGAAATGATTAAGAGCTCCAATCGAGCCCAAGGTTATCTGCTGCTGTCTCTAATTTTGAAAGTGGTGATATGCATGCATATAAAAGTAAACACTTTGAGACACGCTCATAGCATTACTGTTACACTTCTAATTTATTCAAGGCGGTGTTAATGTTTTATACACACAAATACGTCATTGCTATGTCAGTCTAATAGGTACATCTCATTGGTTAAGAAGATAAAGAAGATGGAGAATTTTCATAACGAGGTTTGGCTCTCTTTGGTTTTATCTCCAGTTCCGCGTTCTTCTGATGTGTGGGAGGTAGGGGGTACGCGCCATCTTGAGAAAATATAGGAACAGAGCTAATCTGTATACTTATATAATGAGTAAGGAGAAAAATATGTATGCACATAAGAAAATAGACATTTTCAGATTACTATTATTATTATCTACATCACATTCCTTCACAATCCCCCCTAAAATGACTATTTTCTCTTTTCTGTCCCTAATACTAAAGGTCCCACTTTGGCCTGGCCCTTCTCCTCAGCAACTCTTTTAGGCTGTATATAGAATTGGGCAGCAACTGTTCACTTCCCTCCTCAATACAGCTGGAGAGGTGCAGTCAGGCGCTATCTATCCCTAAAACCCTATAGGATTGTGAGATTATGGACAGGGAGTGACTGTAGAGGAGTGAAGGGTTTGTCATCTTCCATCATAAGGAGGTCCTCTTCTTCTTGGTGGAGAAATGTAGGTGTGCTATTGTCTACAGCCTTACTCATTAACTTTTTTACAAAAGGTAGAATACAGCATATAATCAGGGCTAAAAGAACCAGGATTATTAATACCCTTACCCGTATCTGGGCGAGCACCTTCTGCCACCCACTCATCCAGCTAAAGTATTGATCCCATGGGTCTGTGATACCTGAGTTCTTCTTCAACTCCAGTGACAGATCTTCTAATTTCTTTATAGCTAGAGTAACCTTACCATTTGGCCCAGTATTATCAGGAATGTATGTACAACAGGTTCCCGGTTTTTCCTATGATTTTACAAAACACCTCCTTTCCCAGATAGCACCATGTCTAAGGCCATCCGGTCCTGGAATGTCATGTAGGAAGTGGGGGCTAACTGATCAGAAATTCCCTGGAGGGCATCTTTAGAGTAATTTACAAATCTCTGTTGGTTATAATATGTGTAGTGTCAGGTCACCTAGAGGCTGGGTGACAGATGCACACCGTTGGGATCAGGAATGCACCGCAAGGTAGTGGTCCCTATGGCTGACTGCTGCGGATTGTACCCTGGGAGGTTCAGGAATCAGGTCTACTGGATCACTGACACAGATCCCACTGGGAGCTAGAGCATAGATTCCCCAGGGCGCGGAGTCTAAGAGCCAGCGGGTGTTCACCAGAGCCTCTAGTGGTGAGGATGGACTGCGCTGCAGTCTGGCTCCAGGTCGCGGCCCCCAGGGTCTCACAGCTCACGCTCACGGTAGACTACAGGAGAAGAGGAAGGAGGGAGCTGTCTGGAACATCAGGGTCACAGGCAAACAGGGATGGCCGGGAACAGGCCAAAGTCGGTAACAGAAATCAGATGTAGGAAACATAGCAAGTACACACAGAGGCTAACACACAGTGGTTGATCAGCACTGCTGGCTTGCAGTGCACGGGTTAATATAGGGTTCCCTGATAGGGCCTGGGGTGGGGCCATGCTTATAGGGGAGGTTACAAAAGCAGTCTGGTGAGGGTCAGCTGGTCTCTAGAGATGAACACATGGAGACAGGTATGCTGATCGACAAACTCTATTGCATAACCATGACATGTAGTTAATCCAATCTACATTCTTGCTGACAGTTGTTATGGGGATCAAAGACTCAAAACCAGCTTTTACCTGATCCCTGGCTTTAAATTCATCAGGGACCCCCCTTGAAACCCCTATGACATGTATGTATACATGAGGATCAAAAGCTTCCGGAGAGAGCTGCTCGCTTCCTCCTCTGACTGTGTGCTGGGTCAGTGTATGTATCAGGGGTATCTTTGGTTAGGATATGGGGGCTTTCTATTTTCATCTTTTTTGTCTAATGCACTCTGTGGTCGCCCATTCTGGCCCTGTGTTCCAACCCACTGGCCCCCACAGAAACCACAACTCTGTCCCCAGTAACTGTCTGTGTGGCATACATATATGTCCTTACCGTCAGGGATATCACTGTACCAATGGCATCACCATGAAGGGTCAAACGGACAAGGTACTATGTCACAGTAATCTAAGGTAAAGGTGGTCACATGTGTACCTGAAGAGTTACACCAAAATGTAATTATGTTATCATTTTTGTGATGGCCACCTCCTGGGCCCCTCCCCCCTAGATCAAACAGAAAAAGGATATGCAGCACCCGAAAATACGCTCTCCTGCAGTGATAAGCGTGCATTCAGGTGTTCTTCCTGGCCAACTTCACTGAGGTAGCTGTGGTCAGCAAAACTTGGAATGGACCATCATAACTTGGCTCAAGGATCTCCAGACAGTAGTTGGTGTGTTCCTGTATCTAATTCAGGATCTGGAATGGAAGAAAACACCTGGACATGCATTCAGGTTAATTCTCGTGATAATGTGGTTACATAATTAGTCAACACATCAGACTGCAACTGTAACTGTTGTGGAAAGTAACAACCAAGTCTGGGAGCTGAACCAAACAAAATTTTATAAGGGAATAGGGCATGTTTCCCCTGGGGGTGTGTCTGACACTGAACAGGGCAATGGGCTAACTGTCTGGCCAACTCATGTTAGTCTCTTGGGCCATCTTTAACATCCTGTTTTTAGTGTCCCATTCATCCTTTCTACCTTCCCGCTACTTTGAGGGTGGTATGGGATGTGTAGTGCCAACTGAACCCCCAGTGTTGCCCAAATCTCTTTTGTAAGGGTTGTTGTTAGGGTTGGTCCCTGATCTCTCAATATTACCTCTGGGACCCCAAATCTACATACTATCTCACTCAGTAATTTCTTAGTTGTGGTCCTGGAAGTCATGACCACTTCCACTAGGGCGTATTCGAATCTGTCACTTCTTGGCACTTGAGAATGATCAATTTGCATCCTCTGGAATGGGGTATAGGGCTTTTGCCAGGTGCTTCTTCTGTGCATCTTCTGTGCATCCTGGGTTACATTTGGTGCAGATAATGCATGATCTGCAGAAGCTGTCGGTCAGTGGAGTAACTCTTGGTGCAACACTTGTTGATAAGAGAGTTCATAAAAGTCTTTGTCAAGTGGGCAGCTCCATGTGCCCATTGCACTACGGCTGGGTACATACTCCTGGGTAGACAAGGCTTCTTGTTGCACTCGAATAGTCCATTTCTGAGAGTTGTTCCTCTCCGTTTCCAGCTTTCCTTCTTATCCGGACCTGCTGTTTCCTGTAGTTCTTTTAGATAAACTCTGTCCACTGGGAAAGTCTGTAAGGTAAGCATGGGGTGGTCTTCTTCTACCACCCTGCTGTCCACTTCCCGTGGACCACCAGCTGTCTGTTTGGCAGCTGAATTGGCTAGATGATTGCCTCGAGCTTCCTTTGAGTTCATTTTGTCGTGTGCTTTACTCAGAATAGTCACTTGGGTTGGGAGAAGCAAGGCATCAATTTTTCACAGGTGTTCCTGCAGCCGTCAGGAATCCTCTGTCCTAGATAACACCATAATCATGGGCAATGCTGAAAGCATATCTTGAGTCCATATGAATGTTGGCTCTTTTTCCCTCTGCCCATTTACGTGCTGTAGTAAGTGCTTATAGCTCTGCCTCCTGTGTAGACATCACCGGTGTTAAGGCTTCAGCTTGTAGAATAGTGTTTTCAGTGGTGACTGCGAGGGTCACGGGGGTGACAAGTCAAGACTCTACTCCTCCTCCTCCTTTCCCCCCTCGAGAAGTGGAAGAAGGGTGGTAGGGTTCAGTGTTTGACAACTTAATAGAGTAATGCTGTCCAGTAGGAGGGAACACTGGAGTCTCAAGTGTCTGGTAGTGGACAAGTGTTTCGGCTGGATCTTGGTTGAATATGGCAACAACATCATGGGGGGCAAGCACAACGAGGCAGTGTCCGAGGACCAAGTTCAAAGTTTTGTCAAGCAAGGCTTGTGTAGCAAATCCAGCTCGCAGACACAATAGGCCTCCTCTTACTACCGCATCCAGCCGACAGGAATAATATCCTATGGGGCGTAGGCTGATGCCGTGTGATTGGGTGAGTACACCTGCAGCATGTCCCAGACGTTCGGATACAAAGAGCTTGAGCGTTTTGTCGTAGGCTGGGAGCCCTATCGCCTGAGATGGCACACTTGAGGGCCTCGAACTTAGATATTTCTTCAGGAGACATCTGGAAGGGGTCTGATTACAGAGCATCAGTAGGAAGGCTTCTGTAATCCATACTCTGCACTAGGAAATTAATCCAAGGAAAATGACAGGTGTTGAGCACCACTGCAATTTGGGCTTTGAGGCTCTGCACCCCTGGTTGGCAAGATAGCACAACAGGGTTTCTGAGGTGACTTCAACAGGGGGTAAGTCAGCTGCACAAAGGAGAAGGTCAACAACATCTTGGAAGAGAATCACTTCCGGCTGTTCCTCTTGTCATGTGTCAAGGATGATAGCCATAGTTTTTGCAGACTGGCTTGGAAAGTTCTGTACCCCTTGTGGCACAACTGTTTACGTATGTTTCCGTTTCTTTCCGTGGATGAATGCAAAAAGGTACCAGCAGGAGGGGTGAGGGTGGACACTGAAGAAAACGTTTGTAAGGTCCACCTCTGTGAGGTATTTTGCAGTCAAAGGCATCCACAGCAGGTACCTGGTTCTCCTTTAGGGGTTCTCTTCTTGGAGTTAATGTGGTTTCCGGGGCAATGATGCGCCCTCTTTTAGCTTGACTGAAACTGGTGGCACCTTTAAGTGACCGTTGTCTTCCGGTCGTGTGGACCATAGGCACGCAGGGATTCTGTCAAGTACTTCCTGCAGTATTGAACTTGAAGTTTTTGCTTCATTAAGTGTCATCAGGAGAGGCAGAGAACACAAAGCAGATGAGTCTTCTAAAGATAGGGGAGTATGTAACTTCATCCCCCCTTCAGGCGTGTCCTGATTGAGGCCTGTAGTCTGGACAACACATCAGCTCCTAGTAGATTCAAGGGACATGTAGAGGACGCCACAAATCTGGCAAGCAAATCAGGAAGTGGACTGGAGCGGGGCACCCCATCCATTCCTACGCAGGAAACATCAATAGTGGAAAGGAAAGAACTATTAGGCAGGTTCACCGCCCTCAACACACTTTTGGCTGCACCCCTGTCAATCTGGGACATCTTGGGGCTCTGCATTCTTTTCTGAAGTGACCCCGTTTCCCACAGTTGTAACAGGTGATCCTTTCCCTGGTATTGAGCAGTGGTGGTAGACTAGTGTAGGCGGGATCTTCGTCATGGGTTACCATGAGGGGCGTTGGTTTTTTACCTTTTTGATTTTCTATACCTCTTGTCACCAACAATAAATCAGACATTTTCATTGAATGGTATTCAGGGCGGGCCACCATCAGGCCTTTTCTGATATCCTCTCTGAGCCCTGAAACAAAAGCTGTTGATAACGTGTGTGTGTGCCTTTTATGAGTCTAGCATGATACTTCTTCACAGACTCCCCTTTATCTTGGGTAATATCTTGGATTGTGGTCTTCTGATCCGTCAACTTCTCCTTTGCCCAGTCGTGGAGTTGTGCACAGAACTCCACGCCTGAGGTGTAGGAAGTGGCACTTGTCAGGCAGGCATCATTGAAGGCCATCTGCATGACTGGCCAAAAGACATATCCTGCTTTGATTTGGCATAGGCTGATCAAGTCTCTCCAGGCAGCTGAGTAAGTTTCTTGTATCTGCACTATCCTGTGGTAGAAGGGAATTGGCTGCTTCTCTGGGTCAGGCAGACTTGTCACTAAGGCCGCTGCTTGTGATAGAGTAAAAGCGACATACATCACTGGTGCCCCTTCTGGTAACCGAGACTGTTGTTGGGGCAGGGTCTGGCAAGAAGCACTGTTCTTTATGGTTGCCAGCATGTGATTGAGATCCTCTCGGAACTGAGAGTCTGGAGCCGGATTGGGGGTTAAATCAGTGGGTGGCCTTGCTGCCTGCTGTCGGGCTTCCCACTCAGATGCTTCTTCATCATTAACATATCCGGCCTGAGAATGTGATGCTCCCGTATTGGGGAAGACAGGTGTGTGGTATGAACCATCTTGGTTTAAAACAGGGAGGGCTGGGTACAGGCTGTTTAAGCTTACTGGGTGTACCAAGATGGCCGCCGGCAGGAAGTGCACTGGACTGGGTAGAAAGTGAAGGCATGGGTGCACTAAGATGGCCGCCGGGCTGAGTTGTCACAGTGGGTTGTGCTTGGGTGGTGAGAAAGGAGTGGTTGTTAGACGGAGGGCAGTACTGTCCCTCCCCTCCTTTGTTTCAAGTTCCAACATATCATCAGCTCTGTGATAAACATACATAATACAATCGCCATCTTTCTTAACTTCCTTTATCCAATTTTCTTTATCACACAGGATTTTTCTCCCTGTTTCTTCTGCAACATAACTTTCGTCACTTCTTTCAACTTTGTTAACTATTTCAACATCTTCTTTGCAATATCACTTTCATTTCTCTAGTACAACCAAGGGGTTAATATTTTTCTCAGCGTTCTTATCAGCAAATTCCTTCGGTGGGAGCTCATAAGACTAATGTACGGTTAATCTCAGAACAAGAACAAACACATCAGGGGTAGTGAGGAGCTACGGCCCGCGACCCAACAGATCCTTCGGGTAGCCTCCTTCTCTGACTTTCACCAGTCCCCACCCCCTCTCATGTATAGCAAACAATACACCACAGATACACTCAGGACAGGACATTACACCTGCCACTCTCTGAACCGTAAAGCCTCAGCAGGCTAAGATAACCACAAGGGCAGACCACCCTGTCAAAATAAACCCGTTTATAGACGTTTTTTCTACAGCTCTACACCAAGAGGCCGACAACTCTTCTTGGGGTGAGACTTCTGTAACACTTTCAGACTGCAAAGCCAGCAGCTGAGATAACCCTCAAAGGTTCCTCGAACCCAGAGTACGCCCGTCTATAAACGACTGCCACATGGAAACTATCTCATGCCAGAGGCCGACAGCTCGTCTGGAGATGAGAACACACATTCACTCATGTAGCACTTTTAGACTGCTGAGTTTCGTAGCCCAAAGAATGGCAGACAGTGAACAAATACAGCCAGCAGAAACCCATTGACAGGTTCGTTAAACAACCTCAGGCGAGGAAATACCTGCCTCTAAGACAGTCTCAGCATACCGACAGAATCCAGCCGTCAACCGAAAGATAAGAGAGTCGTACAGTGGTAAGAATATAAATCAACTCACCGGTACTGTTAGGGCTGCGCAAAGACCCCCTCTGTTATCTTTCAATTAACGCCCGAATGCTTGTCGCGGTATAACTTCGACTGTAGCCTGAGGTCCCGGGTTTCGGCACCATCTGTTATGGAAATGATTAAGAGCTCCAATCGAGCCCAAGGTTATCTGCTGCTGTCTCTAATTTTGAAAGTGGTGATATGCATGCATATAAAAGTAAACACTTTGAGACACGCTCATAGCATTACTGTTGCACTTCTAATTTATTCAAGGCGGTGTTAATGTTTTATACACACAAATACGTCATTGCTATGTCAGTCTAATAGGTACATCTCATTGGTTAAGAAGATAAAGAAGATGGAGAATTTTCATAACGAGGTTTGGCTCTCTTTGGTTTTATCTCCAGTTCCGCGTTCTTCTGATGTGTGGGAGGTAGGGGGTACGCGCCATCTTGAGAAAATATAGGAACAGAGCTAATCTGTATACTTATATAATGAGTAAGGAGAAAAATATGTATGCACATAAGAAAATAGACATTTTCAGATTACTATTATTATTATCTACATCACATTCCTTCACATACTCACCACGCTTCTGTTTGATGCTTACCTGCTTATCTACTACTGGACCCCGGCTTGCTCACCTCCTGGTGGGGCGATCCTGAGGACCACAACCTGGTACTAACATGCCGCTAAATCCATCTCAACCATCAGGAGCTCTGAAGAACATCGGTTAGTACTTAGACTCCGCACCTCAGGTGAGCCTGTGCATTCTGCCAGAGTGACTATCTGTGTACCTATCCTGCTGGTCGGTGGTAGTCCTGCAACTGCTATATCTACTGGTCTTTCAAGCCTGACACCTGATCATGAAGCACACCCAGCCCATTGTTGCTCTCTCTTGCTGCATGCCTCATCCATTTTGTTCTTCTGCCATAGCACCTGGTAATAGCCATTACTTCAGAATATGGAAGACCACGTGACCTTCTTTCCTTCCTCCCAGGATGTAGTGCTTGGACGTGAACCACCAGTTATCTGGCATCAACTCTGTCATGTGGGGGAACCCTGTGTAAGTTCTGCGAAGGCACCAACATGGAGCTTGCCCAGGGATTACGCTCAATGCTCCGGCAAAAGGAGCAGTGGGGGAGTGTGGGTAAGGTATCATTATGTGGATGGGAAGGGTGACCTATCTGTCTGTCTATCTATCTATCTATCTATCTATCTATCTATCTATCTATCTATCTATCTATCTATCTATCTATCTATCTATCTATCTATCTAAATGAAAAAAGTCAGAAGGATTGCTGCACTTAAAAAATTTTATTTGTTCAAAGATTTATAAAGTTACATCTCAAAAAGTGTTCAAAAAGACAAAAAGATTTCTGTTTTGGGCTAACATGCTTACGATATATATATATGTATATATATATATGTAGCAATAACTCTCGGCGGAGCTGCTGGTTTAAGCGGGCTTGTTACCTTCACTCTCGACACCCCTGCTTCACCGGCACCGGGTCTAGGGTTCCGTTGAGTTTACCTCTGGACGATAAATGCACCAACACTTGAGTACGTTGTCAATGCTTTATTGAACCGAGTATCGAAGGAAGTAGCAGGAAAGAGGCAGGAGGGAAGCTAAAGGGAAGCTCAAATACCTTTCTTTAGGATTCTTGAGAACGTCCTTTAAAGTTGAATATTGTAATCAGGTGCGATCCCCTTATGGGACACAATCTTTGCTCCTCTGGATAGGCCTCTCTCACTTGCCTAGCAGCCAGTACGTAGCACGAACAAAAGTCTCTGCCACAGACTTGCTTGAAATAAATCCGTACAATCCTCTGCCACAGGATGTATTAAACTTTGCGGTGAATATCAGACACAGTACTTGGACCTCTAAGCCAACCCGGCAGTACTATGCTGTAAAACTACTTTAGGATACGTCTTCCAACCGAGTCACCAGGCCCCTCTCCAGACCAGCACTCTGCATGATCCTTCCATGACGGGTCCTCCCCTGGGATCTTCTCGGTTGTCCAGCTTCTTCTCTCTGGATAGACAGCTCAGGACCATTCCTCGGCTGCTGTGGTAGACCCCAGACATGCTTCTGGGCTCACTCACGCGCCGCAGCGGCGTGGGCCTCCGGAATCGAGGACCACGAGGTAGCACTCTAACGCATACCTGTTGGCCAGGAGGGCCAGCAGGTGGCTGTAAAACGAACCCCAAAACATGGTGTCTGTCCCATAAATACCCTCTCCCAGAATGCAACTCGGAGGACCACCTCCACCGAGTTGTCTCCGGGACAGAGAAGCACCCATACGCTTCGACACGTTGCCTTTCCAACACTAGCCAGTGGTAACAGCGACACCCACTGGCTCAGTGCAGAACCACACCCAAGCTGGAACAGAGGCAAATCTAACTCCCCTAACGAGCAATTTACTAAATTTACCTATCAGTTGGTAGATCATAAATCTACCAGCGCTACATACTCCCCCCACTACAATAGACGTTGTCCCCAACGTCTGTCCAAAAATAATGATAATAACTCCCAAGCCTGGGAGTAGGTATTTGAGCTTGAAACTTGGATTTGATAGAGAAGAAGGAAAGACAGTGGAAAGACATTATGAGATTAACATCTATAAAACAATATGTTCACGTCCGTAAACAAAACCATCCTATGACTGTACACAACCTCACTATCTAGCTGAAAAGCCTCACAGCTTGATAGGAGATCAAATGGTTCCTGAAAAGGAAAACATGTTAAACACACACATATATACTGTAGCAAAGCCTCATTTAAAAATGAGACTCTCTTCCCATAATCTATTATCAAAAATAATCTTTAGGATTCCATCCCTGTATATGAGTGGATTACATCCTTTCAATAAAGAAAGTCCAGCTAGCGAAAAGAAGTCCTTGGATTCAAAACACTGAGATGAATATCCAGACCTTGACCACGAAGATCTGTTTATACTTACACTAACTAACTAACTTCAAAGTTCTGTTGTCCATAATTACCAATAAAACCGGGGATCTGGCAAGGTCAGTGTCTTTCCCAGTTTATCCACTGTGGTAATGAAATATACATCGTCATCTTTTCCGGGCCTGCAGATGACCACTTTGTCAGCATAGATGTGCCGACCGAAGTTCCAGTGCATAAAACATCCACTAAAACGTTCATCCATTTTAACAGAACATCCAGTCTTTCGGAAAGGCTTAGGCACAGACAAGTAGTCCCAAACAGCTTCACTGTACCAAAGTTCCCGGTTAACTTCAATCACTTGCATTACATCCTGAGGAACATAGGGGAACTCCAAACCATACTCTGTAGCTACACGCTTGTTTAACATTCTCTGCAAACGTGCAAGCTTGGGCAAAGATCTGTTCTTTCCCATGCCGGGAGGCACACAGGAATCCAATGATTTGCTCACCATAGACCCAGCCGGTGTCTGTAGTGAATCAACAACTTTCGACAAAGTCTCATTTACAGTGCTGTGTGGCTCCACACAGGGTGATATCTTCCCAGAACTCAGGGCTGTCCATTCAGGAAAAGTCATAGCAGAGGCGACATCCTCGCTTTGTGACCATAACAGTTCTTGTGACATAGTCTCAAACAAGTCATCATCACCGGAAAGATCCGACATGGATTCTATTTCCGAATCTCCCAACTCTTCCGCTGGCAGATATTTATTTACAGTCCCAGATACATTCCCCATCAGCTGCTTACCCATTCCTGTCGTGGACTTTTCTGGATCCGGTTCGGGTAACCTCGGGGGTAGGCCTCGGCTGCGGCCGCGGGAAGCCTTCACATATCCCACCTTCCTCTGTACAGGCACAACAGAGACAGGCGTGGTGGACTCAGAATTCAAAGCAATGTCCACTGATGAGACGGCAACAGCAGTGTCTCTCTCCGGAACATTCTCGGCAACAACAGGCAAAGTGATGGCCTGCTGCTCTCTCTCTGTAGTAATAGCAGCTTCTACTGTGGTGATACCTGTTGCCCAATCCATCCGATAAGCACGGGGCGACATGGTAGGTTGCTCCACCACAAACAAATACTCTCCAAATTGCGGACATTGGCCAAATGGACGGAGATGTACGGCCAGTCCTTCACATTTATGGCAAATCATGCCCAGTCCCTTAATATCTCCTGAGGTATACAGAACAAACCTCCCCTGCGGCTTCAGACGAACACTGGTATCTGTAAGCAGGGTTCCGGTCAGCACAGTATTCAACGCGGTGCTTGCAGGGAACATTCTCGGTCCCATAATTGACTGCATCGCTGAAAAAGACATGGCCACACTCTGATCTTCTCAGCACGATCACGAGGCCTCTCTTCTTCTCTGGCGCCAAACACATACACGCGTCCCACGCGGTATCAAGTAGGGTAGACTCCTCCCACTTGTTCTTCTGATCACGAAGCTCCCGGGCTTTTACTGGCGCCCGCCGCCTACACACTCAGAAATAAAGTCCTGCAACTTTTAACCTCTTCTCTTCCTGAAAAAATGACAAAGTCCAGCTTTCACTGTAAACTCCCGGTGAAACACCTCTCTGGGTTGCGAGAATTGATGGTCAACAAAACCCGGACGACGCCCCCTAATGTAGCAATAACTCTCGGCGGAGCTGCTGGTTTAAGCGGGCTTGTTACTTTCACTCTCGACACCCCTGCTTCACCGGCACCGGGTCTAGGGTTCCGTTGAGTTTACCTCTGGACGATAAACGCACCAACACTTGAGTACGTTTTCAATGCTTTATTGAACTGAGTATCGAAGGAAGTAGCAGAAAAGAGGCAGGAGGGAAGCTACAGGGAAGCTCAAATACCTTTCTTTAGGATTCTTGAGAACGTCCTTTAAAGTTGAATATTGTAATCGGATGCGGTCCCCTTGTGGGACACAATCTTTGCTCGTCTGGATAGGCCACTCTCACTTGCCTAGCAGCCAGTACGTAGCACGAACAAAAGTCTCTGCCACAGACTTGCTTTAAATAAATCCATACAATCCTCTGCCACAGGATGTATTAAACTTTGCGTTGAATGTCAGACACAGTACTTGGACCTCTAAGCCAACCCGGCAGTACTATGCTGTAAAACTACTTTAGGATACGTCCTCCAACCGAGTCACCAGGCCCCTCTCCAGACCAGCACTCTGCGTGATCCTTCCATGACGGGTCCTCCCCTGGGATCTTCTCGGTTGTCCAGCTTCTTCTCTCTGGATAGACAGCTCAGGACCATTCCTCGGCTGCTGTGGTAGACCCCAGACATGCTTCTGGGCCCACCCACGCGCCGCAGCGGCGCGGCCCCCGGAACGGAGGTCCACGAGGTAGCACTCTAACGCATACCTGTCGGCCAGGAGGGCCAGCAGGTGGCTGTAAAACGAACCCCAAAACATGGCGTCTGTCCCATAAATACCCTCTCCCAGAATGCAACTCTGAGGACCACCTCCACCGAGTTGTCTCCGGGACAGAGGAGCACCCATACGCTTCGACACGTTGCCTTTCCAACACTAGCCAGTGGTAACAGCGACACCCACCGGCTCAGCGCGGAACCACACGCAACGTCAGCCAAGCTGGAACAGAGGCAAATCTAACTCCCCTAACGAGAAATTTACTAAATTTACCTATCAGTTGGTAGATCATAAATCTACCAGCGCTACATATATATATATATATATATATATATATATATATATATAAAATATGTGATTCTCCGCTTCCGCCTGTAGGGGGCATGCATGCCGCCACCGCTGGCCTGCTTCTGTGGTGATAATTCACCACAGAAGCCAATCTGCGGGTCCTGGGGACTCGATGTCCTCTGGCACCCACCGATCTTTAGTAAAAAAACAGAGAAAAACAGAGAACTGAGATAAGCCTATGTAAACAAGGCAGATCTCAGTTCTGATAGGGGGGAAGGGACGATCCTGTGTCTCTGCAAAGCAGTGACTATATTCAATCTCCTCCCCTAGTGAAAGCAGCACACAGCACACCAAAACACTGGCTAGGCACACATTCAACGCTTTGATCGCCCCTGATGTTTAACCCCTTCCCCTGCTAGTGTCATTAGTACAGTGACAGTGCATATTTTTAGCACTGATCACTGTATTAGTGTCACTGGTTCCCACGAAGCGTCAGATTGTCTGCCGCAAAATCACAGTCCCGCTATAAGTCGCTGATCGCCGCCATTACTAGTATAAAAAAAAAATTCCAGTATATATCCCTTGCAGATGCTTTAACGTTTGCGCAAACCAATCAATCTATTGGGATTTTGTTTACCAAAAATATGTAGCAGAACACATATTAGCCTAAATTTGTGAAGAAATTAGATTTTTTACATTTTTTTTTTTTTTATTGGGAATGTTTTATAGCAGAAAATAAAACATTTCGTTTTTTTCAAAATCGTCGCTCTTTTTTTGTTTATAGCGCAAAAAATAAAAACTGCAGAGGTGATCAAAAATATTGCATATGTTTAGCACTGATCACTGTATTAGTGTCACTGGTTCCCAAAAAGTGTCCGAATGTCTGCCGCAATATCGCAGTCCCGCTATAAGTCACTGATCGACACCATTACTAGTAAAAAAAATAAATAAATAAATAATTAAATTAAAAATATCCCATAGTTTGTATAACGTTTGCGCAAACCAATCAATATACGCCTATTGGGAATTTTTTTTTACCAAAAATATGTAGCATAATAATACATATTAGCCTAAATTTATAAAGAAATTAGATTGTTTTTTAAATTTCTTTTTATTGGGAATGTTTTACAGCAGAAAGTAAAACATTTATTTTTTTTTCAAAATTGTCACTATTTTTTTGTTTTTTATAGCGCAAAAAATAAAAACCGCAGAGGTGATCAAATACCACCAAAAGAAAACTCTGTTTGATGGAAAAAAAAAGGTCATACATTTTTAATGTTTTTTCGCATACAACGTCGCACGACCACGCAATTGTGAGATAAAGTAACGCAGTGCCGTATTGCAAAAAATGGCCCGGTTTTGAAGGGGGGGGTACATCATTTTACGGAGGTTAAGTGGTTAATAATTGCAGATTCAGAAAAGGCAGTCTCACTTTTCAGAATTAAAATTTCAGGAGTAAAAGAAGGATGTTGATAAATGTAACCACTAACTGCACAGAATAGGGATTGTGCATGTAGTAAGCGACTATTATAACTGCTTGAAATTCTTTTTCCTTTTTTTTTTTTTTTTTTTTTTTTCTAAGCCTACTCAAGTTTTGAACATTTCCCAGAAACAATTATTCTTCATAATGAGTGTTTCATTAACAGGAGACGCACTGTTTACCCGTAAAAGTGCAGGGATTGCAGCAGCCGGTTGGGCAAAATCTATATTAGCTCGTTCTTTACCATCTGTTTTGTGTCTAGTGCGCCGTGCCAGGAGTAATTGGGTACATTAGTGATCTGTAATAGAGTATTGTAGTGTCAATGCTCTGGCAGATACTGGCCATCAGACTCCACTGCCAAGTCTTGTCAATGTCATGTAATGATATGAAAACTTCACTTGGTTTGCTGTGTCCATAATGTGTGACCCTGGAAATGTACTGGAAGGATAGTTGACATGATACTAGTTTGGTTTCCAGGCCCAGCAATTATGACATTTGCCAGCATAGCTGAACTTCTCTGGGTCCTCTTTCATCTGTGAAGCCTCCTTGAGGGATTGACTTTCTTCCATCCCCCGAGGAGCGGGTACTTATACTGCAATGATCATGTTGGGTTTGTACTGGGCGTCCAGAAAGTATTCACCGCGCTTCACTTTTTCCACATTTTGTTATGTTACAGCCTTATTCCAAAATGGATTCAATTCATTATTTTCCTCAAAATTCTACAAACAATCCACCATAACGACAACGTGAAAGAAGTTTGTTTAAAATCTTTGCAAATTTATTAAAAATAAAAATTAAAAAAATGAAAAAAAAAATAACGGCTTGCCAACCGCCGCACACAGATGTACGTCTGCACAATGGCACAGGCAGGCAAATGGGCATACACGTACGTCCCTTTAAATTTGCCGCCTTTCGGGCACACGGCGCCGCACGCCGCGGGAGAGTGCCCGCGGGTCCCGGGAACTCTGTGTTCTCCAGCGGCCCGGCCCGGGAACTCTGTGTTCTCCAGCGGCGAGCTAGAACGGGGGGTTGCTTATGTAAACAAGACATTTCCCTGTGCTGCTTTCGTCATGACAGAGATCCACTGCTCCCTGTGATCGGGAGCAGTGATCGCTGTCATGTCCTAGGTAGCTCCTCCCCCCTACAGTTAGAATCACTCCCTAGCACACACTTAACCCCTTCATTGCCCCCTAGTGGTTAACCCCTTCCCTGCCAGTGTCATTTACACAGTAATCAGTGCATTTTTATAGCACTGATTGCTGTATAAATGACAATGGTCCCAAAATAGTGTCAAAAGTGTCCGATGTGTCCGCCATAATGTCGCAGTCCCGATAAAAATTGCAGATCGCCGCCATTACTGGTAAAAAAAGAAAAATAATAAAAATGCTACAAATCTATCACCATGATGTTGTAGACGCTATAACTTTTGCGCAAACCAATCAGTATACGCTTATTGCGATTTTATTTTTTACCAAAAATATGTAGAAGAATACATAGCAGCTTAAACTGAGAAAAAATTTGCTTTTTTAAAAAAAATGGGGATATTTATTATAGCAAAAAGTACAAAATATTGCTTTTTTTTCAAAATTATCGCTCTTTTTTTTTTTTGTTTATAGCGCAAAAAATAAAAACCGCAGAGATGATCAAATACCACCAAAAGAAAGCTCTATTTGTGGGAAAAAAAGGACATCAGTTTTGTTTGGGTACAGCGTTGCACGACCGCACAATTGTCAGTTAAAGCAACGCAGTGCCGAATCACAAAAAGTGCTCTGGTCAGGAAGGGGGTAAAATCTTCCGGGGCTGAAGTGATTAAGCAGCTTAGCTCATTTCCTCCTTGGCCTTGTGTGGTCTATGATCTCTAAGTGCGTTCCTTCCTGTGTTCCGCTGTATGACTTGGCCTGGCTGACTTCCCTTCAGTTCCTGTTTCTGATTTTTGCTCTTCACTACGCTAACTTCTGGTTTCCTGAACCCGGCTCGTCTGATTACCCGCTCTGGCATCCAAACCCTGGCTTCTGTTTTTGACTTACTTTCCTGAGCTGTGATACTTTTGCCATTTCCTTAAAGGTGTGATTTTAACGGCACTTTTTGTCTCTGCCTGGATTATGGTTCCTGACAGTACATGTTTAGTTTTATGTGGGGTTCCTCCAGGTGTCTTCCACACCTCAAAAATATTTTGACACCAATGACTGCATACCATGGCCAAAAAATGCCTGCATGCTGCTCTTGGGGGCATGATTAGGGTTGCCACCTGTCCAGGATTCACCTGGACAGTCCGGGTTTTAAATCATGTGTCCGGGTTTCAGGAGGACTGAAACCTGGACACATAATTCAGATCGGACTGTGGCTTTCCAAGTAACCAAGATAGTCACACACAAATCTTTCGCCGTCTGGGAGCTGTGGGTGGCTGTCTGCGGGCAGGTTCGGCATCACTGAGGGGCAGGGCAATGACATCAGCAAGAGCAATTTGGCCACACCCACTGTTCACTTGCGGCACGCTATGCACAGTGCATTACTACTCTCCTTGGGGCACCCAAAGTGTCCCAGGCCGCTAGTGTTCGGGTTTGGCTTCGGGAAAAGGTGGCAACCCTAGGCATGATGAAGCATCAGTGGCAATCGTCTGATAAGTAGATAATAACTCTGAAAATGAAAATATGGGCTTTGGGCTTCTGTTGATTTCATCAGTTTGAGACACTTCTGAGATCATTCAGAATTAACTGACTGGTGCAGTTGACCTGCCTTCCTCCAGAGGTGGTTAGGGGTATCTTGAGCTGACCACTTATGTAATGGTGCCTACATAGTTCTAAGTCAAATACCACTTGGCAGAGCCAGTGGCATGACTTTAACAGTGGCATTCTGACCACCACTGTAAGGGGGGGGTGAATTTTTTTCCCACTGACCACCATCAGTGTAAGGTGGGATTTTCCAATGAGCACCAATGGACTGATCTTGGCATGGGTTCCCTCAGACCGGAAAATTATTGCAAGGTTCAAATGTTAAGAAGGGCTAATTTTCGATTTTGTTTTCGTCTATTCATAGGGAGTTTTATGTATGTAAGTCCTTTTCTCTGGAGTTGGACTCTGCATCACAGTGCTTAATACCAATTTAGCGGGGCCTTTAAGTATGATCCATGAGTTGTTTTCCAGGCGCTGATAGACATGTTTGCAGCCATCTGCTTCTGTTTATGGAGAGATTAGAGCAATGAACAAACTGGCACATGGAGGGATGGTTGGTAACATCATGAAATCATATCTCTCTCTCTCTCTCGCTCTCTCTCGCTCTCTCTCGCTCTCTCTCGCTCTCTCTCGCTCTCTCTCTCTCTCTTCCCCCCCCCCTTGGATTACAAGCATAATTCGTTCCAGAAGTATGCTTGTAATCCAAAGCACTCACATATCAAAGCGAGGTTCCCCATAAGCGTATATATCGATTAGTTTGCACAAAAGTTTTAGCGTCTACAAAATAGGGGATAGATTTATGGCATTTTGGTTATAATTGTTTTTTTTTTAATAGTAATAGGGGCGATCTGCGATTTTTATCAGGACTGCGACATTACGGCGGACACATCGGACACTTTTATTTTGGGACTGTTGACATTTAAACAGTGATCAGTGCTATAAATAGCCACCGATTACTGTATAAATGTCATTGGCAGGGAAGGGGTTAACACTAGGGGGCGCTCAAGGAGTTAATTGTGTTACATAGGGAGTGATTCTAACTGGGGGGGGGGAGATAGGACTGCCTGGGTGAGCAGACCAACCATTGTTCCTAAGCTTTAGGAACAACAGATCGCTCTCCTCACCCCTGACAGAACGGAGATCTGTCTGTGTACGTTGACAGACCTCCATTCTCTCCTTCTCAGGAGCAATCGCGAGTAGCCGCCAGTCATTGGGGGGCCGCCGGCCACGCGCGCGTACCCGCGGTGTGACGTAGGAGCTTGTGCGCGTGGCCGGTGGCCCCCAATGGCTGCCCTAAACTCCTTAAAGTGCCCGCCGTGCAGCTACGGCGTTTTGCACAGGAGTGCCATTCTGCCACCATCAATCGATGGCGGGCGGTCGGCAAGCAGTTAACTAATAATTGCCGTCTTTTTTCTTACATTTCAGCAGAGAGCTGAAATAACTGAGCCTGAAAGTATAGGTCTGAGGTATTGAAGCATTTGCACCAGTACCAATACCCGTGCAAATGCTTCGTTTAGGCACTGATACACCGTACTGCAAATAAATTGGCAACTTTAGTCACAGAGGCACCAGCTACGCGGCTTCAACAATTTGCCCTCTTTGAAACTCCGTAAGCTCTGACATGACTCCGTATGACTTTCAGCACATGCAGTAAATGATGAAAGGCTTCCCATTTGTTAGCTCGGTGTCTCATCACACGGCCGAAGCAAAAGAATGTTACATCACTTCCACTTTCAACGTGAAACATGTTGTCACTTTCACACCTACAAATCATGTAGTGTTTTCCATATTTTTGTCCAACCCCTGTGTTTCTGAAAAACAGATAGTGTTGAAGGCCTCCACACCTGTTCAGTGATGGTTGTTCCAGTTTGATATACAGTTGGGAAAATAATTATTTGATCCCCTGCAGATTGTGTAAGTTTACCCACTTACAAAGATATGACGGGTCTATCATTTTTATCATAGGTGTATTTTAGATGGTGGAGACAGAATATCAACCAAATAGCCAGAAAAAACACCATACAAATGTTATAAATTGAGTTGCAGTTTAGTTAATAAAATAAGTATTTGATCCCCTACCAACCAACAATAATTTTGGCTCCCACAGACTGGCTACAGTAGGTGCCCATGTGGTACACAGATTAGTCCTTTCCATGTAAGAAGGGGCTCCTAACGACAACTCGTTATGTGTATAAAAGACACCTGTCCACAGAACCTCTTTCTTTCATTCAAACCTCACCATCATGGGCAAGACCAAAGAGCTGTCAAGGGACGTCCGGGACAAGATTGTAGACCTGCACAAGGCTGGAATGGGCTACAAGACCATCAGCAAGAAGCTTGGTGAGAAGGAGACAACTGGAGTGATTATTCGCAAATGGAAGGAATACAAAATAACCATCAATCGCCCCTCGGTCTGGAGCTCCATGCAAGATTTTGCCTCATCAGGTAAGGATGATCATGAGAAAAGTGAGGGATCAGCCCAGAATTACACGGGAGGAGCTTGTGAATGATCTAACGGCCATTGGGACCACAGTCACCAAACAAACCTTTGGTAATGCCGCGTACACACGATCGGGATTTTGGTCGGAAAAAGATATGATGGCTTTTCCGACGGGATTTCGCTCAAGCTTGCCTTGCATACACACGGTCACACAAAAGTTCGCTGAACTTTCGACCGTCAAGAACGCGGTGACGTACAACACTACGACGAGCCGAGAAAATGAAGTTCAATGCTTCCGAGCATGCGTCAAATTGTTTCTGAGCATGCATAGGAATTTTGCGTGTCAGAATTCCTACAGACGATCGCATTTTCGGATAGGAACTTTTTCCGACCGAAAAATTGAGAACATGCTCTCAATCTTTTGCTGGCTGGAATTCTGCCAGCAAAAGTCCGATGGAGCATACACACAGTCGCATTTTCCGACCAAAAGCTCTCATCGGTCGTTTGCTGTCCGAATTTCTGATCGTGTGTACGGGGCAGTAACGCAATACGCCACCATGGATTAAAATCCTGCAGCGTCCACAAGGTCCCTATCCTCAAGAAAATCTTTTTCCCTCAGCAAGAACACTGAAGTTGGGTCATGGATGGGTCTTCCAGCATGACAATGACCCAAAACATACTGCCAAGGCAACAAAGGAGTGGCTCAAGAAGAAGCACATTAAAGTCATGGAGTGGCCTAGCCAGTCTCCAGACCTTAATCTTACAGAGAATTTAAGGAGGGAGCTGAAACTTTGAGTTGCCAAGCGACAGTCAAGAAACCTTAAGGATTTAGAGATGATCTGTAAAGAAGAGAGGACCAAAATCCCTCCTGAGATGTGTGCAAACCTGGTCACCAACTACAAGAAACATCTGACCTCTGTGCTTGCCAACAAGGGTTTCTCCACCAAGTACTAAGTCATGTGTTGCTTGGGGATTAAATAATTATTATACTGTCATGGTTATGGTTATAGAATTTGTCTGTCAGCTTACCTCTCACCATGTGTTCATCTCTAGAGACCAGCCACTCTCACCTGACTGCTTTTATAATCTCTCCTCTAAGCATGGCTCCACCCCAGCTCCTATCAGAGAACTCTATATTAACCTGTGCACTGCAGGCCAGCCCTGCTGATCAACATTGTGTGTTTGGCTTCCTGTTTCCTGCTTGCCGTGTGCTCTATGTTTGTCTCTGTTTGTTACCGACCTTGGCGTGTTCTCAACTATTCCTGTCTGCTCGTGACCCTGACCTTTTGGTGTGTCCCTGACTATCCATGTTTGCCTGTGACCCTGAACCTTTGCTGTGTACTCTGTTGTCTGCTAGTTGCCCCAACCTTGGCTTATTCCCTTACTATCCCTATCGTCCTGTTGCCTACTGTGGGTGTGAGCTAGGGGACCCTGGGGGTCGCGACCTGGAGCCAGTTGCAGCCCACTCCATCCTCGCCACTAGAGGCTCTGGTGAACACCTGCTGGCTCTTAGACTCTGCGCCCTAGGAAATCTTACGCTCTAACCCCTGTGGGATCCGTGTTGTGTTCCAGCAGCCCTGCCTTCCTTTACCACCCAGACTCCCATCCGCATCAGTCAGCCGTAGGGTCCACTACCTTGCGGTGCACTCCTGATCCCAATGTTGTGCATCTGTCACCTGGCCTGACATATACTCACTGAACTGCAACTCAATTTATAACATTTATATCACGTGTTTTTTTTTTTTTTTTTTCTGGATTTTTGGTCTATATTCTGTTTCTATCATATAAAATACACCTATGATAAAAATTATAGACCCTTCATATCTTTGTAAGTGAGCAAACATACAAAATCTGCAGGGCATCAAAGAGTTATTTTCCGCACTGTAGATGGTTTCTTTCACGTCTCTTGTAAACCAGTTGCCAATCACGGCTCTGTAATCGCCTTCCATTTTATTTGGTCTTCAAAGATTTTCTTGTCCCTTTTAACTATTTTGACTAAACTTTTTCTTTAGTTGTGTCCAGGCACCTTCGTTTTAGCTACGCAGCACGTATATTTACTGTGCATGTTTGGACAGATAAGACTCCGGTTTATCAGAGTCTGTTCCCAATTAATATCACCCTTCCACGCTTCAGAATATACCAGGTGGAGCCAGCGAACGATCTCAATTTAACCGAGAAACTATTAATTATTTGGGCAGTTGTGAAACTAATAACACACTTTATTAGTGGCAGTATTGCATTAGCAGTTAGACGGGAGAAGGGACGGCAAGCTCATTAATTTTAATGGACTCCAGGTTTTTATTACCTGGGGAATCTGATCAGACTGGCCTGGCGCACAAAGTGAAATCTCTGCAGTAACCGCCGCGCTCGCAAACCGATTTGTAATGATTGTTTTTATATCTCATTTTGCAGTTTGTTTGGATGCCCATTCCCCAACGTTATTGCTTGGCAATAAACGGTAAAACAATTCTATAATTCCTAGGTGTTTATTTTGTAGCGCTAATGCAGCTTTCATGGGAAGATATTTTTTGCTTTTGTCTAATTTTTTACATTCTTGTCTGGTGCGATTTTGATTCATCACTTTTTCACATGCTGATGTTTAATTGAACCACTTACCCACTGGGCACTTAAACCCCCCTTCCTAACCAGACCAATTTTCAACTTTCAGTGTTCTCACATTTTGAATGACAATTACTCAGTCATGCAACACTGTACCCATATGAAATTTTTGTCCTTTTTTTTTTCACACAAATAGAGCTTTCTTTTGGTGGTATTCTCCAATCACCGCTTCTTTATTTATTTTTTTTATTTCTTGCGCTATAAAAGAAAAAAGACTGAAAATTCTTTTTAAAAAAATGCATTTTTCTTCGTTTCTGTTATAAAATTTTGCAAATTAGTCATTTTTTCTTCATAAATTTTGGCCAAAATTTATACTGCTACATATCTTTGGTAAAAATAACCCAAATCGGTGTATATTATTTGTTTTTTGTGAAAGTTATAGCGTCCACAAGCAATGGTGCCAATCTCTGAAAATTGATCACACCTGAAGTACTGACGGGCCTCATTTCATTTCTTGAAACCCTAACAAGCCAGGAAAGTACAAATACCCCCCAAATGACCCCTTTTTGGACAGTAGACATTCCAAGGTATTTAGTAAGAGGCATGGTGAGTTTTTTGAAGTTGTAATTTTTTCACACAATTCTTTGCAAAATCAAGATTTTTTTTTTCCACAAAATTGTCATATTAGCAGGTTATTTCTCACACACAGCATATGCATACCACAAATTACACCCCAAAACACATTCTGTTACTGCTCCCGAGTTTGGCTATAAGACATGTGTGAGACTTTTACACAGCCTGGCCACATACAGAGGCCAACATTCAGGGAGCACCGTCAGGCGTTCTTGGAGCATAAATTACACACATAATTTCCTGACTACTTCTTGCAATTATAAAGGCCCTGGAGCACCAGGACAATGGACCCCATTTTGGAAAGAAGACAACCCAAAGTATAATCTATGAGGCATAATGTGTCTTTTGAACATGTCATTTTTTTCTACAATTTTTTGGAAAATGTGGAAAGAAAATTAAAACACATTGTTTTTTACACAAAGTTGTCCATTTATACAATATTTCTAACACATGGCATGTACATACCAAAAATTACACCCCAAAATACATTCTCCTACTCCTCCTGAGTACGGAGATAGCACATATGGGAGACGTTTCCACAGCCTGGCCACATACAGAGGCCCAACCTGCAGGGAGCACCATCAGGTGTTCTAGAGTCATAAATGTCAAATCTAATTTGGTTACCTATTACATTTTTGTGAGGCACACTAGTGGCATGGATGAGAACTGATGTGGCATGGATGAGCATGAATGGGGATGGATGAGCCATGGATTGGGATGGCTGAGCATGGTTGAGCCATAAATATAGATGGCTGAGTATGGATGGGATGACTGAGCATGAATGAGTATGGCTGAGTACGGATGGGAACGGTTGAGTACGGCTGGGTATAACTGGATATGGATGGGGGTGGATGGAGGGATGTGTATTGCTGAGTATGGATGGCTGAGCATGGATGTAGCCGTCATTCAGCTATGGCGCGGTTGTTAAGTGGTTAAAGTTTGTGTTAATCCTTACAGCTAACTTCTGTTATTCACTCCATTTTGGGAGCTATTAAAAGGTTTTTTGGTTTAAGTTTTTAATAAGTAAAAAAAAAATCTGGGTGATCGTCATTTACCGACCCCGTCCTTTTCTGAATGAACATAGTGAGTGATCGGTACTTATCACTCACTGTGTTCATTCATAACTGAAGCATAGTAAACTGTGTATTTACACGGGTTCTCTGTATGTACAGTATCTCACACACTTTTTTGTAAATATTTTCTTCTATCTTTTCATGTGACAACACTGAAGAAATGACACTTTGCTACAATGTAAAGTAGTGAGTGTACAGCTTGTATAACAGTGTAAATTTGCTGTCCCCTCAAAATAACTCAACACACAGCCATTAATGTCTAAACCGCTGGCAACAAAAGTGAGTACACCCCTAAGTGAAAATGTCCATGTCAGAGAGTTAAACTTCCAGTGACCAGTATGAGAGAGTGAGAGCGATGACACCAAATTTAACACACCTGCTCCCCATTCACACCTGAGACCTTGTAACACTAACGAGTCACATGACACCAGGGAGGGAAAATGGCTAATTGGTCCCAATTTGGACATTTTCACTTAGGGGTGTACTCACTTTCGAGTAGCGAACTTTGAAAGATGCAAACATGTGTTTGCAAAGTTTTTTCATTCAACCCAGTGGGCTCAATGAAAAAAACTGACGGATTGCTGTACCAACACAAGCAATGTTGGTGTAGCGATCTTCCCAGCTGTGCTATTGTGTTATGAGAGGGACACCCCCCCCCCCCCACTTGAACACACTGATTAGCGTTTGCAGCCTTTGTCTGCAAGCACTGATTTTTGTTGGACTTACGAATGAGCTCCCGGAATGGAACTTGTTTGTAAGTAGGTGACTTACTGTACAGTATATGTGCGTATATAGATGCACGCATGTCTGTTTGAGCTTTGGGATGCACACCCTTATGCAATAGGCTGCACGCATTTATGAACTGCACATTGGTTATACCAGTGGTGGCTTGTGCTCCATTGGGGGGGGTGGCGGCAAATAACTTACCCGCAACACCCCCCATCTAGGTCGGGGGGCAGCTTTGTATCCTTCCTGCATCTCCCCGGCGGCTTCATGGCGGCTTCCCCTGAGTCTTCTCCTCCTCGGCGGCTTCCTCCTCGGTCGCTTCTCCTCTCGGCCAATCTGGTCTCAGTACCTGCTTCCTGATTGGCCGGGAGGAGAGTCAGGAAGTCAATAGCGAATATTAATTCGCTATTGTCACACAAGTGGGTGGGCTCTCAGAGTGCTGTGCCCTTGAGCCCACCCTTTTTGAAGCCAATTAGAGTCTCAGGCTCCAATCATGTGGTTCTCAAAAATAAATAAAACATTGGAGTCCGGCGCCCTACGTGTAGATCAGGGGCCGGATGCATGGATTAGGGGGGCGGCGCATCTGCACCTCGTATGGACAGGCAGCCACTGGGTTATACTCGTATATCTATGTATACCCATTAGAGCTGCACAATTAATCATTAAGAATCGTTATTGCGATTTTTTTTCCTGTTGCGATCTTGACAAAGGGTTTCCCGATCTTCCCGATCTTTGGTATGCAGAGAATTTTCTCTCTGCTCTCAGCCATCAAAAGTCAAAGTCTCCGCAGTCTGCCAAGTTTTAAAACATTCTATCAGTGGAACGTTAAGTCTAAACATTGTATCAATTTGTCTTTTACATCAAAGGAATAGACTTCTGTATGTAAATTGGGAACAGTTTAACTACTTAAACACTAAACCTTTTTCTGACAGTTGTTGTTTTCAAGTTGACATCATTTTTTTTTTGCTAGAAATTGCTAGACATTACTTAGACCCCCCAAACATTATATATATATTTTTTAGTAGAGACCCTAGAGAATAAAATGGTGGTTGTTGCAATATTCTATGTAACACTGTATTTGCGCAGCAGTCTTTCAAATGCAGTTTTTTGGGGAAATGACTTTAATGAATTAAAAAAAAAAAAACAAAAAAAAAAAAAACTAACCAGTAAAGTTAGCCCAAACTGTTTTTGTATAATGTGAAAGATTTTACGCCGCGAGAATCTGATCTTTATTCTAAGCAAAAAAATTGTGATTCTCATTTTGGCCAGAATCGTGCAGCTCTAATACCATACTTCGTGCCCAGTGACTCCTGTAATCTCCAACTTACATTTCATCCATTGGCCTTTTCCCTCAAAACCAAACTTTAAAGGGTGTTAGCTTACCAAGTATTTGTTTTTTTTAATTTTTTTAAACAATTTCCAAGAATGACTTACCAGATATAGGTTACATTGTTGCATTCCAAAATCAATTTAAAAGAGAAGTACGGGAATCTGTTTTTTTTTTTTTTTTTTAAGAATCATACTTGACTAGCTGGATGCAGCATCGGTTCCCCGCCAGCTCTAACACTGAGAACCGAGCGATCAAGCACCGCTGATAGCCCGATTCTCACAGCTCCCTTAGCAGAGAGCCGGTGACTGTCAGTCACCGGCTCTCTGCTCTCTCCCCCCCCCCCCCAAACTCACTGGAGCGCTGGGCTGTGGGGGGGGGGGCAGGGGCGGGTGGCTCAGGCTCTCATTAGCTCGCTGACAGGCTGAGCCGGGTGCAGGTCCAGGCATGTGGGTATATCCCGACCATAGGGTCGTGATCTTTCCCGAGCCTGGACCGGCTCTGTGATGTCAGCAGACAGCGGACTGCAGCCCGCTGTCTGCTGAAAACGGGTCACAGGAGTGCAGAACGAACTGCACTCCTGTGATCCACAGAAGAAGTACAGTCGAACAAGCTTTCCCCATACTTCTCCTTTAAGGCATAGAGGCTTTTACAGAGAAAGTGGTCCACAGGGAAATGGTTGAATCCATACATCTAAACAAATTGTGAAGACACAGTGAAAAACATCATGATAAATAATACAGGTCGTTCTGGTCAGAGCATTAGGTATACCACATATCGATGGGACCCCAATCTGGTCGTCATGCCTCAGAACAGTGAGGGAAGAATGTCCAGTGCAACACAATGCTTTACTTTTCCATAATTATAATTTCTCTTACGACAAGAATGTTAAGGGGAAACATCTTTCCTTCCTATTGAGAGAATCAGGAGGCAAAGGGAAAATAGGAGGGGGGTATTGGAAGTGTGAGTGAAGAAGTAAGGGGTTGGGGAGATGCAAGGGAATGGGTAAAGGCGGAGAAGACTGAGGGGGCTAGAAAGACTGGGAGGGACGATAGGTTCTCCTCTTCATCAACTCCCACCCAACTTCCACTCACCCTCGGCAGAGTATTAAGGTGGGTTACTATCAACGGGAGGTGGATGAAGAACCATACATAACTTCTGTGTACAGAGGAGAAGGTGTATGCTGTCCATGCAGGCATCCAAGTATCTCTAAATTGGTCCTCTCTATTATCGAGTGACGCTGTCAAACTCTCTAAAGTTCTAATTTCCTTAAGTCTGGTGAACAAATGACTTTGGGTTGCTGGATAGGTTTGCCTTCATAAATCAGGGATGCACACCCAGGGCAGCATTTGGCGAGTGTACTGTCAATGACTTTTTATAATGGCACAGGGGCACCTGGTTAAGGTGTAGAAGATATGCCAAGGGGTCCGTGCCGAGATTAACGGAGGTCAGTTGTAAGATCGGGTTCTTCACTCCCATCTAAAATTGTTTTATGTGGGGCAGTGCTAGAATATGCATAAGAGCATGCCAGGTTCCTTATTGCAATGCCAGCACATCCTGGAGATTTGAGGGTAAGGATCACCAGGACTCTGTACCACCTAAAAAAGAGTTTATAACCCTGTTCTTGAAAATGGCTGGCAATGGTAGATTTATGGGCTAGAATAAGAAAGCCTGCCTTTATACAGTGGGGAAGGAAAGTATTCAGACCCCCTTACATTTTTCACTCTTTGTTATATTGCAGCCATTTGCTAAAATCATTTAAGTAAATTTTTTTTTCCTCATTAATGTACACACAGCACCCCATATTGTACACACAGCACCCCATATTGACAGAAAAACACATAATTGTTGACATTTTTGCAGATTTATTAAAAAAGAAAAACTGAAATATCAAATGGTCCTAAGTATTCAGACCCTTTACTGTGACACTCATATATTTAACTCAGGTGCTGTCCATTTCTTCTGATCATCCTTGAGATGGTTCTACACCTTCATTTGAGTCCAGCTGTGTTTGATTATACTGATTGGACGTGATTAGGAAAGCCACACACCTGTCTATATAAGACCTTACAGCTCACAGTGCATGTCAGAGCAAATGAGAATCATGAGGTCAAAGGAACTGCCTGAAGAGCTCAGAGACAGTTTTATGTCAAGCCACAGATCTGGCCAAGGTTACAAAAAAATTCTGCTGCACTTAAGGTTCCTAAGAGCACAGTGGCCTCCATAATCCTTAAATTGAAGACGTTTGGGACGATCAGAACTCTTCCTAGAGCTGGCTATCTGGCCAAACTGAGCTATTGGGGGAGAAGAGCCTTGGTGAGAGATGTAAAGAAGAACCCAAAGATCACTGTGGCTGAGCTCCAGAGATGCAGTCGGGAGATGGGAGAAAGTTGTAGAAAGTCAACCATCACTGCAGCCCTCGGGGCTTTATGGCAGAGTGGCCCGATGGAAGCCTCTCCTCAGTGCAAGACACATGAAAGCCCACATGGAGTTTGCTTAATTCTAATAATAATAATTCTAATAATAATAATAATTGGCCTTAATTCTAAGCAGTATGTGTGGAGAAAACCAGGCACTGCTCATCACCTGTCCAATACAGTCCCAACAGTGAAGCATGGTGGTGGTAGTATGCTGTGGGGGTGGTTTACAGCTGCAGGGACAGGACGACTGGTTGCAATCGAGGGAAAGATGAATGCGGCCAAGTACGGGGATATCCTGGACGAAAACCTTCTCCAGAGTGCTCTGGACCTCAGACTGGGCCGAAGATTTACCTTCCAACAAGACAATGACCCTAAACACACAGCTAAAATAATGAAGGAGTGGCTTCACAACAACTCCATGACTGTTCTTGAGGCCCAGCCAGAGCCCTGACTTAAACCCAATTGAGCATCTCTGGAGAGACCTAAAAATGGCTGTCCACCAACGTTTACCATCCAACCTGACAGAACCTGGAGAGGATCTGCAAGGAGGAATGGCAGAGGATCCCCAAATCCAGCTGTGAAAAACTTGTTGCATCTTTCCCAAAAAGACTCATGGCTGTATTAGATCAAAAGGGGCTTCTACTAAATACTGAGCAAAGGGTCTGAATACTTAGGACCATGTGATATTTCATTTTTGTCTTTTTTAATAAATCTGCAAAAATATCAACAATTCTGTGTTTTTCTGTCAATATGGGGTGCTGTGTGTACATTAATGAGGAAAAAAAATGAACTTAAATGGCTGCAATATAACAAAGAGTGAAAAATGTAAGGGGGTCTGAATACTTTCCGTCCCCACTGTGTGTGTGTTGTGTGTGTGTATGTATGTATATATGTATATATGTATATATATATATATATATATATATATATATATATATATATATATATATATATATATTGTGGATAGCAGGTGTGGCACAAATTATTCATCAGCATACAGTGAGTAATCTAGCATAGAGCCCTGGATCTGGTATGGATTGCAAAAATTGGGACAAATGGTAGGCTGACCTTGGGCTTGGTGGGGGTTGAACGAGGGCACCAATGCTTGGTCAGCCGGCCCTGTGGGGTGGCGTAGTGCTTACATCTAGATATTCTGAGGTCTTCCAGGTGTCGTCATTGTCTAGTGTCGGAGCCAGAAGGGAAGTCAGGGTTGTGTATCACTGGTAGTAAAGGAGAGCGCAGCGCTAAAAAAATGTGAAAATAGTTAATAACACTATTTCATATAATACAATAAATAATACTAGTCAGTGCATAAAATCCATAAGCATGTGATATCATATGGTAGACATTCTAAATTATATAAGCTGTGTCCATATAGAGGTGACACTAAAAATTGTGACACACATATACTTGGTGTTCTTAAACTGAGTCCATTTGAAAGTGAAATTCTGAAAAATGTACAACACCAAAAAGTGTGGAATTAAAAGATGAAGTGTTGATAGAAGATCCACCACTGCTCTTAAAGGAGGCTTACCAGAAAGATTGGACCCAGATGGGTGTACACCCACTGAGTCAATCGAGCTTATAAAGTGGGGATCCTTGATTGTAACTGTTGCTAGAAATGCAAATTCAGGTGACCCGGGTACTTGCAAGGATATATATGGTAAAAGGGCAGGTCCAATCAGGCATCCAAAATATATGTGGAAGGAATGTGAGCGCACATAGCGTAATACTGTATAAAAAGCTTTAAAGCATATTTATTGAAGATAAAAAACACTCACATTTCTGAAGAATAAAAAAAGCGCTTAGTAAATGGATGGTGTGGCAGTGTCAGTGGTGTCAGTAGTCTGTCCCGACGCGTTTCATCCTCTAGGACATCATCTGGGGTACCACACCACTGCATACACTGCCCTTTATATACAGTAAGAGACCCCCATGTTAAAACGTGGCTCCAATCGGCAACGCCGTTCAGTGAAAACAACTTCCGGGTACGCAAAATGGTGCAGGCCACGTGCGCTGCAAGCCTCGCTTTAGATGGATATATTGAGACGCACGGATGTACAGCACGTCATGGTAACATCCTGCGTTACAAGCCTCACTACTTGCTCACATAGAACTCGCAGAGCGCATGCCCGGAACACATCAATGTGTCGCTGACGGCGTGTGAGTTGAGGAGCCGGCGTCGTGACGTCACGCCGCTGCCCTTCTAGCGTCACTATGAAAGAAGACAGGTGGAGCACACAGCGGAGAGGTCTCTATGCTTACAACGAGACGCCTGCTCAAAGATTTATATAAACTAACTAGTAACGGGGTGTCTTACTAAAAAATATTAAATAATAAACTGTATACATAAAATTAGAAGGTCCTGTATCACAAGGTGGACATAAAAAATTTAAAACAAATAAAACATATCTCACCCATTCATTACGAATGGGTAGTATGAATGTGTATATTCATAGACCTTATATTACACTGGTTGTTACAGACAAAATAGTATAAATATGTATATTACTAAACCTTGTAACAAAAATATAGGTAAGCCAGATTACATTTATGAGTGACATTAGAATAGTATCTATCCAAAAAAAAAGTGAAAAAAAATTATATAAAAATGTGTAGAACATAAAAATATGAAAATGGAGCCACGGTCTAACATGGAAATCTAAACTGACAGATACATATTCCATAAACCAAAGTGACAAATGCTTATTCTAAAAAAAAAAAAAATCATATGAACAATGTATATTATAAATATTATCCAATGCGGACAAAAGCATTTATAGTTCAAGAAGAGAAAGCGTACTAATTTAAGATTGATTAATAAAGGAATTAATGTCCCACTCGACATTGAGCCCCAGTGGCGAGTGGGACTGGAGCTCATATATCCAGTAAGTCTCTAACTGTGATACGCCCCGAGTTAGAGCCCCTCCCCGCCAGGGGGGGACATATCTATCGATAATGAGAAATTGTGATCCTGACGGGTCTCGGTTGTGGTACTTTCTGTAGTGTCTATGGACAGTATGTTTCGTATCCGCCCCAATTATTTTTGCCACATGTTCGCCTACCCGGACGGAAAAAGTCAGAGTAGTACGGCCTACATAGTGTTTCCCGCATGGGCAGGTAATAAGGTATACAACGTACCTCGTTGCGCACGTACAGAACATTTTAATTGGGTAGATTTTATTAGTTACATTTGATCGAAATTCGAGTGTCTTATGTCTACCAATTGTGTTATATTGACACACTGTACATTTTTTGCATGGAAAGTAACTTACCAACTCATGAAAGAAGGTGGGACGTCTGGGGGGGTCAATTATATTGGGAACAATTTTATTCTGTATGGAGGGAGCTCCTCTGTAAATGACTTTGGGTCGTTCGGGTAAAATGTTACCCAGGACACGATCACTCTTTAGCACTTCCCAATGCCGTTCTATAATAGTTTTAATGTCTCTATGCTGAGTTGAGAAAGAAGTCACCATAGAGTATTTAAAGGCATCATTGGATGTACGAGGAGTTTTGGAGGTCAGTAATGATCTCCTATCCATTTGCATGGCATGTTGTAGTTCTAATTCAAGGGTAACTGAATCGTACCCCTTATCTAGGAATTTTTGCTTTAAAGACGGTGCCTGTACTTGGAATGTATCAATGTTGGTGCAATTCCTTCTTAGCCTTAAAAACTGGCTGCGAGGGACTTATCCCAGCCAAGATCTTGGAGCTTCTCCGATTGGAGCCACATTTTAACATGGGGGTCTCTTACTGTATATAAAGGGCAGTGTATGCAGTGGTGTGATGATGTCCTAGAGGACGAAATGCGTCGGGACGGACTTCTGACACCACTGACACTGCCACACCATCCATTTACTAAGCGCTTTTTTTAGAAATGTGTTTTTTATCTTCAATAAATATGCTTTAAAGCTTTTTATACAGTATTACGCTATGTGCTCTCACATTCCTTCCACATATATTTTGGATGCCTGATTGGACCTGCCCTTTTACCATATATATCCTTGCAAGTACCCAGGTCACCTGGATTTGCGTTTCTAGCAACCGTTACCGTCAAGGATCCCCACTTTATAAGCTCGATTGACTCAGTGGGTGTACACCCATCTGGGTCCAATCTTTCTGGTAAGCCTCCTTTAAGAGCAGTGGTGGATCTTCTATCAACACTTCATCTTTTAATTCCACACTTTTTGGTGTTGTACATTTTTCAGAATTTCACTTTCAAATGGACTCAGTTTAAGAACACCAAGTATATGTGTGTCACAATTTTTAGTGTCACCTCTATATGGACACAGCTTATATAATTTAGAATGTCTACCATATGATATCACATGCTTATGGATTTTATGCACTGACTAGTATTATTTATTGTATTATATGAAATAGTGTTTAATAACTATTTTCACATTTTTTAGCGCTGCACTCTCCTTTACTACAATTTTTCTTACAAGATTAGATCACTTGTTGTGTTAGCTGCTTATCTTTTTTATAGGACAGCGCGATATTTACACATATTTTTCTCTCCACTTTGTATATCACTGGTGTCAGCAGGAATTGTAGGGAGAGAGGCCTTTTTGAAATGTATGAGAATTGTGAGATTGTGGCTCCTATGGTGGGGTAAGACCTGAGAATTCTGTAGTGCTTGACTAAGACCAATGGGAGGGCAGACAAGACAACTGGGAAGGCGAGCTGTTAAATTTGGGCCCAAATTTTGTTTGATGGGAAGCACACCATATCACTACTCTGGACAAGTGCAGGGCTTTATAGTATAGTGTCAAATTGGGTAGACCAACACCTCCCAGTTGTTTAGGGAGCGTAAGTAAAGTGTGCCGCATTGTTAACCGCTTTGTTGCTAAAAAAAAAAAAATTAATCAACATAGTGCAGAGTGAAATGAAGAAGGATTGAGGATCAATGAGATATACATGTAAAATCTGAGGGAGTGTTGTCATTTTGAAGGCGTTGCCTGCCATACCATGTAAGCGTTAAGGTATGCCAGAGTCGGAGCTCTGAACAAATTTTTGGCAGCAATGGGGTTAAATTGGCCTACTAAGTGTAGTTGGGTTGGAGGGGAGCTTGATGCCCAGGTCCTGCACAGTGGTTGGGGTCCATCAAAACGGGTTAAGTAGTTTCAGAGCAGCAGGTCAGTCAGAGGAAAGAGAAACATTCAGGGCTACCAAGTATTAATAATGGTGGAAGAAGTTGTATCCAGCCACTCTCATGCCCTGATGGCTTGGTTGAGCCCATGTTATAGCACTCAAAGCATCTGTTATAGAGAACTGGTGGCCTATGCATACTATTTTGATGAGTTAAGAACTACTGATAATGCGCCCCCCCCTTCTCCCTAAAATTACATCATACATCCCAAAGATATGCATCAACTTCATTAGAAAAAGCCAAAATACTCTTTTGCCTAACCAGACACCACCTTAATAAACCAAGTAACATGCAGCTAAATCTGCTTTGGCTATCTCAAATACAATTCCTGTTTATGAGTAAAAGTGAAACCCTAATTAAACAGGAATCTGCGGAAGGCCGCTTATTACATTTTTTGAGGTTTTTTTTCCCTCCGGATCTGTCGCTTTATACTTGTCGACCGCCTTCTTATTTTCTGAGATGTTCTATCTCAGGAGCTTTATGATCAGTTAATTAAAAAGTGATAATCCCTGTGACTCTTGAGCTCTAAAAGGTCAAGGTGACCTTATAAAAGAAGTGCTGATTCCAACGTCAATCAAGAAACCTTTGTTCTAGTATGTACGCTTAACTGTAGATCTTACGGTACTTTGTGCATGATGACAAAGCTCAAGACATAGATGAGCATTTCATTTTTTTTAAACACAGACGTATCCATGGGGTGTAATGTTCAGACGGGGCCCTCTCATAATCTCATAACCAGTGATTTACTGGTTGCTTTTTTTTCTTTTTTTGCTACAAAAGTGTGATTGGGTTCTTCATTTTCAAAAAACCTACTCGATGTTAAGTGTTCATATGTTTAGAGTAGAGCAGCCTTTCTTAACCAGGGTTCCGTGAAAGCCTAAGGTTCCCCTGGAGGTTGCTAAGAGTTCCTTGAGCAATGAGAAATTTCTGCCTCTCAGATAAGTTCCCACTGAAAACCATTATCTTCCCAATAATGAGAAGGGTTAGGAGCATTTTTCTTAGTGACCACCACACTATGTCATACAAATGCCTATTCAGAATATTTCCAATGTAGTCACAGAACAGTCAAGCTCTGGTGTACACTTGGGTACTGGTCCTACGGTTCAATGAACCTTAAAGCATTCAACCTTCGCTAGGCGAGCCTATGGCACTCGGTGTCACCATTGTACCCTTTGGATAAATTCTTTATTTTCCCTTTATTTTCGAATACACGCTGTAATAGATTGGCTGATTAATGGATAACCTGTAAGTGAATTATTGTGTATATCACAGATCAAGGACATGTTGAAACGCAACTCCTACAAAGTCTTCTACAAAGAAATGTTATATATCTATACTAAACATGTTTATGAAATTACTGTCACTTTTATATTTCATTCCATTAATTCATTCATTGTCTGCAGTTTTTAAAAAAATTAAAAAATATCCTTCCGCTTGTAGACTTCGTATATGTCTTTCAAGGACGCCTTGTCTTTTTCCAAAGTCTGTGCATGAGGAATTTGCCGCACAATGCTTTATTTAAACAATAGAGTGAACATGGGATAATAAGCTGTTCAGAAACAGGTTTCTTTTCAGCTCTTCTCTCCTGGCCTCCGAGATCTTAACATTTCCTTGTTTCATTATGCACTTGGCATTTCTTTTGACATATCTTGCTTGGGTCGGCCGGTGTTTGAAATGTAAAAAGACCAGAAGACGTTCAAATTAACGAAAACATAATGTGAGGGATTGACATTTGGAGAAAAAAAAAGAGGAAAAAGCCAAGAGATTTAGATTGCATACACCATCATTAGATGTAAGAATATAATCATTATATTTTTTTTTTGTTCTTTAGCCTAATTAAGTGACAGGTTCCTGAAGTTTTATAAATAATAAACATGGCAAGGATCTGGGACACATATCAAATCACGTGTAGAAATTATATTTTTTAGGGCCATAGTTATTGTTGTACCCAGGGCCGGTGAAAAGCTTTTTGTCTACTTAGGCGAAAGTGCATTCTTACCCCCCCCCATCCATCCGGCACATCCTCCCCACGCCATCCTGCCGCCAGACCCACCACTGTGAGAGGATGATGTTGTGACAGGAGAGGGATATCTGGGCAGTGTGACAGGAAGGGGGCAGTGGGTCAAGAGGTGGGCAATGAGACAAATGGGGGGGTGAGACGGGGGGGGGGCAGCGGGACAAGAGGGAGGCCATGGAAAGGGAGGGGGCAGCGGGACAGGAGGGGGGGCAGGGTGCCAAAGTAGCAGGGTGACAAGAGGGTAGCAGGAAGACAGTAGCGGGACAGGAGAGGGACAGTGGGACAGAAGGGGCAGTGCAACTCTGATTTCACACACCTTGGGAATGACCAGTTCTCCCAGATGGGGGACAGCGTGACAGGTGGGGGGCAGTGTGACAAGATGAAGGCAGTGGGACAGGAGGGTGGCAGTGTCACGGGAGGTGGGCAGCGTGACAGGAGGGGGGCAGGGTGACAAGAAGGGGACAGCTTGACAGGAGGGGGCAGTGGGCATAGAGGGACAGTGAAACAGGAGATGGGCAGTGTCACAGGAGGGGGGCAGTGGGACAGGAGGGAGGCAGCATCACAGGAGGTGGGCAGTGGGACAGGAGGGAGGCAGCATCACAGGAGGTGGGCAGTGGGACAGGAGGGGGGCAGCGGGACTGGAGGGGGCAGTGTCACAGGAGGTGATCAGCAGCACAGTAGGTGGGCAGCGGGACAGGAGGGGGGCAGCGTGAGAGGAGGGGGGGCAGCAGGACAGGAGAGGGGCAGTGGGACAGGAGGGGGGCAGCGTCACAGGAGATGGGTAGTGGTACAGGAGGGGGCAGTATCACAGGAGGTGGGCAGCATCACAGGACAGGAGGTGGGCAGGATGACAAGAGCGGGCAGCGGGAAAAGAGGGGACAGTGAGACAGGAGAGTGGCAGCGGGACAAGAGGGGGACAGTGTCACAGGAGGGTGACAAAAGGGGGCAGCATGACAGGAAGGGGGCAGCAGTGGGACAGGAAGGGGACAACATTACAGGAGGGGCAACATCACAGGAGGGGAGCAGTGGGACAAGAGGGGAGCAACTCTATCTTGCCAATCCCTCCTTTCCCTTCCCTTTAACTTTCCACAGATTTTCTTGAAGAAAAATTTTCTTCCTTCCTTCTCTCTTTCATTTCTTTCCCTTCTTGTCTTCTTTTGTTTCTTTGCCTTCCTTGGGCCCTTACTTTTTCTTCCTTTCCTTAACATAACATAACTCCCCATTCCTTTCCTTTTATCATTCTTTTTGTTCTTTCTCTTCGTTCCTTTCCTCTCTCTCACACTCTCTCTCTTTGTACCTCTCCCCTGGCTTTTCTTTCCTCCTTCTTTTCTGTATTTCTTCCTTCCTTTCTTCCTACTCTTCCACTAATCTATCAGTTGGATATCTATCTCTCTGCCAGGTTGGGTATACAAGCTGCCAGCACTAAAACTAGATGCCTTGGTGTACTCAGATTGCCAAAATGCCCTCTCATACATCAAAATTAAACAGAGTGACACAGTTGACGTGAGATGGAACAGGATCTCGGGTAGATCTGTCACCTCCTCACGCCCGTGGCTGATGCAGTACTTGAAAGGAACATGATCTGAGGGACAAGGACAGATGTTCTCCAGCTAATGGTGACAACTTGGCCATCTGTTCGCAGCAATTTTACTTCCTGTTGATCTCCGTCCTGACCCACATTCCTAAACACCTAGCAGATGGTGGCCATCAAAGGCCCAGCAATATGCAGACAGCCATGTAAATATGATTTTCCACATAATCTTATTCTTGTTCAGCATATGGCTGAAGACTAAATTAGCATTTCTTTAAAATAATTTTAATTTTTTTTTCCTTCTTTCGTACGTTTCAACTTTGTAGTAAAAAAAAAAGAAGCTTCCTTGCTGTAAAAAAATGTTGTTCTCGGCTATTAAGTATATAAAAACAGATGACACAGGCAAAAAAGATTAAGTTGTACAGGGAACGGCTTAATCGTATGTTAATAAAATTCAATCGGTGTACAAATATTTTTATTATTGAGGCAGAATGTTGGAGATTTTATTACAGCGTGAAAGCATCAATGAATTGGTAAACAGTATTAAAAAAAAAAAAAGGAAAAAAGCGAGATTGCTTTGGAGCTTAGCATAATGCATATAAATAAGACCAATATATTAGCTTTAAAGAGCAAAGAATACAAGCATTGTATAGCATTGTATTATACAAAATAAATAGATCAAATATCATGTCGTTATAACTGTTTACCTAATTAGTTATCCACTTAGCTAAATGGGATACATTCATTTATTGATATCCGCCTTTTGTAAAGGTTTCTTTTAAACATTTTTAACTACTTTTTAAATACTTTCATGAAATAGAAATAGATTTTTATTATTTTTATAGTTTTATCTCCACTTAAAGTAAAACAAAAATGTGAACTAACACTGTACACAACACACACACCCCCTGGTCCCCGCTGCACTTACCTCCTTGGGTGATTAGCTGGCACTGTCTTTGATGCCATTGCAGCGGTCTGGGGATTGGAAAGCCCGGCTATTCTTCCCCTTTTTTCCTTATGTAGCATCCTCTAGTGTGTGCTACTAGATGTGAGAGTAGGTAAAAGCATTTCTGGCCAGCAATAAACCCGAGTCACTGAAATGGGTCAGGGTTACTAAAGGCCAGCTCTATGGTGCCTTCCCTCTGGTGTCTGGACGGTTGGAGAACCTTATAGAACTAGAGGGCGTGTTAGAAACCATGAATCAGACTGAGACAGAACTACAGTTAAATCTCACTTGTTTAATAATAATAAAAAAAAGGTAAACAGAGTAAATGTAGTCAAAATATAGCCAGAGTTCAGGAACCGGAACGGATAGTCAGACAAGCCAAAATGTCAGGGAGCCAGAGATGAGCGTAGTAGAACAGCAAGCAGGATCTGGAGCCAGAAGGAATGTCAGCCAAGCAAGTCTTTAACAGGAACACAGGGGAGTGTCTCTAGAGATGTGACCAAAGCGAAGGCAGAGATCATCTGGACTGGACGGCTTAAGTAGGCAGGACTGACAGGCAGGATATCATCTACAGGTGAGTCACTGTGGAGAGATAGGAGCTGGCAATTAGCCGACAGTTGAGTGGCCAGCTCAGAGAAGGAAGGGCTGAGCCCAGCCCTGACAACAGCATCATGAAGGCCAAGGACCATACCAGACAGGTCAGGGATAAAGTTGTGGAGAAGTTTAAAGCAGGGTCAGGTTATAAAAAAAATATCCCAAGCTTTGAACATCTCACGGAGCTCTGTTCAATCCATCACCTGAAAATGGAAAGAGTATGGAACAACTGCAAACCTAACAAGACATGGCCATCCACCTAAACTGACAGGCCAGACAAGGAGAGCATTAATCAAAGAAGCAGCCAAGAGGTCCATGGTAACAACTATTAGTCATGCTCTCCACAAATCTGGCCTTTATGGAAGAGTGGAAAGAAGAAAACAATTGTTGAAAGAGAGCCATAAGAAGTCCCACTTGCAGTTTGCGAGAAGCCATGTGGGGGACACAGCAAACATGTGGAAGAATGTGTTCTGGTCAAATGAGACCAAAATTGAACTTTTTGGTCTAAAAGCAAAAAGCTTTATTGTGTGGAGGAAAACTAACACTGCACATCACCCTGAACACACCATCCCCACCATGAAACATGGTGGTGGCAGCATCATGTGGTGGGGATGCTTTTCTTCAGAAGGGACAGGGAAGCTGGTCAGAGTTGATGGAAAGATGTATGGAGCCAAATACAGAAGAAAACCTGTTAGAATCTGCAAAAGACTTGAGACTGGGGCGGAGGTTCACCTTCCAGCAGGACAACGACCCTAAACATACAGCCAGAGCTACAATGGAATGGTTTAGATCAAAGCATATTCATGTGTTAGAATGGCCCAGTCACAGTACAGACCTAAATCACATTGAGAATCTGTGGCAAGACTTGAAAATTGCTGTTCTCCATCCAAACTGACAGAGCATGAGCTATTTTGCAATGAAGAATGGGCAAAAATGTCACTCTGTAGATGCCCAAAGCTGGTAGAGACATCCCCAAAAAGACTTGCAGCTGTAATTGCAGAGAAAGGGGGTTCTACAAAGTATTGACTCAGGGGGGCGCCATACAAATGCCCCCCACACACTTTTCACATATTTATTTGTAAAAAATGTGGAAAACCATTTATCGTTTTCCTTCCACTTCAAAATGATGTGCCACTTTTTGTTGGTCTATCACATAAAATCATAATAAAATACATTTATGTTTTTGGTGGTAACATGACAAAATGTGGAAAATTGCAAGGGGTATAAATACTTTTTCAAGGCACTGTCAAGTGACCATTTGTTTGCTCTGTACCTTCCCCAGTCTATTCAAAAAATAAATTTGTCTGGAGCTACTTCAAACTGTAAAACAAGAACTGTTTAAAATGCAATAATAAAATATGCGTCTCCGAAAAGAAGAAAATAGATATAGAGTTATGTTTGTATGTTTATATACAACACATCAGCGGTGGAACTACCAGGGTTGCAAACTTCACACTTGCGACTGGGCCCTGGTTTTCCACCTCTGTTGGGAGGCCCCCAAGATGGCAGAAACTTGCGTGACTTGGAACTGGTTCACACTGTTGTGACCCCAAAGTCGTGAGACCTACTTGCGATTTCCTTGAGATTCCCTTGTGACTTGCTTGCTATTTCACTGCAACTTCCTTGCAACGCAACTTTTGTGATTTAAAGGGTCTTTTAAAGGAGAATTACAGCCAAAGCTCTTTTGGCTGTACTTCTCCTATGGATCACAGGAGTACAGAACGTTCTGCACTCCTGTGAGCCGTTTTTAGCAGACAGCAGGCTGAAGCCCACTGTTGGCTGACGTCACAGAGCTGGTCCGAGCTCAGGAAGGATTGCGACCATTTGGTCAGGATCCGCGCACATGCCTGGACCGACACCCTGCTCAGCCTCTCAGTGAGCCGCTGAGAGCCTGAGCCGGCCGCTCCCACCCCCTCCACAGCCCAGGGCTCCAGTGAGCAAGGGGGAGGGGGGCAGAGCAAGGATCCGTGACTGACAGTCACCAGCTCCCTGCTCAGGGAGCACTGAGAACCGAGTGATCAGCTGTGTTTAATCGCTCAGTTCTCAGTGTTAAAACCAGTGGGGGACAAAAGTCTGAATAACAAATATAATTCACATACTTTTTCCTTTTTGAGAATTTAAAGAGTAAAGGGCTCAGTGGTAAGGGCCCCAGGCTTGGAGGGAAGGGCCCCAAGACCAGAGAAGAGGGTCTCAGGGCTGATTGAAAGGAACCCAGCAGTCAGGGGGCCCTTCATTGTTTCTTGCATTGGGGCCCTGAAGGTTCTATTTCCCCCTCTATAACACAAATTGGTGGGGGGGTATTTAAGAACAACTTCATGAAGCGCTAGCCTGGATATTTATTTTACTGTAAAGGAAACATTGTCTCTATTTAATAAGGATTATAGGGGAAAGTCAGAATCTTTGTTTTACAGCATTGTAGCATGGATTCATAAAACTCAATAAAGCCTAGTTTGCAAAGCACCAACTAAATGGTAATGCAGAAAAATTTGACTCTGATAAACTAAACTGAAATAGGAAAAGAATATATAACAATAAATATTCTACTTCACATTCCACTGCATTGGAAGAAAGGCGAGAAGAGGAATTGCAATTGGTCTGGAAAAGTTAATTAAACTTCCACAATAAAGTATTGAAAGCAGTTGAATCTCCCTTCTGAATCAGCTGACACAGCGGCTTGTGAAATTAATTTTAAAAGCTGTTCGCAAGGTACAGAGAGCCGCCCTGTCTACCAGAGTGATCAGTGTCCTCGTAGCATGGATTTAGGGCAGGTTGTAAACTCAGCTGCCCGATTTGTAACTCTGACGGGCGGTACCCGGATTTGGCAGCAAGCTTGGTGTTCTGTCGTTCAGCCTGAGATGGGTGTCCGACAAGATTTGCATTGTTACCGGGAGATTAAGCAAAGAGTTTGGCCATTGTTTGAGGACTTTAATCATCAAGATTAAAAACAGCATGACACTTCTACTAGAACGACATTTAGGGAGACAGATCATAGGCTGCCCACTGTGCTGCAAGGTCATCTAAACCGAGCATATGAAACAAAAAAAGAAACCATTTTATTATACAATTTTCTACATACAGTGCCTTGCAGAAGTATTCATCCCCCTTGGCATTTTTCTTGTTTTGTTGCCTCACAACCTGGAATTAACATGGATTGTTGGAGGATTTGCATCATTTAATTTACAGAATATCCCCACAACTTTAAAGATTTTTTTTTTATTGTGAAGCAAACAACAAATAGGACAAAATAACCGAAAAGGTTAATCGGCATAACTATTCACCCCCCTAAAGTCAATACTTTGTAGAGGCACCTTTTGTGGCTATCACAGCTCCAAGTCGCTTTGGATAAGTTTCTATGAGTTTTCCACATCTTACCACTGGGATTTTTGCCCATTACTCCACTGCTCCAGCTCATTCAAGTTGGATGGTTTGCGCTTGTGAACAGCAATCTTTACGTCTGACCACAGATTTTATATTGTATTGAGGTCTGGGCTTTGACTAGGCCATTCCAACACATCTACATGTTTCCCCTTAAACCACTCAAGTGTTGCTTTAGCAGTGTATTTGAGGTCATTGTCCTGCTGGAAGGTGAACCTCCTCAAATCACACACTGAGTGGTACAGGTTTTGCTCAAGAATATCCCTGTATTTAGCACCATCCATCTTTCCCTCAACTCTGACCAGTTTCCCAGTCCTGACTGCTGAAAAACATCCCCACAGCATGATGCTGCCACCACCATGTTTCACAGTGGGGATGGTGTTCTTTGGGTGATGTGATGTGTTGGGTTTGCGCCAGACATAGCATTTATTTGATGGCCAAAAAGTTCAATTTTAGTCTCATCAGACCAGAGCACCCTCCTCCATACATTTTGGAAGTGTCCCGCATGCCTTTTCGCAAACTAAAAACGTGCCATTTTGTTTTTTGCTGTAAGTAATGGCTTTCTTCTGGCCACTCTGCCATGAAGCCCAACTCTATGGAGCGTACGGCTTATTGTCGTCCTATGTACAAATACTCCAGTCTCTGCTGTGGAACTCCGCAGCTCCTCCAGGGTTACCTTAGGTCTCTGTGCCGCCTCTCTGATTAATGCCCTCCTTGCCCGGTCCGTGAGTTTTGGTGTGCGGCCGTCTCTTGGCAGGTTTGCTGTGGTGCCATGTTCTTTCCATTTGGTTATGATAGATTTGATGGGGCTCCTAGGGATCGTCAAAGATTTGGATATTTTTTTTATAACCTAAACCTGACTTGTACTTCTCAACAACATTTTCCCTTACTTGTTTGGAGAGTTCCTTGGTCTTCATGGCAGTGTTTGGTTAGTGGTGCCTCTTGCTTAGGTGTTGCAGTCTCTGGGGCCTTTCAAAAAAGGTGTGTCTATGTAATGACAGATCATGTGACACTTAGATTGCACACAGGTGGACATCATTTCACTAATTATGTGACTTCTGAAGGTAATTTTTTTGCACCAGAGCTTTTTATGGGCTTCATAACAAAGGGGGTGAATACATACACACATGCCAATTATCAGTATTTTATTTCTGAAAAATAGTTTTATGTATATATTTTTCTAATTTTACTTCACCAAGTTAGACTATTGTGTTCTGATCCATCACATATAATTCAGATAAAAAAAAACATTTAACTAAAGGCTGTAATGTAATAAAATAGGTAAAAAGCCAAGGGGGGTGAATACTTTTGCAAGGCAAGGTATTTGTGTTCTGAACATATAGGCTTATCTCATTCTTTACCTATTTCTATATACACTAGATTGTCAAAAGTATTGGGACGCCTGCCTTTACTCGCACATGAACTTTAATAGCATCCCAGTCTTAGTTCATAGGGTTCAATATTGAGTTGGCCCACCCTTTGCAGCTATAACAGCTTCAACTCTTCTGGGAAGGCTGTCCACAAGGTTTAGGAGTGTGTCTATGGGAATGTTTGACCATTCTTTCAGAAGAGCATTTGTGAGGTCATATATATGCAGGCCGGTCTAGTTCCTCCACCCCAAACTCTCTCAGCCATGTCTTTATGGACCTTGCTTTGTGCACTGGCCTATATTATTTGGTTATGGTGTGGGGGTTGTTTTTCAGGGGTTGGGCTTGGCCCCTTAGTTCCAGTGAAGGGAACTCTTAAGGCGCCAGCATACCAAGACATTTTGGACAATTTCATGCTCCCAACTTTGTGGGAACAGTTTGGGGATGGCCCCGTCCTGTTCCAACATGACTGCGCACCAGTGCACAAAGTAATGTCCATAAAGACATGGATGAGCGAGTTTGGGGTGGAGGAACATGACTGTCGTGCACAGAGTCCTGACCTAAACACGATAGAACACCTTTGGGATGAATTAGAGCGAAGACTGTGAGCCAGGCCTTCTTGTCCAACATCAGTGCCTGACCTCACAGATGCGCTTCTGGAAGAATGGTCAAAAATTCCCATAGACGCACTCCTAAACCTTGTGGACGGCCTTCCCAGAAGAGTTGAAGCTGTTATAGCTGCAAAGGGCGGGCCAACTCAATATTGAACCCTACGGACTAAGACTATGATGCCATTAAATTTCATGTGTGTAAAGGCAGGTGTCCCAATACTTTTAGTAATATGTATAGTGTATCTTAGGCTGCCCAATGTGCTGTGAGGTCATCTGAACCGAGCCTATGAAACAAAATATTAACCATATTGTTGTTAATTATTTTACATATTTGTGTTCTGAACATATAGGCTTATCTCATTCTTTACCAATTTCTATATATTTCAGAGCATGAATTTTCTATATGATGGATGCCAAAGGAAAACCATTGCAGGCAAGTGTACCACCAGAAAATTTAAAGAGACGCTGTCACCTTGCTCATGCCAGGTCAAGTGATGGTGTTCTGGAAAAGTTGGAAAAAGTTTAAAGATGTAGCTAGACCTGTCGGGTTATCATGCTGGTATTGTTATCCTAACCTTAGGGTTTTGATATTGGTGTAAATAATCTGGTTCCTAGGCAGGCGGCTTCTACAACCCAGGGGATCTCCGTAGTCTTCTTGGCTTGTAGAACCGTGGCAAAAAGTTTTGAGAATGACACAAATATTAATTTTCACAGTCTGCTGCCTCCGTTTTTATGATGGCAATTTGATCATCAAGAATTTCAAGGAGAGAAGTTTATTGATATGAAGAAGGCTTCAGAGTGCCCAATTAGCATATACTCCAGAATGTTATAAAGAGTGATCAGATGAATTGCAATTAATTGCAAAGTCCCTCTTTGCCATGAAAATGAACTTAATCCCAAATAAAACATTTCCACTACATTTCAGCCCTGTCACAAAAGGACCAGCTGACATCATGCTAGTGATTCTCTCATTAACACAAGTGTAAGTGTTGACAGGAAAAAGGCTGGAAATCCCTCTGTAATGCTGATTGAGTTCGAATAACAGACTGTAACCTTCAAAAGGAGGATGGTGCTTGAAATCATTGTTCTTCCTCTGTTAACCATGGTTACCTGTGAGGAAACTCATGCAGCCGTCATTGCTTTGCACAAAAAAGGGATTCACAGGCAAGGATATTGCTGCCTAAACCAGCCATTTATCGGATCATCAAGAGTTTCAAGGAGAGAAGTTTATTGGTATGAAGAAGGCTTCAGAGTGCCCAAGAAAGTCCAGCAAGCGCCAGGACCGTCCCCTACAGTTGATTCAGCTGAGGGATCAGTGGCACCACCAGTGCAGAGCTTGCTCAGGAATGGCAGCAGGCAGGTGTGAGTGAGTGCATTTGCACGCACAGTGAGGAGAAGACTTTTGGAAGATGGTCTGGTGTCAAGAATGGCAGCAAAGAAGCCACTTCTCTCCAGGAAAAACATCAGGGACAGACTGATATTCTGCAAAAGGTACAGGGATGGAACTGCTGAGGAGAGGGGGAAAGTAATTTTCTCTGATAAATCCCCTTTCTGATTGTTTGGGGTATCCGAAAAAAACCTTGTCCGGAGAAGAAAAGGTGAGCGCTACCATCAGTCCTGTGTCATGCCAGCAGTAAAGCATCCTGAAACCATTCATGGGTGGGCTTGCTTCTCAGCCAAGGGAGTGGGCTCACTCACAATTTTGTCTAAAAACACTGCCATGAATAAAAAATGGTACAAAAACATCCTCCGAGAGCAACTTCTCCCAACCATCCAAAACAGTTTGGTGAGGAACAATGCCTTTTCCAGCATGATGGAGCACCTTGGCATCAGGCAACTGTGATAACTAAGTGGCTTGGGGAACAAACCATGGAAATTTTGGGTCCACAGCTAGGAAACTCCCCAAACCTTAATCCCATTGAGAACTTGTGGTCAATCCTCAAGAGGTGGGTGAATGAAAAAAACCCCACAAATTCTGACAAACTCCAAGCATTAAATATGCAAGAATGGGTGGCCATCAGTCAGGATGTGGCCCAGAAGATGATGGACAACATGCCAGGCCCGGATTGCACAGGTCTTGAAAAAGAAGGGTCAACACTGCAAATATTGACTCTTTGCATAAACTTCATGTAATTGTAAATAAAAGCCTTTGACATTTAGGAAATGCTTGTAATTGAACTTCAGTATCCCATAGTAACATCTGACAAAAAGATCTAAAAACACTGAAGCAGCAGACTTTGTGAAAATTTATATTTGTGTCATTCTCAAAACATTTGGCCACCTCTGTAGCGTAATGTAACGCGTAGGATTGCACTGATACTGTCTTTTTATCGGCAAGTACGAATACTGATACTGTACTTTCGGTTAAGTACTCGCCGATACCGAGTACCAATACAAAATGAATGGGCTCAAAGTGCATACTGCAAAGTATTGCATGTGATTTCAACAGGAATGTGGTGTAATTCCTGTACGAAATGCATGCGGTTTCCCCCACCGCTCCTGTGTGAGCCCAGGCTGATGGCATTGCAGTGCGGGAAACTGCATGTGAGTCGGACAGGAATTGCACCGCATTCCTGTTCAAATCACATGCGATTCTTTGCAGTGTGATTTGAGCCCGTTCATTTTGTATGGGCATAAATCACACTGAAAGAGGTTTTGGTTTTAAGGTATTGGAGCATTTTTACAAATACGAGTACTGTGTAAATGCTTAGTGTCCACACTGATATTGGTATCGGTGCAACCCTATTAACGAGAATTGTAATTGAAGTGCCAAACCACTGCTAAGAGGCCCAGATACAACTGTATTACATTAAAAGTCGGGGGTACAATCCAAAAAGTAGCCAATGCATTCCCGGTGGTCCAAGAGTGCCCCCTTCCCCAGGACTTGATTGACTACAATGTAAACCAGAAGTGAAGGGGACCTACAATGGTGTGAATTTATAAGCACTGTCCTTACCAGGAGCTTGTTTGGCTATCTAAAAATTGTCTCCTTTACGGATCCTTGGTCCTCCGCAGCTATTGAGATACCCCCATGAAAGATTTCTTCCAAACAAAAAAGGGTGACTAACAAAGGATTTTTGAGTTGAATATATATTTTTATTGTGTTTAACAGAGGCAAACAGCATAATATGCATTATAGCTGGAAGTCCAGTATAGGAAGTAATACAATATAGGTTTTATATTTGGTGTACTCTTGGCTATAGACCGATGAAATATACAGGTGTGACCTTTTGCTATTAGGTGTCGGCTTAGCCTGCCGTGTATTGCGAATCACCTTATGGAGATTGAGGATGAAAACTTCCAGATCTTAGTCATTGCAATATAGAATTGGGGGGAGAAGAAAATGAAAAAGATAGAGGGGGGGGGGTTGGAAGGTTGGGAGAGGAAGGGTTGGTGTGTAGCAGGGGGAAAGGGGGGATAGAGGGGAGTGAGCAGGTCCTGGTGCAACAAAGTGAGGGGTTAGGGACATGAGGTGCATTTAGCTCAGTTGAGGGGAGTCAATAGGGCTTTCGGGGAATCAGAGGAGTATTCCATCCAAGTGAGCCAGAGATTTTAAATTTATCGAAAGTATCATTGTCCATGGCTATCATCTCTTCCATGCACATGTCGTTAACCACTGAGACCCAGGAGGACTGGGGAGGGGTGGTAGTGGTTTTCCAAAAAAGGGGTATAAGTTGTCTGGCGGCTGATAGGAAAAAGCATAATAGAGTACCATATATACTTGAGTATAAGCCAAGTTTTTCAGCACATTTTTTTTGTGCTGAAAATGCCCCCTCGGCTTATACTCGATTCAAGCACTTTTCTGCAGCAGAGAATGACATTTTCCAAACCGACTCTGGGGCCCCGTATCTCGGGGCCACTTGGTGCTAGGAATTCTCTGCCGCAGAAAGGTTTTTGACTTTGGGGGCCCTGTATCTCGGGGCCACTTGGTGCTAGGAACCCTAGCTTTGGATATGTTGAAGTTATATGGATATGCTAGTTCCAATGGGTTTGCACACCAAATTTGGAGTTCCTAGCACCAAGTGGCCCCGAGATACAATGCCCCAAAGTCGGTCAACTGTGTCCATCTGCAGCAATGTCATTTCAGGACCCTTTGGGTCCAGAGACCCCAAATTTTGGCTGCAGCTAGGAACTACCGAGTTTGAAGTTCGGGGGACTTATGGCTGCAAATGGGCACAGTGAGGCTGCAAATGGGCATTGTTGACCCTCTTTTCCACTTACAGTAGCTGCGTATTTCTCCCCCTAGGCTTATAATCGAGTCAAAAAGTTTTTCCATTTTTTTGTGGTAAAATTAGGTGTCTGAGCTTATATTCGAGTATATATGGTACGTTTTTGAGAGGGTATGGAGCCTGGGAGCATAGACAACAGGGCTATCTCTGGTGTGGGTGTCGGTAAGTCATATAGATTACTGTAAATGATGAAAACCTGAGACCAGAGGGGTTGGATGGCTCTACACTCCCACCAGATGTGGAGATAACTTCCCTCTACGTCGCCACATCTCCAATATGAAGTGGGAACAGAGGGGAAAATTTTATGGAGTGATTGAGGGTCCTTGTACCACCTGGATAGAAGTTTAAAGTTCTTCTCCTGTGTATAACAAGAGGCGGAGGATTTGTGCGTGAAGTGGAATGACTTTTGCCAATCAGCCAAGGATAACAAAGGATTTTAAAAGGGGAAGTGAAGAACCTCATTTGTAAAAATTACTACTTCCAATGATTGAAGAATGTTTGTGAACCCCTGCGTGGCCCAATTTTTAGCATTGCTTACTTTGACTGTTCAACGTTCGGCCTTCATTTCTTTTGTAGAAGATTTAGATCTTGAAGTACTGACAGAGTTGAGAGTCTTTGAAGGTTCTCAATTATCCAGGTCATGGTATGGGTAGTAGGGGCTGGTCATATTCAGCTGGAATTGTTCTGTAATGTTGAGGAGGTTCCACCACTCTTCCAAGTATTGTCTTCAGTTCTAATGGGTGTCAGTAGAATAACCCAGCATTTATAGTCGAATGGATAACAGACATCTTCCTCCAATATCCATGAAATATGTAGGGATCAGATTGTTGATTCAAGTCACTCTTAACACCTTTCTTCAAAATGTAATTTAGGTTGTAGGTTACACACTATAAGAAAATTGGACGAGCAATCATCCGGTTTTCCTCGATTGTTCATAGTTAGTCGAACACGACGGGGGTCGGATAATGGAAAGCAAAGGGCCACAGTTTGGAGACCTCTGCCGTACAACAAAGACATTTTTTGTTTCGATGTAGGAACGTTTTACATAGGTTATATTGTTTATTGTTTCCAATCATGTGCAGTCTTTTGTATCCAATCTTTCTCGTACAAAAACAGTACACATTAAACGAAAAGCGTTAGTTCTGTTCACGTACGAGAAACCTTTTGAGGTTTGTCCCTTCGTAAATTTTCGTTTGGAAGGTCTTAATCAGCTGTTGAAAGAAAATCGTAGAAGATCGTTTCCTCGTCCGGAAATGTTTGCTTGGTTTCTTATAGTGTGTACCCTACTGAAGTCCAGCCAAAACTTTTTGTTAGCTTTGGATAGAGTGGGATAGGAATTGGAGTTCTGGCAGGTTCCCGGCTGCATACCTGGGTGAAAGGGCCACATGACGAGGCCCCCCGGTGGGGCGGATTTGGCCCGTGGGCCTTGTGTTTGACATATGGGATTTAGATAATGATTTACATATTTGATTCATTGACTATATTAAACGCTTCCTTTTTTTTATTTTAAATTTATTTGGTCATTTATGGGTTTTTTAAAGCGGAGTTCCACCCTAAAAAAAAAAAAATTACATTAAAAGACTCATTTTAACCTAGAAAAAAATAATTTGGTGGAAAACATTTTTTTTTATACTTACCGGAAAGGGCCTGTTGCTATGTAAGTCCTCGAAATCTGCCACTTCCTGGTCCGCAGAGCTCCTCGAGACTTCCTCCCTCGCCTGTGCTCCTGGGAAATGAAGACACGTCGTTTCCCAGGAGTCTGCGGGCAGCACTGTGCTCGGCGTTACGGGACACCGTTGAATCGCGCATGCGCGAGATCGAGAGGGAGCATGCTGGTTACCCAGCATGCACCTCTTCCAAGGTATTCCAGGAAGCAATCTCGATTGGGCTTCACATGCCCACATTAAGGATGGAAACTGCCACAAACTGAGGCATAAAAAGAGAACGGTAAGATATTTATTTTTTTTTAACAAGAGATCTTGAACATTGTATAGTCCTTTTTTGAAATTTCATTAGCAATAATGCTAGGATGCAAAAAAAAATGTTTTTTTTTGCCGGAACTCCGCTTTTAAGGTAGCTGCTTTTTTTTTTTTTTTTTTTTTTTTTTCTTTTTCTTTTATTTAATTTTCTTGGTGAGTGCTCGGTGTAGTTGGAATATTATATACTGTATTATAATATTTTTCTCGCTTTAAACACCTCAAGGGTTCACTTGATCTCCGGTTGTAATATGCGGCAAGTGGTTCACCTTACATACTTTTCCTTTTTAAACGGCTTTGTAGTATTACATCTCATTATCTTCTCCCTTATGCTTCCTGGTGCCCCTTTCTTCAGCTATAGAATAAAGAGGTGATAATTATAAGCTGTGGGCCAAAAACCGTCATATGTCTGGGCAAACCACAGGTCAGTTCTTGGGTTCAGTTCAAGTTCAGCAACAAAATGAATCATTTTATGAAGAAGAATGTATTTTTTAGCCCAGGCTGCTTCCTGATCGGCTTCCATGGCACACAAGGACCGTTCGTTCGTTCGTTGGGTTCATCTAAATGTCATTTTTTACTTTAAGAGGCAATAGGAGAACTTTCTGCTCTGAGCCGGTGAACTTCAACAATTTTCCTTTATATAAAATCTGTCAGTAAGTAAAATTCCAGTCTCAGTTCCTGGGCTGCATATTATTTTCTGACTGTCATACTAAAAAGGATCTCCTGCCACAATGTATCCTTTTAATTTTCGATAGCATGGGGGGAGGGGGGCCAGACCCTTCCGAACTGTATTGCCTTTAATGGCCCCTTGAGGGAGATCTCCTCTCCCTTCCTGTCCCAGGGAGAGCCTGTTTTGCTTTGCATCTAATAAAGGTCACTTTGCAGTAAAGCAAGAAAACTTAGAAACCTATGTAGTGTGTTATTGTGCTTTTACTAAACAAATGCTGTGTGTGTATACTCTACAAACTATTACAATTACAGTGGAACCTCGGATTACGAGCCTAATCCGTTCCAGGAGAATGCTTGTAATCCAAAGCACTCGCATATCAAAGCGAGTTTCCCCATAGGAGTCAATGGAAACGAAGATAATTTGTTCCGCATCGACTTCTATTGCATGCAATACCGCATGTGGCCAGAGGTGGGGGGGGGGCGCCGGAGAGCCTCGGAAATACTCGGGGACAGCTCGGCCAAATGCAGTACTGCACACCATATTAGCTTGAATTCTGCTCGTTTTGCCAGACAACATTCGAAAACCGAGTCAGAATTTTTTTTTTTTTTTAAAGTTGCTCGTCTTTCAAAACGCTCGTTAACCGCATTACTCGTAAACCAAGGTTCCACTCTATAGGAATATAGTGCAGGACTGACGGATATTACAAAATATGCCTAAAACATGCACAAGCTATCCATCATTCCTAACTATTCCTCCCACTGACACCAATAATGAGGCATTATTCCTTCCACTGACACCAATGATGGGGCACTATTCCTTCCACTAGTACCAATGATGGGGCACTATTCCTCCCACTGATACCAATAATGGGGCACTATTCCTCCCACTATTACCAATGATGGGGCACCATTCCTTCCACTAACACCAATGATGGGGCGCTATTCCTTCCACTGACACCAATGATGGGGCACTATTCCTCCCACTGGCACCAATGATGGGGCACTTTTCCTCCCGCTTGCACCAATGATGGGGCACTATTCCTCCCACTGACACCAATGATGAGCACTATGTAATAAGTACACCAAACATATACTTTACTTGGACCTTCCTTTGATGGAGTCTTCTTATGGCTTCTTCCTTCTCAGAGTTCAACAAACAACTTGTTCTTTGTCTTCCAACACATGGCTTGTTCTTATATATTTCTGTAGAGATTTCACTGGGGAACAAATGGCCTTGACTTGGGGGAATTCTGCCTATAAAAACAGAAGATTGTATTCTTACTTAGTATACCAAAAACCAAAAAAAAAAGTCTTGGACTTTAAAAGAGGCAGGCAAAGTTTAAGGGACTAGTCACAAGTATAGTCGGTGGGCTCCCAGCATCTAAACATCTCCTATTACTCCCTTACCATGTTTTGTTCTGCACTGCGATTCTCTGTGCCCCTGGTGCGCAGTCATGTTGGAACAAGAAGGGGCCGTCCCCAAACTGTTCCCACAAAGTTGGAAGCATGAAATTGTCCAAAATGTCTTGGTATGCTGACGCCTTAAGAGTTCCCTTCACTGGAACTAAGGGGCCAAGTCCAACCCCTGAAAAACAACCCCACACCATAATCCCCCCTCCACCAAATGATTTGGACCAGTGCACAAAGCAAGGTCAATAAAGACATGGATGAGCGAGTCTGGGGTGGAGGAACTTGACTGGCCTGCACAGAGTCCTGACCTCAACACGATAGAACACCTTTGGGATGAATTAGAGCGGAGACTGCGAGCAAAGGCCTTCTCAACCAACATCAGTGCCTGACCTCACAAATGCGCTTCTGGAAGAATGGTCAAACATTCCCATAGACACACTCCTAAACCTTGTGGGCAGCCTTCCCAGAAGAGTTGAAGCTGTTATAGCTGCAAACGGTGGGCCAACCCAATATTGAACCCTACGGACTAAAGCTGGATACACACTGTACAATTTTCTGTAGATTTCTTTTCCTTCAGATTTACCAAAACCATATAATATGAGGTCAAACCTTAAGAGTTTCAATTTATATGCAATCAGGCAGGCCCCTTGCACTACATGGTTTTGGTAAATCTAAAGGAAATCAGACAACAAAAGTTGTATAGTGTTTATGGGGTCTGAAGCCTCGTACACACGCTTAGATTTTCGGACGACTGAATGTCAGTTTTTTGTGGCATGCTAGTCTCATGTCGAAAGTGAAGAGGTTACTCACAATACGAAAATTTTCATACGACAGAATACAATGTCAGAAGTGACGTCATGTGTTGAATAGTTTTGTATGTAATCTTTTGTTTCTGAGCATGCGTCGTCTTGCTCTTTCCGTACGAAAACCGTTCTAATGAAACGAAAATCGGACGTTGAGTTGACATCCGAGAAAAAATTATAGTTTGCACCTCCAGCTTTTGTCTGACGAAAAAGCTAAATCGGTTGTCGAAAACGTACTAACCATCCGAAAATCGGCAGACAGCTCGTCGTACAACTTTTTCCATCTGATTTTTGTATCGTGTGTACGGGCCTTAAGACTGGGATGCCATTAAAGTTCATTTGTGTGCAAAGGCAGGCGTCCCAATACTTTTTGGTAATAAAATATATATATACATACACACACACACACACATACTGCAGGGGCGTTACTAGGTCTACAATAGATCTGGGCTAGAGCCCAAGGCAGCAAAGTAAAGAAAGTCATATGCTTGGGAGGGCATACACATGTCTATAATATACATGTCAGGACCTGGGCTTGAACCTGGGACCTCTTCTGTGGCTGGCATTGATTCTTCACACTGAGCTATCGAGGATGCTGGACAGCTTCCTGCCTGATCTTTTAGACAATCCTACCTGATCCATTGGAACATCCCTGCTTTGTGTCTTGTTTGCTGTTGAACCTTGAACTCCTTGCTCCTCCCATGAACTTCCTATATAAGCCTTGCCTCTCCTCTTCCTGTTGCCAGATCATTGTGGTCTGATCCTGCTTACTACTGGAGCTACTTCTATTGCTGTTGGAAACTACTTTGGCTTGTGACTCCGACTATGAAACTCTCCTCCTGCATCGACTTTGGCTTGTGGCCCCCGACTACGAAACTCTCCTGCATCAACTTTGGCTTGTGACCCCAACACTGATCAAAGGTCTAGCTATTCAGACTTTCCAACCTCTTTCAGACCTGAGAACTGAGCTTGTCTGGTGTTGTCGGCCATTGGTCTCCACTCATTACAGGTATTCTCCTAACAGAATAATCTGGCCTCAACGTGGAGACCGCCGCACCACAAAGTTCCCTGAGTGACCATGTTGTCACGCTAACTGAGGTTGTTCAAAGCTTGCACGCGTGAGTGCAAGAGTTACAAGGTGAAGTAATTGAATTGCAAACACAACTTGCGCAGCAACGCCAACAGACAGATACTAATGCCACATACACACGAGCGGACTTTTCAGCATCAAAGGTCCGACGGACTTTCAACGGAGTTATGACTTTGGAACGTCCGGAATTGCCCACACATGAACGCACTAAAGTCCGTTTGAAAGTCTGTTGGTTTGAACGTGATGATGTATGAAGGGACTAGAATAAGGAAGTTCATAGCCAGTAGCCAATAGCTGCCCTTGCGTCCTTTTTGTCGGACTAGCATACAGACGAACGGATTTTTCGACCGGACTCGAGTCCATCGGAAAGATTTGAAACATGTTCCAAATCTAAAGTCCGTCTGATTTGCGACAGAAAAAGTCAGGCTGAAGGTCTGATGAAGCCCACACACAGTCGGATAGTCCGACAGATTCATTACGTCGGACCAGTCCGGCCGAAAAGTCCGGTCGTGTGTACACGGCTTAACAGTGATTCAAACCACTTCCCTTTGCCTGATAAATTCAATGGGGGTCCTAAACTCTATAGAGGCTTCCTGAATCAATGTCGACTGCACCTTCAGCTGCTACCTTACCGATTTGCAACCCCACGCTCCAAGACCGGCTTTATTATATCACTGTTCGCTGAGGAGGCCGTGGCCTGGGGTTCCCCATACTAGGAGCAAGACCATGAGATTCTAAATTTTTCGAGGGGTTTGTGACGACCATGAATTAAATTTTTGATGATCCAAATCGCAGCGCAACTGCTGAAAACTGTTTTACTGAACTTGCGCCAAGGAAGACGTACTGTTGCTGAATTTCGTCGATGGGTAACCGATACCACCTGGAACGGCACTTTAAAAAAACTTTCTGAGGATATAAAAGATGAACTTTCCAGAAAAGATACGCCCAATGGTCTCGATGACTTTATTCAATTAAGCATTAAAAGATCGATAGACGATTTATTGAGAGACGATTTGTGAAACCGACACCCCCCCCTCCCCCCCTGCTTTACTTACCTAAACCCTGGAAAGTCCCTCGTCGCGAACGCGCTGGATCTTTGCCCGGGATTCTCGGCTCTTCATTGGATAGAGTGATAGCAGCGCAGCCATTGGCTCACGCTGCTGTCAATCAAATCCAATGATGCGGGTGCCGGGGGGCGGGGCCGAGTCCTGCACTCTGCGGCTATGGACGCCGAATACAGGAACTCGGGAGTGCACCCGCAAGGTAACCCCCGGGAGAGCGCTTCTCCCAGGGGGTTTATCTGAGATGGGGAGGAGCTAGGAGAGCCGCCGGGGGGACCCCAGAAAATGCCATTCGGGGCCACTCTGTGCAAAACAAGCTGCACAGTGGAGGTAAGTATGACATGTTTGTTATTTTTAAAAAATAAAAATCGAACCTTAAGTGTCACTTTAAGTATCGAGCCTGGACATCAAGAGTTAATTTCTTTCAGCCTGATTTCTTCTCCTCAATTTCCTGTTATTTTAGGAATACCATGGCTATTAATTCACTACCATTCTTGCCCTTCCCTCTGAACATTGTGAGTTACATTGTCAAAAGAGAGACATCTCGCCTACTATTATTGGAGTGACATCGACTAACCTGGAAAAATTGCCCCCTCAATACCAAGACTTTTGTGATAAGAAAAATGCCGACCAATTACCACCTCACCGGGCATATGATTGCCCAATAGAGCTTATACCAGGAGCCCCAGTTCCTTTTGGTCACCTTTTACAATCTTGCTGAACCAGAACTGAAGGCGTTAAGTGACTTTGTACAAGAGAATCAGGCGAAGGAGTTTATCCATCCCTCAACCTCTCCTGCTGGAGCCCTTTTCATCTTTCTTGAAAAGAAAGATGGAACCCTGCGCCCATGCATCGATTACAGGGAATTAAAGAAAATGACATTCAAGAATCGTTACCCACTTCCATTAATTTCAGAACTATTTGAGAGACTAAGAACAGCAAAGATTTTCACCAAGCTTGGTCTGCGGGGTGCATATAATCTTGTTCGCATTTATAGTTACATAGTTACATAGTAGGTGAGGTTGAAAAAAGACACATCAAGTCCATCCTATGTGTGTGATTATGTGTCAGTATTACATTGTATATCCCTGTATGGTGCGGTCGTTCAGGTGCTTATCTAATAGTTTCTTGAAACTATCGATGCTTCCCGCTGAGACCACCGCCTGTGGAAGGAAATTTCACATCCTGGCCGCTCTTACAATAAACAACCCTCTACGTAGTTTAAAGTTAAACTTCTTTTCTTCTAATTTTAATGAGTGGCCACGAGTCTTGTTAAACTCCCTTCCATGAAAAAGTTTTATCCCTATTGTGGGGTCACCAGTCCGGTAATTATAAATTGAAATCATATCCCCTCTCAAGCATCTCTTCTCCAGAGAGAATAAGTTCAGTGCTCGCAACCTTTCCTCATAACTAATATCCTCCAGACCCTTTATTAGTTTTGTTGCCCTTCTTTGTACTCGCTCCATTTCCAGTACATCCTTCCTGAGGATTGGTGCCCAGAACTGGACAGCATACTCCAGGTGCGGCCGGACCAGAGTCTTGTAGAGCGGGAGAATTATCGTTTTATCTCTGGAATTGATCCCCTTTTTAATGCATGCCAATATTTTGTTTGCTTTGTTAGCAGCAGCTTGGCATTGCATGCCATTGCTGAGCCTGTCATCTACTAGGACCCCCAGGTCCTTTTCCATCCTAGATTCCCCCAGAGGTTCTCCCCCCAGTGTATAGATTACATTCATATTTTTGCCACCCAAATGCATTATTTTAAATTTTTATACATTAAACCATTTGCCATATAGTTGCCCACCCCATTAATTTGTTCAGATCTTCTTGCAAGGTTTTCACATCCTGCGGAGAAGTTATTGTCCTGCTTAGCTTCGTATCGTCCGCAAATTCAGAGGTTGAACTGTTTACCCAATCCTCCAGGTCATTTAAGAACATATTAAATAGGATTGGTCCCAGCACAGAACCCTGGGGGACCCCACTACCCACCCCTGACCATTTTGAGTACTCCCCATTTATTACCACCCTCTGAACTCGCACTTGTAGCCAGTTTTCAATCCATGTACTCACCCTATGGTCCATGCCAATGGACCTTACTTTGTACAGTAAACGTTTATGGGGAACTGTGTCAAATGCTTTTGCAAAATCAAGATACACCACATCAATGGGCCTTCCTTTATCTAGATGGCAACTCACTTCCTCATAGAAGGTTAATAGATTGGTTTGGCAAGAAAGATTCTTCCTGAATCCATGCTGATTACTGCTAATGACACAGTTTTCATTACTAAAATCTTGTATATAGTCCCTTATTATCCCCTCCAAGAGCTTACACACTATTGATGTTAGGCTAACTGGTCTGTAATTCTCAGGGATTCAACCTGGAGATGAATGGAAAACGGCCTTTCGGACAAGATATGGGCATTATGAATCCCTAGTAATGCCCTTCAGACTCTAATGCACCAGCTACCTTTCAACATTTCATAAATTAGGTTTTCAGAGACTTGTTAGACCAATTTGTAGTGGCTTATCTGGATGATATACTTATCTTTTTGACCAATTTACAGGAACACCGGGATCATGTCCGTACTGTCTTATAACGACTACGACAAAATAAATTGTATATTAAATTAGAAAAATGTGAGTTCGAACAAACCTGTATACAGTTCTTGGGCTACATAATCTTTCTCCTGAAGGGCTGAACATGGATTCCAGCAATATCCAAGCCCTCCTAAATTGGCCTACCCCCAAGAACGTAAAGGATGTGCAACGGTTCTTAGGATTTGCAAACGTTTACCAGAGATTTATTTTAAATAATTCAAAAATTGTGTCTCCCATTACTTATGTGACAAGGAAGGAGGTACACTTCCAGTGGTACACAGAGGCAGAAATAGCTTTCTCACATTTGAAAACCTTATTCTCTACTGCACCTGTGCTGGTACATCCTAACCCAGAACTTCCCTTTATAGTAGAAGTAGATTCCCCCCAATACAGCCATCGGAGCAGTTCTTTCTCAGAATTGGTGAAAAAATGTTATTACACCCATGTGCATTTTAATCCCGCCAAATGACCAACTGCAGAGGAGAAATACAATATCGGCAACAAGGAACTTTTAGCAATTAAAGAAGCCTTCTCTGAATGGAGACACCTTCTGGAGGGCAACACACATCCCGTAACTGTCCTTACTGACCACAAAAATCTTGAATTTATTAAATCCGCAAAGAGGCTCAATGCATGGAAGGCAAGATGGACTCTTTTTATTTTTTATCTTTTTTTTTAAAATCTTTTTATTAAGAAACTTTAAATGACCAGGCCATTTTTTGCGATACGCCACTATGTCGCTTTAACTGACAATTGCGCGGTCATGCGACGCTGTACCCAAACAAAATTGACATCCTTTTTTTCCCACAAATAGAGCTTTCTTTTGGTGGTATTTGATCATCTCTGCGGTTATTTTATGCGCTATAAACAAAAAAAGAGCGACAATTTTGAAAAAAAACAATATTCTGTACTTTTTGCTATAATAAATATCCCCATTTTTTTTCCTGTGTAGGCCAATATGTATTCTTCTACATATTTTTGGTAATAAAAATCGCAATAAGCATATATTAATTGGTTTGCGCAAAAGTTATAGCGTCTACAAAATAGGGGAAAGATTTATGGCATTTCTATTATTATTATTATTTTATTTTTACTAGTAATGGCGGTGATCTGCGATTTTTATCGGGACTGCAACGTTATGGCGGACAGATCGGACACTTTTGACACATTTTTGGGACCACTGACAATTATACAGTGATCAGTGCTATATAAATGCACTGATTACTGTGTAAATGTCACTGGCAGGGAAGGGGTTAACTGTGTTCCCTCGTGTGTGTTCTAACTGTAGGGGATTGGACTGACTAGATGAGATGGCAGATCGTTGTTCCTAGCTAGTAGGAACACACGATCTGTCTCTCCTCTCAGAACAGGGATTTGTGTGTCTACACACACACATGTCCCTGTTCTGGCTCTCGTGCCCGCGACCGGTGGTCATCGCGACCGCCAGCCATGCGCTTTGGCACCCCCACAGTGCAGCGGGCGCGCACATGCCTGCTATCCCAGCTTAAAGGGCCGACGTACAGCTACGACGGTTCGCGGGAACGTGCTGACTTTCTGTATTATAAAGACGGCGGCTGGTCGGCAAGCGGTTAAACAATCCACAAAGAGATTTACACATGGACTTTCATGGGGGCCGCTGGACCTTTGAAAAAAAGAATGTATGTCTCTGAAGAGGCAGAACTTGAGGTCCTTCAGCTGGTGCATGATTCAAAATCTGCTGGTCACCCTGGAATTAGGAAAACGGTAGACCTCCTTGTTCGTACCTTTTTGGTGGCCTTCTTATCGGAAAGATGCAAAAGAGGATGTTCTCTCATGTGAGACACAAAGTACCATGCTCCCTCACGGTAGGTCTGCTACAGCCTCTCGTGCCATTGCGACCATGGGGATCCATTTCCATGGACTTTATTGCGGACCTACCTCCTTCCAACTAAGATGGCTCATTTTGTGCCCATCACTAGCATTCTTTCAGCTGAAGACACTGCTGAAATATTAGTACGAGAAATTTATTGCATGGGCTTCCAGATGAAATAATATCTGATCGAGGAGTCCAGTTCACAACACGACCATGGAAAACATTCTGTTCTACTCTAGGAATTGAAGTTAACTTATCAACTGCCTTTCATCCACAATCAAATGGGCAGACTGAGAGAACAAATCAAACTTTAGAGCAATATTTTCATTGTTTCATCTGCCATCTTCAGGATGACTGGACCGAATTTGCTTACAAGAACTCCTGCCATAGTTCCATCTCTCAAAGCCCATTCTCCGCTAACTATGGATGTCATCCATCTTTTATCCCTGGAATTCCCATAGAGTCATCTTTACCAACTGTAAATGCAAGGGTGTCTGCTTTACAAAACAATCGGGAATTTCTGAAGAAGACCTTAAGCGAAGTTCAAGAATCCTATAAGGAAATTGCAAATAGACACAGATGAACTATTCCTCCCTATGCATTAGATACAAGGTCTGGCTATCCACTAAACACTTTCAACTTAAACTTCCTTCTCAGAAATGTGGTCCTAAGTTCATTGGACCCTTCAAAGTAATTGCACAAATTATTCCTGTGGCCTACAAACATAAACTACCACCTTCTATGAAGATCCATCCTGTGTTTCATACGTCTCTATTAAAACCTTTCAGAAGTAATCATTTTTCTGGTCATACACATCCCCCCACCAGACCCTGTCCAGGTGCAAGAGGAAGAAGAGTTCTTATTGGATAACATTTTTGACTATTGTATTAATCGTGGTAAACTACAATATCTATTAAGATGGAAAGACTATGGACCACAAGAGGATTCTTGGGAGCCTGAGGAGCATGTTAAGGCCCCCAGATTAATAAGAGAATTTCACCTGAGATTTCCTCAAAAACCTGGCCCTAAGATGTCCTGGGAGGGGGGGAGTACTGTAAGGACCTGGGCTAAAACCTGGAACCTCTTCTGTGTCTGCCATTGATTCTTCACACTGAGCTATCAGGGATGCTGGACAGCTCCCTGCCTGATCTTTTTGGACAATCCTACCTGATCCATTGGAACATCCCTGCTTCGTGTCTTGATTGCTGTTGAACCTTGAACTCCTTGCTCCTCCCATGAACCTCCTATATAAGCCTTGCCTAGTCTCTTCCTGTTGCCAGATTATTGTGGTCTGATCCTGCTTACTACAGGAGCTACTTCTATTGCTGTTGGAAACGACTTTGGCTTGTGACCTCGACTACAAAACTCTCCTCCTGCATCGACCTTGGCTTGTGACCCGACTACGAAACTCTGCTCCTGCATCGACCTTGGCTTGTGACCCCGACTACGAAACTCTCCTCCTGCATCGACCTTGGCTTGTGACCCCAACACTGGTCAAAGGTATAGCTATTCAGACTTTCCAATCTCTTGCAGACCTGAGAACTGACCTTGTCTGGCGTTGTCGGCCATTGTTCTCCACTCATTACAGGTATTCTCCTAACAATACGTGTGTGTGTGTGTGTATATATATATATATATATATATATATATATGTATATATGTGTGTGTATATATGTGTATATATATATATGTGTGTGTGTGTGTGTGTATATATATATATATATATATATATATATATATATATAATATTATCATTACATCAGGGTCCCCAGAGAGCCCCCCCCTTACATCAGGGTCCCCAGAGAACCCCCTCTTACATCAGGGTCCCCAGAGAGCCGCCTCTTACATCAGGGTCCCCAGAGAGCCCCCTCTTAGATCAGGGTCCTCAGAGAGCCTCCCTCCTTAAATCAGAGTTCCCAGAGAACCTCCTCTCGGAGTCCTCAGAGAGCCTCCCCTCACATCAGGGTCCTCAGAGAGCCTCCCCTCACATCAGGGTCCTCAGAGAGCCTCCCCTCACATCAGGGTCCTCAGAGAGCCTCCCCTCACATCAGGGTCCTCAGAGAGCCCCCCCTTACATCAGGGTTCCAAGAGAGCCTCCCTCCATATCTCAGAGTTCCCAGAGAGAGTGTGGGCAGTGACAGATGATGCAAACTCTCTGCTGCTCTCCGCCCTCCCGTTCTGCCCGCTGGCTCTCCTGTGCTGCCTGCCCGCTGTTTGGCAGGCTCTTCCGAGCAGCCGTCTGCTCTCTGCTCTCCAGTGCAACCTGCTTTCCAGTGCTGCCCATTCTGCCCGCCGGCAGGCCCGGATTTACTCCCTTTGCCGCCCCAAGGCCGGGTCCTTCAATGCCGCCCCCCCCCCACACACACACACACACCCACACCACCATTCTCGTCCTTTATCGATGACTGCTACAATAGATCAATTAAAAACATATCTCCACACACGAGAACACTGAAAATAACTTGCTTTAATTGTACAGACTGAAAATACTCTGTAATGCAGAAAATGCCTTTTAAAGATTAGAGCAGTAAGAAACTCTCTACAATTTTTTTAGTTCTAACTTTTCTTTTGGCAAACTCATCGATAATATCTTCGTAGGACAAAGTATTTAAAAGTTCTGACTCACTGGCAAGTGAAGCTAAACTGTTCAGTCTTTCTTGACCCAAAGATGATCGTAAATAGTTCTTTATGCAAATACATTTTTCATTCATTTTTATGCACCACAGCTCAGTTGCAGTGCAGAGAAACAGTATGCATTTTGCACCACACTGCTCAGCACGCAGTGGCGCTGTTGCAGTGTGAACAGGACACATAGAAAACAATTAACTATTGCCCTTGGAGAGACCTGTGTTTTGCTAGTGCAGAAATCACAGACCCCCTTTTACATCAGTGTCTTCAGTCCCCCCCCCTTCACATCACATCACAGCAGACCCCCTTTTGCATCAGTGTCCTCAGTCCCCCCTTTACATCACATACCCCCTTTTACATCACAACCCCCTTTTACATCAGTGTCCTTAGCCCCCCCCTTACATCACATCCCCCCTGCCTCAACACAAACCCCCGTCACAGACCCTCATTACAGACTGACCCATCACAGGCTGACCCCCCCATCATAGACTGACCCCCCAAATCACAGACCCCTCATTACAGACTGACCCCCATCACAGACCCCCATTACAGACTGACCCATCACAGACTGACCTCTCCTATCACAGACTGACCCCCCAAATCACAGACCCCTCATTACAGACTGACCCCCCATCACAGACTGACCTGACCCATAGCAGAGCCCCCATCATAGACTGACCCCCCATCACAGACTGACCCCCATCACAAACTGGTCCTGACCCATCACAGACTCCCTATCAAAGACTGACCCCCCAAATCACAGACTGACCCCTTCAATCACAGACTGACCCCCATCACAGTCCTCTCTCAATATCAAACTTCTTTACAGCACAGCACTCCCCCCTCCCCAAAGAACCCTACCTTATTCACACAAGACATGGAGTCCTGCCCTTTGTCTAGAGCGGCCGCGCTTCATGTTTTGTGTGAATAAGAAAGGCAGTGTGGGGAGGGGGCAGTGCAGTGATATTAGAGAAGGCATGGACCTGCCATGCTGCTATGTTAGTGCGGAGAGGGGGGCGGCCAACAGGGCAGGGCTGGCAGCCTTATGCCTGGGGGGGCAAGTCCAGTCAAGTGGCCCACTGAACCACCGAATCAGCTCACCATCACCAGTGCCCTTCAGCGCAGCCTCACCAGTGCCCATCAGCGCAGGGACCTGCTGAGCTGGCACAGGCAGCTGCCATCGCTGGGGTGAGAGACTCTGACACCCGCAGCTGAACCCCACATACCATCTACCCCCCCATACACCCTATTTACCCTGCCCCAGGCCAGTGCCCACCTAGTAGTCTAAAAATAGCCCTCAACACTGTGGGTCCTGCTGTGAGCTGGTCATGGCCTCTTGATCCTGCTGGGAGCTGGCCATGGCCAGCAAGACCCACAGGCCAGCGGAACGCACAGGCCATGGCTAGCGGCCAGTAGGCTCCCTGCTGTGGGTCAGTGGGTGGGTGGCTGGCAGGCACAGTGCACACTGCTGCAGGTGGCTGGCCTGGCTCCCTGCTGTTAGAAAGTGTCCCTTCCAGGCCCCATTAGAGACTACAACAGAGTCTAATGGGACCTGGAGGGGGGGGTCTCTCTCTAACAGTGTCCATTAGAAAGTCTCTGTTAGAGAGAGACCCCCTCCAGGACCCATTGGAGACTTCAAAAGGAGTCTAATGGGACCTGGAGGGGGGGTCTCTCTAACAGAGGCCCATTCAGTGTCCATTATAGAATCTGTTAGAAAGAGTCCCCACCAGGTCCCATTAGAGACTGAAAAGGAGTATAATGGACCTGGAGGGGGCCTCTATCTAACAGAGTGTACAGTGAACACCTTCATTCACTCTGTTCCTCATGGGACACCCTCCTTGTGCCATGACTCTCACCCCTGCCCCAACCTCTCACAAAGTAAAAATAAAATTGGCACTGTGTAGCGCTCCTCTTACCTCAACTATGGGTACTGCAGATGCTGCTGACTCCCGCGTCCTCTGTGGCTGGCTCCTGTTGGTGGCTGGCTGGCTCCCGCGTCCTCTGTGGCTGGCTGGCTCCCGCGTCCTCTGTGGCTGGCTCCCGCGTTCCTCTGTGGCTGGCTGGCTCCCGCGTTCCTCTGTGGCTGGCTGGCTCCCGCGTTCCTCTGTGGCTGGCTGGCTCCCGCGTTCCTCTGTGGCTGGCTGGCTCCCGCGTTCCTCTGTGGCTGGCTGGCTCCTTTTGGAGGCTGGCTGGCTCCTGTGTCCTTTGTGGCTGGCTGGCTCCCGTGTCCTCTGTGGCTGGCTGCTGTTGGTGGCTGGCTGGCTCCTGTTGGTGTCTGACTCCCACGTCCTCTGTGGCTGGTTCCAGTGGGTGGCTGGTCAGCACCCTGCTGTGGCTGGCTGGCTGGCTCCCTAGTGTGGGTGGGTCACCGTGGGTGGCTCCTGTTGTGGCTGGTTGTTTTTCTGCTGTGGGTCAGTGGGTGGGTGGGTGGCTGGCACGGTGCACACTGCTGCGGGAGGCTGGCCTGGCTCCCTGCTGTAGGTCAGTGGGTGGCTGGCTGGCATGGTGCACTCTGCTGCGGCTGACAGAGAGGGGGGCACTCACAGAGGGGGGCACTGACAGAGGGGTGAGCTCTGACAGAGAGGGGGGGCACTGACAGAGAGGGGAGGGCACTGACAGAGAGGGGAGGGCACTGACAGAGAGGGGGGGCACTGACAGAGAGGGCTGGGCACTGACAGAGAGAGGGGGCACTGACAGAGAGGGGAGGGCACTGACAGAGAGGGGATGGCACTGACAGAGAGGGGGGGCACTGACAGAGAGGGGGGCACTGACAGAGAGGGCTGGGCACTGACAGAGAGGGGAGGGCACTGACAGAGAGAGGGGGCACTGACAGAGAGGGGGGGCTGACAGAGAGGGCTGGGCACTGACAGAGGGGGAGGGCACTGACAGAGAGGGGAGGGCACTGACAGAGAGGGGAGGGCACTGACAGAGAGGGGGGGCACTGACAGAGAGGGGGCACTGACAGAGGGGAGGGCACTGACAGAGGGGAGGGCACTGACAGAGGGGGGCACTGACAGAGGGGGGGTCACTGACAGAGAGGAGGGCACTGACAGAGAGGGGAGGGCACTGACAGAGGGGGGGCACTGACAGAGGGGAGGGCACTGACAGAGAAGGGAGGGCACTGACAGAGGGGGGGCACTGACAGAGGGGGGGCACTGACAGAGAGGGGGCACTGACAGAGGGGAGGGCACTGACAGAGGGGGGCACTGACAGAGGGGGGGTCACTGACAGAGAGGGGGCACTGACAGAGAGGAGGGCACTGACAGAGAGGGGGGTCACTGACAAAGAGGGGGTCACTGACAGAGAGGGGGGTCACTGACAGAGGGGGGGCACTGACAGAGAGGGGGTCACTGACAGAGAGGGGGGTCACTGACAGAGGGGGGTCACTGACACAGAGGGGGGTCACTGACAGAGAGGGGGCACTGACAGAGAGGGGGCACTGACAGAGGGGGGGCATTGACAGAGAGGGGGGTCACTGACAGAGGGGGGGCACTGACAGAGGGAGGGGGCACTGACAGAGAGGGGGGGCACTGACAGAGGGGGGCACTGACAGAGAGGGGGGGCACTGACAGAGAGGGGAGGGCACTGACAGAGAGGGGGGGCACTGACAGAGAGGGGAGGGCACTGACAGAGAGGGGAGGGCACTGACAGAGAGAGGGGGCACTGACAGAGAGGGGGGCTGACAGAGAGGGCTGGGCACTGACAGAGGGGGAGGGCACTGACAGAGGGGGAGGGCACTGACAGAGAGGGGAGGGCACTGACAGAGAGGGGGGTCACTGACAGGGGGGGGGGGGTCACTGACAGAGGGGGGTCACTGACAGAGAGGGGGGTCACTGACAGAGAGGGGGCACTGACAGAGAGGGGGCACTGACAGAGGGGGGGCATTGACAGAGAGGGGGGTCACTGACAGAGGGGGGAGGGCACTGACAGAGAGAGGGGGCACTGACAGAGAGGGGGGGCTGACAGAGAGGGCTGGGCACTGACAGAGGGGGAGGGCACTGACAGAGGGGGAGGGCACTGACAGAGAGGGGAGGGCACTGACAGAGAGGGGGCACTGACGGGGGGGCACTTACAGAGAGGGGGCACTGACAGAGGGGAGGGCACTGACAGAGGGGGGGGCACTGACAGAGAGGGGGGTCACTGACAGAGAGGGGGGCACTGACAGAGAGGGGGGGCACTGACAGAGAGGGGGCACTGACAGGGGGGGGGCACTGACAGAGAGGGGGCACTGACAGAGAGGGGGCACTGACAGAGGGGGGGCACTGACAGAGAGGGGTCACTGACAGAGAGGGGGGGCACTGACAGAGAGGGGGGGCACTGACAGAGAGGGGAGGGCACTGACAGAGAGGGGAGGGCACTGACAGAGAGGGAGGCACTGACAGAGGGGGGGGGCACTGACAGAGAGGGAGGCACTGACAGAGGGGGGGGGCACTGACAGAGAGGGGGGGCACTGACAGAGAGGGGGTGGGCACTGAGAGGTGGGGGCACTGACAGAGAGAGGGGCACTGACAGAGGGGGGGCACTGACAGAGGGGGGGGGCACTGACAGAGAGGGGGGGCTGATAGAGGGGGGGGACTGACAGAGAGGGGGGCACTGAGAGGGGGGGCATTGACAGAGAGGAGGGGCTGATAGAGGGGGGGCACTGACAGAGAGGGACGGGCTGACTGAGAGGGGCGGGGCATAGAGAGAGGGATGGGCTGACCGAGAGGGGCGGGGCATAGAGAGAGGGACGGCTGATAGAGAGAGGGTACACTGACTGTGAGGGGGTAGATGAGAGAGAGAGACACCTCAGAAGACATACAGCACGCCAGACAGAGAGGCGGGATTCCCGCAGCAAGTGGTCGCGTTTACGCACAGACCAGCCCCGCCTCCACAGTGACCAGCTCCCCTGGGCCAATCAAAGGTGCCCATGACGGCCGCCCTCACATGACCCTGTTCGGCCAATCAGAGGGCGCTCGCATGGACTAGGACTACAGCTCCCAGAATGCCACAGCGTAGTGGCTTTCTGATAACACACCCCGCTGCGGCCGTGCCCCATCCTCCGAGAAAAAAAAAAAATAGTCAGTGGGCGGCCGCGGCGCCGCCCCTGTACCACTGCCGCCCCGAGGCCTGGCCTCGGTGGCCTTGTGGGAAATCCGGCCCTGCCCGCCGGCTCTCCGTTCTGCCTCCCGGCATTGTCATGTGGCCCAGCTGCAGAGAGGTTGGGGACCCCTGCAGAGATCAGATTCGGGGCTATAGCCCCAGTAGGCACCCCCTAGCAACGCCACTAATATACTGTGTGTGTGTGTGTGTGTGTGTATATATATATATATATATATATATATATAAATGTAATTTTTTTTTATCCAAAGGCTTCCATACTTTACACTGCCTTAGGACAGTTATCACATTCTCTCAGTGTAGATCTCCTTTGAATAAAAAATGAAAAATGAAACTAAAAAAGTCTCATGCAAATGATATGAAAAAGTCCAAACAAATCAAAACGTTCTAGCTGATTTTTACTATATATATATATACAAATAAAGGAGAATCCTTTCCATACACCCACAGCGCTGGACAGCAGTGCTGGCGGTACGGATAATTCACCCCTCTCTCTTGCAGCTGTAGCAGTGGGTATAAAGTGACAACACACAATTGGATAACAAATTTAATAGCACAAAATCTACAGCAATTTACTCAGCACCGTGTGCAGCTCCCAGCTTTAACATGTATATCTCATGGCAAAAGAACAGAGGAGCATGAAAGCGGGGCAGCAGGTGGTAAATACATTTCAAGAACAAAAACCATCAGATAAAAGGACAATTTACTAAATGAGGGAACATCAATCTTTTGACTTGCGGCAGTGCTCAAAAACATTGCAGCTTTCACTATTTTTGAAAAAAGAAAAAAAAAATCCCCCTGTTTTCTGACAATATTTCCGCCAGGTGTTTGTGAAATTGAATGTATCTTCAAAGTGTCCAGCTTTCCTTTTCCTGCTGTTTCAGGTGTCTGTTTGTCTTGATATAATTGTTTTAATGCACTACATAAAGTTTTAATTTTTTTTTTTTTTGTTTTTTTTTTTTCTAAATTTCTTTTCAAAAGTTGCCTGTTGCCAGCACACCGAGCCCTTTGAATGGGAGAGCAAAGCGTTTAAAAGTTGCTAGCTGAAAAACGGCGATAAACAACTCTGCGGACATGTTCGGAATGAGAGATCGCGCTCGCCGTGGGCTTATTTCAGGGATGGGCAGGTAAGCCTAGATAAGAATACGATTCAATGAATATGGAATACCAACAATTCATTATTTTTTTTTAAATCTGGAAATGTAAACAATGCGCAATAAAATTATTAAATGTTGTTATATCAAAACTGGAGACTTACAGAATAATTCCAATGTAATTTTTTGGGATATTTGTAATGTGGACAAAACACTAATTTCCACCTGGCGGCTCGAGGCAAAACATGGAATAATCCCTAAACTTTTTTTTGGATACATTACACATTTTTACACCTTTATGCTAATGGTGTCTCATGGCATCGCTGATTCCATACACAACTTTGCATAAAACCAACCAGCTAAAACTTTAGATTTTTTACTAGTAATTGGCTTTTGTTTGTGGTATTTATTTAAAAGATAAGTGTACTTTTAAAAATACAGGCTCTCCTTGACTATATCTGGGGGAACCAAGCAAATTTGCAAGTATAATCTCTGCTATATTCTATTTATTATTCAGAAATTTACACTTGGCATGGGACCCGGAAGACATTGTAGTAGCTGTGTCTACTACTAGACATGTGCAGAACGGAAAATTATTTTCGTTTCGGATAGAGTGGTTATGGAATTTGTTTGTTTCATTATCGTTAACGAATTTGCATTGAAATTCGTTCCGTTTATTATTTTCAGAACAATTCGATTTCGGATCACTCGAAAAATGATCGACCAATCCGAATTCTGTGTGAAGAATAGCTGGTTGTTAAGCAGCGGGCCCGGAAGCCGGCCACCTGCGTCCTTAACAAGCGATGACTCCTCATCTGTCAGCGGGCTTCCCCACTGACAGATGAATGCAGTGTAGCCAACCTAACAGATTGAAATTTGCTGACACAACACCCAAAATTTACTGGCACAGCCAAGTTTTTACTGACATTTCCAAAAGTTACAAAATTACAGTTTTAAGTACAAATTTCATTATTTAGGCTACAAACAAGTACAATATGTAATTAGCAATGTGATTTAAGGTAGATAATAAGGCAAAAAACATATTTCTTATTTTATTTTCGATATAGTAAGTAAGTAGCTCAGGGACAGAACTCAGGAGGGCAAGAAATTAGAATGGGTGGCACACACATGAACTTGACTCTCCAAGTGATACTGACAGCAGTGTGCAGCAGTACAGATTACCGACACGACACGTCCCCTCCTGAGTCACAGTGACAGTCTCTCTCCAAGCCAGGTTGTCCCTCCAGTCCAAACAGCACTGACAGTCCCGCTTCTGGCCTGCCTTGCTCCCATCCCGCAGACCCACACACAAGGCTCTGGCCGCTCTGCTTGGTTCCCTTGCACCATGACATCACAGGACATGCTCTGGCACCGCCTCCACCAGAGCCGCCCGAACACACTGTAGCAGGCACTCGTATGGTCGCGGCTGGCTCCGGGCCGAGCGTCACAGCCATATTTTTTACTGGCAACCTTTTCTTTTTACTGACATTTACTGGCAGGAGAAAATTTTCTGTTTTTTACTGGCTGCCAGTAAAAATACTGACGGTTGGCAACACTGGATGAATGTAAAGAAAAGAATGTCGGCAATACAAAAAAAAAAAATGGTGTGGGGTCCCCCCAAAGTCTATAACAGACCCTAATCCGAGCATGCAGCCCAGCAGGTCAGGAAAGGGAGGGGGACAAGTGAGCGCCCCCCTCCTGAACCATACCAGGCCACATGTCCTCAACATGGGGCATGTGCCCCCCCCAAAGCACTTTGTCCCAATGTTGATGGGGGCAAGGGCCTTATCCCCACAACCATGGCCTTGTGGTTGTGTTGGTCGGAATCTGGAAGCCACCTTTTAACAAGGGCCCCCTGATCCTGACCCCCCCTCCATGTGAGTGAGTATAGTACCCCTACCAATTCACCAAAAAAGTGTCAAAAAGTAATAAACACACAGCGACCGTTTTTGACAATTCCTCTATTAACCACTTGCCGACCGCTGCACGCCGATATACATTGGCAGAATGGCAGCGGTGGGCAAATGGGCGTACCTGTACGTCCCCTTTAATTGGCGGGGTTAGCGAGCGTACAGCATGACCGTGCCCGCGGGACCGGCGGACTCGATATCACGGAGCTGCAGAACAGGGAGATGCCTATGTAAACAAGGCATTTCCCCGTTCTGCCTCGTGTCATGACAGAGATCACTGCTCCCTGTCATCGGGAGCAGTGATCGCTGTCATGTCCTAGGTAGCCCCTCCCCCCCACAGTTAGAATCACTCCCTAGGACACACTTAATCAGTGCATTTTTATAACACTGATCGCTGTATAAATGACAATGGTCCCAAAAATGTGTCAAAAGTGTCCGATTTGTCCGCCATAAAATCGCAGATCACCGCCATTACTAATAAAAAAAAAATAATAAAAATGCCATAAAACTATCCCCTATTTTGTAGACGCTATAACTTTTGAGCAAACCAATCAATATACGCTTATTGTTTCTTATATACGCTTATTGCGGTTCACCTCTGCAGTTTTTATTTTTTGCTCTATAAACAAAAAAAAAAAAATGGTACAAACCTCACTCAAGATGTGTAAAATAAAATGTGATCACAGAAGCTAGTAAAACAGGCACAGTGTATGGTGCCTAGCAGGCAATCCAACGCGTTTCGTCCGATGGGACAGTGCAAAGTCCATCAGAAAATAATTAGCATGCTGATTTCCTCTGACACCATCCAAGATGACGTGAACACACGTTAACACATGGCACCCAGGACTGTGCTTCCACCACCCAAGGGAGGGGTAGGTACTCCTACCCTAAGATGTGGACACACACGCCAGCGGGTCAAACGGGCATAGATGGAGGTCAGGATCTCAAGCCACGGTCTCCTATAGTTGGACGGGTGTGAGCCGCACACCTGCAAGAGATGCGATAAGACAGCAGCACAGGAAGCAGAAACTCAACCATGATATTCCTGGTAAATGCAGACTCCTCGAAGTTCTCCTCCTGCCACGGGAAAATGATGGTCATAAAAGAAAAACAGGAAGGCTTCCACAACGCAGGTATTTAATAATAAAGAAAAAATGGTACAAACCTCACTCAAGATGTGTACATAAAATGTGATCACAGAAGCTAGTAAAACAGGCACAGTGTATGGTGCCTAGCAGGCAATAACCCGACGCGTTTCGTCTGAGCGGACTTCAACTGGGGAATAAGCCTGCTGCCACACACTGCTCTATCTATCTATCTATCTATCAAAAAACAGTAATAGCCTAATTGGACCATAATTACAAAACTTAATTACTGTTTTTAAGCTGAAAATTGGCCTGGGCTGGAAATGGGTGAAAGTGCCCCGTATTGAAGGGGGTTAAACATGACCAAAACCTTCAATCAAGTGTCTAGGGGCTGTAGGAAAACAGAAGTGAAAAAAAGAAAACAAAAGGAATAGTAACATTATAACTACCTGAAGGGTTTCTGGAAGACAAGTATGTTCTGGCCATGAAAATATTGATCAGGGTCACGGCTAAGAAGATCACTTATTGTTTTGCAAATACCGCAGTCTTCGGAGAGTCCGACGTTTTTTTTCTTTTTTTTTTTTTTTGTATCCGGCAGAAAATAAAGCACAGCCAATATTGTCAGAGCAGATGTTATAGTGCAATAAAGCCTTCAGTAAGAGACATTTCCCCACATCAATGGCTTGGCATTCGCACTGACCTTTAACTTACCTGATGGGATATTAGGACAATGCATCATGTGTCTGCACCGCGGTTGACCCCAATGAATCCCGCCATATATAAAGAGCTTATACAGTACAAGCAACACACTGTGTTATGTCAACGCAATCAGATGATTGTAAATCATTGTAACCAAGGTTTTACAATTTTATATTTTTAGGGGCTATTTATGAATAGACGAAGAATTCAGATGGGCTGGTCTTTCCTCAATCACCTGCATTTCCGGCTATTTTGATGCGGCAACAGGCCAGTGGGTGAGTAAAATGTGATGGAGAAACAAGGATGATGGAGAAAGTGTTGAAATGATGAGGGGAAGCTGAGCTCCAGGTAGATATCTACTTCCTCCGGAAGGTTTCTCCCCATCATTACCAGGCCGTTTTTTTTTTTTTTTTTTTTTTTTTTTTTTTTTTGCTATTCATCACTGCGCTACTTTAACTGGTGATTGTACGGTCATGTAATGCTGTATGCAAATGAAATCTGGATCATTTTTTTTTTCTCCACAAGTAGAACTTTTTTTTTGTGGTATTTGATCACCACTGTGTTTTTTTATTTTTTAATTTTTTATTATTATATGTTTATATAATAAAAAAAAACAAAAATAAAAAAAGACTAAACATTTTGGGAAAGAAACAAACATTTTTTACTTTGTGCTATAAAATATATCCAATTAAAAAAAAATCTAATTTCTTCATAAATTTGGGCCAAAATGTATTCTGCTACATGTCTTAGGGATTTTTTTTTTCCCCCAAAGTGTATATTATTTGGTATGCGTGGAAGTTATAGCGTCAACAAACTATGGTGTGTATATACACTATATTGTCAAAAGTATTGGGACGCCTGCCTTTACACACACATGAACTTTAATGGCATCCCAGTCTTAGTCCGTAGGGTTCAATATTGAGTTGGCCCACCCTTTGCAGCTATAACAGCTTCAGCTCTTCTGGGAAGGCCGTCCACAAGGTTTAGGAGGGTGTCTATGGGAATGTTTGACCATTCTTCCAGAAGAGCATTTGTGAGGTCAGGCACTGATGTTGGACAAGAAGACCTGGCTCACAGTCTGCACTCTAATTCATTCCCAAAGGTGTTCTATCAGGTTGAGGTCAGGACTCTGTGCAGGCCAGTCCAGTTCCTCCACCCCAAACTCACTCATCCATGTCTTTATGGACCTTGCTTTGTGCACTGGTCCAAATCATTTGGTGGAGGGGGATTATGGTGTGGTGTTGTTTTTCAGGGGTTGGGTTTGGCCCCTTAGTTCCAGTGAAGGGAACTCTTAAGGCGTCAGCATACCAAGACATTTTGGACAATTTCATGCCCCCAACTTTGTGGGAACAGTTTGGTGAAGGCCCCTTCCTGTTCCAACATGACTGCGCACCAGTGTACAAAGCAAGGTCCATAAAGACATGGATGAGCGAGTTTGGGGTGGAGGAACTTGACTGGCCTGCACAGAGTCCTGACCTCAACCTAATAGAATAAAGTAGCAAGAGAAAAACTCACCCAAGCTCTACCGCTGTATAGTATTGTTGGTGTGTAGAGTAGTGCTCTGGCTAATTAAGCTCACAAAAGATCCATAGAAAGTAGAGGCCAGAAACTCGACAGCTTCTCCATAGAAAATATTTATTTGAGCATTACAGCAATAACATCATCCAAAAATTCTGACGCGTTTCGACCCTCATCAAAGGCTTTTGATGAAGGCCGAATCGCGTCACCATTTTTGGATGATGTTATTGCTGTAATGCTCAAATATTTTGTAGAAATGTAGAAGCTGTCGAGTTGCAGGCCTGTACTTTCTATGGCTCTCAACCCGATAAAACACCTTTGGGATGAATTGGAGCGGAGACTGCGAGCCAGGCCTTCTCGTCCAACATCAGTGTCTGACCTCATAAATGCTCTTCTGGAAGACTGGTCAAAAAAGGTGTATGAATACTTTTTCAATGCACTGTATGTATTTCATCTGTTTATCTCGCTGTTTTGCCTGGAGTTCAACTTTAAAGTAATAACATGCATGTTTACTACATGCATAGAAGGGACAGAGATATTATTTGTTCATTAAACATGTGTGTTGCACCCCCTGCAATGTACAGAACACGATCTATGGTGGAACGGAGCACTTGAGCACAGCGAGTTCTGCTGATGGAATATGAATCAGTAAATGGACGGCTGCAGCCGGTGTATTTATTTCTATTCTTTGACTGAAATTACAGCAGATCTATATGGAAGAAAAGAGCACTTTACATGCATTAGGATTCAATGGCAATTTAGAAAGTCTTATTCCAGGTAATTATCCCCAAACTTCTTTATTAACCCTTTCATGACTAAGCCTATTTCTGACATTTGGTGTTTACAAGTTAAAAATGTGTATTTTTTTTGCTAGAAAATTACTTAGAACCCCCAAACATTATGTATATTTTTTTTAGCAGAGACCCTAGAGAATAAAATTGTTGCAATATTTTATGTCACATTTATGCAGCGGTCTTTTAAACGCAACTTTCATGAACTTAAAAAAAAAAAAAACAGTAAAGTTAGCCCGTTTTTTTTTCTTTTTTGTATAATGTGAAAGATGATGTTTTACGCCGAGTAAATAGATACCTAACATGTCACGCTTTAAAATTGTGCACACTTGTGGAATGGCGACAAACTACGGTACCTAAAAATCTGCACAGGCAACATTTAAAAAAAAATAAATAACGGTTACCAGGTTAGAGTTACAGAGGAGGTCTAGGGCTAGACTTATTGCTCTCACTCTAACGATCGCGGCGATACCTCACATGTGTGGTTTGAGCACCGTTTACATATGCAGGCGCGACTTCCGTATGCGTTTGCTGCGCAAGCTCGTGGGGACGGGGGCGCTTTAAAAAAATTTTTATTTCATTTATTTTTTCTTTTTTTTTTTTTACATTGTGTTTAAAAAAAAAAAAAAATTTGATAACTTTTATTGCTATCACAAGGAATGTAAACATCCCTTGTGACAGTAATAGGTTGTGACAGGTACTCTTTATGGATGGATCGGGGGGTCTAAAAAATCCCCGATCCCTCCTTTGCACTTCAAAGTATTCAGATCGCCGAAAACGGCGATTCTGAATACTGTATATTTTTTTAAAAACCGGCGCCATTGGCAGCCGAGTAAACAGGAAGTGACGTCATGACAGAGAGAAGACTGGAACGAAGCCGTTTCCGGCTTCGTGCCAGTCTGTCTCTAGCCGCCGGAAGTGGCGGATCGTGGATTGGGTCTCCCGGTGGGACAGGAGGCTCGGTAAGAGCGGCGGGAGGAGGGGAGATGTCCCCCTCCCGCTCCTCCGGGATAACAACCGAGCGGCTTTTAGCTGCTGACTTTTGCAGCTGCTGACTTTTAATACCTGGCCACTTACCTGTCCCAGGGTCCAGCGATGTCGGCAGGGGACGCAGAGAACCCGCTCGGTTCTCGGCAGCTGCCGCCGCCATCCTAGGTGAGGGAATCAGGAAGTGAAGCGTTGCGGCTTCACTTCCCGGTTCCCTACTGCGCATGCGCGAGTCGCGCTGCGCATCGTAACTGGTCCCCGCTATCTCCTGGGAGCTGTGTGTTTCCCAGGAGACAGCGCGGACTGACAGGAAGAGGCGTAGACTCCCATGGGAGTCTATGCCGGAAGTGGGTGCAAATACCTGTCTTAGACAGGTATCTGCAAACCCCTCCCCCCTGAAAGGGGCCAAACGTGACACCGGAGGGGGGGAGGGTTCCGAAAAGCGGAAGTTCCATTTTTGTGTGGAACTCCGCTTTAAGGCGTCAGCATACCAAGACATTTTGGACAATTTTCATGCTCCCAACTTTGTGGGAACAGTTTGGAGATGGCTCCTTCCTGTTCCAACATGACTGCACACCAGTGCACAAAGCAAGGTCCATAAAGACATGGATGAGCGAGTTTGGGGTGGAGGAACTTGACTGGCCTGCACAGAGTCCTGACCTCAACCCGATAGAACACCATTGGGATGAATTAGAGCGGAGACTGCAAGCCAGGCCTTCTCATCCAACATCAGTGCCTGATTATACAAATGCTCTTCTGGAAGAATGGTCAAACATTCTCATAGACACACTCCTAAACCTTGTGGACGGCCTTCCCAGAAGAGTTGAAGCTGTTATAGCCGCAAAGGGTGGGCCAACTCAATATTGAACCCTACGGACTAAGACTGGGATGCCATTAAAGTTCATGTGCGTGTAAAGGCAGGTGTCCCAATACTTTTGGCAATATAGTGTCTCTGTAAATTGAGGGCACTATATAAGTACCTGTAATAAAATAATTAATGATTACATGTGACAATATAGTGTATATAATGTATCTCTTCATACAGAGCTGAAAAAAATAACTCAAAAAATCACTCAATGTAATATATTATAATAATGGGGGTCCAATAAGCTAAGAAAAACAACCTGAAGGTGATTAGCTGTACAAAAGACGTTTGACCTAAACCGATCGCCGATATCATCTACAAAAGAAAAGCTCCCTTCCCCGATCAGCGGGTCTCCAGACAGGACAAACGGTCGCTTTTTTCTCCACATCCCCAGAATGAAAAGCTCGGTCTTGCTGCTCCCTATGGGGAGATGTTCCCGCGTACAGAGAGAATAATAACGTCTCTCAGCGCTCCTTCCAGTTAACAATTGCGCTGTAACAGCGGGAATAAAAGCCCCGTAATGTAAGTCTATTTACAAGTCAAGAATAATGTAAGCCGAGGGCAGGCCGGGTGACGGGATCATCAAATTGCGCATTGTGGTTTTTGGTTTTGGAGAAAAGACGAGACAAAGTGATGCCACCGATGACCTTTCTGCTAATGTCTGTCTTCACACCGAGCCGGAAATCACAACATAGCAAGCAAATGAAAAGAGTTACGGGTTTTTTTTTTTTTTTTTTAGCCATTATCTTTCCAAAGTTAACATTTTTACTTGCGTTCTAAATAGGAGATGGAAGACGTGTCCTTTCTGTTGGTATGTCAGCCAGACAAGGTCATCTACAACGTTCTTCATACAGAAGAAGGGGACTTCATTATCGACAAACCTTTGGTGGCCATGCTTCTGTTTTGGGCCACTGATTTCGCCTGATGGGACAGACCTTTCGGAAAGATCCCAACAATATCGTCGGGGATCCACCCACCTGCTGCGTTGACAGCTGGCTTCACCTTTCAGCGTGCGGTTTAGACCAGCTAGCCATTTATAGGTGGCAAGGTGGGCACTGATGGGTGGTACTGTGGGCACTGATGGGTGGTACTGTGGGCACTGGTAGGTGGTGCTGGTGGGCACTGGTAGGTGGTGCTGGTGAGCACTGCTAGGTGGCACAAGTGGGCACAGAAGCCTCTGCAGAGGCTCTCCACGATCGGGACTGATGTCCCTCTCACAGCCGCCGGTGATCTGCTTTTTTTTTTTTCTCCTCACGCTACCAGCGCGAGGAGAAAAAATAGCCGAGTACCGGCTCTGTTTCCATCACATGATCAGCTGTCATTGGCTGACAGCTGATCACATGGTAAGGGGTTGGGTTCGACCCCTTACTCCGATCTGTGGTCAGCTGAGTCTCACAGACTCACTGATCACAGGGCGCGCAGGCCGCTGGAGCACGGGAGGACGTCTATGGACGCCCTCCCGGCAAATTAGGTCTGCGCTGCAGCCGGCTTTCGGCTATAGCGCGGACAGGAGGTGGTTGAAAAAAAACAGTTACATTTCCGGCACATGCTGGGCATGAAACTGTCACATTGGTTGTGCGCTGAACCAAACTGTCAAACCGGCCAATGGCTGGAGTCATAACTGATCACATGTGCAGCATCTTGGCAGTTGAAGATCAAACAGAGGCCAAGATGGCCGCTTCCTTGGCTGAAAACGATATCGGAGGGTTTACTTCCACTTTAAAAAGGCTTGTGAGCAAGGTGCGGCATGGAGTGGCGGGCAGTCAGCACAAAGAGTCTAAGGTTGGCCATACACGGTCGAATTTCGAAAGTTTTTTTTAATTTTTTTTTGAAAATAAGAAAATTTGTGCGTTTTGTGATCCGATGGCGCCACCATTGATTTCGAAATTTCGACTGACCAAGCCTTCAATTTCACCTCCTGTTGCTACAGAAAATAATTTTCGTGGCTGGGAATCTTCTTTTCTTTCCGTGAATTTTCTTTCTTGCACATGCGCATTCCTTTTTCGATTACATTTCTCGCGCGATTCTCCCATCATCAATCAGAAAATCGTTCGTTTTGCAAAAAATTCCCAACATGTCTGATTACTCAAATTCGATGGCCGCATGAAAATCGGCTGTTGCTGCAACCCCACAAATGGTGCCAAATACGAACGAAAATTCTTAGATAAGATTTTCTAAAGAAAATTCTTTCGAAATTCTTCGACCCCCATGTATGGCCTGCCTAAGTCAGGCAATAAAGTTGTATTGTAGAAAAGGTTCACATGCAGCTTATTCAGGCCCGGCAGGTAGGCACCCCCATCCGTGGGGCCATTTATGAACAGTGACAGCAGTAGATTTGAAGATGCGGAATGCTACCTTGTTGGTCCACACCCAAAGAAGGGATGGGCTTCCTGAAGACAGTAGACCTAGTCCCTGCACTGCCCCTACTCCACTGGAACCTTTCTCTACCTCTAAGCAGTGTCCCCATCAGACGGGAACCGGTCCCTACACTTTCCATTTACATAAAGTGTGCCAAACCTGGCAACTGGAGTCTTAAATGGAGTCCGCCTGACCCAAGATGCCAGCAAAGGTCACATGGAGTGCCAGCAATCAAGCAGACAGCTACCTGTGACCAGCAGGAAGTCATAGAGGAACCAAATTCCTCACAACTTCCTTCCCCTTCTGCATTGAGGCTTCAGTCGAGCGACACCTGCAGTAGAGAGTACAGGGTGGCACATTGACATGTAGAATCATCCCTAAAGAATGGGGAACCCACTCCTTCTATAGAGGGAGCAGAAGATGTGCCTCTGAGGGTACAAATAGATGAGAGGCAGAAGGGTTGGGTCAAGAGTGGTGCCGGATCTGAGTGATGTTTGGATACTTGGTGGTATTTCGGTATAACCGTGAAATAGGGGAGTAGTCCAATGGAGTGCTGGATTCCGGGGTGTGGGTTGGTGTCCCAAATGGGCATGTCATCTGACATGAAGGTTTTTTAAGTAGGTGGCTCCAATATACACATACACAGGGGCCATATTGGGCCCTTGTAAAAAAAAAAAGTAATTGTGTGTACAAAGGGGAGCGCCAGACCAATGTTAAAGCCAGGGCTGTCTTTAATATTGAGTTGACCCTGGGCAAAAATTTTCTTGGGCCAATCCAAATTCACTCATCAACTATTTACAAGCAGCACAGGCAGCTTCTTTTGGGGCCCCACAACAATGACTGGGCCCGGGGGAGCTGCCCCTTTTTGCCCTGCGTTAGATGGCCCTGGTTAAAGCCCCTCCCCTTCCTTCCACAACCCTCTCACCTATTCAGAAGTTCTTCAAAAATAAAAATACTTTGTGAAACTTTTTTTCTTTTTTTTTATACTTTCCTAACTTTGGTTTCTGTATCTATCCTTCACTGCCAGGAATGGCCTGTGTCTGCACCAACCATTCGGGCCTTTTCGCGACGTCATCGCTCTGCTCCACCACGAAAGGACCCTGTCACGCGTTAGCCAATAAGTCGTGGCCATTTCACCCTGGCAGTGACATAGACGCCCAAAAGACCCTCTTTCTCTGCAGTGGAAAAAAAAAAAAAGATAGAAGATTTAGGATCCGGCATGTCACTTGACCATGGATTTCAGTAATTCTTTAGGGATTAGAGTTTTTTTTTTTTTTTAATAGGTTTAATGGGGAAACGGGGCGGGGGGGGGGGAGTGCGAAGGGGGGAGGAATGTAGGCCTGAAGGTCAGCTTTAACCACTTGATCTCTGGAAAGTTTTACCCCCGTCATGACCAGGGCATTTTTTGCTATTTAGCACTGCGCTACTTTATCTGGTCATGCAATGCTGTACCCAGACTTTATTTAATTTTTTTTTTTTTTAAACAATAGATGTTTATTGAATTGTAGCGCTGGTAGATTTTAATCTACTGCTGATAGGTAAATCTAGTGGGTTACTTATTATAGGAAGTTATATTTGCCTCTGTTCCAGCTTGGCTGACGTTGCGTGTAGTTCCACATTGTGCCGGTGGGTGTTGTTGTCGCCATGGGCCAGTGTTGGAAAAGCAACGTGTTGAAGCGTATGAGTGCTCCTCTGTCCCGAAGATAACTCGATGGAAGTGGTCCTCCGAGTTGAATTCTGGGAGAGGGTATTTATTGGACAGACGCCATGTTCTGGGGTTCGTTTTCAGCGACCTGCTGGCCCTCCTGGCCGACAGGTATATGTTAGAGTACCACCTCGCGGTCCTCCGTTACGGAGGCCCGCGTCGCTGCGGCGTGTGGGTGGGCCCAGAAGCCTGTCTGGGGCCTACCACAGTAGCAGAGGAATGGTCCTGAGCTGTCTATCCAGAGTGAAGAAGCTGGACAACCGAGAAGATCCCAGGGGAGGAGCCGTCATGGAAGGATCATGCAGAGTGATGGTCTGGAGAGGGGCCTGGTGACTCGGTTGGAGGACATATCCTGAAGTAGTCTTACTGCATAGTACTGCCGGATTGGCTTAAAGGTTCAAGTACTGTGTCTGACATTCATCACAAACCAATATATCCTGTGGCAGAGGATCGTACGGGTTTTATTTCAAGCAAGTCTGTGGTATGTACTGGCTGCTAGACAAGTGAGAGAGGTCTATCCAGGCGGGCAAAGATTGAATCCCACAAGGGGAGCGCATTCAACTGCAAGTGTTCAATTACAAAGAATGTTCTGAAGAAATACTAAGGAAAGGTATTTGAGCTTCCCTGCAGCTTTCCTTCTGCCTCTTTCCTGCTACTTCCTTTATTTGTTCATTAAAGCATTGGAAAACCTACTCAAGTGTTTGGTGCTTATATCGTCCAGAGGTAAACTCAACTGAACCCTAGACCCGGTGTCGGTGAAACAGAGGTATCGAGAGTGAAGGTAACAAGCCCACTTTAAACTAGTTGTATTTTTTTTTTTTTTATTTGTAAAACCGTTTATCATTTTCCTTCCACTTCACAATTATGTGCCACATTGTGTTGGTCTGTCATATAAAATCCCAATAAAATACATTTATGTTTTTGGATGTAACATGACAAAATGTGGAAACTTTCAAGGGGTGTGAATACTTTTTCAAGGCACTGTAGGTGAAAACCCTCTGCACCTATCCTATCAACAAGCTCTTTTGCACTGGGGCAGAACTGATTGGTTTTGCTTGTGCTACTTCTCCTTCCCCTAGTCCGAGCTCTGCTGTACGGGGACTGATACCAAGTTAAATTTAGGTACTTGCTTCGTTCTTCGCAGGGTCCGGTTTGCTCCACAACCACAGGTGTACATTGTGTGGCAGATGGCGAACGTTAATGATGAATTCCACCCAGATTCCGACTCTGGGAAGATTTCCTCTACTAACCCAATCTTATCTGATTATCGGCAGAGGACTTGTTATGGCTGACACCTCGCTGGCATTATCCGTTCTGTACTCATGAAAAGTTCATTTCACTAGAAGATGGGAAGGGGGTGGGGGAATCTGTCCTTTTTGTAACCTGATATGCATAACTCATACATATTAGAGGCGATCGTCTCTCTGTGCCGTACCCGAGCAATAAATCTTGTACGAAACGAGGGAATAGTGTCCCTGCAGCCTGTCATGGCAATCTAGCTGTCCTTTTTTTTTTTTTTCAGTAGGAAGTTTGTAGCTCGGTATTAATCATGTCTTACAAAAAGATGAGCGCCACCGGCCTGAATAGGCAACGTGGTTTTGTTGTTCCTTTTGTTACGGAGTTTATAGATTACGGCTGAGTGTTCCAATCTGGGGTCGTCCATTGAGAAAAGAGAGGACTGGATATGACCCGGGGACAAAATCCAAATGATAACATAGAGATGGAGAAGGAAAGGAACTGCTCATGATCCAAAGCATACCACCTCATCAGTGAAGCATGGTGGTGGTAGTGTCATGGCGTGGGCATGTATGGCTGCCAATGGAACTGGTTCTCTTGTATTTATTGATGATGATGTGACTGCTGACAAAATGTATTTTTTATGAACATGCCGCTTGTTGTAGCGCCGCACTGTGAGACCACAGGCATTCCCAGGCCACCAATACAGTGCATCCGGAAAGTATTTACAGCGCTTCACTTTTTCCACATTTTGTTATGTTACAGCCTTATTCCAAAATGGATTAAGTTCATTATTTTCCTCAAAATTCTACAAACAATCCCCCATAATGACAACGTTAAAGAAGTTTGATTGAAATCTTTGCAAATTTATTAAAAATAAAAAACTTAAACAATCCCATGTACATAAGTATCACAGGCTCCTCCCATGTACATAAGTATCACAGGCTCCTCCCATGTACATAAGTATCACAGGCTCCTCCCATGTACATAAGTATCACAGCCTTTGCTCAATACTTTGGTGAAGCACATTTTGGCACCAATTACAGCCTTAAGTCTGACTTTGAGTATGATGCTACAAGCTTGGCACACCTATTTTTGTGCAGTTTCTCCCATTCTTGTTTACAGGAGCCTTTCAAGCTCCATCAGGTTGGATGGGGAGTGTCGGTGCACAGCCATTATCAGATCTCTCCAGAGATGTTCAATCGGGTTCAAGTCTGGGCTCTGCCTGGGCCACTCAAGGACATTCATAGAGTTGTCCTGTAGCCTCTCCTTTGTTATCTTGGTTGTGTACTTAGGGTTGTTGTCCTGTTTGAAGATGAACCTTCACCCAAGTCTGAGGTCCAGAGCACTCTGGAGCAGGTTTTCATCAAGGATGTCTCTGTATATTGCTGCATTCATCTTTCCCTCAATCCTGAATAGTCTCCCAGTTCCTGCCACTGAAAAATATTCCCACAGCATGATGCTGCCACCACCATGCTTCACTGTAGGGATGGTATTGGCCAGGTGATGAGGGGTGCCTGGTTTCCTCCAGACATGACGCTTGCCATTCAGGCCAAAGAGTTCAATCTTTGTTTCATCAGACCAGAGCATTTTGTTTCTGATGGTCTGAGAAACCTTCAGGTGCCTTTTGGCAAACTCCAGGCGGGCTGTCATGTGCCTTTTACTGAGGAGTGGCTTCCGTCTGGCCACTCTACCATACAGGCCTGATTGGTGGAGTGCTGCAGAGATGGTTGTTCTTCTGGAAGGTTCTCCTCTCTCCACAGAACCATCAGGTTCTTGGTCACCTCCCTGACTAAGGCCCTTCTCCCCCGATCGCTCAGTTTGGCCGGTCAGCCCCCTCTCTAAATAGTTCTGGTGATTCCAAACTTCTTCCATTTATGGATGATGGACCTTCAATGCTGCAGAAATGTTTCTGTACCCTTCCCTGGATCTGTGCCTCCATACAATCCTGTCTCGGAGGTCTACAGACAATTCCTTGGACTTCATGGCTTGGTTTGTGCTCTGACATGCATTGCTAACTGTGGGACCTTATATAGACAGGTGTGTGCCTTTCCAAACCAGGTCCAATTAACTGAATTTACCACAGGTGGACTCCAATCAAGTTGTAGAAACATCTCAAGGATGATCAGTGGAAACGGGATGCACCTGAGCTCAATTTTGAGTGTCATGGCAAAGGCTATAATACTTATGTACATGGGATTTTTTTGTTTTTTATTTTTAATAAATTTGCAAGGATTTCAAACAAACTTCTTTCACGTTGTCATTATGGGGGATTGTTTGTAGAATTTTGAGGAAAATAATGAATTTAATCCATTTTGGAATAAGGCTGTAACATAACAAAATGTGTAAAAAGTGAATACTTTCCAGATGCACTGTATATGAATGTTAAAGCTGAACTAAACTGTATCTGAGCACCACAGACTGAAAACAGTATTTAATTATTTTTTTTTTTCTAATAATCAAAACAAACTCCTCCAGCCATGCTTTATTTTTTTGAGAAATCGCTTTGAAAAACACCCCCCTAGCATTTCTAGCTGCGGCCATCTTGAGTTAGGGCAGATGATTCGTGCATACATTTACTTCCTGGAATCCATCTGCCCTTAGTTCAGGCATGCAGCCAGGAGGGTGTGCTTAGCTGAGAAAGCCCCTCCTCCCCTGAACACACCTGAGATGTACATCATTTGGCCTAGGCCAGAAACCAGGAAGCAGCTGAAGAATTGTAGGAAGAGAGTTAAATTCCTCTTTAAATATGGGCTGTATGACACCAACACTATCCTTCTGAGTCTACTGACCAACACACCTTAGTGCAGGGGTAGGAAGCCTTCACACTCCATTTGCGGTAAAGCTTCAAATCCCTTCACTCCTCTGCCTCTAGGAACGATGTCTGTGGCTATCAGAATCTTGCATTGCCTCATGGCAATTGTAGTTCCACAACAGTTGGAGCATTGAGGTTGCCTACCCTTGCCTTAGTGGCACCAACTTCTTTCCAGATTCATCTCTGTGATAATGTTCCTATTCTCATGTTTGAGCTTCTTCACTATTGCTTTGATAAAGACCGGGGGTCAGCAACCCTTCGATTGCGATCTACCGGTCGATCGTGGACAGGCCCTTTGCTTACATGCAAGTGTGGGACGATGAACGCCTCTGCTGCTTATGCTCATCAGTCTGCTGCTTCTCCTTTCACTGTCCAGTCTCAATGAAGAGGAGGGACCTGTAGGTCTTATTTACTGTAACTGCAGCAGAGAAAAAGCAGATCCATTCTTCCAGCTAGAACTGTGCTGTGTGGTAGAGCTGTGTAACTCTCAGGCCTGGAAGGACATAAATAATATGGCAAGAAAATAGATCTCATGGTATCTACAGCCGTGGCCAAACGTTTTGAGAATTACATAAATATTCATTTTCACAAGTCTGCTGTTTCTGTGTTTTCAAATCTTTTAGTCAGATCTTACTATGGTATACTGAAGTATAATTACAAACATTTCATAAGTGGCAAAGGCTTTTATTGACAATGACATGAAGTTTATGCAGTCAATATTTGCAGTGTTGACCCTTCTTTTTCAAGACCTCTGCAATTCACCCGGGCATGCTGTCAATCAACTTCTGGGCCACATCCTGACTGATGGCTGCCCGCCATTCTTGCATAATCAATGCTTGGAGTTTATCAGAATTTGTGGGTTTTTCTGTTCACCCGCCTCTTGAGGATTGACCACAAGTTCCCAGTGGGATTAAGGTCTGGGGAGTTTCCTGGCCATGGACCAAAAATTTCCATGTTGTGTTCCCCAAGCCACTTATCACTTTTGCCTTATGGCAAGGTGCTCCATCATGCTGGAAAAGGCATTGTTCCTCACCAAACTGTTCTTGGATGGTTGGGAGAAGTTCCTCTCGGAGGATGTTTTTCTACCATTCTTTATTCATGGCTGTGTTCTTAGGGAGAATTGTGAGTGAGCCCACTGCACTGGCTGAGAAGCAAACCCACACGTGAATGTTCTCAGGATGCTTTACTGTTGGCATGAAACGGGACTGATGGTAGCGCTCACCTTCTCTTCTCCGGACAAGGTTTTTTTCCGGATGCCCCAAACAATGGGAAAGGATATTCATCAGAGAAAATAACTTTCCCTCGGTCCTCGGCAGTTCAATCCCTGTACCTTTTGCAGAATATCAGTCTGTCCCTGATGTTTTTCCTGGAGAGAAGTGGCTTCTTTGCTGCCCATCTTGACATTAGACCATCCTCCAAAAGTCTTCTCCTTACTGTGTGTGCCGATGGACTTACACCTGCCTGCTGCCATTCCTGAGCAAGCTCTGCACTGGTGGTGCCACCGATCCCCCAGCTGAATCAACTGTAGGAGACCATCCTGGACTTTCTTGGGCACCCTGAAGCCTTCTTCACAAATGCAGTGGAAATGTTTTTTTATGGGATTAAGTTCATTTTCATGGCAAAGAGGGACTTTGCAATTAATTGCAATTCATCTGATAAATCCACACACTTTGAGTAGCCTTATTCCTATCAACAAATCTCTGTATCAATTAACACACTTCCATGTGTATTCTTAATATAGAGGGCAGTATCAGGGATTAAGGATGGGCTTAGGCGGGTTCGCCTAAACACGACTGAGCAGTAATGGCTAGGAGGGATGGGGTGGACATGAAGCTTTTGTTCCAACAGGGAGTCGGGTAGTTCAAGATCCAAGATCACTTTGACCTGGGTCCTGAATATCTTGCCAATAAGGTCTAAGCTTGGGGTATTCCCACCAAATATGTAGGAATGTTCTCCCGCAGCCCCTCCAGCAAGCATCAGTTAGTGTTGGATAATTCCTAGAAAGTTTGGAGGGGACCCTATACCAGCGAGTCAGTAATTTGAACCCACTCTCTTGCATTTTCGTATTTACAGAGCTGGAATGTGTAAAGCGATAAAGATGGTCAAGTTGTAGTTTGGTAAATTCGTGTTGCAGGTCTCTTTCCCACTCTCTTATGTATAGGGGTTTCCTCTTCAGCTCCAACGACCGCAGAATCCCATGTAGATATAGAGTGCAGGATCACTGAGGTGGACATACAGAGCTTCTCAAAGGGAGTAGCAAAAGAGGGGGATCGAATGGGCTGAGGCAAACTGCTAATGAAATGTCGGAGCTGTCTATAGCACCATTCATCCATTAGAAAGCAGCCATATTGGTCCCTGAGAGCATCCAGGGATAGCAACCCCTGGTCTTGAACAAACCTGACACGCGTCTCCCCATCAAAAGCCCAGGAGCGAGAGAAGGATAGGTGTTCCCCCGGCATAAACCAGGGGAAGCCCCCCAAAGGACCTTAAGGGTGTGGGCAGTAACAGGGGAGGTATACTCAGACAACCCCCTAAGCTCCCTGGTTAACCAGGACACCCAAGCCAAGTTCCGACCCACCAGGAATTTTTCCAGAGGAACCCACAGTTTAGCTGTTACCCCATGATGCCAGTCCAATATCCGCTGTATGACAATGGCCTTGCAATATTTGTGAATGACAGCCACATCCATGCCTCCCTTCCACTTAGATCGCTGCAGGGTACGAAGGACCAAACGTGGGCCCCGTCCATGCCCTATATATTTCAAAAACAGTCTGTTAAGGGTCTAGAAGAAGGATCTGTGTAAGGAAGAGGACACCATTTGCAAGTAAAAAATAATCCTTGGTAGCACATTCATTTTTAGAACACTACTCGGCCCATCCACGAGAATGTCGCCCTGTCCCATTTTTGTAGGTCCGCCCTTATGGTGGAGAGCAATGGGGTATAATTAGAGGTATAGAGTTGAGAACAATGAGGTGGAAGGTGGATACCCAAGTATTTCAAGGAGGATTGTAGCCGTGTTCATAGGTCCCCAGAGATATTCAGGTAGGATTGTTGATTATTGTATTTAATTTTAAAATTAGATATCTCATTAAAGTCCCGCAACTTTGCCATGGCATTGGGAAAGGAAATGAGCAGATCCAAAATATAAAACAAAACATCATCTGCATAAGCGGATAATTTGTGCTCCACAGACCCTACACACAACCACTTAATATTGGGATTTAAGCGTATCCTATTAAGCATAGGTTCAAGGGTGAGTGGAAATATGAGGGGGAAAAGTGGAAATCCCTGCCTCGTTCCATTTACAGATGGGGAACGAGTCAGAAAGTACTCCATTCACTCTAACTTGGGCCGCTGGGGAACCATAAAGTGATGCCATCCAGGCGAGCATGTTGGGGCTAAGGCCTAATTTAGTCAGAACCGCCCAGAGGATTATCCAGTCCACCCTGTCAAATGCTTTTTCAACATCTGTGGAGAGTAAGAGACAGGGCGGTTGGCTGGTCTGTAGTCGGGCCAAATGGATCAACGGGCTGGCATGGTTGTAATTATCCCTGTCTTCTTTCCCCGTAATAAAACCCATCTGGTCCCAGTGAATAACTGTGGGCAATGTAGCAAAGTCTTTTACCTCTTTTGGTCTAATGAGAACCTCCAATGCCAGAGATAGCTGACATCCTTCAATATGTGGTGGGTTGTGAGGCATAGTGGGTGCAAAGATGGTGAAAGTCATTGGGCACCAGACACTTCTTGGATGTAAAAGAGGTTTTATTTCTTTCGACAGTCCTTTTTATATATTTTGGGGGAAAGAGGGTTAGGGCCAGGACACCCCTAGATAGTTGCAAACTCAATTGCTCCTTGTAGTTCTTCAATACTGAGCTCCCGGTCTCTCACTAGACCCACTGATTCACTGACTATGAATCCCCTTGAGCTCCTCCAAGGTTGGCGGTGGCATCTCCCTCAAGCGTCACCCCGCTTCTCTGCTGGGTCCCTAGCTTGGCACTCCAGATACTCCTCAAGCTTCACCCCTGCTAACTGGTGAGGTCCCTGGCTCTGCAAGTGTCTCCTCCGCTGGTTGGGTCACTGACTTGATCACTGCCTGAAGTTTCCCGATTCTCCACTGTGCCCTTCTGTGAGAATATGGTTCTGGGAATTGCTTCCGTTACTCACTGTGGTCCCTGGTAAAGGCGATTGGCCTCTTCCTGACGACAGGTTCCCTTCTACCTCCGACCACTGACAGGTTCTCCGGGCCGAGAGAACCGTCACTTTTGGTTGGACTGCGAGCCACAGTCCCAACCCTGCACTGCCTTCTTACTTCTGGATAGGCCCTCACACAGCCTGGCAGCTAGATGCCCCCGGGATAGGCCCAATCTCCGGCCTAGCAGCCCGGGGCAGATGACACGTCCACCCAGAGTGGCACAGAACAGATATCACCTGACCTCATCCGAATATATAGGCTCTCCCAGCAGGCCAAGGGATTAAAGAAAACCCCTGCCCATTGGTTGGGACACCCACATATCAATAACGATGCATACTAGCTCATTATGCCTTTTGTCTTGCAGGGTTTGTTTGTTTTTTTTTCTTGTGTTTTTTGTTTTGTTTTGTTTTTTCAGAGGTTTACAACAACTTTAAGTGAACCTGTGCGTAAAGAAAACTTTCTTTCCCTGTTAGAGCCCTTTCACACTGGGGCGGTTTGCAGGCGCTATTGCGCTAATAATAGCGCCTGCAAACCGACCCGAAACAGCCGCTGCTTTCATTCCAGTGTGAAAGCCCCGGGGGGCTTTCACACTGGAGCGATGCGCTGGCAGGACGGTAAAAAAAGTCCTGCCAGCAGCATCTTCGGAGCGGTGAAGGAGCGGAGTGTATACCGCTCCTTTACCGCTCCTGCCCATTGAAATCAATGGGATGGCGCGGCTATACCACCGGCAAAGCGCCTCTGCAGAGGCGCTTTGCGGTGGTTTTAACCCTTTCTCGGCCGCTAGCAGGGGGGTAAAACCGCCCCGCTAGCGCGCGCATACCGACGGTAAAGTGCCGCTTACAATAGTGGCGCTTTACCGCCGACAACGCCCCCGCCCCAGTGTGAAAGGACCCTAACTAACTTTAAATATACAGAACTAGTCAGAACTCCTTCATCTTTTTCCAGGTCAGGGCCTCAATGTCGTGTAGTAAATAGAGCATCCTGACAGCCAGGCATCTTGCATTTTTCAGAAGGAGCGGTCATCTTCTCTAACAGGTTTCCTCTAAGAAGTGGAAGAAAGCGACCCTCCCGCGCCGATGCAGCACGTACATTTGTGTCAATTATTCAGAGTTTCTGTTTCACACGCAGACCGTAAAAGTGGTTTATACCTTCTCTGCTGACAAGGAAAACTGCGAGCTGAACATCAATTGATTTCTCAAGTCCAAGCTCGGTGTAACTACATTACTGCCAGATAAATCCCCAACTTCCCCGCAGTTGGGAAAATAAACACTCCATCACTGCTTCACCTCCACTTTTTTTGTTTTCTTTAGGAGAAAATTCCGGCTTGAACAAAAAACTTTTCCTTTAGCTCCAAACGGCAGAGCTGATTAGATGTCTACGGCTCCTCTCACACCCGGCTGGTGCATTGCGGTGCGATATTTCATGCGCTAACGTGTGTTAAGGAAGCTCATTTGTTTTGTTTGGACTGCCAGAGCGAGGATGTGAATCTTAGTTTTTTTTTTCCTCTTTAACTGCTTCAATACTGGGCACTTTTACCCCCTTTCAGCCCAGGCCAAGAATGAAAATTGCGCGGTCATGCAACACCGTACCCAAATGAAATTTGTAGAATTTGTTTCACACAAATAGAGATTTCTTTTGGTGGTATTTAATCACAGCTGGGTTTTTTATTTTTCTGCTAAAAAAAAAAATGTCAAAAGACCGGAAAGTTTGAAAAACATTTTTTTTCTTAGTTTCTGTCAAAAAATGTTGTAAATAAGAAATGTTTCTCCTTTAATGATGTGCGCTGATAAGGCTTCACTGATAGACACTGATGAGGTGGCGTTGATGAGGAGGCACTAATGCCGCACTGATAGGCAGAATTTATGGGCAATTACAGGCAGCACTGATGAGGAGGCACTAATATGCCGCACTGATGGGCACAGATAGGAGGCACTCATGGGCACTGAAAGGCAGCACTGACTTGCGTTACTAATGGCCATAGATTGGAATCACTTCTGGGCACTGATTGGCATCACTAATGGGCACAAATTGGAATCACTTCTAGGCACAGATTGGCATCACTCCTGGGCACTGATTGGCATCACTAATGGGCACAAATTGGAATCACTTCTAGGCACAGATTGGCATCACTTCTGGGCACTGATTGGCATCACTTCTGGGCACTGATTGGCATCACTAATGGGCACAAATTGGAATCACTTCTAAGCACAGATTGGCATCACTGCTGGGCACTGTTGGGGCTGCACTGATAATCAGTGCCCTGATTATCTATACAGGTTCTATCTGTGAGGAGATGCCGCCGATCTTCTTTTCTCTGCTCAAACGCTGTCGGTGTGAGGCGAGGAGAGCCGATTACTGGCACTTCTGCGTTTACATGTGAATCAACTGTGATTGGACACAGCGGATTACATGGGCAAAAAGCCGCTTCATTGGCTCTTTACTGAGATTGGGGTCACGCCGTGTGCCAGGGACACAGCGCATCCGCGATCGCCATTGCTGCGGGAGCGTGAGCGCGGTGAGACTGGGGTGACGTCATGTGACGTCATCCCAGAACGAAAGAGGAGCTAGAGAGGTAGTTAATGCAGTGTATCCCAATGCTTAGAGAGGTCCATCTAGGAGTTGTGATGTGCTGAAACGTGTGCATTAAAGACCACGCCTTTTCTTGCACTTTTTGTTTACATGTAGCAATTAGTTTTGGTTTTTTTTTGCTAGAAAATTACTTAGAAACCCTCAAACATTATACATTTTGTAAAGCAGAGGTCCTATAGAATAAATGAGTGGGTTTTGCAATTTTTTATGTCACGCGGTATTTACATAGCGGTTTTCCCCAATTTTTGGGGGGAAAAAAAAACACTTTTTAAAAATTGAATGCAAAAAAAAAAAAAACACAATAAGTCACCTCATTTTTTTTGTAAAACAGATGATGATGCTACGCTGAGTAAATAGATACCAAACATGCCACGCTTTAAAATTGCGCACGCCAGTGCAATGGTGATAAACAACGTAAATTTTACTATCCATAGGCGATGCTTTAAGCTAGAATTACTGCCCATGATCTGATGTTCACGGTGATACACTAGAAGCTAGTTGTTAAGGAGCGGGGCCGGGGAAGCCGGCTGCGGCGTCCTTAACAAACGATGAGTCAACAGCTGTCAATGGGTTTCCCCCGCTGTCAGCTGAGAAAAAAAAACAAAAAAAAAAAAACATTGCTGGTAAAAAAAAAAAAAAAAAAGTGAATGGTCCTCCCCCAGTCCATACTAGGCCCTTCGTGTCTGGTATGGATTTTAACCCCTTCCCGCCGACCGTACGCAGATATGCGTACTCGGCTTTCCGGGGTTATACCGGGATGATGCCTGCAGCTGCAGGCATCATCCCGGTACCGTTGTTTACAGTGGGCGATCGGCTACCCGTGTATAACAACCGATGCGGCTAAAAGCCGCTCGGTTGTTATACCGGAGGAGCGGGAGGGGACACCCCCCCCTCCCGCCGCCTCCCGCCGCTGTTACCGGGCCTCCCGTGCGATCGGGAGGCCCAGTGTCCATTCGGCTGCCTTCGGTGGCTGGGGGCGGGCTGGAACGAAGCTGTGAGTGGCTTCGTTCCAGCTTTCTCAATGTAAACGCGGAAGCGACGTCATGACGTCACTTCCCGTTTACTCGGCTGCCAATGGCGCCAAATTTAAAAAAGTACAAAGTATTCAGAATCGCCGTTTTCGGCGATCTGAATACTTTGAAGTGTAAAGGAGGGATGGGGGGTCTTTTAGACCCCCCATCCCTCCATAAAGAGTACCTGTCACCACCTATTACTGTCACAAGGGATGTTTACATTCCTTGTGACAGCAATAAAAGTAAAAAAAAAAAAAAAAAATTAAATTAGTAAAAAAAAAAAAAAAATTTTTTTAAAGTGCCCCTGTCCCCACGAGCTCGCGCAGCGAAGAAAACGCATACGGAAGTCGCGCCCGCATATGTAAACGGTGTTCAAACCACACATGTGAGGTATCGCCGCGATCGTCAGAGCGAGAGCAATAATTCTAGCCCTAGACCTCCTCTGTAGCTCAAACCTGGTAACCGTAAAAAATGTTTAAAGCGTCGCCTATGGAAATTCATAGGTACCGTAGTTTGTCGCCATTCCACGAGTGCGTGCAATTATAAAGGGTGACATGTTTGGTATCTATTTACTCGGCGTAACATCATCTTTCACATTATACAAAAAAATTGGGGTAACTTTACTGTTTGGATTTTTTTTAATTCATGAAAGTGTCACTTTTCCAAAAATTTGCGTTTAAAACACCGCTGCACAAATACCGTGTGATAAAAAATATTGCAACAATCGCCATTTTATTCTCTAGATTCTCTGCTAAAAAAATATATATATAATGTTTGGGAACTCTAAGTAATTTTCTAGCAAAAAATACAGATTTTAACTTGTAAACACCAAATTTCAAAAATAGGCTTAGTCATGAAAGGGTTAAGGGGAACCCCACGGGGGACAGGGGCACGTTACAATTTCTTTTTCATTCTTAATTTATTTGATTTTATTTATTTTTACACTGTTGCTTTAAATTATTTTTTTTAATCACTTTTATTGCTGTCACAAGGAATGTAAACAGTCCTCTTCCACTGCTTGCAATAGCAATTGAGCGATCCTATGGCTATTACGAGACAGCCGGCAATCAGCTCTAAAAAACAGTACCAGCTGCAGGCATCATCCAGGTACAACCACTTGAAGTAAAATGGCGTACTAGGTACGTGATTTGGTGGCAAGTGGTTAAAATCAGTGTCGCCCCCCCAACGCGATTGCGACACGGTAACACGGCAATTAGAGATTTAAGTCAGGTGTGAGAAGGCAACACTGTGCCCGGTGATATCTTTGACATCTCCCATGTTGTTCAGGTAGATCTCCACCTCTTGAAGGTTGCCTACTTCTACTTTAGAAGGAGAACAATCAGTTTTGCTCCGTTCACACAGAACTCATTTATCAATTTTTTTTTTTTTTTTTTTTTTATAAAAACACACTCTATAGTGTTTTCTTTGTTTTGTTTTAATTTTCATAGAAAGAACAGTTATTTCTTTAAAAAATGCATTGAGGTTTTCTTATATGGCCAGCATAGGTGTACCGACTTTTGTTATAAATTTGTCCAGATTGTACGTGTCTACAGACAACCCTACAGATCATGGATCATGATTGCTTAGAATCACAAATTACCACGTTCTTAGGCAGATTGGGGAATCGGAAATTCTGGTTGGATTGTTATTCTATTCTATAATATGGGTTTGCCCTTATCTCCTTTTAATGTTTTTTACTTTTTTTTTTTTTGCTTTTCTTATGTGGTATCATCATTACATTTTATATCTTGTTTACACAACCTCACCCCCCTCATTCTATAGCCTTGACTTATGACATTACCCTCCATTTCTGCCTCCTATGACCTCTTCTATCTGACTTCATGACATGTTTTGGAAAGATCATTCAATTCAGTCTTTTTCCTGTATGTGCTTTATGTCAGCTCTATGCTATGTGTTCATTCTGCTTTGTAATACCTTTGAACTTCTGGAGCAGAATGATCCATGGCGGAGTTGATGGAGATTGTGTATCACAATCAGTTTGTCAGAAGTTTTCCAATCTCTGTTCAATGTGAGTTCCTACCAAAGACAATCCCTTCACATCAAGGTAAGGCAAGGGAACAGTTTTTTGCCACCAGTAGTTCTGTGCTGTTGTGCACGAATTGCAGGTGCTTTTATGGTTTTGTTAGGTTTCATTCAATTTTATTTTTTTTTAATGGGTAAAGTCTGTCTACTTCTGAAATAGAAGAACGAGCACATCAATATTTGAGCAAAGATTGTGGCTCTGAGCATAAGAACTGGGCCTTGTCTGCTGGAGACCAGAGTTCAAATCCAAGTGCAGGGCTTTGGTGTTCCAGATTCTGTATGTTGTCTTTCATGTGAGGCATCCCACCAGCAAAGTGTGCCATGATGGAGTTACAGCTCAAAGCATCCTGGAGAGATGTACCAAAAAAGCAATAATTTTTTTTAAAAAGTTCACTGACCTTATATTTAGTGGCCTAGTTTCTGCAGCGATTGAGTTTATCAGCTTAACTCAATCACTCGGGGTCTACAGTGCTTTAATTGGCTCAAACTGGAGGGCTACAGCACTTACTTGGGGGTTTCAATCCTTTCATAGGTTCACACTACAGGTCTACAGTGCTTTCATTGTTCACACACGGGGCTACAACACACCTTTCAAGGTTCACACTTGGGGGCTTCAATGCTTTCACACTTGGGGTCTACAGTGCTTTCATGGTTTTGCACTTGGGCTCTACAGTGCTTTTAAGGTTTTGCACTTGGGGGTCTACAGCTCTTTCATGGGTTTGCACTTGGAGGGCTTCAACACTTTCATGGTTTTGCATTTGGGGTCTACAGCATTTTCAAGGTTATGCACTCGGGGTCTACAATGCTTTTGTGGGTTTGTACTCCGGGGCTTCAACACTTTCATGGTTTTTCACTTGGGGTTTACAGCGTTTTCAAGGTTTCACACTTGGGGTCTACAGAGCTTTCATGGCTTTGCACTCGGGGTCTACAGCGCTTTCATGGCTTTGCACTCGGGGTCTACAGCGCTTTCATGGCTTCGCACTCGGGGTCTACAGCGCTTTCATGGCTTCGCACTCGGGGTCTACAGCGCTTTCATGGCTTCGCACTCGGGGTCTACAGCGCTTTCATGGCTTCGCACTTGGGGTCTACAGCGCTTTCATGGCTTCGCACTCGGGGTCTACAGCGCTTTCATGGCTTCGCACTCGGGGTCTACAGCGCTTTCATGGCTTCGCACTCAGGGTCTACAGTGCTCTCACTCTTCAGATCTACAGCACCTTCTTCAGTTCACCAATCAGGGTCTACAATACCTTCATGGATCTGAACCCAGGTCTACGTGGCACCCTTGACTGTGCTCCTATTCTTTGAGCCACTTGTTGCTGCCTGAGCGATTGTATGTTAGTTTTCCTAATTCAGGAGGAAATAAAAACCATAAAGAAGTAAAAATATAGATACAAGCATAGGGATTCAAACTTGCATCTCAACAGACAGTACTGAAGTCCTGGTCAATTGCTTAACCCCTGAGCTATTAAGTCTTATGATGAGAAAGCTGGCAAATCATGATTTAGTAACGAAATGTATTCAGGGGAAAAAAAAAAAACAAAGTTGTACATTTATTAAATGTACGTGTAGGGATTCAAACCCACTGCTCCACACACAGCACTGGAGTATAGGTTGATTGCATAACCCCTGAGCCATTTGTATTTGTGAGCTACTTACTGGTGAAACGTGTTTTAGTACGTAAAATGTGTTCAGGGACAAATTCAAAAAGTTGATGGAGATTTGAACCTTTGCTTCTAACCTTCAGAAATTCAGCTGGTTGACTACTAAACCCCTGAGCCAGCCAGACTTTTGAGTTACTAATGCAGTAAAGGAAAGCTTAGTAAATAAAATATAATTAAAGACATGCACAAATTAAAAAACCTGAGGATTTGAACTTGTAACAAAGATCTTTGGAAAGCTTGTTGTTATGCCTATGAGCTAGCCAGAATTGCAGAAATCGAGATATCCACAAAATTAAATCAAGACTTGGTAAGCGAAATGTGATCAGGGATCCCACAAATTTAAGAAAGGTTCATCTGAGATTCAAACCTACAAATCTATAAGCTAGGTGTGAACATGGCTGAGTACCAAACCCCTAAGCCATCCAAACCCGTTTTAAGTAAGTGAAACATGATCAAGGACACACACAAATAACAAAACTCAAGATTCAAGATTCAAACTTACAACACAGAAATCTCTAATCACTGAGCCACTGAGCCAGCCAGAACTTCAAGCTTAATTTAGTATCAATAAGACTTAGTAAGAGAAAGATGATCAGGAACACCCACACATTCAAAAATAAAAGCATGAGATTTGGAACCCTCAATTGTAAGGGTACTGGGATAAAGATGATGGGATGCCAAACCTCTAGCCTATCCTACTCTTTGAGCTTGTTGTGTAGTAAATTAATAATTAGTAAGTGAAACATGATCAGGGAAATGCACAAATTGAAAAAAAGTTCAAGATTTGAACCTGCAATTCTAAGAATCCTCTGATAGCATTAACAAGCTGTTAAACCCTTGAGCCAACCAGAACATTCAAGCCCTGCTCAGAAAATCAAGACTTAGTAAGTGAAATACGATTGGGACACTCACAAACTAAAAAATTTGAGGTATGAACTTATACTATACTTTGCTGGGATGGATTAGAACCCAGATCTTATGGTCCGCTTGACAGTGCTCCTACACATTGAGCCACTTGCTGCTGCTTGAGTAGCTGTGCGTTAGTTTTCCTATTTCAGGAGAAAAAAATACATAGAGAAGTAAAACCAAAGACACAAGAGTAGGGACTCAAACCTGCCAAGCAATGGACAGCACTGAAGTCCTAGTCAACTAGCTTAACCCCCTGAGCTATTAGGTCTTGTGAGCAACAAACTGGCAAACCATGATTTAGTAAGTGATATTTAATAAGGCAAAAAACATAAGGTTGTAAAAATATAAAAGCAAAAGTAGGGATTCAAACCTGCAGCTCCAAATACAGCAGTGAAGTAGAGGTTACGTGCTTAACCCCTGAGCCATTTATGCTTGTGGGCTACTGAATGGTGAACCATGAAATGTGAAATGTATTCAGGTACAAATTCAAAATGTTGAATCAGATTTGAACCTTTGCCTCAGGTGACTCAAAGATATACCTATGACCTAACCGGGACAATGACACAAATAAATAAGATTCAAACTTACAACACAGAAATCTCTGTTTGGTAGCTAGCTACAAAACCCCTGAGCCAGCCAGAACTTTGTGCTTGTAGATACTAAATTGAGACTTAGATAAATATAATCAGGAACACCCACCCATTCAAAAAGAAAGCATGAGATTTGAACTCTTAAGTGTAAGAGTACAGGTATAAAGATGGGTGGATGCTCAACCTCCAGACTATCATGCCTTGCAAGCTGGCAAGGTGGTAAATGAGGACTTAGTAAGCAAAATATGATTGGGCCACTTACAAATTAAATTAGAAAAGTTGAGATTTGAACCTATAACTGTAACATTGCTGGGGTGACGATGGGTGGACACTAACCCCTAAGCTACCCAAACCTTTCAGTGACATGGCACTAAATCAAGACTTAGTAAGTAAAATCTGATCAGGTAAATGCATAAATTAAACAAGAAAGCATAAAATTCGAACCAATAATGCTAAGAGAGCTGAGATGAAAATAGGTAGATACTAAACCTCTAAACTATTCAGACCTTTGAGCTGCTCAACAGTAAATCAAGACCTAATTTGTGATATATGATCAGGAAAATGCGCACAATAAAAAATTCCTAAGTACTTCTTGCAATTAAAACTTGATAACGATAACGCTAAGAGTGCTGAGATGAAAATAGGTAGCTACTAAACCCCTAAACTATACTTGGAGCTTGCAGCTCAAGAAATCAGAACTCGATAAGAGAACTATGACAAGGAAATCTACAAATTAAAAAAATTCCTAGTTCTAACCTTCAACTCTGAAAATGCCAAGAGGGATGTCTATCTACTAATATAGATACAAGTGTAGGGATTCAAACCTGCAGTTTGAATCCAGCATTCAGTACTGAAGGCCTGGCCAGTTGTTCAACCCCTAAGCTATCAGGACTTGTGGTCAGAAAGCTGGCAAACCATGAATTAGTAAATTTAATTTATTCAGAGAAAAAAAAACCCATAAATTTGTTAATGTATTAAATGCACGTGTAGATATTAAAACCCGCAGCTCCACAGACACCACTGGTGTATAGGTTGATTCTATAACCACTGAGCCATTCGTGTTTGTGAGCTACTTGCTGGTAAAAGGTGATTTAGTACGTAAAATGTGTTCAGGGACAAATTCAAAAAGTTGAAGGAGATTTGAACCTTTGCTGATAACCTTCAGAAACTCTGCTGGTTGACTACTAAACCCCTGTGCCAGCCAGACTTTTGAGTTACCAACGCAGTAAAGGAAACCTTAGTAAATAAAGTATAATCAAAGACATGCACACATTAAAGATTTGAACCTGCAATGCTAAGAATCCTCTGATAGCATTAACAAGCTGTTAAACCCTTGAGCCAACCAGAACTTTCAAGCCCTGTTTAGAAAATCAAGACTTAGTAGGGGAAATATGATCACCACACTCACAAAGTTAATTAGAAAAGTTGCAATATGACGTAATACTATAACGTTGCAGGGATGAGATTAGAACCCAGCTCTCATGGTCCCCTTGACAGTGCTCCTATACATTGAGCCACTTGCTGCTGCTTGATTATTTCTCTGTTAGTTTTCCTATTTCAGGAGAAAAAAAACATAAAGAAGTAAAAATATAGACACAAGAGTAGGGACCCAAACCTGCCAAGCAATGGACTGCACTGAAGTCCTGGTGAACTAGCTTAACCCCTGAGCTATTAGGTGTTGTGAACAACAAGCTGTCAAACCATGATTTAGTAAGTGAGATTTATTTAGGGAACAAAACATAAGGTTGTAAAAATATAAAAGCAAAAGTAGGGACTCAAACCTGCAGCTCTAAATACAGCAGTGAAGTAGTAGGTTAAGTGCTTAACCCCTGAGCCATTTATGCTTGTGGGCTACAAAATGGTGAACCATCATGTAGTATGTGAAATGTATTCAGGGACAAATTCAAAATGTTCAATCAGATTTGAACCTTTACCTCTAGCCTTCTATGATCTAGCTGGCTGGCTACTAAACCCCTAAGCCAACCAGACCTTTATGTTACCATAGCAGTAAATGAAGGCTTAGTAAATAAAAGATAATTAAAGACATGCACAAAATGTAAAAAATCCTAATGATTTGAACTTGTAACACTTGTAAAATTAAATTAGAAAAGTTTGAACCTATAACTGTAACGTTGCTGGGATGAAGATGAGTGGACACTAACTCTTAAGCTACCCATAACTTTCACTGACACGGCAGTAAATCAAGACTTAGTAAGTGAAATCTGATCAGGTAAATGCATCAATTAAACAAGAAAGCATAAGCTTTGAACCTAAGAGCGCTGAGATGAAAATGGTTAGATACTAAACCTCTAAGCTATTCAGACCTTTGAGTCGCTCGACAGTAAATCAAGACCTAATTTGTGAAATATGATCAGGAAAATGCGCACATTAAAAAATTCCTAAGTACTTCTTGCAATTAAAACTTGAAGACGATAACGCTAAGAGCGCTGAGATGAAAATGGGTAGCTACTAAACACCTAAACTATCCTTGGAGCTTGCAGCTCAAGAAATCAGAACTTGGTAAGAAAACTATGACAAGGAAATATACAAATTAAGAAAATTCCAAATTCTAACCTTCAACTTTGAAAATGCCAAGAGGGATGTCTATCTAATAAGCCCCATCAAGACTTAGTAAGCTAAACATGATTGGGACACTCACAAATTAAATTAGAAAAGTTACATTATGAACCTATAACTGCAACTTTGTTGCGAAGGATTTGAACCCAGATCTTAAGGCCCCCTTGACAGTGCTCCTAATCTTGGAGCCGTTTGCTGCTGCCTGAATATTTGTGTGTTAGATTTCCATAACACACAAAACCCATAAAGAAGTAAAGCTATAGACACGGGAGTAGGGACTCAAACCTGCCACGCAACAGACAGCACTGAAGTCCTGGTAAACCCCTGAGCTATTAGGACTTGTGAACAACAAGCTGTCAAACCATGATTTAGTAAGTGGAATTTATTCAGGGAAAAAAGCATAAAGTTGTAAAAATATAAAAGCAAAAGTAGGGATTCAAACCTGCAGCTCCAAGGACAGCAGTGAAGTAGAGGTTAAGTGCTTAACCCCTGAGCCATTTATGCTTGTGGGCTACTTAATGGTGAACCATGAAATGTGAAATGTATTCAGGTACAAATTCAAAATGTTGAATCAGATTTGAACCTTTGCCTCAGGTTAGACTCAGGTGACTCAAAGATATACCTATCACCTAACCAGGAAAAGGACACAAATAAATAAGATTCAACCTTACAACACAGAAATCTCTGTTTGGTAGCTAGCTACTAAACCCCTGAGCCAGCCAGAACTTTGTGCTGGTTGGAAGTGCAGGTTAAGTGGTTAACCCCTGTGCCATTTGTGCTTGTGAGCTACTTAATGGTGAACCATGATGTAGTACATGAAATGTATTCAGGGACAATTTCAAAATGTTGAGTCAGATTTGAACCTTTGCTTCTAACCTTCTATGATCTAGCTAAGCCAACCAGACTTTTGTGTTACCCACGCAGTAAATAAAGGCTTAGTAAATAAAAGATAATTAAAAACATGCACATATTAAAAAAACCTGAGGATTTGAACTTGTAACAAAGCGCTTTGGAAAGTATTTGGCTTGCTGTTATGCCTATGACCTAACCAGAAAACCAGCTATCCGCCAAAGTAAATCAAGACTTAGCAAGCAACCTGTGTTCAGGTATCACACATATTTAAAAAAAGGTTCATCTGAGATTCAAACCTAAAAATCTATAAGCTAGATGTGAGCATGGCTGATTACCAAACCCTTAAGCCATCCAAACACATGCATCCTGAGTCAATAATTCATGACTTAGTAAGTGAAACATGATCAAGGACACACACAAATAAAAAATTAAATTCAACCAATACAACACAGAAATCTCTGTCTGGTAGCTAACTACTAAACCCCTGAGCCAGCCAGAAATTAGAGCTTGTAGATACTAAATTAAGACTTAGAGAAACATAATCAGGAATACCCACAAATTCAAAAAGAAAGGGTGAGATTTGAACCCTTAAATGTAAGAGCACAGGGATAAAGATGAGTGGAGGCTCAACCTCAAGACTATCTTGCCATGTAAGCTGGTGTGTTGGTAAATCAAGACTTAGTAGATGAAACATGATCAGGGAAATGCACAAAAATTCAAATAATTCAAGATTTGAACATGCAACTCTAAAAATCCACTGATCGCATCAACGAGCTGTTCAACCCTTGAGCAAACCAGAACATTCAAGTTCAAATCAGAAAATTAAGACTTAGTGAGCAAAATATGATTGGGACACTCACAAATTCAGTTAGACAAGTTGAGATTTGAACCTATAAGTGTAATGTTGCTGGGATAAAGATGGGTGGACACTAACACCTAAGCTAGCCAAACCTAACCAAAACCAAAACCAAAACCAAAACAACATGGCAGTAAATCAAGACTTAGTAAGTAAAATCTGATCAGGTAAATGCATAAATTAAACAAGAAAGCATAAGATTCAAACTGATAATGCTAAGAGCGCTGAGATGAAAATGGGTAGATACTAAACCTCGTAGCTACTCAGACCTTCAAGCTGCTCAGCAGTAAATCAAGACCTAATTTGTGAACTATGATCAGGAAAATGCGCACATTAAAACATTCCCAAGTACTTCTTGCAATTAAAACTTGAAGGCAATCTAGCTTTCATAGGTTTGAACTTAGGTCTAACGCACCCTTGTAGGTTTCCCCTTTTGTTGAGCCACTTAGCTCCACTGGAGGGTTGTTCTGGTAGTTCTCCCACTTCAAGAGGAAAGTGACATAAAGTTGCAGAAATACAAGCACCAGAGCTGAGATTCAAGCCTGCAGCTCTACGGACCACTGGCTAACTGCTTAATGCCAGGTCCAGTTTGTTGTATGTGCTTCAACTTGGTAAACCAAGCATTTTTAGGTGGAAGTTGAAATTCAAAAGGCACCATGAGATTAAAAGCTTTGATTCAATAAACAAGTCAGCTGTTAAACCCCTAAGCCAACCACTCTAGCTAGACATTGGATGTGATGGGTAGTAAATCATGATCAGCGACATGCACAAATTCAAAATTTGAACTTGTAACTATAATTCCTTTATTAGTTGGTTGGATTGCATCTAAGCCATTGAGCCAAAAAGATCGTTTAGGCTCCTTGCAGTAAATCAAGACTTAGTAAGTGAAACATGATTGGGACATTCACAAATTGTTAGAAAATTTGAGTTTTGAACCTATAACAGTAACTTTGCTGGCATGAAGATGGGTGGACACTAACCACTAAGCTACCCAACCCTTTGATCCTTTGACTCTAGAAACATCAGGAAGTAAGAAGGTCAGCTCGTAAACACCTAAGCCAACCAACACAGCTGGACAGTGTATGTGCTTGGCAGTAAATCATGATCAGGGACATGCATAAGTTCAAAAAGTCAAGATTAGAATTTGCAACTTTTGTTCCTCTGTCAGTTGGTTGGCTGGCATCTAAGCCATTTAGCCATTGAAAGCATTGAAGAGACTGCCAATAAATGCCAAGTCTTAGCTTGTGAAATGTGATCAGGATACACCCAGATATTCAAAAAGGTTATCTGAGATTTGAACTTCCAATGAAAACTAAACCGTCTGCTTGTTAATCCCCTGAATCAGTCTGACATTTGTGTTGTAAGCCTGTAAATCATACCTCTCTGACAGGAAGATCAGTGACTGAGCTAGCCAGAACTTTGAATATGAAGACTGTAAATCAAGAGTTAGTAATTGAAATGTGATCAGGGAAATGCACATATTAAAAAAAAAAAATCAAGAGTCAAACCTGCAACTCTAACCATCGCTGATAGGAGGCTGCCTGGCGGTTAAGAACCTGAGCCAGCTAGAAGAATGAAATTCTAAGCAGTAAAACAAGACTTGGTCTGGCATTTTGTTTGATCGCTGCTCATTGTACATTCTTTTTTTTCTGTTTTCTATGTGCTTTATATCTGCTTTTTGCTGTGTGTTAGTTCTGCTTTGTAATATCTTTGATCTTCTACATCAGAATGGTCCATAGCAGAGTTGATGGAGATTGTGCACCGCAATCGGTTCCTACCAAAGACAATCCCTTCACATCAATGCTTAGGGTTTTTCCACATGCCACATAGGAGCTGGTACAGCTGAATTTTACAGTAGTGCTGTGAAAGAATTGAAGGTGCTTTTAAGGGTTTTTTTAGTTTTATTTTTTTGTGTGAAATCTGCCTACTGAAACAGAAGAATTAGCCACATAATGTCTGAGATGGGGCTGTGTATTAAGAACTCTGGCGTGCTGGAGACATGAGTTCAAGACCTTGGTGTGCCAGGTTTTTTTTTATGTTGTCTTTCATGCTATTGAGACCTCACCAGCAAGGTGTGCAGTTGAGGTTACTGTTCAAAGCATCCTGTACAGGATATACATAAAAATATTTTATTTTAACCTTCACTGGTATTTTTGCTGCTGTAGGGGGTTTAACAGCTTCAGTTTATGATTCTGCACTTGTGATCTAGAGATGCACTCAGAGTCTACAGTGCTTTCATGGTTTTGCACTGGGAGTCTATGACATTTTCATGCTTTCACACTCTGAATCTACAGTGCTTTCATGGTTTTGCACTCGGAGCCTACAGCACTTTCATGATTTTCCACTCTTGAGTCAGGGCCGGTGCCACCATTAGGCAAACTAGGCAGCCTCCTAGGGCGCCCGGCCACTGGTGTTCCTACTCTCTTCAGCATGCAACTTAGTCTCAACATCAGCAGGCAGCCGCCGCTTCGTTCGCACATAGTGTCAGAGGCGTGGCGGAGGACTGTGTCTGTGTCCCAACTCCCGAGTGAATGTAAGCAAGCAAACATTCATTGATGGGCACTGGTAGGCTGCATTTGATGGGCGCTGGTGAGGCTTCATTTGATGGGCGCTGGTGAGGCTTCATTTGATGGGCGCTGGTGAGGCTTCATTTGATGGGCGCTGGTGAGGCTTCATTTGATGGGCGCTGGTGAGGCTTCATTTGATGGGCGCTGGTGAGGCTTCATTTGATGGGCGCTGGTGAGGCTTCATTGATGGGCGCTGGTAGACTGCATTTGATGGGTACTTCATTAAAAATGTGGGGTATACATGGGCAAGGCAAAGGGGGTGGAGTCAGGGCTGGAGCCAATGGGGGACGACAAAATTAGGTTTCGCCTAGGGTGTCAAAAATCCTTGCACCAGCCCTGCTCTGAGTTTACACCGCTTTCATGGTTTTTGCACTCTGACTTTACAGCACTTTCATGGTTTTGCACTCAGAGTGCAAAATCATGAAAGTGCTGTAGACTCCGAGTGTGAAACCATGAAAACTCTGTAGACTCCGAGTGCAAAACCATGAAAGCACTGCAAAAATACAAAAATACATGAAAGTGATGTAGCCTTTCATGGTTTTGCACTAGGAGTCTACAGCACTTTTGTGGCTTTGCTTGTGGAATCTTAAGCACGTTTGGGAATTTGCACTCATAGTCTACTGTGCTATGGATATGAATTTATATCCCATGGCTCACCTTATCAGGTGCCCCTATTCTTTGAGCCATTTGCCACTGCCTGAGAAGTTAGTTTTTAGCTCTATTTTAAGAAGCTAGAACCATAAAGATGTAAAAAATGTAACAGCAAGAGATGTGAGTCAAACCCGCAGCTCCACAGACAGCACTGAGTGATTGCTTAACTCCTGAGCCAGATGTTCCTACAAACTTGAAGCTGGTAAACCATGATTTAGTAAGTAAAATGTAATCAGTACCATTCACAAATTTAAAGGTTGTATGAGATTTGAACCTTTGTTTCTAACCTTCTAGGATTAAGTTGGTTAGCAACTAAAGCCCCGAGGCAGCCAGACCTTTGCGTTCCGCATAATGCAAAGGTTTCTTTGGGTCTGGTATGGCTTTTAAGCGGAACCCCATGCCAAAATTTAAAAAAAAACGGCGTGGGGTCCCCCCCAAAATTTATACCAGACCCTTATCCGAGCATGCAGCCTGGCAGGTCAAGAAAGGGGGGCAGGGGCAAGCGAGCATCCCCCCTTCCTGAACTATACCAGGTCACATGCCCCAAACATGGGGGGTGGGTTCTTTGGGGGCAGGGGGGCTCTGCCCACCTGGTCCCAAAGCACCGTATTCACCAAAAAAGTGTCAAAAAGTAATAAAAACACAGAGTTTTTGACAATTACTTGATTTGATTTTTTTTACTTTAGAAATGTAATTTTTGCTACAGCAGGTTCTATACATGCTACAGATGCACCACTTTACAGGCAGACTAGGACCCACCACGCACTGTATTTAAAGGAATTTTTTGTTTTTATTGTTTCACTTTAAGCATCATTAAAATCACTACTCCTGAAAAAAACAATTGTTTAAAAAACATTTTTTTTGCATTGATACATGTGCTCCAGGGCAATACCCGGACCCCCATACCCCTTTTATGGCAAATTACCTGCATACAAGTCTTCAAAATGGGCACTTTTGTTTTTTCCTGTTCAGCTCCCATAGACTTCAATGTGGTTTGCCGTTCGGGTTAGAACCTTTCCCCGTTTGAGAGTTCTGCTGTGAACGGAACAGGGGGGTGTTTGGCCCATCTCTACTGGTAGGTAGCTAGCTAGCTGTTATGGCCTTGATCTAGCCAGAACTTCAGCTGTCTATGACAGTAAATCAAGGCTTAGCAAGCGAAATGTGATGAGGACACCCACCAATTTAAAAAAGCCCATCTGATATTCAAACTTACAAATCTATAAGCGAGGTGTGAACATGAGAGGTTACTAATCCTATAAGTCGTCCAAAACTGTTGCACGGCAACAGTTCAAGACTTAGTAAGTGAAACATAAGGGACACGCACTTATTAAAAAAATGTAAGATTCAAACTTACAACTCAGAAAGCGCTGTTTGGTTATTAAACCCCCAGAGCCAGTCAGAACTTTGACTTTCGGCCACTAAAGCAAGGCTTAGTAAGCGAAAAATAATCAGGAACACCTACAAATTCAAAATGAAATTGTACGATTCAAATCCATAATGCCGCGTACACACTAGTGGAATGTCCTTTAGAAAAAGGCAGATGGGAGCTTTCCATTGTATATTCTGACCGTGTGTATGCCCCATCAGACTTTTTCCATCGAAAATTCAGACGGACTTAGATAGAGAACATGTTGTAAAACTTTCTAACGAAACTAATTACTATCGGGAAACCCGCTTGTCTGTATGCTGTTCCGACGTACAAAAAATGATGCATGCTCTGAAGCAAGTACAAGACGGAAGCACTCAGTCTTTCTAGTGCCGTTGTACGTGTTGTACGTCACCGCGTTCTTGACGGCCGGACTTTGGTGACTGTGACCGTGTGTATGCAAGACAGCTTGAGCGGAATTCCGTCGGAGAAACCTTCAGAGTTTATTCTGACCGCAAAACCTGCTTGTGTGTACGCGGCATAACTCTATAAGCACTGGGACCAGTGGCGTCAGCAGGGGGGCGACAGTGGCTGAAGCCTGAGTGGGTCCCCAAAAGGGCCCGGGTCTCGGGTGGGCACGGTTCTATTGTTAGCCCCGAGCACCGCCACCAAGCAGGGACCAATCTAATCTCGAGCGCGGCCAAGTGTAATAGCAGGTCCCGACTTCTGGACCCTGCAGCTCTGATGGACGTCCCACTGGTCCAATGCCGGGACCGCAGGACGTGTGACGTCCATCATAGGCGCTGCAGGCTCCAGAAGGCGGGAATTACAATGCGGCCGTCGCGCCACTGTCAGAAGATCCTGACCCCAATCGGTGCTCGGGTGGGCTGCTCTCCTCTCCTCATCATGGCTCTGGCTGCCAGGAGTCTACTCTACTGTGTGACGGGCGTGCCGCTGAGCTGCAGGAGGACACCTGAAGTCTGGTCAGGTAGGTCAGTGTATGTCGTGTAGGTCAGGTAGCTCAGTGTATGTCAGTGTAGGTCAGTGTATTTTGTGCATGTCAGTGTAGGTCAGGCAGGTCAGTGTATTTTGTGTATGTCAGGTAGGTCCGTGTGTGTCAGGTAGGTCAGTGTATTTTGTGTATGTCAGGTAGGTCCGTGTGTTTCAGGTAGGTCATTGTATTTCGTGTATGTCAGGTAGGTCAGCGCGCGTCAGGTAGGTACTACCCCCCCAGTGCTGAGCTCGGACTTCGGCTGAAGCCCCTGGTTTTTTTTTGCCACCTAGCAACGCTCCTGACTGGGACAAAGATGGGTGGATGCTAAACCCCTAAACTATCCAGATTTTCAGACTCGTTTTGCAATGTATCAAGACTTAGTAAGTGAAAACATGACCCGGGAAAGGCACAAATTTAAAAAATTAAGGTTTGAACCTGCAACTTCAGAAATTCTCTGATAGAGTTTACTACTTGTTAAGCCCCTAAGCCAACGAGAACATTCAAGCACAATGCAGTAATTCAAGACTGAGACCCCATACACACTATTAGATTTTCTGCAGATTTTTGTCTTCAGATTTACCAAAACCATATAATATGAGGTTAAACCTTGCGTTTCAATTTGTATGCAATCCGGCAGGTCCTTGCACTACATGGTTTTGGTAAGACAAAAATCTGCAGAAAATCTAAGTGTGTATGGGGCCTTAGTAAGCAAAACATGATTCGGGAAACACTCACAAATTCAAAAAAAGAAAATCTGACATTCAAACCTATAATAATAATAAGAGCACCCAGAAGTAGATGTATGGATACTAACCAAATGTTGTAGCTTGCCAAGCATTAAATCGGACCTTCGGTCATTTTTTAATCTTTCCATCTATTAAACATTCTGCCCTTGTTGTTGTTTTAATTTGGATAGTAAAACATTTTTTTCTGCCAGTAAATACCTTATACAGCCCACTTCCTCTTCCTGTTTCTTGTCTGGTAAAAAGCGTATGATGTCATGCACAGCTCTCTCTCTCTCTCTGGTGAGAGTTTGCCAGGAAAGGGAGGGAGGATGAGTCATAAGAGGGCCAATGAGAGCTGCAGAGCTGGAGGTGTGCCTCTGTCTAAATCCAGGAAGTGAACAGATAACAGCTTCAGCTGCCCACAGTTAAAATGGCTGCAGCCAGACTCAGTGGAGGGAGATTTCTGCAGCATATTTGGCAAGTACAGAATCGTAGTATATATAAAATAATATGCAAAGTGGTTGGAGGGAAGCTTCAGAATGGCAAAGATGTTTTTATCACAAATTATGTGAGCAGACTGCAGTTCCTCTTTAAATCAAGACTTAGCCAGTGAAATATAATCAAGGAAATGTAAAAATTACAGATTCGAATCAAGACTTAGTAAGTGAAGTATGATCAGGGAAATGCACAAATGTAAACATTCCAGACCTTCAGCTTCAAAACTTGCCCTGGAAGACTATTGAACTTTTATAGGTCTGGATACAGGTCTACGGCACTCTTGTAGGGGCCCTTTTTCTGTGAGCCTCTTCCCAAAAGTTTATTTGTTCTTTCTCCTATTTCAGAAGGAAAGCACCATAAAGTTGTAAAAATGCAAACACCAGAATTGAGATTCAAACCAGTAACCCCCATGGATGTCACTGAAGCACCGGCTGACTGGTCAACCTCTGAGCCAGGTGGGATTATGAGCTTCAACCTGGTAAAATAAGATTTAAGTGAAATTTGATCATTTGGCCCATAAATGATAGGTGTGATAGCACTTGCATGCTATAGGGCCACTTTTTATCCATGTATGGGACTGTGCTTGGAAAGAGAAATGCTTTTATTTTCCCCAAGTGACGACAAGCACAAGAAACAGCTCCGGTAGCAGCCAAGTAGAGATAATTGGAAGAACAACCTCTAGGTTTGGAGAGCCTGAGGCTGGAATTTGTGTTCCCGCACAAAGTCATTTTGGATGATGATGATGATGACGATGGCGATCTCTTCTCAGGCATTTTAGAAGCGCCAAGCAACCAACCATGCAGCACTGACATCGAAAAGAATTTCTCAATCTTCGTATATCTTTATTACTTTACAAATGCTTTGTGAAACAAGAGAGCAAATCGTTCCGAGGAGGTACATAGATCACATGACAAATGGGGTGCCTGTATGCTAGAGCTGAATTCAAACTCCTGTGCATGCATCATATATACTACGGGGGAGAACAACTGGGGGGAATCAATGGTGGAGAAGGATCTGGGGGTTTTGGTGGATCATAAGCTCAATAATAGCATGCAATGCCAAGCTGTAGTTTCCAAAACAAGCAAAGTCCTTTCTTGTATTAGGAGAGGTATGGACTCCAGAGAGAGGGCTATCATCTGTACAAATCATTAGTAAGACCTCATCTGGAATATGCAGTTCAGTTTTGGGCACCAGTTCTCAAAAAGGATATCAGGGAACTGGAGAAAGTGCAGAGAAGGGCAACCAAACTGATAAGAGGCATGGAGGAGCTCAGCTATGAGGAAAGATTAGAGGAACTGAATTTATTCTCTCTTGAGAAGAGGAGATTAAGGGGGGATATGATCACCATGTATAAATACATAAGGGGGGGGATGATCACCATGTATAAATATATAAGAGGGATACAATCTCAATGTATAAATACATAAGGGGCAAGGTGATCAACGTGTATAAATATATAAGGGGGGATATGATCTTAATGTATAAATATATAAATCAGGGATATGCAATTAGCGGACCTCCAGCTGTTGCAGAACTACAAGTCCCATGAGGCATAGCAAGCCTCTGACAGCCACAAGCATAACACCCAGAGGGATGATGGGACTTGTAGTTTTGCAACAGCTGGAGGTCCGCTAATTGCATATCCCTGACATAAATGGTCCATATAGGTGTTGAGTTATTCACTTTAAGGCCATCACAGAGGACAAGGGGGCATGCTTTACATCTAGAGGAAAAAAGATTTAATCTCCAAATAAGGAAAGGTTTCTTCACAGTAAGAGCTGTGAAAATGTGGAGCAGACTCCCTCCAGAGGTGGTTCTGGCCAGCTCAGTAGATTGCTTTTAAAAAGTCCTGGATTCTTTCCTAAATGTACATAATATAACTGGGTACTGACATTTATAGGTAAAGTTGTTCCAGGGAATATCCGATTGCCTCTCGGGGGATCAGGAAGGAATTTTTTCCCCTGCTTGAGCAAATTGGATCATGCTTTGCTGGGCGTTTTTTGCCTTCCTCTGGATCAACTTGGGTATATAAGATTGTATCTTTTTTTTTTTTCTTTCCCCTTTTGTTGATTGAACTGGATGGACCTGTGCCTTTTTTCAACCAGGCTAACTATGTTATTGGTAGATTGGGGGGGGGGGGGGGGGGTAAAATCCAAGTGTAAATATGAGCATGTTATATGGACTTTCATTTTCAAAACAAAAGTGTAGACACCAGTGGCGGCCCCCTAATCCATGCACCTGGCGCCTAATCTCCATGCAGGGTGCGGAGCACATGAATTAGAGCCTGAGGCTCTAAATTGGCTTCAAAAGGGTGGGCTCAGGGTGCAGATCACCCACTTGTGAGACATTAGCAAATTAATATTTGCTAATATCTTCCTGCTTCTCCTCCTGGCTAATCAGGAAGCGGGTCTTGAGACCCGATTGGCCAGGAGAAGCGACCGCCGGGATTCAGGAGGAGATGCAGAGGGGAAGCCGCCGAAGCCGCGACCTGGATGGGGTAAGTGCGGGGCTGGCGGGTGGCCTGGCAGGCGAGCGAAGTGGCGATCGAGCCATTGATTGATAAAGCGACGGAGGGGGGAAGAGTGAGGGGGCCAGGCTTGTTTGCCGCCCCCCAAAAAATAATTAAGCACCATCCGCCACTGGTAGACAACTGAGTTTTTTTTATCTTTAGTTGCAGTATTTTGAATTAAACATCCTAACAAGGAGCAGTACTTATATATTTTTTTTTAAAACATTTAAATGTTTTTTAAAATATAATAATAATATATAAGAAACATTCAAATCAAGTATTAACCACTTGCGGACCGCCTGCCTGCAATGTACTGGGATGCAATCAAGGGGTAACTGTGTGCCTAAGAAGTGTAATGTGTGCTGCTTTTACTAACAGATCTCTCTGCTTTTTCAGGTGCACACATGTGCGTCACCAAACCAGGAAGTACACCGCAAGGTACGGGTACGTCACGGTGCTTGGCTGGGCCACCCGCTCACAGTAAGCACTGTCACAGTTAGGGGATCACATGCTCCCCTATACCCAGAACCACTGATCATATCACATGCTCCCCTATACCCAGAACCACTGATCAGATCACATGCTCCCCTATACCCAGAACCACTGATCAGATCACATGCTCCCCTATACCCAGAAGCACTGATCAGATCACATGCTCCCCTATACCCAGAACCACTGATCAGATCACATGCTCCCCTATACCCAGAAGCACTGATCAGATCACATGCTCCCCTATACCCAGAACCACTGATCAGATCACATGCTCCCCTATACCCAGAAGCACTGATCAGATCACATGCTCCCCTATACCCAGAACCACTGATCAGATCACATGCTCCCCTATACCCAGAACCACTAATCAGATCACATGCTCCCCTATACCCAGAACCACTGATCAGATCACATGCTCCCCTATACCCAGAACCACTGATCAGATCACATGCTCCCCTATACCCAGAACCACTGATCAGATCACATGCTCCCCTATACCCAGAACCACTGATCAGATCACATGCTCCCCTATACCTAGAACCACTGATCAGATCACATGCTCCCCTATACCCAGAACCACTGATCAGATCACATGCTCCCCTATACCCAGAACCACTGATCAGATCACATGCTCCCCTATACCCAGAACCACTAAGGGCCAAGCCAAGGGAAGGAGCAGCAAGGGAGCACTGGCAAGTTGGGTATTTACCCTTAATGGGCAAAGCAACAGTGCCTCCAAGTGTCCCTACTAAGCACTCCCATCACAGGTTGGTAAATACAGCAGTTCACACAAGTGTGTTTTAAATGAGCCCACCACAGTGAATATTCAAACTGTGAATCAGGGCATTGAAAGGGATAAGGAGTTCAAGTATCCATTGTATATTACGACAATATATACAGATTCCTACAATGTAGTGTATACTGTATCCACTTTTCTTATCACCAAAGTGGCAGTATCCCGTTATGATTTTTTTGCAGGCACAATTCATTCTGCATAAAAACTGCCTGTGTGTGTGTGTGGGGGGGGGTGGTCTGATCTCTATGACATCATCACTGTGCTGCATGATCAGGAGCCCCCCCTAAAAGTCTCTGGCCTCAGGGCTGACACCTGGTAGCAGCAAGGGGTTGATTACCCTTTCTAACTCTTTGAACTGCCTTGGTGCCCATAGCATATGCCGTACAAGTCACTTTGATGTGGTTTTCTCAGGTGGCGTTGCTGTGAGTTACGGCAGGGTGTAAGTCCTCCTTGAACTTTACATTATTTAGTACAAGTATTATCCAAAGCATGTTGTCTCCTATAGACACAACAGGAAGTGAGAGAAGATCTTTCCATTGTGAGGGAAATCCCCCTGCCCCTTGTAGCAGGAACATGTGTCCCTATTGGAAGATTTCCTATCTGTTCCAATTATGGTGGCAATTCAAAATTTTGCATTTCCCATCACTTTCACTCTCAGTGACATCGGTGATCGGGGCAATTGGAGAGGGAGAACCTCCCTGATGGAAACACAGACTGCTATAGAAACCTGACAGAGGTTTCTTCACTACTCTATCCAAAACTAAAATAAAATGTTTGACTTTAGTCAGACTTCTGATGTCTGATTTTTGAGTTCTTCTCAACGGGAATTCCAAACCTGTTATTTTTTTTTTTGTCTTTCAAACCAAGAACAGGAAACAGACTTAAGTAAATAGTATTTTATTTGATCGTTCTGTCACACCGTAATATTTACAGACTCTGCTTCACTGGAAAATATCTAAAACAAGAAGAAAAAGCAATATTAATAATAAGTCTGCATACTTTTAGGGAGAGTACATATCTAGTGATATGTTCTAAGCGGTGGTGGTGGTGGGGGTAGGGGGGGGTTACTTGGGTGTTTGGGAAGAGGTTTACCTGGGATTACATTTCAGGTTGAACTGGATGGAATTTTTTCACCCTCACCAACTATGTAACTATGGCCTACACTGTACTTAACCACCTGCCGACTGCTGCACACGGATATACATCGGCACAATGGCAGCAGTGGGCAAATGGGCATACCTGTACGTCCCCTATAATTGGTGGGGCTAGCGGGTGCGCGCCCACCACGAACAGCGTGACCGCGCCCGCGGGAGTCTGACGGTCTCCCGCCGATCGTGTCATGAACTTGCTGAACGGGGAGATGTCTATGTAAGCAAAACATTTCCCCATTCTGCCTTGTGACATGACAGAGATCACTGCTCCCTGTCATCGGGAGCAGTGATCGCTGTCATGTTGTAGTGTGCCCATCCCCCCACAGTTAGAATCACTCCCTAGGGCACACTTAACCCCTTCATCGCCCCCTAGTGTTTAACCCTTTCCCTGCCAGTGTCATTTATACAGTAATAAATGCATTTTTATAGCACTGATCGCTGTATAAATGACAATGGTCCCGAAATAGTGTCAAAAGTGTCCGATGTGTCCGCCATAATGTCGCAGTCCCGATAAAAATAGCAGATTGCCGCCATTACTAATAAAACAAAAATTATAATAAAAATGCCTTAAATCTATTCCCTATTTTGTAGATGCTATAACTTTTGCGCAAACCAATCAATATACGCTTATTGTGATTTTTTTTTTTTTTTACCAGAAATATGTAGAAGAATACCTATCGGCCTAAACTGAGGAAAAAAAATGTTTTTTTATATATTTTTGGGGGATATTGTTGTAGCAAAAAGTAAAAAATATTGATTTTTTTTCAAAATTGTCGCTCTTTTTTTGTTTATAGCACAAAAAATAAAAACCGCAGAGGTGATCAAATACCACCAAAAGAAAGCTCTATTTGTGGGGAAAAAAGTACATCAATTTTGTTTGGGTACAACGTCGCACGACCGCGCAATTGTCAGTTAAAGCGACGCAGTGCCGAATCGCAAAAAGTGCTCTGGTCAGGAAGGGGGTAAAATCTTCCGGGGCTGAAGCGGTTAACTGGTAACATGCCCCACACTGTATGGGTCACCTTGAGACATATTCCATGCTATAGGAAGAAAAAGGCGATAACCCTTAAAATGGTATTTTAACGGCGACAACACTAGCAAAATTGAGTTTATTGGTACCTATAAAAAGATCAATCACACATGTGATGATCTTGTGAAAACAATGCAACAAGAAATGATAGAAACATTGCAGGCATACAATAATGTATAATATTACTCTCCAATGTCCGAAAACACTCTTTGGTACCCGACACGTTTCAGGTTCAAGCCTGTCGTCAAGGGTACTTAAAGCGGACTTCCACCCAAAAGTGGAACTTCCACTCATTTGTCTCCTCTCCCCCTCCGGTGCCACAATTGGCACCTTTCGGGGGGGGCGGACAGGACGTCTTTGACAGGTATCCTGTTCCCACTTCCGGGAGTCCGGGCAACGGCCCGTGATATCACTGCGGGGCTCCCTCCTCCTCCTCCTCTCCCTGTTGCCGGGCCAGTAGGAGAGAGGAGCGGGGCCTCGCGCAATGCCAGTAGGGTTCCCGGCGTGAAGTCGTAAGGCTACACTGCCGGGTTCCCTTAGCCCCAATGATGGCGGCAGCACCTGACAGCTGATGGAAACATCAGCAGCGGTGCCGACATCGCTGGACTCCAGGACAGGTAAGTGTCCTATTGTTAAAAGCCAGCAGCTGCAGTATTATTATTATTCAGGATTTATATAGCGCCAACAGTTTACGCAGCGCTTTACAACATAAGGGAGGACAGTACAAGTACAATACAATTCAATACAGGAGGAATCAGAGGGTCCTGCTCGTTAGAGCTTACAATCTAGGTATGTGTAGCTGCTGGCTTTTAATTTTTGTTTTTGGGCGGAACACCGCTTTAATAGGATAATGTAGGTTCAAATACTTGTCAACATAGGATAGGACAAATAGAGCAATGTTCTGCTGGGTTGTTCAAACAGAGGTCAAAAAACATCACTGCGGGAGATGGCGTCAATGGAGATCTCTGATACCGCCCCCAAGTTCAACCTGGATGCACCACGGAGGTCCTCACAGTAACTGGTCTCAGACCACAAGTACTAGAAACTAGAAAAGCACCGTCCTCCCTGGCAGTGCACTGCCAGGGAGGACGGCGCTTGAACAGGGAAACACAAAACAACACATATACAGGCTGAGGGTGGCAGGATATATACCCATGAGGCTGTTCATCTAAGGACTATGAAGGGCCATATGAGGCCTATATTGTGATATCCCTCCCTTAAAGAACCTGTCACCACTTTTCTAGTACTTGTGGTCTGTGACCAGTTACTGTGGGGACCTCCGTGGTGCATCCAGGTTGAACTTGGGGGCAGTATCAGAATTCTCCATTGACGCCATCTCCCGCAGCGATATTTTTTGATCTCTGAACAACGCAGCATAACATTGCACTATTTGTCCTATCCTATTTTGACAAGTATTTGAACCAACATTCTCCTATTAAGTCCCCCTGACAAAAGGCTTGAACCTGAAACGCGTCGGGTACCTGAAGAGTGTTTTTTGGACATTGGAGAGTAATATTATACATTATTGTATGCCTGCAATGATTCTATCATTTGTTCTTGCCTTATTTTCACAAGATCATCACATGTGTGATTGATCTTTTTATAGGTACCAGTAAATATTTGTTTTTACTCAATGTTGGTAGTGTTGTCGCCGTTAAAATCCCATTTTAGGGGGTATCGCCTTTTTCTTCATATATCCAGGGATGTGGCAACCACTTACCACTTTCTGACGTGGTGGAAACATCTATATTCCATGATATATACAGCAGGCATTACGAAATGGCGGCCCATGGTCCGAATCTGGACCACCGTAGCCATGCCGATCAGCTGCCTGTGTGTCCTCTCTTTCCCACCCACGCTGCTGTCTTCTTCTTCACAGCAGGGCAGAGAGCAGGAGGTGAAACAGGTCTGGTTGGAGGGCAGGCACTGCCCCCACTTTGCAAGTTAACAGTGAGTGATTGGTTGGCTTCGTGTTCCAAGCTGTAGGGAGTACGTCTTCAGAGGAAGTCGTGATGATGAAACGCGTCGGGGCGTGAACGTACATCGACCGGAAACTATCTGTGCGTTCCACGAACAGGAAGTGACGAACCAGGAAGTAAGCAGTGGATGCTGGCGTCCTATAGTGTGAGTCTTATACTACCTGGGTCGTGATAAACGCTGATCGTTAGTTAACCTCATATGCACTTTTACTGATGGAAATGGATGGATTGTACAGATTGAATACTTTAATCCGAGTATCGGTGGAGATCGCAGGATAAAGTGTGACCCTTTCCATGATACTGAGGCTGACGGTTGCCCATACATATCAATGCCTGATGTGTTCATCCCTCTGGTGAGTATAAACCCCAAAGGGGAGTGTGACACACGGACTATTTAACAATATTGTAGGGAGTACTTGGCTGGTGACCTATCACACTGTAGGGGATGCTTACCTGATGATGTTTCCCATGCTGTGGGGGTACTTACCTAGCGACATGTAAAGGTTAACTTACTTGGTGACTTGTACCATGCTGTAGGGGATACTCACCTGGCAACAAGTCCCACACTGTAGGAAAAGGTGTTTTACTCTGTAGGAGATACTTGGTGACATTGTCCCTTGCCGAAGATGATAATTACCTGGTGGGGTGTCCAAAACTGGAGGGGGGTACTTACCTGGGGAGGTGCCCCATGCTATGGAAGATACTTAACTTGCAATGTGTCTTATGCTGTAAGGTGTGCTTACTAGCAACTTGCTCCAAGGTGGAAAAAAGGGTATGTTGGTAGGAGGCTTACCTGGCAATATGTCCAACACCGTAGGGTGTACTGAACTGCTATTGTGTCCAATCATTCTTTTCTTGCCTCCAGCGGACTCCTGGGAAACCTGCCGGTTACGTCTCAGCACTGAATCAGGGATCTGGAACAGGAATGTGCTTCATGAAGTTCTGGGTCAGTGACTGAATACTGGAGCTGGGAGGGGGGGCAGTATGACAGCCAGGCAACTAGAATTTTCAGACCAAGGTTTACAGTGGCAACCTTCACACATCTCTGAGATGGGTTTACAAATATTTTCAATTTAATAATCCACAGGTGGGGGTTTCACACGATAGAACATCTTCTTCAGGAGCACACGTCAACAAAATCTGGAAACGTAAAAACAAATTATTATGAAACACAACATATCATGGTATATATTAAAGAGCAATACAACTCGTATAAATTTCGGTCTTTTAAAACCAAAGATACGGTATATACGGTCTGCTGGATATGTTGAAGTAAATCATCGTTTCCAAATACGGGGGCGACAAAAGAACGGTAAAGAGATGACGAGCACCAGATGTTCACACAAGGAACGCCATAGGAACTAGACATGTGCGGTTTCGTTTTTGCTCCGAACCGAAAATTCTGACAAATTTTACATTACCCGCGAATTCTGATGTATTTGAATCTCCAATTTACAAAAGTAACGAATTTGAACGAATCCGGAATTACAGAATAACAAAAACAGCGGATGAAATTCAGATAGTTTTTGAATCGAATTCGAATTGTTTTCGAATCAAATTTGAATTTCAGGAGAGAATTAAATAGAATAGAAAAAAAAGGAATTGAATAGAAAAGAATTGAATAGAATAGAAAATAAAAGAATATAATATAATAGAGTAAAACAGAACAAAATACAAAATAAAAGAATGGAAAAAAAATAGAATAGAAAATAAAGGGATAGAATAAAAAATAAAGGAATTGAATAGAAAATAAAAGAATAAAATAAAATAGAAAATAAAGGAATAGAGTAGAATAAAAAAATACTATAATGTAATAAAATAGAAAGAATATAACCATCTTCTTAAATTTAAATTCAAATAGAAATTTGAAATTTTTTCAAATCAAATTTGAATTTCAGAAGAGAATTAAATAGAATAGAAAGAAAGGAATTGAAAAGAATAGAATAGAAAAGAAAAGAATAAAATAGAAAAAAAACAAAAGAATAGAATAAAATAGAATATAACCATTTTCCAGAATTTGAATTTAATTTTGAATAGAATAAATTAGAATTCAGATAGAAAAGAATAGAATAGAAAATAGAATAGCAAAAACAATAGAATAGAAAAGAATAGAATAGAATAGAAAATAGAATAGTAAAAACAATAGAATAGAAAGAATATAACAAATTAACCATCTTCTGAAATTCGAATTTCGAATATAATAAATGTGAATAGAAAAGAATAGAACAGAAAAGAATAGAAAAAACAATAGAATAGAATGGAATAGAAAGAATACAACCATCTTCCAAAACTGGAATTTTGAATAGAATAAATTTGAATAGAATAGAAAATAAAAGAATAGAATAGAATAGAAAAAAACAGTATAATAGAATGGAATAGAACTAATACAAACATTTAAAAAAATAAAAAATTTTGAATACAATAAATTCTATTTCAAATGCATTTTAAATAGAATTTGAATTGATTCGAATTTTCCGAATTCAGTTGAATTGAGTGAAACGAATTCCGAAAACAAATTAAATGAATTAAACTAATTTAAACAAATTTATGTAAATAGCGGATCGAAAAGAAACACATTTTTTCATCCTGCACATGTCTACTAAGAAAAACACCCAGCCTATAAATGTACAAAATCAAAATAATTGATTGGAACAAAAAATAATGAAAAGAAGGACAATGCAAAAAAAAGTGCAATAATAGAGTTACCAAATACCTATCCAATCTCCCAAGGCATCACTACCAATTATATAGAAATTCGAAGACAGTCCAATAGGGTTCGGCATAGTTTGGATACAAGGTCTAGAAACAAATATATATATATAATAGTACCCAAAGTTTCCAAAATATAAAGAAAAAAAAACCTTCTTTTGGCTAATATCCATGAGCCCTTTTCACACGCTTTCATCAGCTCTACTTTTGGAAACCCCAGAGCATTTAACCAACACATAGGACTTTGGATACACTCAGATGAATATATCTGTCCTGTATTTAGGCGCTTACTACCACTCAGCAATAGTGAGTACCTTGGCTTGGAACCGATATAGCCCGTGGTTTGGGTATATTTAAACATTTGAAGCTTTTTATGCCTCATCATTTTTGTTTTTTGATTCATATAGAGTTGTGAAGACGGACCGGCTCCCTTCATTTCTGGTCTTTGTTTTTGCCCCCCCCCCCTCAACCTGAGATGAACTGAACTTTCTCCTTTTTGTTTCTTTGATTGTTTTTTTCTTCACAACAACTGAACCTGTTTCCCTCTTGATGGTCCAAAAAAATGGTTGATTTAGGTGCAATCTTAGTAGTAGCAATATCCTTGCTTGTGAATCTCTTTTCATGTAAAGCGATGAGGACTTCCTAGCAGGTAACCATGGTCAACAGAGGAAGAACAATTATTTCAAGCACCACCTTCCTTTTAAAGCTTCCAGTCTGTTATTCTAACTCAATCAGCATTAAAGAGTGATTTCCAGCCTTGTCCTCGTCAACACTTGACACCTGAGTTAATGAGAGAATCACTGACATGATGTCAGCTGGTCCTTTTGTGGCAGGAAATACAGTGGAAATAGTTTTTTTTTCTTGGAATTAAGTTAATTTTCATGGCAAAGAGGGACTTTGCAATTTATTGCAATTCATTCTTCGTAGCATTCTGCAGTATATTCAAAATTGCCATCATAACAACTAAGGCAGCAGACCTCATAAAAATTAATGTTTGTGTTATTCTCAAAACTTTTGGCCACGGCTGTACACTTTTATTTATCCTGCAGTCTTCGGGCAAGTCATATGACGTTGCATGACCTCCTTGGCGGCAGGGGTAGCAGGACCTTACTTCTGGACCAGAGCAGAGCCGCTTAGTGAGGCGTGAGTGGCATTCTATCCGGGAGTACTCTACATCCACGCTGGTGTGATGATGCACCTCCGGGGATGGGGCAACGACAGCCTGGCATCAGAGGAAGTGATGCTGGCCATAATTCAACCTGGAAGAAGATGGGGAGTGCAAGGAGTGAGCATGGTAGCAAAAGCTTTTTTTTCCTTTTTTTAAAAACCTGGTACAAGTTGGACAATTTTTTCATTTAAACAAACATGAAATTTGCCTAAACCTTAATCTTAAAACAAGATCTTGTTCCAAGCTTTTCTATTCTTTTGACGACTCTTTGTTTTTTTATTTCTTTTCTAACTATGAACAGCATTTTCACAGACGGCCTGCTCCCGCTGTATTCCACATCTAGACACAGTGCCCTAATTTAAAAAAAGGAAGAGGTTGAATCTTGCCCAGCAGAAGCCGCCATAACATCTAGAGCTAATAATCCCACGCATGAAGGTGTTGAGGGAAGTAGCTGTGATAGTGGCGTCTTCCTAAGAACAGAGCCCTTTCCTGGTCAGAATATATAATGCATGTTTATGCGCGGTTCTAAGCCTGCCCCAGGGTAATGGTTATGTTATTCCGCGCAACAGTTTGACTCGCAGTCCTACATTATTTATGCTCGGAGCCCCTCGGATAACGATCACACAGCCGATACAGGCCAGGCCTCTGGCAACTTTTGTGACTTTCCTTTTGCTTTTTAACCCGCATTATTTCTGAAATCACTGGCCGGCTTTTTTTTTTTCCATCCCCCCTCCCTTCTCTCTCTCTCTTTCATTCTCGTTTTTATGGACCACAAGTTGTCGAAGAAAATATAAATTATCAGAGCAAAATGCGCCAAGGTATATTATACCGCTCCTTTCATTCTTGAAGCCGCTGCCAATTTGTGAATAGAGAATGGCTGGAAAGCTCAAATGGAGGAATTCAAAGAGATATAAAAGCCATCTCTGAATGGATGTTCGGTGAGAGCGCAGTCTTCCCCAGACGGAGTGCGGGAGATAAGGCGAGAGGAGTAACTTCTGCACGAGCTGAATGCACCCCGGAGGGAATATTTATCAGACTATCATGGCTCTTTATTTGTGCTGGTACAGGATGAAGGGGAAGAATGGGGAAGTTTAGCGAATGAAAGGCGATATGATGATGAAATTCCATAGTTTACATATATTAAATGGTCTCCTGGGCCCATCCTTATTTTATCTTTTCATTAAAGAGAATGTTTTAAAAGGGAACTGCTGGCAGAATTGAAAATCAGACCTCTAAGTGGGCCCATCGTTTGTTTAAAAAATGTGACTCATGCCAAGGTCCAGACCCCAAAATGTGCCCGATAATACACTATGTTGTTAAAAGTATTGGGACGCCTGCCTTTACACGCACATGAACTTTAATGGCACCCCAGTCTTAGTCCGTAGGGTTTAATATTGAGTTGGCCCACCCTTTGCGGCTATAACAGCTTCACTTGGAAGGCTTGAGGAGTGTGTCTATGGGAATGTTTGACCATTCTTCCAGAAGAGCATTTGTGAGGTCAGGCACTGCTGTTGGACGAGAAGGCCTGGCTCGCAGTCTCTGCTCAAAGTCATCCCAAAGGTGTTCTATCGGGTTGAGGTCAGGACTCTGTGCAGGCCAGTCAAGTTCCTCCACCCCAAACTTGCTCATCCATGTCTTTATGGACCTTGCTTTGTGCACCGGTCCAAACCATTTGGTGGAGGGGGATTATGGTGTGGGGGCTGTTTTTCAGGGCTTGGGCTTGGCCCCTTAGTTCCAGTGAAGGGAACTCTTAAGGCGTCAGCATACCAAGACATTTTGGACAATTTCATGCTCCCAACTTTGTGAGAACAGTTTGGGGACAGCCCCTTCCTGTCCCAACATGACTGCGCACCAGTGCACAAAGCAAGGTCCATAAAGACATGGATGAGTGAGTTTGGGGTGGAGGAACTTGACTGGCCATATAGAGCAGTGTTTCTCAACCTTTTTTCAGTCAAGCCACCCTTCAAAAGTTGTGGACAATCTCGAGGCACCCCATTCTAAAATGTAAAAGCTATTCTAATAGTTTTACATAATGCAGCAGCATCCACAAGTCCAAGTAGGACACCCAACATTAGCGATGATTTATTCTTCCAAAGAAAATACACTTTTGCTAACTGGTACTGACTAGTATTCCAATGTTTCTCTTCTCACTCAGTTTAACTCCATACTCAGCTAATGTGACCCCAACGCTGATGGAACGGGGCACAGGGGGGTCAAACAAGGATGCTATGCAGGTGACTGATGTATTATACTCCTCATCAACTGATGATGCCATTGGTCATTAGGACACCTGCAGCTAGAAGGTTGTAATGGTGTACGATGAAAACCTGCGACTTGGTGTAACTTAAAAGGCAGCCTTCATCCACACGCCGGCTTGTATACAATTTTTGGGCAATTTTCAGGCATTTTGCCAAGGCACCCCTGAAGAAACCTCAAGGCACCCTGGTTGAAAAAGGCTGATATAGAGCATAACTAATAGAAGTACAGTTATCATGTAGACCTTTAGTCTAAGATGAACTCAAACCTCACTTACCATCTTGCTCCCCTATACCAACCAGAAGCTGTACCTGACTTTTGATGAATAATCTACACATGGTGGTCAAATTGTATACACTGAAGATGAGGATTAGTGTTCAGGCCGAACCGTTTACTACCCAGTTCTGCCTGAATTTCAATCCCCTAAGCTTTTTATTGATTCCAAAGACCAAAGAGTTGGTCTGGCCATAGAGGCTGAGGAGCAGTTCCAGCAGGTATGGTAAGTATTACACAGATTCTATTATTACCTATTGAAATAAGGCAGTAGGAGACAAGTAAGGTTTACATTTAGGCCGGGTTCACACACAGGCCCGGATTTACTCCCTTTGCCGCCCCAAGGCCGGGTCCTTCAATGCCCCCACACACACACACACACACACACACACACACACACACACACACACACCACTATTCTGGTCCTTTATCGATGACTGCTACAGTAGATCAATTAAAAACATATCTCCACACACGAGAACACTGAAAATAACTGGCTTTAATTGTACAGACTGAAAATACTCTGTAATGCAGAAAATGCCTTTTAAAGATTATAGTAGTAAGAAACTCCCTACAATTTTTTAGTTCTAACTTTTTTTGGCAAACTCATCGATAATATCTTCGTAGGACAAAGTATTTAAAAGTTCTGACTCAATGGCAAGTAAAGCTAAACTGTTCAGTCCTTCTTGACCCAAAGATGATCGTAACTAGTTCTTTATGCAAATACATTTCATTCATTTTTATGCACCACAGCTCAGTTGCAGTGCATAGAAACAGTATGCATTTTGCACCACACTGCTCAGCATGCAGTGGCGCTGTTGCAGTGTGAACAGGACACATAGAAAACAATTGTTTTCTATTGCCCTTGGAGAGACCTGTGTTTTGCTAGTGCAGAAATCACAGACCCCCTTTTACATCAGTGTCTTCAGTCCCCCCCTTCACATCACATCACAGACCCCCTTTTGCATCAATGTCCTCAGTACCCCCCTTACATCACATACCCCCTTTTACATTTTTACATCAGTGTCCTTAGCCCCCCCCCCCCCCCCCCCCTTACGTCACATCCCCCCTGCCTCATCACAAACCCCCTTCACAGACCCTCATTACAGACTTCAAAAGGAGTCTAATGGGACCTAGAGGGGGGTCTCTCTAACAGAGGCCCATTCAGTGTCCATTATAGAATCTGTTAGAAAGAGTCCCCACCAGGTCCCATTAGAGACTGAAAAGGAGTATAATGGGACCTGGAGGAGGGCCTCTATCTAACAGAGTGTACAGTGAACACCTTCATTCACTCTGTTCCTCATGGGACACCCTCATTGTGCCATGACTCTCACCCCTGCCCCAACCTCTCACAAAGCAAAAATAAAATTGGCACTGTGTAGCGCTCCTCTTACCTTAACTATGGGTACTGCAGATGTTGCTGACTCCCGCGTCCTCTGTGGCTGACTCCTGTTGGTGGCTGGCTGGCTCCCGTGTCCTCTGTGGCTGGCTGGCTCCCGTGTCCTCTGTGGCTGGCTGGCTCCCGTGTCCTCTGTGGCTGGCTGGCTCCCGCGTCCTCTGTGGCTGGCTGGCTCCCGCGTCCTCTGTGGCTGGCTGGCTCCCGCGTCCTCTGTGGCTGGCTGGCTCCCGTGTCCTCTGTGGCTGGCTGGCTCCCGCGTCCTCTGTGGTTGGCTGGCTCCCGCGTCCTCTGTGGCTGGCTGGCTCCCGCGTCCTCTGTGGCTGGTCGGCTCCCGCGTCCTCTGTGGCTGGCTGGCTCCCGCGTCCTCTGTGGCTGGCTGGCTCCCGCGTCCTCTGTGGCTGGCTCCTGTTGGTGGCTGGCTGGCTCCTGTGTCCTTTGTGGCTGGCTGGCTCCCGTGTCCTCTGTGGCTGGCTGCTGTTGGTGGCTGGCTCCTGTTGGTGGCTGACTCCCACGTCCTCTGTGGCTGGTTCCAGTGGGTGGCTGGTCAGCACCCTGCTGTGCCTGGCTGGCTCCCTGGTGTGGGTGGGTCACCGTGGGTGGCTCCTGTTGTGGCTGGCTGGTTTTCTGCTGTGGGTCAGTGGGTGGCTGGCACGGTGCACACTGCTGCGGTAGGCTGGCCTGGATCCCTGCTGTAGGTCAGTGGGTGGCTGGCTGGCTGGCAAGGTGCACACTGCTGCGGCTGACAGAGGGGGGGGGCACTGACAGAGGGGTGAGCTCTGACAGAGAGGGGGGGCACTGACAGAGGGGTGAGCTCTGACAGAGAGGGGGGGCACTGACAGAGAGGGGGGGCACTGACAAAGAGGGTAGGGCACTGACAGAGAGGGGAGGGCACTGACAGAGAGGGGAGGGCACTGACAGAGAGGGGGTGGGCACTGACAGAGAGGGGGTGGGCACTGACAGAGAGGGGGTGGGCACTGACAGAGAGGGGGGGCACTGACAGAGAGGGGGTGGGCACTGACAGAGAGGGGGGGCACTGACAGAGAGGGGGGGCACTGACAGAGAGGGGGTGGGCACTGACAGAGAGGGGGTGGGCACTGACAGAGAGGGGAGGGCACTGACAGAGAGAGGGGGGCATTGACAGAGGGGGGCACTGACAGAGAGGGGGCACTGACAGAGAGGGGGGGCACTGACAGAGAGGGGGGGCACTGACAGAGAGGGGGGGCACTGACCGAGAGGGGGTGGACACTGACCGAGGGGGGGTGGGCACTGACAGAGAGGGGAGGGCACTGACAGAGGGGGGGCACTGACAGAGAGGGGGGCATCGACAGAGGGGGGGGTGCTGACAGAGGGGGGGGCACTGACAGAGAGGGGGGCATTGACAGAGGGGGGGGCACTGACAGAGGGGGGGGCACTGACAGAGAGGGGGGGCACTGACAGAGAGAGGGGGGCATTGACAGAGGGGGGGGCACTGACAGAGAGGGGGGGCACTGACAGAGAGGGGAGGGAACTGACAGAGAGGGGAGGGAACTGACAGGGAAGGGCACTGACAGAGAGGGGGTGGGCACTGAGAGGGGGGGCACTGACAGAGAGGGGGTGGGCACTGACAGAGAGGGGGTGGGCACTGACAGAGAGGGGGTGGGCACTGAGAGGGGGGGCACTGATAGAGAGGGGGTGGGCACTGAGAGGGGGGGCACTGACAGAGAGGGGGTGGGCACTGAGAGGGGGGCACTGATAGAGAGGGGGTGAGCACTGAGAGGGGGGGCACTGACAGAGAGGGGGTGGGCACTGAGAGGGGGGGGCACTGACAGAGAGGAGGGGCTGACAGAAGGGTGGGCTGATAGAGGGGGGTTGACAGAGAGGGACGGGCTGACCGAGAGGGGCGGGGCATAGAGAGAGGGACGGGCTGACCGAGAGGGGCGGGGCATAGAGAGAGGGACGGGCTGATAGAGAGAGGGTACACTGACTGTAGAAGACAGTCAGCACGCCAGGCAGAGAGGCGGGATTCCCGCAGCAGATCACCCACAGAGCAGCCCCGCCTCCACAGTGACCAGCTTCCCTGGGCCAATCAAAGGTGCCCATGACGGCCGCCCGCACATGACCCTGTTCGGCCAATCACAGGGTGCTCGTCTGGACTACAGCTCCCAGAATGCCACAGCGTAGTGGCTTTCTGATAACACACCCCGCTGCGGCCGTGCTCCATACTCCGAAAAAAAAAAAAAAAAAGCCTGTGGGCGGCCGCGGCGCCGCCCCTGTACCACTGCCGCCCCGAGGCCTGGCCTCGGTGGCCTTGTGGGAAATCCGGCCCTGTTCACACATGTGTGGTCGCGGCTCACAGCAGAGGGTCCAGTGCGTCTGCCTGAATTCGCACCTGATTCGGAGCCAAAGATGCACAGGACCCTTTGCAAATGCGGACCGCGGCCGCCCCGGAAAGTGTATGAACCGGCTCCATTGAGAGCCAATCCCACTCTCCTGTCATACGAATTGGATGTGGGGAAATCTGCATCCAATTCACATAAGTGTGAACCCAGCCTTAAAGTGAAACTATAGTAAATATAATAAAATTAAAATATAGTAAATAATATAAAATACGTAGTAAATAAAATAAAATCAACTTGCATCTCGTAGTGGTGAACTGGATTTTACGCCACTGATGGCGTATCCTTAATTTTGAGTTGCTATTTAATAGTCCTTTCACCATGATTAGGCTAATCGAGATGTTATTCCCTAGACAGCATATATTGTAGACATGTGCAATTCGTTTAGTTCCGAATTCGTCTTTTAACAAATTTTGACAAATTTCCGAATTTCTGAATTTTTCAATTTCCAAATTTCGAATTTCCAAATTTCGAGTTTCCGAAAATTCGGAATTTCAGAAATTCGAAATTTCGGAAATACGGAAATTGGAAATTCAGAAATTCGAAAATCTGAAATTGGAAAATTTTCGGAAATTGGAAACTTCGAAATTTTGGAAGTTCAGAAATTCAGAAAATCGAAATTTTGGAAATTTGAAATTCATCAATTCAAAAATTCGAAATTTGAAAACTCAAATATGCAAAAATTCGGAATTCGGAAATTCGAAAATTCGGAAATGTGAAAATCCGAATTTTCGGATTTTTGAATTACGAATTCCGAATCTTCAAATTTCCGAAAAAAAGCAGAAAAATGAATGAAATGAAAACTAATTTTTTGTTAGTGCACGTCTATTAATTGTTCTCTGTGGCTTTGTCTATTGCCTAAGAGGATTATTCGTATGCTAATTATTTTTCTTTTTTTATTTCTGTTTTTATCTCGGATTGGTGTCGCCATTTGTGAAATTTTATATCACTAACCTTGTTGGATTTTATACTAATGGATGCAATGCTATCTACACTCCTACATTGTATTTTGTACGAAACTCAATAAAGCTTGATTTTCGATTTAAAAAAAAGGAAAAACTTTAGTGATTTACAGCCAATTATTTCCTAATAAATGAATAAACTGAGGTTTTATAACTTTTTGTATAAAATTTTCATCTTTAATTCAAGTGCACCAGCTAGCTACAAATTATAAATATAAAATTATATATCTCAAAAAATGTATTTCATATGCAATACATATTTAAAAATACCAATGCGTTCCCTTTAAGCTTTAGGTCTGCTTTATCATTACGCACCATTAATTATGTTTCTGTAGAACAGAAAATTGTTTTCCAAACCTTCCGCCCTGAATGAGAATTGTAGATTTTTTTTTTGGTACCACTGATATAAATAAGCGTGCTGTGCAGACAAGGATCCCAGCTGTTCTATAATAATTAATCTGATTTTACAGCAAATCCCTGTTGCAATTAAAAGGTCTATCTATTTTGTCTTCCTGATCACAAGCGTCGAGAAAACCTTATCCTTTCGCTTCAGGAGTAGAGAACAAAAGATGGTCAGGATAAGGAGGATAGAAGCTCTTTTTGGCTGATAATTCAGTCATTCTAGCAAAAAGAACATTTTGAAATTTAAAGGTGCGCTGTTGCCAGACTAAACGCATGGCATACATGTGCCACCAGCCCAGGGCTTGTTCTTCACAGAGGCATAGAACTTCACCATTTGTGAAATACACAAATTGTTTGTTGGGATTCTAAGAACACCTAGTCATTAGACTGCAATTCCCTAACCCAAGGATTCCCAACTCCACCCATCTTAGCCTCGGTTCACACCAGAGGCGGCACGACTTGCAGGTCGCCTCACCGAGGAGACCTGCACACGACTGCCCGGGCGACTTGCAAAACGATTTCTGTATAGAAGTCTATGCAAGTCGCCCCAAGTCGCCCCCAAAGTCGTACAGGAACCTTTTTCTAAGTCGGAGCGACTTGCGTCGCTCCAATTAGAACGGTTCCATTGTACTGAACGGGACGCTACTTGTCAGGCGACCTAGGTCGCCTGACAAGTCGTCCTAGTGTGAACCGAGCCTTAGGGTTGCCACCTGTCCGGATCTTACCTCGAAAAATCCAGGTTTTGACTCATGTGTCCAAGTTTAAGCCTGTCTGAAACCCGGACACATTATTTAGATGGGACTGTGGCTCCCCTACTAACCAAGTACCACAACAAGTCATTATTATTAGTCCTTTCCCTAACCCTAATAGTCCTTTCCCTAACCCAAGGATTCTCAACTCCACCCATCTTAGGGTTGCCACCTGTCTGGATCTTACCCTGAAAAATCCAGGTTTTGTGTCCGAGTTTAAGACTGCCTGAAACCCGGACACATTATTGAGACCGGACTGTGGCTCCCCAACTAACCAAGTATCACAACGAGTGCATAGGTCTGCCCACAGCCTGGGCACGCCCTAATCACCAGGGTTGCCAACCATTCGGAGGGCTGCAGTCGTCTAAACTGAGTGTCTGGGACTCTCTCTCTCTCACACTGCACAGAGCCAGCACAGTTCCACCCCCCCCACCCCAAGGGTGGGAGAGGAAAGAGGGCTTGATCTGCTCCACCCCACCCCTTAATGCCGTCCCACACTCCAATCCCTGGTGTGCTGTGTCTCAGAAAAGGAATGGAGAATGGAAATTTGAGGCCCAGCATCCTGCAGATACATGGTGGATGAAAGGTGCCGATGCCTGAGCCTCCATCCTCGGGTGAATGAGCTCACCATCCATCCCCTGTCTGTGACTGAAGTATCCCCCCATTCCTTTTCTCTCCTGCCTCCGAGCAAGTGAGTACATTAACCACATAAAGACTACATGGGGAAAAGTTGTCGCTTGCCCCAGTCACAGTGAAGATCCACCTGACTGTTAATACCTCAAAGTGAAGGGGACATTAAAAAATGATTAACAGTAAGTGACTGTAAAAGTCCATATATAGTCCGTGGTATTAGAACCTTGAAGGCAGCCCAGTGGAGATAAGAAGCAAATCTTGGAAGGCTGAAGGAGAAAGCACAGAGGCGCCACTCTAAGTGCAGTAAACGTGGAATTTTTAATGAGCAAATTGAACATATATACTCACAAAAGTAGGATTAAAAAGAGCATGTCAGGAGTAGGTAAATAAGCATCCAGGAGGGAGTCCATCTGTGGCTGTGCACTGGTGTGGTGGAGCAGGTTGCACCGGTGGTTGCCGCTTTTCCTGGACCTCGTTCACACAGGAAGCCGTCATCCCCCACAGATGGACTCCCTCCTGGACGCTTATTTACCTACTCCTGACATGCTCTTTTTAATCCTACTTTTGTGAGTATATATGTTCAATTTGCTCATTAAAAATTCCACGTTTACTGCACTTAGAGTGGCGCCTCTGTGCTTTCTCCTTCAACCACTTAAAGACCGCCCACCGCATATATACTGCGGCAGGGCGGCTCTATTGTGCAAAACAACGTACCTGTACGTCATTTTGTGCAAAAGATAGTGTGGGCACGCGTGTGCCCGCTGCACGGAGGGGGAGCCAAATAACGTGTGTCTGGCGGACCCGATGTCCGCCGGCCAACCGCGATCGCTCCATAGAGAGGCAGAAAGGGGATCTGCCTATATCAGTGATGGCAAACCTTGGCACCCCAGATGCTTTGGAACTACATTTCCCATGATACTCATGCACTCTCCAGTGTAGTTGAGCATCATGGGAAATGCAGTTCCAAAACATCTGGGGTGCAAAGGTTCACCATCACTGGCCTATATAAACAAGGCAGATCCCCGTTCTGACAGGGAATTACACAGAGATCTTCTGTTCCTTGTAAGCAGGAACTTGGATCTCTGTGTTCTTCCTGTCAGTACTTCCCCCACACAGTTAGAACACACCCCCAGGGAACACTCTTAACCCTTTGATCGCAAATCCCTGCAAATGTCATTTATACAATGTCGGTGCATTTTTTTTGTTAGCACTGATCACTGTAATAATGTCACTGGTCCCCAAAAAGTGTCACTTAGTGTCAGATTTGACCTCTGCAATGTCGCATTCCCACTAAAAATCACTGATCGCCGCCATTACTAGTAAAAATAATTGAAAAAAAAAATAAAAGTCCATAAATCCATCCCATATTTTGTAGACGCTATAACTTTTGCGCAAACCAATCAATATACGCTTGTTGGGATTTTATTTTACCAAAAAAATGCAGCTATATCCATACTGTATATAGTTTGAGCTAGAGGTGAAATGATCGCATTAGTAATTTTTCTAAATATTCACATTGCTAATAGCTGACACGTCTTTTAAACCTCTTTGATTGACAGAAACACATAACATTATTATATAAAAAAACCCGTAGTGTTGACCTTCTGCTAAATGGCCACTTTTTGTAATGGATACATTCTTTTAGTAACAGAAATTCAGTTCTGTACCAAAACTTACAAATGCATAATAAACTATAACTGAATATATATGCAGTGGGGACGAAAAGTTTTTGTTATATTGCAGCCATTTGCTAAAATCATTAAAGTTCATTTTTTTTCCTCATTAATGTACACACAGCACCCCATATTGACAGAAAAACACAGAATTGTTGACATTTTTGCAGATTTATTAAAAAAGAAAAACTGAAATATCACATGGTCCTAAGTATTCAGACCCTTTGCTGTGACACTCATATATATAACTCAGGTGCTGTCCATTTCTTCTGATCATCCTTGAGATGGTTCTACACCTTCATTTAAGTCCAGCTGTGTTTGATTATACTGATTGGACTTGATTAGGAAAGCCACACACCTGTCTATATAAGACCTTACAGCTCACAGTGCATGTCAGAGCAAATGAGAATCATGAGGTCAAAGGAACTGCCTGAAGAGCTCAGAGAGAGAATTGTGGCAAGGCACAGATCTGGCCAAGGTTACAAAAAAATTTCTGCTGCACTTAAGGTTCCTAAGAGCACAGTGGCCTCCATAATCCTTAAATGGAAGACGTTTGGGATGACCAGAACCCTTCCTAGAGCTGGCCGTCCGGCCAAACTGAGCTATCGGGGACAAGAGCCTTAGTGAGAGAGGTAAAGAAGAACCCAAAGATCACTGTGGCTGAGCTCCAGAGATGCAGTCGGGAGATGGGAGAAAGTTGTAGAAAGTCAACCATCACTGCAGCCCTCCACCAGTCGGGGCTTTATGGCAGAGTGGCCCGACGGAAGCCTCTCCTCAGTGCAAGACACATGAAAGCCCGCATGGTGTTTGCTAAAAAAAACACCTGAAGGACTCCAAGATGGTGAGAAATAAGATTCTCTGGTCTGATGAGACCAAGATAGAACTTTTTGGCCTTCATTCTAAGCGGTATGTGTGGAGAAAACCAACCACTGCTCATCACCTGTCCAATACAGTCCTAACAGTGAAGCATGGTGGTGGCAGCATCATGCTGGGGGGGTGTTTTTCAGCTGCAGGGACAGGATGACTGGTTCAAATCGAGGGAAAGATGAATGCGGCCAAGTACAGGGATATCCTGGACAAAAACCTTCTCCAGAGTGCTCAGGACCTCAGACTGGGCCGAAGGTTTACCTTCCAACAAGACAATGACCCTAAGCACACAGCTAAAATAATGAAGGAGTGGCTTCACAACAACTCCGTGACTGTTCTTGAATGGCCCAGCCAGAGCCCTGACTTAAACCCAATTGAGCATCTCTGGAGAGACCTAAAAATGGCCATCCACCAACGTTTACCATCCCCCCTGACAGAACTGGAGAGGATCTGCAAGGAGGAATGGCAGAGGATCCCCAAATCCAGGTGTGAAAAACTTGTTGCATCTTTCCCAAAAAGACTCATGGCTGTATTAGATCAAAAGGGGGCTTCTACTAAATACTGAGCAAAGGGTCTGAATACTTAGGATCATGTGATATTTCAGTTTTTCTTTTTTAATAAATCTGCAAAAATGTGAACAATTCTGTGTTTTTCTGTCAATATGGGGTGCTGTGTGTACAATATGGGGTGCTGTGTGTACATTAATGAGGAAAAAAATTAACTTAAATGATTTTAGCAAATGGCTGCAATATAACAAAGAGTGAAAAATTTAAGGGGGTCTGAATACTTTCCGTCCCCACTGTATATATACATCACACAAATTCTAACCTAGCTAACTAATTAATTAAGTAACCATATCAAATAACTAATTATATTATGGATAATCTTTGATTTACTATGTAAAAGATCTCTTCAAGCATTTTTGCTCAGTTCTATGACATATTACCCTAATGCCGCGTACACACGGTCGGAATTTCCGACAGGAAATGTTCGATGGGAGCTTGTTGTCGGAAATTCCGACCGTGTGTAGGCTCCATCGGACATTTGTTGTCGGAATTTCCGACAACAAAAATTTGACAGCTGGTTCTCAAATTTTCCGACAACAAAATGCGTTGTCAGAAATTCCGATTGTGTGTACAGAATTCCAACGCACATAATTTAACGCATGCTCGGAATCGAGCAGAAGAGCCGCACTGACTATTGAACTTCATCTCTCTCGGCTCGTTGTACGTGTTGTACGTCACCGCGTTCTTGACGTTCGGAATTTCCGACAACATTTGTGTGATTGTGTGTATGCAAGACAAGTTTGAGCCAACATCCATCGGAAATAAATCCATGGATTTTGTTGTCGGAATGTCTGATCGTGTGTATGCGGCGTATGTGTATTCTTTTCTGTGAAACCACTGACCTACTGACCTTTAGTCATAAACTCTGGACATGGAGAACAACCGGTAGAAAAATGACGTTCACACACCTAACTATTTTAAGATCTGTCTTAAGCTGAGCTAAGTGAGCTTTTTCAAAGTCAAAGCTTAAAAGGGGACACAAACGGCATAAATACAGATCTTGGTTATAAAGCCAAATTGATAAAAATTATTCTACAGTCCACAGAGCTCCCCCTTAAAAAAATAAATGTGCCATACACTGCTAAAAAGTTTGGGTTTTGGTGGGGAAAAGGTGGCAACCCTACCCCATCTGCATCTTTTGCAGTACACTGAAAGAGTGTAAAACCCTCCAATTTTATGTACACCCCCCCTCCTGCATTATTAGGAAACATTCCCACCCCTAATTTTCTACAAAGAAATGTCCAAAAAAAATTTGCAGAATGCTGGGATGGTGGGAGGTTGTACTGCAAAAAATGATACGGGAGGAGGTTGTGGTTGGATCTAAAACCTGAGACAACAAGGACAGCTGTATATATAAAAAGAGAGATAAAACGTTCTCCTTACTGTCATTTACGCACACACATAAAACCATTAATGCATAAAGTATGGTATAAAGTGACAGATCCAGAGGATACATGCACTCCTCCTCACCCACTTCAACAATAAACACAATGGTACATTATGTGTGTGCTTTGAAATGCATGATTTTCACAGCATGGCGTGTAAGCCTAACACGTAAGGTGTAACTAAACCCAAGAATAAAGGCGCAATACATTGTAGCCTATCCATCTGGCTGCATTGGTTTCCTTTTTCCCTTCATTTTCGCCTGGTGATCCTGCTAGCAATGGGACTCTTTAATGACGGGAATGGTACCACTGGATTGGTGTAGGGCCAATGTGGTTCCCATATTTAAAAAGGGATCAAAGTCTTTACCAAGTAACTCTAGACTTGTTAGTGTAACTTCTATAGCTGGGAAAGTAAATGGAGAGTTTAACCACTTCAGCCCCGGAAGATTTGGCTGCTCAATGACCAGGCCATTTTTTGTGATACGGCACTGCGCCGCTTTAACTGACAATTGCGCGTTCGTGCGGCGCTGCACCCAAACAAAATTGACGTCCTTTTTTTGAATAGAGCTTTCTTTTGGTGGTATTTGATCAACTCTGTGGTTTTTATTTTTTGCGCTATAAACAAAAAAAGAGCAACAGTTTTGAAAAAAAAAAACAATATTTTGTACTTTAGGTTATCAGTGGTGTACTCCACTTTTTGGTTGCCATGGACAATCTCAAGTTTCCAGGCAGAAACAACAGTATATATCATATAAAAGTGCATGCAGGGCACTGGACAAAGCACGAAGGACAAACGGGATGTGAAAGGATTTGATACAGTAATGTAATCTGTATGATTACAGTGTACTGTATGTGTTATGTTTTTGTACTTTTTGAATTCTCCACCAGGCTCCGCTCTCATGCGCCTAGACGCTCGCAGGGAATGGAGCCCGGCACACAGAGCATTAGGCGAAAGACACAGCCCGCAGGCACAGCGGGGGGGGGGGGAGAGACACGACATCGCAGGATCCTGGGGATAAGGTAAGTAACCTGGACCAGGATCCTGAGATGCAATCTCGAGTGGGGCTACCACTAATGGTACTGAAATTAAACCCTGAGCCACACCTGGGATTACCGCCAGGGAGGTTAAGAGAGGTATGGACTCCAGAGAGAGAGATATCATTTTGCCCCCCTGTACAAATCATTAGTAAGGCCTCATCTGGAATATGCAGTTCAGTTTTGGGCACCAGTTCTCAAAAAGGATATCGGGGAACTGGAGAAAGTGCAGAGAAGGGCAACCAAACTGATAAGAGGCATGGAGGAGCTCAGCTATGAGGAAAAATTGGAGGAACTCTCTCTTGAGAAGAGGAAATTAAGGGGGGATATGATCACTATGTACAAAAACATAAATGGTCCATATCGTGAACTTGGTGTTGAGTTATTCACTTTAAGGTCATCACAGAGGACAAGGGGGCACTCTTTATGTCTAGAGGAAAAAAGATTTAATCTCCAAATATGTAAAGGTTTCTTCACAGTAATGCCGTGTACATACGGGCGGACTTTTCGACCGTGTGTGGGCTTCATCGGAACTGCAGCGGACTTTTTCGGTCGAAAATCAGATGGACTTTAGATTTGGAACATGTTTCAAATCTTTCCGACGGACTCGAGTCCGGTCGAAAATGCTAGTCCGATGGACGAAAACCGACGCTAGAGCAGCTATTGGCTACTGGCTATGAACTTCCTTGTTTTAGTCTGGTTGTACGTCATCACGTACGAATCCGTCGGACTTTGATCGTGTGTAGGCAAGTCCGTTCGTTCAAAAGTCCGTCGAAAGACCATCGGAAAGACCGTCGGAAAGACCGTCGGACCTTTGATGCCGAAAAGTCCGCCCGTGTGTACACGGCATAAGAGCTGTGAAAATGTGGAATAGACTCCCTCCAGAGGTGGTTCTGGCCAGCTCAGTAGATTGCTTAAAAAAAAGGCCTGGATTTTTTTCTAAATGTACATAATATAGCTGGGTACTGACATTTATAGGTAAAGTTGATCCAGGAAAAATCAGATTGCCTCTCGGGGGATCAGGAAGGGATTTTTTTCCCTGCTCTAGCAAATTGCATCATGTTTTGCTGGGGTTTTTCGCCTTCCTCTGGATCAACTGTGGATGAAGGATTGTGTATATGGGATTGTATGATTTTTTTTTGGTTGAACTAGATGGACTTGTGTCTGTTTTCAACCTGACTAACTATGCACTTCCTGTGCTAGGGTGACAACACTCACTCACTGCACTGTATCTATGGAGAATTAGCATTGTCACACTAGGCTGCTGTCATGATTTGAACTACAAACAACTCCCTTTCCTCATCTTCATTACAAAGGGGAGGTGGAGAGCTGATTGATGGGGAAGTTAAAAAATATTGGAGATTTCAATTCAGTGCAATCTACAATTTAATATAGTTGTACTTTTATGTACAAATGGCAATTACCACTCAGACTATGTCTCTTTGACCTAAACCTGAAAATGAAGCATCGAAGCCCCCCAGCAGCATTGTCTGATTGGCCCATTCATATCAGTCACATACTCCATCTGCTACTGAACGGTGCAGCTGGGGAGTGAAAGAAAGACAAGTATGGGAGGGAGGGGACAGATTAAAAACACACCTATTTCTTTGTCTTAAATGAGCAAAGTACAAGTTTGCTTTAACCTCTAACTTAACTCAAAAACATTTTACTGTAATGTTTCCACTTAATTAGACCTCACCTAAACACCAGGTCTAAGCCTTAACCTGAACCCTAAAATATAACCTGCTGAACCCAAACACTAACCCTAGGACTACTCCATCACCTAAACCCAAACACTAACCCTCAGGGCTGGACTGGGACAAAAGTTCGGCCCTGGACTTTATCCACACTGGCCCACTTTTTTTGAACACGCACAAAAACAGTATATAAGCTAGGCATGGTACAGGAGATGGTCAGAGACTGAGGACATACTACAAGAGATGGTCAGAGACTGCAGACATACCACAGGAGACGGTCAGAGACTGCAGACATACTACAGGAGATGGTCAGAGACTGCAGACATACTACAGGAGATGGTCAGAGACTGCAGACATACTACAGGAGATGGTCAGAGACTGCATTTATGGCTGAACCCAGTGCAAAAGTGTAATGTATCACAGGGTTGCTCCACTCTATTTAAACCAGCGCTGCAAGATCAGGTCAGTAATCGTCCTTTGAAAGTACACTCATGTGACAGAAGACAGCAGCACATCCAATTTCCAAAATACAAATTGTCTTACAAACAGTGAACTGGTCAGTATTAATGGAGGACAATAAACAGTTAATGGGTCTGTTTAGCTTCTAGCCTGAACTAGCAGTAAATCCTTCCAAAAAACATCACAGAAACCATGCAGCACACACAGATCTCTGGCTAAATAACTGAAAAGAAGCTGAAATGGTTAACAGCCAGCCATGTGTCTCACTATCACTGGACAGAGAATACTGATCTTATCAGTGTGCAGGAAAGGCAGCTATAAAAAAAAAAAGTACATAGATTTCTGGAAGACACAGCAGCCAGTGTATATGTGACATTGCTCCCGAGTCCCACGATCTGGTTTCCATTCAGCTAGCGCTCTGTGTGCTGCAGGACTGATTTTTCTGTAGCTGTGGTCATACCTTCTTGTATCTCATGGCTTCAGATATTGTGTGTTTCTCCTTCCTCATGCTCCCATTCAGCCCCACTCCAGCACCTGTGTATTCAAATGTGGCGGGCTGGGGAGGGTTACACTGATTGGCTGTGGATGTGTGGGAGGAGTGGAGCAGGTCCTTGCTTTTACTCTCATAAGCAGAGGAGCACAGAGACTCGTGCTGTCACTGTAAACCGGCCCACTGAGCCATCGGCCCACCGGGAAATTCCCGGTAGTCCCGATGGCCAGTCCATCCCTGCTAACCCTACTCCATCACCTAAACCCAAACACTAACCCTACTCCGTCACCTAAACCCAAACACTAACCCTACTTCGTCACCTAAACCCAAACACTACACCTAAGACTACTCCATAGTCTAATGCCTAACACTAAACATAAGACTATTACCTAATGCCCAGCACTAACTGTAAGACCACTCCATCGCCTAATGTCCAATCATAAACCTAACACAATTCCGTCACCAAATGCCAAACACTAAACCTCTGCTGTCAGAATATAATGTCCTAGTGGGGAGGATTCCTCTATCTATCTTGCTTGTGTAGATGGAGGAATCCATTCATTTTTATTTTGTTCAGCCCGCTGGCTAATCATAAAAAGAAAAACAAGTAAGCCATGGCTTACGACTATTCCATCACTTAATTGCCACCACTAAATATAATACTATTCTGTCACCAAATGCCCAATGCTAAATTTGGGACTACTTCATCACCTATTGTCCAATCCTAAAGCTAGCACACCTCTGTCACCAAATGCTCAACACTAAATCTAAAACTACTCCATCACCCAATGCCCATCACCAAATGTAAGATTACTCACCTAATGTCCAATCCTAACCTTAACTTGCCTACATTACCTAATGCCAAACACTAAATCTAAGACTACTCCATCACCTAATGCCCAACACTAAATCTAAGACTACTCCATCACCTAATGGCCAACACTAAATCTAAGACTACTCCACCACCGAATGCCCAACACTAAATCAAAGACTACTCTTTCACCCAATGGCCTACACTAAATCTACTGTCACCCAATGCTCAAAACCTAATATAAGACTACTTCATCATCTATTGTCCACTCCTAAACCTAACTTGCCCCCATCACCTAATGCCCAACACTAATGCCCCGGTCGGATTTTCCGACGGAAAATGTGTGATAGGACCTTGTTGTCAGAAATTCCGACCGTGTGTAGGCTCCATCACACATTTTCCATCGGATTTTCCGAAACACAAAGTTTGAGAGCAGGATATAAAATTTTTCGACAACAAAATCCGTTGTCGGAAATTCCGATCATGTGTACACAAATCCGACAGACAAAGTGCCACGCATGCTCAGAATAAATAAAGAGATGAAAGTTATTGGCCACTGCCCCGTTTATAGTCCCGACGTACGTGTTTTACGTCACCGCGTTTAGAACGATCGGATTTTCCGACAACTTTGTGTGACCGTGTGTATGCAAGACAAGTTTGAGCCAACATCCGTCGGAAAAAATCCTAGGATTTTGTTGTCGGAATGTCCGAACAAAGTCCGACCGTGTGTACGGGGCATAATTCTAACTTACCTCCATCATCTAATGACCAACACTAAATCTAAGACTACTCCATCACCTAATGGCCAACACTAAATCTAAGACTACTCCTTCACCCAATGGCCTGCAGTACATCTAAGACTACTCTGTCACCCAATGCCCAACACCGAATATATTACTTCATCATCTAATGTCCAATCCTAAACCTAACTCGCTTCCATCACCTAATGCCCAACTACTAAATCTAAGACTACTCCTTCACCCAATGGCCTACACTAAATCTAAGACTACTCTGTCACCCAATGCCCAACACAGAGTATAAGACTACTTCATCATCTTTTGTGCAATCCCAAACCTAACTTGCCTTAATCACCTAATGCCCAACACCAAACCTAACTCACTTCCATCACCTAATGCCCAACACTAAATTTTAGACTACTCCATCACCTAATGGCCAACACTAAATCTAAGACTACTCCTTCACCCAATGACCTGCACTACATCTAAGACTACGCTGTCACCCAATGCCCAAACAACGAATACAATATTACTCCATCATCTAATGTCCAATCCTAAACCTAACTCACCTCTATCACCTAAAGCTCAACACTAAACTGAAGACTACTCTATCATGTAACGCCCAACACTAAATCTAAGATTACTCCATCACCTAATGCCCAACACTAAATCTAAGACTACTCCATCAGCTAATGCCCAACACTAAATCTAAGATTACTCCGTCACCTAATGCCCAACACTAAATCTAAAACTACTCCGACACCCAATACCCAACACTGAATGTAATACTACTTCATCATCCAATGTCCAATCCTAAGCCTAACTTACCTCCATCACCTAAAGGCCAACACTAAAGCGAAGACTACTCTGTCACCAAATGCTCAACACTAAATCAAAAACTACTCCATCACCCAATGCCCATCACCAAATGTAAGATTACTCACCTAATGTCCAATCCTAACCTTAACTTGCCTACATTACCTAATGCCAAACACTAAATCTAAGACTACTCCATCACCTAATGCCCAACACTAAATCTAAGACTACTCCATCACCTAATGGCCAACACTAAATCTAAGACTACTCCACCACCGAATGCCCAACACTAAATCAAAGACTACTCTTTCACCCAATGGCCTACACTAAATCTACTGTCACCCAATGCTCAAAACCTAATATAAGACTACTTCATCATCTATTGTCCACTCCTAAACCTAACTTGCCCCCATCACCTAATGCCCAACACTAATGCCCCGGTCGGATTTTCCGACGGAAAATGTGTGATAGGACCTTGTTGTCAGAAATTCCGACCGTGTGTAGGCTCCATCACACATTTTCCATCGGATTTTCCGACACACAAAGTTTGAGAGCAGGATATAAAATTTTTCGACAACAAAATCCGTTGTCGGAAATTTCCGATCATGTGTACACAAATCCGACAGACAAAGTGCCACGCATGCTCAGAATAAATAAAGAGATGAAAGTTATTGGCCACTGCCCCGTTTATAGTCCCGACGTACGTGTTTTACGTCACCGTGTTTAGAACGATCGGATTTTCCGACAACTTTGTGTGACCGTGTGTATGCAAGACAAGTTTGAGCCAACATCCGTCGGAAAAAATCCTAGGATTTTGTTGTCGGAATGTCCGAACAAAGTCCGACCGTGTGTACGGGGCATAATTCTAACTTACCTCCATCATCTAATGACCAACACTAAATCTAAGACTACTCCATCACCTAATGGCCAACACTAAATCTAAGACTACTCCTTCACCCAATGGCCTGCAGTACATCTAAGACTACTCTGTCACCCAATGCCCAACACCGAATATATTACTTCATCATCTAATGTCCAATCCTAAACCTAACTCGCTTCCATCACCTAATGCCCAACTACTAAATCTAAGACTACTCCTTCACCCAATGGCCTACACTAAATCTAAGACTACTCTGTCACCCAATGCCCAACACAGAGTATAAGACTACTTCATCATCTTTTGTGAAATCCCAAACCTAACTTGCCTTAATCACCTAATGCCCAACACCAAACCTAACTCACTTCCATCACCTAATGCCCAACACTAAATTTTAGACTACTCCATCACCTAATGGCCAACACTAAATCTAAGACTACTCCTTCACCCAATGACCTGCACTACATCTAAGACTACGCTGTCACCCAATGCCCAAACAACGAATACAATATTACTCCATCATCTAATGTCCAATCCTAAACCTAACTCACCTCTATCACCTAAAGCTCAACACTAAACTGAAGACTACTCTATCATGTAACGCCCAACACTAAATCTAAGATTACTCCATCACCTAATGCCCAACACTAAATCTAAGACTACTCCATCAGCTAATGCCCAACACTAAATCTAAGATTACTCCGTCACCTAATGCCCAACACTAAATCTAAAACTACTCCGACACCCAATACCCAACACTGAATGTAATACTACTTCATCATCCAATGTCCAATCCTAAGCCTAACTTACCTCCATCACCTAAAGGCCAACACTAAAGCGAAGACTACTCTGTCACAAAATGCCCAACACTAAATCTAAGACTACTCCGTCACCCAATGCCCAACACCGAATGTAATACTACCTAATCATCCAATGTCCATTCCTAAACCTAACTCACCTCCATCACCTAAAGCCCAACACTAAATCTAAGACTACTCTATCACATAAGGCCCAACACTAAATCTAATGCCGCGTACACACGATCGGGATTTTGGTTGGAAAAAGATATGATTTTCCAACGGGATTCCGCTCAAGCTTGCCTTGCATACACACAAAAGTTTGCTGAACTTTCGACCGTCAAGAACGCGGTGACGTACAACACTACGACGAGCTGAGAAAATGAAGTTCAATGCTTCAGAGCATGCGTCGAATTGTTTCCGAGCATGCGTAGGAATTTTGCGCATCGGAATTGCTACAGACGATCGCATTTTCGGATAGGAACTTTTTCCGACCGAAAAATTGAGAACATGCTCTCAATCTTTTGCTGGCTGGAATTCGGCCAGCAAAAGTCTGATGGAGAATACACACGGTCGCATTTTACGACCAAAAGCTCTCATCAGTGTTTTTCTGTCCGAATTTCCGATCGTGTGTACGCGTCATTAGATGACTCCGTCACCTAATGCCCAACACTAAACATAAGACTACCCCATCTCACCTAACTAAGTGTAATCCCAAACCTAACACACCTCCATCACCAAATGCCAAAAACCAAACCTAGGACTACTATGCCCAACACTAAACCTGAGTTGACACCATTGCCCAATTGTAAACCCTAGGACTACTCTATACTCCAGTACTACATTGTAAACTAATGCCAAACACTAATATATTCTCTCCAAGAACATACTATATTCCAAAAGCTACCATTTCTATGATTGCTCACCACGCAGAGATTCAGGCACTGAAAGCTAATGATCTGTGCTTAGAGCAGGCTGTACTCCATCCAAGCTGAACAATGAGCATACACCCCGTCCCATGCATTGACTACAGAACACCATTATTATAGATCCCCCTCATCACACGATGCCTTTAGAATCAGGAGTACAGACAGTGCTAGTTCTGGGGGGGGGCTCGTCCGGGATTGAAAGGTGATATTGATAATTTAGTGTTTTCAAATCACTAAGATATAAATACTATTGGATTTATTCTTGTAGGGATGAGGGAGAGGAGCTTGACGAGGTTTTTAAGTAACATATACTTTATCCTTAAGCACACTGACAATTACAAATCCAAACAGCGTTCACCTCGCAGCCTTTAACTTAACAACCCTGCCATTTACTAATACGTAGGTTTTAAAAGCGAAATTAGCTGTGATCGGTAAACAGTTGTCTACTTAAAATAGAGCGTAACGTCGCAGCGGAGAGAAACCGCCGACACCCAATCAGTTAATGTCTTGAACAGTTTAACACTCTCAGTGCTCTTTGGGGTAGAAAATCTCATTTCCTCTCATTATAGTGAAGCAATTATTTCTAGCACATGAAATCCATCTCGTGAACAGGATGGGGAAGTTAGCGAGGCAGGAGAAGAAAAAAAAAAAAAAAAAAAGCGCCGGCTCCTTGAGCATCTGCCAAATAAAAAGAATTCAAACAACTAAAGACAGCACTTTGAGGATGATGCGGTAAACAAGTCACACAAACCTTACAAGTGTCTGTCTAATCTGGTTGTTGTGGGGGGGGGGAGCGGGGAAATACGTTGGCCCTACAGGGGATGTAAAAAAACAGGAGAGAAATATTAAAACGATGAGCTTTTATAACACACCTACTCCTCACCATCAGCTCTGCATTTTAGGCTCTGTTTTTCCGGGGACTTCCTATATAGATCTTCCTCCAATTAGAGTTCTTTATGAATCTGCTATTAAAAAGGAACTATTCCATTTAATAAAGTCGATGTGCACCCAATCACTAAAATCTCATATCAAAAAATTACCATATGAACCCCTTCACGCTGACAGTAGGCATATATGCGGCCCCATTAGACTGGGCTTTTTTCTGTGGCATATCTGTCTTTGTGCTGGAAGCGCGCCAGCCTTCCAGCAGGAGCCCCAGGTCCCGATAGGGACCCGGAACTCCCAGTTGCGGGTCACCTGATCTCTGTGATAGCCTCTGTGAAGCCCGCCCGGTGTTTCTTTGTGACTGGAGAGGAAAGATACACTATCTTACCAAAAGTATTGGAACGCCTGCCTTTACACGCGCGTGAACTTTAATGGTATCCCCAGTCTTAGTCCGTAGGGTTCAATATTGAGTTGGCCCACCCTTTGCAGCTATAACAGCTTCAACTCTTCTGGGAAGGCTATCCACAAGGTTTAGGAGTGTGTCTATGGGAATGTTTGACCATTCTTCCAGAAGCGCATTTGTGAGGTCAGGCACTGATGTTGGATAAGGCCTGGCTCGCAATTTCCACTCTAGTTTATCCCAAAGGTGTTCCATCGGGTTGAGGTCAGGACTCTGTGTATAGTTTTGGATAAAATGTGAAAGGGTTGGCTCCTCACTCAGGAGATCCATCCTCTCTGTTGGTCCAGGTGACCATTGTTACTGATAAGAAGCAGTTGATGGGAAATCCAAATTACTGGTATTTGAGTTGTCACAAGAACAAGAGGCGAGCTTGTATCTTCCAAAGGGAAATCTGTTCTGGTGATAGAAGTCTAAAAGGAGTAATCCTGTATAGCAAGGGGGAAAAGAATGACTACAGTTGTGCTCATAAGTTTACATACCCTGGCAGAATTTATGATTTCTTGGCCATTTTTCAGAGAATATGAATGATAACACAAAAACTTTTCTTTCACTCATGGTTAGTGTTTGGTTGAAGCCATTTATTATCAATCAACTGTGTTTACTCTTTTTAAATCATAATGACAACAGAAACTACCCAAATGACCCTGATCAAAAGTTTACACACCCCAGTTCTTAGTACCGTGTATTGCCCCCTTTAACATCAATGACAGCTTGAACTTTTTTGTGGTATTTGTGGATGAGGCTCTTTATCTTCTCAGATGGTAAGGCTGCCCATTCCTCTTGGCAAAAAGCCTCCAGTTCCTGTAAATTCTTGGACTGTCTTGCATGAACGGCACGTTTGAGATCTCCCCAAAGTAGCTCAATGATATTGAGGTCAGGAGACTGAGATGGCCACTCCAGAACCTTCACTTTATTCTGCTGTAGCCAATGACAGGTCGAGTTGGCCTTGTGTTTTGGATCATTATCACTCTCCTGAGTGAGGATCCAACCCTTTCACATTTTATCCAAAACTATATAAAAAAAAAAAGTTAAGCTTTACATACTTCCATGCAGATATTTTTCTATAACAACAAGAGAAATTCCTGGTCTGAAATGCCTCAGTAAAAAAGGTGAGAAAATTAAAAAAAAACTATGCACATTTCGCACTTTTCTTCAGATATAAATACATAGAGCTTGTGACTGACCACTACCTGAGAGCAAAAGCACTGATGGCTTTTATTGTCTTTATTTTTCAGCTTTCCAAATAACAGAGACACGGGCCGTAGGCATCTCACAGCGAGAGAAAAAAGGCATGGATCATAAGACAGAGCTCCCGGACCTGAAGGTCTGAGACGTGTTTACGGATTGCAGTCCCCAGGTGATAACAACACACCATCCAGCTGCAGTTTTATACAGACCTCAAAAAAATAAAAGGCAAAGTGCTGTGAAATATGTGGCCACTGGCAGATACGGCAAGCATAAAAAGGAAATTCATGGAGCTTCAAAAACCATTGGATTCAATAATAAATAACACTAAGTCTATAGAAGGGAGTGGAAGAGGCCGAATATTGAGGGTCATTAAAATTGCATGCTGCTTGAAAGGATTTGCTATTTATTGTGCAAAAACAGGATTTCTGTACTCTCCTTAAAATCCTTAACTTGGAGTTGACTGAGGGATACAGGACTCGGTCACCTTTGGGGTTTTTAAGTGGAGTGCAGTGTGGTGCAATAACAATAATTCACACAGACGCGTGCAATCAAGAACTTGTATTGGAGAATGCAGTAATGGTTCACAATGGAACGCGGGTGGGGGGCATCCGCCCAGCCGGGGTACACTCACGGTTTACAGCAATGAGGATTCTGGACTGACAGCTGCTGTAAAGAGAGCATAATGTGGCCTGACCATCTTGTGCCCAATCGGGCAGATGTTCAAAGGAATCACAGACTCTATACTTTCCCTTGAGGAGCTTGAGAAAGGAGCGCGCCCCACAGCGCATGCTCTGAAACGCGTTGCTTAACGGCAGTACAGCACATACTATTGACTCTGCATTCCAGCCCTCCCTCTCACTGCCTGGCGGAGTTGCAAGACTCGTTTTGGATCATTCCCGTATGCCGGAAGCTGCACCGAACACATGAGCCGACAGCAGAGAGGAACCAGGCTTCCTTCCATCACATACCGCAGAGATCTTCTATGGCTTCTACTGGAACCCCCTGCGCCGGACTAATAAGTCACTATATGTGAGTGCTTTTAATACATATCTGCTATTAAATATATATAATATAATCTTGCTAAGAGGCGCCTGTTGCTGTTTTTCTTCTATACTTTCCCTCCTCGTCAGGAACCTTTCTCTAACAATAGTTCAAGAAAGGTTGACCGCACTCCCAGGTATGAAGCAGTGACGATTACTTCATTGAAGATAAAAATTCATAAAGATACATCATAAGACATCATGAGACCTCTATGCAGGCATGGCAAGACTAATAGGTTTCATGAATCAAAATTTGTTTAGTCATAATCAGAGTGCGGTCAACCTTTCTTGAACCATTGGCTGTTATCCAGGCTGTGGACTGGACTTGCACCACAAGGTTGAAGGGAGAAATCATTCCCACCTGGAGCGGCACAGCTGCCTGAAGAACCTACATCTGAAGATTGCATCAGATGAGGCCTACACATTCACCTGGTAGAACTCAGACAATAGAAGTGATGTCTACAAGGAATACCACCCTGTGGGTGAGACAGAGAAATGTCTCTAAAGTAGGGTTCCTCAACGAGGGTTCCATGGAAGCCTGGGGTTCCTCCAGAGGTTGCTCGGGGTTCCTTGGGTAATGAGCAATTTCTGCCTCTCAGATAAGTTCCCACTGACGCCATTGTTCTTTTTAGCTATCTGTAAGGGGATAATTCTTCCCGATGACCACAAGTCTAAGGAACATGCTTCCCATTGACCATCACATTAATTCAGGGTTTCTTAACCAGGGTTCCATGGAAGTCTAGGGTTCCTCCAAAGGTTGCTCGGGGTTCTTTGAGCATTGAGCATTTTCTGCCTCTCAGACAAGTTCACACTGACACCATTGATCTTTTTAGCTATCTGTAAGGGGGTAATTCTTCTCAATGACCACAAGTGTAAGGAGCATTTTTCCCACTGACCATCACACTAATGTATTATGAGTTGTAGATATAGTCATTATTAGCAGGGGTTCCTCTGTGTTGAGAAAGGCTGATCTAAAGGATACAAATGTCAGTGTGTGAAGAGCAGCGAAAACCAGAGTAAGATCCAATGGGGTCACCTGGGAACGGACAAAGGAGCTACATGGGAGACCGTTCATGTACAGCCTTGTAGCTTGTAGAAAGTCAAGCGATCTGCTGAATGTGCGAAAAGCAGTTCTGTACTTGGTAGTAGCAGATGAGTGAGAAGCTGGTTATCACCTCTAATGATCCACATTTCCTCTTGGCGACTTAGACGTGAAAACTGCAAGGGAAGAAAATTATGACTTAATAGCACAGGAAACATTTCCATCTAATGATCAATTAATATCACATGTTACAGTAAAGTATGCCAATTTTAGCACGCGCTGTCACATGTTGCAGCTTCTGGAATCAGACGAAGGAGATTATCAGGATTGTAGATACTTAAAATGTAGACGGCCTCCAGACACAAGGACAGATATTACAGATCATTATCTAGAGGTGTAACAGCACCTCCTCTCCAATACAGCAATCAGTAAAACACATATTCCCAGTGAAGTGACTGGCCTCAGGTGATACACAGAGATGAAACAAATCCACCTACATAAGTTGTACCTGTTTATCTGCAGCCTTTCCTGTACAGCCTCATAAAGCACACATTTTACACATCATCCCTAAGCTTTCAGAGGTGGGGGGGTCTGACATCACACACTGCACAGCACTGAGTGTAATCCGAGACATGAATGGAAGGAAATTACACACCCACCCCTGCACGGTCTCATAGGGAAACATGTACAGCTGCGGCTGTCAATCACGTGTTGTATGCTTGGGGTGGGGGGGGCTGTCTCGTTGGATTGCTTGGTGTAGGCTTAGACTCTTAAGCTGGTCAAAGATTGTTTGAATCTCAGCCAGTTCAGCAGAGATTGGCCGAGATTCGAACCATGTATGGGCAACCTGATTGTGCCCAAGTTGATTAGTCGATCAGCTTGAGTACAACCAGCATGTTGCATTCTTCATGCGATTATTGGCAGTGACTATAGTCCCTAGCAATAGTCACTGTGTTCTTCCTGCAGTGAAGGCTCCCCAACCCCTGAAATCTATCAGTAATTAGAAAGCAAACCTGCCCCTTGTTAGTACAAATTAATATCAGCTGGTTCAGTCTCAACTGATGTCCTCATTAAGAAGGTGTCACACAAGAAACATCTCATAATGGGTAAAAACAAAGAGCTATCTCAAGACCTTCTCAACCTTATTGTTGCAAAACATACTGATGACATTGGTTACAGAAAGGATTTCTAAACATCTGAATGTTCCAGTGAGCACTGTTGGGGCCATAATCCGGAAGTGGAAAAAACATAATTTCACCATAAACCGGCCACGACCAGGTGCTCCTCACAAGATTTCTGTCACGAATGAAAAGAATTATCAGAAGAGTTGTCCAAGAGCCAAGGACCACTTGTGGAGAGCTTCAGAAAGACCTGGAATTAGCAGGTACAATTGTTTTGAAGAAAACAATAAAGCCTCGTACACACGCTTAGATTTTCGGACAACCGAACGTCCATTTTTTGTGGCATGCTAGTCTCATGTCGAAAGTGAAGAGGTTACTCACAATCCGAAAATTTTCGTACAACAGAATACAACGTCAGAAGTGACGTAATGTGTTGAATAGTTTTGTATGTGTTCTTTCATTTCTGAGCATGTGTAGTCTTGCCCTTACAATTTTTTTCGTACGAAAACCGCACTAAAGAAATTAAAATCGGACGTTGAGTCTGACAAAAATTTTATAGTCTGCACATCCAGCTTTTGCCTGTTGAAAAAGTAAAAGCGACTGTCAAAAGCACCATACTGACGATCCGTAAATCGGCAAACAGCTTGTCGTACAAATTTTTCCATCCGGTTTTCGTATCATGTGTACGGGTCTTAAGTGGTGCACTCACCCACCATGGCCTGTATGCACGCTCACCATGTAAGACTCCATTGCTGAAGAAAAAGCATGTTGAAGCTCGTTTAAAGATTGCTGCACAACATTTAGGCAAGCCTGTGAAATGCTGGGAGAATATAGTCTGGTCAGATGAGACCAAAACTCAACTCTTTGGATGCCATAATACACATCATGTTTGGAGGTCAACAGTGAGGTTCGGAGATAGGAACATCATGGTGTGGGTGGGGCCGTTTTTCAGCATATGGTACTGGCAAACTTCATATTATTGAAGGAAGGATGAATGGAAAAATTTACCAAGACATTCCTGATAAAAATCTGCTGCCATCTACCAGGATGATGAAGATGAAACGATGGTGGACGTTTCAGCAAGACAATGATCCCAAACACAAAGCCAAGGGCACTCTCAATTGGTTTCAGTGAATGGCCCAGCCAATCACCTGACTTGAATCCAATAGAAAATCTATGGAAAGAACTAAAGATCAGAGTTCATAGAAGAGGCCCCACGGAACCTTCAAGATTTGAAGACTGTTTGTGTGGAAGAATGGGCCAGAATCACACCTGAGCAATGCATGTGACTAGTTTCTCCATACAGGAGCCTGCGTCTTGAAGCCGTCATTACCAACAAAGGATTTTGTACCAAGTAATAAATACATTTCAGTTAGCGTGTTCAATACTTTTTCCCTGTGTACTTCCATTTTATTACACAGAACTTCATTTCTGAACGTGTTTGTTTTGGTGTCTTTGTATGTATGGATTGTTACCGTCATGTGGGGAACGTTTCATTACAATAGCACCTTTACCAATAGATTTACCTAGAAAAATGGTGATGTCTTCAATACTTATTTTACCTGCTGTATCTAAGAGGGGATCTCTCTCACTTTGGAGAGATCTCCTTCACTTCTTTTTCTATCTACAGTGCCTTGCAAAAGTATCCCCCCCCCCCCCCCCCCTTGGCTTTTTACCTATTTTGTTACATTATAACCTTTAGTTCAATGGGTTTTTTTTTAATAAAAAAAAAAACTGATAATTGGCATGTGCGTATGTATTCACCCCCTTGGTTATGAAGCCCATAAAAAGCTCTGGTGCAACCAATTACCTTCAGAAGTCACATAATTAGTGAAATGATGTCCACCTGTGTGCAATCTAAGTGTCACATGATCTGTCATTACATAGACACAGCTTTTTTGAAAGGCCCCAGAGGCTGCAACACCTAAGGAAGAGGCACCACTAACCAAACACTGCCATGAAGACCAAGGAACTCTCCAAACAGGTAAGGGAAAGTGAAGGTAAATCTTTCAAATGGGACATGGATGGTAAACACAAAAAAGCCAACAGAGGTTCTAATCTTTCCTTACTCAGTCCAAAGTGGAAAAATGTTTTGCCTATAAATATACATTACACTAGTATTGGACTACCATGCTTCTTTAGGCTGCATTCACACCTGAGCATTTTCAGCTGATAAAACGCTCGAAAAAAAACGCCCAACAAGCAAAATCCCATTCATTTTAACGGGACCCGTTCACATCTGAGCGTTTTGTCACCTGAAACAAAACGCCCTAAGCTCAAAAAAGAACATGAGCTTCTTTGGGGTAGATTACAGGTGTTTTTCTGCCTTTCACATTGGTGACCTGAACAAAAACGCAGCAAAATCGCGGTAAAAACACACGTGACTTTGAAACGCTCAGGTGTGAATACGGCCTTATGCTGCGTACATACAAGCAGACTTCTCGTCGGACTGAACTCCGATGGACTTTTCGACGGAGTTCCAATGAAATAGACTTGCCTACACACGATCACACCAAAGTCCGATCGTTTCTAACGTGATGACGTACGACCGGACTAGAATAAGGAAGTTCGTAGCCAATAGCTGCCCTTACGTCGTTCTTTGGTCCGTCGGACTAGCATACAGACGAATGGATTTTTCGATAGGAATCGAGTCCGTCGGAAAGATTTGAAACATGTTCTATTTCTAGGTCTGTCGGAATTTTCGACAGAAAAGGTCAGATGAAGGTCCGACGAAGCCCACACACGATCAGAATGTCCGACGGAATCGTTCCGTCTGACCTTTTCTGTCGGAAAGTCCGCTCGTGTGTACGCGGCATTACTTCCTGTGGATAATGGTTCTTATTTGGTTTGTCCAGTTTAGAAGTGATATTTGTCAAAGTCAAACTTTTGATGGATTAGGTTGTCCAGGTTTGTTTCCACCATCAGAATCACATAGCTGAAGATAGTGTTTAGTTCTGAGGAATATTTCCCATCACACAGCCCCTCTGCAGTCACAACATAATTGTCCCAACGCTTACAAGTTGGATGCCAACTGGTTTGGTGCCAACCGTTATTGCATGTATAAAGCTTCATTCATATGACATCACTCAAACCAGACCGAATAAAACCGAAGTGTGGAAAGCATGGCGAATTGTCTTCTGATTGGAATCCCTGCTGACTGGGTATTTATACACGGAGGAGCATTGCAATGGAGCCGAAGATGATAGATTTGGCTCATTAGCCTGGAACACAATAGAGTTTCTAATGCCCGAGCAAACAGAGTGAGCGATACTTACTAATTCCAGCATCTGTAAACTGATGAATGGAGCCGTGTGGGGTCCGTTTATCACAGTCACTGCCGCCGGAGAGGAATCACAAGATGGGTTCTGCTCTGTGTGTTTTTTTTTTTTTTTAAAGGGGGATGCATTTGCGTTTTAATTTGTAACAATCAAGGATCTAATTAGGGCAACGCAATTAATATCTGTCCAAAAAAAAAAGGACTGTAAAGCTGGCCATGGACTGATCGAAATTTGTCCGGTTCAGCAGGGACCGGCTGAATTTCAATCCACGTGGAAGCCGTTCCTGTTTAGACAGAAGTTGAATGTTAGAAACGGGAATGTTGAAAAAGTTTTGCCGATCAGCCTCGCTTGTGTGGATGGAAAAATCTGTTCTTTTTTTTTCGTTCAGCCCACTTGTTCATTAACTGCTTCCTGACCAGGCCATTTTTTTTTTTTTTTTTTTTTGCGATACGGCACTGCGTTGCTTTAACTGACAATTGCGCGGTCATGCAACGCTGTAACCAAACAAAATTTACATCCTTCTTTCCCCACAAACACAGCTTTCTTTTGGTGGTATTTGATCACCTCTGCGTTTTTTTTTGCGCTATAAACAAAAAAAGAGTGATTTAAAAAAAAAAAAAAAAACACAATATTTTTTACTTTCTGCCATAATATATATCCAAAAAAAAAAATAAAAAAACCCCAAATATATTGATTGGTTTGCGCAAAAGTTATAGCGTCTACAAAATAGGGGATAGATTTACGGCATTTTTTTCTTTTACTAGTAATGTTGGCAATCTGCAATTTTTAGCGGGACCGCGACATTGCGACGGACACTTTTGACACTTTTTTGGGACCACTGACATTTATACAGCGATCAGAGCTAAAAAGAGCCACTGATTACTGTATAAATGTCACTGTCTCTCTCAGGAGCTATCACGGCTGCCGGGCACGTGCATCAGCTCCTACGTCACGCGCCCCTTATGCCCCTTAAAGCGCCCGCCGTACAACTACGGAGATTTGCGCAGGGGAGCCAACCTGCGGCAGCTGGTCGGCAAGGGGTTAATATACACTATAGTACCAAAAGTATTGGGACGCCTGCCTTTACACGCACATGAACTTTAATGGAATCCCAGTCTTAGTCTGTAGGGTTCAATATTGAGTTGGCCCATCCTTTGCAGATATAACAGCTTCAACTCTTCTGGAAAGGCCGTCCACAAGGTTTAGGAGTGTGTCTATGGGAATGTTTGACCATTCTTCCAGAAGAGCATTTGTGAGGTCAGGCACTGACGAGAAGGTCTGGCTTGCAGTCTCCGCTCTAATTCATCCCAAAGGTGTTCTATCGGGTTGAGGTCAGGACAGTCAAGTTCCTCCACCTCAAACTCGCTCATCCATGTCTTTATGGACCTTGCTTTGTGCACTGGTGCGCAGTCATGTTGGAACATTAAGGGGCCATCCCCAAACTGTTCCCACAAAGTTGGGAGCATGAAATTGTCCAAAGTGTCTTGGTATGCTGACGCCTTAAGAGTTCCCTTCACTGGAATTAAGGGGCCAAGCCCAACCCCTAAAAAACAACGTCCACACCATAATCTCCCCTCCACCAAATGATTTGGACCAGTGCACAAAGCAAGGTCCATAAAGACATGGATGAGCGAGTTTGCAGTGGAGGAACTTGACTGGCCTGCACAGAGTCTGGCTCTGTGACATCAGCCAACAGCGGGCTTCAGACTGCTGTCTGCTGAAAATGGGTCACAGGAGTGCAGAGCGAACTGCACTCCTGTGATCCACGGGAGAAGTACAGACAAATGAGCTTTCCCCCTACTTCTCCTTTAAACCCCTAAAACTAAAAGGTGAACCTACAACCTCCCTGGTCCCCAGTCCCTGCTGTGCTTTCTTCTCTGGGTGATTATCTGTCAGTGCCCACTCGGCAGGTGCAGCGGTCCAGGGATTTGAAATCGCTGCTCGTTTTCCATGTTGTAGGGCTTCCAGGATGGCTCGGAGCGATTCTGGCATGTGACTACTTTGACCAATTGGAATCACTATGACCCGTCCCGGAACTTCTAAAGCCATAGATGGATCAAGTTTCATGTGATTCAGCAGAGACCGGACGATTTTCGATTCATGCATGGACAGGATGATTGTACCCAAGACTATCCATCAATTGACTTCAGTACAACCAGCTTATTGGATTTCTGGCATGTGATTATTGTCACAGTAATCATTGTGTTCTGTTGGCCAGGAAGGCTCACCCCCACCCCCCATGGCAGAACACAATAGCACTGCGGGAGGGATTCTCATATCAACACTGACTGTGTTGATGGGGGAATTGACCGATGTTCTTGCTTGCAACCCATGAGAAGAGCTGGGCTTTCAAATGCCCAGACTGCTGCATCGTCTACATGGGCAGGGATCCAGCACCTTCCTCACCCGGGCTAGTTCTTCACTAGCTTTCAGGTTCCCAGCTCCAACATCTTAACTGTGGGCAGCCAGCCCACAGTGGGGGGAAATGGGGGGGGGGGGGGGGGACTACCTGTGGGAAAGCGGTTACCTGTCAAATCTAGGTACTCACTTCCAGCCCAAAAAAATGACCTGCCAAATGTGGCAAAGGAGGGGGAGGAGGCAGAACTTTCTCTTTTGGGTGAAGCTCCACTGTAACCACCTCCCTCCCACCGTAATGACAAATGGCGAGAGGGCGATGGTTCTATTGTTCTGGGACAACGTCATATGATATTGTCCCACTCTAGCCACAGGGGCCATGCAGCGTGGCAATCGGTGGGGCGCTCTGCCCCGGGACACGATGACGAGGCTCTTTACCCATATAATTGGCTATGCCCAATCACAGCTGATTACATGTAAACAAGCAAATGCCAGTTATTGGCATTCCTTTCCTCACACTGGCAGCGTGTGAGGAGAGGAGAGCCGATCAGCGGCATTTCTTCACAGGGGAGATCTGCACAGATAATCAGTGCCCTGATTATCAGTGCAGCCCCAACAGTGCCCATCAGTGATGCCAGTCAGTGCTGCTTTTCAGTGCCCATCAGTGCCTGCTCATCAGTGCTGCCAATTAGTGCACATCAGTGACGCCTATCCGTGCTGCCTGTCAGTGCCCATAAGTGTCACTTATCAGTGCCTATGAGTGCCATCAAATGGTGCCCATTAATGCCACCTATCGGTGCCCATCAGTGCTGCATGTCAGTGCCAACTATCAGTGTCCATCAGTGCTGCATATTAGTGCCTCCTCATTAGTGCCCTTCAGTGCTGTCTCATCAGTACCACCTCATCAGTGCAGCTTATCAGTGCCCTTTAGTGCTGCAAACCAGTGCCCATCAGTGCCGCCTATCTGTGCTGCCTATCAGTGCCCATAAGTGCCACCTATCAGTGCCACCTATCTGTGCCCGTCAGTGCCAACTATCAGTGCCCATCAGTGCTGCATATTAGTGCCTCCACATCAGTTCCCTTCAGTGCCATTTCATCAGTGCCCATCAGTTCTGCCTCATCAGTGCTGCCTCATCAGTTCTGCCTCATCAGTGCCCATTAGTGAAGGAAAAAAAATTATTTATTTACAAACAATTTTAAAAGAAACTAAGAAAAACTTTTTTTTTTTTCAAAATGTTCAGTCTTTTTTTAAAAAAAAATTTAGCAGAAGAAACCCAGCAGTGATTAAATGCCACCAAAAGGAAGCTCCATTTGTGTGAAAAACAATTTCATATGGGTACAGTGTTGCATGACCGCGCAATTGTCATTCAAAGTGCGACAGAGCTGAAAGCTGAAAAATCGGCCTGGGCAGGAAGGGTAAAAGTGCCTGGGATTGAATTGGTTACTTGATAACAATGAGAGGTTACAGAAAGTAGCAGTCTCGGGTCTCACTCTCAGGGTTTCGCCCATCTCAGTGGGAATGCCAAACCTGCAGAAATCACAGCAACCTGCCGAGTTTCAATGGTGACATTTCTCCCATTGTGAAGCCCCCCCCCTCCTTCCCCCTCCCCCCTCCTCCTTCCCCCTCCCCCCTCCTTTCCCCTCCCCCCAGCACACTTTACAATCCGAGTCTTATAGTGTTAAAATCCACAGCTCAGCAGTTATGTCACTCCCAAATTGAGACTCCAGCAGCAGCTTTTAATACGACACAAAGCTAAATGCTAATTTTATTGCTCTGTTGCTATGACTGTTACTCTGTGAATTCTATTCCTGATTTAGTGCAATCCGAAGAATAACTTAAAATGAAGATGATATATTAATCTAGCGATACAGACAGTAAACAGCGGAGACCTCACTGAATATAGATTTGTTCATGTTTTCGATCATAAAGTGAAACTTTAATAAAAGAAAACTCTTCTGCATTGAAGTTCCTTACCCGCCTGCCCACACCGCACACTGAGCCGTGCACGCGCAGCTCAGTGTATGACTTCAGCATCTGCCGCAAATCTAGACATGTAAGTAGGGTGACCACCTTTCCACAGAGTGTACAAGTACACAGTACATACATACATAGCTCCCAACTGTCCCTGATTTGGAGCAATGTCCCTCTGTCCTCCTCATTTGTCCCTCATTTTGGTCTGATCTTCATAGTTGTATATAAAATGCACTTTTTTATCTTTCACAAAGTGTTTCCCAGTGCTAAACCTTCATCTGATTTCTAAATTGCTACATTTGTAAATTCCAAAAGCCAATATAAAGGAATAGTAGTGGTAAAAAAAAAAGCACCTGTGGGTTCAACCAATCTTGTTTTTTTTTTTTTTTTTGTACAATTCTCCTTTAAGGGGGCATGGCAAGGGGTGTGTCCTATGCCTGCATACTTTTGCTGATAGGTGTCCCTCATTCCCATCTCAAAAAGTTGGGAGGTGTGCTTACAACACTCCTTGGAGAAGTGCAAAGTCCCTTGGTCCATTGGAACTTTCATCTGTATCTGTAGACCAGTGGTGCCACCCCCCCCATCCATGCGTCCGGCCCCTAATCTACATGCAGGGTGCCAGACGCATGGTTTTTAACCACTTGCCGCCCGCCATATAGCAAAATGATGGGGGAAAAGTGGTTTCAATATCCTGACCGGACGTCATCGCGGCGATCGTTGTTACGGTGTGTCATTCTGACACACCGCAACTCCGATCTAGGTAAAGAGTCTCTGACGGAGACTCTTTACCACGTGATCAGCCGTGTCCAATCACGGCTGATCACAATGTAAATAGGAAGAGCCGGTGATCGGCTTTTCCTCTCTCGCATCTGACAGACGCGAGTAGAGGAGAGCCGATCGGCTGCTCTCCTGACAGGGGGGTCTGTGCTGATTGTTTATCAGTACAGCCCCCCCTCGGATCCCACCCAGGACCACCAGGGAAGCTGCCCAGGACCACCAGGTATGCCCCTTAGACCCCCAGGGAAATACCAATCTGTGCCCAGGCAGCTGCCAATCTGTGCCCACTCCAATGCCTAGCACTGCCAGTGCCACCAGGGATGCCTATCAGTGCCTCATATCAGTGCCCATCAGTGCCACATATCAGTGCCGCCTATCAGTGCCCATAAGTGCCCAGCAGTGCTGCCTTTCAGTGCCCAGTGGCGCCTATCAGTGCCAACCAGTGCCACCCATGAGTGCCCATCAGTGCCGCCTATCAATGCCCATCAGTGCTGCATATCAGTGCCACCCATCAGTGCCGCCTACCAGTGCCCATCATTGCCCGTCAGTGCCCGCTCATTGGTGCCACTTCATTGGTGCCACCGTATCAGCGCCTGTCAGTGCCGCCTTATCAGTGCCCATTAGTGAAAGAGATCACTTACTTATTTACAAATTTTTTTAACAGACACAAATGCAAAACTTTTATTTTTTTCAAAATTTTCAGTCTTTTTTTATTTGTTTAGCAAAAAATAAAAACCCCAGAGGTGATCAAATACCACCAAAAGAAAGCTCTATTTGTGGGAACAAAATGATAAAAATTTAGTTTGGGTACAGCAGGGGTGTCCAAACTTTTTTCAAAGAGGGCCAGATTTGATGTGTGAGGGCCGACCATTTTGCCTGACATTCTTTGAACCATTAAAATTCGGTCTAAGTGTGTTCGTTCGAGCACTAATACACTGCGCTCGTTCCCGACACACAGGCGAATGCTCTGCTCTTTAGGGGTACCGTTAATTCTCAGTGCAATTCAAAAAAAAGAAAAGGTCGGGGACTTCTTTACCTGCATTTTTGTGGGTAGGGAAGCCCATTGAAATGAATGGGCTGCCCTACAGGTAGCACGCAGCCACACAGATGTGAACCAAGGGCTTGTTCACATGTCAGGTTGGAGGGGTAGTAAAACCACATGATTAAGCTGTTTTTATCACCCCCAACTTCTCCCCCTTTAGCTGCAGAGGGAGCAGCTGGGTGTGTACACATGCTGTGGCTGCAGCTGGAGGTATACCCAGGCTTAATGGGGCTGCACTGCAACTATCCCGCAACTGTGTGCATTGCACGGTTGCGGTATAGTGATGCTGCATTTACGGGCTTAAAACAGGTGGTGAGGAGGCAACATAATGCCCCTTTACCGCCTGTCATATGCCTCTGAAAAGCGATCTGTGCATGGATTGCTTTTCAGAGGAGCAGCAGTCCTGGCTGCTATCACAAACAAGCCCTACAAAAGCAGTTCTGGTGGTACAGGAAATGGGGGGGGGCAGATTAAAAGTAACATACACGCATACATGCAGACACATACACAAACACAGACACATGCATACACATACATACAGACACATGCACACGCACATACATACAGACATACATACAGACGCACATGCACACGCACACACACATGCACACACATACAGACACATACACACACACACACATACAGACACATGCACACACACACATACAGAGACATGCACATACACAGACATACATACAGACACATGCACACACACACACATACACATACAGACACATGCACACACACACACACACACACACATACAGACACATGCACACACACACATACAGACACATGCACACACACAGACATACATACAGACACATGCACACACACACACACACACAGACACATGCACGCACACACACACACACACACACACACACATACAGACAGACACACATGCACAGACACATGAATAAAGCCCTTTTAAAACGCATCTAGCTTCAATCACAGTATTGTACCTTTCCAACTTCCTCATTCAGCCGGGTACTGCACTGTAGGGGGAAGCAGAGAGCACAGCACACTCCCCTGCACTTTACTTTCACTTTTGAGGCTGACGGATCTTCTCACAGTGCCGATGTACAGTTTGGCAGGGGATCTTGCTCATCTGACAGCCCTGATCCCGCGGCACACTGGCTGAGAAAGGCTGGTTTAGATAACCAGGCGGGCCGTTCAAAACTGGACCGCGGGCCGCGATTGGCCCGCGGGCCGGACTTTGGACATGCCTGGGGTACAGTGTTGCATGACCGCGCAATTGTCATTCAAACTGCGACAGCGCTGAAAGCTGAAAATTGGTCTGGGCAGGAAGGTGTATAAGTGCCCTGTATTGAAGTGGTTAATGTTTTTTTTTTTTTTGAAGCACATGATTAGAGCCTGAGGCTCTAATTGGCTTCAAAAAAAGGGTGGGAGGGCACTGCACCCCGAGCCCACCCACTTGTATGACAATAGCATATTTATATGCGCTATTGTCTTCCTGATGCTCCTCCCAGCCAATCAGGAAGCAGTTCCTGAGATCCGATTGGCCCGGGAGTCTTAGGACTCCCGGGCTAGTCGGGTCTCAGTCAGGACCCACTTCCTGTTTGACCTGGAGGAGAAGCAATGGCCCCGGAGCGGGGAACTGCAGCCCAGATCTATGTCTCCCTGACCTGCCTCCTCCCTAAGGTAAGGAGGACTCTGATCCCCGCCGCATTCCGACTAATGTCCACCGGCGACCCGCGTTTACTGTGTACAGAACAGGGAACTGCCTATGTAAACAAGGCGATTCACCGTTCTACCAGATGCATACCTCCCAACCTTTTGAGATGGGAATGAGGGACACCTATCAGCAAAAGTATGCAGGCATAGGACACACCCCTTACCACGCCCCCTTAAAGCAGAATTGTACAAAAAAAACGAGATTGGTTAAACCCACAAGTGCTTTTTTTACCACTACTCTTCCTTTATATTGGCTTTAGGAATTTACAAATGCAGCAATTTAGAAATAAGATGAAAGGTTTAGCTCTGGGAAACACTTTTTGATAGATAAAAAGTTCATTTTATATACATCTATACTGATCAGATCAAAATTAGGGGGGAATGAGGGACATTGCTCCAAATCAGGGACAGTCCCTCAAGATCAGGGACAGTTGGGAGCTATGCAGATGACATGTCAGAGATCTTTTGATCCTAGATAGCAAACAGTGATCTTTGTCATGTTCCTGGAAGCCCATCCCCCTCCAACAGTTAGAACACACACACAGGAAACACACTTAACCCCTTGATCGCCCCTTAGTGTTAACCCCTTCCCCGCCAGTGTCATTTTTACATTACATTGATCGGTGCATTTGTATAGACCTGATCAATGTAATAATGCCACTGGTCCCCAAAAAGTGTCATTTGGGGTCAGATTTGTCCGCCGCAATGTTGCGGTCCCGCTAAAAATCGCAGATCAACGCCATTACCAGTAAAAACAATAGAAAATAAAATAAAAGTCCCTAAATCTATCCCATATTTTGTAGACGCAATAACTTTTGCGCAAACCAATCAATATATTCCTATTGCGATTTTTTTTTTTAACCAAAAATAGGTAGAAGAATATACATCGGCCTAAACTGTTGAATAAATTAGTTTTTTATACCAAAAAAAGCTCTATTTGTGGGGAAAAAAAGGCATACATTTTGTTTGGGTACAGCGTCGCATGACTGCGCAATTATCAGTTAGAGTGACGCAGTGCCGAATAGCAAAAAATGGCCTGGTCATTAAGGGGGCAAATCCTTCCGGGGCTGAAGGGGTTAATGAGACATCGAGACCCTGGAGACCCTGGGGCGGGGCAGGAGTCTGCTTGTCAGATTTACACACAATTTTGGTGGCGGTAGTCTCTGGAAATTTGTGTAAACCACCCCCACCTCCCGCTGTTGGGTCCGTACGGCGATTTTCAATCCCGCTCCTTCAAATTTTCTTGTGACTGCGGTCGGATATGAGGATCAATTTAACCCCACTAATGATTACAAAATCTAACGAAAGTTCTAAAAACATCTAATAAAATTATAGTAGTAGTGTATGGCCTGCCTAAATGACATTACACTGAGTGGACTTCCAGCCAGGGATCTGTAACCCACCACAAGAAAGTAGAACAGAAGCACCCAATATAATATAACTGCTTATCTCTGAATACACAGAGATAGGGCGTTAGGTAGATTTAGTTCTTTGTGGCTCCTCTATAATCATTGGAGCAGTTTTTGATTGCTTTGGGCTGTTCTGGATGTCACATGCTGCAGGTATGATTGTTTCCCCCTTGCACCCTAGGGGCTTCTACAACATAGTGGGCAGGAAAGTCAAACGAGCAGCCTGAATATTTATTGTGCTTCAGTCAATCCCTAGGGAGGTGGGCCCAGTAGGTGGCCGAGGGGACACATAAATAGTCTGAGCTTTAGAACAGCGAGGCTTCCAGTTGGGGGGATTCCACCCATCCAGGAAGCCTGCAGCGGTTCTACTGATTCAAGCTGATGTTCATTAAGGTCCCAGCTGTGGCATAGTTGGGGGGCCTATCTCTAACTAAATACTTCTGGAGCTAAGGATCTGGTCTGGAGAACTCACTGAAGAGTGTCCAGTGGATAGTTGGAAATGTTGAACTATTCTGGGACATTGTCAGTACTGACCTGAGTTCAAAACTCTGGCGACTGCATGCTTTTTTCTTTTGAGTGAAGGTGCCAGTGGTAGCCCCAACTGAGACAGCTCCTACAGGGTCTCAGTTCTGGTTTTGCTCCTGGCAAAGAGAAGCCTAGCCAGAGAAGCCTAGCCTTAGTTAAGTGTCCTCCTGTTGCTATTCATTGCTCCTAGAGTATCCCATTCCACCCCAAATCTCCCTCCTGTTATCAGTTCTGCAAGGTAATAAACTTTAAGAAAAGGCATCCACTAGACCACATGTCTTGAAAGTACCTTGGATGGCAAGAAGATCAAACCAGTCAATCTTGAAGGAAATAAACCCTGAATATTCACTTGAAGGACAGATCCTGAAGCTGAAACTCGAATATTTTGTCCACCTAATGCGAAGAGAGGACTCATTGGAAAAGACCCTGATGCTGGGAAACATGGAAGGAAAAAGGAGAAGAGGACAACAGGAAACAAGATGGATAGATAGCATAATTGAAACAATGAACATGAAGTTAAGCAAGCTTCGGGAGGCAGTGAAGGACAGTAAAACTTGACGCGCTATGGTCCATGAGGACACGAAGAGTAGGACACGACTAAACGACTGAACAACAACAAAGACCACATGTGCCAAACACAAGGCCCATGGGCCAAATCTGGCCTGTCATGCCATTTCATGTGGTCCTCGCACCCCTCCTGCAGCTGCAGTTCTCCCCCCTAGTCTCTGCCCTCACCTCGTCTCAGCAGTTGGCAGCAGAGAGGAGGGAAAAACTCCTCCACCAGATCTTGTGCTTCTCCATGCAGCCGCAGAGAGACTTGTCTCTGCCTCCCTGTCTCAGCAGTCAACAGCAGAGAGGAAACCAGAACTCGTTCTACAGATCCTCTATGTGCAGCCGCAGCACCCCCTTGTCTCCGCATCCCCTGGTCTCAGCATTCAGCAAACTCCAGCAGCTGACTCCAGCCCTCCTCTGGTCCTCCCCTAGACTCTGCACTTTCTGATTCCCAGCTCCGCCCTTAGCTTCTTCCCAGCAGCAGTAAGGGAGGGTGGGGGCCTCTTTACTTTTGATGGTGGGGGGGGCCCTGACATCTGATGGGGTGCTCTGGACATCTAGTCTTACAGATATAACAGGCCCTTTGAGGGCAATCATAATGCTGATGTGGCCCGCGATGAACACTGAGTTTGACACCCCTGCCCTAGATTGTTTAATGAGCCAAAGAGAATGGGCTGTTATTGCGTGCCTGGCTTCCTGTGCACTAGTTTGGAAAAGAACCAATTAAATACAGCGGCTCCTTACTTGGTAGAGCTACATGTAAGAGCCAGATGAAGAAAAGCACACAGAGCTAACAAGGTACAATCAATTCTCCACCGGCAACCCTGACAGCGGATAGATTAAAACATGTGGATCATTACTTAATAAACCCTTAGGCAACGACATACATCAGACAAAAAAAGGGAAATGGCAATTCCCTGTCCCTAAATACAAGCATACATATACTGACACGCGCGTTACTTACAACCCCAGTGTACATATGGAAAGACAAGATCCTAAAAGAAGCTTAGACCGGGTCCTGACCACACCTCAGACATATCTTCAGTCCTACATCTACATCTGTCCACATTGTTTCCTCACCTTGAGTTTTCCAGATCTGATTTCTCCTCACCAACCCTCAAACAAAATGATTAGAGTCTAATGACTGAGGTGTGAGATTATTGTAATCTACTGAGCAGATATAATGACTATGGGGTCAATTCACCAAGTTCACTGAGTTAAATAATGGCTAATAAAATGCGGTAAAATACTGCATGTGGTAACATTTGTGCAAATGTTCAATTCATTAAGAATTTTGGGTTAAATACTGAATGTGGTATTTGTTCGATTGAATTTCAGCATTATTTAATGCGGTAATTTAACGTATTGAGCTGGTTGCTAAGGCCAGGAAGCCGCCCCCCGCGTCCTTAACAACAGATGACTCATCAGCTGTCAGCGGATTCCCCGCTGACAGCTGAATGTAAAAAAAAAATGCCGACAACTAGAAATGATGACAAAAACACAGGGTGCCCCCCCCCCCCAATCTATACCAGACCCTTATCCTAACATGCAGCCCAGCAGGTCAGGAAAGGGGGGGGGAGCGAGTGAGCAGCTTAATAAACCCCCTGCCCGCAGACCTCCAAAACCACTGGCCACGGTTGTGGGGATGAGGTCCTTGTCCTCATCAACATGGGGACAAGGTGCTTTGAGGTGCCCCAAAGCACCCCCCCATGTAAAGGGCATGTTGCCTGGTATGGTTCAGGAGGGGACCTGCCAGGCTGTATGCTCGGATAAGGGTCTGGTATGGATTTGGGAGGGGACCCCACGCCATTAAAAAAAAAAAAAAAATTGTCATAATTTTTAGTTGTCTGCATTTTTTTTTACATTCAGCTGTCAGCAGGGAACCGTTGTCAAGGATGCGGCGGCCAGCTTCCCAGCCCACTCCTTAGCTAACAATGTGGGGGTCCCCTGCTGGAGGGGGGGGGCACTTGCTAGATAGAGCCAGGAAAAAGGATGGTCTCTCAGAAGGGCCTGGTGACTCACTTGGAGGACACACTAAAATTTGGGAACGTGCCTACAATGTTGCTGGGTCAGCTTAAAGGTTCTGACACTGTGAAGCTAGACATTGATCTAGATCTGGAGAGACTGTAAGCAATCTGCTATGGTATCTGGGACCCCAAACCCTCACCTCCTTATCCGTCCTGTAATAAAACTTTAAAAAGACAAAAGTGACTTGTGCCCAATATATTTTCTCGCCCCCCCCCCCTTTTAGCCATGAACTCAGACCTGGAGTGAGAGGCTAGCCCGTCCCTGGCCTCTGGAGGTGCTATCCTACCTTTGGGGTGTCAGAGGGGTGCTACATAAGTGTAAGTTTTGGATATATATGCAATGCATTTGGAAAGTATTCACAGCGCTTTACTTTTTTCACATTTTGTTATGATACGTATTCCAAAAATGTATTAAATTCATTATTTTCCTCAAAATTCTACAAACAATACCCCATAATGACAACGTGAAAAAAGTTTGTTTGAAATCTTTGCAAATTTATTAAAAATAAAAAAAACAATAAAATCCCATGTACATAAGTATTCAAAGCCTTTGCATGACACTCAAAATTGAGCTCAGCTGCATCCTGTTTCCACTGATCTTACTTGAGAAGTTTCTACAACGTGATTGGAGTCCACCTGTGGTAAATTCATTTGATTGGAAATGATTTGGAAAGGCACACGCCTGTCTATATAAAGTCCCACAGCAACCAGTGCATGTCAGAGCACAAACCAAGCCATGAAGTCCAAGGAATTGTCTGTAGACCTCCGAGACAGGATTGTATGGAGTCACAGATCTGGGGAAGGGTACAGAAAAAAGTCTGCAGCATTGAAGGTCCCAATGAGCACAGTGTCCTCCATCGTCCGTAAATGGAAGAAGTTTGAAACTTCCAGGACTCTTCTTAAAGTGGGCTGCCCTGCCAAACTAAGCAAACGGGGGAGAAGGGCCTTCGTCAGGGAGGAGACCAAGAACACGATGGGTTCCAGCATTTCTTTGTGAAGAGAGGAGAACCTTCCAGAAGAACCACCATCTCTGCACCACTCCACCAATCAGGCCTGTATGGTAGAGTGGCCAGAGGGAAGCCGCTCCTCAGTAAAAGGCACATGACAGCCCCCCTGGAGTTTGCCAAAAGGCACCTGAAGGACTCTCAGACCATGAGAAACAAAATTCTCTGGTCTGATGAAAAAAAAGATTGAATTCTTTGGCCTGAATGGCAAGTGTTTTGTATGAAGGATTATCTGCAGGCATCGCTCATCACCTGGCCAATACCATCCCTACAATGAAGCATGGTGGTGGTAGCATCATGCTGTGGGGATATTTTTCAGCTGCAGGAAATAGGAGACAAGTCAGGATTGAGCAAAAGATGAAGCAGCAAAGTACAGAGACATCCTTGATGAAAACCTGCTCCAGAGCGCTCTGGACCTCAGACTGGGGCGAAGGTTCATCTTCCAACAGGACAACAACCTTAGCACATAGCCAAGATAACAAAGGAATGGCTATGGGACAACTCTGTGAATGTCCTTGAGTGGCCCAGCTAGAGCCCAGAATTGAACCCGATTGAACATCTCTGGAGAGATCTGAAAAAGGCTGTGCACCGATGCTCCCCATCCAACCTGATGGAACTTAAGAGGTCCTGCAAATAATGGAAAAAACTGCCCAAAAATAAGTGTGCAAACCTTGTAGCATCATACCCAAAAAGACTTGAGGCTGTAATTGGTGCCAAAGGTGCTTCAACAAAGTATTGAGTAAAGGCTGTGATACTTATGTACATGGGATTTTTTTCCTTTATTATTTTTAAAAAATTTGCAAAGATTTCAAACTTCTTTCATGTTGTCATTATGTGGTATTGTTTGTAGAATTTTGAGGAAAATAATGAATTTAATCCATTTTGGAATAAAGCTGTAACATAATAAAATGTGGAAAAAGTGAAGCGCTGTGAATACTTTCCGGATGCACTGTACACTAACTTTTGTTATGCATAAAAAAAAGACCAGAAGAGAGAATTACCGCCATGGAACCTCCGCTCCCCCAGCGTGGAAACTTGTCTCTGTATGAAGTGATAATACTGAAAATACATTTGTCACCTTGCTGGGCGCTCGTATTTTGCCGATCCATGCTGAATTTGGAACACCTCCTCTAGTTTCTATATTTCTACCGAAAAGCAGCGGAAATAAAAGACAAAAAAAGCTGCATTGTTCTGAGTAAAATAAACCAACAAGTATAGACATCACGGTGTATATACACCGAACAATAGGAAACAGAACATATCAGCAAACTATGGAACTGTTCTCACATCATCGAAGACCAGCGCTCTAAACAATGAAAAGGAAATAAATACAGATTGCAGAAATTGTAAATGTAGAAAAAAATACATTCCCTGCTAATCCAAACAGAATGAAGAAGCGGTTCTCCTCCTCCACCGCATCTCCCGGCAGTTGTTAGACGTGTCAGGAGCTGGGAGAATACATCACATCCATTTCCATACAACACCTGCGACGATACTTAACACTAACAAAAGCAAGTGAGTTTCAAACTGACGGGGAAGATTTTCCGGGGCCGGGAACCTTTATTGAGGCGGGATGCTGTTCTGCAGAAGAGAATGACAATAATGTGGTTATTCATACACGCATTAAGTGATTGTTACTGTGACGGAACCGTCCAGCACCCCGCTTAGGCGCTTCATCAAGATATTGCTTCCTTCAGTCTGGACATAGAAACCAGATATTATAACGGCACATTGCACCCAAGATACTAGACGGGATTAGCTCAGATGCAAAACCAGGACCCTTTATTGAAAACTCACACAATATTTATATACCACACACACAATCAGGTGAGGGTTGGTCATATTACCCTAACAATACAAAGTGTAAACAGGGATGTAATTAACATAACTAAACAACAACCAACCTTTACTAGAAACATTAAGCTAATTAAACTAGCCACCTAGGTGACTCAGTGCCCACCCAGACAATGCTGTGATTAATCAGAGGTCTCATTCCAGGTCAGACTGTCCGACACCGAGCTCATAAAGTACATTACACATTATCATAAGTATAAACACATAACATCTCACAATAGTTTGCTAACAAGGCGGAGTGCACACAATACTTAGCAGACAGACAGAAACAATAGGTGACCCAATTAACAATGGGAGAAAGACACTTAGGAGGCACACTATGGGAAAGAACTATGGCCATTATATGTGTGACCACTTGAAATCTATGCTAGAGATCATAGAGCAGCTGCGTGCTATCGGAGAGGACATCAAAGATAATCATATAGTTGCCCTCCTCCTCTGCAGCCTTCCAGAGACATATTATCACGTACCTGGTAGAAGAGCCTGAATGGACGAGCAAGGCCTCTCTTACCACTCTGACTTAGGGCCCCTGATAGAGCAAACAGGAGGCACCAAAGTACAGAGTCGCACGAGTGCCAGAAAGTCTTTGGTGGTAGCAGGGTAGCGGGTCCGGTCGTGCTGAAGAGACACAGGAAAGCTTCCGCAGGAGACTAGCAGATGGCAGCAGGTGCAGACGACAACGACAAGCAGCAGGGTCAGGCAGGCAGGGTCATACACGGTAGATCAAATCGGGTACTAGGTGCAGGCAGGATCGTAGTCAGGAACAAGCCGGGTCAAACCAGATCAGCAGTGCGGTAGCCAGGGAGAAAGCAGAAGATTAGTCACAGGACAAGCCGGGGTCGGTACAGGCAGAGTTCAAGGAAAGGTAACAGGCCGGGCCAGGAGTCAGGATACAGGTTCACAGGTTACTGGACACTCAGAAGCTGAAGACAAGGCAGCACCAGGCCAAGCACCAGCTGGACTTAAATAGGACGTTTGGCGCCAACGTGAACGAGCGCTAGTGCGCGCGATAGATACGTACGGAAGTGTACGGGTGCCGATCGTATCTCAGGAATGCGTGACGGCCACTGTTTGCGCTCTTGTTCGCGCATGCGCACGTCTAAATGTCAAAGCCCGGTTTCTGTGTGCAACAGGAATATGTCTTCCTCTGAGCCTTAGACATCTTCGAGGCGGTCTGCTGATGGGTGTATCCTGACATTGCCCCCCTCCAATGGGCAGCCTCCGGATGCCCAACTGAGCTAGTCTCTCCGGATGGTTTTGACAGAATGCTTGGATAAGTCTGTTGGCATGGATATTGCCCTCTGGTTCCCAGGAATTCTCCTCAGGTCCGTACCCTTTCCATTTGACCAAGTACTGGACCTGATTCTGTCTCTTCCTGCAATCCATGATCGCCTCGACCTCGTATTCCTCTTCCCCATCTATCATTACAGGTGCAGGAGGATTACTACTTCGTTCGGGAAATGGATCTGGACTAGCAAGTTTCAGTAGAGAGATATGGAAGACTGGGTGGATTCTGAAGGAATCCGGGAGTGCCAACTCATAAGCCACGTTATTGATCCTTTTCTTCACCCTGAAGGGTCCCACAAACCTAGGGCCCAGTTTTCTGGATGGGCAGGCTAATTTCAGATTAGTCGTAGCTAACCAGACCGGATCACCAGGTTCCAGAATCAACTCTCCCCGCTTCTTCTTGTCAAAGGATTTTTTATAGTCTTCCTGGGCCTTGGTCATCGTCTTCTGTAATAACTGATTGTTGGTTCTGAAAAAGTTTATTGTGTCCTGAACTGCCGGAACAGGGCATTCTGGGGCGGAGGCAGTCAAGAATGAGGGATGGAACCCATAGTTGGCGAAGAATGGGGCTTGTTTGATGGCAGAATGCTCTGAATTATTATACGCAAACTCCGCCAGAGGTAATAGTGCTAACCAGTCATCCTGTGAGAAGGAAGAGAAACAACGTAAGTATTGCTCTAACGTCTGGTTGGTCCTTTCCGTTTGACCATTGGTCTGGGGATGGTAAGCTGAGGAAAAGGATAGTTCGATTTTCAAGGATTTACACAAGGCTCTCCAAAATCTAGATGTGAATTGTACCCCGCGGTCCGACACGATATTGGCAGGAAGTCCATGAAGTCTCACGATTTCTTTAATAAAGACCTGCGCTGTCTCAGAGGCAGACGGGGTACCCTTCATGGGTAGGAAATGTGCCATCTTTGACAACCGATCTATGACTACAAAGATGGTAGAGTAACCTTCGGAAGGAGGGAGCTAAGTGATAAAATCCATAGAGATCATCTGCCAGGGTCTATCTGGAACTGGTAAGGGTCTCAACAAACCCCAGGATTTTGTTCGGCTATATTTATTTCTGGCGCAGGTAGGGCAGGTTTCAATGTACTTCTTGCAGTCTTCTTTTAAACAAGGCCACCAAAAGGTACGCTGTAAGAGCTCAGTTGTCTTGTGGACTCCAAAGTGTCCTGCAAGGGCATGGTCATGGCAGAGACCCAAGGTGGGGACTCGTAGACCTTCAGGCACAAAGATCTTGTTGTTGTGCCATAACAGGCCATCTTTAGCTTGTAACGTCATCTCAGGAGATGGTGAGACATCAATAGTGGCTTGTCTAATCTGTGACAACAAATCTTCCTGTAATAAAAGGAAATTTCCGGGAGGAAGAATGGTATCCGGAGGAACCGGTTCTTCTGTCGTGCCAAACATTCGGGATAGAGCATCCGACTTAATGTTCTTAGATCCTGGCCTGTAGGTAATATGAAAGGTGAATCTTGTAAAAAAGAGTGCCCACCTGGCCTGCCGGGGTTTTAAGCGCTTTGCGACTCGCAGATACTCTAAGTTTCGATGGTCGGTGTAGATCAGGATCGGATGAGCTGCACCTTCCAGTAGGTATCTCCACTCTTCGAGAGCAGCTTTAATTGCCAGAAGCTCACGGTCTCCTACGTCATAGTTTTTCTCTGCCGGGGACAACTTGCGGGAAAAAAATGCCACAGGATGTAGTAGGGACTTGGCCCCTTGGCGTTGAGACAGAACTGCCCCTACTGCCGTCTCTGATGCGTCTACCTCTAGGACGAACGGCAGAGCAGGATCTGGATGACGTAATATAGGTGCAGCTGTGAAAAGACCTTTCAGAGTTTCAAATGCGGTTTGCGCCTCGGAAGACCACTGGAACCGTTGGGACTGTCTTGTCAGTTGAGTTATGGGAGAAATTATTGCGGAAAACCCCTTGATAAATCTTCTATAGAAGTTCGCAAATCCTACGAACCGTTGCACCCCTTTCTTGTCCGTAGGAGCCGGCCAATCCAGGATTGCCGAGACCTTCTGGGGGTCCATCTTAATGCCACCTGTGGAAAGAACAAGGCCCAGGAACTGGATGCTTGGGCATTCAAATTCGCATTTTTCTATTTTTGCAAATAAGCTGTGCTGTCTGAGTCGAGCCAAAACTTTTCTGACATGTTCTCGATGGGCTTCTAAAGAAGGAGAGAAAATCAAGATATCGTCAAGATATACAATAACAAATAAGTCTAAATAGTCCCGGAAAACATCATTAATGAAGTGCTGGAACGTTGCTGGGGCATTGCATAGCCCAAAGGGCATCACCAAGTATTCGAAATGTCCAAACCTGGTACGAAAGGCCGTCTTCCATTCGTCACCTTCACGAATACGTACCAGGTTATATGCCCCTCGCAAGTCTAACTTTGTGAAGATGACAGCAGAACGGAGTCTCTGAAACAACTCTGGTACTAGAGGCAAGGGGTATCGGTTTTTGATCGTGATTTTATTTAAGTCCCGGTAATCCACGCACGGGCGAAGGGAAAGATCCTTTTTCTCAACAAAGAAAATCCCCGCTCCGGCTGGGGATGTAGAGGGACGGATAAATCCCTTTCTCAGGCTGTCATCAATATAGATTTTTAAGGCGGCAAGTTCAGGTTCAGTCAAGGGAAAGATTCGCCCAAAAGGTATCTCGGCCCCAGGGAGGAGCTCGATGGGGCAGTCGTATGGTCTATGTGGAGGTAGAATCTCAGCTCCCTTCTTACTGAACACATCGGCAAAGTCTTGGTAGGGTGCTGGAATGGAAGAACGGGTTTCATCATCTGAGTCCATGCACAGCAAGGGGGATGGATAACAGAAGGGTCTGGAGAAGCAATGTTGCTGGCAGTAGAGAGAGGGAAACTCGACTTTTCCGACATCCCAATGGATACAGGGATTATGTGCCTGGAGCCATGGCATACCCAGAATGATAGGGAACAGTGGTGAAGCTATGGCATCCAGGCGTAACAGTTCTCTGTGGTCACCAGAAATAGTAGCTAATAACGGAATAGTCTCCTGGGTAACCGGACCGGATTTAATATGTGACCCGTCTGCCAGGTGGATAGATAGTCCATGGGTTTTGGGTTGCAGAGGAATCTTATGTTGAAGAGCAAAAGTCAAGTCAATGAAGCAACTGCAAGCCCCTGAATCTACAATAGCAGGTACTTGGATCACTCTTCCTGAAAGTTGTAGTGAGATCTGTACAGCCAGGTGAGAAGACTTGGTAGGCCGGAAGGACTGGCTGGCAGGGAGAAAGGTCAGACATTTCCGAATCTTGGCAGGACAGGAACTCACATAATGGCCATCCCTTCCACAATACAGACACAAGTGGTTCTGACGACGGTACAGACGTTCCTCTGGAGAGAGGGAGGGATGGAACCTGCTGGGTTGAGATGGACTAGATGGACCAGACTCTTGTGGTAGCAGCCCTAGAGGCTGGAATCGTTCAGTTGATCTCTCTGCACTGCGTTCTCTCAGACGTCTGTCAATTTGAATTGTCAGGTCGATGAGTGCTTCTAAGGATTCAGGTACTCCAACACGAGCTAGTTCATCTTTTAGGGGTTCGGATAGTCCTAGTCGAAATTGGTAACAGAGAGCAGCACTGTTCCATTCGACGTCTGCGCTCCAGCATCTAAAGTCCGTTACATAGTCCTCAGCGGCTCGATGGCCTTGCTGGAGCGCATGCAGAGCAGACTCGGCCGTGGCCGTTCGCAGAGGGTCCTCGTAGATTTGAGCCATGGATGCAAAGAAAGTGGTCAGGCTTGACAGACAGGGATTGCCTTGTTCCATTAAACGGTGAGCCCAGGACTGAGGTTCACCCTGCAGGAGGGAGATAACAAACCCTACTTTGGTGATCTCCTGAGAGAAGGTCTGGGGCTGTAATGAAAAATACAGGATACAGGCATTCTGAAAAGTCCTGAACTTGCCACGGTTGCCAGAAAACTTCTCAGGAATCGGAACCCGGGGTTCCGGTGACTGCATTACTAGAGTAGGTGTTGGAGAGAGTTCATGAATCCGTTCTTCCAGCTGGCTGTAACTTGCTTGCAGGCTCTTGACTGTTTGAGTAAATGCAGTTAGGTGATGACACAGCTGCTCTACGGAGGAGGTTGCTCGTTCAGGCTCAGTCATGGCTGCCTTGTACTATCACGTACCTGGTAGAAGAGCCTGAATGGACGAGCAAGGCCTCTCTTACCACTCTGACTTAGGGCCCCTGATAGAGCAAACAGGAGGCACCAAAGTACAGAGTCGCACGAGTGCCAGAAAGTCTTTGGTGGTAGCAGGGTAGCGGGTCCGGTCGTGCTGAAGAGACACAGGAAAGCTTCCGCAGGAGACTAGCAGATGGCAGCAGGTGCAGACGACAACGACAAGCAGCAGGGTCAGGCAGGCAGGGTCATACACGGTAGATCAAATCGGGTACTAGGTGCAGGCAGGATCGTAGTCAGGAACAAGCCGGGTCAAACCAGATCAGCAGTGCGGTAGCCAGGGAGAAAGCAGAAGATTAGTCACAGGACAAGCCGGGGTCGGTACAGGCAGAGTTCAAGGAAAGGTAACAGGCCGGGCCAGGAGTCAGGATACAGGTTCACAGGTTACTGGACACTCAGAAGCTGAAGACAAGGCAGCACCAGGCCAAGCACCAGCTGGACTTAAATAGGACGTTTGGCGCCAACGTGAACGAGCGCTAGTGCGCGCGATAGATACGTACGGAAGTGTACGGGTGCCGATCGTATCTCAGGAATGCGTGACGGCCACTGTTTGCGCTCTTGTTCGCGCATGCGCACGTCTAAATGTCAAAGCCCGGTTTCTGTGTGCAACAGGAATATGTCTTCCTCTGAGCCTTAGACATCTTCGAGGCTGTCTGCTGATGGGTGTATCCTGACACATATACTGCCTTTTATTAACGCTTTAGAAACCAGACCTGAGCAGCAGCTGACACTAGGATATGTCAAAGGGAAATATATTGATAAATATGACAGAAGGAAAGAAAATACGCACTGTGATGACAAAGCTCTTAAGATGTACAAAGGCACAAAGCACATGCTGTTGAGAAGGGGTGTTGGAAAAGTACATCAGAAAAGTTGCTTATAAACTGACATATATATATATATATATATATATATATATATATATATATATATATATACATATACACATACAGTGGGGGTTATTTACTAAAGGCAAATCCACTTTGCACTACAAGTGCACTTGGAAGTGCAGTCGCTGTAGATCAGAGGGGGACATGCAAGGAAAATAAAAAACAGCATTTTAGCTTGCACATGGTTGGATGATAAAATCAGCAGAGCTTCCCCTCATTTCAGATCTACCCCTCAGATTTACAGTGACTGCACTAACAAGTGCACTTGTAGTGCAAAGTGGATTTGCCTTTCGTAAATAACCCCCAGTATCTCACAAAAGTGAGTACACCCCTCACATTTTTGTAAATATTGTATTCTATCTTTTTATGTGACAACACTGAAGAAATTACACTTTGCTACAATGTAAAGCAGTGAGTGTACAGCTTGTATAACAGTGTAAATTTGCTGCCCCCTCAAAATAACTCAACACACAGCCATTAATGTCTAAACCCCTGGCAACAAAAGTGAGTACACCCCTAAGTGAAAATGTCCAAATTGGGCCCAGTTAGCCATTTTTCCTCCCCGGGGGCATTTGACGTGTTAGTGTTACAAGGTCTCAGGTGTGAATGGGGAGCAGGTGTGTTAAATTTGGTGTTATCACTCTCACTCTCTCATACTGGTCACTGGAAGTTCAACATTGCACCTCATGGCAAAGAACTCTCTGAGGATCTGAAAAAAAGAATTGTTGCTCTACATAAAGATGGCTTAGGTTATAAGAAGAGTGCCAAGACCCTGAAACTGAGCTGCAGCACGGTGGCCAAGATACAGTGGTTTAACAGGACAGGTTTCACTCAGAACAGGCCTCGCCATGGTTGACCAAAGAAGTGGAGTGCACATGCTCAGCGTCATATCCAGAGGTTGTCTTTGGGAAATAGATGTATGAACGCTGCCAGCATTGCTGCAGAGGTTGAAGGGGTGAGGGGTCAGCCTGTCAGTTCGCAGGCCATAAGCCGAACGCTCCATCAAATTGGTCTGCATGGCTGTTGTCCCAGACGGAAGCCTCTTCTAAGTATGACGCACAAGAAAGCCCACAAACAGTTTGCTGAAGACAAGCAGACTAAGGACATGGATTACTGGAACCACTGGAATTACTGATGAGACCAAGATAAACCTATTTGGTTCAGATGGTTTCAAGCATGTGTGGCAGCAACCAGGTGAGGAGTACAAAGACGAGTGTATCTTGTCTACAGTCAAGCATGGTGGTGGGAGTGTGTCAGAAACCATGAATCAGACTGAGACAGAAGTACAGTTAAATCACACTTGTTTAATAATAATAAAAAAAAGGTAAACAGAGTAAACATAGTTAAAACATAGCCAGAGTTCAGGAACCAGAACGGATAGTCAGACAAGCCAAAACGTCAGGGAGCCAGAGAACAGCGTAGTAGAACAGCAAGCAGGATCTGGAGCCAGAAGGAATGTCAGCCAAGCAAGTCTTTAACAGGAACACAGGAGAGCGTCTCTAGAGATGTGACCAAGGCGAAGGCAGAGATCATCTGGACTGGACAGCTTAAGCAGGCAGGACTGACAAGCTGGATATTATCAACAGGTGAGTCACTGTGGAGAGATAGGAGCTGGCAATTAGCCGACAGCTGAGCGGCCCAGCTCAGAGAAGGAAGGGCTGAGCCCAGCCCTGACAGAGTGTCATGGTCTGGGGCTGCATGAGTGCTGCCAGCACTGGGGAGCTACAGTTCATTGAGGGAACACCATGAATGCCAGACAGAAGAGAGGATACTATAAAAGTAGCCAAAAAAACGGACTTTGTAGGCATGGAAACAAATGGAGAAGTGAAAAAAATAAATTCAACATATTTATTGAAAAACATACAATATATAAGCATTATGTTCAAAAATAGATAAAAAATATGAAGGTTGATACAATTAGTACAGTGAGCCTTTGTGCGCACAAAGGCTCACTGTACTAATTGTATCAACCTTAATGTTTTTTTACTCTTTTTGGACATATTGTTTATATATTGTACTTTTTCAATAAATATTTTTAATTTATTTTTTTCACTTCTCCATTGTTTCCATGCCTACAAAGTCTGTTTTTTTGGCTACTTTTATAGTATCCTCTCTTCTGTCTAAATAATTTGGGATGTGGCATTGGTAGTGCTTCTTCTTCCCATTTTCTTTAAACCATGAATGCCAACATGTACTGTGACATACTGAAGCAGAGCATAATCCCCTCCCTTCAGAGGCTGGGCCGCAGGGCAGTATTCCAACATGATAATGACCCCAAACACACCTCCAAGACGACCACTGCTTTGCTAAAGAAGCTGAGGGTAAAGGTGATGGACTGACCAAGCATGTCTCCAGACCTAAACCCTATTGAACATCTGTGGGGCATGCTCAAATGGTAGGTGGAGGACCGCAAGGTCTCTAACATCCACCAGCTCCGTGATGCCGTTTAGGAGGAGAATATTAACAATGCTCACCCTGCTGATAAAGGATTTAGGGGTTCGTGCACATGGGTGAGTGGGTAGGTGCAGCGTGGCGCAGCAGCAGTAAACACACAGAATCCCGTTGCAAAGAACAGAACTTGTATTAATGCAGAATCCAGTAATTCACAAAAAAAACCCAGAGGGAAGGAACCCGACCAGGAACACTCACGGCAATATCAGCGATGTGTAGCAAAGCAGGTCTCAGATGTGCCGACAGCATCTGTCTTGAGGAAGGGAATGTAGCCTGACCATTCCGATCCCAAATGGGGAGGTCTCCAGAGCAATGGCTTGTCCCTATCCTTTCCCTACTCATCTGGAACCTTTTCCTAACGACAACCACTGTTCCTGTCAGACGGGCGATCTGTCCCTTCACTACCCACACAATGCATGGGAGCCAGGGCCTTAAACAGGCTCTGGCTGAACCAAGATGGCTGTTAGAGTCACATGGGGCAGCAACATCCAGTCAGATAGCTTCCCCAGTGACCTTGGAAATCATAGAGGAACCATGTCCCTCTGCAGTTGAGCTGCATGAACCAAAACGAGAAAATCTGCACTTATGGTTGCGCATATCAACCATATTTTACGATGTTATTGCCCAGGGCCAACATGTAAATATCTACAATGGTTAGTCATCACCACTGCTGCTGCTACACATTAATGATGTTTATACCCAATCCCGGAATGAGTCATTCATGTCACAGAGGTGCGTTCGAACAATTACCTCAACCTTCAGTCCTTCAGAACTGGCTGAGGTTTTTCAGCGCATGGGCCGACACTGTGTAAATGACTCATTAAATATTATCAGAGTATATATCTCGGCTCCTGGCTGCTGTATCTGGGCCTGTCCCTTCTTAGCATCTGTATACTTCAAAGGAGTCCCCTCTTTCATTAATTTCAACATCTGTGATACATCACTGCAGTACCCCATTTATTGACAAACTCTCATCACCCTGCGCGCCAACGTTCTTAAAGGGTCCCAACATAGGAGGCAGAAGAATCAAATAAAGACTTGCCCAAGTTACTCAATCCTGTGGGCAGAACTGTGTTTAGCTACAAGTCCGTATTTTGCAGGCTTGAAGCTAGGCCCTTTGTATGAGAGCTTCCAAGTGGCATGGTTGGCCTTAGTTTGTTACCCTTGTTTGGTCACTTGGGGTGTACCATCTCACATGGAGATAATCACAATTAGTGGAAAGGCACTAAATCAACATAAAATATACAATAAATGTATCATCTCAATTATGAATATGGAAACGGAGTAGTAATGTTAATACGTGAAGAAATGCTCTCATACGGTGGCCACCATAAAAAGGTATGTATCAATCCAGTGCAGAAAAAAAAACCACACACAAAAGTGCTAACACGAATCAACGTGAATAAAAATAAAATTATGTTTTGTGAATATAGTCTAGTGCAAAAAAAGTTATCAAAGAAAACACAATTCTGCGTGACAGTGCTAGGAAAGTTCAAAATCCAGTGAAGCAATAATAGCTCTACATTTCCTACATTGTGTCTACAGGACAGGAAATGAAGCAAGATCTCTCTTGTGGGATACCGGGAATTTCACCCTTCCTTACTCCATCAAAATGTTTTGACATAAGATATAAAAAATAAGATAAATAAGCCCAGTATGTAAAAGGCGAGATAAGTGCTAAGTAAAACTTTAGCAAAAAGTCAGGTGTGGGGATCTTTCAGATATAAGCAATCTATTGGAGGGAGAATCATTCACTAAAAACATCCACTGTATTGTCAAAAGTATTGGGACTCCTGCCTTTACACGCACATGGACTTTAATGGCATCCCAGTCTAATGCCCCGTACACACGGTCGGACTTTGTTCGGACATTCCGACAACAAAATCCTAGGATTTTTTCCGACGGATGTTGGCTCAAACTTGTCTTGCATACACACGGTCACACAAAGTTGTCGGAAAATCCGATCGTTCCAAACGCGGTGACGTAAAACACGTACGTCGGGACTATAAACGGGGCAGTGGCCAATAGCTTTCATCTCTTTATTTATTCTGAGCATGCGTGGCACTTTGTCCATCGGATTTGTGTACACACGATCGGAATTTCCGACAACGGATTTTGTTGTCGGAAAATTTTATCTCCTGCTCTCCAACTTTGTGTGTCGGAAAATCCGATGGAAAATGTCCGATGGAGCCCACACACGGTCGGAATTTCCGACAACACGCTCCGATCGGACATTTTCCATCGGAAAATCCGACCGTGTGTACGGGGCATTAGTCCGTAGGGTTCAATATTGAGTTGGCCCACCCTTTGCAGCTATAACAGCTTCAACTCTTCTGGGAAGGCTGTCCACAAGGTTTAGGAGTGTGTCTAGGGGAATGTTTGACCATTCTTCCAGAAGTGCATTTGTGAGGTCAGGCACTGATGTTGGGTGAGAAGGCCTGGCTCGCAGTCTCCGCTCAAATTCATCCCAAAGGTGATCTATCGGGTTGAAGTCAGTTCCTCCACCCCAGACTCGCTCATCCATGTCTTTATGGACCTTGCTTTGTGCACTGGTGCGCAGCCATGTTGGAACGGGAAGGGGCCACCCCCAAACTGTTCACACAAAGTTGGGAGCATGAAATTGTCCAAAATGTCTTGGTATGCTGACGCCTTAAAAGTTCCTTTCACTGGAACTAAGGGGCCAAGCCCAACCCCCGAACAACAACCCCACTCCATAATCCCCCTTCCACCAAATGATTTGGACCAGTGCACAAAGCAAGGTCCATAAAGACATGGATGAGTGAGTTTGGGGTGGAGGAACTTGACTGGCCTGCACAGAGTTTTGACCTCAACCCGATAGAACACCTTGAATTAGAGCGGAGACTGCGAGCCAGGCCTTCTCGTCCAACATCAGTGCCTGACCTCACAAACTGCGCTTCTGGAAGAATGGTCAAACATTCCCATAGACACACTCCTAAACCTTGTGGACGGCCTTCCCAGAAGAGTTGAAGCTGTTATAGCTGCAAAGGGTGGGCCAACTCAATATTGAACCCTACGGACTAAGACTGGGATGCCATTAAAGTTCATGTGCGTGTAAAGGCAGGCGTCCCAATACTTTTGACAATATAGTTTGTCAGTTGAGGATGGACTGACCCTTTATATCGTCCATCCACAAAAGAATATTTCAATATCTCCCAGAAAAAATAATGACTGTACGGAAACCGCACAGATTCTAACTCAAAATGATCCAGAGTGAATTATTGAAGTCACACGTTTATAACAACCCATCCTTCCCTTTTCTCACTGGCGCTGTCTTGGTTTGTGTTTAGATAACAGACTTAATCGACCGCGTCTGAGAACAGTTGGCTGATTTGTCTGCCAAGTTTGCCGCACAATTCTTCGCTAAAAGGAGCATATGTTGTTGTAGGGGGGAAAAAAAAATTGTCAGATCTAATGGTGTTGTTTACAGTACGTCTCTCCAAACATGTTACAAAGGAAATATGTTGTAGATGTATGGAGTGTTATGCTTTCAATTACCAACACAACTGCGTTCAGGGAAACGCGGGGAGGGATGAGGATTCTGGAGAAACAAGCAGCCAGTTCTTAAAGTGAGCCTGTCATGCGGGGCTGCCCTTGCTTACCTTTTCTGAAAATGCTCATTGACTGGCTGTCAGTGTGAGGATTTTGGTTCAGTAAACAGGTGCACGTCAAAAAATTTGAATATCATCAAAAAGTTCATTTATTTCAGTAATTCACTTCAAAAAGTGAAACTCATATATTATATACAGTAGATTCATTACATACAGAGTGATATATTTCAAGCATTTCTTTCTTTTAATTTTGATAATTATGGCTTACAGCTCGAGAAAATCCAAAATTCTGTATCTCAGAAAATTTGAATATTGTGAAAAAGTTGAATATTGTAGACTCACAGCGTCACACTCTAATCAGCTAATTAACACAAAACACCTGTAAAGGTTTTCTGAGCCTTTAAATGGTCTCTCAGTCTGGTTCAGTAGGTTACACGATCATGGGGAAGACCTCTGACTTGACAGCTGTCCAGAAGACAGTCATGGACACCCCCCCACAAGGAGGGTAAGTCACAAAAGGTTATTGCTAAAGTAGCTGGCTGTTCACAGAGTGCTGTATCCAAGCATATTAATGGAATGTTGAGTGGAAGGAAAAAAGTGTGGTAGAAAAAGGTGCACAAGCAACAGGGATAACCGCAGCCTTGAGAGGATTGTGAAGCAAAGGCCATTCAAGCATTTGGGGGGGGATTTACAAGGAGTGGACTACGGCTGGTGTCCGTGCTTCAAGAGCCACCACACACAGACGTATTCAGGACATGGGTTACAACTGCTGCATTCCTTGTGTCTAGCCACTCCTGAACCAGAGACAATGTCAGAAGCGTCTTACCTAGGCTAAGAAAAAAAGGACTGGACTGTTGCTCAGTGATCCTCTTTTCGGATGAAAGTAAACTTTGCATTTCATTTGGAAATCAAGGTCCCAGAGTCTGAAGGAACAGTGGAGAGGCACAGAATCCAAATTGCATGAGGTCCAGTGTGAAGTTTCCACAGTCAATGTTGATTTGGGGAGCTATGTCATCTGCTGGTGTTAGTCCACTGTGTTTTATCAAGTCCAAAGTCAGTGCATCCCTCTACCAGGAAATTACTTCATGCTTCCCTCTGCTGACCAGCATTATGGAGATGCCGATTTAATTTTCCAGCAGGACTTGGCACCTGTCCACACTGCCAAAAGTTTTAAAATCTGGTTTAATGATCATGGTATCAATGTGGTTGATTGGCCAGCAAACTCACCTTACCTAAAATCTGTGGGGTATTGTCAAGAGGAAGATGAGAGGCACCAGACCCAACAATGCAGACGAGCTGAAGGACACTATTAAAGCAACCTGGTCTTCCATACCACCTCAGCAGTGCCACAGGCTGATCACCTCCATGCCACGCCACATTGATGAAGTAATTTGTGCAAAAGGAGCCCCGACCAAGTATTGAGTACTTTATATGGACATACTGTACTTTTCACTAAGCCAACATTTCTGTATTAAAAACATTTTTTTTATTGGTCTTATGCAATATTCAGATTTTCTGAGATACTGAATGTTGGTTTTTCACTAGCTGTAAGCCATAATTATCAAAATTAAAAGAATTTTTTTGCCACGGCAACAGTACTCTAAGTACACATTTTATGACCTGCTTACACTATTAGTTTGCTTTCTTTGCCCTGGATCCTGCACAGATCATTAAGTCAACTTGCAATCTCATCTCTAGCAGTAAAACCTTCTTCTTTGATGATGCTTCAGGAATCAGTCTACAGAGGAGAACTGGCCTAAAATGCTGCAGCTCGACAAATACAGTATAATTAGTGACTGTTGTCATCCTAGGACAGGAAGTATGTTACTGGCAGGATCGCCAGGTGAAAATAAAGCATAAAAATCTACACAAGGACTGGTAGGCTGCAGTATATAAAAAGTTTGTTCTTGGGTTGGGTTGTTGGCAGGAGGTAGAGCAGGTCCCCTTCAAGGTGCCTCCTACCCCCCTGAGAGAAGGTTGGGAGTATAGGCAGGACCAGGGATGAAGGTGGGTCAGACTGGAGAAGAAGGAGAAGAGGCAACGTTTAGCAGCTGTGCCCCTGCTCTTTCCCCATTCGGGGGGGGGGGGGCAATGTGCCCTGGGGTTCCCCCACCATTGCCCCAAGAGAGGAGCGCCCCAGTGGTTCAATTCGGGTCCAGAGAAAGACTTCGGGAATTGGTCCACCCTTCGATTCATCCCCTCCAAGCCCAGGCATAGAATAGTAACAGAGCTACAGGGAGTGCATGCCCTTTGCCTCAGACACAAGCTGCCTCCGGCAGGGCCTAATGTCAGCTGTTCCTCATATTTTGCCTATAGAATTGTTAGAGTCTGCGACCCAGTTAGAGCCATGTATTGATTGAGGTTTTTCAGTAAAAGAACGTTAACCACATCCAGTCTTGTGGTGCCTTTATGCGGTTGACATGCTGCTCTGAAGAGAGTGGGAGTGCTACTGGTGTCTCCTGGCTGCCAGGCCTGGAAAAGGTGACCCACTGACTAAAACCCCTGGGAGTGAGGGGGTGAAGCCGTGCAGACAGCAGGGTGGAAATGGGGTCAGTCTCTGCCCACTACTCACACATCGGGGAGAGTTGTGGGCAAAGGTATCGTTTGGGGGTCTCGCTATGGCCACGCACGAGGCAGCCCACAAACCCCCAACAGGATTCTTCAAGCAGGTAAGAGCGAATACAGAGGTTGCCAAATTTGTCCTCTCGTCTGCAAATCTAGTGTATTGCTGTCATGCCGATCCAATGGCTTCCAGATATTCCCAGTCGCTGACCAAGAACTGATAAGTAGTAGACTTTACTTGCTGCAAGCCTGTTCTTGGCCATTGATTCAGAAAGTACTGAAGCCAGGCAGCTTGCATTTTAGCAAAGAAGATAGCAGGTTTCATTAAAAGGCACATTTCAGCAAAAAATTTACGTTTGCATAAAAACCTTGGTCAAAATTTGGAAGCATCCGATCTCTCAAATGATTTGACACCTCAGACTTACCTTCCTTTAGTAAGTTTCTTCATCTTTCAGTTGCTCATCATCGTCTATTACCATCGTACATTCCCTCATCAGAATATCATCTGCCCTGTGGAGTTGCAGCCATTATAGATAACCTAGAAGGAGTTATCGGGGAACCTGCATGGAAAGAAAAAAAAAGATAGCTTTTCAAAAATAGATAAAATACATTCCTGCACACATAAAAGGATCACGCTTCCAAGAGGTAGATAGAAATGCAAGTACATTCTGCCTACCAGAAATATCCCTAAATCTGGGCAATGTAAAGAAGAAGGGACCATAAAGAGAGAAATGTACAAGCTGGTTACAGTTCGTGGAAACCAAATCTCAAAGTGGTGAGCAGATCAAGATGTACAGTGGGGAAGATAATTACTTGATCCCCTGCAGATTTTGTAGGTTTGCCCACTTACAAAGAAATGAAGGGTCTATAATTTTTATCGTAGGTGTATTTTATATGATAGAGACAGAATATCAACCAAAAATCCAGGAAAAACACATGATACAAATGTTATAAATTGAGTTGCAGTTCAGTGACTAAATTAATATTTCACCCCCAAGCAAAACTTGACTTAGTACTTGGAGAAAACCTTGTTGGCAAGCACAGAAGTTAGACGTTTCTTGTAGTTGGTGAACAGGTTTGCACACATCTCGGGAGGTAGTTTGGTCCACTCTTCTTTACAGATCTTCTCTAAATCCTTAAGGTTTCTTGGCCATTGCTTGGCAACTCGATTTCAGCTCCCTCCATAAATTTTCTATCTGGAGACTGGCTGGTCCACTCTATGACCTTAATGTGCTTCTTCTTGAGCCACTCCTTTGTTGCCTTGACAGTATGTTTTGGGTCATGGTCATGCTGGAAGACCTATCTACAACCCATCTTCAGTGTTCTGGCTGATGGAAGAAGATCCAAGATTTAACAAAACATGGCCCCGTCCATTGGCCCCTCAATGCAGCAAAGTTGGCCTGTACCTTTAGCAGAGAAACAGCCCCAAAGCATCATGTTTCCACCTCCATGCTTGACTGTAGGGATGGTGTTCTTATGGTCATAGTCAACATTTTTCTTCCTCCAAACACTTTGAGTCGAGTTAACACCAAAGAGAGCTCAATTTTGGTCTCATCTGACCACAGCACTTTCTCCCAATCCTTCTCTGAATCATTGAGCTGTTCATTGGCAAACTTCAGACGGGCCTGTACATGTGCCTTCTTGAGGAGGGGGACCTTGCAGTTGCTTCAGGATTTTAATCCATGGAGGTGTATTGTGTTACCAATGGTTTGTTTGGTGACTATGGTCCTAACTACCTTGAGATCGTTCACATGCTCCACCTGTGTAGTTCTGGGCTGATCCCTCATTTTTCTCATGATCATCCTTACCCCATGGGGTGAAATCTTGCATGGAGCTCCAGACTGAGGGCGATTGATTGATTATTTTGTATTTCTTCCTTTTGCGAATAATCGTTCCAACAGTTGTCTCCTTTTCACCAAGCTTCTTGCTTTTGGTCTTGTAGCCCATTCCAGCCTTGTGCAGGTCTACAATCTTGTCCCTGATGTCCTTTGACAGCTCTTTGGTCTTGCCCATGATGGTGAGGTTTGATTGGAAGAAACAGATTCTGGTCAGGTGTCTTTTATACACATAACGAGTTGTCGTTAGGAGCACCTTCTTACATTGACAGGACTAATCTGTGTACCACATGAGCACCTACTGTAGCCAGTCTGTGGGAGCCAGAATTATTGTTGGTTGACAGGGGATCAAACCTACACAATCTGCAGGGGATCAAATCATTATTTTCCCCACTGTATAAGCAGCTAAAGTCAATGGAAACCTAAACTCCTTCCTATTGGTCCTTTAATCTGGTTTATAGCTTCAATAATCAATAAGGCGGCGAGATGGGGTGGGGCCAAGCAATATCTCACACAAGAACAACAGTTGAAATTGGCATATTTCTCAATCTGCTGATCATAATATGCATTTTCCACCATAACTTCTGATTTATGTGTAGCACTAACTCTCGGTGGAGCTGCTGGTTTAAGCGGGCTGTTACCTTCACTCTCGATACCTCTGTTTCACCGGGTCTAGGGTTCCGTTGAGTTTACCTCTGGACGATATAAGTACAAACACTTTAGTACGTTTTCAATGCTTTATTGAACCAAGTAATGAAGGAAGTAGCAGGAAAGAGGCAGGAGGAAAACTGCAGGGAAGCTCAAATACCTTTCTTTAGGTTTCTTTAGAATATCCTTTAAAGTTGAATACTGTAATTAAATGCAATCCCCTTTTTTGGGACACGATCTTTGCTCGCCTGGATAGGCCTCTCTCACTTGCCTAGCAGCCAGTACGTAGCACGAACAAAAGTCTCTGCCACAGACTTGCTTGAAATAAACCCGTACGATCCTCTGCCACAGGATGTATTGGTTCACGATGAATGTCAGACACAGTACTTGGACCTCTAAGCCAACCCGGCAGTACCATGCAATAAGACTACTTCAGGATACATCCTCCAACCGAGTCACCAGGCCCCTCTCCAGACCAGCACTCTGCATGATCCTTCCATGACGTTTCCTCCCCTGGGATCTTCTCGGTTGTCCAGCTTCTTCACTCTGGATAGACAGCTCAGGACCATTCCTTGGCTGCTGTGGTAGGCCCCAGACAGGCTTCTGGGCCCACCCACGCGCTGCAGCGCCGCGGGCCTCCGGAACGGAGGACCACGAGGTGGTACTCTAACACATACCTGTCGGCCAGGAGGGCCAGCAGGTGGCTGAAAATGAACCCCTAAACATGGCGTCTGTCCCATAAATACCCTCTCCCAGAATGCAACTCGGAGGACCACCTCCACCGAGTTGTCTCCGGGACAGAGGAGCACTCATCCGCTTTAACACGTTGCTTTTCCAACACCCGCCAATGGCGATGACACCCACCGGCACAATGTGGAACCACACGCAACGTCAGCCAAGCTGGAACAGAGGCAAATCTAACTTCCTATAATGAGCAATTCACTAAATTTACCTATCAGATGGTAGATCATAAATCTACCAGCACTACATATATTTTTTTTTTTTTAATCATATGTGACTGGTTAGGACTGCTACAATGAGATGCAAGAAGGCAGGACCTGTAAAGGCAGCATGGGGTGACATGATCTCTGGTATGAAGAAAATGGACAGAAATATCAAACAGCAGGAGAATTAATTTTACTCATTGTTGCTTTTATTATCACTCCACTTAATGTTTTTTTTTTTTTATTATCAGTCCACATACACTTCAGTTTAATTCTCTTGGTAGAAAATAGAATGGCATAACCTTTAAAGCAATGAGCTGCCCAACATTCTTAGTCTGACACAAAAGCTTCTCAAAAGCAGTTTCTTGCCATTTAAGGTAGAACTCCGGCCATAATAAAGGACAGAGAAAAGAAAGGGGGAATTGAAGAGGGAGAAAAGGAGAAGGGGTGTGGGGTAACATGGGTGGAAAGAAAAGGGGGGAAATGAGGAAGGAGGAAAGAGAGTAGGGAGAATAACAAAGGGGGGGGGGGGGTCGAAGGAGGATAAAGAAAAAAGGAGAAGAGAGCAAAGGTGGGGGGGGGGGGGGGGTGAGGAGGGAGAAAAGAAGAGGGTGGGATATGAGTGAGGAAACAAATGGAAAGGGAGATGAGATGGGAGAAACAATGGAGGAAGTTTGGAGGAAGTGTCAGCCCGGACCCCTGCCAGGCCACACCCCTAACGTGTTTTGTTCCGCCCCCAGAGCTTAAAGTGGAAGTAAACTTCCATCACTAACTTTTACCTGTAGGTAAGCTTATAATATGGCTGATCTACAGGTAGTATAAATATTTACATCAAAAGTACAGGCCGGCAACTCGACAGCTTCTCCATGGAAAATGTTTGTTTAAGCATTACAGCAATAACATCATCCAAAAATCTGACGCGTTTCGGCCAGTCCATGGCATCATACATGTGGTAGACAAACGGTGTGTCCCGCAGGCCGCACATCAAGACAGACCCAATAAGGTAGAGTGAATGGCAGTCTCAGCCTGGACCTCTGACAGGCCACATCCCCAGGATTGTTTCACTTGCCCCCGCTTCCCCATGATTAAAGCAGTTGTATACCGCTGGACTTTTTTTTTTTTTCCTCTTACCCTGGATTATGTGCTAGTATGCATCCCATCCTGCGCCAAGATGTCAGCGCTGCAGACGCTCCCATCTTCACGCGTCTTGCTTTCGGGTTTCGCGGACTTCGGCTCTGTGACTGGCCGGAGCAGCATGCGCGCGGGAGCCGCTGGTCACAGCACAAGGCTCTGAAGGAACGGCTTGGGTGGCTGTTCCTTTAGAGCGCATGCGCCAGTGATGTCACTGGCTTCATGTAATGTAAATATTTATAAAGTAGCAAGAAAAAAACTCACCCAAGCTCTACCGCTATATAGTTTAGTTGGTGTGTAGAGTAATCGGTGCTCTGGCTGATTAAGCTCACAAAAGATCCATAAAAAGTACAGGCCGGCAACACAACAGCTTCTCCATAGAAAATATTTATTCAAGCATTACAGCAATAACATCATCCAAAGATGTTGACGCGTTTCGGCCTTAGGCCTTCGTCAACTTGCTTTTAATTAAAAAGGAATCCCTCCAACTCCCCCTATTTAGACAAAACAGGCGTTCCCATTGGAATCCTTCTCCATTTCCCGGGACAAGTGAAAAACGTTACTTCCTGTCCTAGAGACCATTATATAAAGAAAATGAAAAATTGTATCAAATACTTACCGTAGGTTTCCTTTCCTGGAGCCAGTCCATGGCATCATACATGTGGTAGACAAACGATGTGTCCCGCAGGCCGCACATCAAGCCAGACCCAATAAGGTAGAGTGAATGGCAGTCTCAGCCTGGACCCCTGACAGGCCACATCCCCAGGATTGTTTCACTTGCCCCCCCTTCCCCATGATTAAAGCAGCTGTATACCGCCTTGTCCCGGGAAATGGAGAAGGATTCCAATGGGAACGCCTGTTTTGTATAAATAGGGGGAGTTGGAGGGATTTCTTTTTAATTAAAATGTTTGTTAAGTCTAAATTCTAATTTAGTGCCAGCCCGTCTATTAGAGCCTGGCATACCACACTATGTAAGTCATTTCTAAAAACGAGCGTTGTAAATACCTATTAAGAGCTATCTTCAGGCCGGTCACGTGACTCGTGGCCGCTTTACAGCTCCGATATCTCCGTCTGACGTCAGCCGGGGAGATCACGTGGCCTCCCGCAGAAGCCCTGTCTCAGAGCTCTTAAGCGACCGCGAGTCAACCTGAGAGGCCTGAAGATAGCTCTAAATATTTACAATGCCTCATTTTTAGAAAGGACTTGCATAGTGTGGTATGCCAGGCTCTAATAGAGGGGCTGGCAGTGACCAATGTAGGTTTTTTTTTATAATAGCGGCGTGGGGGCACGGCGGAGACAGACACAGAGAGGGAGCTGACAGGCAAGGAGGAGGGGTGAGGAGGAGACAGGAGAGCAGAGAGGACAGCTGTGTATGACAGAGGGACGCACTCTGACCACGGTGGTCAGGGCTCAGCAGCCCTGATTTTTGTGGTCAGTACAGAGAGGGGATACAGGAAGTGGCAGGTTCAGGGAGGTATAAACAATAAATAATGTGGCACTTCCTCAATACGATAAAGTGCATATAAAACTTCAAGAAACAATTTAAATAAACTGTGCAAATAATAAAGTGCAAATAACATTCAGTAATGAATACTATGATTCAGATACTAAAACCAGATGTATGATTCCACATAAAAAGTTTTGGCAAAATTCATAAAGCGCTCCGTACAAAAACTGGAGTACAAAAAAATATTGTTCATATAGTGATGTCAATATCCACAGTGCACAATTATATATTTTTCAATTCTTTCAGAGTGAAGAACTTTCCTTCATCCGTGACCACAGTGTGCCCCAGCCTCTCACCTCAGGGAAAGACCCCTACAGGTCTAGTCGCACTTCTGGTATCACTCTCTAAGGGGTCAGCAGCCGCAGGCTCTTTCTCCTTGGAGCGCTCAGCAACCATAACCTTCTTAATATAAACAGGGAACTCCAATGGGTACTTTATATTTCATCTCATCCACGTTCTTCCATAGTAAGCTCACATGCAATATAAATAAATCTCCATGTGCAGAATCCCAATAAAATATTTTAATAAAAAGCAGCAACTTACATCTAAAATAACACTGTTCAGCTTCACACAAATCAGAGACTTCTGGTCTCGGCCGCCACCGGAAGTGATGTCACCCAGCTCCTCCCGACACGTTGCGTCACTGATCACGTGACTTCATCAACCGCTTGCCGACTGTCACACACAGATGTACATTGGCAGAATGGCACAGGCAGGCAAATGGACGTACCTGTACGTCCCTTCAAATTTGCAGCCTCCTGGCATGCGTCCACCGCATGCCGCAGGAGCGTGCCCGCCGGTCCCGGGAACTCGGTGTTCACCGGCGGCCTGTGATTGCGGTATGGAGAGGCAGAACGGGGAGATGCCTATGTAAACAAGGCATTTCCCTGTTCTGCCTTGTGACATGACAGAGATCCACTGCTTCCTGTCATGTCAGTGGTAGCCCACCCCCCCACAGTTAGAACACCTCCCACCACTGATCACTGTATAAATGACAATGGTCCCAGAATAGTGTCAAAAGTGTCCGCCATAATGTCGCAGTCACAATAAAAATCGCAGATTGCCGCCATTACAAAAAAAAATAATAAAAATGCCATAAATCTATCCCCTATTTTGTAGACACTATAACTTTAACCAAGCAAACCAATCAATATGCGCTTATTGCAATTTTTTTTACCAAAAATATGTAGATTAACACATATCGGCCTAAACTGAGCAATAAATTTGCTTTTTTATATATTTTTTGGGGATATTTATTATAGCAAAAATTAAAAAATATTACTTTTTTTTAAAAAAAATTGTCGCTCTTTTTTTGTTTATAACGCAAAAAATAAAAACTGCAGAGGTGATCAAATACCACCAAAAGAAAGTTCTATTTGTGGGAAAAAAAGGATGTAAATTTTGTTTGGGTGCAGCGTCGCATGACCGCGCAATTGTCAGTTAAAGCGACGCAGTGCCGAATCGCAAAAAGTACTCTGGTCAAGAAGGGGGTAGATTCTTCCGGCGCTGAAGAGGTTAAGGGAACAGGATCTGAATTGTTTTATTTTTTGGGGTGAACAAACACTTTACATGAAGATGAATTACATCTCAGAAAGTGAGGGAAACACAACAAAAAAGAAATGTAAAGCTCTTATTTAGGTTTCTGGAATCTACTTTCATACTGTACAGGACTAAGCCAAAGCTAATCACTTATAATGACTCTTCATTATCAGGTATGCAGATGTAATTGCCTCTCCTTTTGTATCGGGTCTCAGCAGACATTAAACCTGGTGAACCTTCCTTTGCAATGTGAACAGTTCAATCGACAAACGCACCGCGAGATTTATATTTTTTGCAGGCGCTCCAATCGCTCCAAGCCCCTACAAAAGCCAAATCGTCTCTCCACCGAAAGTAAAGTATGATTAAACGCAGTGGAACTGAGGCTTGCAAAAAAGAAAGAGGGAAAGTAATTTGCTTTGACCTAAGCCATAAATCTAGAGGGCAGTAATGACCGTCTTTTGACACAAGTTGGGACGTTGATTAAGTAGACACCTTGAGCCAAACGGTAACACTACAGCAAAAAAACGCTCGGCACCAGCTTCTCTTTAAAAGAGAACTCAGTTGGTTGGATATAATATGATGTTTGATCCGGATAATAACACCTGCCACTTCGCCTGACTCCATCCCATCCATCTTTATCGATCGAGACGTTGTATTTGTGTATTGAAATTTGCAACAGGACGGGTCTCTGTCTTTTGGTATTCCTAACACTTCTTCCGCATTTCATTTGGAAGATGGTAGCCTACGGAGTGATAAAAGTCAAAAGGATCGTTAGATTAATGGCAACACTTGTGTTATGGTATTTTGCAATGCATTGATTGGAGCTTTGCTTGGGAATTGTCGCAATGCAATTTATCACTATGGTCATTATAAGTGTATATATAAGGCGCTTGAAATAATGCACCGTGTTTTTCAAGTACCGGAGGTTTGAAGCCAAAAAACTGAAACTGATGCAAATTGAATGCAGCTGGCCTAAGTCCCTGAATTTGTCTTTATGTCAGCATCTGGTAATCCTCCCTACTGCAAAACTCAGGCTGAGAAATGGACAGCACGAGGGGCCAATCACATTCTTCTGCATTGCACATGTACCGACAAAGAGCAGAGAGCGATTATATACTCGAGTATAAGCCGACCCGAATATAAGCCGTGGCACCCAATTTTACTACAAAAAAACTGGGAAAACGTATTGACTCGAGTATAAGCCTAGGGTGGGAAATGCAGCAGCTACTGGTAAACAATGCCCATCTGCAGCCTCACTGTGCCCATTTGCAGCCTCACTATGCCCACCTGTATCATCAGTGCTCATCTGCAGCCTCAGTGTGCCCATCTGCAGCCTCATTGTGCCCATCTGTAGCCTCACTGTGCCCATCTGTATCATCAGTGCCCATCTGCAGCCTCATTGTGCCCATCTGTACCCTCACTGTGCCCATCTGTATCATCAGTGCCCATCTGCAGCTTCACCTTTGATTACACACAGCGGGTGTCTCTCGCTGTGTCATGCAACTGCAGTCTGTTCGGCGGCCGTCCATTGTAACAAAGCCCCGCCTCCTCTTCGTCCGTGATAGACGGTACACTGATTCAGTTTCCCAATATTGTATCAGTGTTCAGGCTTTGTTACAGTGGACGGCCGCCGAACAGTTAAGACAGCATGACACAGCAGGAGACCCTCACTCGAGTATAAGCCGGGGGGGTAGGTTTTTCAGCATAAAAAATGTGCTGAAAAACTCGGCTTACACTCGAGTATATACGGTACCTCATCGGGGTTCCGCTGTTTCTTCATTGAATGTTCAGCTGGGGGCATATTCTTGATCAGTGGCAGGCGCTCATTAGGGGCACACGAGTGCCACCCCCCCATCCATGCGTACGGCCCCGTAATCTACACGCAGGGTGCCGGACACATGGATTTCAATGGATTTTTTTTTTTAGAAGCACATGATTAGAGCCTGAGGCCTAATTGGCTTCAAAAAAGGGTGGACTTGGGGCGCAGAGCGCTGCCCCCTAAGCCCACCCAGTTGTGTGACATTAGTGAATTAATATTCACTAATGTCTTCCTGTTTCTCTTAAGACCCCATAGGCCGGCAGTCCGAAGACACGATTGGCCGTGAGGAGAAGCGTTGGCTGGGACACGGAGGAGATGGAGGGGGGGAAGCCGCCGCCCAACGCTGTATCCTGGCCTAGGCCGACAAGGCCTAGGGCAGCACGGAAAGAGTCCCCGCCAGCTTGCACTGTTAGTGTAGCGCCAGTTTTATGGGGCGGACTCGGTTGAGAGACAAATTAGTCTAACTCCCCCATAAAGCGGCTGCACTGCTTCCGGTATGCGGGCGGCCTGGCATTCCGCAACTGTGGGAAGGGGTGCTTCTAATTTTGACTGTCCTACCATCCTGGACCACAAACCTTCCTCAGTGTGCTATATGTTTTCTGGTGCACCATTGGCATGGTTATATCTTCTTAGTCCTCTCCATAAAATTATCAGAAATTTGTGCTTAGAGTAGAACTATAGGCAACACTTTTTTTTTTTTAATTTAGGAAAGAGTAAGGGAGGGTTATAGCCCCTGTCAGTTTATTTTTTACCATCCCTGTCCCATTGCAGAGATTTCCCTTCACTTCCTGCCCCATAGCCAAACAGGAAGTGAGAGGAAATCTATGCAAATTAAGGGAATCCATTGCTCCCCCCCCCCCAGGCCCTCAGAACTAGTGTCCCCACACGAACATTTCAGAGCGGGTCTTAAACAGCAAGGGTTGTGGCCTTGACAGGAAGGGGTGGGTCATATTTAAATTAGGGGTTGCACGAGTTTAGTCAGGCCTAGGGGAGCACAAAACCTAAATACAATACTGCCGCCGCCACAGCTGTGACCTGCAGTGCTGACAGGGGGCCTGGAGAGCCAGAGGGCGAGCGAGTGAGCCGGAGACCTAGGGGGGGTGTAGGTATGGTGTGCGGTGGCGGGCTGGAGCGACGGGGGGGCGGGAGAGTTAATATTGGATGGTGGGCTGGGGCACACGGGGAGGGAGGTGTCTGTGGTCAGGTCTGTCTGCCGCCTCCCCGACCGATTGACCACCAGCCGCAACTGTTCCTGATCAAGCTGTACAGCAGATCAAGGCTCTGGCCATGTTGTTTGCCAGGGGTGCCTGACTTACTCTACACAGTGCCCAAGCCAGAAGGAGGGATCCTGGATATCACCCCATGCCACTTACTTAAAAAATGCAGAGCACCCTATAGGACCATGCTTGCTCCCCCAGAATAAGGAAAGGGATGGTCGGCTGTCATGTACCTGGTCACAGGCCTGAACTGCTGAGAGGGCTTCCCTTGCGGCTGAGTGTAGGGAACCCCTGGAGGTGGTGACAGGAAGGTTTATTCCCAAAGAAGCAGGGGCTGCCAGCTGTTCCTTCATTGAATGTTCAGCTGGGGGCATATGCTTGATCAGCCTGTACAGCAGATGAAGGCTCTGGCCATGCTGTTTGGCAGGGGTGCCTGAGTTTTTCTATACAGTGCCGAAGCCAGAAGGAGGGATCCTAAATATCACCCAATGCCACTTACTTCAAATGCTATACACCCTGTAGGACCATGCTTGCGCCTCCAGAATAAGGAAAGGGATGGTCGGCTGTCACGTACCTAGTCTGCTGAGAGGGCTTCCCTTGCGGCTGAGTGCAGGGAACCCCTGGAGGTGGTGACAGGGAGGTTTATGCCCAAAGAAGCAGGGGTTGCCAGCTGCGACAGGCTGAAGTGATGAGAGGGGAAGGAGTCCCTCAGAAGTACCAGGTGAGACTTGGTAGAAGGGAGAGCCAGAAGCAAGGTCAGGAGCCAGGCCAGAAGTCATACACAGAAGATCAGCCAGGGGTGAAGCAGCAGGCATAGTCAGGAGAAAGCCGGAGTCATACACTGGTAATCAGGCATCGGTGGAGTCTAAGAGGTCATACACGGATCAGCAGGCAGAAGTGGAGTCAATGGAGCAAGCCGAGGGTCAAAGCCAAGAATGGAGAGAAGACAGGTCAAAGGCAAGCAGGGTCAGTAACAGGAAATCCAATAATATCAGGAACAGGAACACATGGGGGAGCTGAAGACCAACCAGCAACTAGTCTAGTAGATCAGGCTGCTGGCTTTAAATAGGCAACTGGGTGGCATTGCATGCACCATCCTTTTGCTTTTACTATTACTCTACTCTTGGCTGTTCCAAAGTCCACGAGAGTTCATCATTTAACCGCTTGCCGACCGCCCTATAGCAGATTTACTGCTACAGGGTGGCCATGCTGTGCAGAATCACGTATATATACTCATAACTCCCAACTTTTTGAGATGGGAATGAGTGACACCTACTAGCAAAAGCATGTAGGCATAGGACACGCCCCCTTAAAGGAGAATTAACCTAAAAAAAAAAAAGATTAGTTAAACCCACAAGGGCTTATTTTTACCACTACTATTCCTTTATATTGGCTCTTGAAATTTACAAATGCAGCAATTTAGATTTTGGATGAAAGATTTAGCACTGGGGAAACACTTTTTGAAAGATAAAAAGTGCATTTTATATACATATCAGACCAAAATGAGGGAAAAATGAGGAGGAAAGAGGGACATTGCTCCAAATCAGGGACAGTCCCTCGAAATCAGGGACAGTTGGGAGCTGTGTGTACCGTATGTGATTCTGCACTTTCCGGGGAAGGGTCGCGCGCGAAGCCGATCAGCGGGATCTCGGTGGATGTCCGCCGACACCCGCCGATCGTTGGGAAGACACACAGGACAGAGCTATGGCTGTGCAAACCATGCAGAGATACATTCTGACAGTGGGAAGCTTAGTAAAAGCTCCTAACACAGTGCACAAAACACAGGCTAGGCACACGATTAACCCTTTGATCGTCCTAGATGTTTAACCCCTTCCAGTGTCATTAGTACAGTGACAGTGCAAAATTTTAAGCACTGATCACTGTATTAGTGTCACTGGTTCCCAGTTAGTGGTTAAGTTAGTGTCAGATTGGCCGTCACAATAAAGCAGACCCGCTACATAAACCTTTGATCGCCACCATTACTAGTATATAAAAAAAAAAGTTCCGGTATATATCCCCTGTTTTGTAGACACTATAACGTTTGTGCAAACCAACCAATATACGCTTATTGGGATTTTTTTTTTTTTTTTACCAAAAAATATGTAGCAGAATACATATTGGGCTAAACTGACGAAGAAATTAGATTTATTAAAATTGTTATTGGATGTGTTTTATAGCAGAACGTTATAGCAGGGAAACCTCAATTTAAGTAAATAAAAATAGATATAGCAATAACAGATAATTAAGTGCAAGGAGACAAAAAGTAAAAAATATTGTTTTTTTTTTTTTTTAAATTGTCGTCTTTTTTTGTTTATAGCACAAAAAAAGAAAAAATAGCAGTGGTTATCAAATGCCACCAAAAGAAAGCTCTATTTGGGTGGGAAAAAAATGACATAAATTGTATTTGGGTACAGCGTCGCACCACCGCGCAATTGTCACTTTTTTGCGATTCCGCACTGTGTCCTTTTAACTGTCAATTGCGCGGTCATGCGACGTGGCTCCCAAACAAAATTGACGTTCTTTTGCTATAATAAATATCCCCCAAAAATATATAAAAAAAATATTTTTTTCCTCAGTTTAGGCCGATAAAGGGGATAGATTTATGGCATTTTTATTATTAATTTTTTTTTTTACAAGTTTTGGCGGCGATTCTTGTGATTTTTATCGGGACTGCGACATTATGGCGGACACATCGGACACTTTTGACACATTTTTGGGACTATTGGCATTTATAAAGCGATCAATGCTATAAAAATGCACTGATTACTGTAAAAATGTCACTGGCAGTGAAGGCGTTAAACACTAGGGGGCGATCGAGGGGTTAAGTGTGTTCCCTCTCTGTGTTCTAACTGAAGTGGGGAGGGGACAGTCTAGGGGAGATGACAGATCACTGTTCATACTTTGTATGAACACACGATCAGTCACTTCTCCCCTCAGAGGACTGGAAACTGTGTTTACACACACAGATCCCGGTTCTCGGTGTGTCAGCAGCGATTGCAGGAGCCTGGCTGTGATCGCGACCGCCGGGCACTCGCATCGGCTGCGGGAGCGAGCAGCGGTCGCTTGCGCGCCTCTAGTGGCCACAGGGCGAAGCGACTTTACATAACCTTGTTTCGCCCAGCTGTGCCATTCTGCCGCAGTAAAACTGCGGCGGCTGGTCGGCAAGTGGTTAAAGTCACGCAGTCCCGTAACGCAAAAAAAGGGCCTGGTCAGGAAAGGGGTTTAAATCTTCCGGAGGGCAAGCGGCTAATAATGCTGAACACAGTTTGTCTGTTTTAATTATTGTTCTCCTATAACTGTGCCCCATAGCCTTCACCCTGTTCCAAATTCTGGATTTAAGGCCCCCCTTTCACATTTGTGCGACTAGCCCTGCGAGTTGGGACTGCAAAGTCGCATACATGAAAAGTCGTACCCCCCATGATTTCCTATGAGTACCGTTCATATCTGTGCGACCGGGGGCGGACTGACCATTTGGGCACTCGGGCACTGCCCGAGGGCCCCATGCCACTAAGGGGCCCCATCAGGGTTGCCAGCCTCAATAAAACCAGGGACAGTATGTAAAAATCTGTGTTTTTTTAAAAATCCCAAGATTATAGCTGCCCCGCCTCTCCAGTACCTTTTCAGTGTGTGTATGTGTATTCTGTGTGTGTATATTGTGTGTCTGTGTGTGTATATTGTGTGTCTGTGTGTGTATATTGTGTGTCTGTGTGTGCATACTGTATGTGTGTGTGTGTGTATACTGTGTGTGTATATTGTGTGTCTGTGTGTGCATACTATATGTGTGTGTGTGTATACTGTGTGTGTATATTGTGTGTCTGTGTGTGCATACTGTATGTGTGTGTATATTGTGTGTCTGTGTGTGCATATTGTATGTGTGTGTATACTGTGTGTGTGTATATTGTGTGTCTGTGTGTGTATATTGTGTGTCTGTGTGTGTATATTGTGTGTCTGTGTGTGCATACTGTATGTGTGTGTGTGTGTATACTGTGTGTGTATATTGTGTGTCTGTGTGTGCATACTGTGTGGCTCCATAATCTATTGCCTGAGGGCCCCATAATCTCCTAATGCCCGGGGGCCCCATAATCTTCTCCTATTGCCCGGGGGCCCCATAATGTCCTATTGCCCGGGGGCCCCATGAGTTGTCAGTCCGCCCCTGTGTGCGAGTTCAAAGTAGTCCCTGCACGACTTTGGTCCGACCTTGATGCGAGACCCTCAAGATTACGCAGGCATTGCTTCAAGTCGCGTCAAAGTTGCGTCAAAGCAGTGCGACTTTCAGGTAGTGTGAATGGGGCCTTAAAAAACAAAAAACTTTTTTTGTACTGTGAATAATACCAACAAAAAAGTTGCTTTAATATTTCTCCATGATAAAAAAAAAAAAAAAAAAAAAAAAAAAAAAAAGCATTTCCAAGTATCATTATTAGATCTCTTTACTTGTCATTCCGTCCACTCCCAGCCGTCATTCTGACATCAGTGTGAAGCAAGGATGGCACCTTCTCAGCATTATGCTAATGAAGGTGTGCAGACAGGTGGCCTCCTGTGAGTTGTCTACGTCTTTCCAATAACAGCTGAATTTACAATGCATTTAGTCTAATGAAGGTGACAAAAGTGATTAGATTCTGCCAGTCCCCCAAACCATTAATCATTTATAGCTCAGCGATGTGTTTAACATTGCACGTGTCCGGAGCTTTCCGGGAAGGAAATGCAAGATAAATAGGTATCTCTATCAGGGCCGTTCCGAAAAAAGAGACGTGGCAGGAAAGGTGGGCCTACTAGCAGGTTTGCTGGCGATGGGGCCATTTACACTAATGTTTTGGTATGGCTGAATCAGAGCCCTGACTTTAAGTCCTTACTATAGAAAGCCTATGGAAGAACCTGAAGCATGAAGTTGATGGACGAAGCCCACCAATTTCTCTGCAGAGGAACTAAATAAAATTCCTCCTGATGGAACTGATGGAACCAGCAAGACTGATCATCGGTTACTGGAAAAGTTTAGGACCTTCTTCTTGCCCATGGAGGAACACAAGTTCATATGCTTTTTGCCACACACATACAGTGGGGGAAAATAATTATTTGATCTCCTGCAGATTGTGTAAGTTTGCCCATCTACAAAGAAATGAAGGGTCTATAATTTTTTATCATAAGTGTATTTTAGATGATAGGGCAAAATATCAACCAAAAATCCAGAAAAACACACATGATACAATTGTTATAAATTGAGTTGCAGATCAGTGAGTATAATAATTATTTGATCCCCAAGCAACACTTGGTGGAGAAACCCTTGTTGGTGAGCACAGAGGTCAGACGTTTCTTGTGGTTGGTGACCAGGTTTGCACACATCTCAGGAGGGATTTTGGCCCATTCCAAATCTTCTCTAAACCCTTAAGGTTTCTTAGCTGTCACTTGGCAACTTGAACTAACTAACTTTTGGTAGTATTTGATCACCTCTGCGGTTTTTCTTTTTTGCGCTATAAACAAAAAAAGGGCCGGCGACGAATCGACGTACAATGACGGCGATTTGTGTCATAGAGCCAACCTGCCGCAGCACAACTGGTCTTTAAGTGGTTAAATAGGCCGTTTGGCACCAGTGCATGCACACGCTCATATGTTTGTGCATGCGTGCCAATCCCCATTCCGTGTTGAGCCTTTGCTCATAATTACGAGCATGAACATGTAATGGCCTTCTGGTTCTACCTGAGCTTCTCTTTCAGTAGAGATGTATACAGAATTTCCAACAGTTGATTTACTAAAGGCAAATAATTGCTCCAGAGCTTAGTAAATTAGGGGAAGCTCTGCTGACGTCCATCATCCAATCACGTGCAAGCAAAACAATTTTTTTTTTCCTTGCAAGTGATTGGGTATTCTTTGTAAAATCAAGCTTTACTTCATTTAGGCTAATTTCACACTGAGGCGCTTTACAGGCGCTAAAAATAGCGCCTGCAGAGTGCCTGTAAAGCGCCTCTCCTCTAACTCCAGTGTGAAAGCCCGACTGCTTTCACACTGGGGCGGTGCGTTGGCAGGACGTTAAAAAAAAAAAAAAAAAAGTCCTGCAAGCAGCATCTCCGGGGTGCTTTAGGAGCGGTGTACACACCGCTCCTAAAGCGCCCCCGCCCATTGAAATCAATGGGCAGCGCTGCCGAAGAGCCTGCAAAGGGCCTCGGCAGCGGCGCTTCACGGGCGCTTCTAAACCTTTATTTGGCCGCTAGCAGGGGTTAAAAAACGATGGTAAAGAGCCGCTAAAACTAGCGGCGCTTTACCACCGACGCCCCGCGCCTCAGTGTGAAAGTGCCCTTACTAAACCCCAGAGCAACTGCACTTGCAAAGTGTACTGCACAGTCTACTTGCCTTTAGTAAATCAGCCCCGTAATCTGGACTCTTCTCAAGACAAAAGATAGAGGAATTTAGCAATGCCGGCTGCTAATTGCATCTTCTGAAAACGATGTCCCTAAAACTGCAGATGTTCCCGCGCTTTCAAGAACTGCTATATGCATTTTCCTTTTAAATATTTATTTTTGTATTTATTTATACACCAGGTATCTATTCTCCTGGGTGTTCCCAATCCTCCAGCTCTTCTTTACGCCTTTTCAATGTCATCTTCCCTATTGATATTGTCACAAACTTGCCGTCTTCAAGTATAAAACCCAAAACGAAAAGTTTAGCCTGCACTCAGATAAAATATTGTCCTCCAAAACACAAAGTGACACAAATGAATTCTGATCTGCTCCGGGGGAAGCAAAGGAACATCTTGCGTGATGGAAGGTGCATGCTGGAAACCTTAATGGCTTCTTCTGAAAAGTGGTGTTTTTTTTTTGTTTTTTGTTTTTGTTTTGTTTTGTTTTTTTTTTTTAATTTCGACTAGAATGGCAAAGGTAAAATATAGCTTAAAAGTTAAATCCAAAATCTAAATCTAAAGTTACAAAAAGTCCAATATTTCACTTGTTAAGCAAAATCATAGTCATACAAAAGGTTGGATTAAAGCAAAAAAAATTCATTTTTTAACCTACTATTCCAGAAGAAAGAAGAGCAGGGACCCCACACATCACATGATCAAGGATCAAAGTTTTAGACATTTATAGGATTCTTTTTATTGTTATTTCAGCAATAATTAGCTAAGAAAACAGGGACTATGTCAGGGCTGGGTTCAGCCCTTCCTTTTCTCAGCTGTCGGCTAATTGCCAGCTTCTTTCTCTCCACAGTGACTCACCTGTTGATGATATCCTGCTCGTCAGTCCTGCCTACTTAAGCTGTCCAGCCCAGAGGATCTCTGCCTTAGCCTTGGTCACATCTCTAGAGACGCTCTCCTGCGTTCCTGTTAAAGACTTGTTTGGCTGACATCCCTTCTGGCTCCAGATCCTGCTTGCTGTTGTACTACGCTCATCTCTGGCTCCCTGACGTTTTGGCTTGTCTGACTATCCGTTCCGGTTCCTGAACTCTGGCTATGTTTTGACTGCATTTACTCTGTTTAACTTTTTATTACTATTATTATTAAACAAGTGAGATTTATTTGTACTTCTGTCTCAGTCTGATTCATGGTTTCTGACAGACTACCTGACTGGACTTCAATTTTAATACTTGCCTTAAAGTGTATGTAAACTCTAACAATACATTTCTCGGATTTTCTATATGTAGCTCCACCCCTGCAGGACCCGCTGGAATCTCGATTCCCCCCTATTCCTACACAGTCAGGCAACACGCATTGCCCACTTGCATCCAGACACAAGAAATCAGTCCATGGGCTTGTTTATATCGTTTTAATGGGGGAAACAACTTGGCTAAGGTATAGGGGTATATGGGATGCCCAACTTGACTTGAAGAACAACAGATGAGGACAAACGTCCTTCTCTAAAAAAAAAAAAAAATGAAAGATTCTGGACTGTACCCCCCTCTGGAATAATCGCAGTCTCTATGGATCAGTGGCAAAGTTGTTTACGAATCAGGAGCTCTCAGTCCCCTTTTAGCACAAAGCCCCAAACTGTATGTGATACTCTTGTATCGGGTATCCTCAGTAGAACCTCACACAGTTCTGATGCTTGCAGATACTACCAGCCCACCTGGCTTCTCTGAAGAATGTCCCAGTGACAAGGGATTGGGGTTTAGCACAATGCTGTCCCTGGAAAATATGCTACATCTGGCAGTCTCTCTCCTTGTATGCCCATGGGTGTGCTGAGGTAGTCACACTGTCCTTTTCTCCCTACTTCACTGGGCAATACTTCTATTCAGGCCTCCAACTGTCCAGATCTTCCCATGCCAGTAATGGAGATCCTTCTCTTAGGATTCCTCTCCCTCCGTTCCTCAGCTGCGCCCATGATCCCGAAGTCCCCTCCCAGGCCACACGACAGCAACCTCAGCACTCCTTCTTCCACCCTGCTGGTAAGGCTCCACCATGTTGAAGGGCTGACCCAACCACACTGCCAAGCCCCACCAGGCCCTCTGCCTGAGGATTGGCCATATTCCCTCAAGCATGCAGTTTAGGACCTTTTGGCCTCCATCCACTAACTTCCGGAAGCTTCTCCAAGCTTCTAGATCCAGGAGGAGGTACCAGAGACCTCCCCTGTAGAACCATTCAGCCTGACCTGTAGTAACCCAACCTAATTACAGACTCCCAAAACTACAGTATCCCACAAAAGTGAGTACACCCCTCACATTTTTGTAAATATCTTTTCATGTGGCAACACTGAAGAAATGACACTTTGCTACAATGTAAAGTAGCTCAACACACAGCCAATAACGTCTAAACTGCTGGCAACAAAAGTGAGTACACCCCTAAGGCAACCTGTGAAGCTCTGGTGAAATCTATGCCCAAGAGGTTTAAGACAGTGCTGGAAAATAATGGTGGCCACACAAAATATTAACACTTTGGGCTCAATTTGGACATTTTCATTTAGGGGTGTACTCACTTTTGTTGCCAGCGGTTTAGACATTAATGGCTGTGTGTTGAGTTATTTTGAGGGGACAGCAAATTTACACTGTTATACAAGCTGTACACTCACTACTTTACATTGTAGTAAAGTGTCATTTCTTCAGTGTTATCACATGAAAAGATAGAAGAAAATATTTACAAAAATGTGAGGGGTGTACTCACTTTTGTGAGATACTGTACCATGAGTCACAAAATAAATTGACCTACAGTATTTTCTCACTAGTGGGTGCTACATATATATGCTTAACAACTGCAAAAAAAAAAAAATAGCTGTTTGTTTATCCAGAAACCTTGTGAGCTAACAAGCTCCCCTGTGCTCTCTACTTCTGGACTGTTATCAGTTAGCACTGTTTCCTGCCATCTTCGTGGACTACAAAAAACCTCCCCCTGTGATGGAGAAGAGAGGGAGGTGTTATGTAGTCATAGCACAGTGTTATGTAGCCCTAACACATCCCCTTTCCTAGGGTGGCAAACAGTGGTGGCCCGTCCATACGTGGAGCAGGGGCACCGCCCTCCTAATCCATGCGCCCGGCCCCTTAATCTACATGCAGGGTACAGGACGCATAGATTTCACCAGGGTGTTTTTGTTTTTTTTTTTAAGCTTGTTATATGAGCCTGAGGCTTTAATTGGCTTCAAAAAAAGGGTAGGCTCGGGGCACAGTGCCCACCCAATAATTTTCGCTATTGTCTTCCTCCTTCTCCTCCTGGAGAATCAGGAAGCGGGCCCTGAGACATTAACGTAACGTAGCATACAATATGATTTGGCTACGTCTTTCCAATAACAGCTGAATTTACAATGCATCTAGTCTAATGAAGGTGACAAAAGTGATTAGATTCTGCCAGTCCCCCAAACCATTATTTATAGCTCAGCGATGTGTTTAACATTGCATGTGTCCGGAGCTTTCTGGGAAGGAAATGCAACATAAATATCTCTTTTAGGGCCATTCCAATAAAGAGACGTGGCAGGAAAGTGGGTCTACTAGCAGGTTTGTTGACAATGGGGCCATTTACACAAATATTTAGCTATGGCTGAATTAAAGCCCTGACATCTTGATCCTATAGAAAGCTTATGGAAGAACCTGAAGCATGAAGCTGATGGAGGAAGCCCACCAACATCTCTGTAGAGAAACTAGATAAAGTTCCTCCTGATGGAACCAGGACTGATCATCAGTTACTGGAAAAGTTTAGGACCGGTTATTCTTGCCCATGGGGGAACACAAGTTCATATCATTTTAAAAGTATTGTTACACCTGCCTTTACACACACATGAACTTTAATGGCATCCCAGTCTTAGTCCGTAGGGTTCAATATTGAGTTGGCCCACCCTTTGCAGCTATAACAGCTTCAACTCTTCTGGGAAGGCCGTCCACAAGGTTTAGAAATGTATCTAAGGGAATGTTTGACCATTCTTCCAGAAGCGCATTTGTAAGGTCAGGCTCTGATGTTGGATGAAGAGGCCTGGGTTGCAGTCTCCACTCTATTTAATCCCAAAGGTGTTCTATCGGGTTGAGGTGCAGGCCAGTCAAGTTCCTCCACCCCAAACTCGCTCATCCGTGTCTTTATGGACCTTGCTTTGTGCACTGGTGCACAGTCACGTTGGAACAGGAAGGGGCCATCCCCAAACTGTTCCCACAAAGTTGGGAGCATGAAATTGTCCAAAATGTCTTGGTATGCTGACACATTAAGACCCCTTTCACACTAGGGCCGCGGCTGCGTTAGTTTTAGCGGGCGCTTTAGCACTATTTAAAATGCACTTTTCGGCCGCTAGCAGGGTGGTTTTAACACCAAAGAAGGTGTTAAAAACTCGTGTGTTGTGGCGCTTCTGAAGCACTTTTCAGGCGCTTCGGAAGCGCTGACCATTCATTCCAATGGACAAGGCAAAAAACCGCCCGAAGATGCTGCTTGCGAGACTTTTTGGTGCAAGCGCACTGCCCCAGTGTGAAAAGTCACACTTGAATGAATGGGAGGCGGTTTTCAGGTGCTTAGCAGATTCTATTTCTAGCGCTAAAGCGCCTGAAAACCACCCTAGTGTCAAAGGAGTCTTAGAGTTTCCTTTGCTGGAACTAAGGGGCCAAGCCCAACCCCTGAAAAACAACCCCCACAGCATAATCCCCCCTCCACCAAATGATTTGAAGCTGTTATAGCTGCAAAGGGTGGGCCAACTCAATATTGAACCCTACGGACTAAGACTGGGATGCCATTGTAGTCGTGTAGAGGCAGTCGTCCCAATACTTTTGGTTATATATTGTATATCATCTGAATAAGTGTTCTTGAAAGTAAAAAGTAATAAAATGTGTCAAGCACAACCCCTCTTAAACATTTTTCATAAGTGCATGGCTTACACAAAAAAAGACTCCTACTGACAGAACGGTACTTAATATAATAGCCCATTTTCTGGTCACAGGCCATTTTAGTAATTCCCAGACAACTTCAATTTTGTGTCACGATGACCTGTCACCTCGTTTTCAAAAGCTCCCCAATTTATCCATCTCCTGCTCATTTTTCGGGGCAAAATTATACCAATTGGCAGTGAACATAATGCATACATGCCAACAAAAAAGCAGCAACTGGCCTAACATTTCCATGACAACGCGGTGCCCAGCCAGCAGTATGGACTATTGTTCCCATCATGTTTGTTTGGCCACATTTTTGGAAAAATAGTAAACTTGTGAAAGTAAAATTATGCTAATTGCATGTTATTATCAACACAGACAAAAGTCATCTAATGTAACCGCTGTGTACCCGAAATTGTCTCACATCTGAAAAATGTAATTAAAAGTTGTTGCAGGAAATGGTAGTGATCCAAAATGAAAAACGTGTACTTTGTTATTTGGAATTTCAATAATTATGTATATATACAGTTGTGCTCATAAGTTTACATACCCTGGTAGAATTTATGATTTCTTGGCCATTTTTCAGAGAATATGAATGATAACACAAAAACATTTCTTTCACTCATGGTTAGTGTTTGGCTGAAGCCATTTATTATCGATCAACTGTGTTTACTCTTTTTAAATCATAATGACAACAGAAACTAGCCAAATGACCCTGATCAAAAGTTTACATACCCTGGTGATTTTGGCCTGATAACATGCACACAAGTTGACACAAAGCAATTGAATGGCTATTATAGGTAACCATCCTCACCTGTGATCTGTTTGCTTGTAATTAGTGTGTGTGTATAAAAGGTCAATGAGTTTCTGGACTCCTGACAGACCCTTGCATCTTTCATCCAGTGCTGCACTGACTTTTCTGGATTCTGAGTCATGGGGAAAGCAAAAGAATTGTCAAAAGGATCTGCGGGAAAAGGTAGTTGAACTGTATAAAACAGAAAAGGGATATAAAAAGATATCCAAGGAATTGAGAATGCCATTCAGCAGCGTTCAAACTGTAATCAAGAAGTGGAAAATGAAGGGTTCTGCTGAAACCAAACCACGGTCAGGTAGACCAACTAAAATTTCAGCCACAACTGCCAGGAAAATTGTTCGGGATGCAAAGAAAAACCCCACAAATAACTTCAGGTGAAATACAGGACTCTCTGAAAACATGTGGTGTGGCTGTTTCAAGATGCACAATAAGGAGGCACTTGAAGAAAGATGGGCTGCATGGTCGAGTCCAAAGAAGAAAGCCATTACTACGCAAGTGCCACAAAGTATCCCGCTTACAATACGCCAAACAGCACAGAGACAAGCCTCAAACCTTCTGGCACAAAGTCATTTGGAGCGATGAGACCAAAATTGAGCTTTTTTGGCCACAACCATAAACGCTTCTTTTGGAGAGGACTCAACAAGGCCTATGATGAAAGGTCCAGCATTCCTTTTGTGAAACTCGGAGGTGGATCGCTGATGTTTTGGGGATGTGTGAGCTACAAAAGGCAAGGGAAATTTGGTCAAAATTGATGGGAAGATGAATGCAGTATGTTATAAAAAAAATACTGGAGGAACATTTGCATTCATCAGCCGGGAAGCTGCACATGGGATGTACTTGAACATTCCAACATGACAATGATCCAAAACACAAGGCCAAGTCCACCTGTCATTGGCTACAGCAGAATAAAATGAAGGTTCTGGAGTGGCCATCTCTGTCTCCTGACCTCAACATCATTGAGCCACTCTGGGGAGATCTCAAACGTGCCGTTCATGCAAGACAGCCCAAGAATTTACAGGAACTGGAGGTTTTTTGCCAAGAGGGATGGGCAGCTTTACCATCTGAGAAGAAAAAGAGCCTCATCCACAAATACCACAAAAGACTTCAAGCTGTCATTGATATTGAAGGGGGCAATACACGGTATTAAGAACTGGGGTATGTAAACTTTTGAACAGGGTCATTTGGCTAGTTTCTGTTGTCATTATGATTTAAAAAGCGTAAACATAGTTGATCGATAATAAATGGCTTCAGCCAAACACTAACCACGAGTGAAAGAAAAGGTATAATTCATATTCTCTGAAAAATGGCCAAGAAATCATAAATTCTGCCAGGGTATGTAAACTTATAAGCACGACTGTATATAATATATATACACATGTTTGCCTGTCCTGTGGGGTTATTAATGTTACGGATTTTACAATAAAGAGATTCATCACTACCTCGGTGTGCAGCCATTCATTCCTTTTATCCAAAGTGCACAGAGCTGAGGCTAGCGCCCCTGGGAGGAGTCCATTCCCCAGCCTACCTGGTTCCATCACTCACCTGCAGCGGCATTTTCCTAGGGTGGTTATATACTCAAGCCTGAGGATAGCTCAGGGCTCCCAGTTTGGAGACAACTCCCACATTGGAGACAGAAGGTCTCACCCGGGATCAGAGGTGCCCCAGCCAGGGGACAGGAGGTCTCAACCTGGGGTCAGAGGTGCCCCAGCCAGGAGTCAAGACACAGGGGACCAACCTGGGGTCAGAGGTGCCCCAGCCAGGAGCAAAGAGACAGGAGGACCAACCAGGGGTTAGAGGTGCCCCTGCTAGTAGACAGGAGGTCTCAACCAGGGGTCAGAGGTGCCCCAGCCAGCAGTCAAGAGACAGGAGGTCTCAACCAGGGGTCAGAGGTGCCCCAGCCAGTAGACAGGAAGTCTAGTCCCAGGGGACCAGGACGGCTCCTATCGCAGTGTCAGGAGAACCCCTATACAAAAGGCCAGGAGTTTGCCGTGCTGTAGTGTGCTACGACTAAAAGGAAGAGTTAACCAAGAGAACAAGGAGAACTAGGCAACACAGTCAGAGGGACTGGTAAGAAGAGCAGTGGTGCTGCTGACAAGGGAACCAGGTGGCACAGCTTATTCAGTTACCTGTTGATGTTAAAGAATCCCTGTTTGGGCAACTAATGTCTATGTGAACTTTTTCCTTCTTTCTTTCCAATAAAAGTCAGCTGTCACACCCCAAAAATAGAGTTTGGACTGGTGCAACTCATTGGAAAAGCACCTACAACATGAGCATAACGTGGTATATATATTTACATTTTTGCTTATATTATAACAAGAACACAATGACATTTATTTGAATTTTTTTTTGAATGGCCTGGTACTTGTCACCTGGAACTATAGAAGATTTTCCCCTTAATCTGCACTCAGTTTCGCACTTCAGTGTATACAGCTCCTGGGCACAGGTGTTTGGTATGTCTACCATGAAGACAGTTGCTCAAAGTTGAATACAGACGTCAATACGCACTCACACTCTGGAGAATACTTCCTTTGGCAAACAGTTTCTGCTTAGATCTCCAAAACTTCACACTGCTTGTTATGTCACTAATGAATTGCTCATGTTTGAGTGTACGATATACCGGTGCTCAGTAGCATTTCTAGAATAAGAATGACACCACCCATTGTGAATCATTGCAGCACTAACATAGAAGGTCAGGAAGCTGTTTGGAGTGTGTGCACCATACTCTCTTCAATGTAGTCCTTGATACTTCATTCACAGTCATTATACAGGATCTGCCATTCTTTCTAGGTTCTGCCAGCAAAATATCTTTTAGCCGCTGCTCATGATTTCTCTTTTTTGCAGTGGCTTCCACTTACTCAGTTTCCCAAGAGACGGTTGAAAAGAAAACAATGGGAGATTTTGATAGACAGCTAATGTACCACTTTGCCATGTTGGTATTGAGTTTCCCCCATGCCCTTTTACTTACAGCCGACCTTGCAGAACAATGCAAGGTCCTCTCATTTTGCTCAGGCCCCCTCCTTATTTACAGTACAGCTCACCCAATGTTAGTATATGTAAATGTCCCTGTAAAGAAAAAGTTAGATTTATACTCTCCTTCACCTCTACAGTTATCCAGTGCTTCCTAAGAGAGAACATTTTTTTTAAGTTAGAGAATGATAGAATTTTTGACAGCTTTCCCTGGTGCAGATTTTTCTCTTAAAGCTCAACTCCATGTTTAAGGCCCGGTTTACACTGGTGCGACATACCTCCGACGTTGGGAGCACATGTCGCATGACATGTATAAATCAATGGTTCCCTATGAGAGCCATCTTAACTGGCCTGACTTTAAAAAAGGTTCCTGCACTACTTTGGTCTGACTTAGGTCCGACTTCAGCCAATTTAATATCATTGAAATCTGATCAAAGTCGGGTCATCATCTTAACTGGTCTGGCTTTGGCATGCAACGTGCTCTGAGGACCTTGAAGGGGAACCCCACGCCAAAATTAAAAAAAAAAAAAAGAAAAATGGCAGGGTCCCCCCCCCCCCCTCAATTCCATACCAGGCCCTCCAGGTCTGACATGGATCTTAAGGGGAAACCACGTCAAAATTCTAAAAAAAACGGAGTGGCGTCCGCCCCAAGACCATACTGGACCCCGGAGACGTCAATAAGGAGGCGGCGTCTCTGGGTGATGTCACTGGATGGCCATGCCCCATGACTATATAAGAAATAGCAGACAACTAGAGCCGACACAACAGCGGGAGCTAGCGTTGGGAGAAGACATCACCGGAGGGAGAAGAACCGGCAGAGGAAAAAGAAAGCGGAGGGAGAAGAACCGTAGAGAGTAGACCGGAGGGAGAAAACATCACTGGACAAAGAAGACACATTGGAGCTATACTTTAATAAAGGACTTTGTCAAAACCTGTGTACTGTTTTTATTTTTCACACTTTTTTGGGAGAATGAGTAGGGGTATAATGTACACGATCCTCATTCACATGGGGGGGGGATCTGGGGGACCCCTTGATACAGGGGGCTTCCAGATTCCAATAAGCCCCCTGCCTGCAATTTTTATTTTGGCGTGGGGGTTCCCCTTAACCACTTGCCAACCGCTGCACGCCGAAATACGTTGGCACAATGGCAGCGGTGGGGAAATGGACGTACCTGTACGTCCCCTTTAAGAGGCGGGGATAGCGTACAGCGTGACCGTGCCCAGCGATCGTGTCACGGAGCCGCAGAACGGGGAAGTGCCTATGTAAACAAGGCCTTTCCCTGTTCTGGCTTGTGTCATGACAGAGATCACTCGAGAGCAGTGATCGCTGTCATGTGAGTTGAAGCCCATCCTCCCCACAGTTAGAATCACTTCCTGGCACACACTTAACCCCTTCATCACCCCCTAGTGATTAACCCCTTCCCTGCCAGTGTCATTTACACAGTAATCAGTGCATTTTTATAGCACTGATCGCTGTATTAATGACAATGGTCCCAAAATAGTGTAAAAAATGTCCGATGTGTCCGCCATAATGTCGCAGTCCCGATAAAAAACGCAGATCGCTGCGTTTACTAATAAAAAAAATTACTAATAAAAATGCCATAAAACTATCCCCTATTTTGCAGACGCTATAACTTTTGCGCAAACCAATTAATATACGCTTATTGCGATTATTTTTACCAAAAATATGTAGAAGAATACATGCCGGCCTAAACTGAGTTTTTTATATTATAAAAATAGTTTTTTTTAATATATTTTTGGGGATATTCATTATAGCAAAAAGTAAAAAAATATTGTTTTTTTTCAAATTTTTTTTGTTTATAGCGCAAAAAATAAAATCTGCAGAGGTGATCAAATAACACCAAAAGAAAGCTCTATTTGTGGGGAAAAAAAAGGACGTCAATTTTGTTTGGGTGCAATGTCGCACGACCGCGCAATTGTCAGTTAAAGCAATGCAGTGCCGAATCCCAAAAAGTGCAGGAAGGGGGTCAAATCTTCCAGGGCTGAAGCGGTTAAAATCCATACCAAAGAGCCTGGCATGGACTTGGCCATTTTTACAAAGTTGACTCAAAGTCGAACATGAAGTCCTAGGGCAAAGTCAGGATAAGCTATGCTCAGCCATTCACGGAAGGCTTTGTATTCTATGAAGGAATAAAAAGCTTTCTCTGATTGGCTGAGGTGGAGATCATGATGCCATTTGCCCACCTCTTCACCTCAGCCAATCAGAGGAAGTTTTGTATTTGCTCATAGAATACAAAATGCTCTGATGAAGAGGGTCCGCCTTGGAAACGCATCAGGGAAGATGCATGCCTGTAAGAGAATTCCAGTACGGGGACTGGTGCATAGATATGCACATAGCATCATTTATAGAAGTGAGCATAGCTGCATTGCTAATAGAAATGAGCATGGACACATTGCTCGCACAAATGGGCTGCACACACACATGTGCACGCATGCGGGAGCATGCCCACAGTTTCTGTTGCTAGACGGGCTATTTAAGGAATGCTCTTGCTCACTGTCAGTGCTGATTGGTCTTCAGCTTTCCCTGTGTCCTGAGTGTATACGGTATCTGACTTCCATCGATGATCCAGCTTGTTACTGACCTGAACCTGGATTCTTCTTTTACCTTTTCCCACCTGTTCCCGACCTCAAATTTGTTCCTGACTACGCATCTGTACCTCGTTGGCCATCAGCTTCTGACCTCGGCTACATCTGTGACCTCGCTCCTGCTTCCGACTTGGCTTCATAGTACTTCTGAGTGCCTGCTTCGGCTGTCCTTCATAACAGATCCAGTCATTGCAGTGTGTTCCTGCCTAGAGCCTCCTGAGAGCTTCGACAAGGCATGCTTCCAGAACCTGCAGTACATGCGGAGTGCCCCTCTAGCCTTGGCTGGTCCGGAGTGCATTACATCTGCTTCTGTCCTGATGTCCTGCCTGACTTTCCAAGCCTGCATCTCCAGCTGCAAGTTCTGCTATCAACACCTGTCGGCACTCGTGTTCCTCCTGTCCTTCTGCATCATCTGTTCCGCCCTTAGTGGGGCCAGAGCTGTAGATACAAGAGAGGCCAACCTTGTCAATTCAGTCTCACACCAGGTACATGACAATGGCTGAAGCAGAGCTCTGACAAAAGGACTGCCCTTGAAATGCGTTGGCCAAGAGATCTGAGGAGGATGGTCCCGTTTGATACACCTCAGCCAGGACGCATGCCTGGGGCAGAATTCTGATGAGAACTGCCACAGAAATAGGTTAGCCAAGATCCCAGGTGAGGTGGGTCTGCCTTTGAAATGTGTCAGCCAGGACACACACCTGGGTCAGAGCTCTGATAAATGGTTTGCCCTTGAAATGCGTTAACCATGAGCTCTGATGAGGAGGGTCAGCCCTTGAAATGCCATTGGAAAATGTCTCTAATGGAGAATATGCACTCTTAAAACATGTCAGCCAGGATGTCTACTCTTGAAACATGTCAGCCAGGACACATGCCTGGGGCAGAATTCTGATGAAGGAGCTGCCACTGAAATAAGTTAGCCAAGATTCCGGATAAAGTGGGTCTGCCTTTGAAATATGTCAGACAGGACACACACCTGGCGCAGAGCTCCGATGAACAGTTTGCCCTTAAAATGCGCTAACCAAGAGCATGAGGAGGGTCAGCCCATGAAACGTCATTGGAAAACGTCTCTGTGACGGGAGGGCCCGTGGAACTCAGAATCCCTTGAAAAGTAGGGGATGCCCTTGTTTCAGCTCCCCATACACCTCTTATGTCTAAGTTACCCTGTGCTATCCTGGCACAGGGTGAGTGAGAAAATATATCTTGGACTACTTAAAATGGGACATTAATATTTGTCCACAATATCTCCCAGGATGTATGTAGAGACTATTCTTGGTTTGATTGATTCTGAACTCAACATGTTAATTGAGTGAGCTGATCACATTAGCCTCCAGGACTGGCTAGGAGACGAACAGTCTATTCCTACTGTTAAATGCTAATGTCATCAATTCCAGCTACCTGTCTGTTGTCTGCTATAATGTGTATATTGTAAATAAGTCTAGTGTGGCTCTAAGAGTCTTTTCACCCATTGTTGTTTGTGTTAATTAACTCTGTTACTGTGTGAAGCTCGGTGACCACAAGTCTGGGCAAAAGGTCATGTCTCAGTCACCTAGGCTGTATAAAGGATTAGATAATTAGCTCATGGTAATTAGGTTAGCTTCTAGTCATCCTGCTGTATAAATTTGTGTGAGATCTCAAATAAAGAGTTAGTCCATGTTAGCATCTAAGCAAGTGTCGCCTTGTTTTGTGCTCAGAGCGGTTGGAATATCCGATATCTGTATACAGACTGGGAGGAAGTGGTATATGACGGAAGCACTCAAGCGGAGTGTGGGACGTTCCGTGACAGTCTCTAATGGAGAATGTCCACTCTCCACTCTTGAAACATATCAGCCAGGACGCATGCCTGGGGCAACATTCTGATGAAGGAGCTGCCACTGAAATAAGTTAGCCAAGATCTCTGATGAGGTGGGTCTGCCTTTGAAATCTGTCAGCCAGGACTCACACCCGAGGCAGAGATCTGATGAATGGTCCATCCTTGAAATGCGCTAAGAGCTCTGATGAGGAGGTTCAGCTCTTGAAACGCCATTGGAAAATGTTTCTGATGGAGAATATCCACTCTTGAAACATGTCAGCCAGGATGCATGCTTGGGGCAGAGGCTACATGCTGGCTAGTAGGATCATTAGTGGGATATTCCTTGTATCGAGAGGGTAGAGCAGGTCTCACCTCGTATCGTTTTTATGAACCATGCAATGCTGCCAAGAACCTTTGTGAGTACAATATATTATTTTACAATAAAGTTTTATTGAAGATAGTGCATGGTGACGGCGCACTTAACAAGTGTTGGTGGTTTATGTTTGTGCTTTCACCTCCAGGCTCCCCACCTCCTCACTCTTTGACCTTCTGCCAAAATTGAGGAAGCCAATGGGGGATTCCCCAATTTAAAAAAGAAAAACTGAAAACAAGAAGTCCCAGAGTCCTTTACTGATTCACCTAATGGAGAAAGGAGGAAAAAAACTGTCTCAGGTTGCTGATTAGACCAAGTTTGCCAATATTTAGAAGATTTGTGTAGCACAACTAAAACGTCGCCTACTTTAGGCCAAAAACGTGGATTCCTTTTTTTTTCACAAATGTTGTTTCTGCCCAAGTATAAAGTTTCACTAATTGTTTTTATCCTATTGTAGTATCCCTGTAAGCTGGTGGAGGCAATAATGCTCCATCAACCCAAAAAATGAAAACCAACAAAAAAAATTGCTAAAGCAGGCAGATACATTATTAAATTCAGCGTTTCACCTTTGTAATTCCATTGGCATTTTGGGAGAAGGCTCGCTGTTTGGTTGCAGCGTCTCAGCCTTTCAAGCTGCTCTGCGTACGGCGGCTGGCGCTGTACGTACTTCCCAGTAAATATTGCATTCCCCGCAGCAGAGTGTGGCTTAAAAAATGCTTTATACTCTCTTGTCTTTCATCTCCCCCGCATATCCCGTGGGGACCGGAGCTTTTATGAGTCTACCTTTCCATCTCTCTCCTCCGTGTTTTTCTGCAAATGGTGGACGAAAAGTTTACAGAGCCGGCTGATGCTGGAGGCTGAGCACATACTGTTATTTATCAGTGTTTATTTACAGAGCGTACCTACCTTTAAGGAAGAGCTCTAGTCTGAATGATCATCTGGGTCAGTTATTGTTATGTTTTGTATTCCTTTATAACAAGTCTTAACTTAGTCCCCCAGCTGTCTATGTTTATTTCTTGGAATGTGTACAATTATTGCCTATACCCTCTATACAGTCATAGCATTGTCTTCTGAGCAGGGCCGATCCGGGGCTGGTGCACGGTGTGCACAGCACCCAGGCGCAGGAGGAGGGGGGCGCCAAAGTGTCAGGGCACCATCAGTCTCCAGTGTGCTGCCTCAAGCCCAGTTAGTATTGTGTTGCCCACAGCAGCTGCTCCTGGCTGCCCAGAGCGCACGTCAGTCGTGGGCACCATGGCCTCGCTCAGTGGCTCCACCGCCAACTTACCCGCCCAGCATAGTGTGCACATCCCACAGGTAGGCTAGGTCTGCCTCACCTCCTCCCCATGTCTTCCCTGTGCCCGCCCACAACCCCTTCATGCATCCAATCTGTGCCTGGAAATGGGGTGTGGGCGGGTTCACACTAGTGCGATGTGGGAACTGGCGTGATTCTGGTGCCGGTTTCCGCATCGCTGCTCTCCCCCAGGCAGTTCACACTGCCTTGTGGGAACCACTGTGGGTGTCATTAACAAAGTTGATGACACCCCCAGTTTAGTTCACAGATCTCAGTGCGAACTGTAAACTCGCACAGGAATTGGACTGCATAGGTGGGAACACCCATGCGATACGATTCTAGTGCAGGGAAAAACAAGTCCCTGCACTATTTTCTGTGCGCGATCGTATCCTGCCTGTGCCTTTGAAGACAATTCAGCCCAGGTGAGTGATCTCTCCCCTCTCTCTCTTCCCTAAATGTGCCATAGTCTTCCAGCCTTCCACATAAAATACACTTCCAGCCTATCATGTCCCATACTCTTCCAGCCTTCCACGTGTCATACACTTCCAGCCTTCCACGTGTCGTACTTTTCCAGCCTTCCACGTGTCGTACTCTTCTAGCCTTCCATGTGTCGTACTCTTCCAGCCTTCCACGTGTCGTACTCTTCCAGCCTTCCACGTGTCGTACTCTTCCAATCTTCCACGTGTCGTACTCTTCCAACCTTCCATGCGTCGTACTCTTCCTGCCTTCCATGTGCCATACTTTTCCAGCCTTCCACGTGCCCTACTCTTCCAGCCTTCCAGATGCCATACTCTTCCAGCCTTCCATGTGCTATAGTTTTCCAGCCTTCCACATACCATACTCTTCCAGCCTTCCACGTGCCATACTCTTCCAGCCTTCCACGTGCCATACTCTTCCTGCCTTCCATGTGCCATAGTCTTCCAGCCTTCCAAGTGCCATAGTCTTCCAGCCTTCCACGTGTCATACTCTTCCATCCTTCCATGTGCCATAGTCTTTCTGCCTTCCATATGTCATACTCTTCCAGCCTTCCATGTGCCATAGTGATCCTGCCTTCCATGTACCTTTCCTTCCATGTACTATAGTGATCCTTCCTGCCTTCCATGTACCATAGTGGTCCTTCCTTCCTGCCCTCGATGTGCCAGTGATCCCTCCTTCCTGCCTGCCATGTGCCATAGTTACATAGTTAGTCAGGTTGAAAAAAGACACAAGTCCATCCAGTTCAACCATAAAAAAAAAAAAAAATATCGTACAATCCAATATACCCAATACTATACCCACAGTTGATCCAGAAGAAGGCAAAAAACCCCAGCAGAGCATGCTCCAAATTGCTACAGCAGGGGAAAAAATTCCTTCCTGATCCCCCAAGAGGCAATCGGATTTTCCCTGGATCAACTTTACCTATAAATGTCAGTACCCAGTTATATTATGTACATTTAGGAAAGTATCCAGGCCTTTCTTAAAGCAATCTACTGAGCTGGCCAGAACCACCTCTGGAGGGAGTCTATTCCACATTTTCACAGCTCTTACTGTGAAGAAACCTTTCCATATTTGGAGATGAAATCTCTTTTCCTCCAGTCGTAAAGAGTGCCCCCTTGTCCTCTGTGTTGACCGTAAAGTGAATAACTCAACACCAAGTTCACTATATGGACCCCTTATATATTTGAACATGTTGATCACATCCCCCCTTATTCTCCTCTTCTCAAGAGTGAACAAATTCAGTTCCTCTAATCTTTCCTCATAGCTGAGCTCCTCCATGCCTCTTATCAGTTTGGTTGCCCTTCTCTGCACTTTCTCCAGTTCCCCGATATCCTTTTTGAGAACTGGTGCCCAAAACTGAACTGCATATTCCAGATGAGGTCTTACTAATGATTTGTACAGGGGGGCAAAATGATATCTCTCTCTCTGGAGTCCATACCTCTCTTAATACAAGAAAGGACTTTGCTTGCTTAGTCTTCCATGTGCCAAAGTCTTCCAGCCTTCCATGTGCCATACTCTTCCTGCCTTCCATGTACTATAGTGATCCTTCCTGCCTTCCATGTGCCATAGAGGTCCTTCCTTCCTGTCTTCCACGTGCCATAATCTTCCTGCCTTCGGGCATCTCCACATGGTGAGTGGGAGGCCCCGCAGAAGGAGGCTGCGTCTGCGTGGAAGGTGAACACCGAGGGCAGCTAGGATCTCAGGAGAGAGAAGAGCTTCACAACGTACTTGACACCCGAAGTGGCGCTCAGAAACATCCCCGGAGTCCCAAAGCCTGGACTCCGTCTCCTCCAACCTCCTCTCTTCTCCAGCATCAGCAGTCAGTGAGGCCTAGAGGACAAGGACGAGCGGGAGGTGCAAGCTGCCAGGCAGCTGCTGGAAGGAGCAGCAGAACACCTCCCGGATCAAGAAGGTACTGGGCATCATACTGATACAGACCTACCTGCAGATACAGACTAGAATGGGGGGGCAGAGGAGGCACTGTGGATAGGGACAGAGCTAAGGGTCTCTCTCTCATCTCCCGCCCCTGTCTGTCAGCCCAGACCTCCTCTCTCTCAGCCCGCCCTCTGTCCACCTCTCTCTCAGCCTCCCTTTGCTCTCTCTCTCTCTCTCTCCCCCAGCCCCCCTCTCTCTCTCTTAGCCCCTCCTCTCAGCCCCCCTCTCTCTCCCAGCCTCTCTCTCTTAGCCCCCCCCTCTCTCTCAGCCCCCCTCTCTATAGATGGAGTGCTCTGCAGTGTGTAGAGGGGTATCTAGGGCGTAATCAGGGTAGTGGTATCTGGGGAGGTGTGATCGGGGTGGGATGGGTTATCTGAGGGTGTGATCAGAGTGGGGGGTATCTGGGGGTGTAATTAGTGTGGGGGTATCTGGGTGTGTGAGATCAGAGTGGGGGGTATCTGGGGTTGTAATCAAGGTAGGGGTATCTGGGTGTGTGAGATCAGAGTGGGGGGTATTTGGGGTTGTAATCGGGGTAGGGATATTCATGAAGGTGTGATCAGGATGGGGGGGGGGTATATGGGAGTATAATTAGGGTGGGGGAATCTGGGGAGGTGTGATCAAAGTGGGAGTATCTGTGGGGTGTGATCTGGGAGTTTGCTTATGGGGGGGACCCAGCCATTGGAAGTTTTAGTTGGCCTCAGCTGTCTGTGGCGGTGAGGGGAAGCGAGGAATGTATAACCCCACCCTTTCATTACACACTGCTGTTTAGTGGAAGTTTAGCACAGCTCAGATTTCAGTGCTATGTGTCGTCCTTCACGTTGCGCCCCATCGCATTACAGTCGCACTGTGAAGGGGGTATCAGCTTGGTTTTAGACAGTGGGAACTGGTAGGCTGTTATAATTTTTCTGAGACATGTAGAGCTTTCTTTTGGTGGTATTTAATCGCCCCTAGGGTTTTTATTTTTTGCCAAAATTTTTTTTCTTAGTTTCTGCTATAAAATTTAGCAAATAAGGATTTTTTTCTTCTTTACTGATGGCCACTGATGAAGCTGCACTGATGGGTACTGATAAGGCTGCACTGATGGTACTGATGAAGAAGCAATGACGAGGCTGCACAGATGGGCACCAATGAAGCTGCACTGATGGGTACTGCTAAGGCTGCACTGATGGTACTGATGAAGAGGCAATGATGAGGCAGCACTGATGAGGAGGCAATGATGAGGCTCCAATGATGAGGCGGCACTGATGGGCACTGATAAGGCTCCACTAATGGGCACTGATGAGGAGGAAATGATGAAGCTGCACTGATGGGCACTGATAAGGAGGCACTGATGAGGCTGCACTGATGGGCACTGATAAGGCTGGACTGATGGGGCTGCACTGATAACCTGCACTAATAGGCACTGTTTGGCACTGATGGGGCTACACTGATAATCAGGGCACTGATGATTAGTGCCCTGATTATCAGTGTAAATAATGTACTCACTGTGCCCTGTCAGATTTGTTGAGTTATCGGCTCTCCTGTCCTCACACATAGACAGCTTGTGAGGAAAGAAATGCCGCTGACCGGCAAGTCTGTTTACATGTGATCCGCTCTGATTGCCCCTTTGCCACAATCTATGATCAGCTGTGTCCAAAGGACACAGCGGTCACAGAGAACGCCTGATGCACGCCCCAGGGACACGCATGTGGGAGGACATCCTCTTAGAACCGGAGACCCACGGTGTAGCCGTCTTTTGGCTATAGCGCGGACGGGAAGGGGTTAAGCCTTGTGCCTCTGTTACCACATTCAAGGGTGCTCGGGCCACAGCTGCAAGGGAAGCCCTCTCGTCAGATCGGCCTCCAACCACGGTACTTGACAGTAAAGATGAAAAGGCTTTCCTGGTGATAGTGTCAAGAGACGACCCTTATTGCTGTGGCTATTCCCTGGCTGCAGAGAGCACTTGCACTGGGCCTAGGCTTTAGGTTGCATGGGCTCCAGTTGCTGCATCCTTCCTGCTATGCTGACCACATTTTATTTCCCTCAGAATCACTGTTTTTGTTTTTTGTTTTTTTGCACATTCTGATCGATATTCTGATTGCTTTCCAATAAATTTCATTTTGAGTTAAATCTTCTTCAGACTCTTAAAGATCAAACTAAAAAAACACAAATTCCTATCACACACACTACATACCCACTGATAGGTTAACCTGTATGATTGTCTTCTTGTCAACTCAACGTCAAGATCATCGACCAGGAATGGCGGAGAGCGCCAGTAAAACAATGTCATATTTTAATGGAACAATCCAAGTGGATTATCCAGCAGCTGGTTGCGTGGGCACCATTTGGTCTAATCAGTGCAAGATATGGAAACTAGAGCTTGTGAAGATAAGAGAGGCCTCTGGCACATTATCCTCCATCTCCGCTGACCTCACTAACGAGCCGTAGCTGTGACCCGGCTTCATGCAGTGCTCTACACCGCGCTCGCCTATCCTCGCTTTAAGACCATTCCCCGTGATTGACTGAAAAATCAAAACTTCATTTTCCTTTTCAGATGTCTTCGCAGAGTGTTTTTTCTTTTTTCCTGAAGGTTTAATTGCTGCGGCTGCATTGTTGTCTGATTTAAGGAGAGACAACCAAGGCGGTTTTTTTTCTTCAACGTGAGAAAACTGAGCCACATCAGATCATTAAATCAAGGTAAAGGTTAGAATAAAAGGACAAAAGTTTATCGGAAAGTTCAGCAAGAAATAAAATATGCCCTGAAAAGACTCTTCATGGATGTTAGAAATCATTGCAAGACTTTTATTGCTTTTCTTGTATTTTTTTTTTTTTTTTTTTAATGGGAGAGGAATTGCTTTAAAGATTTACTCAAGTCAAATAGTTAACTACACAGTTGTGGCATGAATACATTTGTACACATAAAAACACAACAAAAGTCATTTCACCTACCAAAGGAAATGTAATATTGTTATCGATGCATCTGGAAACTATTCACAGCTCTTCACTTTTTCCACATTTTGTTATGTTACAGCCTTTCTCCAAAAATGGATTCAATCCATTATTTTCCTTTAAAATTTTACAAACAATCCCCCATAATGACAACGTGAAATACATTTTTGCAGATTTATTAAAAATAAAAAAACAAAACATTTTTCATTCCAGAACACTCTGGAGCTAGTTTTCATCAAGGATGTCTCTGTACATTGCTGCATTCATCTTTCCTTTGATCCTGACTAGTCTCCCAGTTCCTGCCACTGAAAAAATCCCCACAGCATGATGCTGCCACCACCATGCTTCACTGTAGGGATGGTATTGGCCAGGTGATGAGCAGTGCCTGGTTTCCTCCAGACATGACGCTTGCCATTCAGGCCAAAGAGTTCAATCTTGTTTCATCAGACCAGAGAATTTTGTTTTTCATGGTCTGAGAGTCCTTCAGGTGTCTTTTGGCAAACTCCAGGCGGGCTGTCATGTGCCTTTTACTGAGGAGTGGCTTCCGTCTGGCCACTCTACCATACAGGCCTGATTGGTGGAGTTCTGCAGAGATGGTTGTTCTTCTGGAAGGTTCTCCTCTCTCCACAGAGAAATGCTGGAGCTCTGTCAGAGTGACCATCAGGTTCTTGGTCACCTCCCTGACTAAGGCCCTTTTCCCCCCAATCGCTTAGTTTGGCTGGGCGGCCCGCTCTAGGAAGGGTCCTGGTGGTCCCAAACCTCTTCCATTTACGGATGATGGAGGCCAATGTGCTCATTGGGACCTTCAATGCTGCAGAAATTCTACTATACCCTTCCCCAGATCTGTGTCTTCATACAATCCTGTCTTGGAGGTCTACAGACAATTCCTTGGACTTCATGGCTTGGTTTGTGCTCTGACATGCACTGTTAACTGTGGGACCTTCTAAAGACAGGTGTGTGCCTTTCCAAATCATGTCCAATCAACTGAATTTACCACAGGTGGACTCCAATCAAGCTGTAGAAACATCTCAAGGACGATTGCCATGGCAAAGGCTGTGATACTTAGACCCCATTCACACAGGGGCAACACGACTTGCAGGTCGCCTCAGCGAGGCGACCTGCAAACGACTGCCCGGGCGACTTGCAAAACGACTTCTGTATAGAAGTCTATGCAAGTCGCCCCAAGTCGCCCCCGAAGTCGTACAGGAACCTTTTTCTAAGTCGGAGCGACTTGCGTCGCTCCCCTTAGAACGGTTCCATAGCACAGAACGGGAGGCGACTTGTCAGGCGACTAGGTTGCCTGACAAGTCGTCCCTGTGTGAATGGGCTCTTATTTACATGCAATTTTTTTTCTTTTTAATACATTTGCAAAGATTTCAAACAAGCTTCTTTCAAGTTGTCATTATGGGGGATTGTTTGTAGAATTTTGAGGAAAATAATGAATTTAATCCATTTTTGAATAAGGCCGTAACATAACAAAATGTGGAAAAAGTGAAGCGCTGTGAACACTTTCAAACTTCCGAATTTTCGCATTGCGATTATAATGAATGAGCCGAAAAACGAAAAAAAAAAATTGAATGAAACAAAAACAAACACATTTTTCGGCAGTGCACATGTTTAGTAGAGGTAGAAAACCTAAATGGTGCCTTCTAAATCTTAACCAGAAAGTTACATGGAACTCTGGCCCCCTTAAAGAAAGAACTATTATTATTTTTTTTATATTTTATTTACCTCCCCACGGAACAAAATGCATATAACACTAGGTGCCATTCTGATTGGTTGCCCAATTGTCCCCTAAAGATATATTTATATGCTAGCTGTAGCTCCTTTTTTTAAGCCCAAATTATGGGCATTACTATGGGGGGCAAAGTGCAGCCAGCACAGAGCCCTGCCCCCTGTCTAAGACGAGTGATCTGTCACGATTATGAATGAGTAATCGACACTGCTTGTTCCTTCATAATAGTAAAAGTTCACTCAAAGCTGCGGCTCTGTGTAAACTATCTGCCAATGTCCTGTGTGTGTAAAAGCAGCGGCAGATACATTACACAGAGCTGCAGCTCTGATATTTTACTATTATAAATGAATAAGCAGTGCTGATCATTAATACATAATAGTAAGTGTCAGGAAGGACATTCCAGCATACAGAATGGCTCTTCTAGATGGTGTCCGGTGTATTGGCACTGGCTAATTCATGTTCCTGTTCATGCCAATAGGAATTGTGCATGCGTACACACTGTTGCTCGCGCATCTGTTGCTCGTTGTGGTCGCTAAGCAAGACATTTAAACTAAGCCTGCGCTATGCTTCAGTGCTGTCTTGTCTACAGCATTCCTGTGCATACCTGCAACTTGTACATCTGCATCTGACTACTGTTATCGACCCGGCTTGTCTTGACTACTCCTGAACCCTGCCCGTATTGATCCCGGCTTGCCTATGACCACACTTCTGCCTGTTCCCCTTGCTGCTGCTGTTCCATTGATCTGTTACAAACTTGGCCTGCAGCCTGACATTTCTCCTGTCTACGCATCTGCACCTGATCCGCCTGAATGCGTTCATCTGACTCTGCTTCTGTCAGCTTCGCTGCTGGACTACTTGCTAGGAACCTCTGCCGATATTCCACTGGTGTCCATCCGGCACTCCTGCTCCGCTGTGGTCTACTGATGGTCTCAGCCTGCTACTGTCTCCTGCTCCCTGGTGTCTGTCCAGCACTCCTGCTCTGCTGTGGTCTACTGACGGTTTCAGTCTGCTTCTGTCTCCTGCTCACTTGTGTCCATCCGGCACTCCTGCTCCACTGCGGTCTACTGACAGTCTTCCCCTGCTTATTCCTGAGTCCGTCCAGCCCTGCTGCTAGCAAGTAGGCACTTGTGTGTCAGGGCTGGGCTCAGCCCTTCCTTCTCTGAGCTGGCCGCTCAGCTGTCGGCTAATTGCCAGCTCCTTTCTCTCTCCACAGTTACCGAGCTGAAGTTGGTCCTGCTCGTCAGTCCTGCCTACTTAAGCCATCCAGTCCAGAGGAGCTCTGCCTTCACCTTGGTCACATCACAAAAAACTATCTCCTGCGTTCCTGTTTAAAGACTGGCTTTGCTGACATCCCTTCTGGCTACAGATCCTGCTTGCTGTTCCATTACTTTAATCCCTGACTTGGCTGACGATCTGTTACGGTTACTGAACCTTGGCTATGTTTTGACTACGTTTGTTCTTTTTACTTTTATTATTAAACAAGTGTGATTTAACTGTACTTCTGTCTCGGTCTGATTGCATGGTTTCTGACATTGTGCCACTCTGCACTCCTGCGCTACCTGTCTGCTCTATCAGGGGCCCCGAGTCAGATGGGGTAAGGAAGGCCTTCCTCACCCTGTCAGGCTCTTCCACCAGGTACATGACAGTAAGACATCACTTACTGCTGCAGCTATGTGTGGCTATCAGCGGCTGCATTTACATATGGGCAGCAGAAGCAACAAGAGCGAGATATTGGCTGGAGAGAGCACAATAATATGGCAAACAAGAAGAACAAAAGCATAGCTTAAAGTGATTGTAAAGTCAGAAGTTTTTTTATCTTAATGCATTCTATGCAAAAGGCTGCATTCACACCTGGGCTTTTTCAGCTCGTAAAACGCCAGAAAAATGCCCAGAAAGAAAAATCCCATTCATTTACATAGCCCCTGTTCACATCTGAGCCTTTTGTATCCTTAAGCAAAACACCTAAAGCTCAAAAAAGTAAATGAGCTTTTTTTCGGGCAGATTACAGGCGTTTTCTGCTTTTTACATTGGTGACATTTTGACCTGTGCAAAATCGCAGCAAAAAACGTGGTAAAAATCGCTGCAAAAACGCTTTAAAAATGCGTGACTTTCTGCCTGAAAAAAAAATGCTCAGGTGTGAATGCAGCCTTAAGATAAAAAGCCTTCTGTGTGAAGCAGCCCCCCTCTTACAGGAGCCCCATCTAGATCCAGCGATGTTGTAGGAGTGTCTCAGCTGCCCGGGACTCCCCTCCTCATTGGCTGAGACAGCAGTGTGGCAACATTGGCTCCCACTGTTGGCAAAGTCAGTCAGCCAATGAGGAGAAAAAGGCGGTGGGGCCCAGCTGCAGCTCTGTGTCTAAATGGACACAGGGAGCTGCGGCTCGGCTGCGGTGCCCCCCCCATAGCAAGCTGCTTGCTGTGGGGGCACTCAACAGGAAGGAAGGGGCCAGGAGCACCGAAGAGGGACCCAAAAAAGAGGAAGATCCAGGTTGCTCTGCGCAAAACCACTGCATAGTTTAATTCATAATAGTGAGACATCACTCACAGTCATACTTGCCAACAGTCCCGATTCTCTTGGGACAATCCCGATTTTTGGACCCTCTTCCCGATCTGAGGCCGCCCCAATCAAAATTTAGCTTTTGTCCTGGGAATCGGGACTGTTTTTGGCACCGAAAGCAGCTTCTGGCTCCAAAAATATGGCCGCCACCGTGAGATATCTTGCCCGGTTTAGTGGAGGGGCCTCCAATCCATACAGCCAATCGTCTCTCTCTTTAGTGTACAAGTAGACAATTCACCTGTACACTGAAGCCGGTTAGCTGCACGGATCGGAGGCACCTCCCCTCTCCACTGAACACACGGGGGAAGAGACCTGCAAATGGAGCTGCCGCTACCCCCGCCTCATGGCCTGCTGCCGACGAGAGGCAGAGCCAAGGGACTTCACTGGGGACATCTGATGTAAGGAGGGACTCCGCTGCCTGGGGACACCTGATGTAAGGAGGGACTGCACTGCCTGGGGGCACCTGATGTAAGGAGGGACTCCACTGGGGGCACCTGATGTAAGGAGGGATGCCGCCGGGGGCACCCGATGTAAGGATGGACTCCGCTGGGGGCACCTGATGTAAGAAGGGACTCTGCTGGGAATGCCTGGTGTAAGGAGGGACTCTGCTGGGGACACCTGATGGCAGGCGACGTGGCAAGTGACATGCTCAGGGCTCCCACTGATTCTGCATTATGGCCAGTTGAATGATTTCATTTTATATTACAATGTAATAATAAAAATAATGTGCTTCAGTCGTGCTCACACCATAACAACCATGGTACCAGGATGATTGAAGAGCTAACACTAGGTGTTTAGAGAACTTTATCGTTATATTTTCTCGAATACACATATTTCTATTGTGGTGTAGGATCTGGGCCTGCTGCCCCTCCATCCCTCTTTCTTTCCTTCCTTCTCTCTCCTTCCCTCCCTATTTCTTTCTTTCTTTCTCCCTCCCTCGTTCATCTCAGACACGGACCACACCCCCATTTTAGTCACGACCCCTTTAAGCCACGCCCACTATTTATTTTAAGCCATGCCCATTTCTTGCCGCGGCGTGCAAAGCACGGCACATTTTCTTTCCCCTGCTACACCATGCCTAAAAACGAATGTCCTGCCCCCTAATTATATTAAGACTCCACCTACAGACAAAATCATGTCCCTATAAATTTTTTTTACAATGTTGGCAACTATGCTGTGTGACTATCAGCGGCTGCATTTACATATATAGGCAGCAGAAGCAACAAGAGCGAGATATTGACTGGAGAGAGCACAATAAATAAGGCAAACAGGGAGAGCTAAGACATGGCTTAAATAGGAAGTTCATGGGAGGAGCAAAGGGTTCAAGAGAAACAAGTCAAGGATGTCTATGGAATCGGGCAAGGTGCTGTTCAGCATCCCAGGTGGCTCAACAAGAAGAGAGACACAGCCAGACACAGCAGAGGTTTGCAGATTCTGATCCGATTTGTGACAATTAATCTTTTGTTCTTAGGGGTAGATGCTCTTTAACCACTTCACATCCCGGCTATTGTCAAATGACGTCCGCAGGAGGGATCTCCCATCCTGGGCGGGCGTCATATGACGTCCTGGGCTTGCTCGCCACGTCATTCGGGAGCCGGTGTGCATGCCCAGTGGCCGCGATGTCCGCCGGGCACCCGCGATTGCCGGTAACATACCCGGGACGTGGATCTGTGTGTGTAAACACACAGATCCACGTCCTGTTAGGGGAGAGGAGACCGATCGTGTGTTCCCAGTATAGAGGAACACTGATCGGTCTCCTCCCGTTGTGAGTCCCCTCCCCCTACAGTTAGAATCACGTCCTAGGTAACACATTTAACCCCCTTGATCTCCCCCTAGTGTTAACCCCTTCCCTGCCACTGACATTTATACAGTAATCAGTGCATTTTTATAGCACTGATCGCTGTATAAATGTGAATGGTCCCAAAATAGTGTCAAAAGTGGCCGATCTGTCCGCCGCAATGTCACAGTCACAATAAAAAAAATCGCAGATCACCGCCATTACTAGTAAAAAAAAAAAAATGCCATAAATCTATCCCCTATTATGTAGACGCTATAACTTTTGCGCAAACCAATCAATATACGTTGATTGCGATTTTTTTACCAAAAATATGTAGAAGAATACATATCGGCCTAAACTGAGGAAAATTTTTTTTTTTTTTAAATTGGGATATTTATTATAGCAAAACATAAAAAATATTGTGTTTTTTTTCAAACTTGTCACTCTTCTTTTGTTTATAGCGCAAGACATAAAAACTGCAGAGGTGATCAAATACCACCAAAAGAAAGCTCTATTTGTGGGGAAAAAATGATCAAAATCTCATTTGGGTACAGTGTTGCATGACCGGGCAATTGTCATTCAAAATGTTACAGCGCTGAAAACTGAAAATTGGCCTGGGCAGGAAGGGGGTGAAAATGCCCAGTATTGAAGTGGTTAAATTACCAATTCAATATCTGAGATGTTTAAAAAATTCTTTACAAATGATTAGTAACGTTCTACACATTTTCACCCCCTTCCTGCCCAGGCCAATTTTCAGCTTTCAGTGCTGTCGCGCTTTGAATGACAATTGCGCGGACATGCAACACTGTACCCATATGACATTGTGATAATTTTTTTCACACGAATAGAGCTTTCTTTTGGTGGTATTTGATCACCACTGGGTTTATTTTTTGTGCTATAAACAAAAGAAGACTGACAATTTAAAAAAAAAACACAATATTTTTAACTTTTTGCTATAATAAATATCCCAATGAAAAAAAAAAAAAAAAACATATTTCTTCCTCAGTTTAGGCCGATATGTATTCTTCTACATATTTTTGGTAAAAAAAAAAAAAATCGCAATAAGCGTATATTGATTGGTTTGCGCAAAAGTTATAGCGTCTACAAAATAGGGAATAGATTTATGGCATTTTTAAAAATGTATTTCTTACTAGTAATGGCGGCGATCTGCGATTTTTGTCAGGACTGCGATATTGGGGCGGACAGATCGGACACTTTTGACACTGATTTGGGACCATTCACATTTATACAGCGAACGGTGCTATTATTATTATTATTATTATTCAGGATTTATATAGCGCCAACAGTTTGCGCAGCGCTTTACAATATAAAAGGGAGACAATACAGTTATAATACAATACAATACAAGAGGATTAAGAGGGCCCTGCTCAGAAGAGCTTACAATCTAATAGGGTAGGGCAGGTGGTACAAAAGGTTGTAACTGTGGGGAATGAGCCGGTGGAAGTGGTAGGAGATTAGTTGGAGACGTGATAGGCTTTCCTGAAGAGATGAGTTTTCAGGGATCGCCTGAAGGTAGCAAGAGTAGGGGATATCCGGATAGATGGAGGTAGCGCGTTCCAGAGGATGGGTGAGGCTCTGGAGAAATCCTGGAGACGAGCATGGGAGGAGGAGATGAGAGAGCTTGAAAGCAGGAGGTCTTGAGAGGAGCGGAGAGGTCGATTTGGATGATATTTGGAGACAAGATTAGTGATGTAGCTCGGGGCAGAGTTGTGAATGCACTGATTACTGTATAAATGTCAATGACAGGGAAGGGGTTAACACTAGGGGGGGGGCGATCAAGGGGTTAAATGTGTTACCTAGGGAGTGATTCTAACTGTGGGGGGAGGGGACTGACTGGGGGAGGAGAACGGTTGGTGTTCCTCTGTACTGGGAACACACGATCGGTCTCCTCTCCCCTGACAGGACGTGGATCTGTGGGTTTACACCCACAGATCCATGTCCCTGCTTTGTGACCGGCAATCGCGGGGTCCCCGGCGGACATCAGGGCTGCCAGGCACGTGCATTGGCCACCGAGTGACTCGGCGGGCGCACGCGCCCCCTAGCGGCCGGGAAGACGAGGACGTCATATGACGGCCGCCCAGGATGAGAGGGCCACCAGCCCAGGATGAGAGAGCCACCTTGCGGCCGTCATTTGACTAAACGCGGGATGGGAAGAGGTTAAGTTCTCCAACCATAAAAGTATCTTTGTTTTTTTAGGTGTAAATCAAATTCCTTAAAGCTGGCACAGATCAACACCAATGTGAGTTCCTTAGCAGGAATAAAGTTCACTCTTCTATTCTCTGACCCAACGTTTTGGCACCTCCACGCGCACGTTTGCGTTCAATTCACCTGTCACCGTCTTTCTTTGACAGATCTAAACAGTCTCGCAACCCCCACCGAGGCTCTGCGGCATCCCATATCGCTTTCCACACTAGTTTGTCATAATTAGCAGACGTTTGGATGAGCCAACTGTACAGCTCATACTCACAAATTATTATATTTCAAGAGAGAGAGAGGGAGAGAGAGAGGGAGAAAAAAACCCCAGCGATTTATTTTCAGCCGCGACTCGGATTGCAAGTGAAAGTTTTTATTGTATGGCTGAAAGACACAGTGCACCTCATCGGGGCATTTATCATTCCGCTGTCGCAGAGCTTTTGAAAAGGCATCTGCCGTTGAAAAAACTGAATAGCGCGGGTGAAAAAAAAAAAACTCTGACAATTATGAATTACTTATCTTGTGTGATGAGGACTGAGGAATAAAGCTCGTTCTCTGTAAATGTTAGCGGTATTGAATTGATGGCGTATTAGTGAACGACGTTATAGAGTTCTGACATTTTCTATATGCCTCTCGCGTAGCCTCCGTCTCTTAGTGACAGAGTACATGTAGCGGAGATATGGGTTACAATTAAAAGGGACGTTATGGTGAAAGGCTGAGCACTGTAATAGGCGTGGGTATTGGAAAACCGCTATTGCTTAGTTAAGTGGCAATTCCAGGAAATAAGCTAAATCGGTTGGGACAATTTTATCTACAAAATTGCAAGCTGCAGAGAACTCAAAAATCTCTTTGTTTACACCCAACGCCCAACTCCAGGACCCCCTCCCACCTTGTTTCCCCCCTCCCCAATGTATTTTTTGCTTATTTTTTTAATACATACAGTGGGGGAAAATAATGATTTGATCCCCTGCAGATTATGGTAGTTCGCCCACTTGAAGGGTCTATAATTTTTATCATAGGTGTATTTTATATGATAGAGACAGATTATCAACCAAAAATCCAGAAAAAAACACATGATACAAATGTTATAAATTGAGTTGCAGTTCAGTGAGTAAAATAAGTATTTGATCCCCCACCAACCAACAATAGTTCTGGCTCCCACAGACTGGCTACAGTAGGTGCTCATGTGGTACACAGATTAGTCCTGTCAATGTAAGAAGGTGCTCCTAACGACAACTCCTTATGTGTATAAAAGACACCTGTCCATTGAATCTCTTCCTTCCATTCAAACCTCACCGTCATGGGCAAGACCAAAGAACTGTCAAAGGACGTCAGGGACAAGATTGTAGACCTGCACAAGGCTGGAATGGGCTACAAGACCATCAGCAAGAGGCTTCGTGAGAAGGAGACAACTGTTGGAAGAAATACAAAATAACCATCAATCGCCCTCGGTCTGGAGCTCCATGCAAGATTTGGCCTCATGGTGTAAGGATGATCATGAGAAAAATGAGGGATCAGCCCAGAACTACACGGGAGGAGCTTGTGATTGATCTCAAGGCAGTTGGGACCACAGTCACCAAACAAACTATTGGTAACACAATACACCGCCATACATTGAAATCCTGCAGCGCCTGCAAGGTCCCCCTCCTCAAGAAGGCACATGTACAGGCACATCTCAAGTTTGCCAATTAACATCTAAATGATTCAGAGAAGGATTGGGAGAAAGTGCTGTGGTCATATGAGACCATAATTGAGCGCTTTGGCCTTAACTCGACTTGCTGTGTTTGGAGGAAGAAAAATGCTGACTATGACCCTAAGAACACCATCCCTACAGTCAAGCATGGAGGTGGAAACATTATGCTTTGGGGCTGTTTCTCTGCTAAAGGTGCAGGCCGACTTGGCCACATTGAGGGGCCATGTATTGTAAAATCTTGGATGAGAACCTTCTTCCCTCAGCCAGAACACTGAAGATAAGTCATGGATGGGTCTTCCAGCATGACAATGACCCAAAACATGCCACCAAAGCAACAAAGGAGTGGCTCAAGAAGAAACACAGCCTTGCCAGTCTCCAGACCTTAATCCAATAGAAAATTTATGGAGGGAGCTGACACTTCGAGTTGCCAAGCGACAGCCAAGAAACCTTAAGGATTTAGAGAAGACCTGTAAAGAAGAGTGGACCAAAATCCCTCCTGAGATGTGTGAAAACCTGGTCACCAACTACAAGAAATGTCTTACCTCTGTGCTTACCAACAAGGGTTTCTCCACCAAGTACTAAGTCATGTTTTGCTTGGGGATCAAATACTTATTTTACTCACTGAACTGCAACTCAGTTTATAACATTTCTATCATGTGTTTTTTCTAGATTTTTGGTGGATATTCTGTCTCTATCATATAAAATGCACCTATGATAGGAATTATATATTTCTTTGTGAGAAAACTTACAAAATCTGCAGGGGGTCAAATAATTATTTTCCCCACTGTATAACCTATAGCTGCCCAATTTCCCATAAAGCTGGAACACCAGTAAAGTAGACACCAATACTCCAATGATCCCCACTAGCTTCTGGGTCCCATGCTGTGCAGCCTGTTGCCTTGTGAACACAGGAGGTGGGGTGCTCAGCACGGTCACTATTCAGAGAATGCCTTACATTAACTGAATAAATGAAAATGGTTGAACAAGGTGAGGCATGGATCGCAGGAAGGGGATGTCATGCTCTCCACCTCTAATCAGAGAATGCTTTGCATTCATTTGTAGAAGGCAAAGCATTCCCTGAATGGTACCCGAGCTGAGCAGCTGACCTTCTGTGTTCACAATGCATCAGTCTGATCACTTGACATGAGACCTGGAAGAAAGTGGATATTACTGTAGTAGTCTACTTCAGTTATTTCTAGCTTCCAGGGGCAACAGCCACGCATGGTATGTACATACCATTGGTCCAGATTAGTTAGATTGGTCCAAGATGGACGAACCCTGGAGTTCTGGTCCAAGATGGACCAACCCTGGAATTCTGGTCCAAGATGCACTAACCCTGGAATTCTAGTCCAAGATGGACGAACCCTGGAATTCTGGTCCAAGATGCACAAACCCTGGAATTCTGGTCCAAGATGGACGAACCCTGGAATTCTGGTCCAAGATGCACAAACCCTGGAATTCTGGTCCAAGATGGACGAACCCTGGAATTCTGGTCCAAGATGGACGAACCCTGGAATTCTGGTTCAAGGTGGACGAACCCTGGAATTCTGGTCCAAGGTGGACCAACCCTGGAATTCTGGTCCAAGATGGACGGACCCTGGAATTTTAGCAATTTAAAGGAGAAGTGCAGCCAAAGCGTGCTTGGTTTTATTTCTCCTGTGGATCACGGGAGTGCAGATCATTTTTGTACTCCTGTGAATTGTTTTCAGCTGTCACAGAGCTAATCCAGGCACAGGAAAGATCACGACCATGTGGTTGGGGTCCGCCCACATGTCTGGACTGTCAACCCAGCTCAGCCTCTTAGTGAGCCGTTGAGAGATTGAGTCGGGCTGATCCTGCCCCTTCCCAGCCCAGCACTCTAGTGAGCGCGGGGCGGGCAGAGCAGAGAGCCTATGACTGACAACTACCAGCTCTCTGCTCAGGGAGCTCTGAAAACTGAGCGATCTGCGGTCTTTGATCGCTCGGTTCTCAGCCTTAGGCTGGCGGGGGAGCGATTCTGCATCCACCTAGGAAGGTATGATAAAAAAAAAAAAAAAAATCCCATACTACTCTTTAAAAAATGTGAATTGTAGCCGCACGAAACTGTCTTTTTCAGCAGTTTCTGAGAAAATTGAGTACTGTCCGTGATACTTTTTTTATTTGCACTAACATACAATTTTTCAGGACAAGCTTTCGGGGTATGTCCCCTTCTTCAAGGTCCAAGCAGTACTGATTCACAAATTTGTGAATCAGTACTGCTTGGACCTTGAAGAAGGGGACATACCCCGAAAGCTTGTCCTGAAAAATTGTATGTTAGTGCAAATAAAAAAAGTATCACGGACAGTACTCAATTTTCTCTGTCACAATTGCACTAATACGGCTACAATCAAATCAGCAGTTTCCCTAAGCCGGGCTGTAGTCTATTGTCACATGATTCTCTGCAACCTCATATTTGCATTGCAAAGTGCAATAAAGAGTGAGTCCACCCAAAAATTAAATATGAGTTTTTAGTAAAAGCTGGAGAGTGAAACCATGTGACAGCTCCCTCTATGGCTCGGGGATTTTAATGATTGCCCTGATCCATGCCATTAAGGGGCACATTTTGCTAAAAGTGTTGCAGCAGGGGGAGTGAGGCTCCATTATGGGCAGGACTATGGCAGTGACATAAATCGCTCGTATTTTTGTGTCACTAATTTTGTAATTTGCTGCAGCGTCCAAATGTATTTTGGTGTATTAATTTTGATTTATTGCCTGTTATATAATATATAATAATAATGTTTCCCCGTGAATGATCTGCTGGCCCCACTGCTAATACATTTGTTGACTGTACACTTAATAAGGTTACCATCAAAATTTATAATGCTTGTACTACCCTGATGTGCAAATGAGTAATTTAGACTACATAAAGGTTAGCCGCTTCACAGTAATTAAGTTGTTAACATAATTTAAGGGAAGAGTAACCTTGGGAAACTGCTTGCTTGGTTCAACGGCGCTGGAGAAAGCGATGAATAAAGGTCTTTTATGGACAGGAGATGACGGGTCGATATTAACCCCTTGTCTGACCCACTGATTATTGAGATAATTATTAAAACGATGCATTTTTCTAAAGCTGTTTCATGCATTGATCCAGCTACTGATCCTAACATCAAGCAGTCTTAACCAGTGAGCACATACGATATATGGCAGTGGTTCTCAACGTATGAGCTATAGGGGGCCTCAACTGCAGCCCCCAACCCAAAGGCCTGCAAGTAATGTTCAATACATGTAATGCCTGAGAGAACTGCCAGACCACAGACCAATTAGGGGAAATGAGGATCAGAAAGTATGCACATGCAACATTTTTGGCCTGGAGACATGCTGCAGAAGACAACACAAAACTAGAAACATGTTACATGAGGCTAGTAGAGATCAATGCTATTACCCCTATCCAGGGGCGGACTGACAACTCATGGGGCCCCCGGGCAATAGGAGATTATGGGGACCCCAGGCAATAGATTATGGGGCCACACAGTATACACACACACATACAGTATACACACACAGACACACAATATACACACACAGAATACACATGCACACACTGAAAAGGTACTGGAGAGGCGGGGCAGCTATAATCTTGGGATTTAAAAAAAAACACATATTTTTACATACTGTCCCTGGTTTTATTGAGGCTGGCAACCCTGATGGGGCCCTCGGGCAGTGCCCGAGTGCCCGAATGATCAGTCCGCCCCTGCCCCTATCCAATATTCACACTAAAGACTGTTGAGGTCCCAGGACCACGCATCATATACCAAAGGGCAACATGAGGCCCTCGGGCCACAGTTTGGGCACCAGGGCTATAAGGCCTAACGATCATGAGGATGTGTCCTTCACACCTATGAGCTTGTTGGACACTCCATTCCAAAATCATATGGAGTCTCCCCCATTGCAAAATAGGGGGGGTTTGGGACTTTAAATGAGACGCATGAGAGCATGCATCTCCATCCCTAATCTGGTACATAAAAGAAGAAGGTTGGGACTTTAAATCCCTGGAAACTACAGGTCAGTTAGCCTAACATCAAGAGTTGGTAAATTATTGGAGGGGATGATAAGGGACTATATTCAAGAATTTACTGAGGAAAAAAAAATATCTTAAGTAGTCATCAGCATGGGTTTACAAAAGGTCGTTCTTGCCAGACCAATCTGTTAACATTCTACGAGGAAGTGAGCTGCCCATCTAGACAGGGGAAGGCCCATGGTATTAGTGTACCTGGATTTTGCAAAGGAGTTCGATACAGTCCTCCATAAGCGCATAATCTACAAGCTGAGGTCTGCAGGCATGGACCATAAGGTTTGTTCTTGGGTTAAAAACTGGTTACAGGGGCATGTCCAAAGGGTAGTGATAAAGAAAGTGTACTCAGACTGGTCTGGAGTGGTAAGTAGGGTACCCCAGGGTTCTGTCTTGGGACCAAATTCTATTCAATTGATTCATAAATGATATCGAGAACGTAATAAATAACTCAATCTCAGTTTTTGCGGACGACGCAAAAGAAAGCAGGGCAAGAACTTCATATCAGGATATGGAAATCTTACAGAAAGACCTGAACAAAATAATGGAGTGGGCAACTACATGGCAAATGAGGTTTAATGTGGAGTACAGTAATTAACTTGGGGGCAAAAAACACAAATGCAAACTACTCACTAGGGAGAGAACCGCTGGGAGAAATCAAGGATTGGAAAAAGATCTGGGGGTCCTAGTAGATGACAGATTGAGCAATAGCATGCAATGACAAGCTGCAGCTACCAAAGCCTGCAGAATATTAGCACGCATAAAAAAAGGATATACTCCAGAGATAAAACTATAATCCTACCACTGTATAAAACATTAGTTAGACCACATCTGGAGTATTCTGTCCAGTTCTGGTCACCAGTCCTCAGAAGGGATGTGCAGGAACTGGATAGAGTCCAAAGAAGGGCAACAAAATTAATAAAGGGACTGGAGGACCTCAGTTACGAGGACAGACTGCAAACACCAAATTTTTTCTCACTGGAGAAAAGACGCTTGCAAGGAGACATGATAGCAATTTACAAATACCTCCATGGCGATCCCAGCATAGGAAAAAAAACTATTCAGTCACAAGGAGTATAAGAGCACACTGGGCCACACATTGACATAGGAGAAGTGGTTTAACCTTAACCACTTCCCGATCAACCTCCGCTATTACACTGCGGCAGGTTGGCTCCCCTGCGAGAGCCGTCGTAGCGATACGTTGGCTCGTGGGGGTAGGGATAGCAGACACGCGCCAACTGCACAGCGGGGTTGCCGATGCTCATGGCCGACGGTCGCGATGACCGCCGGCCACGAGCGATCGTGAGCAGGAGACACAGAACCGGGACGAGTGTGTGTAAGCACACACTTCCTTGTTCTGTTCTGACAGGAGTGACAGATCGTGTGTCCCTATTAGCTAGGAACCACGACCCGTCACTTCCTCTAGTCAGTCCCCTCCCCCTTCAGTTAGAATCACCTCCCAGGGAACACAGTTAACCTCTTGATCGCCCCCTAGTGTTAACCCCTTCACCGCCAGTGACATTTTTACAGTAATCAATGCATTTTTATAGCACTGATCGCTGTATTAATGCCATTGGTCACAAAAATGTGTCAAAATTGTCCAATGTGTCCGCCATAATGTCGCAGTCATGATAAAAATCGCAGATCGCCGCCATTACTAGTAAAAAAAAAAAAATAATAATAAAAATGCAATAAATCTATCCCCTATTTTGTAGGGGGTTTTTCACTGTCAGGGCAATAGGGATGTGGAACTCTCTTCCACAATTGGTGGTGGCTGTGGGGAGTATTGATAGTTTTAAGAGACTCTTAGATATGCATCTTAAGGAACAGGACATACAGGGATATGGAAAAAATAGACACTGACACACGTGCACCTATCCAGGTTGAACTGGATAGACGATTGTCTTTATTCAACCTTACCTACTATGATACTAAATGAGGTAAATATGTTGTGGCTACTTCAAATGGGTCGATGTAAAGACATAGATTTATTTATTGTCTACCATAGCATACAACAATCAGTACATACGTATGTTGAGACACATCAATAACATGTTACACACCATGTATAAGACATATATTTTATATATGCTGTGTAACATGTTATTGATGTGTCTCAACATATGTATGTACTGATTGCTGTATGCTATGGTAGACAATAAATAAATCTATGTCTTTACATCGACCCATTTGAAGTAGCCACAACATACTTACCTCATTTAAAGTCCCAACCTTCTTCCTTTGTGGAGTCTCCCCCCATTCTTTGTAGCTTTAACAGCCCCCATTCTTATGAGAAGGGTTTCTGCAAGAGTTTGAAGCATGTCTGTGGGAAGTTGTGCCAATTTAGCCCAAACAGCATTTGTGAGGTTCGGTATTGTTGGGTGAGAAGACCTGGTCCACAATTGGCATTCCAGATCATCCCAAAAAGGTGATCAATAGGGTGGAGGCGAGCCGCCGAGAGCCTGAGCCAGTTGCTCCCGTCCCCCTCCACAGCCCAGCGCTCCAGTGAGCGAGGGGGGCAGAGCAGAGAGCGGTGACTGACAGTCACCAGCTCTCTGCTCAGGAAGCTCTAAGAACGGAGTGATCGGCAGTCTTTGATCACTCGGTTCTCAGTGTTAGAGCTGGCAGGGGACAGACATGGCATCGGATTGATGCTGCATCCACCTAGGTAAGTATGAATCTGCAAATAAAAGTATATACTTCTCTTTTAAGTCTATTGTTTTTCGTTGGACAGACCCGGTCTGGTGGACTCCTACAGAGACAGGGAGGCCTAAAGCAGGGTCACTGTACAGCAGCACTAATCATGAAGAACATTTTACATACACTATATTACCAAAAATATTGGGACATCTGCCTTCACACGCACATGAACTTTAATAGCATCCCAGTCTTAGTCCGTAGGGTTCAATATTGAGTTGGCCCACCCTTTGCAGCTATAACAGCTTCAACTCTTCTGGGAAGGCCGTCCACAAGGTTTAGGAGTGTGTCTATGGGAATGTTTGATCATTCTTCTAGAAGTGCATTTGTGAGGTCAGGCACTGATGTTGGAAAGGAAGGCCTGGCTCACAGTTTCCGCTCTAATTCATCCAAAAGATGTTCTATCGGGTTGAGGTCAGGACTCTGTGCAGGCCAGTCAAGTTCCTCCACCACAAACTCGCTCATCCATGTCTTTATGGACCTTGCTTTGTGCACTGGTGCGCAGTCATGTTGGGACAGGAAGGGGCTGTCCCCAAACTGTTCCCACAAAGTTGGGAGCATTAAATTGTCCAAAATGTCTTGGTATGCTGATGCCTTAAGAGTTCCCTTCACTAGAACTAAGGGGCCAAGCCCAACCCCTGAAAGACAACCCCACACCATAATCCCCCCTCCACCAAATGATTTGGACCAGTGCACAAAGCAAGGTCTATAAAGACATGGATGAGGGGGTTTGGGGTTGAGGAACTTGACTGGCCTGCACCTCAACCCCATAGAACACCTTTGGGATGAATTAGAGCCAAGGGTTCTCGTCCAACATCAGTGCCTGACCTCACAAATGCTCTTCTGGAAGAATGGTCAAACATTCCCATATACACACTCCTAAACCTTGTGGACAGCCTTCCCAGAAGAGTTTAAGCTGTTATAGCTGCAAAGGGTGGGCCAACTCAATATTGAGCCCTACGGACTAAGACTGGGATGCCATTAAAGTTTATGCGTGTGTAAAGGCAGGCGTGCCAAAACTTTTGCTTATATCGTGTATTTAACCACTTGAGGTCCGGGCCATAGCCGAATGACGGCCACAGCGCGGACCTCAATTTCCGGGAGGCCGTCATGGGACATCCTCCCCTGTGCACGCGCACCGCGCGCACCCTGCAGGGCGCGCGCTGTGATCACCGAGTCACGGAGACTCGAATGATCACAGGTCTGAGTAGGGGGCCGATCCGGCCCCTTACCATGTGATCAGCTATCAGCCAATGACAGCTGATCACATGATGTAAACAAAAGCTCGGTAATCTTTTTTTTTTTCTCCTCACGCCGATCACCGGCTTATGTTAAAAGGACATCGGTCCTGAAGAGGAAGGAGGCACATATGCCTCATCTGTGCCAGCCAGTGCCCACAGTGCCCAGCAGTGCCACCTATCAATGCCCACAAGTGCCACCTATCAATGTCCACAAGTGCCACCAATCAGTGCCACCTAGCAGTGCTGCCATCAGTGTAAGCAATCAGTGCCTATCACTGCCACCTATTGGTGCCCATCAGTGCCGTCTCATCAGCGTACATCAATGAAGGGGAAAAATTACCTGTTTGCAAAATTTTATAACAAAATATTAAAAAAATATATATATATATTTTTTTAAATTCGGTCTTTTTCATTTTTTTTTTTTAACAAAAACTAAAAACCGTGGAGGTGATCAAATACCACCAAAAGAAAGCTCTGTTTGTGGGAAAAGAATGATAAAAATTTCATTTGAGTACAGTGTTGTATGACCGCGCAATTGTCATTCAAAGTGCGACAGCGCTAAAAGCTGAAAATTGGTCTGGACAGGAGGGGGGTTTAAGTGCCCAGTAAGCAAGTGGTTAATGACTAAACATGTCAGTCCCCATTACATATACATTAAAGTTGAAATAACTATCATTTTAAAAAGAGAGACACATCAATGTCTCGTCATTATTTTACTCACAGCTTTATTACACGTTTCATACTCAAAACGTAACATGTTTGGTTTGTAGAATACAAAATGGGGGCATTATTCGGCAGTCTATGAAGAAGCAGGGTGACCCTGTCTCCAACCCACAGCGTCAGCAAGTTAAAAAGTATATGATTCGGGCAAATTCGATTTCTTTTTTTTTTTTTCAGAGACGTGTGTCAAAATTGCTGCCCTAATGGAAAAAAAAAAAAAAAAAAAAAAGAGTTATGTCTGCTTTATACAAATCTAATTCCGGCTGCATGGAGCCACCCTTGAGGGCTGTTGACTGGGTCTTCAAGGACCAACAATAATACAGGTGAAAGTTGAAATCTTCTCCCGAGGAGCTTTGTGACAAACAATGTGATAGAATATATGTGAAGATTCCGAGAATTCTAAACCAAGAAGCATGTGGTCAAAGGATGTTTAATAGATGGAAGAAGTCTGTCATACATCAGAAAAGGAAAGTATTGTGTGATCTCTCCAAGTATACATCGAGTTATTCTAAAGATGACCTTTCCACTGGCTTGCCGAGCCACATTTCATGATAGTACCTTGTATAAAGACTTGTAGGCTCTCTCTCTAGTGGTCATGGAATGTCAGATGCTGTAATAAGAATCCTCACATCTATTGAGATAAAAGCAATTACAGGGGTAAGAAAGGGAGGACTATGCTGCAGTACTAATATACACTCACCGGCCACTTTATTAGGTACACCTGTTCAATGGCTCAGTAACACAAATTGCTAATCAGCCAATCGCATGGCAGCAACTCAACGCATTTAGGCATCTAGACGTGATGAAGACGACTCGCTGAAGTTCAAACCGAGCATCAGATTGGGGGAAGAAAGGGGATTTAAGTGACTTTGGACGTGGCATGGTCGTTGGTGCCGGACGGGCTGGTCTGAGAATTTCTGGGATTTTCACGCACAACCATCTCTCGGGGTTTACAGAGAATGGTGGGGAAAAGAGGAAATATCCAGTGAGCGGCAGTTGTGTGGAGGAAAATGCCTTGTTGATGTTAGAGGAGAATGGGCAGACTGGTTGCAGATGATAGAAAGGCAACAATAACTCAAATAACCACTCGTTACACCCAAGGTATGCAGAATACCGTCTCTGAACGCACAACACATCCAGCCTTGAAGCAGATGGGCTACAGCAGAAGACCACACCGGGTGCCACTCCTGTTAGCTAAGAACAGGAAACTAAGGCTACGATTGGCACAGCATCACCAAAATTGGACAATAGAAGATTGGAAAAACGTTGCCCAGTCTGATGAATCTCGACTTCAGCTGCGACATTCAGATGGTAGGGTCAGAATTTGGTGCATGGATCCATCCTGCCTTCACCGGTTCAGGCTGGTGGTGGGGGTGTAATGGTGTGGGGAATACTTTCTTGGCACACTCAGTACCAACCAAGCATTGTTTAAACACCACGGCCTACCTGAGTATTGTTGCTGACCATGTCCATCCCTTTATGACTACAGTGTCCCCATCTTCTGATGGCTCCTTCCAGCAGGATAATGCACCATGTCACAAAGCTCCAATCATCTCACCACTGGACAATGAGGTCACTGTACTCCAATGTCCTCCACACTCACCACATCTCATCCAATAGAGCACCTTTGGGATGTGGTGGGAGATTGGCATCATGGATGTGCAGCCGACAAATCTGCAGCAACTGCCTGGTGATATCATATCACTATGGAGCAAAATCTCTGAGGAATGTTTCCAACACATTGTTGTATCTATGCCACCAAGATTGAAGGCAAAAGGGGGTCCAACCCGGGACTAGCAAGGGGGACCTAATAAAGTGGGTGGTCAGTGTATATTGGGCTGGTGGCCTGACCTCAGTCAGAGGAAGACCTCCAATCAGTGCCGGTTGCTGGGTGTTATATATCTATCATTTGCCCGATAATCTCATCGTGTGTATGAGGCTTTACAATTATTCCTGGTACATACCTACAGGTGTGACCGAACTTGCATGCATTCCAGTGCAGCCTATTAATTTCAAAAAGTTGCTCTATGTGTGAGAAATACGGAAAATAGGTCCCTAACTCCTTGCAAAATTGTGTAGCACCAACCAGCATAGTGTTGCGGCACCATGCAGTTTGGTAGGTGAGCAAATTTATGTGCATTTCGGGAAAGTGTGCAATTCTGCGTGGATTCCCAACACAAGGCCTTAAAGCTGAAGCTCAATTTACTGATATTTTGTCCTCCCTCAATCCTCGCTAGGAGGGCTAGAGGGGCTAGGAAATGAGGCAATCTCACATTAGGGATGATTTACTAAAGGAAAATAGACTGAGCACTTTGCAAGTGCAGTTGCTCAGGAGCTTAGTAAACAACAGGAAGCTCTGCTGACTGTTTGACCCCCAGATCTCTCCATAAAGAGGCCCTGTCATGCTTATTTCTATTACAAGGGATTCATTGGAATAGGAATAAAAGTGATAAAAAAAAGGACAGTATAAAAATAAAAAGTAAAATAAAAAAAAAAAAATAAAAAATTAAAGTGCCCCAACCCTCTGTACTTTCACACAGGTCATCCGGAGACCCCACCCCCTTGCGACATCACCGCCCCATCATGCCCACAGTGACATCACAAGGGGGTTAGGTCTCCGGATGATGTCACAGGATAACCAAGCCCCATGGATATATAAGAGATGGCAGACACCAGAGCCAACACAGCAGCAGGAGCTAGCATCGGGAGAAGACATCAGCGCTGGGAGAAGAACCGGCAAATGAGCCAGAGGAAGAAGACATGAGCGGAGGGAGAAGAACCGGCAAATGAGGCAGAGGAAGAAGACATGAGCGGAGGGAGAAGAACCAGAGGAAGAAGACATGAGCGGAGGGAGAAGAACCAGAGGAAGAAGACATGAGCGGAGGGAGAAGAACCAGAGGAAGAAGACATGAGCGAAGGGAGAAAAACCAGAGGAAGAAGACATGAGCGGAGGGAGAAGAACCAGAGGAAGAAGACATGAGCGGAGGGAGAAGAACCAGAGGAAGAAGACATGAGCGGAGGGAGAAGAACCAAAGGAAGAAGACACGAGCAGAGGTAGAAGAACCAGAGGAAGGAGACATGAGCAGAGGGAGAAGAACCCGAGGAAGAAGACATGAGCAGAGGGAGAAGAACCAGAGGAAGAAGACATGAGCGGAGGGAGAGGAACCAGAGGAAGAAGACCTCAGCGGAGGGAGAAGAAACAGAGGAAGAAGACATGAGCAAAGGGAGAAGAACCAAAAGGAAGACGACATCAGTGGAGAGAGAAGACATCACCGGAGGGAGAAGAAAAGCACCCCCAAAGCACCCACAACCCATGTTGAGGGCATGTGGCCTGGTATGGTCCAGGAGGGGAGGCGCTCGCTGGTATGGTCCGTTTTTTGTTTTTTTGGCATGGGGTTCCCCCTCAAGATGCTTCACAGAATTAAAGGGCCTGGTACGGTCGGATTAAAGTCGGATCCCGTTCTTTGAAGTCATATGGAAATCAGACGTGAGGGCAAAGTCGGATCAGAAGTCGTCCGACTTCCATGTCGGGAGCAGTGTGAACCCGGCCTCAAACCTGGAAGCTAATTGGCTACCATGCAGAGCTGTACCAGGTTTTGCACTCTCCAGTTTTAGTAAATCAACCCCAATAAGTATTGCCAGTTATTAGTGTAGGACAGGAAAGGTGGTACTGGCAGAATCACTAGGTGAAAACAAAGACAAAAAAAAAATACTAAGCGAAACACAATACTCTTTTCTTCTTGGATTCAGATACACTTTAAGTAATTTTTAGCTGATTTTTTTATATTTAACCTCTTCCCGCCGATGCCTAAATGCCGGGAATTCAGGTCATCTGACCACTGTGATTGGTTCTCACATTGGTCACATGATGAGAAAGCTCCAGATCACATATATGCATTGGGAGCTTTCCGGTGCCCACCGGTGACCGTGCCGGGAGCGTGAAGGGCGGACGCTCTCAGCACAGTTTTATGTTTAAGCAAGGCCGCATATATGCAGTCACTCGGCGTGAAGACCCACATGCCGAAAGGCTGCATATCTGCATTCAGACGGTGGCAGGAGGTTAACAACACAATTACTAATTATATGTGAACATTTTTGTCTCTCTTTTTATTTAGTGCAACTTTAAAAAAAACATTACACAAAATCTTTAAAAAAAAACAACAAAAAAAACAAAAACTTTATTTTATTTTTAAATAACTTCATTATGCTTCATACCAAAACATTTCATTTTAGTGTAATTATAATAAAACAGGATAAATACAGAATAAATTTGGCACTTTATCTACAATAAGAAAATTTCATCAATGGTCAAACTAGAAAAAGCTATTTTTTTTTTTCTGTCTGTCAATTGCACAGAAAATAAAATCATTTTTTGGAAGACAATCTAAAAGAAAGCCTTGTTTGTACCAACAAAAAAATCTATACTTTAGTATCATCAGTAATGACAAAGATATTGAATCCCAGATAGCAAGCAATTGTGCTGCAAGTTCGAAAATGACTTGCTAAGCTATTGCTAGACTCGCCGGGCTTCACAAGCTTGTTGTACGATTGCAGAAAGTCCGCATTGCGTGACTCCAGATCAGCTTTCTTTGCAAACATTCTGCTGCAAGTCCTGGTTCAGTTATGTTGTGCAATAGTCATCCCACCACAGGGGGTCACTGTTGCTGAATTGTCATGCTGTAGACTTGCACAGCTCTTGCTGTAGACTCACCACTGCAACTTTGCTCTTGCTAGAGACTTGCCACGCACATTTGCTACAAATTGTCAACTAGAACTTGTGGTTCAAGTGCTCTGCAAGTGCCAGAGCTTGCAGCAAACTTGCAGAATATCTGCAAAGAAAGTTGATCTGGAGTCATGCAATGCGGACAATGCTGCAATTGTGCCACAAACTTGTGAGGCCTGGCAATAGCTTAGCAAGTCATTTTCAATCTTGCAGCACAATTGCTTGCTATCTGGGTCAACACTACCACAAATTTGTTGGCAAGTTATCCTTGCTATCTCTGATAGGTCTGTGGTTGAAATGTGGGATTGCTTTGGTCCATAAGATCCCATGTACTCCGGTGCGTTTAGCATTTAGATTTCAGGCGGGGGGTGGAAGGCACAGGAGCACCATCCGGGCCCACTGCTGGCGACTGTAAAACTCTACGAGGCTCCACTAGAACACGTGACAAAGCGCATAGAAAAATGGCACCCCCCCACCAAAAAAGTGTGGGTAGCAGACGTGCGTTTTTTTGAGCTACAAACACGTGGGGGAAAAAACACGTCATGCTCTGCTCCAAAAATGTTCTTTGAGCTTTTTTTGGGATGTTTGTTGCGAGTAGAGCAGCCCATTCAAGTGAATGGGCTGTCCTATGTGCGACAAGCGAAAAAAAGATAAAAAAAAAGTGCAAAAAAAAAAAAAGAAGAACGAGTGCCCTAATTGTTAGTAATAGTTGGTTCACTGTCCAACCCCTGAAGAGCCACATCAGCTTTCAGCCTATCATAGAGTTTTACAGGCTGCCGGGGTTGGATGGTGCCCCTGTGCCTTCTACCCGCACGGAAAACACCCAGTGGTGCAAATCTCTTGAATATCTCTTGGGGGATGAACAGAAGAAGAAGGTCTTGACAAAGCATGTATTAAACGTGTGAAACGCGTCAACCTTTTTTTTTCCCCCTGCCAATATGCCTTTGCTTGTTTTTATTGATTAGTTTTTGGAATAAAGAAGCTTTTATCTGCATCATATGGGTGTGCAGCCGTCCAATCTTCTTTCTTCAACAGAAGAAGAATCGGTTCCCTAATCCATGCTGATCGCGTGTATGGAGGGATCTCCCCTGCTGGTTGAAGTATTCAACCAATTGCAGCACCCGTGGCTACCTGAAGACAATGGCGACGTCAGACAGTGACTGAATCTAATACAGGGGCCTCAAACTGACGGCCCTCCAGCTGTTGCAAAACTACAAGCCCCATGAGGCATTGCAAGGCTGACAGTTACAAGCATGACTCGCAAAGGCAGAGGCATGATGGGACTTGTAGTTCCGCAAAAGCTGAAGGGCCACCAGTTTGAGACCCCCTGATCTAATAGGTCACCCACAGCCCTAATTTCACCGGCTTTAGCAGGATTCGGCCAAAATTAGAGCCCTTAATGAGGGTTTTAAAGCAGAACTAAACCCATCGATTTAACGGTTTCAAAAAATAGTTACACTCCCAGCATGCCGGGAATTCTAACGCTCGTTTGCTTGTGCTCTCAGCCAAACTGTCAAACCATCCAATGGCTGGTGTCATAACCGATCACGTGCAGCACCATGGCAGTTAATAATCAAACAGAAGCCAAGATGGCCGCTTCCTTGGCTGAAACCGATAGGGGGGTTTAGTTCCACTTTAAAAGTATAACTAAAGGCAAAACTTTTTTTTTGTTAGTTTTGGATAGTGGAGAGGGATTAGAACCCCTGTCAGGTTTTATTGCGGTCTGTGCCCCCCCCCGATAAGGAGATTCACCCTCTCTATTTGTCTTGGTGATTGTTATAATTGAAAGTAAAATAAACCCCCACATTTTGGGTTGTCCCCATAAAAGTAACTAGAAGGGAAATCTTCCAATGGGGACACTAGTTCTGGTCACCTGGAGGGCCCCAAGAGGGTCCCTTAACCACATACTGACCACCTAACTGGGAAAATACGACATGACTTTGATGTTAAATACTGGGGCCATAGCTGCAGATGCCATAACCCCGGTATTTTCTTTTCCCTTAGGCTAGGGTTTGTCAACCAGGGTTTCCCTGGAACCCTAGGGTTCCTTCAATGGTCAATTTATGCCTCTCAAATAAGTTTGCACTGAAACCAATACTTTTTTTTAGCTATTTGAAGGGAGGAAATTCTTTTCAATGACCACAAGTGTAAGGAGCATTTTTCCTACTGACCATCACACTAATGTATCACGAGTTGTAGCTATAGTAACTTTAGCAGGGGGTTCCCTGAGACCGGAATTTTTTTTCGAGGGTTCCTCTGTGTTGAGAAGGTTGAGAAAGCCTGCCTTAGGCGCTGGTCTTTCAGGAGAGATGCCCTCTGCCGCTTCCTAGTGGTTCCTGGGCTTACATTACCGATTACTGAGCCCAGGAACCATCCGGTGTCTTGGCATAGAGATAAGCGATGACAAGATGGCCACCGCTCAGCTCTATACCCTTGGAGGACCGGATGACATCACTTCCGGTTCCCAGGCATGTAAACGTTTTTTGGGTTTTTTTTGGTAAAGCAAAAGATAAAAATTTTTTTTTTTTTTAATCTTTTGCTTTTAGGGTAGAGGAGAGATTTGGGGTCTTTTAGAACCCCAGATCTCCCAATAAAGAGGACCTGTCATGCTGTATTATTATCACAAGGGATAACTTTTTTTTTTTAAAGGGACAGTGTAAAAATTGTAAAAATGTAATAAATGTTTTTTTTTGTTTTTTTTTTTTTAAAGCGCCCCCATCCCCGCATGCTCGTGCACAGTAGCCAATGCATACGTAGGTCACGCCCACATATGTAAACGGTGTTTGCGCCCCACGTGAGGTATCGCTAACATCTGTGCGAGAGCAATAATTCAAGCACTGGACCTCCTCCGTAACTCTAAACTGGTAACCTGTAGAAATTTTTAAAGCGTCATCTATGGAGATTTTTAAGTACTGTAGTTTGGCGCCATTCTGCAAATTTTAAAGTATGACATGTTAGGTATCTATTTACTCGGCATAACATCATCTTTCATATTATACAAAAAAAAAAAACAACTGGGGTATATATTATGTTTTTTTTAATTCATTAAAGTGTATTTTTCCCAAAGAATATTGATATTAATATTGATTTATTAACCACTTCAGCCCCGGAAGATTTGACCCCCTTCCTGACCAGAGCACTTTTTACAATTTGGCACTGCGTCGCTTTAACTGACAATCACGCGCTCATGCAGCGCTGTACCCAAAACTTTTGGGTGGTATTTGATCACCTCGGCGGGTTTTTATTTTTTTGCGCTATAAACAAAAAAAGAGCGACAATTTAAAAAAAAAATATTTTTTACTTTCTGCTATAGAACCTATCCAATAAAAAGAATCAAATTTCTTGATAAATTTAGGCCAATATTTGTTCTGCTACAAAAGTTTGGTACAAAAAATCCCAATTAGCGTAAAAACACAATATTTCTTACTTTTTGCTATAATAAATATCCCCAAATTTAAAAAAAAAAAAATTCTTCATCAGTTTAGGCCGATATATCTTCTTCTACATATTTTTTGTAAAAAAAAAAAAAAATCACAATAAGCGTATATTATTGATTGGTTTGCGCAAAAGTTATAGCGTCTACAAAATAGGGGATGTCAGGGCAGGCATGAAGCCCACTGATTGCCAGCCACTGATCTGGAGCTTGTGTGCAGTGGGGGGGGGGGGCGCCCTCCCCTACTTACGCACTGTGCCTTGGCCAGCTACCCCTCCTGCCCATCCCTGCTCACCTCCCCGGCAGCCTGTCTCTTCTACCCCTTTCCATTCCAGCGCTGAAAGCACCTCTAGAACACGTCTAAAACTGTTTACTTTCTGCTTTAAAACATATCCAATAAAAAATGTAAAAAAAAAAGAAATCGAATTTCTTCATCAATTTAGGCCAATTTGTCGTCTGCTACATAAGTTTTGGTTAAAAAAAAATCCCGATAAGTGTATATTGATTGGTTTGCGCAAAAGTAATTGCGTCTACAAACTATGGGATATATTTATGGCTTTTTTTTTTCTTTTTTTACTAGTAATGGCGAAAATTAGCGATTTTTAGCGGGACTGCAACATTGCAGTTGACAAATCAGACACTAAGTGAAGCTTTTTTGGGGACCAGTGACATTATTACAGTGATCAGTGCTAAAAATATGCACTGTCACTGTACTAATGACACTGGCTGGGAAGGGGTTAACATCAGGGGCGATCAAAGGGTTAAATGTGTCCCTAGTTGGTGCAGCCTGTGTGTGTGTGTTGGGGGGGGTTGCTCTGACTGGGTGAAGACAGAGATCGGTGTTCCTGCTTAGCAGAAACGCAAGATCTCTATCTTCTCCCCTGTCAGAACAGCGATCTGCCTTGTTCACATAGGCAGACACCCCGTTCCGCCTCGCTCGGGAACGATCGAGTGTGGCCGGCAGACATTGGGTCAGTTTATTTGCTTCCCCTCAGTCCAATCAGCGGGTCGATCGCGCCTCCAGTGGCATGCGTGCGCCCCCTAGTGGCAATTGTACAAAATGACGTACAGGTACGGGATCCCCCCGCAATAGAGCCGACCTACCGCAGTACATGTACGTTAGGCAGTTGGCAAATGGTTAAAAAGTAGAGCCTGGTACACACCAAAATGACAATCCAATGTTAGTACAGCGATCTCCCCCACTGAGCTGTTGGGTTCTGACAGGGAGACGCCCCCTCCGCCAGAGCACTTTGATCAGCGCTCTCAGCCATTGGCTGCCATAAACACGGGCCGAGCGTTGGCTGTTTTTTAACGAATCGACCGATGTCACCCAGCATTCGGCCCCTGTGTACTAGGCATTAGTCTGATATAATGTGCAAGTGTGCAGTGCATACTAGCACATTATAGCACTACCTGCAGGGGGAGGGCTTTGTTTTTTTTTTGTTTTTAACTAGAAGAGTTTACTATCGCTTTAACCACTTAAGGGCCGGGCCTATTTTTTTCAAACTTGTTGTTTACAAGTTAAAATTATTATTTTTTTGCTAGAAAATTACTTAGAATCCCCAAACTATATATATATTTTTTTCAGACACCCTGGAGAATAAAATGGCGGTCGTTGCAATACTTTATGTCACACCGTATTGGAGCAGCGGTCTTACAAACACAATTTATTTTTTGGAAAAAATACACCATTTTGAATTAAAAAAATAAGAAAACAGTAAAGTTAGCCCAATTTTTTTTTTTTTTTATATTGTGAAAGATAATTGATACCCAACATGTCACGCTTCAAAATTGCGCCCGCTCGTGGAACGGCGACAAATTTTGACCCTTAAAAATTTCTACAGGTTGCCAGTTTTTAGTTACAGAGGAGGTCTAGTGCTAGAATTATTTCTCTTGCTCTAACGATCGCGGCGATACCTCACAATTGTGGTTTGAACACCGTTTACATATGCGGGCGCTTCTGCGCACAAGCTCGGCGGGACAGGGCGCTTTAACATTTTTATTATTTTTTTCTTATTTATTTTACTTTTTATTTTTACGTTGTCCCTTTAAAAAAAAAAAAAAAAAATTTGGATCACTTTATTCCTATTACAAGGAATGTAAACATCCATTGTAATAGAAAAAAAAGCATGACAGGGCCTCTTTAATGTGAGATCTGGGGGGTCAAAAAGACCTCACATCTCATATTTACACTTAAATGCAATAAAAAAAGTTTTTGTTTTTTTTTTAATTAAAAAATAAAATGTTCCTTTAAGGCCGTCGGGCAGAAGTGACGTTTGACATCGCTTCCGTCATCCATTGTCACTGAGTCGAGTGGGGGGCTGTCATTCCCTCACTCGACTCACAGCCTCGGAGGGGAAAGGACTGGATCATTCCTGCCACTACCGACGGCTCTGGTAAGCGGCGGAGACAACTGGAACGCGGCGGGAGGGGCACCTCTCCTGCCACCGATAAAAGTGATCTTGCGGCGAATCCGCAGCTGAGACCACTTTTATCTGAAAGTGGACCACCCGCAGTTTCAGAAAATACCAGGGCTATGGGGGGGGCACCTCTCCCGCCGCCCATAAAAGCGATCTTGCAGCAAATCCGCTGCCGAGACCACTTTTATCTTAAAGCGAACCGTCTGCCGCCGTTTCAGAGAATACCAGGACTATGGGGGGGGGGGGGCACCTCTCCCGCCTCCGATAAAAGTGATCTTGCGGCGAATCCGCCACCGAGACCACTTTTATCTTAAAGTGGACTGTCTGTCGTTTCAGAAAATACCAAGGTTATGGGACACCTCTTCTACCGCTGATAAAAGTGATCTTGCGGCGATTCCGCCACCGAGACCACTTTTATCTCAAAGCGGACCGTATGCTGTTTCTGAAAATACCAGGGTTATGGGGGGGGGGGGGCACCTCTCCCACCGCCCATAAAAACGATCTGGCGGCGAATCTGCTGCCGAGACCACTTTTATCTTAAAGCGGACCGCCCGCTGTTTCCGAAAATACCGAGGTTATGGCAGCTATCTTTGTCTTGTGCAGGTATGCAGAGATAACAACATACAGGAAGATGCCATGCACTGCCCGGGTAATCTTCCTGTAATGTCGGAATCCAAATCGCATCAATATAGATGAGGCTCCGACTTGGAGGTGACTTCCCTTAACCACTTCCCACCCAGGCCAATTCTGACATTTCTCTCCTACATGTAAAATTCATCATTTTGTTTGCCAGAAAATTACATAGAACCCCAAACATTATATAGGTTTTTTTTTTTTTTTTAGCAAAGACCCTAGAGAATACAATGGCGGTCGTTGCAACTTTTTATCTCGCACGGTATTTGCGCAGCAATTTTTCGTACACTTTTTTTTTGGAAAAAAAAAAACAGTTTTGTGCTTTAAAAAAAAAAAGAAAAAAACATTAAAGTTAGCCCAATTTTTTTGCATAATGTGAAAGATGAAGTTACGCCGAGTAAATAGACGCCTAACATGTGACGCTTCAAAATTGCGCACGCTCGTGGAATGGCGCCAAACGTCGGTACTTAAAAATCCCCATAGGCGATGCTTTAAAAATTTTTACTGGTTGCATGTTTTGAGTTACAGAGGAGGTCTAGGGCTAGAATTATTGCTCTCGCTCTACCGATCGCGGCGATACCTCACACGTGTGGTTTGAACACAGTTTTCAAATGTGGGCGGGACTTACGTATGCGTTGGCTTCTGTGTTAATTTTACTTTTCTTTTTTTAGTTTGACACTTTAAAAAAAAAAAAAAATTTGATCACTTTTATTCCTATTACAAAGAATGTAAACATCCCTTGTAATAGGAATATGGCATGATCAGTCCTCTTTACAGTGAGATATGGGGTCAATAAGACCCCACATCTCACCTCTAGGCTGGGAAGCCTGAAATCAAAAAAATAAATAAAACGATCTTGGCTTCAGGCCGGGTGTGACGTCATAACATCGCGCCCGGCCTCCGAGCAATCATAGAGACTCTGGCGACCATCTGATCCACCGGAAGTCTCTATGGTCACCATCTGGGGCCGGTGGATCTGTTCTCCGACTCACGATGGAAGCGGTGAGTCGGTAGAAGCACCAGAGGGCGGCGGGAGGGGAGGGGCGTCCCCTCTCACTGCCGTAAGAGCGATCAAGCGGCGGAGCAGCCGCTATGATCGTTCTTATGGTGTAGGGAATCACTGGCTGAAAAAGCCGATATCTGAATGATGCCTGTAGCTGCACCCATCATTCAGATATCCCCGCACAAAGTCAAGGACGTCATATAACGGCCGGGAAGTGGTTAAAGTCTATGAGCACAAGTCGGATAGAAGTCACCTTTCCTAAATTCGGAGCGACTTCAGTAGTGCTAACTAAGACAGCTCTCATTGACATTCATGGGATTTCATATTGCCATGCGACTTGGGGGGTCTCACAAGTAACAGCAGTGTGAACCGAGCTTTAGTTGTCACAGGAACAGGTGTTCCCCATAAGAAAATTTCCCTTTTTTCTGTTCCAGTGACAACCATAAAATGTTGATGACCCACAAAGAACTCACAAATGAAACCAGATTGCGTAAGATGGAGTCTGCATGTGGAGGCTTCCTTCTGTTAGATCAGGATATGTTGGATCAGCACATCTGTCTGTATAGCTTAAAACTTCACTTTTAATTCACAATTTTTAGAGACAAGGCTTGACAGGTTGATATGCGTCTTAATGTGGACTCTTTTTTTACATTTTGAAATATGTGAATTAAAAGTGAAGTTTTGAGCTATCCAGATGGATGTACTGATCCCATCTCCTTCTGGTAGAAGGCACAGGGACCATGCACTCCATTGCGGAGCTGATGGATCCTGGGGAGAAGGGTGAGCTGACCACTTTGTTACCTTTTGTTCGTTACGGCAGCTTTTGGTCCTGCACTTACAGAGGGGGATCGGTTCACTCCAGGAGGCTGAGTATTACTAACACTGCTTTCAAATGAAGAGTGAAAATTGTTTATGGTTTCTTGGAGAATTTGTCTCTCACGACCCTTTCCAGCATTGAGTTCTGATATAGCTGCCAGGATCTGCTGTCTGGATCCATCAGTCTTTATACCCAACTCTTTCAAGTCACCATCAGTAAGCGTGAGGAAAGCTTCCATGTCAACTTCTTGCTCCTCAAATATGGGCTGGTACTTCTCCAGGGATAACTTCTTCAGAATGGCAGAAAGTTCATCTTCATCTGTAATAGTTCCACTGCTGGAGCCTCCACTGCTCTTGGAATGTTTGTGGGAGGATGAAGAAGACATGGAGGACTCCACCAGGCGACCTTTGGGTGAAGGTGAGGGAGATGGAGTCAAAGTAGGAGAAGTGCTCTTGGAGGTAGAAGATGTTCCTGATGGAGGCCGTTTTACAATCTCATTTTTCTTTGGTAAGTGTCCGTTGCTGCTCAGTGGTTCAGGAGCCGTGGAGCCACTGGTTTTGCTCACCATGTTCATAGGTGATTTTTTCTGTTCTGACAAACTGGCTGCTTTTCTTCTTTGCGCTGCTATTTGTGAAAGGACATTGTCCGCACTCCCTCCTGCGACACTCCCGCCACCTCCTGAAGAGTGAGGAGAGTGGTTGAAGTTGCCTGAATTTGAAGGAGATGCTGGGCTTCTCGGCAAAGATGGAAATTTAACAGTTCTTGGAGCTCTACTGATTGAAGTAATATCTGAATTCCCACTGCTGTTGAAACTTGGCTTTGACCGCCTTGGGGATGTGGAGGCGCGGGTCTGGTCCAACTTTCCATCTCTGCTAATCCTAGACCGATCAGAATTCCATAATTCAAAGTTTGAGGGAGGTAAGAATGGTGGAATCACAGCCTTTAACTTTTCATTAGGGAGTTTAGCAAACGGAGAACCATTCTTTAACATAGTAGCAAGCAGCAAGTCATCACTATCGGTTTTTGTTTTTCCCAGACCGCTGTCTTTGGAGTAAGCAGTCCAAGCTGTAGTAGAGTCGGGTCTTTGAAGGTTACCCATCTCTGTCTGTGAGGGTGTTCTAATCATGGAATCAAAAGAAGAACTTACGTTTTCAGTCAAAGGCACAAGACGACTGGGGGAGAAGCTTTGCCTCAGGGTCTGTGTGAGCTTTAGCTTCCGAAAACGATTGGACATTCTGTTCCACCATGACTTAACGCCTGCTTTGTCATCTGGAGGAACCGGAATGTTATAAGATGGTTTGCTCTTGGTATTATGGAATTTATTTTTCTGCTTTGACTTTTCCTTGTCTCCTTGTAGGCATACAGCTGCCAAAAGCTGGACAAGCTCTGTGTCTGGGTCATTAAGGAGCATCACCAGATCAAAAGCCGTGTAACCATTTTTCGCTTGGAGGTTGACGTTGGCGCCTTGGTTTAATAGATAAATCACAATTTCCTTGTTTCCATGGTAGGTTGCTTGCATCAGAGCAGTCCAGGCATGTGCGCTGTCCTGTTTATTTATATCTGCTTTCTTGTCGACCAGAAGTTGCACCAGTTCGAGTTTACCTGTAACTGCAGCTATCATGAGTGGTGAAGCTCCATCAGCATTAACAGCATTGACCTGGTTGGAATCCTCATCCACAATTTCCTTAACTAAGGCCAGATTCCCGATTTTTACAGCATGAAAAATGTCAGGCCGCCTCTTCTCCTCATCGGTCTTAGGCCTGACGGTTGTGATGGAATCCAAGTAGTCTCTCGTGTCTTTGTGTTTGAAGTTTAAGGCAATTTCAAAAGGGGTCTTCCCCAAGCTGTTCACTTGGTTGGGGTCGGCTCCCCTGTCCACCAATTGCTGGGCCACGCTCAAACGACCGTGCAGAGCTGCAAGCATCAACGGACTCCAACCTGTCTTTACACAATAATTCACATCGGCACCCCAGTCCAGAAGCAGGCGCACCGCTACTTCATGAGCGTGCTGCACGGCAGTCATCAAAGCCGTAATCTCCGGCATCTCCTCGCTGTGACCTTTGCCTATCGCGTTGGCATCAAAATGATCGTAGTTGTCCACGAAGGCACCGCTTTCCAGGAGCAGGTTCACCACGCTGGCATGACCCCCTCTGGAAGCCACCGTCAGGACGCTGGCTCCGAGCCGATTCTGAGCATTGACGTCTGCGCCATTTTCTAGCAATATATGGGCCACGTTTAGATGTCCTGACCTGGCGGCCTGCATGAGTGGTGTCCAACCGTAGTGGTTCCTGCTGTCCACCGAGGCCCCCTTCATGAGCAGGAACCTGACCAGCGGCTCGTGTCCACCTCCGGCGGCCAGCTGTAGTGCCGTGTTACCGTCCTCGTCCGTGGAGTCCACCGGCACGAGGGCGGACCCTGGAGCGGACCCACCTGGGAATCCTTGTAGATTTACGCGGGATGACGCCGATCCTTCTCCTCCGCGACCCCCTGCGCTGAACGAACCGCTGGAATTCTCAGGTTCCAGCAATCGGCGTGCGCCGTCCAGGTCTCCATCCTCGCAGGCGGCGAAGAGCAGCAAACACTGCGCTGGGATGGTGCACTCCATGATACCAGCTGCTCATCTATATACACAGTCCATATATATATATTATATATATATATATAGGGGGGGGGCACAGCTCTCAGTCCATATATATACGGTGGGTACAGCTCTCAGTCCATATATATGGGGGGGGGGGCACAGCTCTCAGTCCATATATATATATATACTAGGTGGGTACAGCTCTCAGTCCATATATATATAGAGCCCCCAGGACAGGCTGACCTGTATGGCAGGAGATCCCCGGTCCGATGTGTCGGTGGTCCCGGAGAATACAATGTTGCAGACTTTGTTACTTTGTAGCGGCGCTCCGGACACTCAGCTTCCGACTTGGTGAACTTCACAAGTATCCGGCGCAGTGCGCATGTGCGCAGAGGGAGAGGTGGGAGAGATAGGGATCAGCTGGTCCGGGAATTCTTCGTATTCCGCTATGGAAGTTCGGAGGGGCGGAGCTAAGAGGGGACATCCCCGGAACCGGGTGATGATCACAGGACCTTACCCCTGGCCGGGTGTAGAGAGGGGTGCGGGCATTGTGATAGCACCGAGTGCAGAATACTTCTACTTCCAGCGATCTCCTCCGACCCCCCCCCCCCCCCACACACACAGGATAATACACCACTGATGCCAGCATGTCGAGGGCATATACCCACTGATGTCAGCATGGCAGGGGCATATACCCACTTATGTCAGCATGGCAGGGGCATATACCCACTGATGTCAGCATGGTATGGTTGCTACACCACTGATCTCAGCATGGCAGGGACATATACTTACTGATGCCAGCATGGCAGGGATGCTTCACCACTGATGTCAGCATGGCAGGGGCATATACCCACTGATGTCAGCATGGTATGGTCGTTACACATAGGTGTGCGCAGCCTATTGCATTAGGGCGTGCACCCTAAAGCTCAAACACACATGCATGTGTGTGTCTACATATATATGACCCCGGCACATTGATCTCTCTGTTGGCACAGTAAAAGAGAAGAGCATTGACACTTCTCTTATGGCAGAGCCAGTAAGAGGTAGATCTTTCATATGTTCCTGCTGCTACACAGAGCGATAATACTAATGTGCATGGGGTGATTAGGGTGTGCCTGGGCACTGATGCCAGCATGGCAGGGGCAGATACTGATGCCAGCATTGCAGGGGGATAAACCCACTTATATCAGCATGGCAGGGATGCTACACCACTGATGCCAGCATTGTATGGTCGCTACACCACTGATGCCAGCATGGCAGGGGCATATACTTACTGATGCCAGCATGGCAGGGGCATATACCCACTTATATCAGCATGGCAGGGATGCTACACCACTGATGCCAGCATGGCATGGGCATATACTCACTGATGCCAGCATGGCAGGGACATATGCCCACTGATGTCATCATGGCAGGGTCATATACCCACTTATGTCAGCATGGTAGGGATGCTACACCACTGGCGCCAGCATGGCATGGCTGCTACACCACTGAATCCAGCATGGCAGGGATGCTACACCACTGATGCCAGCATAGCATGGCCACTACACCACTGATGTCAGCATAGCATGGCCACTACACCACTGATGTCAGCATAGCATGGCTGCTACACCGCTGATGCCAGCATGGCAGGGGCATATACTCACTGATGCCAGTATGGTAGGGATGCTACACCACTGATACCAGCATAGCAGGGGCATATATCCATTGATGCCAGCATGGCAGGGATGCTACACCACTGATATCAGCATGGCCCACCAACCAAATGGGAGGGGGGCACTGTGCTACTGACACCAATGTCAGCGGGCACTACACTGTCTTCTCTGCACAGTACATACCTCAGATGCACAATACATTATTTCTGCCCGCTGTACTGTACATGGCACCTGGACAGCCCTGGATTGAAGACGAGTATTGCAACAGAAGCTTATTTTATTTTAATTTTTTTACTTTCATCTTTTAATAGGCTATTCTTTTTTTTCTGTTTCTAGCAGTTAGAGAAGTTAGAGTTAGTTAGGGAAGCGTTTTTGTTCTTTTTGCAAAAAAAAAAAAAACAAACGGTTTTGGCCTCATTCACAAGGTGTTCCTGTCTGTATTACCCGTGTGAAGGGCCATCGAATGTTCCTTGCATTCCCGCGCAAGCGCTCCCATTCATGTCTATTGGGATGCAGCAGCTGCACAGACAAAGCCTCTGATCCCAACCGGACAGATGTGTGTCCCCCCAATACAGTGTGGTGCAATTATCTGCCATATAATGCAGGCACGGTGACTTTTATGGCATTGTAGTAGATGCCACTGCGCTGCACTTTGTGCACTTTAAATAAAGTAAAAAAAAAAAGGAACTGCATGATGTCGTAAAATAAGCATCATAAGGCCCACCCCCTTCACATCTCACTGCAGCCCAATATGGACAACCTCTCCAGTTCAGTGTATGGGCAGCGTGCCCCCTCTACAGCACCAGACACATTCATGGACTCACTACTCTTGCTGTGTTATGTGTGATTCTCCTAGTACAAATCTATTCCCTGCTGAAATCCCCCCTCCCAGCACAAATCTCTGCCCCCTAGCTCAAACCTCCCCAATTCCCCCCCTCAAAATAAACCCCCTACCCCTAAAATTTCCTAGCACACATCTTCCCACCCCCACTTCAAATCTCCCCTCCCAGCACAAATCTTTGCCCCCCATCCCCCAGCTCAAAGCCCCCCCCCCAAAAAAAAAACCCTCTACCCCTAAAATTCCCTCCTAGTACACATCTTCTCCCCCCATCCAGCACAAATCTTTGCCCCCCCATCCCCCAGTTCAAAGCCCCCCAATCCCCCCCCCCCAAAAAAACCCTCTGCCCCTAAAATTTCCCTCCTAGTACGCATCTTCTCCCCCACTTCAAATCCCCCCTCCCAGCACAAATCTTTGCCCCCCTCCCAACACAAATCCCCCAAATCACTACTCTTAGAACTCCCCCCCCCTCCAAAAAAAAAAATCCCCTTCTAGAACAGTACTTACCCCTGCCAACCCCCAAATTCTCCCTTCCAACACAAATCTGCCCCCCCCCAATCTCGTTGTGCCCCCACCTCACATGACACCACAGTGCCCAGGGCAGCCAACCCTCCTGCCCACCCCTTGTCCCGGCCGTGATGTTCAGTAACAAGCTGGATGGGCCCCTGGTAATTGAACAGGTAAGTGTAGACACACCTGGGGCAGTATTATATATACAGTGCCTTAAAAAGGTATTCATACCCCTTGATATTTTACACATTGTGTCATGTTACAACCAAAAACGTAAATGTATTTTATTGGGATTTTATGTGATAGACCAACACAAAGTGTCACATAATTGTGAAGTGGAAGGAAAATGATAAATGGTTTTCAAATGTTTTACAAATAAACAAATGTGGTGTGCATTTGTGTTCAGCTCTCTTTACTCTGATACCCCTAACTAAAATCTAGTAGAACCAATTGCCCTCAGAAGTCACCTAATTAGTAAATAGAGTCCACCTGTGTGTAATTTAATATCAGTATAAATACAGCTGTTCTGTGAAGCCCTCAGAGGTTTGTTATAGAACCTTAGTGAACAAACAGCATCATGAAGGCCAAGGAACACACCAGACAGGTCAGGGATAAAGTTGCGGAGAAGTATAAAGCAGGGTTAGGTTATAAAAAAATCTCCCAAGCTTTGAACATCTCACAGAGCTCTGTTCAATCCATCATCGGAAAATGGAAATAGTATGGCACAACTGCAAACCTACCAAGACATGGCCGTCCACCTAAACTGACCGGCCGGGCAAGGAGAGCATTCATCAGAGAAGAGCCAAGAGGCCCATGGTAACTCTGGAGGAGCTGCAGAGATCCACAGCTCAGGTGGGAGAATCTGTCCACAGGACAAGTTTTAGTCGTGTTCTCCACAAATCTGACCTTTATGGAAGAGTGACAAGAAGAAAGACATTGGTGAAAGAAAGTCATAAGAAGTCCTGTTTGTAGTTTGTGAGAAGCCATTTGGAGGACACAGCAAACATGTGGAAGAAGGTGATCTGGTCAGATGAGACCAAAACAGAACTTTTTAGCCTAAAAGTAAAACGCTATGTGTGGATGAAAACTAACACTGCAAATCACCCTGAACACACCATCCCCACCGTGAAACATGGTGGTGGCAGCATCATGTGGTGGGGATGCTTTTCTTCAGCAGGGACAGGGAAGCTGGTCAGAGTTGACGGGAAGATGGATGGAGTCGAATACAGGACAATCTTAGAAGAAAACCTGTTAGAGTCTACAAAAGACTTGAGACTGGGGCGGAGGTTCACCTTCCAGCAGAACAACGACCCGAAACATCCAGCCAGAGCTACAATGGAATGGTTTAGATCAAAGCATATTCATGTGTTAGAATGGCCCAGTCACAGTCCAGACCTAAATCACATTGAGAATCTGTGGCAAGACTTGAAAAGTGCTGTTCACAGACGTTCTCCATCCAATCTGACAGAGCTTGAGATATTTTGCAAAGAAGAATGGGCAAAAATGTCCCTCTCTAGATGTGCAAAGCTGGTAGAGACATCCCCAAAAAGACTTGCAGCTGTAATTGCAGAGGAAGGCGCACTATGGGGGGGCTGAATACAAATGCACGTCACACTTTTCACAGCTCTGCTTTAACCCCTTGATTTTCCTACATGTCAACCCCTTCCTAGCCAGTGTCATTAGTAGTGTCAGTGTATAGTATTATCACTGATTACTGTATTGGTGATGTCAGTGTCAGTTAGTGTCAGATTTCCCTGTCGCATGATCCCAGTCCCATTATAAGTCACTGATCACTCCAATAGTAGAATAAAAAAAATAATTCTGGTATATATCCCATAATTTTTAGACGGCACAACTTTTACACAAACCAATCAATATACACTCTTCGGGATTTTTGCTTTACCAAAGATATGTAGCAGAATACAATTTTGGCCAAAATTTGTGAAGAATTTTGATTTTTATATATTTTATAGCAGAAAGTAAAACTTTTTTTTTTTTTTTCAAAATTCTCTGTCTTTTTTTATTTATATCGCAAAAACAAAAAACAAAAAACAAAACACTGAGGTGATCAAATACCACCAAAAGAAAGCTCTATTTGTGTATAAGAAATGTTATAAATTTAATTTGGGTACAGCGTTGCATTAGTAATACACAGTAAAAGGCTGCGCTAGCTATAAATCACATATATAAGCTGCTGGCACATTAATGCTGGAATAACATCATAACATAAACTTTTTTTTAAAAATAGGAACACCGCTAAAAAGAGAGTCCAATTAAATGAGACGATCCTTTAAAGAAAGTTCAGAACTCCCCATCAGAAGTGGTCCAAACCATATTCCACACCAAAAGAGACTAGGTGTAACCAGTGGCGGCCCGTCCATTAGGGGTGCTGCCCCCCCTATCCATGCATCCAACCCCCGCTAATCTACATGCAGGGCACCGGGCACATGGATTCCAATGAGGGGGGTGTGTTTTTTCGAAGCACCTGATTGGAGCCTGAGGCCCTAATAGGCTTTAAAAAATGGTGGGCTTGGGGCACAGAGCATTGCGCCCTGAGCCCACCCAGTAGTGTGACAATAGCGAATGAATATTGTCTCACTAATTCTTCTCCCGGCCAATCAGGAACCCTGTTTCCCGATTGGCCAAAAGGAGAAGCCAACCTATTGGCCTATTAGGAGGAAGAAGACCTACCACCATTTGGTTATGTATTGCTCATCTGTGTTGGGATCATGGATTGCGCCCAGTATTTTCAATGCTGGGTTCCGAACTCAGCTCTCGGGAATTATACCTTTGGCAGCCCTCCCTATCTGGATGCACAGACACAGACTCTACAGGCTTGTAAGCATCCATAGGGATGTCAGGGCTGGGCTCAGCCCTTCCTTCTCTGAGCTGACCGCTCAGCTGTCAGCTAATTGCCAGCTCCTATCTCTCTCCACAGTTACTCACCTGTTGTTGATATCCTGACTGTCAGTCCTGCCTACTTAAGCCGTCCAGTCCAGAGGATCTCCTCCTTCGCCTTGGTCAACATCACAGAGACTATCTCCTGCGATCCTGTTCAAGACTTGCTTTGCTGACATCCCTTCTGGCTCCAGATCCTGCTTGCTGTCCCACTACATTGATTCCTGACTTCTGGCTTGGCTGACTATCCGTTCCGTTTACTGAACTTTGGCTGTTTTGACTACGTTTGTTCTTTTTACTTTTATTATTAAACAAGTGTGATTTAATTGTACTTCTGTCTCAGCCTGATTTCATGGCTTCTGACAAGGGATGAGTTTACATCTCTCTCCCTATATGTATATACTTCTCCCACATATGGTTTCAACCATGGTACATATTGACTAAAGCTGGCCATACACCTATAGATTATCTGCAGATTTTCTATGGTTAGATGGAAAAAGTGGGAGATTCCTCCATCCACACAGTTTAGCGAACATGGAGAAATCTGTTGCACTTTTTCCATCTAACCATAGAAAATCTGCAGATAATCTATAGGTGTATGGCCAGCTTTATTCATGTTTTGTTGTGAACCCAAGTGCACCTGCCCCTGAAGAGTGTCATTTTATATACACCTATTCTGTAGATGATTTATTGATTCCAATATACTGTATGTACTAGATTTCTGTGATCTTATTTTGTTTCCACATGGAAGATCTTACGATTTACTATACTATGGCCCTGCCATGCTGCATTACTATTTTCACCATACATGTTTTTTTTAACATGTGATTGCATATTTACTCATTGCATTGATGTTATGCTGTGATGCTTTTTGACAATAAAGGTATCCTTTCAAAACCGACTTATCATTTAGCCACTCTCACCCACCTCAAAGTCCCGAAATCCCCCCTCTTTGTTAGGAAGGAGACGTACGACCGCCGCGATGCTGAAGCATGGGAAGCCCGACCGACGGAGCCGGGACATGGAGGAGACTGAGGGGGGAAGCCGCCGTCGTCTCCTCATGTCGGTCCAGGGGCAGCACAGGATGAGTGAGCTGGCGACCAGGGGGGTGGGTATGGTGCGCGGTGCGGGCTGGAGCGACGGGGCGGTTCCGTGGTCAGGTCCAACTGATGCCCCCCGCCAACCATGGTGACCACGGGTAACGGGGAATCAGGGTTCAATTCCAGAGAGGGAACCTGAGAAACGGCTACCACATCCGAGGAAGGCAGCAGGCGAGCAATGCCCCAACTGGGTGTATCCAAGGATAGCCACCATCAACACCCATTGATGTGGACCTCCTAAAGAAGGTCAGAAAAGGCTCAGCCAAAATAATCCTGGACTGGTGTCATTGGAGATGTACCATTCCTCCTCTTAGGATGCCCCTTCAATGTCCACACTTTCTTAGATCACTCCCAAGCATATAAAGAAAGATGGAAGGAGCATGGCATAGTGTAGTATGTCCCAATAAAAAGATGTATTTGATATAAAATATTACATTCCCTTGTAAGTAATCGATAAACAGCAATGTAAATGGAAGTTTCTAACCAACAAGTTGTCCGCATCGTCCCAGTGCGCAATGACGTCAGACGTCTCAACTGTGTAATTGCCAGTTAAAGTAGTGCAGTGCTGAATAGCAAAAAAATGGTCGGGGGGGGTTAAAACCTTTTTGGAGCTGAAGTGGGTATTGAAGGAAGGATTACGCATGCTCCAAGATTTTAGTTGTATGGTATAAGGAGGACCGGTCTGGCACACACAATCGGCAGTTGTCATTGTAAGAATTTGTAGTGCGTCTGAGGAGTCGGGAAGATCAGCATATCATCAGCTATTTCCATAAAACAAAGGCAGAAGATGCCAGTTTCCTATCAGGGATGCAGCTTCTCCAGTCTGACTTTATTTTGGCAATAGTGGTCATAGAGAAATATCCCAATATTACTAAGTAGACCACAACAAACATAATTCCCAGCTCCTGGATGTTTATCTCAGCCAACAAATCACAAATACCGGGACAGGACCATCCAAAGGTCATATATAAGAAGCCTTGACTGTCCTGACCTCAACCCGACAGAACACCAGGCCTTCTCATCCAACATCAGCGCCTGACCTCACAAATGCGCTTCTGGAAGAATGGTCAAACATTCCCATAGACCAGGGGTGTCCAAACTACGGCCCTCCAGCTGTTGCGGAACTACACTTCCCATGAGGCATTGTAAAACTCTGACATTCACAGACATGACTAGGCATGATGGGAGTTGTAGTTCCTTAACAACTGGAGGGCCATAGTTTGGACACCACTGCCATAGACACACTCCTAAACCTTGTGGATGGCCTTCCCAGAAGAGTTGAAGCTGTTATAGCTGCAAAGGGTGCGCCAACTCAATATTGAACTCTACCGACTAAGACTGGGATGCCATTAGAGCTCATGTGCGTGTAAAGGCAGGTGTCCCAATACTTTTGGTAATATAGTGTACATCAAGTGACAGTGTGTAGTGCGGGGTAGCGCTTCTACTGCTATCACAGTGTAATAGCTCATCTCTAAGTCGGAAAACTGCCTTAATGTTAGACTTTTCAGATGACCGCAGTCCCCGCCTGGTCCGTCCCGGGGCATGGGTGAGCCTGTGCGTGGCGAAGGGTACCCAATGTACAGGGTGAGTGACCCGTGCAATGTCGGGAGAGGGTCGAGAGAGACGCGGCTCCCATGCACATCGCTGGATCGAGATCGGGCTCAGGTAAGTATAAGGGATGGCTGGACAAAGAAAGTTTTTTTTCTTTACCTTAATGCTGAAAATGCATTAAGGTAAAAGACCTTCAGCCAATAGAACCACTTTAAAGATAAAAGCTAGAGCTTGAAACGGTTGTGTACATTGTGATATATCAGGAATTTATTAATTCAGACTTACTTCAGAAGTTAGGAGAGGTCCACTTTAAGTTCTGTAGATGTTCGGTTAATTAGCAGAACAACTCAGAATTCTCTTATAGACTTTGTAAAAGGCTTCAATATTTCTGTCCTTAGTCTAAGCTTTGATTGTCATGACAATTAGGAACAATTATTCTGTTAAATAAAAACTATTATAGGAATTTGAAAAAAAAGGGTCCATTTTTCAGGAGTAGACGAAACACCCACCAACCGTCAATCACAGATGACATTACAGAGGATCCCACAGAAAGTTTAGAAAGAAAATGAAGATGAAGTTGTAGAGAACGTGATAGAAGGAGGGGAGGGTGGGAGACTTTATCCTGGCTTGAAGAAAAGGAAGGCAAAGTGGTCCCGCACAGGGGAACAAAACACCACATTTCACGTAAATACAAACAACATTTTTTTAAATGTAAAGGCAAACAGTAAAAGCATCCTGCGACTGAGCCGGAAGTGGGAATGAGTAACTTGACTCGGAGGTCCAAGACTTAGTAAGACTAACAGACAAATCAAAATGGGCAAACAAAATAAAGAAAGAAGGGGGGGGGTAGGGAGGATAGGGTGGGGAAGGGAGATGTGGGAAGAGCGAAGGTAAGAGGGAGGAAAGAGAAAAAGAAGATGTAGAATTAGGCCAGAAGTGAGGAGGAGAGACAGGCTAGATAAGAATGGGAAAGGAGGAGGTGTAGACTTAGACAAGAAAAGAGCTCAGGGCCTGCGGGTGGGTGGTATATTGGAACGGTCTGGAATACCCAAGCTGGCTGGGGGCAGAGCAGGGAGAGCATAAGACTACCATGGATTCAACACTTTGAGGAACTTAGCATGGGTGTCTTGAGGTACACTGGTCATCTTTTCATGTAACATGAGGGTGGTCAAAATGCTCTTCACTTCTGTAATACCAACCGAGGGCTTCCACCAGGCTCTAGCATTAGGGCGTTTTGCACCAGTGAAGAGGTAGGTGGCCAGCTTTTGTTGGTAGGAGAAGAGGCCCAGGAGGGGGAAATGGAGTAAAGCATGCCGGGCGTCTTTGTGGAAAGGTACATGAAAAAAGGGTTAACAGGAGGCCATAGACCCTGGACCAGAATCCCACCAGTCGTGGGCAGGACCACCAAATGTGTATCTCATCTCCGCGATAGCCACATCCCCGGAAGCATCTATCATTGTACGATGGATTTGTATGAGCTATGCGGGCCGGAAACCCAACCCAAACCTGCAGAGGAGGACCTTGTAGGCTGCTTCCATGGTAACCGTATTAAAAGAACATTTGGCGATGGATGACCATGCCTTGCTCCATCCAATCCTCTAATTCTATAGAGGTCGTCAAGTTTCGCTCCCATTTCGAAACGTACCTATCATAGCTGAGGAAGCTTCCGGACGAAACATGTTTGCACTATAGATGTCGCACTGCTGTTAGTGTTCAATAAAGATTTAAGAGGAAGCAATCGAGTTGCCAGCATTTCTTGCACAGCAGAACAATAAGTAAAGCTGGGCACTGGCATTTTGTTTGGGCCTTCAGGAAGATCTCAGTTTGTTGAGTAGTTTTGCTGCTCAATAAAGATTTAAGAGGAAGCAAACAGCAGTGCTACATCTAAAGTGCTAACATGTTTTGGCCCGGAGGCTTCCTCATAGCATGCTATGAAGAAGCCTCCGGCCGAAACATGTTAGCACTTTAGATGTCGCACTGCTGTTAGTGCTCAATAAAGATTTAAGAGGAAGCAATCGAGTTGCCGGCATTTCTTGCACAGCAGAACAATAGGTAAAGCTGGGCACTGGCATTTTGTTTGGGCCTTCAGGAAGATCTCAGAGTGCTGAGTAGTTTTGCTGCTGATGATGGATTCCTCTTACATGGGTTAGCCCCTACATCAAAGAGTAGCATCAAAGAGTAACACATTTTTCCTGGCACAAGCCGTAAAGCAGTAAAGCGATTGATTTGGACCAGTTGAAACCATCTACAGAGGTACAATGCATCCTGCACTCGGGTCCCAGGCCTTGCAGTTTGCCAGTGTTGGACTTCCTAGACTTTGTGAAACCTAGACATAGGTAAATGCTGCATGGTGTCACTGCCGATTCGAAGCCTGACCTTCGCGAAAGCGCACATTTCACTTACGTTTTACTACTAATTGTCTTGTAAGAGTTACCGTTTTATCGCCGGCGGCAACAGCCATTGCATCTAGTGTTTATGAAAACCCGACTCCTCGCTAATCATCCATGTTTAGAGACTATATGGCGAACCCTTTTATATTTCTTGAAACGCTTGCTTTCCTCCACGTCTGTGCCGTAATAAACGTCTTCTCGAGAGTGTATCATTAGCTTTGGCGCTCTCCAGCTGTACTCGTATTTCAGCAGGTAATTGATGTTGGGGATTTTTGGAAGGAGGAAGCCCGCACTGTCATTATGTACGGCTCCCATCATACGGCGCCATCTGTTTTGAATTGTCTCTCTTTCTCCTCGATTTCTACAGAAAGATCCTCAGCGCATCCTTATGACAGCTGATGTGCCGTGATGGCATTTGAAATGGTCTAGCCCTTCTGGTTGTGGAATTTATTATCCTTATTTTCTACAATCACTTAAAATGTTAAAAATAGAAAAAAACTAAATGTATAAAAAAACAAAAAAAAAAACCCTCCACTTCAACATTACATAAGCACGCTTGCTTGTGGCTATTATTTAGTTCTGTCAATCTTCACCGTGGGAAGACTGTGTCATAAGAAACTAGATATACACTCACCGGCCACTTTATTAGGTACGCCTGTTCAATCGCTTGGTAACACAAACTGCTAATCAGCCAATCACATGGCAGCAGCTCAGTGCAATTAGGCATCTAGACGTGGTGAAGACGACTTGCTGAAGTTCAAACCAAGCAGCAGAATGGGGGAAGAAAGGGGGTTGAAGTGACTTTGAACGCGGCATGGTTGTCGGTGCCGGACGGGCTGGTCTGTGTATTTCTGGGATTTTCACGCACAACCATCTCTCGGGGTTGATATAGAATGGTGGGGAAAAGAGAAAATATCCAGTGAGCGGCAGTTGTGTGGAGGTAAATGGCTTGTTGAAGTCAGAGGAGAATGGGCAGACTGGTTCCAGATGATAAAAAAGGCAACAGTAACTCAAATAACCCCTCGTTACAGATCCAAGGTATGCAGAATACCATCTCTGAATGCACAACACATCCAACATCACCAGTAACAAAAACCCAGGATGTACTTTATTCGTTCATAAAAATGTGACAAATCCCATTCATGGTTGAGCCCTACAGGTTTCCGTGTACCCGGACAGAAGACCCAGAAGACCCCTCTCCTGGGGACTCGGATCTTTTCCACACCCTGTATAGAGATAGTCCATGCACACATTTTAGCCGGGCGTTTTCTGGCTAGAAACCCCCCCCAGAATTAGAGGGTTTTGAAAGTAAATTTTAAGCTGTAAAAACGCTCTAACTCTATTAAAAAAAAAAAAAAAGGCGTTTATGAGCGTTTTTAAACTATAAGCTCTTGTTGGAGTTCAGTGGGGGGTCAGCAACCAGTAGATCTCGGACAGGTGACTGTTAAATCGCAGTCTGGGCTTGCCGACCTGCCATTCCAGAGCATAAATTCCTCCTCCTCCCAATACAAATCCGCCCCCCTGCTGAAATTCCCCCTACTCCCCCCTCCAAGCTCAAATCCTCCCTCTCTGAACCCCCCCCCCCCCCCAAAAAAAAAAAAAAAAAAAAAACCCTCCTAGCATTAACCACTTAAGCCCCGGCGGACCATTTGACTGGCCAAAGACCAGAGCACTTTTTGCGATTCAGCACTGCGTCGCTTTAACTGAAAATTGCGCGGTCGTGCGACGTGGCTCCCAAACAAAATTGACGTCCTTTTTTTTCCCCCACAAATAGAGCTTTCTTTTGGTGGTATTTGATCACCTCTGCAGTTTTTTATTTTTTGCGCTATAAACAAAAAAAATAGCGACGATTTTGAAAAAAAGCCCTTCTGCCGCAGTATATCTGCGTGAAGCGGTCGGGAAGCAGTTAAACCTCTACCCCTCAAATGTCCCCTCCAAGCGCAAATCCTCTCCCCCCACTCCAAATCCCCCCCTCCTACTCCTAACACAAACTCTCCCCCCCTTTCCCCCTTCCTAGCACAAAAATTCTCCCCTCATCCCCCCTTCTAGCACAAATCCGCCCCCACCCCAAAATTTCCTCTCCTAGCATAAATACCCCCAATCATCCCTACTAGCATGAATCCCCCCCCCCCCCAAAAAAAAAAATCCCCTCCTAGCACAAATTCAATCCCCCCTCTACCATACAACCTCTTCTAGCACAAACCCCCCCCCCCCCCCCCTAGCACAAATCCTCTTTCCCAATGCAACTAACTCGTTCACAAGTGCAGCAGGCACTGGACTCCCCTGAAAAGGGATCCAAGTGTGTTTGACAGGTGGTGCGGAGGCTATATGTTGCCTCTTCACTGCCTTATTTTAACCCATTATTGCAGTGCAATGCACGCAATTGTGACACGGTAGTTTGGCAATTAGAGGTTTAAATCAGGTGTGAGGAGGCGACACTGTGCCCGGTGATCTTTGACTTCTCCCATGTTGTTCAGGTAGATCTCCACCTCTCTAACCTTCCTGACCAGGCCATTTTTTGCGATTCAGCACTGCGTCGCTTTAACTGACAATTGCTCGGTCGTGCGACGTTGCACCCAAAAAAAAAAAAAAAAAATCGACGTCCTTTTTTTCCCCACAAATAGAGCTTTCTTTTGGTGGTAAAGCAATATTTCTTACTTTTTGCTATAATAAATATCCCCAAACAATATATAAAAAAACAAAATTTCTTCCTCAGTTTAGGTCGATATGTATTCTTCTACATATTTTTGGTAAAAAAAAAAAAAAAAAAAAAAAATCGCAATAAGCGTATATTGATTGGTTTGCCCAAATGTTATAGCGTCCACAAAATAGGGGATAGATTTATGGCATTTTTCTAATTAGTAATGGCGGTGATCTGCGATTTTTATCGTGACTGCGACATTGTGGCGGACACATCGAACACTTTTGACACTATTTTGGGACCGTTCACATTTATACAGCGATCAGTGCTATAAAAATGCACTGATTACTGTGTAAATGTCACTGGCAGGGAAGGGGTTAACACTAGGGGGCGATCAAGGGGTTAAGTGTGTTCCCTCAGCGTGTTCTAACTGTAGGGGGGATGGGCTCACTAGAACATGACAGAGATCACTAGGAGCAGTAAGATCCCTGTCATGTTGCTAGGCAGAACAGGGAAATGCCTTGTTTACATAGGCATCTCCCCGTTCTGCCTCTCCGTGCCATGATTGCGGGCCACCGACGGACATCGAGTCCATGGGACTCATGGGCACACTAGCCCTCGATTTAAAGGGTACGCCCATTTGCGCAGCGTGACATTCTGCCGACGTATATCATTGTGCGCTGAACGGCAAGCGGTTAAGGCTGCCTACCCCTGGAGTAGCGTTTTGCTAAAAAAAAAAAAATGCTACAACAAAAATGCTGCAAAACTCTGTGCCTATCAGTGCCGCCTTATCTGTGCCTATCAGTGCCCATCAGTGCCACCTCATCAGCGCATATCAATGAAGGAGGAAAATTGCCTGTTTGCAAAATTTTATAACAAACTATAAAACATGATTTTTTTTTTTTTTTCAAAATTTTCTGTCTTTTTTTGTTTAGGAAAAAATTAAAACCAAGAGGTGATTAAACACCACCAAAAGAAAGCTCTATTTGTGTGAAAAAAATGATAAAAATGTCATATGAGTAAAGTGTAGCATGACCGCGCAATTGTCATTCAAAGCGTGAGAGCGCCGAAAGCTGAAAATTGGCCTGGGCATGAAGGGGGGGTTTAGGTGCCCGGTAAGCAAGTGGTTAAGCAACATCCAAGCAAATCCAATTCTTGGCTTTGTAGATAAAAAGTAACCTTTAAACAGCGCTTGTCAGGATGTAATTACGCTCACACAACATTTGTCTCGGCGGCGTGGCTTGCATGAATAAGCTAATTATTGGTTGCAGGTTTGTGTATTTTTTTTTTTTTCGGTTGTCCAATCTCCCACATCAAACGGCGGCAGACAGGCCGGGGTCATCGGCTGTTGGCGCTGCCACAGTGCATTTTTTTTTTTTTTTTTTTTATTGACTCCCCTCCGCTTTCTGTCGCTCCGGCTTTTCTTTTTCCTGCCACCCGTCCATTATTCCATCACGGCAAAAAATACACAGACACCAAGTAATCAGAGGATTGGTCATCAATGTAAAAAAAAAAAAAAAAAAAAAAAAAACAAACCTGGGCATTTGCGTTACGTTTGGCTGAGATAAACACACGCCAGCTGGGGATTTGTTCGCCGCGGTCTGCTTAATATTCGTTTAGACATTTTCAGATATTTTGCTGTGAGGCGAGCGGCATGTTTGTCTCTGAAAACAACATTCGAAGCCAAATGCGTAAACTGTGGTGTGTGGTGGAAAGCTGGTAATCCTCTGCCGCCGTTGTACGAAAACGGGCGCCGACGTTCCGTGCAGATCGGGGTTTATTTTACGATTGGAACTCATTCATAGGCTGACAACTGCCAGTTAAAGGAATAGGATTCATGACTGTCCTTTTTTTTATTTATTTTTTTTTTCATGGTGCAAGTAAAAGTATTAACTAGAGTTTTATAGCATTGCTATATAGTGCCCCAATCCCTGTGTTGGTAATGGGGTCATCTGGGAACCCCTTTGTTGTACCCGCTTATAAGGCAGAAAGTAAGGCGGGGTTTGGTGATTGCCCGCTTATACATCTAGGACGGAGTCTGGGTAAGAGGGGTTTGAGCTCAGATAGATTTATTTTTTTATTTTTTATTTTTTTGTGGGCACAGAACTGCCTCAATATTTATTATAAATGTGCATGTCTTACACTATATTACCAAAAGTATTGGGACGCCTGCCTTTACACGCACATGAACTTTATTGGCATTGGCCAGATGGCTTAAAGATCATCAAGGCTGTGTGTGAGGTCACAGGCAGCGTTGAATTTTGGGGCTCCCTTGGTGGGGGATGCTGTGTCAGTGTTGGGCAGCAGGACCATCTCGCAGTACCTTGAGGCTCTGGCTGGCAGACTGGCTCCTCGATGATTACCAGGCAGCAGCGCCAGCTCTAGCAGGTCCATCGTGGAGAGTAGATCAGGGAGCTGCTCGGCCAATACAGGCGACGGGCATTTTCCCGGCTCTGCACATGGCAGAGATCCACGGATAGTGGTAGAAGGGGTGGAGCCGTGGGAGGGGAGCCACCCTCAGAGCCACCCACTGACCATGGGACCTCAGGCAGTGTGGAAGTGGTCAGTCCGCCCCTGGACAGGGAAACCTAGTGGCGTGCACTGCAGGCCGCGCGTTGAGGACACTGACTGGGGGGGACATTCCATTCCACTGTAACACACGCATTAGGCCAATTATGCAGCCGCGAGGCCTCTGGGAGTGCGAGGCCTTAGGCGACCGCCTAATTTGCCTAATTAGAGAGACTGATGTTGGACGAGAAGGCCTGGCTCGCAGTCTCCACTCTAATTCATCCTAAAGGTGTTCCATCAGGTTGAGGTGCAGGCCAGTCAAGGCTTCTTAGATATGACCTTTGGATGGTCCTGTCCTGGTGTTTATGATTGTTGGCTGTGATAAACATCTTTGCTTTGTGAACTGGTCCAAATCATTTGGTGGAGGGGGGATTATGGTGTGGGGTTGTTTTTCAGGGGTTGGGCTTGGCCCCTTAATTCCAGTGAAGAGAACTCTTAAGGTGTCAGTATACCAATTTTGGACAATTTCATGCCCCCAACTTTGTGGGAACAGTTTGGGGACGGCCCCTTCCTGTTCCAACATGACTGCGCACCAGGGCACAAAGCAAGGTTTATAAAGACATGGATGAGTGAGTTTGTGGTGGAGGAACTTGACTGGTCCTGACCTCAACCCGATAGAACACCTTTGGAATGAATTAGAGTGGAGACTGCGAGCCAGGCCTTCTCGTCCAACATCAGTGCCTGACCTCACAAATGCTCTTCTGGAAGAATGGTCAAACATTCCCATAGACACACTCCTAAACCTTGTGGACGGCCCTCCCAGAAGAGCTGAAGCTGTTATAGGGCGGGCCAACTCAATATTGAACCCTACGGACTAAGACTGGGATGTCATTAAAGTTCATGTGTGTGTAAAGGCAGGCGTCCCAATACTTTTGGCAACATAGTGTATCATATTTGTTTTGCTATTCATATTTGTTTGTTGTTTACAGCCTTACATACATCATTGCAACAAAAAATGGGAGAAATTCATTTTGAGATTTTTGAAGGTCCTGATGAAACGCGTAGACCACAATAGCAACTTTATAGACTTTTCAGTTGAGCTCCTTAATTATGTATTGTTTTAATGTTTCTGTATATGTGCAATGAGCGCGTTTTGCTGAAACTTTGTAATAAAATATGATACGAATTTTAATACTCTGGTGTTGTGTCTGTCAGATTCATAATTAAAGTGATACTAAAGGTCTCTCCTGGCCGCTCCCTACTGTCGAGTGCCCCCACAGCCAGCAGCTTGCTATGGGGGCACCCGAGCCGAGCCGCAGCTTTGTGTGTCCATTCAGACACGGAGCCGTGGTTCAGCCCGGCCCCTCCTCTCTCTCTCCTCATTGGCTAACTGGCTTTAATTGAAAGCAGTGGGAGCCAATGGCGCAGCTGCTGTGTCTCAGCCAATCATGAGGGAGAGTCATGGACGGCCGAGGCACTCGTGCACATTGCTGAAATGAGAGGGACCTCAGGCAAGTGTTAGGGGGACTAAGGGGGCGGGGGTTTGCTGCACACTGAAGGTTTTTATCGCAATGCAATAAAGATAAAAAAACCTTCTGCCTTTACAACCACTGTAAAGTCCCATTCACTCTTTTTTTTTTTTTTTAATACTTTTCCCAAACACACCATCTGCAGGCTCCAATGCTCTCCTATGACTTCTGATATTGAAATTGTCAAGCGTTCCTTGCTGCGGCCCAACACAGTCCAGCAAGACTATGACCTAGTCCGGGTATACACAATTAATGTGTGACACCACGCTTCTCTTTTACATAAATAGTGAAAATCATGTAGTGTGGCAGGAAAGTCTCAGCCCAGTTCCAGAACCTGCCAATAAACTCCCTTTCCTGGTTTGGTTTAAAACACTCCATGTAGTTGCTCCCAGTGTCAGGCTGGGAGGCAGACCAGGAAGGGAAAGAGATATCCAACTACACTAGAGAAGGCGACGTCTATAGGTGAACACAGAAGCCAGCAGCACATGTGAGTAGAACCACCAGGGGCGGGCTGTCCATTAAGGACGCACGGGGGCAGCTCCCTCTATCCACGCCACCCCTATATGAATAAGGGATAGTATCACGCTGCCCATCCCACAGCTTGCCGCAGCCTGACCCGCTGCCCATCCCACAGTTTGCTGCCGTCATCCACTGCTTGACCCCCCCCCAACAAGATGGGGTAAATGACAGTGGCAGACAACGAGCGAGCGGGTGGGTGGTGGGGTCTGGTTGCTGGTAAATGCCGCCAGGGGGGTTTAGGGTTGTGCTGGTTAAGTGCCGTGAGGGGGGGTTGTGTTGGTTAGGTGCCGGTTAGCTATCACAGTGGCTGCAATTGATGGACACAATGAGGTTGTAATTGATGTGCACAGTGACTGCAATTAATGGGCACAGTGGCTGAAATTGATGAGCACAGTGAGGTTGCAATTGATGGGCACAGTGGCTGCATATGATGGGCACAGTGAGGCTACATACGATGGCCACAGTGGCTGCATATGATCGGCACAGTGAGGCTGCAACTGATGGGCACAGTGAGGCTGCAATTGATGGGCACAGTGAGGCTGCATATAATGGGCATAGTGGCTGCAATTGATGGGCACAGTGAGGCTGCATATGATGGTCAGTGGCTACAATTAATGGGCACAGTGAGGTTGCAATTGAAAGGCAAAGTGGCTGAAATTAATGGGCACAGTGGTTGCAATTGATGGACACAGTGGTTGCAATTGAGGGACACAGTGGTTGCAATTGATGGGCACAGTGGCTGCAATTGATGGGCACAGTGAGGTTGCAACTGATGGGCAAAGTAGCAGCAATTGATGGGCACAGTGGCTGCAATTGATGTTTTTTTCAGTATTTTTCAGACTGTTTCAGTTTGTTTGCGCCCCTCCACCCCAAAAAAATTTTGAGCACCAGCCGCCACTGAGAACCACAGGTCCAGCAGAACCACTGCAGCAAATAGGTAAGAATTTCACAAGCAGGAAACTTCAGGCTAAACCAGGACAACCAGGACAACAGAACAATGTAATGCTCGGTGAATGTCCAACGGTTCATGTGCTTTAGCAACAAGGCTGGATGTGGGGATTGCTAGCTGGAAACTTTTCAGCAAGGCTTCGAAGGGGGGCCCTAATTGCCTACGATTGCGAGGATAAAATAAACAAACATTTCACAAGCCTGCACAGTTTTTACAATATCTGCTATTTTCTGCAAAAAGATGAACTTGGTTTTTAAGGACAGAGATGATAGTACTTTATTTTACAGCAAGCAGGCACTGTGCTTTGTAACAACATTGCTACCCTTTAGGTCCACACTTAAAGGATTTTCAGTCCAGTGGGGGTTGACAGACAAGGCCCCAGGCACAAATCCTTCTGCTAGCCATTCAAACACAGATGACTCTATTCAGCCCTGGGGGCTGAATGAGAGAAATTAAATAGATCCCTTCAAGCCATGCTAAACAGCCTGCTATGAAGGAATCTCCTCTGCCGTGGGCACAGTGTGTCTGAATACCGGAAAAGTGAAGGCATCTAAAAGGATGCAGTTCCCGTTAACTCAACAGTTTTCCATCCAGCTCTTTAAAGCGGAGTTCCACCCATTTAAAAGTCAGCAGCTACAAAAAGTGTAGCTGCTGATTTTTAATAATCGGACACTCACCTGACCCACGGTCCAGCGATGGGGGCGCACAAAGCCCCGCTCCTCTCCCCCTCCTCTTTGCGGCGCCGGCATTCTAACTATGGATGCCCGGCTGTGCACTGCGAATGGCCAGGCAATCTTCTGGGACCTGTGACGTGTATGCACTGCATTAATGCACTGCATTAAAGAAAAAAAAAAAAAAAAAACAGCAAAATTAGCCCAATTTTTTTGCATCATGTGAAAGATGATGTTATGCCGAGTAAATAGATACCTAACATGTCACGCTTTGAAATTGTGAATTGAACATGTGGAATGGCGACAACCTTCGGTACTTAAAAATCCCCATAGGCGACACTTTAAAATTTTTTACAGGTTACCTGTTTAGAGTTAGAGGAGGTCTAGTGCTAGAATTATTGCTCCTCGCTCTAACGTTCGTGGCAATACCTCACATGTGTGGTTTGAATGTCATTTACATATGTGGGTGCGACCTACGTATGCATTCGCTTCTGCGCGCAAGCATGCGGAGATGGGGGCACAATTTCTTTTTATATTGTTTATTTTACTTTTATTTTTCTTTCATAGTTACATAGTTACATTGTAGGTGAGGTTGAAAAAAGACACAAGTCCATCAAGTCCAACCTATGTGTGTGATTATGTGTCAGTATTGCATTGTATATCCCTGTATGTTGTGGTCATTCAGGTGCTTATCTAATAGTTTCTTGAAGCTATCAATGCTCCCCGCTGAGACCACCGCCTGTGGAAGGGAATTCCACATCCTTGCCGCTCTTACAGTAAAGAACCCTCTACGTAGTTTAAGGTTAAACCTCTTTTCTTCTAATTTTAATGAGTGGCCACGAGTCTTGTTAAACTCTCTTCTGTGAAAAAGTTTTATCCCTATTGTGGGGTCACCAGTCCGGTATTTGTAAATTTAAATCATATCCCCTCTCAAGCGTCTCTTCTCCAGAGAGAATAAGTTCAGTGCTCGCAACCTTTCCTCATAACTAAGATCCTCCAGACCCTTTATTAGCTTTGTTGCCCTTCTTTGTACTCGCTCCATTTCCAGTACATCCTTCCTGAGGACTGGTGCCCAGAACTGGACCGCATACTCTAGGTGCGGGCGGACCAGAGTCTTGTAGAGCGGGAGAATTATCGTTTTATCTCTGGAGTTGATCCCCTTTTAATGCATGCCAATATTCTGTTTGCTTTGTTAGCAGCAGCTTGGCATTGCCTGCCATTGCTGAGCCTATCATCTACTAGGACCCCCAGGTCCTTTTCCATCCTAGATTCCCCCAGAGGTTCTCCCCCCCGTGTATAGATTGCATTCATATTTTTGCCACCCAAATGCATTATTTTACATTTTTCTACATTGAACCTCATTTGCCATGTAGTCGCCCACCCCATTAATTTGTTCAGGTCTTTTTGCAAGGTTTCCACGTCCTGCGGAGAAGTTATTGCCCTGCTTAGCTTAGTATCGTCCTCAAATACAGAGATTGAACTGTTTATCCCATCCCCCAGATCGTTTATGAACAAATTAAATAGGATTGGTCCCAGCACAGAACCCTGGGGAACCCCACTACCCACCCCTGACCATTCCGAGTACTCCCCATTTATTACCACCCTCTGAACTCGCCCTTGTAGCCAGTTTTCAATCCATGTACTCACCCTATGGTCCATGCCAACGCACCTTATTTTGTACAGTAAACGTTTATGGGGAACTGTGTCAAATGCTTTTGCAAAATCCAGATACACCACGTCTACGGGCCTTCCTTTATCTAGATGGCAACTCACCTCCTCATAGAAGGTTAATAGATTGGTTTGGCAAGAACGATTCTTCATGAATACATGCTGATTACTGCTAACGATACCGTTCGTATTACTAAAATCCTGTATATAGTCCCTTATCATCCCCTCCAAGAGTTTACATACTATTGATGTTAGGCTAACTGGTCTGTAATTCACAGGGATGTATTTTGGGCCCTTTTTAAATATTGGTGCTACATTGGCTTTTCTCCAATCAGCTGGTACCATTCCAGTCAGTAGACTATCTGTAAAAATTAGGAACAACGGTCTGGCAATCACTTAAATGAGTTCCCTAAGTACCCTCGGATGCAAGCCATCTGGTCCCGGTGATTTATTAATGTTAAGTTTCTCAAGTCTAATTTTAATTCCGTCCTCTGTTAACCATGGAGGTGCTTCCTGTGTTGTGTCATGAGGATAAACACTGCAGTTATGGTTACTGAAGCCCCCCGATTCACACGTGAAGACTGAGGAGAAGAATAAATTCAATACCTTCGCCATCTCCCCATCCTTTGTAACCAGATGTCCTTCCTCATTCTTTATGGGGCCAATATGGTCTGTCCTCCCTTTTTTACGGTTTACATACTTAAAGAATTTCTTGGGATTTTTTTTGCTCTCCTCCGCTATGTGTCTTTCATGTTCTGTCTTAGCTGTCCTAATTGCACCCTTACATTTCCTGTTGCATTCTTTATAAAGTCTGAATGCTGAGGATGATCCCTCAACCTTGTATTTTTTGAAGGCCTTCTCCTTTGCTTTTATATGCATTTTTACTTTCTTTTTACTTTTTTTTTTTATCACTTTTATTCCTATTATTCCTATTTTATTCCTATTACAAGGAATGTAAACATCCCTTGTAATAGGAATAGTGGGTGACAGGTCCACTTTACAGTGAGATCTGGTGTCTATAAGTCCTCACATCTCGCCTCTAGGCTGGGAAGCCTGAAAAAACAAACAAAAAAATAAAACGATCCTGGCTTCCCAGCCGAGGCAGCGGCATTTTTTCAAGTGACGTCATAACATCGCGCCCGGCCTCCGAAAGATCATAAAGACGTCTGGGGGCCCATCTGGCCTGCTGGATTCTCTATGGTCAACTTCCAGAATGAACTTATTCCTTCTCCTTCCCACCGTTCATACGGGCAAGCCAGGAGAAGCACAGGAGGGCGGTGGGGATGTCTCCTCCTGCTGCATGTAAGAACGATCAAGCGGCTGAACAGCCACTATGATTGTTTTTACCATGCAGGGAATCGCCGCCTGTAAAAGGAGATATCTGAATAATGACTGTAGCTGCACCCATCATTCAGTTATCACCACTCAAAGTCGAGGACGTCTTTGGGCGGGAAGTGGTTAAGGCTGGGTTCACACTGAGGAACCGAGTGGCTCACAGGAGGGCTCCGGTTGTGTCTCTATTCACCGTTTCAGGTCCCATTTCAGCCCAAATTTTTTGCTGAATTCGGACCTGAAACAGACCAGAAAACGCACAGGACTCCTGTGCAAATTCACACTGGGGCCGCTCCGGAGATGTGTGAACCGGCTCCATAGAGAGCCGGTCACAATCTCCTGACATGCGAATTGGGTGCGGGGAAAACCCACATCCAATTCGCACTGGTGTGAACTCAGCCTAGATGTTTCAGTAGAAGTACGTTGAACCAGGTAGTGCCAACAGGGCCAACTACAGCTCAAATTTTATCTGATTCGGCAGAAACTGGCCAAAACTCTAGTTGTGTATGGCCATCAGTGGCGGCCGGTGTTTCTTTTGGAGGGGGGGGACAAACAACCACCAATCCTCCCCAAGCGGCACCCCCCCCATTGTTTGCCGGTCGGTCCGGCACTTACCCCATCGTGGCGGGTGGCAGGCAGTGTGGTGCAGCGGCTCGGGTCCGAGTCCTCTCCTCCATGGTGGCTTCCAGCTCCTCCCCTCCTCCTCCTAGGTGTCCAAAAGGATCGCCTGTCCTTACAGCCAATCAGGTGACCGGTGTCAAAACCCACTTCCTGATTTGCCGGGAAGACGATCAGTGTTACAACAGCGAATTTTGATTCACTGTTGTAACACACCTGGGTGGGCTCGGAGTGCACTCTCTGTGACCCGAGCCCACCCTATATTGAAGCCAATTAGAGCCTCTGGGTTTAATCGGTGCCTCAAAAAAACAGCCTCTTTGCATTGAAATCCATGCATCCATGCGTGTCCTGAAAGGGGCCGGACGCATGGATAGGGACAGCGGCGATGGAAAGGGGGGGGGGGCGGTGCCCATGCACCCTTAATGGTCGGGCCGCCCCCTAATGGCCAGTTTAACAATAAGGCCCCTTTCACACATTTTTCATCCATCTGTTACAGAGATGAAAAACAGACATCAATGCATCTCTATGGAAAAATGGATGTAAACAGATGATCATCCATTTACATTCGTTTACATCTACATCTGTCAACATCTGTTGTTTTTTTTTGGAACGGATCGAAGCCCTATTTTTGTTCTGCTAAAAAATCTGAACAGACGAAAAACAGATGTAAACAAACGGTCAGTTTTTGCATCCGTTTTTGCATTGTTAGTTAGTGGATGTAAACAACTGATAAGAAACTGATGAGGAACTGATGAGGAACTGATGAGAAACGGATGAGCAGCTGATGAAAAACTGGGAGTCACCAGTGCAGCTGATATCACAAAGTAAGCTGCCTGTCCAGCTTCTCATGTCTAAACTCTAGTTTTAGCTTCTGGCACAGTGTGAATTCAATGACAATATTTTGCTTATGCCCTGAAGAAGGGGGTCCACATCCCTTAAACCATGTTGGCAAGTTCCCTATTTCCCTCACCAAAAAGGATTCTCAAATTATTTTTTGGTTGTATGCCTTTCTGTACCCTTCACCACCATACCATAGATTGATCAGCTGAATATTATTATTATTTAAGGTACTTATATAGTGCCATCAATTTTACGCAGCGCTTTCCATATACATTGTACATTCACATTGGTCCCTACCCTCAAGGAGTTTACAATCTAAGGTCCCTAACTCACATTCATATACTAGGGCCAATTTAGACAGAAGCCAATTAACCTACCAGCATGGTTTTGGAGTGTGGGAGGAAACCGGAGTACTTGGAGGAAACCCACACAGGCACAGGGAGAACATGCAAACTCCAGGCAGGTAGTGTCATGGTTGGGATTCGAACCAGCAACCCTTTTTACTGCTAGGCAAAAGTGCTACCCACTACACCATTGTGCCGCCCATAATATGGAATATATTAGGCACCAAGTGAACATGTTGTCTCTGAAGTTGATGTGTTGAAAGCAGAAAAAAGACAAGGATAAGGATTTTTAGTGACTCTGACAAGGGCTAAATCGTAATGGCTAGAGGACTGGGTCAGAGCAACTCCAAAACTGCAAGTCTTGTGGGATGTTCCAGGTCTACAGTGGTCAGGACCAACCAAAACTGGTCCAATGAAGGAGAACTGGCGAAAGGGTCATGGGCAGCCAAGTCACATTGATGCTTGTGGGTTATGAAGGCTGGCCCATGAAGTCCAATCCAGTAGGAGAGCTACTGTAGCTGAATAAATGAATACTGGTTCTGATAGAAAGGTGTCAGAACACACAGAGCATCGCAATTTGTTGTGTATGGGGCTGGGTAGCAGCAGACCAGTCAAGGTGCCCATGCTGACCCCGTATCCACAGCCAAAGTTGCTTACAATAGGCAATGTTTGGCTGATCAGTGTATAGCAATAGGGAGGAAAATATGTTTTCCTCAAAAAACTGAGTTTTGACTTTAGAGCTAAACAAGAGCCAATGTGTCATGACTAACTAATTCACACCCCCCCCCCCCTTTTTTTATAAATGGCTTTGGGAGTAAAAACTGCAAATGTCTAAATCAATAAAAGGCAAGACTCATAGTAAAGATTGACTATTGCGGATTCTGCCACCACATCAAATCTCTTATCTGGTTATTGGTCACGTACTTCCAAGATGTTATCTCCGATATGAAAACACAATTTTCAAAGTGCAATAAAACGCGAACACAAATGGATTAACATAAATCATATTTTCTGACAACAAAACTGTTTTCGTTTTCTCTTTTATCTTTCCGGATATGCGGCAGTCTTCCCCTAAACATTTTCAACCATAACTTCCTTCATATGCAGCCGGAAAAAAAGCTTCATCAATAATATTTTTGTGGATTTGGTAATTTATCATAGGGGGGGAGTGATATATTAAGAAGACGCATAGTGCTCTTGATGATATCTGTAAAAATGAATCATAGCAATCATTAAGCTATAATTTTAATAAAAGATTCAACTCGGAGAAAAACATTCATCATAGGAGACAAAGCTTCGATGGGTCAAAAAAATGTAATTTATTTTTGAAACCTCTATAATGCAATTTATATCTGAAATCTCTGTGTACTGTATATGTCCGATTTCAAAATTTTCCTTATACTTCTTGGTAGTAAAGAGGTGTTTATAGGAAAGTTATTGAATGTTCTAGAAAGTGAAGTTCTCTAATGACCACTACCACCAACTCCTGCCGTAGAAGTTTGCAATCTTACATTAATTATCATACCAGCACCCACACAGTCTCTAGGATATGGTTACCAATACCATATGCCCCTGTTTCCTGGGGACAGTCCCCACTTTGAGGTGTCTGTCCCTGGAAAACAGGCATCCACCGGGCACTGTTCCTGGGGGCTTGGTGACTACATTGTACTGTGCAAGTACCAACCCACCAGTTGCACTGTTTAGATGCAACCCAAAATGGGGGGTCTCAAACTGGCGGCCCTCCAGCTTTTGCGAAACTACAAGTGCCATCATGCCTCTGCCTGTGGGAGTCAGGCTTGTAACTGCCAGCCTTGCAATGCCTCATGGGACTTGTAGTTTCGCAACAGCTGGAGGGCCGCCAGTTTCAGACCCCTGCCGTAGAGGCATCTCACCTAACTATGCATGCATATTAGAACTAATTACAAATTCCGATGCTTAGGATGTTAACCAATGTGAATTAACCAAATCACCGGCTGCTGCTCTATTAAGGTACTGTCCCTTTAAATTACATACATAGGCGTTATGAGCACTACCTGGTTACATAAAAACAATTCCCCACTTTTGTACTCATGATAAATACATTTGCAAGAAGCAATTATGTAACCAGGTAGTGCTCATAAAACCTATATATGCATATATTGTCAGAACCCGGGTCTGCACCTGTGACCTCTGCTGTGTCTGATAATGTCTCTTCTTGCTAAGACACCTGAGATGCTGGACAGCTCCCTGTCTGATTCATTTGACAATCCTGCTTTGCGGCTTGCTTCTGCTGAACCTTGAACTCTTTGCTCCTATTTTAGTCATGCATTTGCACTTCCTGTTTGCCAAATTACTGTGCTCTCTCCAGCCAATATCTTGCTCTTGTAATCCTGCTGCCATCTGTATCTCTGCTACCACACATTACAAACCTTTGGCTTGTTTCTCGACTACACTGCTGCTGTCAGGGCTGGGCTCAGCCCTTCCTTCTGAGCTGGCCGCTCAGCTGTCGGATAATTGCCAGCTCCCATCTCTCTCCACAGTTACTCAGCTTTTGATGATATCCTGCTCGTCAGTCCTGCCTACTTAAGCCGTCCAGCCCAGATGATCTCTGCCTTCGCCTTAGTCAACATCACAGAGACGCTCTCCTGCATTCCTGTTAAACTACTTGCTTGGCTAACATCCTTTCTGGCTCCAGATCCTGCTTGCTGTTTTACTACGCTCATCTCCGACTCCCTGACATTTGCCTTGTCTCACTATCCGTTCTGGTTCCTGAACGCTGGCTATGTTTTGACTACGTTTGTTCTATTTACTTTTATTATTAAACAAGTGTGATTAAACTGTACTTCTGTCTCAGTCTGATGTCATGGTTTCTGACAGCTGCTCAATCCCCACCTGAGATCATTTGTTGCTGATCTTTGGCTTGCTTACTGACTACGCTTCTGCATGATCCCTGATATATACTTAACCCGGCTTGCCCACCTCCTGGTGGAGGGATTCACTTTGGGTGAACCCGTGTCATCTGTCAGGGTGCTGCACTTTTCCAGCTGGTTGGTGGGAGCCTATGTTATAGCTACTAGTCTCTGAGCCTGACCCCTGACTATGACACATATCTTGGTGCCTCTTATTTGAAATCTGCTAGTATTTACACCATAAATGTCTACCTCTTGTTGCAAACATTTCTGAACAATTGTGAGGTTGTTAAAAAATAGGGGCGTGCTTTTGTTGATGTGGCTACAAATGGGGTGTGATTGGGGGTAAAAGTAGGTGTGGTCAGTAGGGTGCCTATGGCTTTAATTTTAAAAACTGGGAGCCTTAATTTAACATGGACATAGGCCAGTTCTCCACCCAGTATTAATTGGGTTTTGCTCTACGAGAACAAACATGTCCTCCCAGAAACCCCAAAACAAATCAGTTCTTAGAGCACAGCTCAAGATATTGGTTGGATCTGAGCCCAGTACCTCAGTGCAATGACAGTACTGGGTATAGCTGCCCAGGGGACAACATTTGTAAAACTCCTGATAACATTCACTATATGGCATGTAGACATCCCTCAAAATTATTGTGTTTAGTTGTTCCTGGTGAAGGGTATAGTTAATACTACATCATAGAAAGACATTCCCATCAAGTGTGTGCTTCTAATCTTGTGGTAACAGTTTGGGGAAGGCATTATACTGTTCCAGCATGACTGTGCCCTCCTATAAAGACATGGTGTGATGAATTTGGTGTGGGGGAACTCTGGTGGTCTACGCAGAGCCCAGACCTCATAACCCAGTGGGTGGTGCCCAATGGCCAGCTGGAGTCCTTTAATACAGGATCTTTGGGGTTTCATTTATGGGACAGTCCTCCACTGGCTCCTTTCCCCCCCTAGAAAACCCTAAAGATAACCTTGTCTGGCTTGACCAGGCTCCTATGCCTTATGTGCCTGATGACTAGGGACCCTATATCCCAGAAGCGCACAAGAAAGTTCCAAGGGAAGTTCCCGTTAGGAATAATGCAAAGTCCAGTGCGACAGAGCCAACCAGGACAGGGGCTTTTGGAAGGGGCTGCAGGGTGGCCTCTTGCCTACTCACTATGTGCCTTGGCTTTTAAAGGAACACTCCTCTTTGGGAGGTGTGTGCCTGGGGGTCCCTTGGAGTGATCATGTTTCTGATTCAATTCCATGTCTCCCCAAAACACACACAGACTCTGGAAACTGGAGGACCCAGATACATATTTAGGGCCTCTAGGCCCAAAACCAGCAATGACTGCTTTAGATTGTGATACTCAGAGCAGATGTTAATATCATCAGCTCAAAGCAACCTGTCTGGGGTCTCCTAATATAATCTGTTTAAGGTGTTATATGTTAAGTGTCTTTGTCCCATTGTGTGCCTCCTAAGTGTGCATTCTCATTGTTAATTGAGTCACCTATTGTTTCTGTCTGTCTGTCTGATCATTTTGTAGATGGGATTAATATTGTGTCCACATTACCTTGTTATTGAACTATTGTGGGATGTTATGTGTATGGTAATTAGCTTATGGTTTAATTAGATCATTGTTTATGTGCACGTCGGCTGTTCCTTAGCTATGTTAATTATCTTACTGTTTGCATAATATAATCAAATTCTTAACTGATCTGGTGTACTATATATTCTGTGTGAGTTTTCAATAAAGAGAGTTCCAGTTTGCATCTAAGCTCGTGCTGTCTTGGATGCTCAACTATAATACCTGGTTCTTGGGTCCAGAATGGAGGAAGCTTTATCTTGACGGAAGCACCTAAGCTGGGTGCTGGACGGTTCCGTCACATCAAGGCTGGTATTTTCTATTGCTGTTCAAATAAACATGGTTCGGAGAGTTCAGCTACTCTATCTTGGTATCAAAACGTAAAGCGTTACAACAAAGGCTTTAGAGAGAGTATCCAAGCCACAGCACTACGTTTGCAGAACCAAACCTAGGAGCAGCGTTGGCCGGTCCATAAGAGGCGCAGGGGCAGGCTGGATGGCTGGCGGGGGGGGGTGTTAGTTTGCCACCCCCCCAAAAGTGAGAGGAATGGTGCCCCATCATTGGTGTCAAGTGGAAACGTGTCCCAAGGGCCAGATAAAGGCAAGCAAAGGGCCGCATCTGGCCCCCGGGCTCTGCGTCCTGAGCCCATCCACTCGTGACATTAGAGAATCAACATTCGCTATTGTCTTCCTGCTTCTCCTCCTGGCCAATTAGGGCAAGAATTGGGTCTTAAGACTGGATTGGCCGGGAGGAAAAGTGTCCAAATTGGTTGGGAGGGGAAGCCGCCAAAGCTGCCTGCGACCTGGATGAACAAAGTGCGGACCTGGCGGACTGGCTGGTGGGGGAGGGGGGGTTTGCCACCCCCCCAAAAGTGGGAGGAATGGTGCCCCATCATTGGTGTCACGTGGAAAAGTGTCCCAACGGCCAGATAAAGGCAAGCAAAGGGCCACATCTGGCCCCCGGCCTCTGCTCCCTCAGTCCACCCACTTGTGACATTAGAGAATCAACATTCGCTATTGTCTTCCTGCTTCTCCTCCCAGCCAATCAGGGCAGGAAGCGGGTCTTAAGACCGTATTGGCCGGGAGAAGTGGCGACTGGATTAGTTGGGAGGGGAAGCTGCCCGCGACCTGGATGGGGTAAGTGCGGGCCTGGCAGGGGGGGGGTGGTAGGGAGTTTGTTGCCTCCCCGCCCCGAAAAAATAATGAATCACCAGCCGCCACTGCTTAGGAGGGTTCTACAGAAGAAAAAAGAACAAAGGAGGACAGCTTAGGTTTGAAGGTGAATATTGCAGCAAAATCTGACTTTTGATTTTGTCTTTATATGGGCTAGTAGATTTTTTTTCGGGTTGGAGTTTTGCAATAACTAACAGAGAAATTGGCATCAACTTACCTGCTGCAGCGTAGGAACCAAAAAAAAAAAAAAGAAGCCAGACAGATTTACAATTCCTATGACAGATAGCCACATGGGTATTGCATTTCCAACTGTGTATTCCGCTGTTTGCCTGGAAGTTCAGGTTCTAGAACAAAACATCTTTGTTCTCTATTAGGAAGCAGAACGGCTTCAATCTGCTCTTAGATTCTAAGCTTACGCTGCCTTGCCATATGCAGAGCAGAGGCTCAGACAGAGTCCTCCCTTGCGCCTTATTAGACAAGATCACGTTTTTCTAAAGAGTTCTTGCGTTGTGCAGAAGCGCGGCTTGTTACTGACGGGCTCGGAATGGGTTTCAGTATAATTGGGTACACATCAGGCCGCGATAGCAATTTAAAACAGCACTCATGCTGCAATGTAATGGGCAAGGAGCGCTAAAACCCATTACAAGGTTCTCTACGAGCAAAAAAAAAGAGAAAGAATATTAAAATTAAACAATGAGGTATTTATACAGCTAACGGGTGTCACGTCTGTTCTGGATAAATTCCATATTAAAAAGACACTGAAGTCAGGACAGAGATAAAAGGACTCTGCATTGCAATTACAGCATGCGGTATTTGCAGATAAAAAAAAAAAAAAGGTGGAATTTATTTGCTGAAATTCCCAAGTCATGACACGGTGCGCAGTGTTGTTATTTTTTTTATCAAAAGAGAAATTTGTACGTTTTCAAAAAAGACAAAAATATGTTCCTGTTCGGAAAACTTGCAAAGACATTTCAATTCTGACCAAAGCATTCTTAGCGTTTTCTTACAATAAATTCTGTTTTATGTATTGAATGGGGTAAAATGTTCTTCCAAATGTAATCTTATAGTGCTTGTAAACCTCTGAAATTAAGAATGAACGACGCGTTTCCTTCTATAGTGTGTACTTGCCTCAATCCAAAGCACCCATTGTGATTCCTGCCTGCTTTCTCTTCCCTCCGCAATCTGCATGGGTCACGTGTGACAGTCTATGCCAGTGGTCTCCAAACTGTGGCCCGGGGTCAGATGCGGCCCTTTGCTTGCCTTAATCTGGCCCTTGGGACACTTTTCCACGTGACACCAATGATGGAGCACAATTCCTCCCACTGACACCAATGATGGGGCACTATTCCTCCCACTGACACCAATGATGGGGCACTATTCCTCCCACTGACACCAATGATGGGGCACTATTCCTTCCACTGAGACCAATGATGGGGCACTATTCCTTCCACTGACACCAATGATGGGGCACTATTCCTTCCACTGACACCAATGATGGGGCACTATTCCTTCCACTGACACCAATGGTGGGGCACTATTCCTTCCACTGACACCAATGGTGGGGCACTATTCCTCGCACTGACACCGATGATGGAGCACTATTCCTTCCACTGACACCAATGATGGGGCACTGTTCCTCCCACTGATACCAATGATGGGGCACTATTCCTCCCACTGATACCAATGATGGGGCACTATTCCTCCCACTGACACCAATGATGGGGCACTATTCCTCCCACTAATACCGATGATGGGGCACTATTCCTCCTACTGATACCAATGATGGGGCACTATTCCTTCCACTGATACCAATGATGGGACATTATTAATTCCACTGACAGCAATAATGGGACACTATTCCTTCCGCTAACACCAATGATGGGGCACTATTCCTCCCACTGACACCAGTGATGGGACACTACGCCTCCCACTGATACCAATGATGGGGTACTATTCCTCCCACCGACACCAATGATGGGGTACTATTCCTCCCACCGACACCAATGATGGGGCACTATTCCTCCCACTGATACCAATGATGGGGCACTATGCCTCCCACTGACACCAATGATGGGACATGTTCTCACAGTCAGGCCCCCCTAAAGCCTAAAGGAGAGTAAACTGGTCCTCCCACTGATACCAACAATGGGGCACTATTCCCCCCACTGACACCAATGATGGGGTACTATGCCTCCCACTGACACCAATGATGGGACATGTTTACTCCCACTGACACCAGGGAATTTTCTACTCTCACAGTCAGGCCCCCCTAAAGCCTAACGGACAGTAAACTGGCCCTTTGTTTACAAAGTTTGGAGCCCCCTGGTCTGTGCCGACATAACAAAATCCCAGGGCATGGCCCTGACACCCCCCCCCCCCCCCCCAGCACACAGAAGGTGATTAACAGCCTCAACTGTGCATGTTTCCCTATGAGACTCTGTAGAAGGCGGTGTGTCTTTTCCTTCCACTCAGGTCTCAGAATACACTCCGCTCTGTGCTTTGCAGTGTGTGACATCAGATCTCTGCCCCCTGCCTGCTAGAGTTCAGAAATGCTGTGTTAAATGTGTGCTTAAGGAGGCTGTAGAGAAGAGAAGGCTGCAGATAAACGACTTATGTAGGAGGATTTGTTTCATCACTGTGTATCACCTGAGGCAGGTCACTTCACTGGGTATATCTAAGGGTTTACAATCACTTTAAAAGGACACCTGATCAGAGGGACCACTGCTGTTGTGTGACTGGGTCTAGTGAGAGGGCCTTGTGGCTATTATCTGTTGCCACCACTAGAGACTGAGCCATTAGGAACTATATAGACAGGTACCTTATATCGCTATTACTGCCTGCAGGTCTTGCTGACTCCACGTGTGCCAACTGTTATTAGGCCCCAACGTTAGCCGGTTGAAGAGTCAGGACAGAAAAATGCCCCTTAACAGTTGCTATCCAGGGACCCTGCCCTTTTGCTTAGTTAAAGAGGTACCTCTTAGAAGATGCTACATTGTACCCTAGCCAATCCTGTAGAGTGCACTCTAACCCAGTGCAGTATTATTATTTATAATGAAGTTAATGTTGATTCTGGGTTGATAACCGTTTAAGCGGATTGAACCTGATTCTTAAATCACTTTGGTGTAGTTATTACGCCATCTAGCAGACATGGCATGCTCATTTACAGTATCTCACAAAAGTGAGTACACCCTCACGTTTTTGTAAATATTTTCTTCTATCTTTTCATGTGACAACATTGAAGAAATTACACTTTGCTACAATGTAAAGTAGTGAGTGTACAGCTTGTATAACAGTGTAAATTTGCTGTCCCCTCAAAATAACTCAACACACAGCCATTAATGTCTAAACCGCTGGCAACAAAAGTGAATACACCCCTAAGTGAAAATGTCCAAATTGGGCCCAGTTAGCCATTTTCCTCCCCGGTGTCATGTGACTCATTTGTGTTACATAGTCTCAGGTGTGAATGGGGAGCAGGTGTGGTAAATTTGGTGTTATCGCTCTCACTCTCTCATACTGGTCACTGGAAGTTCAACATGACACCTCATGGCAAAGAACTCTCTGAGGATCTGAAATAAAGAATTGTTGCTCTACATGAAGATGGCCTAAGCTATAAGAAGATTGCCAAGACCCTGAAACTGAGCTGCAGCACGGTGGCCAAGACCAACAGCGGTTTAACAGGACAGGTTCCACTCAGAACAGGCCTCGCCATGGTCGACCAAAGAAGTGGAGTGCACGTGCTCAGCGTCATATCCAGAGGTTGTCTTTGGGAAATAGACTTATGAGTGCTGCCAGCATTGCTGCAGAGGTTGAAGGGGTGGGGGGTCAGCCTGTCAGTGCTCAGACCATACGCCGCACACTGCATCAAATTGGTCTGCATGGCTGTCGTCCCAGAAGGAAGCTACTTCTAAAGATGATGCACAAGAAAGCCCACAGTTTGCTGAAGACAAGCAAACTAAGGACATGGATTACTGGAACCATGTCCTGTGGTCTGATGAGACCAAGATAAACTTATTTGGTTCAGATGGTGTCAAGCGTGTGTGGTGGCAACCAGGTGAGGAGTACAAAGACAAGTGTGTCTTGCCTACAGTCAAACATGGTGGTGGGAGTGTCATGGTCTGGGGCTGCATGAGTGCTGCCGGCACTGGGGAGCTACAGTTCATAGAGGAAGCCAACATGTACTGTGAAATACTGAAGCAGAGCATGGTCCCCTCCCTTTGGAGATTGGGGCGTAGGGTAGTATTCCAACATGATATCAACCCCAAACACACCTCCAAGATGACCACTGCCTTGCTAAAGAAGCTGAGGGTAAAGGTGATGGACTGGCCAAGCATGTCTATAGACCTAAACCCTATTGATCATCTGTGGGGCATCCTCAAACAGACGGGGGAGGAGCGCAAGGTCTCTAACATCCACCAGCCATGTGATATCGTCATGGAGGAGACTTTACAATCAATTTAAGCGGGCGTGTTTCTATTTCTGGTAGTAACCCACGGCCTGGTTAGAGGTAGTTACACTTGTGGATTTATATGTGTTTACAGTGACTTTTATTCATCTAGGTGTGTCAGAAGGGCTGAAGTTGCTGTTGGAGTTAAGGCGCAGAGCAGGGAGCCCAAAATGACCAAACGGCTTCTTCGGGGATAGTGCTACAACAGGAAAAATTAGGAGTTATCAAAAAAGAATGGTCCCTGATCTATCTCTAGATGTAATTTAGCTAGGTATGTAGTAGGACAGTCCACTCTCCTCATACAGGTGCTTACAGAGAGAGGTAAACTGCTTCCTATAGTCTTGGAAGAACGGTAATCTTGCACCCTCAAAAACAGCTGTAGGGACTCTCCTGTAAGCAGCAAGAATCTCCATTGTTTCTTCAAAGCAATTAACCTTAAAGCTAAGCACTTAACCTTTCTAGGTTTTATCAAATGGGTACCTATCCCTAGGAACTCTTTGCCCTGAGCCCACCTAGTTGTGTGACATTAGTGTATTAATATTCACTAATGTCTTCCTGTTTCTCCTCCTGGCCAATCAGGAAGCGGGTCTTGAGACCCAGTTGGCTGGGAGGAGAAGAACGGCAACTGCCGGGACACGGAGGAGATGGAGGGGGGAGGCCGCAGACACGAGCCGGTGACCGGGGGGGGGTGTAGGGCTGGAGCGACCAGGGGGGTAGATGTGTGCTGGAGCACCAGCCGCCACTGAATCTAAATGCAGCCAGTCCACCTTCATCAACACGAACCAGGTGGATGGAGAAATCCACCTTGCCAGGACATTGTATTCTGATGGAGGAATTGGAATACATTGATCAACTGCAGACTGCAGCTGCAGACATCTCACACTTGGTTTCTCGAACAAAAAAAATTTCCAACAGAGACCAAATGATTGACTTCTGTTGAGCAGGGGCGGCCACCATCTGATAAAAAGTTGGTTGGTTCAGCAGGGACTGGTCGAACTTCATTAAATGTCTGGCCAGCTCAAACTCCTCTAGGTTCTTTCCTGCCACAAATTCTGGTAGTTGCACTATTCCAATGTTTCTCAACTTTTTTTCAGTCAAGGAACACTTTAAAATTATGCACAATCTCAGGGCATCCCAGTCTAAAATGTAAGAAACAAATGTAGCACTACCCCAGCAAGGGCTGCTGGTAACTGGTTCTCCTACTCCTGCACAGCCAGACAACATGCAATCAATATTTGCAGTGTTGACCCTTCTTTTTCAAGACCTCTGCAGTTTGCCCTGACATGCTGTCAATCAACGTCTGGGCCACATCCTGACTGATGGCCGCCCCCCATTCTTGCATAATCAATGCTTGCCGTTTGTCAGAATTTGTGAGGTTTTTTTGTTCACAAGCCTCTTGAGGATTGACCACAAGTTCTCAATGGGTTTAGGGTCTGAGGAGTTTCCTGGCCATGGACCCAAAATTTCGATGTTTTGTTCCGCAAGCCACCTAGTTATGACTTTTGCCTTGTGGCAAGGTGCTCTATCATTCCGGAAAAGGCTTTGTTCCTCACCAAACTGTTCTTGGATGGTAGGGAGAAATTGCTCTCATGGATGTTTTTGTACCATTTTTTATTCATGGCTGTGTTCTTAGGCAAAATTGTGAGTGAGCCCACTCCCTTGGCTGAGAAGCAACCCCACACATGAATGGGCTCAGGATGCTTTACTGTTGGCATGACACAGGACTGATGGTATTGCTCACCTTTTCTTCTCCGGAAAAGGTTTTTTCCAGATGCCCCAAACAATTGTAAAGGGGATTCATCAGAGAAAATGACTTTTCCCCAGTCCTCCGCAGTCCAATCCATGTACCTTTTGCAGAATATCAGTCTGTCCCTGATGTTTTTCCTGGAGAGAAGTGGCTTCTTTGCTGCTCTTCTTGACACCAGGCCATCCTCCAAAAGTCTTCTCCTCACTGCGTGTGCCGATGCACTCACACGTGCCTTCTGCCATTCCTGTGCAAGCTCTGCACTGGTGGTGCCACTAATCCCTCAGCCGAATCAACTGTAGGAGACGGTCCTGGCACTTGCTGGACTTTCTTGGGCGCCCTGAAGCCTTCTTCACAAATGCAGTAAAATGTTTTTTTTTTTTTTATGGGATGAAGTTAATTTTCATGGCAAAGAGGGACTTTGCAATTAATTGCAATTCATCTGACCACTCTTCATAACATTCTGGAGTATATGCAAATTGCCATCATACAAAGACAGTAGACTTTGTGAAAATTAATATTTGTGTCATTCTGAAAACTTTTGGCCACGGCTGTATGTACACAGAGTTCTTAGTGAATTTAGTAGCAAAAGTCCATTACAGACTAGGAGCGCTCAGCCCCTCTTGGAAATGGCACGAAACCTGAGGCAAACTGCATGCAGGTGTGTAGCCATCCTTGTGTAGATCTGATCCCAGCTACACTGCTTGCAGGCACTACCAGCCCTCCTGGTTGCAGTGAAGATCTCCCAGGGCAAGGTAATAAAAGGGTTGTCCTTTTAGAAAGCTTGCTACATATGGCAGTTTCTCCTCTTGAATGTCCCTGGGTGTGATGATGTACTCGCACTGTCCTCCTTGCTCCCACTGCTTTTAAGGCAAGATTCCATGTCAAACCGCTCTGCTGAATGGATCCCCCCCGTGCCAGCTCATTCCTAGCCTGGAGCTGTGGTCTCCTCTAGACCTAGGAGACCCCTCCTAGGTCACCAACATTCTCCTCAGCCCTCCATCTCCCACCAGACTCTCCTGCTGGTACGAGTCATCCACATCAAGAGCTGGCTCTAGCCACCCTGCCAGGTCCACTGCCTGGGGACTGGCCAATCAACCCAGATCAACCACTAACTTCTAGAAGTTTCACCAAATTTCCAGAATCAGTGGGAGGCATCGGAGTCCTGCCAGTATGATTCATCCTGCCTGACCTGCAATAAACCCTAACCCAGATTCCAGACTCATACTAATGCCCCGTACACACGGTCGGATTTTCCGACGGAAAATGTGTGATAGGACCTTGTTGTCAGAAATTACGACCATGTGTGGGCTCCATCACACATTTTCCATCGGATTTTCCGACACACAATTTTTGAGAGCAGGCTATAAAATTTTCCGACAACAAAATCCGTTGTCGGAATTTCCGATCGTGTGTACACAAATCCGACGCACAAAGTGCCACGCATGCTCAGAATAAATAAAGAGATGAAAGCTATTGGCTACTGCCCCATTTATAGTCCCAACGTACGTGTTTTACGTCACTGCGTTCAGAACGATCGGATTTTCCGACAACTTTGTGTGACTATGTGTATGCAAGACAAGTTTGAGCCAACATCCGTCGGAAAAAATCCTAGGATTTTGTTGTTGGAATGTCCGATCAATGTCCGACCGTGTGTATGGGGCATTACCATGAGTCTACAAAGTGTGCCTATACTCCACGACTAGCACACTAGAGGGTGCTACACTAAACAAATCGTTTTACATAATGCAGCAACATCATCACACATAGGGCACCCAACACGAGAGGAGATTTATTCTTCCAAATCAAATACACCTTTTCACACTGGTACTGACTAGTATTCCAATGTTTCTCTTCTTCCTTTTCTCTCTCTAAATCAGCTAGTATGACCCCAGTGCTGATGGAGAGGGGTGGAGGGAGGGGCAAACAAGGATGCTGTGCAAGCGCCAACGTCATCCTTATTACCCAACGATGTAATTGGTATACATGTGCACTGCCGAAAAATTTGTTCATTTTCGTTTTAATTGTTTTTTGTTTTGTTTTTTTCGTAATTTCAAAAAACTGAATTAGAAAATTAGGAAATTTGAGAATTCGGATATCCGAAAATTCAAAATAAGAAAGAAAATCCGAGAATTTGAAAGAACAAAAATCCGAAAATCTGAAAACTCCAAATAATAATTAACTTTAAAATTATAGGTACTGAAATTTCCTTTCAAATTTGGCTGTTAGTGATCCAATACAAATTTAGCTGAAGTTACGAACTATCTGAAATAAATAATGCTGCATCTAAACAAATGGAACGGAACAAATAAAAAACAAATGATAATAAAAAGTTTTTATTATTATTATTAATTCATTCCATTCGTTTAGATATGGCATTCATTATTTTGGATTATTCGTAACGTCGGATAAATTCATATACGTTACGTTCACTAACAGCCAAATATTTCAAATTTTTCAGGTTTTCAAATTTTTGGATTTTCGCTCCTATTTTCCGATTTTCTTCTCTTGAATTTTTGGATTTTCTAATTTTTCTAATTTCTAATTTCCAAATTGTCCAAATTTTCGGATTTTCCAATCTCCAAATTTTCAGATTTCCACAGTTCCCGGATTTTCGCTCTTTTGAATTTTCGGATTTTCATTCTTATTTTCGAATTTCCCAATTTCCGAATCTTCCAAATTTTCAAATGTTAGAATTTCCAAATTTTCTAATTTTTCAAATTTCCAAATATTCGGAAAAATTCGGAAATGTGAAGATTCTGAAATTCGGAAATAACCGAAATTAACCGAAATGTCAGAATTAACTAATTTGATGACATTCGTTAAAAAACTAATTCGGAACTAAACGAAATGCACATGTCTAGTAATTGGTTGTTAGGATGCTGTTGGCTAGGAGGTCGTAGTGGTGAACAATGAAAAGCTGTGGCTTTGTGTAACTCAAAGGCAGGCTTGGACACCGTTTTTGGACAATGTTTAGGCATTTTCCCAAGGCACCCTTGAAGGAACCTGAAGGCACCCTGGTTAAAATAAAAAAAAAAAAAGGCTCCACCCAAGTCTGATGTTATTCCATCCAGATTTCTTTTTCCAAACCATCAACCTTTTCCATTAGCCACATGTTTTCTTTTTTGTAATTTTTTTATCCTGTTTTAAAATAGATTCATCTTCTATAGTAGAGATTCGTGATTCTGCCTCTTCCAACCTCCGTAGAAATAATTGACAGGTTCCTTTCATCTTAGTCATATCCCTTTGAACATTTCCCGTAGATGGCTTTAGATTGTTAACAACCTGGTTAGGTATAATATCAGTCTTTGTGCCGGCTTCCTCATACTTTTTGCTAATGATTTGTGATGCCTCCGCTGCCCTGAACCCTCACCTGAGTACATGAGCTTCAGGTCTGGATGCTATGAGCTTCATTTGTTTAATAATTAGAGCAGTGATGCATCCAAGATAATATTGCATGAGTCCGCCAACTACCATAATGTGTACATTGAGAATTAATGACCCAAATCATTTTTGCACAAGGCACCCAAGATTTGAGAATCCCTGACCCCTAGCAAATCAGCCTCGTCTATTTCGAATCCCAGATTGGCCAAATCATGTGGAAATGATATGTATACGGGGCTTTTTTTCCCCACAGGAACGCGAGGGGGACGCAGTACCGGGAACTCCAGCACTGAATGTATGTAATGGCAAGGATCCCTTGATGCTGGTTGCTGGGGGCATCTATTGTTCCTAGAGGAGACCTATTTTTACAAGGCTGTCTATTGTTGCTGGTGGGGTCAGAGCTTTTGTTGCTGTGGGGGTCAATAGTTGCTGGAAGAGATCTCCTGATGAGGGAGAGGTCTATTGTCGCTGGCTACTGGGGGATCTATTGTTGCTGGAGGACATCTAAACTATATTGTCCAAAATGACTTGGTATGCTGACGCCTTAAGAGTTCCCTTCACTGGAACTAAGGGGCCAAGCCCAACCCCTGAAAAACAAGCCCACACCATAATCCTCCCTCCACCAAATGATTTGGACCAGTGCACAAAGCAAGGACATGGATGAGCAAGTTTGGGTTGGAGGAACTTGACTGGCCTGCAAAGAGTCTTGACCTCAACCCTATAGAACACCTTTGGGATGAATTATAGCAGAGGTTGGTTTTGGCCCCTTAGTTCCAGTGAAGGGAACTCTTAAGGCGTCTGCATACCAAGACATTTTGGACAATTTCATGCTCCAAACTTTGTGGGAACAGTTTGGGGCCCCTTCCAGTTCCAACATGACTGCGCACCAGTGCACAAAGCAAGGTCCATAAAGACATGTATGAGCGAGTTTGGGGTGGAGGAACTTGACTGGCCTGCGCAGAGTCCTGACCTCAACCCAATAGAACACCTTTGGGATGAATTAAAGCCAGGGCTTCTCGTCCAACATCAGTGCCTGACCTCACAATTGCTCTTCTGCAAGAATGGTCAAACATTCCCATAGACACACTCCTAAACCTTGTGGACGGCCTTCCCAGAAGAGTTGAAGCTGTTATAGCTGCAAAGGGTGGGCAAACTCAATATTGAACCCTACGGACTAAGACTGGGATGCCATTAAAGTTCATGTGTGTGTGAAGGCAGGCGTCCCAATACTTGGTAATATAGTGTATTTTTCCATGGCAGTCTATATTGTTGCTGGTGGAGGATCTATTGTTGCTGGGGGGGGTCAATTGTTGCTGGAAGAAATTCTATTTTTGCGTGGCAATCTATTGTTGCTGGACGGGATCTATGTTGCTAGGGGGTCAATTGTTGCTGGACGGGATCTACTGTTGAGGGCAAGGTCTATTGTTGCTGGCTGCTGGAGAGTCTATTGATGCTGGGCTGGCCACTGGGAAATCTGTTGTCACTGCCATAGTTGCTGGGGGGTCCATTGTTGCTGGGGGAACCTATTGTTGCTGGGGGGGTCCATTGTTGCTGGGGGAACCTATTGTTGCTGGGGGGGTCCATTGTTGCTGTGGGGGGTCCATTGTTGCTGGGGGAACCTATTGTTGCTGGGGGGGTTCATTGTTGCTGGGGGGGTCCATTGTTGCTGGGGAAACCTATTGTTGCTGGGGGGTCCATTGTTGCTGGGGAAACCTATTGTTGCTGGGGGGGTCCATTGTTGCTGGGGGGGTCCATTGTTGCTGTGGAACCTATTGTTGCTGGGGGGATCCATTGTTGCTGTGGGGGGTCCATTGTTGCTGGGGGAACCTATTGTTGCTGGGGGGGTCCATTGTTTCTGGAGGGTCCATTGTTGCTGGGGGGGTCCATTGTTGCTGGGGGGTCCATTGTTGCTGGGAGAACCTATTGTTGCTGGGGGGTCCATTGTTGCTGAGGGGGCTCCATTGTTGCTGGGGAACCTTTTGTTGCTGGGGGGGTCCATTGTTGCTGGGGGGGTCCATTGCTGCTGGCTGCAGGGGATCTACTTTACTGCTTCTCTTGTTGTTATTAACAAATTCCATGCAAAATACTTATCACCACAAAATAATACTAGGTACTGTAATGTCCTAAAGGGGGCAGTACTGGGAAGTGGGCAGGTGGTGGAACAAAGGGATGGTGCTCAGGGGAGGGTAGGGGGTGGAGACAAGAAGTGACTCGGGGGGGGGTGGTGGTTCCTGCACCTATCCTTTGAGAAAAAAAGCCCTGCATGTATATAAAAACATTTTATACTTAAATGTACAAACACCTCATCTTTTTAAATCTATCTCTTTTTTTTATATATATCTTTTTCTCCTATAGTTTGGGTGCTTTCTGTCTTCTAAATATCTGTATGTGTCAGTCTCAGCGGACATTTGTTTAGAATCCTCACCCAGGGCACGTCAAGTACCTCCACAATTAATTTCCCCATCTGCAAACGTAACCTTTTCACTCTCTGGCACATCCTTTTTCTTGTGCGGGGAAAGTATCCGCTTCCTGACAGTGTAAAGTGGCGTGTTAGGCGGCCTGCATTGACGGGCCTGAGACTTTTTTTTTTCCATAGAAGCAGTGATATTTAAAGAGCAAGTTCAGATAAGTAAAAAAAAAAAAAAAAAAAAATCCAGTTGCTGATACCCATCATTCGCTAAAGAAGGAAAGTTTGCTCAGCTTAACTTTTTTCACGTTTCACATAAAGCCAGCCATAGGTGTACAGGCAGGTGCAGTATGCAGTCCCCACTGTAGGCGGCGCTCAAAGGAAGCGGCTATGCAGAAGGGGAAGGAAGTTGTGAGGAACTTGGTTCCTCTATGACTTCCTGCAGTCAAAAGGAGACAGCTGTCCGATTGAACACAGGGAACCCATGTGGCTTCAGCGGCCATATTGGGTCAAGCAAAGTTTATTTAGGACTCTGGCTCCCGAGTGGCTAGCGTAGAGACTATAGGTGTGTGCACCCCAAAGCTCAAACACACATGCGTGTGTGTAACTAATACATCCTCATACAAGCACACTACTGAGTGTCGATTAGTAGGTTGGCCGGGGTAGGTTCATAGACCTGATACTTAATCTTGACCTCCTCATACAAGCGTACTACTGAGTGTCGATTAGTATTCCGCTCTTTTGGAGCAGCCATTGGATACAACCTATTCTATTGGGCTAGAAATAAGGTTTTTTTTTTTACCGAAACGCGTAAGATGCTTTAACACTGCACACTGTATCCCTCATCGATAAAGTACTTTTATCGGGAGGACAAGTTGCCTGCTCTTCACCTAGTACTCTCAACCTATCCAACCTGGACCACAATAACAGAAGCACAGAAAAACTGAAGGTTTGGTTTGACGGGAAAGCCCATTGTACCTGCTAAAAAAATGTTTTTCCTTTTTTCAAACCGGCACTTCTAAAAGTTTTCAGTAAAAAAAGTTGCAGGATCTGCATTTATTATAAAAGAAACCGCAGCGATTAAAGAGCCAACTTTTCAACCTCATTTCCGAGCGAGATGCTCTACCTGCGTTTTTTTTTTCTCAAAAACAATCTCTCACTCCTTCCCACCGGCCCCGATGGAGATAGAGCATTATATTAATGAGTACAGCGATGAATAGTGTATCAAAAGATTGAAAAGGCAAGCCGCTCTGATGGCGCAGCATGGCGAACAGGAAAGCCAATGAGGCGGCAAACAACTCGTTGCTGGAAATGTCAGCGCACTAACTGTCTGAGCCATAAATTAACAAGGGTTCGTCTGGAAATTGGCGTGCCATGTTTCACATGGATAGGAGCACCCAGAGCAGGCATTAAAACTGATAAGCAGAACAATCTCTTTGTAGTGTATGGCGGGTAAAAAAAAAAAAAAAAAAAAAAATTCAGATGAATTATACAATGGATTTTTACAACATTACTGTATTAATGCAGCGTGCCAAGAAACGGTAGTTCACCTACAGACGTACAGCCGTGTCTTAAAGGCGCCCTGTAAATAAAAACAAATGTCTTCCATTTTGAAGGCGTGCCGCTATTTTTACTTATGGTTCTTGGTAAACAGAAAATAAGTAACATTAGGTATTAAATTTTAGATGTTGGTTTAGGTTTTAAGGGTCAACCAAGGGGGTCAGGGCGGGCGGGATGTCTGTTTTCTACTGGAAGTTTCACCCCCCTCGCCCCGACCACCTGACCAGACCGTTTTTTGCGATGCGGCACTTGCGTTACTTGAGGGGGCACATTTACACTTGCTTCGGCTTCAACAAGGCTTCGGACAGGCTTTGTTAAAGCTCTCTGAACGCCAGTGAAAGCAGACATCTCAAGTCTCCCGGAAGGTGCGGGAGACTCTCGCCTTTCTGCGGCGGCTCCCGCGCACCCGCAAGCACCTCCCGATCTCCCGGGAATGATCGGTGCGGCGGTTGTCCCTCCTGCCGCGCACCGACCATCCCCAGCTTCTCTGTGTACTCCTCCCCCGTCCCCCTCCGTGTCCTTCACCGCCACCCCTTGTCCCCCGTAACCGGCTCCCCTCTTCTCTCCCGCCAGCTGTGGGGTGAACTAGTAATAGGACACAGTGAGCGAGATCGCTCCTGTGTCCTGTGATTACTGAGCAGAGTAAACTGTGTTTACTCTGCTCAGTTCATGAATGGAGAGGAGCCTCCAGTCTCCTATTCATTCATCTTTAGTGCTGAGAAAGGGACTGGGGAATGTGTGTCCTCAGTCCCTTTGTCTGTCTCAAAGGGGAGATGTCAGGGGTCTGTTTAGACCTCTGACATCTCACCAAAGCCCACCAAAAAATAAAAAATAAAATACTGTAAAAAAAATTCTAAAAAATGAAAAAGTGTAAAAAATTTTAAAAAAGCATCGTGAAAAAAATTAAAAACAAATGTAAAAAAAAAAATCAATTTTCAAAAGTAAAAAAACTACTGACACCGTCCACTGCCACCCACCCCCCACCCCCAGAAGCACTATGAAAAAATATTGAGAAAGTGATTTAAATAATATTTTGCCGTGGGGTATGGGGGGGGGGGGGGGGGTGGACGCGCCACCCCCCTGAAATTAGTTTTTGCAGGTTGGTATGTCTGGTCAAAGCCCCCGTCACTAAATAAAATGATTAGCTTACAGTCCTGTTTACACCTTGCTTTTGCTTTGCTTCAAAAATTATACCCCATGTAGCTTTAGTGGTGCTTCAAAGTGTCTTCAAAGCCTCCATAGAAGTCTATGTCAAAGCTCGCTTGAAGCCCCACCAAAGCCCCACCGAAGGCTATGTGATAGACCAACTCAAAGTGGCACATAATTGTGAAGTGGAAGGAAAATGATAAATGGTTTTCCAAATGTTTTCACAAATAAATATGTGAAAAGTGTGTCGTGCGTTTGTATTCAGAGGAAAGACAGAACGGGGAGATGCCAATGTAAACAAGGACAGAGATCTACTGCTCCCAGTGATCTCTGTCATGTTCTAGGTAGCCCATCCCCCCCACAGTTAGAATCACTCCCTAGGACACACTTAACCCCTTCATCGCCCCCTAGTGTTTATCCCTTCCCTGCCAGTGTCGTTTATTCAGTAATCAGTGGCTATTTGTAACTTTGATCACTGTATATTTGACAATGGTCGCAAAATAGTGTCAAAAGTGTCCGCTGCAATGTCGCAGTCCCGATAAAAAACGCAGATCGCCGCCATTACTAGTAAAATAAAAATTAATAATAATAAAAATGCCATAAATCTATCCCCTATTTTGTAGACGCTATAACTTTTGCACAAACCAATCAATATATGCTTATTGCGATTTTTTTTTTTTTTTACCAAAAATATGTAGAAGAATACATATCGACCTAAACTGAGGAAAAATTTGTTTTTTATATATATATTTTGGGGATATTTATTATAGCAAAAAGTAAAAAAAAATTTGCGTTTTTTTTTTTTCAAAATTGTCGGTGTTTTTTTTGTTTATAGCGAAAAAAATAAAAACCGCAGAGGTGATCAAAAACCATCAAAAGAAAGCTCTACTTGTGGGGAAAAAAGGACGTCAATTTTGTTTGGGTGCAACGTCACACGACCGCGCAACTGTCAGTTAAAGCGGCGCAGTGCCGTATCGCAAAAAATACTCTGTTCAGGAAGGGGGTAAAATCTTCCGGGGCTGAAGTGGTTAATAAATGGCAATTGTTTATGATAAACAAGATTCTAGAAAAGTTAAAGTGATAATAACTATCCCCCCCCCCTGTACAGTAAAATGACGGCGGGCGGGATCCCCTCTCGTTCTGGGACAATGTCATATGATCTCACCCCAGTGTCACCGCTCCCGCACGCCCACAGGGGGCGCGCAGCTCAACGATCGTAGGGACACGGCGCGACCCCGATCTGGGTAAAGAGCCGATGACGCTGCTCTTTAAACCATGTGATCGGCTGTGTCCAATCACAGCTGATCACATGTAAAACATGATCAGCGTCATCTACTGGCAGCAAAGAGTGTGAACAGGTAATCAGGGGAAATGATCCTCACTACCCCAATTATCAATGTAGCCCCATCAGTGCCCATCAGTGCCACCAATCAATGCTGCCTTTCAGTGCCTGCTCATCAGTGCCGCCTATCATTGCCCATAAGAGCCACCTATCAGTGCTCATCAGTGCCGCATATTAGTGCCACCTATCAGTGCAACCTCATCAGTGCTCATCAGTGCAGGAGAAAAATTACTTATTTACAAAATTTACTGACAGAAACTAAGAAAAACTTTTTTTTTTTTAAATGTTCATTTTTTTTTAGTTTTTTAGGAAAAAAAAACCCAGCAGTGATTAAATACCTCCAAAAGAAAGCTCTATTTGTGGGAAGATAAAAATTCCATATGGGTACAGTGTCGCATGACCGCGCAATTGTCATTCAAAGTGCGAGAGCGCTGAAAGTTGGCCTGAGCAGGAAGGGGGTAAAAGTGCCCGGTACTTGAAGTGGTTAAACCCTCAGATTTCAACAAGCATACATACACTGTGTGCATCAATAGAAATCCACAGCCCCCTTAGCCTAAGATGGCAAAGCACTACTCCCCTGCTCCTCTTGCCTCCTCCCCCCTCTCCCGTCTCCAGGCAAACAGACTGGTCGGAGACTGCACTGTCCATTGCCAACACTTTCCTTTGCGAAGACTGAAAGTTCAGGGAAGCAGCACAGAGAGAACAGTAGCCAGCAGCACTGAAAGTTGTGAACTGTCAGTGCTGGGGGTAAGACTTTTAACAAATAGTTTTCGTTTGCTATGTTACTTTATTTGATGTTTATTTTATTGCGCTCAGTGTGTTATATTTGAGGCTGCAGGCTGAATATTCACGGAGCTACCACCAATCCCTGGGGAAGGTGGGCCTAGAAGGTGGGGATGCGGCCCGTAAATATTCTGAGGCCTAGCAGTCTGGGAGCAGAGTCCAGCCATCTGGAGGTGCCCCCGGTTCTGGGGGCTCTACCCCCCTGGGGCAGAAGAGAAAGAGCAAAAGGAAAGAGAGAGGAGGAAAGTTCCAGGACATAACTTTGTGGTAGAGGCCATAGTCTCACCTAGGCCTAGCTGCAGACCTTCAAGCCAAGACGGGAGCAGCTTGTTCAGCCAAAGGTCGGTGCATCGGCTTTCTGGATTCTAGGAGCTACTGAAAGGTTGAGTACAAACCGCCATTAGACATGTGCACTGGCAAAAAAATTGTTGGTTTTCATTTCATAAGTTTTTTTGCTTTTTCGGAAATTTGGAAATTCAAAAATTCTGAAAATCGAAAATTCGGAATTCGGAAATTGGGATTTCGAAAATCTGGATTGTCGACTTTCCGAATTTTCGGATTTCCGAATTTCTGAATTTCCGAATTTTCAAATTGTCAAATTTCCGAATTTTAAAATTTCCGAAATTTAAAATTTCCGAATTTCTGAATTCTTGAATTTACAAACTTCCGAAATGTCGAATTTCCGAATTCAAATTTCCAAAATTTTCCAATTTCCGAAATTTCGAATTTCCGAATTCTGAGGCCTGTTATCAATGTGCAACTGAGTTTTTAGATGGTTCTGCTACTTCCCACTGACTTGAGGTTATTGCTGGCCCTGACATATGCTGGGGGCTATAATTGTTGGCCTCAATTGAGCTTATTTTACTTCACAATCTCTTCAGTGTACCTCCAGGCTCTTTTTAGCCAATACAAAGAGGGAAAGGTGGCACACTACAAGCTATAGATCGGGAAGAATCACTGACATTTGGCCACACCCATTTTAGCCACACCGACCTTTTGACCACGCCCACAAGCACTAATTTTGCAGCACCCTCTGTTTTTCTTACAGCACCTGCACAGCATCCCCCAAAAATTTTTTTGGAGCCGCCCCTGCAGGAGCACAGAATGAACTGCCACAAAGGAGAGAACATGTAGAACTATTCCAAAGAAAGTCTATGAAAGCCAGAGTCGCCTTAAAAAATGACTGAAATTTATATTCTAGTTGTCCTTTTTAATACTACCTAGACCGGTTTGTCATGGCTCCTGACACGAGGGAAACCAGTTATGAAAATTCACATTATCGGATAGCCGTTTGAGAAGGTCGGTGACACTGACAATAACGCAAGTGAGATATAGACGGTATGGCCCATTGACTTTGTACTGCTTGTATTTCGCCCTCATTCCGAGGAGAATAGTCGTCAAGCATCACTTAACCTTGTCTTAGTACCCTACCATATGCAGCCGAAGAAACACGAGGAGGCTTAAAATCCTCTTACCCGTGGAGTCAACACTTCCTCAAGGTGGAAATATGTACATGTAACAACGCGATTTTCTTTTCTCATTAAAGAGGAAGTCTGATTAATGCTTTTCAGTAGAATAGAAAGGACTGTATTTGCATAATATAATAGTATCATACACAATGATAGGCACAGGCTACCCCAGGATGCAGAGTCTAGAGTCACCGATCTGCTTCAGGGACCACTTCCCTCAAAGGGAAGGTTTGGGGTACATTCCATGTTCTTTCCCGGTTATGGCCCTCAAGCTTGGCACATCAGGATAAACAAGTATTAACAAAAACAAGAGAAAATCCTGTATGAAGGCAGGGGTCAGGAAGATGACGTTTATACAAAGGTCAGGAATGCAGTGCTCAGAAGAAATCAGGAAGATGGCACTAAGCAGAGGTCAGGAAGAAGGCATTCAAGCACAATTCAGGAAGCTGATGTTTAGCAGAGGTCAGGAAGCTGGAGTTCAGCAGCGGTCAGGAAGACAGCATTCAGCAGAGGCAGGAAGACAGCATTTAGGCAGAGGTCAGGAAGACAGTTTTTAGCAGAGGCCAGGAAGATGGCATTCAGGCAGAGGTCAGGAAGCTGGTGTTCAGTAGAGGTCAGGAAGACGGCGCTCAGAAGAGGTCAGGAAGACGGCGCTCAGAAGAGGTCAGGAAGACGGCGCTCAGAAGACGTCAGGAAGACGGTGCTCAGAAGAAATCAGGAAGATGGCACTAAGCAGAAGTCAGGAAGAAGGCATTCAGGCAAAGTTCAGGAAACTGGTGTTCGGCAGAGGTCGGGAAGCTGGTGTTCGGCAGAGGTCGGGAAGCTGGTGTTCGGCAGAGGTCGGGAAGCTGGTGTTCGGCAGAGGTCGGGAAGCTGGTGTTCGGCAGAGGTCGGGAAGCTGGTGTTCGGCAGAGGTCGGGAAGCTGGTGTTCGGCAGAGGTCGGGAAGCTGGTGTTCGGCAGAGGTCGGGAAGCTGGTGTTCGGCAGAGGTCGGGAAGCTGGTGTTCGGCAGAGGTCGGGAAGCTGGTGTTCGGCAGAGGTCGGGAAGCTGGTGTTCGGCAGAGGTCGGGAAGCTGGTGTTCGGCAGAGGTCGGGAACCTGGTGTTCGGCAGAGGTCGGGAACCTGGTGTTCGGCAGAGGTCGGGAACCTGGTGTTCGGCAGAGGTCGGGAACCTGGTGTTCGGCAGAGGTCGGGAACCTGGTGTTCGGCAGAGGTCGGGAACCTGGTGTTCGGCAGAGGTCGGGAACCTGGTGTTCGGCAGAGGTCGGGAACCTGGTGTTCGGCAGAGGCCGGGAAGCTGGTGTTCGGCAGAGGCCGGGAAGCTGGTGTTCGGCAGAGGCCGGGAAGCTGGTGTTCGGCAGAGGCCGGGAAGCTGGTGTTCGGCAGAGGTCGGGAAGCTGGTGTTCGGCAGAGGTCGGGAAGCTGGTGTTCGGCAGAGGCCGGGAAGCTGGTGTTCGGCAGAGGTCGGGAAGCTGGTGTTCGGCAGAGGTCGGGAAGCTGGTGTTCGGCAGAGGTCGGGAAGATGGTGTTCGGCAGAGGTCGGGAAGCTGGTGTTCGGCAGAGGTCGGGAAGATGGTGTTCGGCAGAGGTCAGGAAGATGGCGTTCAGCAGAGGCAGGAAGATGGCATTCAAAGCTCTGTCAAGAACAGTATTCTTCTGCTCTGGCCCTAACAGAGAACCAAAGTGTTCTCTACTGCCCCTTTTAGAATCTGTTGCTGTACCTGCGATAGATTCTAAGACAATTAGACATTTAAGAGCAGCTCTGAACTGATGTACAGAGAAAGGCCAATGCCCACAGTTGGGTATGTGTGCTGAGAAGCGGTAATTAAAGTACAAGCTGCCACTGGCGTCCTAGCGACCAATGACCCATCCCTGGCCTTATTCAGCTGCCAGCCAGGAGATTCCCAGGCCCACATCTGAATATAAACAAAGAGTGTGTGGGATTCTGGCTGACATCATTGTCCAAATATGGCCATGGCCATATTTGGAGGACGACACCAACCAGCACCCCCATCAATTGTTTATTTTCAGCTGTTAGCCAGGAAATTTCCTGAATGGGACCGGTGACAAGTGTCTTAGCTATGCACTGAGGGTGCAGTGTCAGCGGTATGGACAATCCAGCCTCAGTGCCAACCCCCCCTCTTCCATTCGACAGATTCATGTATCGGGTCCATAAAGCTCATTTCATTGAAGCATACTGTATAGACATCCATGGGTAACACTCGTGAAAGGGGAGTACATGACTACTAGAGGACTCTGCTCCTTCCTCTATAACTCTCCTCTCCTGAAATACTCTGCTGAAGGACTCTGCTCCTTCCTCTATAACTCTCCTCTCCTGAAATACTCTGCACTACTAGAGGACTCTGCTCCTTCCTCTATAACTCTCCTCTCCTGAAATACTCTGCACTACTAGAGGACTCTGCTCCTTCCTCTATAACTCTCCTCTCCTGAAATACTCTGCTGTGCTGGAGGACTCTGCTCCTTCCTCTATAACTCTCCTCTCCTGAAATACTCTGCTGGAAGACCCTGCTCCTTCCTCTATAACTCTCCTCTCCGGAAATACTCTGCACTGCTGGAGGACTCTGCTCCTTCCTCTATAACTCTCCTCTCTTGAAATACTCTGCTCTGCTGGAGGACTCTGCTCCTTCCTCTATAACTCTCCTCTCTTGAAATACTCTGCACTGCTGGAGGACTCTGCTCCTTCCTCTATAACTCTCCTCTCCTGAAATACTCTGCTGGAAGACCCTGCTCCTTCCTCTATAACTCTCCTCTCCGGAAATACTCTGCACTGCTGGAGGACTCTGCTCCTTCCTCTATAACTCTCCTCTCTTGAAATACTCTGCTCTGCTGGAGGACTCTGCTCCTTCCTCTATAACTCTCCTCTCTTGAAATACTCTGCACTGCTGGAGGACTCTGCTCCTTCCATGTCCTTATCTCGTGAAATAACCTTTCCTGCTCATTAGAGAGCTTTTTGTCTGTCAGTGTGCAGTTTCATGTAGAAATGTAACTTTAAACGATCTGAGGATCTGAGCGCAGCCGTGGTGAATGGCGATCGATTTCAGCGCAATATCCAAGTTCCCAATTCCATGCAACTTCATTTTATAACAAAATCGAATTTATTTACTGCTACAAAACTCTCTTTTAATTTGTTGACTACAATTTGAGAAGAAGGAAATCTGGACACTGTACTGCGGGGACATTATTTTGTCCTCCTCTGTTGCCCGGTATTTTTTTTCAGAAACTGAAAACAGATAAACTGACATGAAAAAAGATTATTGTATATTTTATGGCGGCAATAAAGAGTGCAGCAAATATTGTGGCCCCGGTACTGACTCCATTTCCCCCGGTTAATGCCGGAGAGCGGTGTGTTTACAATGACAGAATAGATCATAAAAAATCAAAGCTTGCTAAAACTGCCATAATCCTGCAACCATAACAGATTACAATGAACTCAACAATAAAATAGCAGTAATGGTGCTAGGAATCAAAAGCAAAATAAACATTTATCTACTAATATGGCCAGAACTGGGAGGAGGCTCTAAGACAGACAACAAGGGGGGGGGGACCAGAATCAGTTTTGATTTCAATTTCCAGATGACCTTGGACCTTGAAACACAATTTGAGCAAATACACTATATTACCAAAAGTATTGGGACGCCTGCCTTTACACGCACATGAACTTTATTGGCAATCCAATCTTAGTCCGTAGGGTTCAATAAAGGGTTGTGTCAGAAACCATGAAATCAGGCCAAGACAGAAATACAGTTAATTCACACTTGTTTAATAATAAAAGTAAAAAGAACAAACGTAGTCAAAACATAGCCAAAGTTCAGTAACCGGGAACGGATAGTCAGCCAAGCCAGAATTCAGGGATCAATGTAGCGGAACAGCAAGCAGGATTTGTAGCTAGAAGGAATGTCAGCAAAGAAAGTCTTGAATAGGATCGCAGGAGATAGTTTCAGTGATGTGACCAAGGCGAAGACAGAGCTCTTCTGGACTGGACGGCTTAAGTAGGCAGGACTGACGAGCAGGATATCATCAACAGCTGAGTCACTGTGTAGAGAGATGGGAGCTGGCAATTAGCCGACAGCTGAGCGTCCAGCTCAGAGAAGGAAGGTCTGAGCCCAGCCCTGACAGGTTGCCACCTGTCTGGAATTCACCTAGACACTCCGGGTTTTGAATCATGTGTTCAGGTTTCAGGTGGACTGAAACCCGGACGCATTATTCAGACCGGGCTGATAATTGTGAAGTGGAAGGAAAATGATAAATGGTTTTCAAAATTCTTTATAACTAAATATGTGAAAAGTGTGGAGTACATTTGTATTCAGCCCCCTTTACTCTGATACCCCTAACTAAAATCTAGTGGAGCCAATTGCCTTCAGAAGTCATCTAATTAGTAAATAGAGTCCACCTGTGTGTAATTTAATCTCAGTATAAATACAGCTGTTCTGTGAAGCCCTCGGAAGTTTGATAGAGAACCTTAGTGAATAAACAGCATCATGAAGGCCAAGGAACACACCAGACAGGTCAGGGATAACGTTGTGGAGAAGTTTAAAGCAGGGTTAGGTTATAAAAATATATGCCAAGCTTTGAACATCTCACAGAGCACTGTTCAATCCATCATCGGAAAATGGAAATAGTATGGCACAACTGCAAACCTACTAAGACATGGCCGTCCACCTAAACTGACAGCTCAGGTGGGAGAATCTGTCCACAGGACAACTATTAGTCGTGTTCTCCACAAATCTGCCCTTTATGGAAGAGTGACAAGAAGAAAGACATTGTTGAAAGAAAGACATAAGAAGTCCCGTTTGCAGTTTGCGACAAGCCATGTGGAGGACACAGCAAACATGTGGAAGAAGGTGCTCTGGTCAGATGAGACCAAAATTAAACTGTTTGGCCTAAAACCAAAAGCTATGTGTGTGGCGGAAAACTAACACTGCACATCATCCTGAACACACCATCCTCACTGTGAAACATGGTGGTGGCATCATGTTGTGGGGATGCTTTTCTTCAGCAGGGACAGGGAAGCTGGTCAGAGTTGATGGGAAGATGAAGAAGAAGTCTACAAAAGACGTGAGACTGGGGCGGAGGTTCACCTTCCAGCAGGACATCGACCCTAAACATACAGCCAGAGCTACAATGGAATGGTTTAGATCAAAGTATATAGATGTGCTAGAATGGCCAAGTCACAGTCCAGACCTAAATCCAATTTAGAATCTGTGGCAAGACTTGAAAATTGCTGTTCACAGACGCTCTCCATCCAATCTGACAGAGCTTGAGATATTTTACAAAGAAGAATGGGCAAAAATGTCCCTCTCTAGATGTGCAAAGCTGGTAGAGACATCCCCAAAAAGACTTGCAGCTGTAATTGTAGAGAAAGGGGGTTCTACAAAGTATTGACTCCGGGGGGCGCCATACAAATGTACCCCCCCACACTTTTCACATATTTATTTGTAAAAAATGTTGAAAACCATTTATCATTTTCCGTCCACTTCACAATTATGTGCCACTTTGTGTTGGTCTATCACATAAAATCCCAATAAAATACATTTATGTTTTTGGTTGTAAGATGACAAAATGTGGAGAATTTCAAGGGGTATGAATACTTCTTCAAGGCACTGTATTTGACTACTGTTTTTTTTACAAATAAATATGTGAAAAGCATGGGGTGGGAGGCATTTGTATTCAACCCCTCTGAGTCAATACTTTGTAGAACCACCTTTTCGCTTTGAAATTTTTCAAACAGGTAATTTTTCTACTTCACCAATGTGCGCTGATGATCCTGCACTGATGAGGTGGCACTGATGGGCTCTGATAGATGGCATTGATAGGTGAAGCTGATGAGAATGCACTAATGTTTGCTGATTGGCAGCACTGATGAGCAATGATTGGCACCACTGGTGGGCATTGATTGGCACCACTGGTGGGCATCGATTGGCACCACTGGTGGGCACTGATTGGCAGCACTGATAATTAGTACACTGGTAATCAGTGCCCTGATTATCAGTGCCGATGTCCCTTTAACACAAGCTGGTTGTTGGGTTTCTTTTTCTCTCCTCCACTGTCAACGTGAGGAAAGAAAAGCCAATAACCGGCTGGTGTTTATTTCCGTGATCAGCTGTCATTGGATACAGCTGATCACGTGGTAAAGGGCCACTGTGATTGATCCTTTACCCCGATCTGTGATCAGACGAGTGCGAAGGACTGAGTGATCGCAGAGTGCGCCGCGGGCAGGAAAGGGTTAAAGTAGTTACCGACTGGATACACTGTACAATCTCTGTCCAATAATGTTGAGTGGCTGAGCACTCCCAAGTCTCCCAGAAGATGTGCACAAAGTTGGCATGAGGAGAGGAGCAACACCAACAAAGTAGAGGATTGGGTACTATACAAACGGGCCAATCGAGCTGGGGGGTCAAGCAAATTCTATGTAAGAACTTATATTGAATCAACTGGTCTGTAGCCAACACTAATCTAATATCATCCCAGTCGCCATTATCGAGACTAGGAACATCTGAAGTCCAGGCATTTCCACATGGTGTGAGTTATTTTCCAAAAATAATTGCTTATAAATAGTGGCTAGAGCAGGGGTTTCAAAATGGTGGCCCTCCAGCGGTTTGCGAAAGTCCCATCATGCCTCTGCTTGTGGGAGTCATTGCTTGTAACAGTCAGCCTTGCAATGCCTCATGGAACTTGTACTTTTGCAACAGCTGGAGGGCCGCCAGTTTGAGACCCCTGGGCTACAGCCTTAGTGAAGGAATCGTCATGCAGAAATGCCTGAAGATCACTAGATCACGAGAAGGAGCCTAATGCACCCAAACTGAGCTTGAAATGCATGGTGGAGCTTCAAAAATTTAAATAGGTGAGAGTTGGGTAACCGATAGAGAGACTTCAGCCCCTCAAAGTGCAACAGGACCCCATTACGGACAACATCAGTACGTTTTTTTTAAACCAAACTTCGTCCAGGTGATGGGGTCAGGGCAGGAATAAAAATTTGGATGTTGTGGCTTCTTCCAAAGTGGGATATGAGGAGGTTGAGGGGACCATTGTCCTCCGCTCATTGTGCCACTTCCCAGGCTCGTATTGAATTAGTGAGAGCGAATATTGGGATTTGCACCCTCAATACACGAGACTGGACAGAGCATCATAAGAGCCAACCTTAGCCGCCTCCAGGGACACTTCGGCGTCGTCAAAGGGAGTGGTTAACCACCAGTGAGCGAAGACCAACTGGCCATTCAAAAAATATTTGTAAAAATTAGGTGCCCCCGTCCTCCCCCTTCCATGGCTGCTGCAGCACCGCTATGCCTAAGTCTGGGATTACCTCTCCGCCAAACAGGAAAAGGCCGGAATGAGACGGCCAATGGATTTTAAAGATGGTTTTGGGAATTTAAATTGGAGAATTGCAAAAAAAATAGAAAGAAAATGGGGAAGAAATTCCATCTTAAGAAGGTTAATTTTGCCAATGAGGGATAAAAGGGAGGCTCTGCCAGGCATGTAGTCTATGTTGTCAGGAGAGGAGAAACATTGAGAGGTAAAAAAATCTGACACCGAGATAGAAATAGTGAGGCCAAGATACTTAACTTTATCCACCCACTGTAAAGGACAATCTATGCGAGAAGGAATCGTAAGGGAAGGTATTCGAAGAGGCAGAATTTTGGATGTATGCCAAGTAAAGTGGTTGTAAACCATAACGGATAACTCCACTTTCGTGGGGAAGAAAAAAAGCAAATAAAGAAAAAATAATATAGCGCATATAATTGCGACACTAATAATATTGTGATTGAATATTATTGAAAATTACCTTTCCTTTTCAAATCTGCAGCTGCTGTACTTTTCTGAGAATACATTGCAACATGGCTATCTGGAGTTGTTCTGTACACAGAATGTGTACTAACCACCCCCCCCCCCCCCCCCCCCAGATACATCATTTCCTGCTTGTGTGATTGGCTCACCAATTTTCCCAGAAGTCTGCCTAAGATACAAGTCAAATTTCAGGCATCCTCTGCAACAAAAATGTCATTTTTGGTGAGATATCTCCAATAGGAACAGGTCTAAAGGGATGCAGGCCCAGCAGATTTCCTCATTAGCGCCCTGCAGCTGCCACAGCTGACTGATAATTTTGAAACCACTCCCATTAGACCCAGTCAGCACAGAGGCACAGACAAACACACAGGGATTTCTTCAGAGTAACAAAAGGTAGGAATCGGCAAAAAAGGTTGTTATAATTCTTGCAATGTACATCAATCACCCAGAGGGGAAGGTTTTTTTTTTCTCAAGAAAAGTGGAGATACGCTTTAAACATGAAATATGAACAAAGCATATGTCTACATAGCAGAGATATGCAATTAGCGGACCTCCAGCTGTTGCAAAACTACAAGTCCCATGAGGCATAGCAAGACTCTGACAGCCACAAGCCACATGACACCCAGAGGCATGATGGGAAATGTAGTTTTGCAACAGCTGGAGGTTCGCTAATTGCATATCCTTGATATATACAGTGGAACCTTGGCTTATGAGTTAACGAGCGTTTTGAAAGACGAGCAACTTTTCTTTTTCAAATTCTGACTCGGTTTGCGAGTGTTGTCCCGCAAAACGAGAAGAACTCAAGCTAATAGGAGGTGCAGTACCGCATTTGGCCATGGGGTGCAGGGGCGCCGGGGACACTCAGAACGATTCAGAGCTGTTCGGAGCCGTTCAGAAATACTCGGAAATACTCAGTTCCCGAGTGTTTCAGAGCCTTTCTGAGTTCAGCCAAGCTGTCCCCGAGTATTTCCGAGGCTTTCCAGCACCCCCCCCCCCCCCCCCCCCCCCCCCCACACACACACACACACCTCTGGCCACATGCGGTATTGCATGTAATAGAAGTCAATGCGGATCAAATTATCTTAGTTTCCATTGACTTCTATGGGGAAACTCTCTTTGATATGCGAGTGCTTTGGATTACAAGCATTCTCCTGGAACGGATTATGCTCGTAATCCAAGGTTCCACTTTAGTGTCTACTTGTCTCAATTAAGAGCACTAAGATCCCTTTCACACCGAGCCGCTTATAGCGGCCTATTTTTAGCGGCGTTTTACCGTCGGATTTGCGGCGCATTCCGCCCGCTAGCGGCCGAGAAAGGGTTGAAACTGCCCGCAATGCGCCGCAATAGCGACGTTTTGCCAGCGGTATCCCAGCGCTGCCCCATTGATTTCAATGGGGAGCAGCGGTGGAGGAGCGGTAAACACACCGCTCCTTCACCGCTCCAAAGAAGCTGCTGACAGGACTTTTCCTGACGTCCTGCCAGCGCAGCGCTCCGGTGTGAAAGCCCTTGGGCTTTCACACTGGAGATAATGCTGCAGCTGTTTGAGGGCGGATTGCAGGCGCTATTTTTAACGCTATAGCGCCTGCAAAACGCCCTCGGTGTGAAAGGGGTCTTAGTGTCAATTTTGTATGCTGCTTCATTCTTCTGCTATCAGCGTAAGTCAGCAAGTTTTCCTGACACCAAGAGAATAAAAGTGTCAGGGGAGGGATCTCCAGCTGATTGAGAGCCTCAGTTCTGTTCCTGTGTGGAAGGGTCGGGTGTGTCCCTTTCCTCTAAACTGCTCTCAGAGCTCTCTTCACCGAGCTCTGCAGAGTGTAACTTCAGCTCCCTGCCACCTTTTTTCTGAATTCTCAGACAGCCCTCATGCACACAGGCTGTTAAAATAACGTTATGAAAACGCCAGTATCTTTGCAGTGATTTTTTTTTAACTTTTTAGGCCTCATGCACACGGACGTTTTTACAGTTGCTTTTTTGAGCTTTTTTTGCAGCTTAAAAAGGCCTGTCTATGTTAGTCTATGGCTTCATGCCCACCTAGGCGTTTTTGAGCTGCAAGTGGCATAGGCGTTTTTAAGCTGTAAAAAAAACCCAGGACCAGTGGGTTCTGAGAGACGTTTTTCAGCTGTAAAAAAACGCTCTAACGCTGAAAAATGCTCAAAAACGCTCAAAAACGTCATTCACCAACATTTTTTTAACGTTTTTGATCCATTGAAAAAAAAAAAAAAAAAAACGCTAACGTGGAAAAACGCTCAAAAACGCTATTGCAAAAACGCTGAAAAAAGCTGAAAAAAGTTAAAAAAAATCACTGCAAAGATACTGGCGTTTTCATAACGTTATTTTAACAGCCTGTGTGCATGAGTTTCAGCTTTTTTTCAGCGTTTTTGAAATAGCGTTTTTTAGCGTTTTTGAGCGTTTTTCCGCATTAGCGTTTTTTAGCGTTTTTTAAAAAAAAAAATTTTTTTTTTTTCAATGGATCAAAAACGTTAAAAAACGTTGGTGAATGACGTTTTTGAGCGTTTTTTCAGCGTTTTTTCAGCGTTAGAGCGTTTTTACAGCTGAAAAACGTCTCTCAGAACCCACTGGTCCTGGGTTTTTTTTACAGCTTAAAAACGCCTATGCCACTTGCAGCTCAAAAACGCCTAGGTGGGCATGAAGCCATAGACTAACATAGACAGGCCTTTTTAAGCTGCAAAAAAAGCTCAAAAAAGCAACTGTAAAAACATCCGTGTGCATGAGGACACTTTGAACGGACGTGGAGAAGAGAGGGAGATGCAGATAGACAGGTACAACTTAAGTAGGAGGATTTGTTCCATCTTTGTGTATCACCTGAGACCAGTCACTTCACTGGGTATATGGAAGGGTTTGCATCCACTTTAACTTTAAAGTGATATTAAAGTCTCGTATTGTTTTCTTTAAAAATAACTAACATGTTACACTTACCTCTGTGCAGTGATTTTGCACAGAGCAGCCCAGATCCTCCTCTTCTCGGAATCGCTCTTCGGTGCTCCTGGCCCCTCCCTCCTGCTGAGTGCCCCCACAGCAAGTAGCTTGCTATGGGGACCCCAACCCGATGCACAGCTCCGTGTGTCCATTCAGACACGGAGCCACGGTTTGCCTTGCCCCATCTCTCTCCTGATTGGCTTACTGACTTTGATTGACAGCAGCGGACTTAACCAATCAGAAGGGAAAGTCCCGGGTGGCTGAGGCACTCGTGCAACATTGATGGATAGAGAGGGGGCTCAGGTAAGTATTAGGGGGCCTGAAGGCGGGGCTGTTGCATAGAATACATTAAGATAAAAAAAAAAAAAAAAACCTTCTGCCTTTACAACCACTTTAAAGCGGTTGTATACGTATTTTTTTATAATAAGGCTTACCTGTAGGTAAAAAAAATATCTCCTAAACCTGTACGGTTTAGGAGATATTCCCCTTGCTATGAGCCGCTGACTGCAGCAGCGCATGCGCACAGGGGATTCTCGGCTGAAGGCCTGGCAAATGCCAGACCTTGCCGGGAAAGAAATCTCCCCCGCGCATGCGCGGGAGTGATGACATTGCGGCTCCGGCCACTCACAGCGCCGGAGCCGCGATACCCGAAGACACGCCGAGGCAACATGTCAGCTACCTCGGCGTGGACCAGGTAAGATACCGACACCTCGTTCTAAGGTAAGTATTTCATAATGAGCTAGTATGCGGTGCATACTAGCTTATTATGCCTTTTGCCTTACAGGTGTATAAAAAAAGAAAAACAAAGAAAAAAAAAAAAAAAAAAAAAGGTCAGCGGGTATACAACCGCTTTAAGACCAGAAAACTTTGCGAAGGTATTTAAAATAGACAAGGCAGCTGACAACGAGGGTCCTAAATTGTGAAAATAAAGGACCAAGTCCACAAATAAGGCAGTTTTCTCCTCAAGGCTACAAACCTGAATACATCTGACCTCAGGGGAAGCACGTAAAGCAAGAGCCATAGACTCCATCATCAGGACATGTAAGCCTGGGGAAAGGGGACAGCCCCGATGGGTTCTCCTGGAAACACTGGAAGATAAAGGACCATGTTGTCACATATAAGGCAGTTTTCTCCTCAAGGCTACCAACCTGAATACATCTGACCTCAGGGGAAGCACGTAAAGCAAGAGCCATAGACTCCATCATCAGGGCATGTAAGCCAGAGGAGAGGGGACAGCCCCTACGGGTTCTCCTGGAAACACTGGAAGAGTCTGACATCCCTGATGGATGCCCCTAGAAATCAACCTGAATACCTCTGACCTCAGGGAAAGAGTCTGACACCATACCATTGAGCTTGATGGCAGCCACAGGATGCTTATACAATAACCCAATCCATTGAAGGAAGACAGGATAAAAGCCCATTTTATGCAAGACCACCTTCAAATAGATCCAATCAACATAGTCAAAAGGACTTTTTAAGGTCCAGAAATACTAAAATACCACCACTAGACACTTCAATATCCAATTGGGTATGGGATAACACCCGTCAAAAGGTTAATATCGGTGGCCTTGATGGGCATAAAACCATTTTGGTCTGAGGCGATGACCCAGTGGAGAACAAATTTCATATGGGGGGGGGGGGGGGGGGGGATTTTACGACGCTACTTGTTTAATTGTAAAGAATTCAAAGTTATAGTAAATAATTCACTAAATAATTCCAAACAAAAATAATTAAAGTCTATGTTTATGAAAACTTTTCACTTGTTTCAATTTTTCTTTCACAATCTCCCAAAGGGAAGCTATGTAAAAATCAAATGAGTTTTATTCAAATTAAAAAGTATGGATTTTTCCTTCATGAAGCAATATAAAAGAACATCTCCGGTATTTTGCCCACGTTGAGGCACAAGTCAGAACTTTTTATTAAAAAAAAAAAAAAAATACAACAAACGTTGTACTTGTTTGCTGCAGAACGCACCAGGTGTGCTCCGCTCTAAACCAATAATATTACTTATTCGGAATCCTACTTTGGTCTTCCGTGTTCCGAGCGTTGTACCCTAATTTATATCTGTCTCTTGTAGTATCCGCCAGCTATTCATCTAACATGCTTTTTCAAATGATATTTTTTTTTTATTTCCCTCCTCCTCTCCCAAGTCACTGTCTCCCATAATGTCAAAATATATTTTTATCTACCTCCGAAAGAAAAAAGTTGTAGCAAGAGAAAAAAAAAAATTAAAAATTTGAGTAGTTTCTTTCTAGCCGTTACACCTAAAGGCAAGAGGAATATTGTCAGTGCTGGAACAATCTTTTCTCTGTAGATTACGGCGTGAACAATGGCGGCTTATTTTCCATTACAGAATTAAAAAAAAAAAAAAAAAACACTTTGTAAAGGACAAGTCTAAAATGTGTTTTGTTCCACGTATTGGTCTTAACCAATATGAAAGGCGATAAATTACTTCTTTATTTAAATGCTGGCACTGAGCATGTATAACCCGCATTTCAGTAAGACCTACTGTAGATTGTTATTCAGTCATATAAAAAAAAAACATTTGTGACAAGAATACATTCGAAGGATCAAAATCTAATGGACTTGATGAAAAGACTGAACATTCAGTAGACTTTCAAGGACATCGATGGGATGAAAATATGCTTGTGTCTGGTGCTATAGGGCTCTAGACCACATGGGAATACCAGTTCTTGTCTCATGGCATGAGTAAGAGCAATAAAAGAAAATCACGTTGATGGAAATTATGAATGCAGGGCTTTTGACCTTCCATTGTTTTGTCCGTCTACGTGTCCTTTGGCTGCGCTTAATGCAGGTGTTGACATGTTCATTGGATTTTTATCTTTAAAGAAGTCAGCCTTGTTATATAAAAACACTATGGCCTGCTTTCCCCACTGACAATGCTTACAGCCCACTCTGGATCTCTTCTGTGCTTTCCTCTATTACTGCTCCTGATACCTTTTCCTTGTCAACAATGCTCACAGCCCACTCTGGTTTCGTTCTGACCTTTTTTCATTCACAAAGCTCCCAACTACTCTTTCCTTCCACGTGGCTCCTGCTACCCTTTTCTTTGTCCACAACACTCCCAACTGCTTCTGGTCTACCAGCCCACTGTCTTTTTTTTGGTTGTTCCTCCCAAATTGCTCCTGGCCACCTGTCCCTGTTAATAACATTCCCAGCCCAATGTCTACCTTACTCTCTCTTGCTCTTACATTGCTCATAGTCCCCTCTAAAAGTCCATTATTTTTCCAACCCCAACCTTTTGCTCTTTCCTTTCACACCTGGCTCCCTGTCTGATCCATAATAATCCCAGCCCACAATCTTCCTTCTCCTCTTTCCTCATGCACTGCTTCGGGTTCCCTTTTCTTGTACATATTGTTCCAACCCACTGTCTTCCTTCTTTCCTCATACACTGGTTCCCGTCCCCTTTCCTTGTCCATAATGTTCCAATCCACTTCCTTTTCCTCTTACATTCTAGACTGCTCATGGTCTCCTTTCCTTGTCTATAATGTTTACATCCCAATGTCTACCTTCTTTTATTTTTGTTTTCCTCCCTGACTTTTTTGGTCCCATTTCCTTGTCCATAATGCTCCCAACCCATTATTGACCTTCTTCTCTTTCCTTCTACACTACTTTTGGTCCACTTTCCTCATCTATAGTGTCACAGACCACTGTCTTCCTTCTCCTTACCTCCTACACTGCTTTTATCCCCTTTCCTTGCCCATAGTGTCCCATCCCACTGTCTTCCTTCTCCTTTCCTCCTACACTGCTTCTGGTCCCCTTTCCTTGCCCATAGTGTTCCATCCCACTGTCTTCCTTTTCCTTTCCTCCTAAACTGCTTCTGGTCCTCTTTCCTTGTCCATAATTTCCCAACCCACTGTCTTCCTGGAAGATAATGTGTTGGGACATTATGGACAAGGAAAGGGGACCAGAAGCAGTGTAGGGGGAAAGAACAAAGATAGTGTGCGTCCTTCTCCTCTTTTCTTCTAGACTGCTCCGGATCTCCTATCCTTGTCTATAATGTTTCAAGCCCACTGCTTCTGGTTCTTTGTCCATAGTGTCCCATCCCACTGTCTTCCTTCTCCTTACCTCCTACACTGCTTCTGGTCCCCTTTCCTGGTCCATAATGTCACATCCCACTGTCTTCCTGGAAGACACTAGGTTGGGACATTATAGACCAGGAAAGGGGACCAGAAGCAGTGTGGGAGGAAAGAAGGAAGACAGTGGGCTTCCTACTCTTTCCTTCTAGACTGCTCCTGGTCCCCTGTCCTTGTCTAATGTTTCCAGCCCAATGCCTCCCCCTTTTTTTTCTTCCTCCCTGACTTTTTGTTGGTCCCATTTCCTTGTCCTTAATGCTCCTAACCCATCATTGACCTTCTTCTCTTTCCCCCTAAACTGCTTCTGATCCCCTTTCCTTGTCCATAATATTCTTAGCCAACGGTCTACTTTCTTCTTTGTCCTCCCAAGCTTTCCCTGGTTCTCGATTCCGTGTCCATTATTTTTCCAATCCACTGTCTACCCCTGTCTTTTTCCTCCTACAATGCTCTGTGTTCCCTTTCCTTATCTATTATGTTCCCAGGACACTGTCCTCCTCCTGCCCTTTTCTCAAACTCTCCTTCTCCACAATGCTCACAGCCCACTCTACTACTGGTCCTCTTTCCTCATCCACAATGTCCCCTCAACCTACTTTGGGTTTACCCCCCCCCCTTTCTGCTTTGCTACAAAACTGCTTCTGATCCCCTTTTACTTGTCCACAATACTTCTGTCCCATTCTGACTCCCTTCTTCTCCTTTACTCACACTTTTCTAATCCACTTTGTCAAACTGCTGGTTCCTTTAAACATCAGGAGGCCAACGGAAGGTACTCCTCAGAAGTTAAAACCCATCTCTAGGCAACCCTCTTTTCTTGCTAACCTGAGTTCACCATCATGTGTCCCTTACCTGCGTCTCTTTTGAGAGTGTAGAACAAAGGTCTAAAAAAACATAACATTAATAAGTCACCGGGACCAGATGGCTTGCACCCGAGGGTCCTTAAGGAACTCAGTCAAGTAATTGCCAGACCATTGTTCTTAATTTTAGCAAGCAGTCTACTGACTGGAATGGTACCAGCTGATTGAAAAAAAGCCAATGTAGCAGCAATATTTAAAAAAGGGCCAAGATATATGCCTGGGAATTACAGACCAGTTAGCCTAACATCAATAGTATGCAAGCTCTTGGAGGGGATGATAAGGGACTATATACAAGAGTTTAGTAATGACAACAGTATCATTAGCAGTAATCAGCATGGATTCATGAAGAATCGTTTTTGCCAAACCAATCTTTTAACCTTCTATGAGGAGGTGAGCTGCCTTCTAGATAAAGGAAGTCCCATAGACATGATGTATCTGGATTTTGCCTAAGCATTTGATACAGTTCCCCATTAAAGTTTACTGTACAAAGTAAGGTCCATCGGCATGGACCATAGGGTGAATACATGGATTGGATTGAAAACTGGCTACAGGGGTGAGTTCAGAGGGTGGTGATAAATGGGGAGTACTCAGAATGGTCAGGGGTGAGTAGTGGGGTCCCCCAGGGTTCTGTCCTGGGACCAATCCTATTAAATTTATTCATAAACGACCTGGAAGATGGGATAAACAGCTCAATCTCTGCATTTGCGGATGATACTAAGCTAAGCAGGGCAATAACTTCTCTGCAGGATGTGGAAACCTTACAAGAAGATCTGAACAAATTAATGGGCTGGGCAACTACATGTCAAATGAGGTTTATGCATTTGGGTGGCTAAAATATGAATGCAATCTACTCACTGGGAGGAGAACCTCTGGGGGAATCTAGGATGGAAAAGGAACTAGGGGTCCCAGTAGATGACAGGCTCAGCAATGACATGCAATGACAAGCTGCTGCTAACAAAGCTAACAGAATATTGGCATTAAAAAGGGGATCAACTCCAGAGATAAAACTATAATTATCCCACTCTACAAGACTCTGGCCCAGCCGTACCTGGAGTATGCTGTCCAGTTCTGGGCACCAGTCCTCAGGAAGGATGTACTGGAAATGGAGAGTCCAGAGAAGGGCAACAAAACTAATAAAGGGTCTGGAGGATATTAGTTATGAGGAAAGGTTACGAGCACTGAACTTATTCTCTCTGGAGAAGAGACGCTTGAGAGGGGATACAATTTAAATGTACAAATACCGTACTAGTGACCCCACAATAGGGTTAAAACTTTTCCGCAAAAGGGAATTTAATAAGACACGTGGCCATTCACTAAAATTAGAAGAAAAGCGGTTTAACCTTAAACTACGTAGAGGGTTCTTTACTGTAAGAGCGGCAAGGAAGTGGAATTCCCTTCCACAGGCGGTGGTTTCAGCGGGGAGCATTGATAATTTAAAAAAACTATTAGATAAGCACCTGAACAACCACAACATACAGGGATATACAATGTGATACTGACATATAATCACACACATAGGTTGGACTTGATGGACTTGTGTCTTTTTTCAACTTCGCCTACTATGTAACTATGTAGGTCCAAATCTGTAGTTGCCACTGCTATCAAACAATGTTCTGTTCTCACTGTAATATCATGATGGCACTGCGGATCTAGAGCCTGAGAAGACACCACCTTTGGACAACCAATGGAAAGTGTCCTCATCACCTACGCAGTGACACTGGCACCTGTGAAACCACCCTCTCACTCTGTTGTAGGATAATAGATGTACCTGACGTGTCACGTGAGCATGGATTTAAGTATTTTAGGCTTTTATATTAATTTTTTAAGTGCTGTGCAGCAATTAGATAGAGGGGCATGGGGTGGAGAGTGTGAATAGAGGGGACTTTTAGATGAAGAGGCTTTGTGTTTTTCGAATAAAGGGACCTTCAAACTGCTTTGTATTTTTAACAGTGCAGATAATTTTAGCAATTTACTAAACTGTATGTCATGCAGGGTATTGGTCTTTAAAAATTGTGATATTTCAGGTGCTACAGTAAATGATGTTTTGGAACAACAATATTTATTGCGCTAGGTACTCCAAGGCATGAACAGGGACACCTCTATCAGAGAGGCAACATATAGCCATACACAATAGTGGAATAAATTGTGATATAAAGTCAGTAGAAAAACGACAATGGACAATATTCTAGATATGTACGGAAAACAGGGGATGGATGGAAAATGGTATTACTTTTTATAATAAAGATTAAAATAGTCCAAGACAAGGTCCATGTATCCTGGGTGGTAACCTCAGGAAATTATGAGCATCTGGAGGTTGACACTGGAGAGGCAGCATGCTGAAGAGCAGAAGTGACTCTGGATGTAGAAACATAAAAGGACAAACAGCAGCACCAATCGGAGTGTAGCAGTTAAAAAAAGCAAGGTTTAACCGAAAATAATGCACTCACTAGACAGTGGTGATTAGCAGTCACACCAAATGAGGGCAACCAATGGGTTCCAGGTCTCGAGGGCGGCTTCAGTGGAGCGCAGTGTCATCACACTCCGCGGCGCCGGTGGTTGCCAGTGTCCCAGGCTAGATGGAGAGGGTGCAGGAGGAAGCCATCAGCTGGAAGTCTCTGGTGTTTGATGATCACCAGTGGGCGGAGACTGATTCATGCACGAGTTCGGCGCATGCGTGCTCCTTCTCCAGGCAACCTGATGTGCCTGCTAATCACCACTGTCTAGTGAGTGCGATATTTTAGATTAAACCTTGCTCTTTTTAACTGCTACACTCAGATTGGTGCTGCTCTTTGTCCTTTTAAGTAAATTATGTTTTGCATACTAAATTGCCTAAACCTACAAACATGTCTCAATTTTTATGCTTCCTTACATCACCTCTCAAAACTTTGCTGCATACAAAAAGTATGATTTTTTAGGAAAGAGAAGACACCCCCTCCTTACCCTAAAGCTCTTGGCTCCCAACACACCTTGTTCTTGGTGTAGAACAGTTTGTCCACTCATCCTTCCTAATTACACCGTTACGATATGAACAGGCTCACACCTGGCTGGGATTCGTCGAGCTTCCAGTCTCGCCAACCGGTAATTAATAACCTTGTAGAACAATAGAAAGCAGCTTGGCACCATCTCCATTAAACCGATCCATTCACTGCAACCATCTGACCCATTCACTCCTTGGGGATAAGAATGGGTAGCATCTGAGCGTGCCTACACAACAGCTTAATGAGCTGAAGTGAAATGAATTTAACTTGATATTTGTCTATAGTTTGTTGCACCGCAAACAAGGAGAAAAGCCATATGGAAACTTACAGGTGTGTTTGCATATTAAAGAGTTCCTCTGGAGCCAAGAACATGCTTATGCAAGAATTTATTACACCTGTTATTTGTTGTCAGAGATCAAGTCTAATGAAATTCCAATAAAAAAAGGACTCTACGCAAATATAGGAAAACAAATTTTGATTCATTATGTATGACTGCAAGAGTCACAAAGTGATTCAGTCCAGCTGGTTTCATCACCTGAAATGTTCTCTTGATATTTGCAGAAATCTAACCTTTGAGAGCTGTCAATTGAACAGGTGTTCCTTTTTCAGAAGCTGCACCCTCAACTCACATTTTGGTCACCACCACAACAAAAATGTAGCGTTTACCCTTACCTCGCCTTGACGGCATTGGTTTAGAAAACACTAATGCCCTGTACACACGGTCGGACTTTCCGACGGAATATGTGCGATCGGAGCTTGTTGTCGGAGATTCCAACCGTGTGTGAGCTCCATCGGACTTTTTCCATCGGAATTTCCGACACATAAAGTTTGAGAGCATGCTATAAAATTTTCCGACAACAAAATCCGATCCTTTAAATTCCGATCATGTGTACACAAATCCAACGGACAAAGTGCCACGCATGCTCAGAATAACTTAAGAGACGAAAGCTATTGGCTACTGCCCCATTTATAGTCCCGATGTACGTGTTTTACGTCACTGCGTTTAGAATGATCGGATTTTCCGACAACTTTGTGTGACCGTGTGTATGCAAGACAAGTTTGAGCCAACATCCGTCGGAAAAAATCCATGGATTGTGTTGTCGGAATGTCCGATCAATGTCCGACCGTGTGTACGGGGCATAACACATTTGTAGCACCCTTCTAGTATGTCATACTCAATTAATACTAAATTATAAATCTAGTTTTTGACTTGCTCTGCAATCAGAGGAGCAGCAATTGTTTGCCTTGGATCATGGTTTTACAGGCTGCAAGGTTGATTGTTTCCTCCTGCCTCTGGGAGAAGCTTCAAAGCATAGGACAGGAAATTCAAACTGGCCTAAATATTTACTATTCCCTGGCCAATCCCTGTGGAGGTGTACTCAGATGGTGGCCAGGGAGGTGGGAAATAGCCAGTAAACACTGAGCAGACTGTCTTTTTTTTCTAAGGGATGGATCTGCGAGCTTCAGGGGGCTGTTTGCTTCTGAAGCCCTTTTGGACTGAATGCTGAACTTCTCAATGGCGGGATTGAGTCTGAGGAGGTGGCTGCTCTAGGACTTGTGAGTAGAGACCCTGACCAACCCTCTGTTAAAGTGTATTCAGAGAGACATACCCCATGGTTCCCAGCTGTGAGACTTTGACTATTCTGCAGCTACCTCATGCCAGCCATGAGACTTGAACTATTTAGGAGCTAGCTCATGGTCCCCAGCTATGAGATTTTAACTATTCTGGAGCCACCTTACGGTCCCCAGCTAACTATTCAGGAGCTACCTTATGGTCCCCAGCTAACTATTCAGGAGCTATCTCATGGCCCCCAGCTATGAGACTTGACCTACTCAGGAGCTATCACATGGTTCCCAGCCATTAAACAATATACTGGTTTGCAAGCTACCTCGCAGTTCCCAGTTGTGAAAGCTAGACTGCTACATTTAAGAGTGAATGGTGTCCTCCGCCAACTGACTTTAGAAGTCAGGAGTCAGTTTAGGAGTATCCCACATCCCTCTCCTGTTAAAATTTCTTCAAGAATAGGACATCCCTGTTTAATGGAGCCAGAATGAATGGACTCTTGTTTGTTTGACTGATAGCCCCATGCACCCCATGCACCCCATAGGGTGACCATGTCAAATTCTCAGCGGCTTCTTCGGGAGTAGTTCTTCACGTAGATTTGTGGAGGGGTGGGGGGTGGTAAAACTATAACAAGAGGTGCTTAAATGTAACCCAAACCAAGGGGGTCATTTGTAAACACGACCTGATATACACAGATTTGACTCTTGCCTAAGAAGATCTAAAAAAAGAAAGAAAAAAAAAGGAACAAATAGACTGCAAGAAGCAGACAACTTTGTATAAACTCCAAAACCCCAAACTTTTTTTTTAAATATACTTTGCAAATGTCCTTATCCACAAAAGAAAGCTATTAAGATGAATGTACAATATAAAATCAATGAATGGATTTTAAAACCTGTTTAACTGGTCCTTGAACATAACCCGAGACTCAAATGGAAAACAACTGAAAAGGTCTCAAAACAAAGCAAAGTTGTCCTCTTTTATCACTCCTGTTCTAAAAAGCACTGTGGCAAGCTATGAGAAAAACTTAACTTACTTAACCTTTTGTAAACAAATTGATTTTCTTTTTTTATCTAGACTGTAACTGAGCTCTACAAAGCAAGATAAACTCAGACAAACATATACAGACACAGTTGTATAACATGTACGGCATAGAACTTAGTAATGGCCAAAACTTTATGGCAAAACTTTTTTAAAGAATAAAATGGCAATACTGCTGCACTGATGGTTGCGGTGGTCTTCTGGGCCCCCCTTCCCTGCTGCTTGGTGCAAGGGGGGCATTCAGAGAACGCCTTGCATTCTTCTCAGTGATTGGACAAGGTGCAGAGGAGGGTGGTCACAGAATGATCTCCAAACTTTTTAGCCCGAGGGCCACATTTTAGATTTTACAAGTATTCGCAGGCTGAAAAAAAATTTATAAATGAAATAATAAAATTTAAATAATCCCATCAGAGTCTTTCCACACGCGTGTCCCCATCAGATCCTTTCTGCACGTGTCCCCATCAGAGCCGAAAACACATCTGTGTCTACATCAGTGCCTTTCCCCAAGTGTCCCCATCAGAGCCTTTCGACACTTGTGTCCCCATCAAAGCCTTACTGCACATCTGTGTCCCCATCAGATCCAAAAACACATCTGTGTCTACATCAGTGCCTTTCCCCACATCTGTGTCCCCATAAGAGCCTCTTTGCACTTGTGTCCCCATCAGAGCCGAAAACACATCTGTGTCTACAACATTGCCTTTACGCACGTGTCCCCATCAGAGCCTTTCAACACTTGTGTCCCCATCAGAGCCTTTCTGCACGTGTCCCCATCAGAGCCTTTCAACACTTGTGTCCCCATCAGAGCCTTTCTGCACGTGTCCCCATCAGAGCCGAAAACACATCTGTGTCCCCATCAGAGCCTTTCCCCACATCTGTGTCCCCATCAGAGCCGAAAATACATCTGTGTCCACATCAGAGCCTTTTCCCACATTTGTGACCCCTTTAGAACCTTTCCACACATCTGTGTCCCCATCAGAGTCTCTGATGGGGACACAGAGCCTATTAGAGCCTCTGGCTCTAAATTGGTGCTTCAAAAAAAAAAAAAAAAAACAGCCCCCCCCCCCCCCCGCATAGGAATCCATGCGCTGGTGTCCTGAAAGGGGCCTAACCCATGGATAGGGGTGGTGGCGATGGATGTAAGGGGGGGGGGGCAGCGCCCATGCGCCTTTAATGGATGGGCAACCCTCGCTCTGCCTCACCAGCTGATAGGGTGCAACAGCCCGCCATCAGCTGACTCTGGGACACAGGAGAGCAAAAGTAAGTGTACCCACAGGAGAAGTATGACCAAAAAAAAAGCTTTGGCCGTTCTTCTCTTTTAAAGTAGTGGATGAGTATGGACTCTTTTTTTGGAGAACAATTTTCCATCACGCTGACACAACCTTAGATTTTCCAGCATATTTTCTTTTTTTTTAGCTAATTTTTAACGGCTCCAACACATAAATCTTGTTCCACCAACGAGCTACAGCAACAAAACCTGTATACGTGTGCAGGTGTGCGAAAGCAAAGGACATTATTTAAGAGGCAGCGAGGCATATTAATCCTTTGCCAAAACCAACAGCAATTTGCAAGACTAGCAGAGGTGGAGGAAAGTTTTGGGGGTTTATCCTGAGGGAGTTACTTAGCAAAGATTTCTTTCTTGTAGTGCAATAATACTCGGGGACATAGATCTTAATTATACTAGGTGCTCCGGCATGGAGAGAACATTCTTGAAAGGGGAAGATGTATGCCACGGCTTCATCAAGACCGTTAACGGCGCAATGCTGACTAAACAGATTCTGTGCTGTTAACTACCGTATGGTAGGAAAAATTAAGACGTCAGAAGTTTTAGAGAAGTCTTAGCCTCTTGGGGGCCATGCCAACCGAACAAACAGGGAGAAAGGAGACTGATCGCTTTACAGGAGACAATGTGCGATAGCAATTTTTTTTTTTACTTCGTCCTGGAAGAACACTTTGTCCGATGCTGACAGAAGGTTCAGGTCTGGATTTTGCTGATTTGTTTGCTGCAGATGCCATTTAAAGTGGGCCTAATATTTTTCATGTTCATTGTATGCCTGTTAAGTATTTTGTCAGTGTAACCCTTCCGGGTAGAGATCACAGCAGCCCTGTATGTGTAGGAAATGAGTACCGAGTGTATGACAGCAGGTAGTATGTATAGAAGAGGAGTGTTTAGTATGCAATGGTGGCCAGTATGTGCGAGAGAGGAGTGCGGAGTGTATGGCAGTGGGTAGTCTATGCAGGAGAGGAGTGGGGAGTGTATGGTGGCGGGTAGTATGTTCAGGAGAGGAGTGCGGTATGTATGGTGGCGGGTAGTATGTGCAGGAGAGGAGTGTATGGCGGTGGGTAGTATGTGCAGGAGAGGAGTGTATGGCGGTGGGTAGTATGTGCAGGAGAGGAGTGTGGAGTGTATGGCGGTGGGTAGTATGTGCAGGAGAGGAGTGCAGAGTGTATGGCAGCGGGTAGTATGTGCAGGAGAAGAGTGCAGAGTGTATGGCAGTGGGTAGTAAGTGCAGGAGAAGAGTGCAGAGTGTATGGCAGTGGGTAGTAAGTGCAGGAGAGGAGTGTGGAGTGTATGGCAGCGGGTAGTATGTGCAGGAGAGGAGTGCGGGGTGTATGGCAGTGGGTAGTAAGTGCAGGAGAGGAGTGCTGAGTGTATGGTGGCGGGTAGTATGTGCAGGAGAGGAGTGTATGGCGGCGGGTAGTAAGTGCAGGAGAGGAGTGCGGAGTGTATGGTGGCGGGTAGTATGTGCAGGAGAGGAGTGCGGAGTGTATGGCAGCGGGTAGTAAGTGCAGGAGAGGAGTGCGGTATGTATGGTGGCGGGTAGTATGTGCATGAGAGGAGTGCGGAGTGTATGGTGGCGGGTAGTATGTGCAGGAGAGGAGTGTATGGTGGCGGGTAATATGTGCAGGAGAGGAGTGTATGGTGGCGGGTAATATGTGCAGGAGAGGAGTGAGGAGTGTATGGCGGAGGGTAGTATGTGCAGGAGAGGAGTGCGGCGTGTATGGCGGTGGGTAGTAAGTGCAGGAGAGGAGTGTGAAGTGTATGGCGGAGGGTAGTATGTGCAGGAAAGGAGTGCGGTATGTATGGTGGTGGGTAGTATGTGCGGAAGAGGAGTGTATGGCAGTGAGTGGTATGTGTAGGAGAGGCGCGCAGAGTGTATGGCGGCGGGTAGTATGTGCAGGAGAGGAGTGCGGAGTGTATGGCAGCGGGTAGTATGTGCAGGAGAGGAGTGCAGAGTGTATGGCAGCGGGTAGTATGTGCAGGAGAGGAGTGCGGAGTGTATGGCAGTGGGTAGTAAGTGCAGGAGAGGAGTGTGGAGTGTATGGCGGCGGGTAGTATGTGCAGGAGAGGAGTGTGGAGTGTATGGTGGTGGGTAGTATGTGCAGGAGAGGAGTGTATGGCGGCCGGTAGTAAGTGCAGGAGAGGAGTGCGGAGTGTATGGCAGCGGGTAGTAAGTGCAGGAGAGGAGTGCGGAGTGTATGGTGGTGGGTAGTATGTGCAGGAGAGGAGTGCGGAGTGTATGGCGGTGGGTAGTAAGTGCTGGAGAGGAGTGCAGAGATTATGGCGGCGGGTAGTAAGTGCAGGAGAGGAGGGTGGTATGTATGGTGGCGGGTAGTATGTGCATGAGAGGAGTGCGGAGTGTATGGTGGCGGGTAGTATGTGCAGGAGAGGAGTGTATGATGGCGGGTAATATGTGCAGGAGAGGAGTGCGGCGTGTATGGCGGCGGGTAGTAAGTGCAGGAGAGGAGTGTGGAGTGTATGGCGGCGGGTAGTAAGTGCTGGAGAGGAGTCGGTATGTATGGTGGCGGGTAATATGTGCAGGAGAGGAGTGCGGCGTGTATGGCGGCGGGTAGTAAGTGCAGGAGAGGAGTGTGGAGTGTATGGTGGCGGGTAGTATGTGCACAAGAGGAGTGCGGAGTGTATGGTGGCGGGTAGTATGTGCACAAGAGGAGTGCGGAGTGTATGGTGGCGGGTAGTAAGAGCAGGAGATGAACTTTAACTATGCATGAACTCTGTCGTCCTCGGGGTGACCCTGAATATGATCGGCTCCACAAAATTCGGCCCCTCATAAATCACTTTAAGTAAAAATTTGTATACGCCCCAACAAAATGTCTGCGTAGAGGAGTCGCTCATTCATTTTTCTGGCCATCTTGTCTTGAAACAGTTTCTCCCCAGCAAGCGTGCCAGATATGGGGTCAAAATGCACAAGCTCTGTCAGGGGGAACAGGCTATACAGGTCATTTTTGGGATTTACGAGGGAAAAGATGTAGCCCACCGGATGCCCAGACTACTTGGGGAACGTTGGCAAGAGAGCATAGGACTTTGTGTCACCCTTATTCCAAAAGGGGTACCACTTGTACATAGACAATTATTATGCAAGCGTGCCACTTTTTTTTAGACTTTTTAATCTTGGAATTGGCTCATGTGGCACCGTGTGACCTAATCGCCGGGGGGCTTTCCCCAATGGCTTCTAAATGTCCCACTTAGACGGGGGGGGGGGAGACAGTCTTCTTGAGGAGTAATAAACTGCTTGCAGTGAAGTGGATGGACAATGGGATGTTTCCGTCCCGTCTTCCATTCACACAGATACGACAGTCCAAACTGCAACGGCGACTGGTGTGGTTGAGAAGCCCCCTCTCCGTCCACGACTCCAACCTTCACATGGGAAGGGTGGACTTCAATGACCAGAAGATGGGACCCTACTTAGTTTCCCGTAAAAGCCAGACGCTGGTACAAGAAAGTGTCTGTATATTTATGCTAATTGGCTCAGTTCAGCGCTTTTGTACTATACAAAGCATCAGGAAGAAGTGGATCCTTCCTACTATTTTAAGGAAGAGATCATCACGATCTTTTTTGTATACCCCCCAAAAAAAACCTGGTCTCTGCCTCAAGGAATGCTTCCGTCACTAGGGTTGGTGCAAGGATTTTTGACACCCTAGGCGAAACCTCATTTTGCTGCCCCCCCCCGGCTCCACCCCTAAATCCACCCCCTTTGCCCTGCCCATGTGTATGCCACATTTTTAATGAACCACCCATAAAATGCAGCCCACCAGCACCCATCAATGCAGCCTCACCAGCGCCCATCAAATACAGGCTACCAGCGCCCATCAATGCAGCCTCACCAGTTCCAATCAATGCGGCCTCACCAGCGCCAATCAATGCGGCCTCACCAGCGCCCATCAATGCGGCCTCACCAGCGCCCATCAATGCACCCTACCAGTTGCCATCAATGCAGCCTACCAATTGCCATCAATGCAGCCTACCAGTGCCCATCAATGCAGCCTACCAGTCCCTATCAATGCAGCCTACCAGTGCCCATCAATGCAGCCTACCAGCGCCCATCAATTCAGCCTACCAGCGCCCATCAATGCAGCCTCACCAGCGCCCATCAATGCAGCCTCACCAGCGCCCATCAATGCAGCCTCACCAGCGCCCATCAATGCAGACTACCAGTCCCCATCAATGCAGCCTACCAGTGCCCATCAATGCAGCCTACCAGTGCCCATCAAAACAGCCTACCAATGCCCGTCAATGCAACCTACCAGTCCCCATCAATGCAGCCTACCAGTGCCCATCAATGAATGTTTGCTTCCATTCATTCCAGAGTTGGGACACAGACACAGTCCTCCTCCTCCGCCGCTGCGCCTCTGACACTATGTGCGAATGGAGAGGAGGCTGCCTGCTGATGCTGAGACTTAGTTGCTTGCTGCAGAGAGAAGAGAGTAGGAACACCAGTGGCTGGGCGCCCTAGGCAGCAGTGCGCTCTAGGCGGCTGCCTAGTTTGCCTAGTGGTAGCACCAGCCCTGTCTGCTACCACACACTAGTGGAGTATTAGTGTAGGGTACGGCACGGCACAGTCTAGGGCACACTTTCACATAGGATCTCGAAAGTTATGTTAGATAGTCAGGAAACTGGCTATCGCATTTTGAGACCCTATCTTGGAAAGTTTAGAGTTTTTATAAGTTACAAAAAAAGTAAAAAAAAAAAACAAAACATAAAAAATGAAAAAGTCAGAAAGAAAAACATAAAAAAAATTACGCGGTACCCCCATAGGGGCTGCTGAAAGTTGTAGTCCGTCTGTCCAGCCTGGCATTCACTTCCCAGTCACGTTTGAGACAATGAACAGTCTGTATGTTTGTTTTGTGTTTTTTTTTAGGGGTTTTGAACTTGGTTAGGGTAAAGGAAGGTATGGGATGCCCAGCATCAATAATGGAATCAATAAAATGATCAGTTGGATCTCTATTTACACTATTAGAGCCCCAGTCTCCTCCATCACAATGCTTTTTTTTGTAGACTGTTCCTCTCTCTCCTGTACAATACTTGGTTCCTGGTACAGCTAGCACGTGGTAGGCCCAACCTTGACTCTGTCAGGCCTTAGCAACTTGCATTTGCAGGCAGGGACTGCGGGCCCCTTTATAATAGCAACAAATAGGAAAGTCTCTAGTGCTAGATGACCTTGGTGGACTACTGCTCTCAGTCAGTCCTCTTCAGGCCCTGCCAGCCCTCCTGGCTGCAGCTGCCCATGACATCACAATCTCTCCCGCTGGCTCTACATCCATCTCAGACTGCACACTTCCAGTCCGCTCCGGCATGCCTCCCCAACTCTCCCGACTGTGCCTGTCACTCACCGACACCTGGTGGATGCCTCCTTTAGGACTTGTCCAGGAGTAATCCCCGCTGTCCTCTCCTTCTCCTGTTCAGGACACCCCTTGGGTTGTATGGGGTTCCTGTTCAGCTCCGAGCCCCTGACCCAAGGTCACCCCCCACCCCAGACTGGGGAGCTTCCTCAGAGGCCCCCCAACAGCCTAATACTCCATCTCCAGTTCTTCCACCTGAACAATTCCTCCCCAGCAGGGCTGACTCTAGGTATTAGAGGAGGACTTCCCTCGGCCAATCCAAGTTATAGATTGGTCAGGGCTCCTTAGAACACTTTAGGCAGCTCCACCTCTCTTCCCCTCCTCCCTTCTAGAATCCTCTAGAAGCCAGAGGGAGGTAACCGAGAAGTGATGCATGTGAGTCACCTGTTGATACTCTAGGCCACTCCCAGCCCACACAGATCAAAACAAACAGGACTAGCTTACAGCTAGGCCTGATTACATTTACAGAAACTTACTTATAGCACCTACCTAAAGTAGAGGGTGCTACATTAAAATAAAATAAAAAACTGCTGTAACTGTTTATCAAGTGTGACCTTGAGTTTGGAATCAATTTGTTAGTATATGAAAATCTGCTAATACATAAAGACCCCCCATGCTGTTGTCTGCTGTGCCTCCTGTTCTCCGTCCTCCAGAGTTCTGTCTCACTAATACAGGAGGTGTATTACTGGCCAGATCACCAGGTAAAAACAGAGCAAGTAAACTCTCTTATGCCGCGCACACACGATCGCACATTCCGACAACAAAATCAATGTTTTTTTTTTCCGACGGATGTTGGCTCAAACTTGTCTTGCATACATGCGGTCACACAAATCTTGTTGGACATTCCGATCGCTAAGAACGCGGTGACGTACAACACATACGACGAGAAAAATTAAGTTCAATAGCCAGTGCGGCTCTTCTGCTCGATTACGAGCATGCGTGGAACTTTGTGCGTCGAAATTGTGTACACACGCTCAGAGTTTTTACGACAACGGATTTTGTTGTGGGAAAATTTGAGATCCAGATTTCAAAAATTTTGTTTGTCAGAAATTCCGATGGAAAAATGTCCGATGGAGCCTACACACGGTCGGAATTTCGGACAACAAGCTCCCATCGAACATTTCCGCGTCGGAAAATCCAACCGCGTGTATGCGGCACTACAGTAACTGTCCATCTCACTCATGTTTCAGGTGCTGGGAGCTGGATAGCGAATAAGTTGCAAGCCTCCAAGTGTATTGGCAAAAAAAACCAAACAAACAATCTAACTCAGTGATGTATCCAGTAACTCGCCAAAACTGCTATTGAATTTGGCATCTAGACGAAAACGCCAATGACGTCTTTCATAGCGCTTATAATGTGAGATGCACATGGAAGGGTTCTGCATATCACAAACCCAAAAAAGCGTGAAGTGTTTTCCCAACACACGGATCACACAGCCTGCAAAAAACAAAAAACAAAACAAATTACACTGAAACAATTAGCAATTATATGTGGCAGCAGCACTTCCTCTGTGAAATGCCTTGACAAGTCAGTGCGCCTTCTATATATATATATAAAACTAAAACCTCTGATTGTTAAACAGTGTTATTATTTTTTTTTTTTTTTGAGCAGTTTCTGCCTCTCAGATACGTTCCCACTGACAGCAAAAATAAAAAATTAAAAAATTAAGTACAGCGCTACGTTTAGAAAAAAAGTGAAAAAGCAGCCAACACACCTGTAGACTCAAGGCAGAAAAAGTCAAAAGGAAATAAAAGTGTAGCGCTAATATCACATCCACAACCGTGTATATTACAATAAGAACATATGTAAAATGGTGAATACTACCAAAATATGTTTGACCATAGTGTGGATAGTGTCAAATAATTAATCAGTGTTAATCACATATAGGTAAATACTTAGTAATCAAATATGTTAGTGATTAATAGAAACCTGTGCTGGTTCCATAAATCAAAACGCCAAACATAAAAAATCATACAACTTAACAGTCCATAAAAAATGTGTAGAGAAACAGTGAGGAAAACATCAGCAGAGTTCAATGGGGGTGATGTGTGCCCAGATGGTAATCACAGGTATATGGTTACGTCAAATCTGGCGAGTGGGCAGAAGGAAGACCACAAGTGTGCATAGATTGTACATCAGTGCCGGGGCCAACACCAGAAGTAGAGGAGGTTTACCGGAAAAAATTGACCTGAAATGGCGTACACCAGACAAGTCAAAAAGGCTTCATAACCACTGGTTCTGAGAAGTGCGTCTTGTCAGATGTCATCAACAGATGGTGGAAAAGAAAAAAGGGGGTATCCATACGGTTTCCTCTCTCATAGGTAATCCAGCATAGCTCACACGTGTAGTTCATATGCCATGCAAGGAGCAAACAAAACTCACATAGCGTAAAAACGTTTAAAAACACTAGTTTATTAAAATAATAAAAAACAGACTCACATTTTGGAGGAATGAAACAGAGCTCAAATATCAAATAGAGGCGATCGTGAGGGGTCCACCCGACATGTTTCAGCTAAGGATCCGTCATCTGGGGTATGAACCACCCTCACCTCACCGCTCTATAAACAAGAAATGACCCCCACTGGGAGTGTCTACACACCGGAAGTGCTACAAGTGAAAATCACTTCCGGTTCTCAGGGTCATAGGATGACTAATTAAATAGCTATGTTAGGAGCTAATACTGAAGAACCATATATCTCATGTTTCAGAAAATAAGGAGTTAAAAATGGGAAATATATATAAAAAACACAATAAGCTGCGCCCTGAAACAGTCCAACAAACTGGAACAGGTCAGAGCGCTAGCCAAGCCTCACTTTCAGTGCCAGGAGGCACTTCCTGTGTAAACACACCAAATCACATCGTATCAGGAAGGACGTCGTGACGTCATTTCGCTCGGCGTGGCGGCGTCCGTGTTAGCCAGCCTGCTCCTCAAGCCTCACTTTCATATGTGATGCATTTCCCATTACATAGATAGGATACAGTACCGCTGCGCTCCACAGGGAGCAAACCAAGCCTCAATCTGAGGCAGAGTGTCAGCAGAGAGAGGAAAAAAAAGGCAGTGCAAAGGAAAGGGGCATTTATATTAAAATAAAAACCAAATTAAAAAGAAAAGAAATAAAAAATAAAAAATAATAATAGCACAAGGCTAGTGCCCACAATGACATTATCTCATAAAGATGATACAAGGGCATTCTACTAAGATTTATTCGTGTTCATTAATAGAATCCTGAACCATAATATTAAAGGGACACTGCCAATGGGGGGCATCAATAACGTACATATCAAAAATGTATATTGTATTCTGAATTGAATCATAATTATCCCGGACTCAATAACATAAATTGAAATAACCTTGTATGGTAAAAAATATTCTTTGTTATTTCAACAGTAAAAGAGAGATCATATTCATATTCAAGCTTGGTTAATAAAAGAGTTGATGTCCCACGCCATGTTGATACCCTGTGAAAAATGGGACCCCAACTCATATACCCAGTAAGTCTCTAACCGCGAGACTCCTCTAAGAGTCGACCCACCCCGCCAGGGAGGCACATACCTATCTATAATGAGAAACTGAGTACCCACAGGGTTTCGATCGAGAACTTCCCTGTAGTGTCTAGGGACAGTGTGTTTAGTACTGCCCGCTTTAATGAGATTGATGTGTTCCGAAACCCGTGTAGTGAAAGATCTAATGGTCCGGCCGACATATTGCTTGCCACAAGGGCAAGTTAGAAGATAAACTATTCCCGTGGTAGCACACGTGCAGAAATGTTTAATTTTGTAAGTATGGCCGGTTACGGTGGAAGAAAAAGTATGACTAGCCCTTCTGCCACAGGTATTAAATTTACAAACCAAACACTTTTTACAGGGATAAAATCCAATCAAATTATGGAAAAAGGATGGTCTCTCTGGTGGATTGATGACATTAGGTGCTAGCCTATTTCGGAGGGATGGAACACCTTTAAACACCACCTTTGGAGTCTTGGGCAACAAAGGTCCCAAGATTTTATCTGTTTTTAGAACATCCCAGTGGTTTTCAAAGATTTTCTCACTGACACCATTTATCTATTTAGCTATCTGTAAGGGGGGGGGGGGATTCTTCCCACTGACCACCAGTGTAGGGAGTAGGGATGAGCTTCGTGTTCGAATCGAATGCATGTTCGCCTCGAACATTGCCTGTTCGGTCGTTCGCAGAATTCCAAACAATATGGGCCGTTCGCGCCAAATTCGAGTGGCGCGTCACGGCTCATAATTCACTGCGGCATCGCAGTGCATTGCTGGCTGATGATTGGCCAAGCATGTACTATGATCCGCATGCTTGGCCAATCACAGCGCCGTCTGTACAGAGAGCCGTAATTGGCCAAAGCCAGGGTGACTTTGGCCAATTATGCCTCAGGGGGTTTAGTACACGCCCCACACTATATAAGGCCGCCTGCACGTCGGCCCTGTGTAGTGTGTTCTGGCGTTGAGAGAGAGAGACAGAGAGACAGTGTCATTTGATTTAAGTTAGATAGAGTAGGCAGGCGAGTCAGTTAGTTGCACTTACAGTGTATTGTGTAGATATATACATCCTAGGTGTTGTGTGTGTGTATACACACACACACACTGTATTTAGTTTAGCTAGATCCGTTCCTGTTATTCTCTTCACACTACTGACAGGCAGGCGTTTTTACAGTATTTACAGCTACCTGAAGAAAATTGCTGGTGTTCTTCTGATCCTATTAGAACTATTAGCTACAGTATTTACAGTTAGTGTAGTGCGTCCTCTGCACAGTGTGCACCTAAAGCTACCTGAAGAAAATTAGTGGTGTTCTTCTGATCCTATTAGTACAGTACCGCAGGCAGCTGCAGTATTTACAAGTTAGTGTAGTGCATCCTCTGCACAGTGTGCACCTAAAGCTACCTGAAGAAAATTAGTGGTGTTCATATGATCTTATTAGTACAGTACCACAGGCAGCTGTAGTATTTACAAGTTAGTGTAGTGCGTCCTCTGCACCTAAAGCTACTTGGAGACAATTGCTGTTGTTCTCCTCCTATTAATACCACAGGCAGGCAGCTACAGTATTTACAGTTAGTGTACTGTGTCCTCTGCACAGTGTGCACCTAAAGCTACCTGAAGAAAATTAGTGGTGTTCTTCTGATCCTATTAATACCACAGGCAGGCAGCTACAGCATTTACAGTTAGTGTAGTGTGTCCTCTGCACAGTGTGCACCTAAAGCTACCTGGAGACAATTGCTGTTGTTCTGCTCCTATTAATACCACAGGCAGGCAGAGATCCCTTCAAGCCTGCCTATGCTGATCCTGAGTGACTATCCTCTTCCTCCTCAATGATCACGCTGATAGCTTGTAAGAATATTTTTGGTTCTGGGCGCCGCCACCAGTGGCTAAGGCCCAATTTTTCAGCCCCTGTTTAACAGGGGCATGTAATTACAATTTTTAATGCAATACTTTGCAGCAGGGCTTGTTCCTGCGCTCCAACTAGAGTATTTGTGAGGGGTTGCAGTGTTGTGGCACCAGCACCAGTACCTAAGGCCACATTTTCTGCCCCTGTTCAACAGGGACATGTAATTACATGTAATTACAATTCTTAATCTAATATTAGGGAGGGGCAAAACGCAGGTGCTAGCAGGTATCTGGGCTGATCCCACTAACACTGCATTTTTGGGAACCCTAAACTGCTGGGGACGCTAGCATAGATCTGATCGGATCAGGTATTGATCTGATCAGATACTATACCACTAAGGGAGGTGTACGGTGCGTGCGTGGGTGTTAGCGCGACTGGCGCTAACCTGATGCTGCCTGGGGCTGGTGCTTGCCAGTTCACCAAAACGCTACCAAAAAAACTGTTAGCGATCGCAGGGATCAGGCCTGACTCTGCGAACGCTGCAGTTATGTGTTTAGTGTTTTGTAAGTGACAGTGATCGATCGATACTGCACTTGGGTGGACTGGGCTGGGCCGGGCGGAGGGGCAAAACGCAGGTGCTAGCGGGTATCTGGGCTGATCCCGCTAACACTGCCTTTTTGGGAACCCTAAACTGCTGGGGACGCTAGTATAGATCTGATCAGATCAGATATTGATGCGTTCAGATACTATACCACTAAGGGAGGCGTATGCTGCGTGCGTGGGTGTTAGCGCTAATCTGACGCTGCCTGGGGCGACGCATATCACCGCCGGGCGATCAGGGGGCTAAACCTTTATTCGGTAATAAACGGCGGGTGCCCTGACACTATGAAAAATAAACCAACTAACCAGCGTCACCCGTAACGGTTATACGGTGATCAGTGGTGAAAGGGTTAACTAGGGGGCAATCAAGGGGTTAAAACATTTATTCGGTAGTATATGGGGGTCCCTGTCGCTATAAAATGCTGACGGCGAACCTAAATATTTACGTTCCTAACTAGCGTCACCAGCGACACTAATACAGCGATCAGAAAAATGATCGCTTAGCGACACTGGTGACAGGGGGTGATCAAGGGGTTAAAACTTTATTAGGGGGGGTTAGGGGGGTACCCTAGACCTAAAGGGGGGTAATACTCACTGTCCTACCACAGTAACTGTCACTAACTGACACTATGCAGTAATCATAAAAAAAAAAAAATACTGCTTGGTGTCAGTGTGACAGGGAGGGGGGAGGGGGGATCGGCGCTAGAACGGAAACTGCCGAGCCGAGGAGAGATGACATCACATCCTCTGCCTGTGTGTACTATACACAGGCAGGGGATGTTCCTCATTGGCTGGGAGCAATCGCGAGGGGGGGGCCACGATCGGATGGTCTCCCCCTTGTCTCTCATCGCTCATAGCCAAATGCCGACCGCCGCTGGCACCGGGGGGGGGGGTCCGATCGGACCCCCCGCCCGCGGGAAGGCAATCACGTATGGGTACGTGATTTTGCCTGCCCGTGCCATTCTGCGGTCGGCAAGTGGTTAAAGCCGTAAGTAATTTTAAATGCCTTTTATTACTTTAAAAATGTCATTTTGTGCAGGGACTGTTCTAAGCACGGGAAACATGCGCCACTTTACAGGCATACTATAGACACCCCCCCAGGTACGATATTTAAAGGAATATTTCACTTTTTTTTTTTTTCACTTTAAGCATCATTAAAATCACTGCTCCCGAAAAAATGGCCATTATTAAAACTTTTTTTTGCATTGATACATGTCCCCTGGGGCAGGACCCGGGTCCCCAAACCCTTTTTAGGACAATACCATGCAAATTAGCCTTTAAAAATAGCACTTTTGATTTCGAACGTTCGAGTCCCATAGACTTCAATGGGGTTGTAACGTTCGTGCAAATTATCGGTCCGTTCGCAGGTTCTGGTGCGAACCGAACCGGGGGGTGTTCCGCTCATCCCTAGTAGGGAGCATTCTTTCCCAGTGACCACCAGTGTAAGGATAATTTTTCCCAACGATTGGGCATTAGCGGGCACATCGAGGAGCAGCAGTGGAGATCGGGCATAGGCGGACTACAGGCTGCGGCAGGCAGCGGCTCCCGTGTCTTCTCCTCCTCGCTTCCGCTGTGCGTCTCCTCCCCACCCCCTAGGTGTCCGATAGGATCGCCTGTCCTTTCAGCCAGTCGGGTGACGGGTATCAGACTGGCTTCCGGACTGGCCGGGAGGAGGATCAGTGTTGCAACAGCAAATATTCATTCGCTGCTGTAACACCTGAGTGGGCTTATGGCGCAATGCTCGGCTCCACAAGCTCACCCTATTTGAAGCCTATCGGAGCCTGTGGCTCTAATCAGGTGCTTAAAAAAAAAAACACCCCCGCTGCTGTAATTCATGCGCCTGGGGTCATAGAGCCTTCATTAGGATGTGGCGGCCATGGATAGAGGGGACGGCGCCTGGGCGCCCCTAGTGGACGGGCCGCCACTGATCGCCATCCGTCTGTTTTGAGCGGATCAGATATCTGGCCGGTTGTCAACGGACACATCTCCGCTGATATCCGCCTGCCCATAGAAGTCAATGGGTGGCCCCGCTCAGATCCACCTGAAAAAAAAAAAAAAAGGGGGGATTCGAGCGGGCCGACCTTGTGAAAGGGGCCTAAGTGTGGAGCAATTCCACGAGAGCCGTTCTCCAATTAAAGTTAATTATTCCCATTTTATGTTTGATTCGGTGTAGAAGGTGAAGAAATTAAACTGCGTTCACCAAAGCTAATATTGTTGTGGTAATAATGTCATTATTTAATATTCATTTGTTGGGGGTGGGGGGGGGAGGGCAAACCAAAGCATCCAGGGATTCCATTTTTCTCGGTAATGTAGAACATGCATATTTAAGTCACTGGGAAGCTGTCAGACTTAATAGCTTCACTTATCTCTAAATGAGAAATTTAGTTAAACAGTTAAGCTCGGGTCTTCGTCGGCCAGGATTCCTGGGCCATGCCGAGCCTGCTGAAAACGCTCACAGATTTATATAGCAATTTTCTATTAAAACATTCCGTGTGACACTTATAATTGTGGTCTTTTGTGTGTTTTGATGGGGTAATTTTAGCATGTGCGAACATTGCTGCGAGGAAATATTTTTCAGGCAATATACAGAAGCCGTGGGGATGTGATTGGTGTATACCTTCTCTATCCGGACCAAACCCAGTCTAGCTCTCAGAGAGGAGCACAGACCCGCATTTGGTCACCAGATGATTTGTAGCCATTTGAAAATGTAACTTCATTGTTGTTGAGAAAAGAACCCTCTAGGACTAGGGGATCTATGTAGCAGTACCCCCATAGGGGCTGTTGAGTGATGTAGTAGACATGTGCAATTTGTTTAGTTCCAAATTTGTTTTTTATCGAATTTTGACAAATTCGTTAATTCCGAAATTTCCAAATTTCTGAATTTTTTAATTTCAGAAATTTCTGGAAACTCGAAACTTCTGAAATTGGAACATTCGAAATTTCGGAAATTGGAAAACTTGAAATTTCGGAAATTGGAAAACTCGAAACTTCTGAAATTGGAACATTCGAAATTTCGGAAATTCGAAATTTCGGAAATTCAGGAGTTCAAAAATTCGAAATGAGGAAATTGGAAAATTCTGAATTTCGGAAATTCGAAAAGAAGAATGAAAATCGGAAAGTTCAAAAGAATGAAAATTTGAAAACATTATCTGAAATAACTAACTAATAATAACTATTATAGGTATTGGAATTTCCTTTCAAGTTTGGCTGTTAGTGAACGTAACGAGTACGAATTTATCCGAAGTTACGAATTATCTGAAATAACAAATGCCGTATCTAACTGTAATAAATAACAATAATAATAATAATAAAACCTTTTTATTATTATTATTTATTATTAATTTGTTACATTCCATTTGTTTAGATGCGGCAGTCGTTATTTCGGATAATTTGGAACTTCAGATAAATTTGTATTCGTTACGTTCACAAAAAGCCAAATTTGAAAGGAAATTCCAATACCTATAATTAATAGTTAGTTATTATTAGTTAGTTATTATTTCAAATTTTACTGATTTTCTTTCTTTTTTTTCAGATTTTCAAATTTTCGGATTTTCTAATTTTTGAATTTCTGAATTTTCGAATTACGAAAATTCGGAAATTCAGAATTCAGAATTCGGAAATTCGGAATTCGGAAATTTGAAAATTCGGAAATTCGAAAATTTTAATTTTCAGATTTCCGAATTTCCAAACTTCCGAAAAAAGCAAAAAAAAAAAAAAAACGAATCATACGAAAACGAAAATTTTTTTTGTCAGTGCACATGTCTATGATGTAGCCCACCTGTCACCCTGCCCAGCCCGGCATTCACTTCCCAGACACTCCAAGACAATGAACAGTCCATCAGCTTTTGTTTTTGTATTTTATTGAGGGAATTGAACGGGGTAGGGGAAATATGGGATGCCCAGTGGAAATAATAGCAATTTGCTTGGGACAACTATATACAGTTCAGTAGGTTCGCTCCATTCACCTCCTGCACATCGCTTCCTCTCTAATGTTCCAGGCACAGCTAGCACAACAGGGTCAGGCCTGACTCTGACTCAGCCAGGCCCTTAGCAACTGCCTTTTGCAGGCAGGGACCATGGGCCCCTATAGTGTAGCAGATAGAAAGTTTGTGGTGCTGGCTGTCCTATCTCTGGTTACTAAGCCCAACAACCCATCTTCAGGCCCTGCCAGCCCTCCTGGCTGCAGCTGCCCTTCTCCGCTGCCCTTGACAACACAGTCCACTCCACTTACTCTGCACCCATCCCAGACTGCATGCTCCCAGTCCTCTCAGGCATGCCTCCCCAGTCTTCCTGACTGTGCTTGTCACTCATCAGCCCTCCTGGCTGAGACCAGTTGTTCCTCTCCTTGAAGACTCGCCCAGCAATGCTATCTCCTGCTGTCCTCTTTGCTCCACCTGTGCCTCCTGTCAGAGGTGCCTTCATGGTTTCTTGAAAGGCCTCGTCTGCACCCGACCCTAGGGTTGCCACTTCATCCCTTTAAACCCGAACACATATGAATTACACAGGCTAATTTACACAGATAAGGTACTGGGTGAGCTTAATTACCACCTTAATCAAGCACAGAACCTGTGTAATTAATATGTGTTCGGGTGTAAAGGGATGAAGTGGCAACCCTAGGGTTGGGTGCAGACGAGGCCCTTCAGGAAACCATGAAGGCACCTCGGACAGGAGGCACAGGTGGAGCAAAGAGGACAGCAGGAGACAGCATTGCCAGGTGAGTCTTCAATCTCCTGCTGTCCTCTTCGTTCCACCTGTGCCTCCTGTCCAAGGTGCCTTCATGAGCCTGTCCCCTTCTCAGAAATTCCCTTCAACATGCTGTTTAGCACAATTTAATTATCAGAGATTAAAGCTAGTCACTTCAGTTAGTAAACCAACATTGCTTCAGCCTGCACCATCTGACTCAGCAATGCTTCCTCCTCCAACATAGGACACAGTACTGCTACTTACTTCTCCACTATTTGTCCCAACTCTGTTTTCTTTTTCATCATTCATCCAACACTGCTTCCTCATCCACTATCAGGCTCAGCAATGCTTCCTCCTCCATCATAGAACTCAGTACTGCTTCCTAATCATAGTTACATAGTAGGTGAGGTTGAAAAAAGACAAAAAAGTCCATCAAGTCCAACCTATGTGTGTGATTATGTGTCAGTATTGCATTGTATATCCCTGTATGTTGTGGTCATTCAGGTGCTTATCTAATAGTTTCTTGAAGCTATCAATGCTCCCCGCTGAGACCACCGCCTGTGGAATGGAATTCCACATCCTTGCCGCTCTTACTGTAAAGAACCCTCTACGCAGTTTAAGGTTAAACCTCTTTTCTTCTAATTTTAATGAGTGGCCACGAGTCTTGTTAAACTCTCTTCTGCGAGTTTTATCCCTATTGTGGGGTCACCAGTCCGGTATTTGTAAATTGAAATCATATCCCCTCTCAAGCGTCTCTTCTCTCGAGAGAATAAGTTCAGTGCTCGCAACCTTTCCTCATAACTAAGATCCTCCAGACCCTTTATTAGCTTTGTTGCCCTTCTTTGTACTCACTCCATTTCCAGTACATCCTTCCTGAGGACTGGTGCCCAGAACTGGACCGCATACTCTAGGTGCGGCCAGACCAGAGTCTTGTAGAGCAGGAGAATTATCGTTTTATCTCTGGAGTTGATCCCCCTTTTAATGCATGACAATATTGTGTTTGCTTTGTTAGCAGCAGCTTGGCATTGCCTGCCATTGCTGAGCCTATCATTTACTAGGACCCCCAGGTCCTTTTCCATCCTAGATTCCCCCAGAGGTTCTCCCCCCAGTGTATAGATTGCATTCATATTTTTGCCACCCAAATGCATTATTTTACATTTTTCTACATTGAACCTTATTTGCCATGTAGTCGCCCACCCCATTAATTTGTTCAGGTCTTTTTGCAAGGTTTCCACGTCCTGCGGAGAAGTTATTGCCCTGCTTAGCTTAGTATCGTCTGCAAATACAGAGATTGAACTGTTTATCCCATCCTCCAGATCGTTTATGAACAAATTAAATAGGATTGGTCCCAGCACAGAACCCTGGGGAACCCCACTACCCACCCCTGACCATTCCGATTACTCCCCAATTATCGCCACCCTCTGAAATCGCCCTTGTAGCCAGTTTTCAATCCATGTACTCACCCTATGGTCCATGCCAGCGGACCTTATCTTGTACAGTAAACGTTTATGGGGAACTGTGTCAAATGCTTTTGCAAAATCCAGATACACCACGTCTACGGGCCTTCCTTTATCTAGATGGCAACTCACCTCCTCATAGAAGGTTAATAGATTGGTTTGGCAAGAACGATTCTTCATGAATCCATGCTGATTACTGCTAATGATACCGTTCTTATTACTAAAATCTTGTATATAGTCCCTTATCATCCCCTCCAAGAGTTTACATACTATTGATGTTAGGCTAACTGGTCTGTAATTCCCAGGGATGTATTTTTGGCCCTATTGGTGCTACATTGGCTTTTCTCCAATCAGCTGGTACCATTCCAGTCAGTAGACTATCTGTAAAAATTAGGAACAACGGTCTGGCAATCACTTGGCTGAGTTCCCTAAGTACCCTCGGATGCAAGCCATCTGGTCCTGATGATTTATTAATGTTAAGTTTCTCAAGTCTAATTTTAATTCCGTCCTCTGTTAACCATGGAGGTGCTTCCTGTGTTGTGTCATGAGGATAAACACTGCAGTTTTGGTTACTGAAGCCCCCCGATTCCCTCGTGAAGACTGAGGAGAAGAATAAATTCAATACCTTCGCCATCTCCCCATCCTTTGTAACCAGACGTCCTTCCTCATTCTTTATGGGGCCAATATGGTCTGTCCTCCCTTTTTTACTGTTTACATACTTAAAAAATATCTTGGGATTTTTTTTTGCTCTCCTCCGCTATGTGTCTTTTATGTTCTATCTTAGCTGTCCTAATTGCACCCTTACATTTCCTGTTGCATTCTTTATAAAGTCTGAATGCTGAAGATGATCCCTCAACCTTGTATTTTTTGAAGGCCTTCTCCTTTGCTTTTATATGCATTTTTACATTGGAGTTAAGCCATCCAGGACTTTTGTTCGCTCTTTTAAATTTATTACCCAATGGGATACATTGGCTAATGCCCTTATTTAATATGCTCTTAAAGCAAACCCATCTCTCCTCCGTATTCTTTGTTCCTAATATTTTATCCCAATTTATGCCTTTTAGCAAGGTTTGTAGTTTAGGGAAGTTGGCTCTTTTGAAATTCAGTGTCTTTGTATTCCCTTTATGTTTCCTATTTGTGTGATTTATACTGAAACTAATTGACCTGTGATCGCTGTTACCTAAATTGCCCCGTATTTCCACATCTGTAATCAGGTCTGTATTGTTGGTAATCAGTAGATCCAGTAATGTTTTATTTCTAGTTGGTGCGTCTACCATCTGACCCATAAAATTGTCCTGCAAGACATTAAGGAACTGGCGAGCCTTAAATGAATGCGCGGTTCCCTCCGCCCAGTCTATGTCTGGATAATTAAAATCCCCCATTATGATAACACTTCCCATCCTTGCTGCTAATCCAATTTGTGATAGGAGATCCGTCTCCACTTCCTCCCTCAGGTTTGGGGGCCTATAGCATACTCCCAGTATTATTTTCCCCTTAGCTTTATCCCTTTGGAGCTCTACCCATAAGGATTCCACCTCCTCTCTAGCTCCCTCAGTGATGTCATCTCTCACATTCACTTGTACATTATTCTTGATATATAGGCATACCCCTCCCCCTTTTTTACCCTCTCTATCCTTGCGGTATAGGGTATACCCTTGAATGTTTGCCAGCCAATCATGAGAGCTGTTGAACCAGGTCTCTGAAATTCCCACAAAATCCAAATCCTTCTCGTACAACAGTATCTCTAGTTCACCCATCTTGTCCGCCATGCTCCTGGCATTGGTGAACATGCCACATAGTTTAGACTGGTCGCATATTGTCCTCGTATTGGGTGTTTCGAGATTGCAACTAGGACTTGCTACTAAACTCACCTTGTGTTTTTGTGCTTTGGTTAACCTACCACTAATGCCCCCAATACTACCCTCTGGAATATCTCCCACGCTGGCTATCTCTGCCTCTGGACCCTCCCCCCCATCGCCTAGTTTAAAAACCCCTCTAACTTTTTGGCCATCTTCATTCCCAGCAGATCTGCACCCTCCTCATTTAGGTGCAGTCCGTCCCTTCTATAGTACAGGTTACCGACTGAGAAGTCGGCCCAGTCCTCCAGGAACCCAAACCCCTCCTTACTACACCAGCTCTTCAGCCACTTGTTTACTTCCCTAATCTCCCTCTTCCTTTCTGGTGTGGCTCGATGTACCGGTAGTATTCCTGAGAATACTACCTTGGAGGTCCTTTTCCTCAATTTAGCTCCTAAGTCCCTAAAATCGTTCTTTAGGACACGCCATCTGCCTCTGACTTTGTCATTGGTGCCAACGTGCACCATGACAGCCGGGTCTTCCCCAGCCCCTCCCAGTAATCTGTCCACAAGATCCGTGATGTGCCGAACCCGAGCGCCCGGTAGACAACATACTGTTCGGCGTTTCAGGTCTTGGTTACAGATTGCCCTCTCTGTCCTTCTAAGAATTGAGTCCCCTACCACCAGAATCTGTCTTTCCTTTCCCTTTGCTGCCCCCCCACTCTCACTGGAGGAGTTCTTCCCCCGGCAGCTAGGAGAGTCCCTCAGCTCCAGCAGTGCTGGTCCCTGACTGGTTTCACCAATGTCACTCAATGGAGCGTACTTATTGGGATGCTCCAGTCCTGGATCGGCCTCCCTGGCAACACATAATCGTCCCACTACTTGTTTCAACTCTGCTTTTTTCTCCACCATCAGACCCAGCAATGCTTCCCTCACCCCATCTGACCCCGTACTGCTTCTTACTTCTCTACCATTTGTCCTAACTCTGTTTTCTTTTCCATCATTGACCCAACAATGCTTCCTCCACCATCTGACCCAACACTGCTTCCTCAAACATCATCAGACTCAGCAATGCTTACTCCTCCATCATAGAACTCAGTCAGTACTGCTTCTTAATCCTCCCACTACTTGTCTCAACTCTGTTTTCTTCTCCACCATCACACCCAGCAATGCCTCCACCAGCTTACACAGTACTGCTTCCTTCTCCACCATCTGACCCAGCAATGCTTCCTTCTCCACCATCTGACCCAAGTTTGTTTACTCCTCCAACATCTGACACAAACTTGCTTCCTCCTCCACCATCTGACCCCTCACTGCTTCCTCATCCACCATCAGATTCAGCAATGCTTCCTCCTCCATCACTTCTTATCGCTCCCACTGCTTGGTCCAGCTCTGTTTTCTTCTCCACCATCTGACCCAGCAATGCTTCCACCTCCACCATCAGACCCAACACTGCTTCCTTCTCCACCATCTGACCCAACAATTTTTCCTCCTCTGCCATAGAACCCAATACTGTTTTTTCCTCCTCCACTACTTGTCCCAAATTTGTTTTCTTCTCCACCATCTGACCCAAGTATGTTTACTCCTACAACATCTGATACACAAACTTGCTTCCTCCTCCACTGTCTGGCCCATCACTGCTTCCTCATTCACCATCAGATTATTGCTTCCTCATCTTTTATAAGACCCAACACTGCTTTATCCTCCACCACTATTTATCCCAAATCTGTTCTCTTCTCCACCATCTGACTTAACACTGCTTCCTCCTCCACCATCTTACCCCACCATATAACCCAACACTGTTTCCTCACCATTTGACAAAACACAACTAAAAAACTCAAGAGTGCAAAATCTGGTGCAGCTGTGTATGGTAGCCAATCCACTTCTAACTTCAGCTTGTTCAATTAAGCTTTGGCAATGAAACCTGGAAGCCGATTGGTTTCCGTGCAGAACTGTACTTTTTGCACTCTCCAGTTTTAGTAAATTAACCTCAAGCTGTCAACTTATATAAAGGTTACTTACAGTGCCTTGAAAAAGTATTCATATCCCTTGACATTTTCCACATTTTGTCATGTTACAACCAAAAACGTAAATGTATTTTATTGGGATTTTATGTGATAGACCAACACAAAGTGGCACAAAATTGTGACGCAGAAGGAAAATGATAAATGGTTTTTAAAATGTTTTACAATTAAATATGTGAAAAGTGTGGTGTACATTTGTATTCAGCCCCCCGGAGTCAATACTTTGTAGAACCGCCTTTCTCTGCAATTACAGCTGCAAGTCTTTTTGGGGATGTCTCTACCAGCTTTGCACATCTAGAGAGGGACATTTTTGCCCATTTTTTCTTTGCAAAATAGCTCAAACTCTGTCAGATTGGATGGAGAACGTCTGTGAACAGCAATTTTCAAGTCTTGCCACAGATTCTCAATTGGATTTAGGTCTGGACTGTGACTGGACCATTCTAACACATGAATATGCTTTGATCTAAACCATTCCATTGTAGCTCTGGCTATATGTTTGGGGTTGTTGTCCTGCTGGAAGGTGAACCTCCGCCCCAGTCTCAAGTCTTTTGCAGACTCTAAAGCCGCGTACACACAAGCGGAATGTCCGACAGAAAAAGTCAGACGGAAGCTTTTCATCGTATATACCGATCGTGTGTATGCCTCATTGGACTTTTTTTTTTTTAATTCTGACGGACCTAGAAATGGAACATGTTCTAAATATTTCCGATGGACCCAATTTCTATCGTGAAAACCGATCGTCTGTATGCTGGTCCAAAGGACCAAAAACGACGCATGCTCTGAAGCAAGTAGGAGACTATTGGCTACTGGCTATTGAACTTCCTTTTTCTAGTCCCGTCATAAGTGTTGGACTTGGACTTTGGCCGGACTTTGGGTTGACCGTGTGTAGGCAAGACCGCTTGAATGGAATTACGTTGGAGTTCCGTCAGAGAAACCATCGGAGTTGATTACAACGGCAAAACTGTTTTATCTACGATTGCCCTGTATTTGGCTCCATCCATCTTCCCATCAACTCTGACCAGCTTCCCTGTCCCTGCTGAAGAAAAGCATCCCCACAACATGATGCTGCCACCACCATGTTTCACGGTGGGGATGGTGTGTTCAGGGTGATGTGCAGTGTTAGTTTTCCGCCACACATAGCGTTTTGCTTTTAGGCCGAAAAGTTCAATTTTGGTCTCATCTGACCAGAGCACCTTCTTCCACATGTTTGCTGTGTCCCCCACATGGCTTATCACAAACTGCAAACAGGACTTCTTATGGCTCTCTTTCAGCAATGACTTTCTTCTTGCCACTCTTCCATAAATTCCAGATTTGTAGAGAGCACGACTAATAGTTGTCCTGTGGACCGATTTTCCCACCTGAGCTGTGGATCTCTACAGCTCCCCCAGTTACAGTTACCATGGACCTCTTGACTGCTTCTCTGATGAATGCTCTCCTTGCCCGGCCGGTCAGTTTAGGTGGACAGCCATGTCTTGGTAGGTTTGCAGTTGTGCCATGCTCTTTCCATTTTCCGATGATGGATTGAACAGAGCTCCGTGAGATGTTCAAAGCTTGGGAGAATTTTTTCTAACCAAACCCTGCTTTATACTTCTCCACAACTTTATCCCTGACCTGTCTGGTGTGTTCTTTGGCCTTCATGATGCTGTATGTTCACTAAGGTTCTCTTACAAACCTCTGAGGTCCTCACAGAACAGCTGTATTTATACGGAGATTAAATTACACACAGGTGGACTCCATTTACTAATTAGGTGACTTTCGAAGGTAATTGGTTCCACCAGATTTTAGTTAGGGGTATCAGAGTAAAGGGGGCTGAATAAAAATGCCCCACACTTTTCACATATTTATTTGTAAAAAATGTTGAAAACCATTTATCACTTTCCTTCCACTTCACAATTATGTGCCACTTTGTGTTGGTCTATCACATAAAACCCCAATAAAATACATTTACGTTTTTGGTTGTAACATGACAAAATGTGGAAAATGTCAATTTCAACTGTATGTAATTGTCTGTGGAACACTCCGTATACTACACTGCCTGTAGCATCACCCAGCCTGATATACCATTATACAATGTCACAGGAGATTGTGCTACATTAACCAATATTTATCACATCCAGATCACGCTAAAAAAAAAAAAAAAAAAACACTAAAACATTTTTTACTGGCATGATTTTTTGAGAGATTTGGCCTACTACTGGGAGAACAAGAAAAACAGATTTTATTTTAGACCTAACAATTAAAAAAAGCCAAAAAAAAAAAAAAAAAGGGAAGAAAGAAATAAAAATGCAGCACCAGACAAATGTTATCAAAGTTAAACATTTGGTTGCTCTAAAATAAATTAATCCATTAACCTACACACACATTTAAATGGGTTTCCCAAATACAATTACATGTGGCAAAATACAACATCCCCTAATTGAAGAATGAGATGCAGTATATTTTATATGTGTTCCTTTCAAATATATTACCTTGTTAGCATATAATTAAGGCTAACAGCAGACCTAGGTTGATTGTAATGAGCAGAAATAATTAATACAATCCTAATAGAACTTCAATTAAAAATCTTAGAATATAATATACAATAGGAAAGACTGCTGCGGTACCCATTGTGTGGCTGTAACAAAGATTTGTATATACAGTATATCTGCTTGTATTTCATTTATTGCAGTCAAGTCATCCGGTGCACATATTAGATACGATTGAAAAAACTCATTCTATGACTGTGTTCTGTTTTTCCCAGTATAGAGAGACACAAAAAGGAAAGCTAGTTCGAAATTGCAGAGAAATTCTAGAAGATAAACTGCAGGCATAAAAGACTATCATTGAAATATATTCCTCATTAGCCACAGATGATATAAATTCACATTATATGCATCAAAAAAGCCTTTGCAACAGGGACGGCCCGTCCATTAAGGGGGCACGGCGCCGCCCCCCCACCCCACCCATGCGTCCGGCCCCTTTCAGGACACCGGATGCATGGATTCCAACGGCGGGGGGGGATGGGGGGGTTTGAAGCACCGATTAGAGCCGGAGTCTCTAAAAGGCTTCAAAATAGGGTGGGCTCGGGGCGCAGACAATGTACCCTGAGCCCACCCGGATGTGTTACAATAGTGAATGAATATTCACTATTTTAACACTGATCCTCCTCCCGGGCCAATCAGGAAGCAGGTGGTGAGATGTGTCACCCAATTGGCTGAAAGGACAGGCGATCCTATTGGACGCCTTGGAGGAGGGGAGGAGTCGCACGACCACAGCTATGGTGGAAAGGACACAGGAGCCGCTGCTCCATGCCCACCGCCTGAAGCTGCTGCCCGCCACCTCTCACCCGATGTCTGGCACCTGATGCCCAATGCCAGCCGCCTAATGCCCGATGCTGCTGCCTGATGCCGCTGACCGCCACCTGACGCCCGCCACCTGGTGTCCGATGACCACGCATGATGCCACTGCAGAATGCCCGCCACTTCTGCCTGATGCCCGTCACCTGCCACCAAATTGGGTAAGACAGTGAGCGGGCGGGGGCTGGGGGGTTTGAGGTGCCGCTGGCCACCAAAGGGGGAGGGGGCGGTTGTTTCCGCCCCCCCCCAAATAAAAACCACCAGCTGCCACTGCTTTGCAAACCTTGTAAAGGTGGCAATGACATCATTACTGTGTTGTAGATAGCCTGTGAAGGGATGTGGGAGGGACCCAGGAAGCTCCACCCACCACAACCTGCAAATAACTACAAGAGTGGGTGGAAAAAAGACCAGTCACCCTGCACAGGGAGAGGGAGCAGCAGTGACTGGTCATCATTACAGGAAGTTCCTGTGCAGAAATAAAGTGCAGGAGATTTATGCTTGGTTATCCACCCAGTTCTGAAAGATATACACAAAGGACACCAAGATTGAAGAAATCATACATTTGCTTTTTGTGATAAGACAATATTTGTTTAGTTTCGTTTCAGTCCAGGCCAATTCTGACATCCCTCTCCTACATGTAAGAATGATCTTTTTTTTTTGCTAGAAAAATACTTAGATTCCCCAAACATTATATTTTTTAACTACTTCAGCTCCAGAAGATTTACACCCCCCCCCCCCCACCTTCATGACCAGGGCATTTTCTGCGATACGGCACTGCGTTACTTTAACTGACAATTGGGCGGAGGTGCGACGCTGTACCCATATAAAATTGACGTACTTTTTTTCCCCACAAATAGAGCTTTCTTTTGGTGGTATTTGATCATCTCTGCGGTTTTTATTTCTTGCACTATAAACAAAAAAAGTCTGACAATTAAAAAAAAAAAAATATATATATATATATATATATATATATTACTTTCTGACATAAAACATATCCAATAAAAAAAATGTAAAAAAAAAAAAAAAAGAAAAAATCGAATTTCTTCATCAATATGTATTCTGCTATATATTTTTAGTAAAAAAAATCCCAATAAGTATATATTGATTGGTGTACACAAAAGTTATAGCGTCTACAAACTATGGGATATTTTCATTTTTTTATTTTACTAGTAATGGCGGCGATCAGCGACTTATAGCTGGACTGCAATATTGCGGTGGACAATTGGACACTAACTGACACTTTTGACACTTTTTGGGGACCAGTGAGACTAATACGCTGATCAGTGCTAAAAATATGCGCTGACACTGTACTAATGACACTGGCTGGGAAGGGGTTAACATCAGGGGTGATTAAAGGGTTAAATGTGTGCCTTGGGTGTGCCTACTCACTGGGGGGGGGGGCTTTGATTAGAGGAAGGCAAAGATCTGTGTTCCTGCTTTGCAGAAAAATAGGATCAACGCTTTCCCTTCAGATAGAACGACAATCTGTTTTGCTTACACGGGCAGATTGTTGTTCTGCCTGTGTAATCGGTGGGTGCCGACGGACATCAAGTCCACGGTACCTGCTCCTGGGCTCCCACTGTGTTTAATTACAGCAGGAGCGGGTACTAGGTACGTGATCTGGAGCGGGTACTAGGTACGTGATCTGGAGCGGGTACTAGGCACGCGATCTGGAGCGGGTACTAGGCACGCGATCTGGAGCGGGTACTAGGTACGTGATCTGGAGCGGGTACAAGGTACGTGATCTGGAGCGGGTACTAGGTACGTGATCTGGTACAGAGCGGCTGCCCTGCCACAGTAAATGTATAGTGGGCGGCCCACAAGAAGTTAACTTTATTGCCATCAGAAAGGTCCATAAAGACATTTGAGTTTGGGTTGGAGGAATGTGACTGGCCAGGTATTGGCCATCCCCAAACTGTTCCCACAAAGTTGGGAGCATGAAATTGTCCAAAATCTCTTGGTATGCTGACGCCTTAAGAGTTCCCTTCACTGGAACTAAGGGGCCAAGTCCAGACTCTGAAAAACAACCCCCACACCATAATCCCCCCTCCACCAAACGTTTTGGACCAGTGCACAGCGCAAGGTCCATAAAGACATCGATGAGTGAGTTAGGGGTGGAGGAACTTGACTGGCCTGCACAGAGTCCTGACCTCAACCTGATAGAACACCTTTGGAATGAATTAGAGCGGAGACTGCGAGCCAGGCCTTCTCGTCCAACATCAGTGCCTGACCTCACAAATGGACTTCTGGAAGAATGGTGAAACATTCCCATAGACACACTCCTAAACCTTCTGGACGGCCTTCCCAGAAGAATTGAAGCTGTTATAGCTGCAAAGGGTGGGCCAACTCAGTATTGAACCCCATGGACTAAGATGCCATTAAAGTTCATGTGTGATTAAAGGCAGATGTCTCAATACTTTTGACAATATAGGGTTTTTTAATCCTATAAGGAACCGTACTTATTCTCATGGTGATGATTTGGGGAAAGATTTGCTTAGGAAAGTATTATAATTTTATAGGCCTAGATGAAAAGTCCATGTACTGTAGAGATTCAAATGCACTCGGCCTTTCAAATGTCATATTTTTTTACATCAACATTTTTAAAGCATTGCACCAGAATGTGAGGGGTCGATCGGTAAATTCATAGATCTTTTGTTGCAGCTTGTGACCCGTGCCCCATGTTATTTTTAGGCAGGGTAATGATTTATCAGATCGCATTCCAAAGTCATGACTAAAAGGAATCATTTGCCATGATACACGCACCACTGGTTTCTTCAAACTCCTGAAGGAAGCAGTTCAGGGAAAAGACCTTTCCGATGACGGCACAGCGATTGGAGCATTGTGCAGCTTTAAAAGTTCCTTTTAAAATGGAACTCATTACTTGTATTACTGGTAGGACAAATACTTGATCATTCAAGGTGACTACGTTTGGAAATTCTTCTAGGTAGACCTGCACACAAGTTTTGAAGGAACTCGTCAGGAAGGTTGTTCCAAACATCTTGGAGAACTAAGCACAGATCTTCTGTGGATGTCGGCTGCCTCCAAGCCTTCTGTCTCTTCATGTCATCCCAGACAAACTCCATGATGGTGAGATCAGGGGCCTGTGGGGGCCAAACCATCATTTCCAGGACTCCTTGTTTTTCTTTACACTGAAGATAGTTCTTTAATGACATTGGTTGTATGTTTGGGGTGGTTATCCTATTGCAGAATACATATGGGGCCAATAACATGCCTCCCTGATGGCATGGCATGATGGATAAAGTATCTGCCTGTTTGTCTCAGCATTGAGGACACCATTGATCCTGACCAAATCTCACATTCCATTTGCAGAAATCAGCCCCAAACTTGCAAGGAACCTCTGCCATGCTTCACAGTTGGAGGCAGACACTCATTATTGTACCGCTCTCCAGCCCCTTCGCCAACAAACTGCCACCTGCTACAGCCAAATGTTTCACATTTTGACTCATCAGTCCAGAGCAACTGCTGCCATTTTTCTGCACCCCAGTTACTATGTTTTCCTGCATAGGTGTCAGAAACCATGAAATCAGGCCGAGACAGAAGTACAGTTAAATCACACTTGTTTAATAATAAAAGTAAAAAGAACAAACGTAGTCAAAACATAGCCAAAGTTCAGTAACCGGAATGGACAGTCAGCCAAGCCAGAAGTCAGGGATCAATGTAGTGGAACAGCAAGCAGGATCTGGAGCCAGAAGGGATGTCAGCAAAGCAAGTCTTGAACAGGAACACAGGAGATAGTTTCTGTGATATTGACCAAGGCGAAGGCAGAGATCCTCTGGACTGGATGGCTTAATTAGGCAGGACTGACGAGCAGGATATCATCAACAGCTGAGTAACTGTGGAGGGATAGGAGCTGGCAATTAGCCGACAGCTGAGCGGGCAACTCAGGGAAGGAAGAGCTGAGCCCAGCCCTGACAACAGGACATGGAAAACAAGGCTAAGCAACTCACCTAAGCTTGTTTGGCTATACTTCTCCTGTATATCACAGGAGTGCAGTTCGTTCTGCACTCCTGTGACCCGTTTTCAGCAGACAGCGGGGTGAAGCCTGCTCTCAGCTGACGTCACAGAGCCGGTCCATGCTCGGGCAAGATCGCGACCATATGGTCGGGATCCGCCCAAATAGCTGGACCAGCGAACCACTGGCAGCCTGAGCCGGCCGCTTCCACCCCCTCCACAGCCCACCGCTCCAGTGAGCATGGGGGGGGGGGCAGAGCAGAGAGCTGCTGACTGACAGGGAGCTCTTAGAACTGAGCGATCAGCAGAGTTTGATCGCTCGGTTCTCAGTGTTGGAATCGACAGGGGACAGATGCAGCACTGGAGTGATGCTGCATGTACCTAGGTAAGAGCTAGTAAAGGCGCAAAAACTAGAAGTTCTACTGCAACCCAACAGGTACATAAAAAAAGTCCATAGGAAGTCCATGAATCAAGTTTATAATGATAAGAGTCCATACACTAAGGGCAGTTTCACACTGGGTGGTGAAAGCGTCGTTTTAGCGGCGATTTTCGGCCACTAGCGGGGTGCTTTTAACCCCCGCTGGTGGCCAAAGAAGTGGTTAATAGCACCCGCAAAGCGCCACCGCCGAATCGCTTTGCAGGAGCTTCGCCAGCGGTGCCTATTCATTTCAATGGGCAGGGCATTTTAGGAAGCGGTGTATACATTGCTCCTAAACCGCACCAAAGATGCGGCTTGCAGGACTTTTTTTTAACGTCCCGCAAGCGCACCGCTCCAGTGTGCAAGCACTCGGGCTTTCACTCTGGAGTGACAAGAGAGGCACTTTACAGTCGCTTTGCAGGTGCTATTTTAGCACTAAAATGCCTGTAAAGCACCTCAGTGTGAAAGTAGCCTTAGGAATAAGAGCCAGATTCCAGCAGAACTGAAAGAAATACAAGGGGAGAGGCACTCTCTAAGTGTAGGATTAAAAGCAATTTATTGGAACAACATCCAGTTGGCAATTCGCCTGTATGTAGTGACCTGGAAATTTTATCGATAGGCAACTCCTAACCTCATATTGATTAGTGGTTCCAAATGAATAACTACTGCAGTAGGGAACAGACACAAAAGATACACTCCGCATCTTTCCAAATAACTGTTCTGTCTTATTATGACACAATTGAAGGTTTTTATACACATGATTACGTAGGTATCACATTAATATTACAATTGTACATTTATGGTAACAAGGGGCGTAACATAGGCAGGCTAATTCTAATCAGGACTAGAAAGAATGTAAACATGTAATGAAAAGAAAACATTATTAGTGCCGTGTGCACCGTGAGGGCAGTGTGCAATACATACAAAATAGAATACAATTATATACAGAACTTACAAATTTCCTTTACAGTAGTAATAAACAAGCACATCTGTGTGAAGAAAATCCCAAGAGATGTCATCGGTGGGGAGTCAAACTCTCCACAAGGCACTGGGTCTCCACTGTTGACCGCTGTGATGGAAAACGGCCGTACGGTGAAGGGAACCAAAGCGAGGCTTGGTGTCAGGGCCGTCTTTAACACAGGGCAAAAGGGGCAGCTGCCCCGGGCCCAGTCATTGTTGTGGAGCCCAAAGCAGCTGCCCTTTGAGTCTGCACTGCCCGCAAAAAGTTGATAAGTGGATTTGGGAGGGCCCAAGAACATGTTTGCCCAGGGTCCAATCAATATTAAAGACGGCCCTGCTTGGTGTGCAGGTGGTCGAGCGGTGTGGAGGGATGCCGTTACCGGAGTGCGACGCGTTTCCCTGCATGCACGCTGTGTGTGTTACGGCAGCCATGCTCCTTTCTCAAGCATGACAGACACGGGACTCACATTATATGGCACATCAGGAGGAGGGGTCAGACCGATGATCCAATTCCAAACGATAAAAACAATATATCCTAGCGATATAAGGAAGGGGGCTGAGGACACATGCAATAAAGGAATTTTCCACTTCTTATTAAGTGATTTAACAGTACTTACTGGCATATTCAAGGCTTTGTATATCTTTGTATATCCTTTTCCATCTTTGTAAAGTTTCATTACCTTGTTACGCAGGTCTTTTGACTGTTCTTTTCTACTTCCTCGTGGCTCAGCAACCGGGTGACACGAGCGCATCGGGATCGCGCCTCTGCGCGGGCATGCACGCGATCCCCCTCCTTCTGAGGGACCTTCTTGAACGTCCACTCAGAAGGAGGAAGCGCCCACCCGACCATATATGTGCAGTGGCCGGGTGGGAAGTGGTTAAATAAAAGACAGTTTTTTTTTTTTTAAGAAACCGCATAAAGCCACAGGCAGAGGATGATTAGGCAGCAGTATGGACTAATGCTGAAGGTGCTGTACAATAGTGGTAGTGTGCATTAAACCGCAAAGAAATATACAGATAAAATACAGCAGAGACACAAAAAGCAAAAAACAAAAGCACAAAAAAAAACAAAAAAAAACACACATGTATCTTTCTTGGAAGACTTATTCGTTAAAAACAATGAAAAATCTATCTATTTATATATATATAATTTATTTTTCATATTATATATATTGCATTAGAAAGGAGTATATAAATTTAAATGGAAGACTAAAAAACAAAGCAAATGACTAAAAACAAAGACAATAACTATAAAAAGGAGTACCTGGTACAACCTGGCACCTAGGTAAGTATGATTATGGTATCACTGTACTTGATTGGCCAGCAAACTCGCCTGACCTAAACCCCATAGAGAATCTGTGGGGTATTGTCAAGAAAGATGAGAGACACCAGACCCAACAATGCAAACGAGCTGAAGGCCGCTATCAAAGCAACCTGGGCTTCCATATCACCTCAGCAGTGCCACAGGCTGATCACCTCCATGACACACCGCATTGATGCAGCAATTCATGCAAAAAGGAGCCCGGACCAAGTATTGAGTGCATACTATACTGTACATGGACATACATTTCAGTAAGCCAACATTTCTGTACAGTGATGGCTGGTGAAGTTTTAAGATGGGGGGTGCAAGACCCCTCCCTTCCATTTTGACCCCTCCCACCCCTTATAGCATCCACCCACTCAGTCCCCTGTATTCCACTTGCTTCCACCCACAGTGCCAGGAGTATACAGCCCCAGCATCACAGATCAGGGTATACAGCTCAGCATGACACAGATCAGGGTATATTGCTCAGCATGACAGGCATAGTGTCAGGAGTATACAGCCCCAGAATCACAGGACAGAGTATACAGCCCCAGAATCACAGATCAGGGTATAAAGCTCAGCAAGACACAGATCAGGGTATATAGCTCAGCAAGACACAGATCAGGGTATATAGCTCAGCATAACACAGATGAGGGTATATAGCTCAGCATGACACAGATCAGGGTATATTGCTCAGCACAACACAGATCAGGGTATATAGCTCAGCATGACACAGATCAGGGTATATAGCTCAGCATAACACAGATGAGGGTATATAGCTCAGCACGACACAAATCAGTGTATATAGCTCAGCATGACACAGATCAGGGTATATAGCTCAGCACGACACAGATCAGGGTATATAGCTCAGCACGACACAGGTCATGGGGATATAGTTCAGCATGACACAGATCATGGTATAAAGTTCAGCATGACACAGATCAGGGTATATAGCTCAGCATAACACAGATGAGGGTATATAGCTCAGCACGACACAAATCAGGGTATATAGCTCAGCATGACACAGATCAGGGTATATAGCTCAGCACGACACAGGTCATGGGGATATAGTTCAGCATGACACAGATCAGGGTATATAGTTCAGCATGACATAGATCATGGTATATAGTTCAGCATGACACAGATCAGGGTATATAGTTCAGCATGACACAGATCAGGGTATATAGCTCAGCATGACACAGATCAGGGTATATAGCTCAGCATAACACAGATGAGGGTATATAGCTCAGCACGACACAAATCAGTGTATATAGCTCAGCATGACACAGATCAGGGTATATAGCTCAGCACGACACAGATCAGGGTATATAGCTCAGCACGACACAGGTCATGGGGATATAGTTCAGCATGACACAGATCATGGTATAAAGTTCAGCATGACACAGATCAGGGTATATAGCTCAGCATAACACAGATGAGGGTATATAGCTCAGCACGACACAAATCAGGGTATATAGCTCAGCATGACACAGATCAGGGTATATAGCTCAGCACGACACAGGTCATGGGGATATAGTTCAGCATGACACAGATCAGGGTATATAGTTCAGCATGACATAGATCATGGTATATAGTTCAGCATGACACAGATCAGGGTATATAGTTCAGCATGACACAGATCAGGGTATATAGTTCAGCATGACATAGATCATGGTATATAGTTCAGCATGACACAGATCAGGGTATATAGTTCAGCATGACACAGATCATGGTATATAGTTCAGCATGACACAGATCAGGGTATATAGTTCAGCATGACACAGATCAGGGTATATAGTTCAGCATGACATAGATCATGGTATATAGTTCAGCATGACATAGATCATGGTATATAGTTCAGCATGACACAGATCAGGGTATACAGCTCAGCCGGGGCGGCCGGGGGCTCGCGGCCCCTGATAGCTACCGCCACCCCTGGAGCGGGGCTCGCGGCACTCTGAGGGCACCCCTCCTCTCACGGGAGGTCCGGCACTTACCAGGCTGTGGTGTCCTCTCCTCTGACTCATGTGTCTCCTTCAGAGTGCGGGCAGCAGGGGCAGCGGAGGTGCCCGTTCCTCCAGCGCGTGTCTCCTCTGCCCCCCTCTGGCTGCGTGTTTCCTCTTCTAAAGCGCTAGACATCCAATTCCCATCTCCACACTGCCACACAGAGGAATAATGCTAATGCAAACAGGGTGAATAGGGTGTGCCCAGGCACACCCGGCACACCCTGTGCGCTCACCTATGACCCCACTTGCGTGTGAAGACTGTCTGTAAGAGGCAGACAAGGGCCTAAAGGGTAAGGCCAGAGCATCAGCGCTGTAGATGTAGGCCAGGAGGCTGAATGTGTCTTTGCGAGAGAAAGTCATCGCTTTTGTTTTCTGCAACTTTGTTGAAATGCGTTTTAAGAACATTGGCCAAGAAAAACCCTTAAACAGAAAAAAAGAGAGTTGATGCTTCCTTCAAGCTCTATCATTTGAAGGGAGTTCTCACAACACATTATATATATATATAAAATATACATATATAATCTAAGGGTATCAGCTGACTGCTTGCTCAGCTGATAATGGTAGCAGCAGCGGATGGGTGCTGAACTAATTTAAAGGCTACATATAAAACTAATATTCTATTTATAGTCGGAGAATCAGTTAAAAATATGACCTATCTGCCATATATAACTACCGGGAGCAGCGGTACATTTTGCTGATGCAGTATCAGTCTATTACTATACTTATATTGTTCAACCAGACAGTCCTCTCCAGAGTATTTCATTTTTTTGAAACATATTAATCTATAAAAACAAAGATTAAAGGACTGAGACTTGGGACGAGCCAATTCATTTTTTTTTTTTATGTCTTTTGGTCGCAATAAATAAATCCAAGAAGCATGTTAAACACAGTATCGCATGGAGGTTATTAACCACTTCAGCCCCAGAAGTTTTGGCTGCTGAATGACCGGGACCATTTTTTGCGATTCGGCACTGAGCCGCTTTAACTGACAATTGCGCGGTCGCGCGGCACTACACCCAAACAAAACTGATGTTCTTTTTTTTCCCCCACAAATAGAGCATTCTTTTGGTGGTATTTGATCACCTCTGCGGTTTTTATTTTTTGTGCTATAAACAAAAAAAAGAGTGAAATTTTGAAAAAAAAAAAAAAAAAAACACACAATATTTTGTACTTTTTGCTATAATAAATATCCACATTGTTTTTAAAAAAAGCGAATTTTGTCTCAGTTTAGGGCGATATGTATTCTTCTATATATTTCTGGTAAAAAAAAAAAAAATTAAATAAGCGTATATTGATTGGTTTGCGCAAAAGTTATAGCATCTACAAAATAGGGGATAGATTTATAGCATTTTTATTATTATTAATTTTTTTTTTACTAGTAATGGCGGCGATCTGCGATTTTTATTGGGACTGCAAAATTATGGTGGACACATCGGACACTTTTGACGCATTTTTGGGACCATTGGCATTTATACAGCGATCAGTGCTATAAAAATGCACTGATTACTGTAAAAATGACACTGGCAGGGAAGGGGTTAACACTAGAGGGCGATCAAGGGGTTAAGTGTGTTCCCTAGTGTGTGTTTCTAACTGTAGGGGGAGGGGACTGACTAGAGGAGATGACAGATCGTGGTTCCTAGCTATTAGGAACTCACGATCTGTCACTCCTCACAGGATAGAACAGGGATTTGTGTGTTTACACACACACACACACGTCCCTGTTCTGCTTCTTGTGCTTGCTCGTGACCGGCGGTCATCGCGACCCCCGTAGTGCAGCGGTCGCGTGCGCGCATCTGCTATCCTGCTTAAAGGAGCCGACGTACAGCTACGACGGCTCATGGGATTGTGCCGACCTGCCGCAGTACAATGACGGCGCCTGGTGGCAAGCGGTTAACCACTTCAGCTCCAGAAGGTTCTACCCCCTTCATGACCAGGCCATTTTTTTGCTGTTTAGCACTTTAACCTCGTGCCAACCGCCCCACATACATTGACTGCAGTGAGGCACTCCTTAGTAAGGATGAGCTCAGGCGTGTTCACAACTAGCACGTGCAGAGCCCGCCAGGAAGTCGGCACTGCACAGCGCTAATCGCAGGCAGTGAGACATTCCTCGATCTCTGCAGCGGTGCATCTGGGAAAATGTCCCACTGCCTGTGATTAGCGCTGTGCAGGGCCGACTTCCTGGCGGGCTCGGCACGGGCCAGTTGCGAACACGCCTGAGCTCATCCTGACTCCATAGGCACACAGTTAACTCTTTGATTGCCCCTGATGTTAAGCCCTTCCCTGCCAGTGTGATTAGTACAGTGACAGTGCTTTTTTTTTTTTTTTTTTTTTTAGCACTGATCATTGTATTGGTGTCACTGGTCCCCAAAAATTTGTCACTTAGATCTGTCCGCCGCAATATCTCAGCCCCGCTAAGAATCGCTGATCGCCGCCATTACTGGTAAAAACAATAAAAAAATAAATAAAAAGTCCATAAATCTATCCCATAGTTTGTAGACGCTATAGTTTTTGTGCAAACCAATCAATATACTCTCATGCCGCGTACACACGAGCGGAATTTCCGCCAGAAAGAGTCCAACGGGAGCTTTTCATCGTATATTCCGATCGTGTGTAGACCCCATTGGACTTTTTCTGTCGACGGACTTAGATAGAGAACATGTTCTAAATATTTCTGACGGAACCAATTCCTATCGGGAAAACCGATCATCTGTATGCTGTTCCAACGCACAAAAAATGACGCATGCTCTGAAGCAAGTACGAGATGGAAGTTATTGGCTACTGGCTATTGAACTTCCGTTTTCTAGACCTGTTGTACGTCACCGCGTTCTGGAAGGTCGGACTTGGGTGTGACCGTGTTTGGGCAAGACAGCTTGAGCGGAATTCCGTCGGAAAAACCTTAAGAGTTTATTCCGACGGCTAAACCGGTCATGTGTACAGGGCATTGTTGGGATTTTTCTTACCAAAAATATGTAGCAGAATACATACTGAGCTAAATTGATGAAGAAATTCGATTTTTTTCTTACATTTTTTTTTTTTTTTTTTATTGGATAGGTTTTTATAGCAGAAAGTAAACAAATAATGTTTGTTGTTTTTTTTTTTCTTTTTTCAAAATTGTCGCTCTTTTTTTTGTTTATAGCGCAAAAAATAAAAACCGCAGAGGTGATCAAATACCACCAAAAGAAAGCTCTATTTGTGGGGGGGGGGTAAAAAAAAATGATATAAATTTCATTTGGGTACAACGTCGCGCGACTGCACAATTGTCAGTTAAAATAACGCAGTGCCGCAGGGGGGGGGGGGGCGTCGGCGATAAAGCGGCGCTATTTTTAGCGCTATTCGGCCGCTAGTGGGGCGGTTCTAACCCCCAGCTAGCAGCCGAAAATGGGTTAAATCTGCCTTCAAAACGCAGCCGGAGCTCCGTTTTGCCGGCGGTATTGCAGCGCTGCGATAGATAGATATATATATATATATATATATATATGAAAAAAGACCAAAAATCCCCTGAACACTGAGTCGTTCCCTCTGGGTGCAGTCGCTAGCTTCCAGCCAATCCCAGAGGGGGGCGCTGTTTCTAAACACTAATGTGTGGATTGCAATGTGTTCACACACTAATAACCGAACACCTCTGTGTCCCCCAGTGATTCCTCTGTGCTGATCTGCGTTACCTCTGTGTACTCTCAGCCTTGTGCACCCTTTCCTGTGACTCTGTGCCTGTGTCCCTTGTCTGTTTCCTACCTTAGTATTCCTGAGCATTCCATGCCGGCGTCTTGTCTCTCTTCCCCCTCTGTACTTCAGTTAGTTCCTGCTGGTCTGCACCAGTCTGTTCCCTGTGTGTCTGTCGGGCAGGCCCTCGTTATCTGCACCTGTAATCCCAGCCTGTGTTTCTCCCCTGTGTCTCTGTATGTTCTCATACACTCCTGCTTGTTACTCTGTGCACCCGATACCTTTTTTTAAGACCGAGTACAAGTCTTGATACTTTTTTTCAAGTACTCACCGATTACCGATACTTTTTTTTTAATTTCATGTGACAGCGGCACAAATATGCAGCACTGATGGACTGTGTCAGTCGTTTTTATCTTTTTTTTTTTTTTTTTTTACAATTTTAATTTTTACAATTTAATTTTCTCTCTCCACTCCACCCTCCCCCCCCCCCCTATATGCAATGGATAAATTCATGGATAGCACAAACCTATCCACGGCCGCCGCAGCCACCTCCTGTTCATGCATCCGGCCCCTTTCAGGCGCATGAATTACAGCGGCGGGGGGTTTTTTTTTTTAAGCACCTGAGGATAATAGGCTTTAAAATCGGGTGGGCCGGGGTCGCAGAGGATGCGCTCCGATCCCACCCAGGTGTGATATAACAGCTGTTGAAACGCTGATCCTCAATCCGGCCAATCGGAAGTGGGCGTGAGACCCATTTTCCGATCGGTCGAAAAAGAGAAGGCTCCTGATTGGCCGCCGAGGAGGAGAGAGGAAATGGAAGCTGCCGCCGCCGTGATGACCCGGGGAATGGGAGTCCATCGAGCAGGGGAAGCCACCGGTGATGGAGTAAGTGCTATCGACTGACCCGGGGGGGGGGTGGCGTTATACTGTACTGCCCCCCTGAAAAAAACACCGGCCGCCACTGGTCCGAAAGGTGCTTTATTGAACAAGCCTAACCATGCAGAGCTGCACCAGACTCCAGTGTTAGTAAATCAACCCCTTAGACTCTGCGCCTTGACCCTCTTCAGGTCTCTCACCTCCTCTGGTGGGAGCGGATTCCTACATTGTGACATCAGCGTACAGCACTACTGTCTCTGGGCCTAGAGAAAAGCCCCCATTGACTCTAATAAACTGTTGCATATACAAGGCCTATTTTGAAGTTCATTATGACGTTTTTTGTATCACCTGAATGTGGAGTTTGCAATACAACGCAAGGTCTGCTTCTAATGTCCAGGCCCCCTCCCTCACGTGCTGCTATTAGTAGGTGCAAGGTATCTGTAAAGAAAGAAAACATTATATTTACCTTTCCCCCGTCTTCCACATGGCTGGGCGTGATATACGGGAATATAGGGGAATATAGGGCAGGTCTAATGAGATTTCAGCTGCTCTGTTTTCCCCGGGATCTCCCCAGAAGGATGGTGATGACTCCCTTGCCTAGGCACCGTAGGGGAAGCGGGGGATAAGAAGTACAAATCGAACTTTTTTGGGGGGGCTTGATTGCCGGTTCGCACTGATGCTGTGTGGGAACCGCATGCGATTTTTAAACAGGAATCGCACTGCATCGCTGTTCAAATCACATGTGATTCTTCAGCAGTGCGATTTGAGCCAATAGATTCTGCATGGCTCAAATCGCATCACATCTGCACCAAAATCGTGCAGGGCCCTTTTTTTTTTTTTTTTTTTGCCGCACCAAAGTCAGATTGCATGGGTGTTCGGGGTGTCGTTAACTTAACGTACACACCCGCAAGTAAGTTCGCATTAATGGGGTGCGATTTTGACGCCATGCAGAAACCGTACAAGAATTAGCTGCGGATTCCGCACTGCATCATGTGAACTGGCACTTAAGTGTTGTCAGGGCTGGGATCAGCCCTTCCTTCCCTGAGCTGGCCGCTCAGCTGTCGGCTAATTGCCAGCTCCCATCTCTCCACAGTTACTCAGATGTTGATGATATCCTGCTCATCAGTCCTGCCTACTTAAGCCGTCCAGTCCAGAGGAGCTCTGCCTTCACCTTGGTCAACATCACAGAGACTATCGCTTGCAATCCTGTTTAAGACTTGCTTTGCTGACATCCCTTTTGGCTCCAGATCCTGCTTGCTCTTCCACTACATTGATCCCTGACTTCTGGCTTGGCTGACAATCCGCTCCGGTTACTGAACTTTTGGCTATGTTTTGACTATGTTTGTTCTTTTTATTTTTATTATTAAACAAGTGTGATTTAACTGTACTTCTGTCTTGGCCTGATTTCATGGTTTCCGACAGGCGTACATTCTGCACCTAACAGCAGGTGACTTTTATAACGAGGGGGGTCCCAGACATTATACATGGACCTTGTGTTTTACTGCAGAAAGAGGTTGTAAAGCTTTTTATTTATTTTTTCTTTGTAACAAACTTGTAAAATCCAAGTGTAGATAGGCCAAAAGAGTGCCAGATGACCATTTACTGTGACAACAGGAAAACAAAAGGCTGCCAACATGTTTTGGGGGGCAAAATAGGGGGGGGTACCTACAGGGGTTGCAGGGGTCGCAATTGCAGCCCAGCCCCATGCTCCAGTGGGCCCACGCGGCTCCCCTGTACACCTGGATAGGGCGAGCGGCGAGGGTGGCATATGGAGGAACCAATGCCCTCTATTTGCTCCTGCAGGAGGAAAATGGAGGGCATCAGCTCCTCTGTATGCCACCTCACCGCTCCTCGTATCTAGGTCCTGCTGCCCCCTAGATAAAATAACAAGAATAAAAACTGACACCAGGGGCAGAACTACCAGGGTCGCAAAGGTCGCATTTGCGACCGGGCCCTGGTGTTCCGACCACTGTGGGGGGGGGGGCCCAAGATGGCAGGAAGGGAGCTCGCTGCAAAATAAAGGGTCCCAAAATGGGAGTAAAGGGACCTAGGATCAGTGGGAAGGGCCCCTGGCCCAGAGGGGAGGGACCTGAGTGGTGGGGTTAGGGATCCCTTGCACCAATGTCCCCAAGGTTCTTGCTATGCCTCTGGGGCCAAAAAATCCACCAGAGCTTAAAAGGGGGCCAAAAGTATCTATAGGACTCAAAACAAAAGCTCTTGGATGGAAATCCTTGATAGCAGATAACATTCATAGGTGTTTGCACCAGCATCGACAAACCATAGCTGGGTAAACATACAATTCACATTTTTGGGCCGGTTCACACCACATGCAGTCCAGTGCGTTTTTTTTCTCTGCATCAAAAACGCATGGATGGTAAGTCATATGGTTTTTAATGGCATAGTTCACACCAGTGCGTTCCAGTTCCAGAAAAAAAAATAGAACATGCTGCATTTTTTTCTGCACTGAACTGTACTGGAACGGGGTAAAGCACATCAAAAACGCACCGGAGCGCATCTAAATGCACTAAAAACGCACATGCACTTTACCCTTATTTAACCTCTTGTCAACTGCCCCACACACATGTACTTTGGGGGCGGTGGCTCCTGTGTGCAGAATCACGTATAGGTATGTGATTCTGCACCTCGAGGTCTGGGGCGGGGACCCGCTACCTCTGTGGTTGGACACAGCGGAAGCAAATCAGTGGGTCCCGCCGATCGTTCGAGGCACAGGCAGAACAGTGATCTGTGACAAGGGAAGGCAGTGATCTTGTGTTCCTGCTAAGCAGAAACACGGATCTCTGTCTTCCCACAGTACAAGCACCTCCCCCCACACACACTTAGCAGGCACTCCCAAGGAGCACATTTAACCCTTTGATCGCCCCTGATGATAACCCCCTTCCCAGCCAGTGTCATTAGTACAGTGACAGTGCATATTTCTTAGCACTGATCACTGTATTAGGCTTCATTCACACGTGGGCGTATCGTTTTCAGGCGTTTTTCAGGCATTTTTTTAAGGCTCCATGCACGCTGAAGCTCATAAACTGCAGTTTTTGTGAGTTTGGGCGTTTTTTTTTTTTTTTTTTTAACAGCCCATAAACCCCCCTCTATGTTATTCTATGTGTCCGTAGCACACATGGACATTTTTGGATGTTTATCAGCAGTGGAGTTTATGGGCTGTTTTCTGAACGCCATAAAATCGCGTTCAGGAGTCTTTTTTCTGACCACAAAAAAAAAAAAATCCAAAAACCCTGAGAAACGTTGATAAACGCTCAAAAACGTGGCTCATCAGCGTTTTTTTAACCTTTTTGATCCATTGAAAAAAACAACAAAAAAAAAAAAAATATTTAAAAAAAAAAAAAACGTGGAAAACGCTAATAAACGCTTATTGCAAAAACGTTAAAAAACGTTGAAAGACTCACTGCAAAGCTACTGGTGTTTTTATAACGTTATTTTAAAGTCCAGTGTGCTTGCAGCCTTAAGCTTTTTTTGCAGCTTTTACAAGCTTTTTTCAAAGCGATTTTGAAGTGTATTACAAGCGTTTTCACAGCTTCAGGCATTTTTGTTTAGCAAATTTAAGCACTAGGTGGAGGAGAGGGAGAGGAAATTAGGGGTGGGGAGACGCTATTTAAAGCGGGATTCCGGCCAGGAAATTTTTTTTTTAAAAGTCAGCAGCTACAAACACTGTAGCTGCTGACTTTAAATAGATAGACTTACCTGTCCTGGGTGCCCGCGATGTCGGCTGCCCGAGGCCAACCCGTCCCTCGGCTCTCGGGTCCCGGCACCGCCATCCTAAGTAAGGGAAACAGGCAGTGGAGCCTTGCGGCTTCACTTCCAGTTTCCTACTGCGCACGAGCGAGCGGCGCAGCGCTCTGTGAATGGCCCCGTGGTGTTCTGGGAACACACACAGTTCCCAGAAGGCAACGGGGCCGCTCACCGAGGAGCAGGACATGCCGTGGAATAGGCAAAGGCAGATTAGGAAGACTGCCTAGCAACAAGGGTTTCAGGTAAGTTTTTTTTTTTTTTTCACGTTTTTTTTTTAATTTTTTCAAGATTTTTGATGCAATTTTTTTTTTTTTAGGGTGGCCCTCCACTTTAAGCCTTTTTAACGGGCATTTTATGAGCGATTTCAATCATTTTAGGGCTCTTTCACACTGGGCGAACATCCGCTTGCTCAGCGGGGATCGGCGGAGCAAAATGACAGGTCCGTCGCTGTGCAACGACGGACCTGTCAGAGCGCCGCTCTCCCCTATGGGGGATCGGATGATGACGGACCGTAGAGTCCATGGTCACCCGATCCCATCCGAGAACGGATGGAAAAGTAGGGTTTTCCTTCGTTACACTTTTCGGATCGGAGCGGGTCGGATGTCAGCGGACATGTCACCGCTGACATCTGACGCTCCATAGGGATACATGTATGTCCGTTTTTCATCCGAAGGATGAAAAACGGACATACGGATCCTCCGTGTGAAAGAGCCCTAACAAGCAGTTTTCTGCTCAAGTCAGTCTATGGGGCCAAAAATGCCTGTAATCTGCCCAAAAAGAAGCTCATGTACTTTTTTGAGCTTCAGGCCTTTTGCTTCAGGCGACAAAACGCTCAAGACGTGAACAGGTGCCATTGAAATGAATGGGATTTTGCTGGTTGGGCCTTTTGAGATGAGCGTTTTACGAGCTGAAAAACGCTCAAGGTGTGAATGCAGCCTTCGGCTCTATTCACATTTAGGCGTTTCTGGGTGTTTTTTTTTTTTTTTTTACATTGGCGACCTTTTGAGATGTACGCGGCAAAATCTTGGCAAAAACGCGCGACTTACTTTCTACCTGAAAACTAAACGCCTAGGTGTGTCACTGGTCCCCAAAAAGTGTCAAAAGTGTCAGTTAGGTGTCTGATTTATCCGCCGCAGTATCGCAGACCCGCTATATGTCGCTGATTGCCACCATTATTAGTAAAAAATAAAAAAAAAATAAAAAAATTCCATAGAAATATCCCATAGCTTGTAGACGCTATAACTTTTGCACAAACCAATCAATATACACTTATTGCGATTTTTTTTTTTTTTTTTTTACCAAAAATATGTAGCAGAATACATATTGGTCTAAATTGATGAAGAAGTTCGATTTTTTTTTTTTTTTTTTACATTTTTATTATTGGACACGTTTTATGGCAGAAAGTAAAAAAATATTATTATTTTTTTCTAAATTGTCACTCTTTTTTTTTTTTGTTTATAGCGCAAAAAATAAAAACCACAGAGGTGATCAAATACCACAAAAGAAAGCTCTATTTGTGGGGGGAAAAAAAAAAAAAAAAGGACCTCAGTTTTATTTGGGTACAGCGTCACACGACCGCGCCATTGTCAGTTAAAGTAAAGCAGTACCGTATCGCAAAAAAACAGCCTGGTCACGAAGAGGGGTAAATCTTCTGGAGCTGAAGCGGTTAAGGTGAAAAAAAAAAAGAGGGGGGGGGAAATGCACCGGAACGCATCAAAAACGCGCATGCAAAACTGCATTTCTATGGTGTGAACTGGCCCTTTAGTTATAATTTTCTACTCCTGTTGAGTGTTGTATTCGGTTTACAAAGGCTCGGTTTGCCTTAAACTGTGTTTTGTTTGCCACTTCCTAAAATTGTCTCAGAAAATAAATGGTACCTTCTGCCCCTGTAGCACTTACTAAACTTTTTCACTCTTTATTTTGGCACCAATTTTGCAGAAACTCTCAAAACTTCTCTGTCTTGATATCACCTCGTATAAAGCTGAGAATCAAGTTCCTGAGTTATTTATACTCCCCTGTTCCTTTGCTGCTTCTGTTCACCTCTGTTCGTAATCATTTCTATCTCTTTTTAGTGTCTTTAAAGAGGAAATGCAGTCTGCTCACATAAATTTGTAATAAAAACATTTTTGCCATTCTGAAGCTTCCCTCCAACCACTTTGCATATTATGTGCTTTCCAAATATGCTGCAGAAGTCTCCCTGAACCAAGTCTGGCTGCAGTCATTTTACCTGAGGGCAGCTGAAGCTGCTGCCTGTTCACTTTACACAGACACACAGAGGCACACCTGCAGCTGTGCAGCTCTCATTGGCCCTCTTATGACTCATCCCCCTGTAAAAGTCCAGGGCTTACTACGCATGCACCAATGGCGCGTTGCCGCAATAGGAAATCCGTGCCAACTGAGTATGCACCAAACACGCCTCAGTGTGCCAACCCGCACCTACGCAGAAGACCTGATGGAAAAAGGCAGGAAAATGCTCAGGAGACGCACAGGAAGTGACCTCAACCTGATGGAAAAAGGCAGGAAAAATGCCCAGGAGGCGCACAGGAAGTGACCTCAAACTGATGGAAAAAGGCAGGAAAAATGCCCAGGAGGCGCACAGGAAGTGACCTCAACCTGATGGAAAAAGGCAGGAAAAATGCCCAGGAGGTGCACAGGAAGTGACCTCAACCTGATGGAAAAAGGCAGGAAAAATGCCCAGGAGGCGCACAGGAAGTGACCTCAACCTGATGGAAAAAGGCAGGAAAAATGCCCAGGAGGCGCACAGGAAGTGACCTCAAACTGATGGAAAAAGGCAGGAAAAATGCCCAGGAGGCGCACAGGAAGTGACCTCAACCTGATGGAAAAAGGCGGGAAAAATGCCCAGGAGGCGCACACCTAGTGACCTCAACCTGATATAAAAAGGTGGGGAAATGCCCAGGAGGCGCACAGGAAGTGACCTCAAACTTCCCTATATAAGCCCAGCCCAGACACTGCCAAATTGCTGGATTATCTTCATTCCCCCCTTGTTCCTGTGCTAGTGTGTGATCTGTCTGAACTTGTTGTGACCTGGAAATCTATTTGACTACTCTTGATTGCTGTTTGCCATTGACCTCGGATTTGTACCTTGACCATTCTACTTCTTTTCCTCTTTTGTACTCCGCACCTCTGGCACCCATGCCACTCAGTGTCCACCAAGTCTCTGTCTCCATCTCCAGAGGCTTCAAGAACCCGAGGTGCAAGGGAGGCCTCCCCACTACTTCGGTCTCATCTCAGGTACGTGGCCCTCGTGACACCCCCCTTCCTTCCTGGCAAACTCTCACGAGAGTGAGAGGGAGAGCTGTGCATGATGTCATAAGCCTAGGCTAATGACCAGACAAGAAATAGGAAAGTGGGATATTTACTGGCAGAAAAAAAAATGTTTTACTATCCAAATTTAAAACAAGTACAGAAGATATAGAAATAGATGGAAAGTTGAAAAAATGACTAAAGGTCCGCTTTAAGAGACTCGGCCTACTGTGTTTGGACTGTTGGCTTTTTTTTTTCTGAAATTAAACTTAAAATTATAAAAGTTGGGCATTGGTATTAAACAGTTTCACAAAAGGTAAGTGTTAAACACCCCCCCATGACATCATGTATGACGAAACTAGTAGGGTGGAGTCTATGCTCAATACACCATGCTAGTTTGTTTGTGATCTTTGGACTTTTTAATCCATGTTTTGTTAGACTTGTGGATCATTTCAATAAACCACCGTAGTTTTACACTATGTGCCGATCTTTCTCTTCCTTTATATTACTTCTATGAGAGAGAAGGAAAGGGAGAAACCAGCAAGCCTGACTTGAACGCCATTTTCGTTTGTTTCCAATGGATGGATCTTCAATGATGTGTGAATCTATGTCTTACTAGGCTCATATAACGTGGAGTGTAGCTATCCGGTAAGGGCACATCTTTTTTTCACAAGGTGCATTTTGGGTGTTTCTGTCATCTATCATCCCCAAGAGACACAATTTTAAGGATTTCTTCGTGTTTGGACACTTTATGGACTAATCACCATTATTTAGTTACTACATTGTTCACAAGTTATTAGCGCGACAATCTTTTGTTTTTTTAAGTGTTAAACAAAAACTACAACAATTCCCTTTAAGCTGCAGCATTCTGTGCAAAACTAAGCAAACTCCCACAGGATCTTTTTATCGGGAAGCCTAATTAGTTCAGGTGGCACAATTAGGTGTGGAGCTGCAGCAAACACCTGGGCTGGCTACAGCGCAGGGGAGAAAACAGGACTGGAACCTTTTGGGACTTCAAGCAAGAAAAAAAAAGTATTCATAAAGATAATGTATTCTATTGAAAACTATTTTTGCCTTCCTCTGGATCAACTGTGGGTATAGGATTGCAATTTTCTTTTCCCCTTTTCCCCTGGTTGAACTTGATGGACTTGATGTGTCTTTTTTCAACCAGGCTAACTATGTAACTATGAAAACACTGCCAGTTCTCTTAAAATTATTCTTTGCAATATCCTGGATTACCCTTCACAAAACTGACTGTAGATACAGTATGCGCGAGTGCTTGGACATGCTAAAGTAATCCAACCACCTAGAACCCTGGAACCCAAACTGCAATCTTCTACAATATACTGTTTGTCCCTCAAGCACCTGCAGACAGCGGTCTGTTCTGATCCTTACTCAAGCCAGTGAAGGAGAAAACAGAAAATTGTTTCATACTTACCGTAATTTTCTTTTCCTGGTGCCTATCCATGGCAGCCTACCTGTGACAAGCTCCGCCTTGGCTCCTCCCTCAGGACCAGTGAATATTATAAAAGAAAAGGATTAGTGCACTCCCAGCATTCTACATAATATAGCATACCGAGGGTGGGATTGTATGCTGCCATGGCTAGGCACCAGGAGAAAAAAATTACGGTAAGTATGAAACAATTTTCTGTTTTCCTGGTGCCTCCATGGCAGCATACCTGTGACACATAACTAGCTGAAATGGGTGGAATGATGCATAGCAAAAGATATATTTGAAAAAGAATTTAAAATAGGCAAATACCGGCCCGATAGCCTGTCTGGCAGTTTCTACAGATGAGAAAGCTGCCGGGTCTACTCTGTAACGTCACGTAATCGCATGATGGGATGACCATGATGCTACCCTTTAGATTGTTTCGGATACGTCTGCTCTGGCCGTCCAAGAAGCAGAAAACAACAGCATACAGCCAACTGAAGAGAGGGTTCCAGTCCCCTATCCCTGTACACCTTCTTAACCAACTTGATTATCCATGAAACTATTGTGCTGGAGCAGGGATCTGCAAACTATGGCTCCCCAGCTGCCGCACATCCACGTGTCCCATGAGGTATTGTAAAGCTCTGATATTCACAGACATGACTAAGCATGATGGATACTGCAGTTCCGGAATGGCCAGAGGGCCCCATATGATGCTTCTTTACCCCTGTTATTTATTTATTTTTTTGGAGTATTACAAATAGGTTAGATGAAAGTCAGAAGGGAGTTGTGACTTGAAGATAGTGTCTTAGTACCGAAGTAATGTGGTCTTCATGAAGAAGGTCAAAATTGGATCTGAAAAGATTGGCAGGGCCCAAGGCTCAGAGATAGTAGAGGAAGAGGAGAACTTGGGGATGAATCCATGTACCGTTCCAAGTTCCACTCTATCCAAGTCCAAAAAATAATATTATTGTCTTCTGATCCCAGAGCCTGAAGTTCTGATACTCCCCAGCCCGATGCCATCACCACAAAGAAAAATTGTTTCCAAGTGAGATTCCACAAGGATGCTGAATCAGATGGGGCAAAAGAAAGTTTGGATAAGGGCTTCAGAGTGATAGAGAGATCCCAAGTGGGAAAGATTTGTTTTTATGTGTGGGTCTATCTTCTTGACTGTCTCGAAGAATTCGATTATTAAAGGATCTTCGGCCCATCTCTTGTTGTCACAGCAGAGATTGCCACCAGCTGTACCTGAGGTAGGAGCCAAGGCGGAGCTTGTCACAGGTATGCTGTCATGGAGGCACCAGGAAATATTCTTTGGAGTGGCTTCTAGAAGTTAAAGATTAATTCCACTTGCATACCAGTCTTATGGAATTTCCCTTCACCGCCCAAGGTTTAACACTGGTTCCACTGCAGTGAGGATATCCAGCATATGGAAGATTTAACTAGCTCCCTGGACTGGCCAGTAAATTCACCAAAACATGGTTTTATTGGTTGGACTTCTCCTAGATACAGTAGATCAGTGGTTCTCAACCTCAGTCCTCAAGTACCCCCAACAGGCCATGTTTTCAGGTTTTCCTTTACCTTCCACAGGTGCTTTAAATCACAGTCAATGGCTTGGTATTTTGGACAGCTATTTTATCTAAGAGAAATTCCCAAGACATGACCTGTTAGGGGTACTTGAGGAGTAAGGTTTAGAACCACTCCAGTAGATGAAGATAAACAATTAATGGCTGATCCACATCCAGGGAACTCATAGATAGACACTCTTCTTGTTAGGGTTGCCGTCTCTTTAAACACGAACACATATGAATTACACAGGTTCTGAGGCTAACTGAATGCAGATAAGGCACCAAGTGAGTTTAATTACCACCTTAATCAGCCACAGAACCTGTGTAATTAATGTGTGTTCGGGTTTAAAGGGATAAAGTGGCAACCCTACTCCTTGTTAATAATTTGTTAAGTCCCTTTTGGCTTTCTGAAGTATATAGGGTCTTACGACCACCATTTACTGCGCCTGACGTAGTTCCCTATATCTCCCTTCTCCACTACAATTAGGTCAGGCTTTTATACCCTAATTCAAAGCTCTCCGAACTATGTACCTCCAGCTGTTGAGGGATTGGAAGTCCCATGAGATATTGTAATACTCTGACAGCTGCAGGCATGACTCCCAAAAAGCCAGAGGCACGGTGAGACCCATGGTTCTTCAACAGCTGGAAGGCCATAATTTGGAGACCCCTGCCCTAGGTAGTTGAAGTTGGGTTCTATATGAGCCCTGAACTGAATGTAATTGGGTGAAACACACCTATTTTGCAGTTCGTTACGTCCCAGGCTGACATATCTCAAGAAATGGCATTTCCCACCGAGCCACCCAAACCCCCCCCCCCCCCGTGGGCTTTGAGAATGTATTGTTATGGTTCTATACAGCCCTTATATACTGCCTGTATAATTATTTCTTGTAACTTGTAACTCTCTGTGTGTTTTTTTTATACTTGTCTGACAACTAGGTGTTTACTGCTGTTTGTATGTTCTAATGCCAAGTGTATTCTTTATGAAAACTCTTAAATAAGAACTCCAGGTATGGATATCTTCTACATAGTTACATTATTCCAGCTTTGACCAATGTAACTATATATATATATATATATATATATATATATATACTATATTGCCAAAAGTATTGGGACGCCCTGTCTTTACATGCACATGAGCTTTAATGGCATCCCAGTCTTATGCCCCGTACACACAATTGGAAATTCGGACAGCAAAAGACCGATGAGAGGTTTTGGTCGGAAAATGTGTGTGTGTGCTCCATCGGACTTTTGCTGGCCGAATTCCAGCCAGGAAAAGATTGAGAGCAGGTTCTCAATTTTTCGGTCAAAAAAAGTTCCTATCCGAAAATGCGATCGTCTGTAGCAATTCCGATGCGCAAAATTCCTACACATGCTCGGAAACAATTCGACGCATGCTCGGAAGCATTGAACTTCATTTTCTCGGCTCAATGTAGTTTTGTACGTCACCGCGTTCTTGACGGTCGAAAGTTCAGCATACTTTTGTGTGACTGTGTGTATGCAAGGCAAGCTTGAGCGCAATACCATCGGAAAAGCCATCATATCTTTTTCCGACCAAAATCCCAATCGTGTGTACACGACATTAGTCCGTAGGGTTCAATATTGAGTTGGCCCGCCCTTTGCAACTATAACAGCTTTAACTCTCTTGGGAAGGCCGTCCACAAGGTTTAGGAGTGTGTCTATGGGAATGTTTGACCATTCTTCCAGAAGCGCATTTGTGAGGTCAGGCACTGATGTTGGATGAGAAGGCCTGGCTTGCAGTCTCCACTCTAATTATCTCAAAAGTGTAATATCGGGTTGAGGTCAGGACTCTGTGCAGGCCAGTCAAGTTACTCCACCCCAAACTCACTCATCCATGTCTTTAGGGCCCTTGCTTTGTGCACTGGTCCAAATCATTTGGTGGAGGGGGATTATGGTGTGGGGTTGTTTTTCAGGGGTTGGGCTTGGCCTCTTAGTTTCAGTGAAGGGAACTCTTAAGGCATCAGCATACCAAGACATTTTGGACAATTTCATGCTCGCAACTTTGTGGAAACAGTTTGGGGATGGCCCCTTCCTGTTCCAACATGACTGCCCACCAGTGCACAAAGCAAGGTCCAGAGACATGGATGAGCCAGTTTGGGGTGGAGGAACTTCACTGAGTCCTGAGCTCAACCCGATAGAATTAGAGTGAAAACTGCAAGCCAGTCCTTCTCGTCCAACATCAGTGCCTGACCTCACAGATGCGCTTCTGAAAGAATGGTCAAACATTCCCATAGACACACTCCTAAACCTTGTGGACGGCTTTCCTAGAAGAGTTGAAGCTGTTATAGCTGCAAAGGGTGGGCCAACTCAATATTGAACAATATTGAATATTGATTCTTGGTGAGGTAGGGAAAATTCGGGGTCTCGAGAAAGACAGATGGCGGCAAAGGGTCTGGATAAAGGTGTGGAGGAATATCAGGCCTGTAGCTGCTGTTTGTTGATCTCTGGGTGTTGGGTTCTTTCCCTGTTTTCTCTCTGGACACTCCTTTAGATTTTCAAGGATAAACATAATTTTGAAGAAAGGCTACATACACATGATAATCTATGTTTCTTGGTCTGAACGTTAATCAAGTTCAGTAATGTGTAGAATTGTTGAAGATGTCTGTGCTATTTAGTGATATATGTATATAGTATAATATAATACAGTGATATTCCTCTTGGTTGAAAAAAAAAAACCCTTTTGTTCATATATTATAGGTTGAAGTAAGCCTTTATTATTATGTTTAGTCGTATATACAATATGTTATGCATATTTGAAAAAAAAAGAAAAGAGGAAATATATGTATGTGTGTATATGTATATATGTATGTGTGTATGTATGTATGTATATGTATATATGTATAATATTTGTTTTTTAATATATTTTTGTATAAAAAAAAAAAGTTGGAATGTGTTTCTTGTTTGCAAGATTCTCAAATAAAAAAAATTGCCAACTCAATATTGAACCCTACGGACTAAGACTGGGAGGCCATTAAAGTTTATGTGCGTGTAAATGCAGGCGTCCCAATACTTTTGACAATACAGTGTATCTATCTATCTATCTTTTTTTAAAATATCTCTTTAGGAATTATTACATTACACATTGAGGCAGGAATAACATCGGCCTCAAGGCGCAGAAACCCAAAATATCAAAATGTGCTCTGTATACAAAGGAAAATAGATTCAGCTCATTCCGGCAACAAATATTTGAGATTATATATTATTTTTTTTTTTTTTTTGTTCAGTGATTGAATAAGTCTCACCTCTGGATTTCTCATAAGCTTTTGTTAACTCGAGGCACAGATTATTCCCGCGTGCAGTTCAAAGATAGAAATAATGCGCCATGGCTCACTGAGGGAAGGCGCTGATGTATAGAGCCACGTCCGGCGTGTTCGCATTTTCAGAATTAGACTTTTGCACCTTTGTTAGGTTATAATTACCTGGGACTGAGGGAAGTGGATAATACACAGGAAAAAATTACTTCTTCTCTCCTGCTTAAAAAGCAGCAAGTAATAAGTAAGAGAAAAAGATAGGGCACGCAATAGTGTCGTGTCTGAGCTTAGTCTCTAGAGATTGTCTTAAAGAGGACCTGTCACTCAAGATAACAAAAAAAAACCCTTACCATACTGCAACCAAAGCTAAAATGCCACACAGAATATCTGTCATACACAACTCTCATGGGAATGATTGCCCAAAGCAAACAACTACAATTCTTTTATTTCATTTTTTCATTTTCTGATTTTTTCATTTTCTGATTTTTTCATTTTCTCATTTTTTAATTCCTCTATAAAACACTCAAAAACCAACAGGTTGCTACACATATTTTGTGCTCAGTTTCTTTCCTCCAGTTGTGATAAATCGTCTCTGCTGTAACAAATTGTATGACAATATCAAAAAACTGGAAGTTGCATGTGGCCATGTACAGCCTCTCAGGTGTCTGTGGAGGATGCTGGGAAATCTATGCCTGGCCAAAACAATGTGTTCTGATATGGAGTGAGCATGTGGTGATCAATGTGTGCCTGTAGGTGGGCCAGCTGCACAATTTTTAATATGTGTAAATAATGGTGTCTTCCTAGATAAGACAGGTGAATATACAAAGATCTATATGGCAGGCGACTAACAGAAGAAAAAGAAAAAAAAAAAAGAGGGTGGAAGAGGTAAGGTAAAGGAAATTTAAGGGGAAAAAGAAGGAAAAGGAAAGGGAAGGGAAAGGAAAAGGAAGGGAAAGGAAAAGATTATGGATGAAAGGAGGTAGGGATGGAAGAGGAAAGAAATGATGGAAAGAAGAAAGTAAGCATGGATGGATGGATGGAAAGAAGAAAGGAAAGGAGACAGTAAGAAAAAGGAGGATAGAAGAGAGGCAGTAAGAAAAAGGGAGGAAGAAAGAATGGATGGATGGATGGATGGAAGAAAGTAAACAAGGATGGATGGAAGAAAGTAAACAAGGATGGATGGAAGAAAGTAAACAAGGATGGATAAACAAGGATGGATGGAAGAATGTAAACAAGGATGGATGGAAGAATGTAACAAGGATGGATGGAAGAAAGTAAGCAAGGATGGATGGAAGAAAGGAAACAAGGATGGATGTAGGAAAGTAAACAAGGATGGATAAACAAGGATGGATGGAAGAAAGTAAACAAGGATGGATGGAAGAATGTAAATAAGGATGGATGGAAGAATGTAAACAAGGATGGATGGAAGAATGTAAACAAGGATGGATGGTAGAATGTAAACAAGGATGGATGGAAGAAAGTAAACAAGGATGGAAGGAAGAAAGTAAACAAGGATGGAAGAAAGTAAACAAGGATGTATGGAAGAAAATAAACAAGGATGAATGGAAGAAAGTAAACAAGGATGGGTGGAAGAAAATAAGCAAGGATGGATGGAAGGAAGTAAACAAGGATAGATGGAAGAGAGTAAACAAGGATGGATGGAAGAAAGTAAGCAAGGATGGATGGAAGAAAGTAAACAAGGATGGGTGGAAGAAAGTAAACAAGGATGTATGGAAGAAAATAAACAAGGATGAAAGGAAAAAAGTAAAGAAGGATGGGTGGAAGAAAGTAAGCAAGAATGGATGGAAGAAAGTAAGCAAGAAATATAAGAAAGTAAGCAAGGATGTATGGAAGAAAATAAATAAGGATGAATGGAAGAAAGTAAACAAGGATGGGTGGAAGTAAGCAAGGATGGATGGAAGAAAGTAAACAAGGATGGATGGAAGAAAGTAAACAAGGATGGATGGAAGAAAGTAAACAAGGATGGGTGGAAGAAAGTAAGCACGGATGGATGGAAGAACGTAAGCAAGGATGGATGGAAGAAAGCAAACAAGGATGGATGGAAGAAAGTAAACATGGATGGGTGGAAGAAAGTAAACAAGGATAGATGGAAGAACGTAAGCAAGGATGGGTGAAAGAAAGTAAACAAGGATGGGTGGAAGAAAGTAAGCAAGGATGGATGGAAGAACATAAGCAAGGATGGATGGATGAAAGTAAACAAGGATGGGTGGAAGAAAGTAAGCAAGGATGGGTGGAAGAAAGTAAACAAGGATGGATGGAAGAAAGTAAGCATGGATGGATGGAAGAAAGTAAGCAAGGATGGATGGAAGAAAGTAAACAAGGATGGATGGAAGAAAGGAAGCAAGGATGGATGGAGGAAAGTAAACAAGGACGGATAAACAAGGATGGATGGAAGAAAGTAAATAAGGATGGATGGAAGAAAGTAAACTAGGATGGATAAACAATGATGGATGGAAGAATGTAAACAAGGATGGATGGAAGAAAGCTAGCAAGGATGTATGGAAGAAAGTAAACAAGGATGAATGGAATAACGTAAACAAGGATGGATGGAAGTAAACAAGGATGGGTGGAAGAAAGTAAACAAGGATGGATGGAAGAAAGTAAGCAAGGATGGATGGAAGAAAGTAAACAAGGATGGATGGAAGAAAGTAAGCAAGGATGGGTGGAAGAAAGTAAACAAGGATGGATGGAAGAAAATAAGCATGGATGGATGGAAGAAAGTAAGCAAGGATGGATGGAAGAAAGTAAACAAGGATGGATGGAAGAAAGGAAGCAAGGATGGATGGAGGAAAGTAAACAAGGACGGATAAACAAGGATGGATGGAAGAAAGTAAATAAGGATGGATGGAAGAAAGTAAGCAGGGATGGATGGAAGAAAGTAAACAAGGATGGATGGAAGCAAAAAAGCAAAGATGAATGGAAGAAAGTAAACATGGATGGATGGAAGAAAGTAAATATGGATGGATGGAAGAAAGTAAGCAAGGATGTATGGAAGAAAGTAAACAAGGATGGGTGGAAGAAAGTAAACAAGGATGGGTGGAAGAAAGTAAACATGGATGGATGGCAGAAAGTAAACATGGATGGATGGAAGAAAGTAAACATGGATGGATGGAAGAAAGAAAGCAAGGATGGGTGGAAGAAAGTAAGCACGGATGGATGGAAGAACATAAGTAAGGATAGAAGGATGAAAGAAAACAAGGATGGATGGAAGAAAGTAAGCAAGGATGGGTGGAAGAAAGTAAACAATGATGGATGGAAGAAAGTAAACAAGGATGGATGGAAGAAAGTAAACAAGGATGGATAAACAAGGATGGATGGAAGAATGTAAACAAGGATGGATGGAAGAATGTAACAAGGATGGATGGAAGAAAGTAAGCAAGGATGGATGGAAGAAAGGAAGCAAGGATGGATGTAGGAAAGTAAACAAGGATGGATAAACAAGGATGGATGGAAGAAAGTAAACAAGGATGGATGGAAGAATGTAAATAAGGATGGATGGGAGAAAGTAAACAAGGATGGATGGAAGAATGTAAACAAGGATGGATGGAAGAAAATAAACAAGGATGGATGGAAGAATGTAAACAAGGATGGATGGAAGAATGTAAACAAGGATGGATGGAAGAAAGTAAACAAGGATGGAAGGAAGAAAGTAAACAAGGATAGATGGAAGAAAGTAAACAAGGATGTATGGAAGAAAATAAACAAGGATGAATGGAACGAAGTAAACAAGGATGGGTGGAAGAAAGTAAGCAAGGATGGATGGAAGAAAGTAAACAAGGATAGATGGAAGAAAGTAAGCAAGGATGGATGGAAGAAAGTAAATGAGGATGGATAGAAGAGAGTAAACAAGGATAGATGGAAGAAAGTAAACAAGGATAGATGGAAGAGAGTAAACAAGGATGGATGGAAGAAAGTAAGCAAGGATGGATGGAAGAAAGTAAACAAGGATGGGTGGAAGAAAGTAAACAAGGATGTATGGAAGAAAATAAACAAGGATGAAAGGAAAAAAGTAAAGAAGGATGGGTGGAAGAAAGTAAGCAAGAATGGATGGAAGAAAGTAAGCAAGAAATATAAGAAAGTAAGCAAGGATGTATGGAAGAAAATAAATAAGGATGAATGGAAGAAAGTAAACAAGGATGGGTGGAAGAAAGTAAGCAAGGATGGATGGAAGAAAGTAAACAAGGATGGATGGAAGAAAGTAAACAAGGATGGGTGGAAGAAAGTAAACAAGGATAGATGGAAGAACGTAAGCAAGGATGGGTGAAAGAAAGTGAACAAGGATGGGTGGAAGAAAGTAAGCAAGGATGGATGGAAGAACATAAGCAAGGATGGATGGATGAAAGTAAACAAGGATGGGTGGAAGAAAGTAAGCAAGGATGGGTGGAAGAAAGTAAACAAGGATGGATGGAAGAAAGTAAGCATGGATGGATGGAAGAAAGTAAGCAAGGATGGATGGAAGAAAGTAAACAAGGATGGATGGAAGAAAGGAAGCAAGGATGGATGGAGGAAAGTAAACAAGGACGGATAAACAAGGATGGATGGAAGAAAGTAAATAAGGATGGATGGAAGAAAGTAAACTAGGATGGTAAAACAATGATGGATGGAAGAATGTAAACAAGGATGGATGGAAGAATGTAAACAAGGATGGATGGAAGAAAGCTAGCAAGGATGTATGGAAGAAAGTAAACAAGGATGAATGGAATAACGTAAACAAGGATCGATGGAAGAAAGTAAACAAGGATGGATGGAAGTAAACAAGGATGGGTGGAAGAAAGTAAACAAGGATGGAAGAAAGTAAGCAAGGATGGATGGAAGAAAGTAAATAAGGATGGATGGAAGAAAGTAAGCAAGGACGGGTGGAAGAAAGTAAACAAGGATGGATGGAAGAAAGTAAGCATGGATGGATGGAAGAAAGTAAGCAAGAATGGATGGAAGAAAGTAAACAAGGATGGATGGAAGAAAGGAAGCAAGGATGGATGGAGGAAAGTAAACAAGGACGGATAAACAAGGATGGATGGAAGAAAGTAAATAAGGATGGATGGAAGAAAGTAAGCAGGGATAGATGGAAGAAAGTAAACAAGGATGGATGGAAGCAAAAAAGCAAAGATGAATGGAAGAAAGTAAACATGGATGGATGGAAGACAGTAAATATGGATGGACGGAAGAAAGTAAGCAAGGATGTATGGAAGAAAGTAAACAAGGATGGGTGGAAGAAAGTAAGCAAGGATGGGTGGAAGTAAACATGGATGGATGGCAGAAAGTAAACATGGATGGATGGAAGAAAGTAAACATGGATGGATGGAAGAAAGAAAGCAAGGATGGGTGGAAGAAAGTAAGCACGGATGGATGGAAGAACATAAGTAAGGATAGAAGGATGAAAGTAAACAAGGATGGATGGAAGAAAGTAAGCAAGGATGGGTGGAAGAAAGTAAACAATGATGGATGGAAGAAAGTAAACAAGGATGGATGGAAGAAAGTAAACAAGGATGGATAAACAAGGATGGATGGAAGAATGTAAACAAGGATGGATGGAAGAATGTAACAAGGATGGATGGAAGAAAGTAAGCAAGGATGGATGGAAGAAAGGAAGCAAGGAAGGATGTAGGAAAATAAACAAGGATGGATAAACAAGGATGGATGGAAGAAAGTAAACAAGGATGGATGGAAGAATGTAAATAAGGATGGATGGGAGAAAGTAAACAAGGATGGATGGAAGAATGTAAACAAGGATGGATGGAAGAATATAAACAAGGATGGATGGAAGAATGTAAACAAGGATGGATGGAAGAATGTAAACAAGGATGGATGGAAGAATGTAAACAAGGATGGATGGAAGAATGTAAACAAGGATGGATGGAAGAAAGTAAACAAGGATGGAAGGAACAAAGTAAACAAGGATGGATGGAAGAAAGTAAACAAGGATGTATGGAAGAAAATAAACAAGGATGAATGGAACGAAGTAAACAAGGATGGGTGGAAGAAAGTAAGCAAGGATGGATGGAAGAAAGTAAACATGGATGGATGGAAGAAAGAAAGCAAGGATGGGTGGAAGAAAGTAAGCACGGATGGATGGAAGAACGTAAGTAAGGATAGAAGGATGAAAGTAAGCAAGGATGGATGGAAGAAAGTAAATGAGGATGGATAGAAGAGAGTAAACAAGGATAGAGGGAAGAAAGTAAGCAAGGATGGATGGAAGAAAGTAAACGAGGATGGATAGAAGAGAGTGAACGAGGATGGAAGAAAGTAAGCAAGGATGGATGGAAGAAAGTAAACAAGGATGTATGGAAGAAAATAAACAAGGATGAAAGGAAGATAGTAAACAAGGATGGGTGGAAGAAAGTAAGCAAGAATGGATGAAAGAAAGTAAGCAAGGATGGATGGTATAAAGTAAACAAGGATGGATGGAAGAAAATGAACAAGGATGAACGGAAGAAAGTAAACAAGGATAGATGGAAGAAAGTAAGCAAGGATGGATGGAAGAAAGTAAACGAGGATGGATAGAAGAGAGTGAACAAGGATAGATGGAAGAGAGTAAACAAGGATGGAAGGAAGAAAGTAAGCAGGGATGGACGGAAGAAAGTAAACAAGGATGGATGGAAGCAAAAAAGCAAAGATGAATGGAAGAAAGTAAACATGGATGGATGGAAGAAAGTAAATATGGATGGATGGAAGAAAGTAAGCAGGGATGGACGGAAGAAAGTAAACAAGGATGGGTGGAAGAAAGTAAACAAGGATGGGTGGAAGAAAGTAAACATGGATGGATGGAAGAAAATGAACAAGGATGAACGGAAGAAAGTAAACAAGGATAGATGGAAGAAAGTAAGCAAGGATGGATGGAAGAAAGTAAACGAGGATGGATAGAAGAGAGTAAACAAGGATAGATGGAAGAGAGTAAACAAGGATGGATGGAAGAAAGTAAGCAAGGATGGATGGAAGAAAATAAACAAGGATGAAAGGAAAAAAGTAAAGAAGGATGGGTGGAAGAAAGTAAGCAAGAATGGATGGAAGAAAGTAAGCAAGAAATATAAGAAAGTAAGCAAAGATGTATGGAAGAAAATAAATAAGGATGAATGGAAGAAAGTAAACAAGGATGGGTGGAAGAAAGTAAGCAAGGATGGATGGAAGAAAGTAAACAAGGATGGGTGGAAGAAAGTAAACAAGGATGGGTGGAAGAAAGTAAACATAGATGGATGGAAGAAAATGAACAAGGATGAACGGAAGAAAGTAAACAAGGATAGATGGAAGAAAGTAAGCAAGGATGGATGGAAGAAAGTAAACGAGGATGGATAGAAGAGAGTAAACAAGGATAGATGGAAGAGAGTAAACAAGGATGGATGGAAGAAAGTAAGCAAGGATGGATGGAAGAAAATAAACAAGGATGAAAGGAAAAAAGTAAAGAAGGATGGGTGGAAGAAAGTAAGCAAGAATGGATGGAAGAAAGTAAGCAAGAAATATAAGAAAGTAAGCAAGGATGTATGGAAGAAAATAAACAAGGATGGGTGGAAGAAAGTAAGCAAGGATGGATGGAAGAAAGTAAACAAGGATGGATGGAAGAAAGTAAACAAGGATGGGTGGAAGAAAGTAAGCACGGATGGATGGAAGAACGTAAGCAAGGATGGATGGAAAAAAGCAAACAAGGATGGATGGAAGAAAGTAAACAAGGATGGGTGGAAGAAAGTAAACAAGGATTGATGGAAGAACGTAAGCAAGGATGGGTGAAAGAAAGTAAACAAGGATGGGTGGAAGAAAGTAAGCAAGGATGGATGGAAGAACATAAGCAAAGATGGATGGATGGATGAAAGTAAACAAGGATGGGTGGAAGAAAGTAAGCAAGGATGGGTGGAAGAAAGTAAACAAGGATGGATGGAAGAAAGTAAGCATGGATAGATGGAAGAAAGTAAGCAAGGATGGATGGAAGAAAGTAAACAAGGATGGATGGAAGAAAGGAAGCAAGGATGGATGGAGGAAAGTAAACAAGGATGGATAAACAAGGATGGTTGAAAGAAAGTAAATAAGGATGGATGGAAGAAAGTAAACTAGGATGGATAAACAATGATGGATGGAAGAATGTAAACAAGGATGGATGGAAGAATGTAAACAAGGATGGATGGAAGAAAGCTAGCAAGGATGTATGGAAGAAGGTAAACAAGGATGAATGGAAGAACGTAAACAAGGATCGATGGAAGAAAGTAAACAAGGATGGATGGAAGTAAACAAGGATGGGTGGAAGAAAGTAAACAAGGATGGATGGAAGAAAGTAAGCAAGGATGGATGGAAGAAAGTAAACAAGGATGGATGGAAGAAAGTAAACAAGGATGGGTGGAAGAAAGTAAGCAGGGATGGATGGAAGAAAGTAAACAAGGATGGATGGAAGCAAAAAAGCGAAGATGAATGGAAGAAAGTAAACATGGATGGATGGAAGAAAGTAAATATGGATGGATGGAAGAAAGTAAGCAAGGATGTATGGAAGAAAGTAAACAAGGATGGGTGGAAGAAAGTAAACAAGGATGGATGGCAGAAAGTAAACATGGATGGATGGAAGAAAGAAAGCAAGGATGGGTGGAAGAAAGTAAGCACGGATGGATGGAAGAACGTAAGTAAGGATAGAAGGATGAAAGTAAACAAGGATGGATGGAAGAAAGTAAGCAAGGATGGGTGGAAGAAAGTAATCAATGATGGATGGAAGAAAGTAAGCAAGGATGGATGGATGGGAGGAAAGAAGGGAATAAGGGGCAGAAGGGAGATAGTAAGAAAAGTGAGGATAAAAGAATTGATGAAAAAGAAGGAAGAAAGTATCCTTATTTTAATGGCTGGATGATGGAATGAAGGGTAGAAGGGAGAAAGGAAGAAAATGAATACAGATGATGAAGAAAGTAAGGAAGGACGAAAGGAAGGAAGGGAGGGGTAAGAAGAATAGAGAAACAGAGTAAATATAAAAAAAGGTAAATGTGGTGATGAATGTGTGCTTGTAGGTTGGCCAGCTGCACAATTTTATTACGTGTAAATAATTATATCTTCCTAAATAAGACAGGTGAAAAGGCAAGTATTTAAGTATTTATATGGCATGAGACTAATGCCGCGTACACACGGTCGGACTTTTCGTCTACAAAAGTCCGACAGCCTGTCCGACATACTTCCGACGTACCTTCGGCGGACTTGCGGCAGACTTTCTTACGAACGGACTTGCCTACACACGACCACACAAAAGTCCGACGGATTCGTACGTGATGACGTACACCGGACTAAAATAAGGAAGTTCATAGCCAGTAGCCAATAGCTGCCCTAGCATGGGTTTTTGTCCGTCGGACTAGCACACAGACGAGCGGATTTCGGGGTCCGTCGTACTTACGACGTAAAGATTTGAAGCATGTTTCAAATCTAAAGTCCGTCGGATTTGAGGCTAAAAAAGTCAGTTGAAAGTCCGGAGAAGCCCACACACGATCGGATTACCAGCCAGCTTTAGTCCGTCAGCGTCTGTTGGACTTTTGTAGACGAAAAGTCCGACCGTGTGTACGCGGCATAACAGAAAGTAAAAAAGAGGGTGGAAGATGGAAGGGAAGGTAAAGGAAAGGAAAGGCACGGAAAAGGGAAATAGAAATGGGAAAGGGAAGGAAAGGTAAACGTTAAGAAGGGAAACAGAGAGGAAAGGAAAAGGAAGGGAAGGGAAAGGGAAGGGAAAAGAAAAGATTATGGATGAAAGGAAGAGATAGGGATGGATGGAAGGAAGGAAATGAAGAACAGAAGGGAGGCAGTGAAAAAAGGGAGGAAGAAAGGATTAATGAAAGGAAGAAAGTAAGCAAGGATGGATAGATGGATGGATTGAAAAAAAGAAGAAAGGAAGAGAATGAAGGGCTGAAGGAAGGCAGTAGGATAAAAGAGGACAGAAGAGAGGTAATAAGAAAGAGAGGATGATGGAAGGAAGAAAGTAAGCAAGGAAGGATGGATAGAAGAAAGTAATGGAGATAGTAAGATAAAGAAGGATAGAAGAGAAGCAATAAGAAAAGGGAGGACGAAAGGATAGACGGATGGATAGATGGAAGGAAGAAAGTAAGCAAGGATGGATGGAAGGAAGGAAAGAAGGGAAAGAAGGGCAGAAGGGAGATAGTAAGAAAAGGGAGGAGAAAAGAATTGATGAAAAGAAGGAAGAAAGTATCATTATTTTAACAGATGGATGATGGAATGATGGGCAGAAGGGAGAAAGGAAGAAAATGGATACAAATGATGAAGAAAGTAAGGAAGGATGAAAGGACGAAAAGAAGGAAGGGAGGGGGTAAAAAAGAATGGACAGATGATAGGAAGAGAATAAAAGAGTGAGGTAAAGGTGGAGGAGAAAATATATAATATATAATATAAATTTGGGGGTACGAGATCTATATGGGATGATATTTCTGAAAAGTCCTTCTTCCTAACTATTCTTCTATTTGCATGCCTATTCTAAGCAGGATAACTCAAGTGCACTGAATCTTTGCTCACTTTTTAAGAGATAGAAGATCTGAGAGGAAATAAGAGCAACAATCATCAGATCAAGCGATGACAGCTAAATCCAGCAGTAATGTTACAAAATTATAGATAAAAGATAAAAAAAAATGTTATATAATGGCATGAATATTGGACAAATTGTCAAACAGAAAAAAAAAGATAGATACTTTATCATCTGAAGGTAGATTTTTTATGGGCTATATGATGTACTGAAAAAGTTATGTAAGTTTTGATGTTATTCATTTTAATGACAATGGAGGCACTACTCTGCATTATAATAATAGGTTTATTTTTGAGGTCCTCGTGTATTTTTACCTCTCCGGTGTAGGATGCTGGCAGTCACAAGGCACTCTGTAGCTCATGTACAGTATGTCATAACCACCCGTCTCCTAATTGGAGGAGTACACATCCCATTGTGAGCCTGCCACACAACTGAACTGTTTCTGAAAGTACTTTAAAGAATTGGGGACAACTCATGATTAATTTAATAAGCTGGAGTCACTTCGATCGAGGCTGCTGTGTAAAAATAGCAATAGCAATACCGTCTTAATCTGCTCCATCATGTTTTCATTGTACCCATTCTTCCCTCAAAATGTGCAGACTAAATAGCACAGGCGTTCTTCCAACTTGTAGGTGGCACTGTGCCACCATTGATTCAAGGGGAGAGGAGTTTGGTAAGAGAATTCTCCCCCTGTGGGGGGGGGGGGATGCGGAAATCTCTCGAGATCTCAGGCGGCCATCTTGACAAGGGACTTGATAAATAGGGTCTCCAGCATCATTTGGGCATGCTTGGAGTGAGTGATGGGTCAGGGGCAGGTTCCCGCTGGTTAGGGAAAGAGAATAGCACAGGGAAAGGCTCCTGGTGAGAAGGGTCAGAATAGTGACAACTTCTGCAGTGTGGGATACTGCCCGATGACCAGAATAGAAAAGTGAGGCTTCCTCAGAGAACGAATACAAAGCCACCTTAGTACTGTACATCACAAACCGCCACCCATCCTCGGGTAATACCAACCAGAGACTGAAAACACTGAACATAACTCTTGGATTGCCTTATATCAGTGCCTACCGAACTGTTATAGTTTATAACTAGTAACCTGTTATAGCAGGGTGACCTCAAGCTACTCGGTAAAATGGTGGTTTACGCCAGATTTTAGGAGAAGCAAGCACGCTGATGGCACAGGTGTGTGCTGCATTTATATTAGAACCAGAGATAGAGCTAAGTCCCCCACCCTCCTGAGCGAGGTCAGTGTATCTGAAGGGAGCCGTGTGAGGTACAGTGTGCACCAGTGGTGTCTAGGTTGGGATAAAGGAAGGCCCAAGCCTGAGAGGAAGTCCGTGTGGGACGGGAGCAGCAAGGAAGCTGTAGAGAAAGTCCATGAGGCACAAGAGAGCCCATGTGGGATGGGACAAACATCTAGGGGGATGTAAGGAAGACGCAGAGCTGAGGTGCAGTGTCTTTGCAACGGGACTTGTTTCATGGTCAAGTGGACCAAACAAAGGTATTAAGTTTAGGTGGGACCATGAAGAGGTACTTGGAGCAGTAACGCTGTCACAAGAGGGCTAGGAGGCTACATGTTATGTTTTGCAGTAATAGTGCGAATCCCCTATGTGGTAAGACATACCTGTGTGAATTTTGATGTTCGTTTTTAAATAAAAGTGGACAGGAAAGCCCTGAAAACTATATCTGGTGTGAAGTAAGCTCACGCTTTTGACGCTATCAGTTATGAAACCCCAAACTGTCACACTATACAGAATAGTACAGGATAATTCAGTGCAGCGTAGGACTGTTTGTGATTTTCTCTCGGATTGGGTACCTTGGCTGAGGCCATGCCTACATACTGATATGTTTTTTTGACTTTATTTTGTCAAAAGTCAACAGCTAAGCCTTAATCTTTATTTTTTACAATTCTTCTTGGATGCTGTCATTTGAGAAGAGCAGTGATCGACTTTCACGTAATGATGGCAACTGATGGCGAGTGTTTCTATTCACGCCAGTGTAAGCATCCGGGTCTAAACCTGCAAACTCTGCTATGTCTGGTGATGTCTCTTCTTGCTGAGCCACCTGGGATGCTGAACAGCATCCTGGACAGTTCCTTCAATGATCCTGCCTTGAATCGTTTTTCTTGAACCTTGAACTCTTTGCTCCTCCCCTAAACTTCCTGGTTTAAGCCATGTCTCTTCACTTCCTATTTGCCAGATTATTGTGCTCTTTTCAGTCAGTATCTCGCTCTTATCATTTCTGCTGCCTTTCGTATTTTCGCTACCACTTGTTACTGACCTTTGGCTTGTTCCTCGACTATGCTTCTGCTTGATCCCAACCTGCAACCATGTGTTACTGGCCTTTGGCTTGTTTATTGACCATGTTTCTGCTTGATCCTGTCAGGGCTGGGCTTAGTCCTTCCTTCTCTGAGCTGGCCACTCAGCTGTCGGCTAATTGCCAGCTCCTATCTCTCCACAGTTACCCAGCTGTTGATGATATCCTGCTCGTCAGTCCTGCCTACTTAATCTGTCCAGTCAAGAGGATCTCTGCCTTCGCCTTGGTCAACATCACAGTGACATTCTCCTGCGTTCCTGTTGAAAGACTTGCTTTGCTGACATCCCTTCTGGCTCCAGATCCTGCTTGCTGTTCCACTATATTTATCCTTGACTTCTGGCTTGGCTGACTATCCGTTCCGGTTACTGAACTTTGGCTATGTTTTGACTACGTTTTTTCTTTTAATTTTTATTATTAAACAAGTGTGATTTAACTGTACTTCTGTCTCGGCCTGATTTCATGGTTTCTGACAGATCCCAACCGTTTATTTATCTGCTACTGGACCCCGGCTTGCTCACCTCCTGGTGGGGCGATCCTGAGGACCGTGACCTGGTACTAATACGCAGCAAAACCCATCTCCAGGTGAACACCCTTTAGTACTTAGAATCCCCACCTTGGGTGAGCCCTCATCATCCACCACCTGTACTTATCCAGCTGGTCGGTGGGAGTTTCTCTACTGCTATAGCTACTGGTCTCCGAGCCTGACCCCTGATTGTGACAACCGGTGAGCTGTTTATAGGCATCATATGGTTGCAGAATCTATAATCATTGGAAAAGGAAAGGGCTGCTTTAAACTGAAGTGAAAATAATTGCTCTCACTATGACAAATCCTATATTTTCCTGCTGATAAATTCTACCACAGGGCAAAAGTATTAGCAGCATCTAAAAACCCTGCGCTGAGATCTATGCACTGTTTATCTACATTGATCTTGTGTCTTTATCATAGCATTTCTGTTGCTTTAGTATAATGGTACCACTCTACTTCTTGCTGTTATTCATGCTTTGGTGTCATCACACAACACATACTCTTAAAAGATGTAAAAGTAGCACATACATAAACAAGGAAATATGGAACTAAAGAAGAAGTTGTGAAGCCTGTTTTTAAATTCCCTCTTCTTCCTTTCAGTGTGTGTTCTTAATAGAAGGGAAGTAATATTACACATCAGCGATGAACTGCGCCATGAATTATTCACACCGGCCAGGAACATCTGGTGATATTATTGCTTTCTCCTAAATCGGGAGGGCAGAGAAAAGACGTAGACGCATCCTTGACACCAGGGGAACCAAGACAAATAGCCACTTTGAGCTTCCGACTTCCACAACATCTGCAACAATTGCGTTTTAGTATGGTGATGCAATCCCGGGGCCTCCAGCCTTCGCCGAATAAATTGCTTCATATAGGAATAACTCGGTGATTGCACCAAGCCGGGGTGCGGGTCGTATATTTATGGGTATACAGGGAAGACAAAGCTTGAGATGAATTTTATGGGGACTTCTAATTCTTTGTGGCTATAATGTTAAAAAGAAAAGAGCCATGTGGGTGATTGCAATTTTTTTTTTTTTCATAATAACCTACAAGAAATGCAACTTCCTTTCAACAGAGGAGTCAAAAGGTTACTTGGCTAAGTTTTTAATTCTGCTTTTAACGTGGGTTGTAAACCTCAGAGGTGCTAGGAACAAAGCACATCTCTCTACTGTGTGTACTTGTCTCAATTAAAAACACTAAGGACGCGTACACACGGGCGGACTTTTCGGTAACAAAGGTCCGACAGTCTTTCCGACGGACTTTTGACGAACTTCCGACGGACTTTCGAACTAATGGACTTGCCTACACACGATCACACCAAAGTCCGACGGATTCGTACGTGATGACGTACGACCGGACTAAAATAAGGAAGTCCATAGCCAGTAGCCAATAGCTGCCCTAGTGTTGGTTTTCATCCGTCGGACTAGCATACAGACGAGCTGACTTTTCAATAGGAACTGGGTCCGGCGGAGTTCCGAAGAAAAGATTTGAAACATGTTCCAAATCTAAAGTCCGTCAGATTTTCGACAGAAACAGTCCACTGAAGGTCCCATGAAGCCCACACACGGTTGAAAAAGTTCGCTTGTGTGTACAGGGCATAAGTGTAATGTCTGCCTTCCTCTGTTATCAGCATGAATCACTTCTGACAGGTTTTCCTGACACCAAGAGAAAAATAGTGACAGGGGAGGGATCTCCAGCCGATTGACAGCCTCATCTTTGTTCCTGTATGCTGTGTAAAAGGGGGGGGGGGTGTCCCTTCCCTCTAATCAGCTGTCAGAGCTCTCCTTATTGAGCTCTGCAAAGTGTAACTTCTGCTCTCCGTCCCCTTTTTTCTGAACTCTCAGGCAAGCCTTTAACCACTTCAGGATTTACCCCCCCCCCCCCCCTTCCTGACCAGGCCATTTTTTGCGATACGGCACTGCCTTACTTTAACTGGCAATTGCGTGGCCGTGTGACGCTGTACCCAAATAAAATTGATGTCCTTCTTTTCCCACAAATAGAGATTTTTTTTAGTGGTATTTGATCACCTCTGCGGTTTTTATTTCTTGTGCAATAAACAAAAAAAACACTGACAATTTTGAAAAAATATATATTTTTTTTACTTTCTGCTATAATACATATCCAAAAAAAACCCAAAAACAAATGTATTCATCAATTTAGGCCAATATGTATTCTTCTACATATTTTTGGTAAAAAAAAAATCACAATAAGCATATATTGATTGGTTTGCGCAAAAACTATAGCGTCTACAAACTATGGGATATATTTATGGACTTTTATTTATTTTTTATTGTTCTTACTGAAAATGTCGGTGATCAGCGATTTTTAGCGGGACTGCGTCATTGCGGCGAACAAATCGGACCCTAATGCCGTGTACACACGACTGGACTTTTTTCGACCGGACTGGTCCGACGGAACAGATCAGTCGGGCAATCCGACCGTGTGTGGGCTTCATTGGACCTTCAGCGGACTTTTTCTGTCAAAAATCAGATGCACTTTAGATTTAGAACATGCTTCAAATCTTTCCGACCGACTCGAGTCCGGTCGAAAAATCTGTTCGTCTGTATGCTAGTCCGACGGACAAAAAAGGACGCAAGGGCAGCTATTGGCAACTGGCTATGAACTTAATTATTCTAGTCCCTTCGTACGTCATCACGTTCAAAGGAACGGACTTTCGAACAGACTTTAGTCCGTTCGTGTGTGGACAAGTTCGGTCGTTCAAAAGTCAGTCGTAACTACGTCGAAAGTCCGTCGGAAAGACCGTCGGACCTTTAATGCTGAAAAGTCCGCTCGTGTGTACGCGGCATAAGTGACACTTTTTGGGGACCAGTGACACCAATACAGTGATCAGCACTAAAAAAATGCACTGTCACTGCACTAATGACACTGGCAGGGAAGGAGTTAACATCAGGGGTGATCAAAGGGTTAAATGTGTTCCCTGTTTGTGCTTTCTTACTATGTGAGGTGAAGTACTGACAGGAAGAACACAGAGATTGCGGTTCCTGATTACTAGGAACAGATGATCTCCATGTTCTCCCTTGTCAGAACGGGGATCTGCCTTGTTTACATAAGCAGATCCCCGTCCTGCCTTTCTGAGAAGCGATCGCAGGTGACTTGCCGACATCGGGTCCGCCGGACCCGCGCGTTGGCTCCCCCTCCGTGCATCGGGCACGCGCGTGCCCACAGTATCTATTGCATGAAACAACATACAGGTACATTGTTTCGCAGAGCCACCCTCCCGCAGTATATATGCAGTGGGCGATCTTTAAGTGGTTCAATTCAGCATTTTGAATGAGTGTAGAGAAGAGAAATCTGCCTAGCAACAGAATAAAAAGACAGCCCTAACTTGTTATAATAGCCCCAGTTTTGTCCCACTGGCCAGTGATTGATAAAAAAAAAAAAAAAAAAAAAAAGAAAGATGGCCACCAAAGTTTAGGTCATTGAAGAAAGCACAACAGTCCCCTACAGATAGTACATGAACTTGTACAATGTTATTGTCACCCTTACCCCAAACACAGGTGGTCAAACACTATAGCTGGCTACTGTGTTCTGTATTCTTCACCTATAGCTGCCCCCTCTCCCATAAGGCAAGCAGGCCTACCAATACTTGGTTGCCCCCAGAACTTATACACACTACTATAGTGCCTGGCTACCATGCCGGGGCAGGCGTGAACTGAGCAAAGCAAACAGGTACTTTTGGTTGGCAGACAGGCAGAGTGGTTCAATGACAGTCCAGGTACAAGGTAGGCAGACTTCTGAGAATAGTCCTTATCTGATCCAAGGTCATGCACAGGGAAATCCAATCTAGCAGAGCAGGGCAGACAGACAGGGGGGGCTTGATCAGGTAATACACACGTTTTTGCACTCTATCACAAGCATGAGACTGAAGGTTTGGCTGGCTTAACGTGATATTAAAGTCTTGTTATTTTTTGTTTTTTTTTTTCAAAATAACAAACATGTTATGCTTACCTGCCCTGTTGTAGTTGGTTTTGCACAGAGCAGCCCAGATCCTCCTCTTCTCGGGTCCCTCACTGGCACTTCTGGTCCCTCTCTTCTGCCGAGTGCCCCCACAGCAAGCAGCTTGCTATGAGGGCACTGAGCTGAGCCGCTGCTCTATGTGTCCATTCAGACCATGGCTCAGCCAATGTGTGTCTCAGCCAATCAGGAGAGTTCCAGACAGCTGAGGCTCTCGTGTAACATCGCTGGATCCAGATGGGGCTCAAGTAAGTATTATGCCCCGTACACACGGTCGGACATTGATCGGACATTCCGACAACAAAATCCTAGCATTTTTTCCGACGGATGTTGGCTCAAACTTGTCTTGCATACACACGGTCACACAAAGTTGTCGGAAAATCCGATCATTCTAAACGCGGTCACGTAAAACACGTACGTCGGGACTATAAACGGGGCAGTAGCCAATAGCTTTCATCTCTTTATTTATTCGGATTTGTGTACACACGATCGGAAATTCCGACAACGGATTTTGTTGTCGGAAAATTTTATAGCCTGCTCTCAAACTTTGTGTTTCGGAAAATCCGATGGAAAAAGTCCGATGGAGCCCACACACGGTCGGAATTTCTGACAACACGCTCCGACCGCACATTTTCCGTCAGAAAATCCGACCGTGTGTACGGGGAATTAGGGGGGCTGCTGCACACAGAATGTTTTTATCTTAATGCACAGAATGCATTAAGATAAAAAAAAACCTTCTGCCTTAAGAACCATGAGAAATCAGGTCTGGTCTCCACTGAGACTGGCCTTATTAGCTGGACAGACCGATAAGGAGAATACCACAGCCAAAACTAGGATGCTGGAATGAGGAGCAGGAGTGCTAGACACTCCTGACAGTTATTTACTTACCAGACCCAGGGCACCCTTTTCTGGATCTCTGCATATGTGCTCTGATTCAGGCCAAGTCCTCAAACTGGAATATGACTTGCTGTGATTTCTCTCTTTCAATTCTGCTAAGACAGTCCCTCTTTTCCTTCTCCTACCTCACAAGCAGCGGGATTGCTCTCTAGTACAGTCTGATCACAGCAGGCATCCAAATCAAACCTCACGCTTTCCCAGGGAGAAGGTTCCTGGTCTCTAAGGCTAGGTCAGGTCCAAGAAAGTATATAATTATGTTCCACACTACTGTACCGTACAATCCAGAACAAGATGGTGTTGCAAAAAGAATGGACCACACTTTATGTGTGTCAGGGCTGGGCTCGACCCTTCTTTCTCAGAGCTGGCCGCTCAGCTGTCGGCTAATTGCCAGCTCCTATCTCTCCACAGTTACTCAGCTGTTGATGATATCCTGCTCCTCAGTCCTGCCTACTTAAGCCGCCCAGTCCAGTGGATCTCTGCCTTCGCCTTGGTCAACATCACAGAAACTATCTCCTGCAATTCCTGTTCAAGACTTGCTTTGCTGACATCCCTTCTGGCTCCAGATCCTGCTTGCTGTTCCACTACATTTATCCCTGACTTCTGGCTTGGCTGACTATCCATTCCAGTTACTGAACTCTGGCTATGTTTTGACTACGTTGGTTCTTTTTACTTTTATTATTAAACAAGTGTGATTTAACTGTACTTCTGTCTCGGCCTGATTTCATGGTTTCTGACAATGTGAAAGTGGCAGACACATGCTGAGGGGTTGATTTACTAAAAGCAAATCTACTGTGCACTTGGAAGTGTAATCGCACTGTAGATCTAAGGGGGGACATGCAAGGAGAAAAAAAAAAACAGCATTTTTGCTTGCACACGATTGGATGATAGAAATCAGCAGAGCTTCCCCTCATTTCAGATCTTCGCCTCAGATCTACAGCGCCTGCACTTCCAAGTGCACTTGCAGTGCACACAGTATATTTGCCTTAGTAAATCAACCTCTTTGTGTTGCAGATATGTAAACAACATACCAGGGAGAGGCAATTATGGCAGCTGCCATCCCGAAAAACAGCTTATCTGGAAGCTCACCATTTGAGCTATGGAATGTAAAGAAGCTACAGCGAGTCTCAAAAGGTTACTGAGTTCTGCATCAAGACATCAAAAAAGGTAACAATCTGCAGAAGTGTAATTATGAGTGAAACACCCATGTGTCAAAAGATTCATGAAGTGACACAGTCAGCATAGTCTATACAGCAACCAGAGCAAGAAACCCCTCCAGTACAGCAAGAAAAATAACAAAACACGACTGGCACTGAAATTGGCGTCAGTGATTTATCCTCTGAATAGAAAGAAACCGAATCACCTGCGACCTCAGAACATCTGTAAGATCCATCAAGGGCATTTCCAGCGAGACGCTTGTCATATATGGTTCATACGGCGTCACAGCCTGAGTCAGTGTCATGGGAAGCAATGCAAAAAAATATCTTTTGCATTTGCATGAGAGGCAAACTGTCAGGGCTGGGCTCAGCCCTTCCTTCTTTGAGCTGGCCGCTCAGCTGTCGGCTAATTGCCAGCTCCCATCTCTCTCCACAGTTACTCACCTGTTGATGATATCCTGCTCGTCAGTCCTGCCTACTTAAGCCGTCCAGAACATCTAGCATCAACTTTAAGCAGCACCCTTAAGTTCCTGAGGAAGCTCTTCTGCGTGTAGAGCAGAAGTGGCTACACAGTTGTATTAATTGCATGTTATTGTGATATTTTTCAATTTTTATATTTCGATAACAAATAAAATATATATTTTTCCTTTATATGATTATGTTGTAGACTCATTCTGGCACCTTTAAAGTCCCACCTTTTGTATCTCCACATTTGTTCATAATTGGGATGTGGTGCCTTTCACTGCCCAGACCTTGTTTCCTTTTAAAAGCAGAACACATTAGATATTGTTGGGTGCACAGGTAACCCTTTGATTGCCCCTAGATGTTAACCCCTCCTTAAACTATAGAGCAGATGGCTATCTAGTCCTCATACCTTGGTCCCCTTGGATTTAGGGTACTAAACTTTGCTTCTCTATTTATATTGCTGGTGACACATTATATTGGAGTGACACATATTTTGTGATTCATGTCTTTGTACTGAATGTACAGCTACACTATATTTTCAAAAGTATTGGGACACCTGCCTTTACACACACACATGAACTTTAATGGCCTCCCAGTCTTAGTCCGTAGGGTTCAATATTTTGTTGGCCCACCCTTTGCAGCTATAACAGCTTCAACTCTTCTGGGAAGGCCGTCCACAAGGTTTAGGAGAGTGTCTATGGGAATGTTTGACCATTCTTCCAGAAGAGCATTTGTGAGGTCAGGCACTGATGTTGGACAAGAAGACCTGATTCGCAGTCTCCGCTCTAGTTCATCCCAAAGGTCTTCTATCGGGTTGAGGTCAGGACTCTGTTCAGGCCAGTCTTTATGGACATTGCTTTGTGCACTGGTGTACAGTCATGTTGGAACAGGAAGGGGCCATCCCCAAACTGTTCCCACAAAGTTGGGAGCCTGAAATTGTCCAAAATGTCTTGGTATGCTGAAGCCTTAAGAGTTCCCTTCACTGGAACTAAGGGGCCAAGCCCAACCCCTGAAAAACAACCCCACACCATAATCCCCCCTCCACCAAATGATTTGGACCAGTGCACAAAGCAAGGTCCATAAAGACATGGATGAGTGAGTTTGGGGTGGAGGAACTTGACAGAGTCCTGACTTCAACCCGATAGAACACCTTTGGGGTGAATTAGAGCGGAGACTGTGAGTCAGGCCTTCTCATCCAACATCAGTGCCTGACCTCACGAATGCGCTTCTGGAAGAATGGTCAAACATTCCCATAGACACACTCCTAAACCTTGTGGACGGCCTTCCCAGAAGAGTTGAAGCTGTTATAGCTGCAAAAGGTGGGCCAACTCAATATTGAACCCTACGGACTATGACTGGATACACACTATACAATTTTCTGTAGATTTTTTCCTTCAGATTTACCAAAACCATATAATATGAGGTCAAACCTTAATGCCGCGTACACATGAGCGGACTTTACGGCAGACTTTGCCCGGCGGACTTTTCAACGGACTTTCTGAATGAATGGACTTGCCTACACACAATCCACCAAAGTCCGTCAAATTCGTACGTGATGACGTACGACCGGACTAAAACAAGGAAGTTCATAGCCAGTAGCCAATAGCTGCCCTAGCGTGGCTTTTTGTCCGTTGAACTAGCATACAGACGGCGGACTTTTCGACCGGTCTCGATTTCAACTGATTAATTTAAAACATGTTTCAAATCTAAGTCCGTCCAACTTTTGAAAAAACAAAGTCCGCTGGAGCCCACACACGATCGAATTGTCCGACCAAATCCTGTCCGCCGGGCAAAGTCTGCCGTAAAGTCCGCTCGTGTGTATGCGGCATGAGAGCTTCAATTTGTATGCAATCAGGCAGGACCTTGCACTACATGGTTTTGGTAAATCTAAAGGAAATCAGACAACAAAAGTTGTATAGCGTGTATGGGGGTCTTAGACTGGGAAGCCATTAAAGTTCATGTACCTGTAAAGGCAGGCGTCCCAATACTTTTGGTAATATAGTGTATATTTCATTTTTCTTTTTCTGAGAACTGTGAGACCCTGCAAAATTGTTTCTTGGTTTGTTGGAACCTTATTTTTATTTTATTTTTTGTGGGACTGTTTCCCTTTTTTTCTGTGTGTAACTGAAAATTCAATAAATATCTAAAAAAAAAAAAATGTAAACCCCTTTTGTCATTAGTACAGTGACAGTGTACATAATTAGCACGGATCACTGTATTAGTGTCACTATTGATGTCAGTGTCAGTTAGCAGTTAGTCAGTTGGTGTACCTTCCACCCAGTGTCAGCTGGCGCCAGATTGCCCGCCACACTGTCACAGTCACACCATAAGTCACTGATCACCACCATTACCAGTAAAGTGTCATAGCTGTGTAGATTTCAATATATACCATAGTTTGCAGACGCTATAACTTTTGCACAAACCAATTAATATACACTTATTGGGAATTTGTTTTTTGGATTTTTTTTTTATTGGATATGTGTTATAACAGAAAGTAGAAAATATGGAGTTGGTTTTTTTTTTGTTTTTTTCTGTCTTTTTTTTTCATTTATATAGCAAAAGATTGGGATTTCTCTTTTACCAAAGACATGTAACACAATCCATTTTGGCCTAATTTTTTTTTAAAATTCGATTTTTGGATTTTTTTTTTATTGGATATGTGTTATAACAGAAAGTAGAAAATATGTAGTTGTATTTTTTTTTTACGTTTTTTTTCTGTCTTTTTTTTTACAACCAAAAGAAAACTCTATTTGCATAAAAAAAAAAGTAAAAATGTCATTTGGGTACAGCGTAGCATGACCGCGCAATTGTCAGGTAAAGTAGTGCAGTGGTGAATAGGAAAAAATGCTTTGGTCATGAAGGTGGTAAAACCTTCCGGAGCTCAAATGGTTGAAATGAACCCCTAACTAATAATCTAGGATTTGGAATGTATGATTTTGTGCCTTTTATATGTATTTTGTGCTGGCATTGATTTAATTTCTATGACATCTAACCTGACCTTTCCCGTACATACAGAACCTTTGAAAGCTGCTTGTTTCATGTCATTCCATGGAACAACAAGACAGCCAGGTCAATATATACAGCGAACATATATAAAGTTCCCACAATTGGCGTTACTCGAGTCTATTAGTATGCATCTTTCTCACTTCCCAGCTGACTGAGATTTGCAACATCAGTCTTCAAGAGCGGCCATTAAAGGTTTTTTTTTTTTTTTTCCTGCTGGTGGAATTCTGTGTTAATGAGGTTCTAGCTGCAGAATATCGCGTGCCGCTGTGGAGACCGCCAGCGATGTGGAGCTTCTTCTGCTCGGCGCTTGATCATTTTTCTCTGGCTTATAAAAAGTAATTATTGGGTGGGTGATGTGACTCGGTAAATCACCCCACCAGAGAGGAAATAAGTCCCTGAAATGAGCAAAAGGTTATGTTACCTGAGCGCACTGAGAGATCCTGGAGGAGAAACTCCTTCATGATTATCTTGATTTAAATTAGTCTGAGGTCTCCAGGGTGAGTATTGTGAAGGTGAGCAGAGAAGAGGAGAGAGAATGAGAAAGAGAGAGGAAGGGGAAAGAGAGAGAGAGAGAGAGGGAGAGGAAGGGGGGAGAGAGAGAGGGGGGAGGTGGGGAGAGAGAGAGGGGGGGAGAGGGGGGGAGAGAGAGGGAGGGGAGAGAGAGAGAGAGGGGAGAGCGAGAGAGGGGAGAGAGAGAGGGAGAGGAAGGGGGTAGAGAGAGAGAGGGGAGAGCGGAGGGAAAGAGAGGGGGGGGAGAGACAGAGAGGGGGGTAGAGAGAGGGAGAGGAAGGGGGAGAGAGGGGGGGGAGAGAGAGAGGGAGAGGAAGGGGGGAGAGAGAGAGGGGGGAGAGAGAGAGGGAGGGGAGAGACAGAGAGGGGGGAGAGGGGGGGAGAGAGAGGGGGAGAGAAAGAGGGAAGGGGAGAGAGAGAGGGGGGAGGGGAGAGAGAGAGATGGGGAGAGAGAGGGGGAAGAGGATAGAGAGGGGAGAAGGAGTGAGAGAGGGAGAGAGAGGGGGGATGGGAGAGAGAGAGGGGGGAAGGGAGAGAGGGGGAAGAGGAGAGAGAGAGGGGGAAGGAGAAAGAGACCGGGGAGAGAGAGAAAGGGGGGAGAGGGAAGGGGAGAGAGAGAAGGGAGGGGAGAGAGAGAAGGGGATGGGGAGAGAGAGAGGGAGGAGGGAGAGAGAGGGGGAAGGGGGGAGAGAGAGAAGGGGAGAGGGAGAGAGAACGGGAGAGAGGGAAGGGGAGAGAGAAAGGGAAGGGCAGGGAGACAGAGAGAGAGCGAGGGAGGGTAAGAGAGAGAGGGGGTGGTGGAAAGGAAGAGGGAAGGGAAGGGGAGAGCGAGAGAAGGGGGGAGAGAGGGAAGGGAGAGAGAGAGGGATGGGGAGGGAGATAGAGAGGGAGGACGGGAGAGAGAGAGGGAGGAGGGGAGAGAGAGAGGGGGGAGAGAGAGGGGGAAGGGGAGAGAGAGAGGGGAGAGAGAGAGAGGAGGGGAGAGAGGGGGGAGGGGAGAGAGAAAGAGAGAGGGGGGGAATCATGAAGGAGTACAATTTGTAGGTAATCAGGCAGGCCCTTTCACTACATGGTTTGGTGAATTTATACAGAAATATGAACATAAAAGAGGGATAGTGTGTATGGGTTTTGCAAAGTCAGCAGACAGAGTATTTGTATCTGTTGACTTAGCATTTTTTTGGGGGGAGGGAGGGTTCCAAACGAGTTTGGGCCCCAAAAAATGGCCTCTTGCACTCCACCTGAATTTGAGGACAACAATAACATTTGTACACATTTTAGGGGTTGTTTAGGGTAAGCCACAAAATGTAGTTGACAAAAAACATTGTTAAAGTGGTTGTAAGCCCTATACACCCACTTTAAACTACAGGCAAGCCTATACTTAGGCTTACCTGTAGCTGCACTGGATATCCCTGTATTTGCATGTGCCGACATCATCAGCATACGCGCACTTAAGCCAACTGAAGCAAAGGCACGTACGTGCCGTTGCTTCAGTTGAACTGCGCCGTTCTAGGTGGCTCCCGCGCGCATGATGTCATCGCTGCTCCAGCCAATCACAGTGCCGGAGCCGCGATACCCAGAAGTAACCTCCGGGAGAGATGTCGCCGTCTGGAGGGAGAGACGAGGACGGCTGCGGGGGCTTCGTTCTCGGGTAAGTAATTCATAATGAGCTAGTATGCTATGCATACTAGCTCATTATGCCTTTGTCTTGCAGGGTTTTTTTTTTTGTTTACTGGGTTTACAACCACTTTAAGTTACTAGGCTTGGTGTGTATGGGCCCAGGATAGCATGCTGGGGAGGTTATTTATGGTAAATATGCATGTAGGCCAAAAAAGGAGCAGGAAAAGCTTACAGCATGTATGAGGACAAAGAGGACATTCACAGCATATTACAATATTGATAATTATGTAATCAACAAATTAATACAATACATTAGCAAACATTAATACATAGAATTTGATCTTAAAGGTAAAAACTTACCCTAATATAGTCCTTCTGCAGGACTTGAATAATGGCTGAGCAGGTCTCTGGAATAATGAGTCTCAGAGCCTGGGGGGAGATCCCAGTGGTAAACTTGAGGTCCTGGAGACTTCTCCCCATCGCCAAGTACCGCAAGGTGGCTATGAGCCTTTGCTCTGGAGTGATGGCAAGCCTCAAACGTGTGTCCTGCTTCTTAATATAGGGGGTCACCAATGCCAAGAGTTGGTGAAAGCAGGGGTCCGTCATCTGGAGATAATTCCAAAAATCATCCGGATTATTCTCCTGGAGTTCCCGGAGCAATGGCATATGACATAATTGGTCATGATTAAGCAACCAATTTTTGGTCCAAGAACTTCTCCTCCTGTTCCTGGACTGGACTTGGGTGAAAGCAATAACTCCAAGCCCAATAATAGCATGTTCTCTCCGCAACATGGCTGGTTCAGAAACAAACTGAAAAGCACAAACTGAAAAGCGCGAATCAACACTCACCAAACTTCTACTAACACAAAATTAGCATAAGGAGCCAAAAGGGTGGCGCTTCAGTCAACTTCCTCTTTGTAGTCTCATAGTACGTCTAGTACGTCACTACGTTCGTGTTTGTTGGCCTTCAATTGTGTACCGTTAGTATGCAAGACAAGTTCCTGGCACACACCCTTTGGACAAAAATAAGACGCTCGGTTGGCCAACAATCAGATCGTGTGTACGAGGCTTAAGTGTTAGGATTCAAAAATATTGAAATCTCAGCAGTTACCAGTATTATACAGACGATATATTTCCAATGATAAGCTTATTTGAATATGAATGAGAACGACAGATAAAGAGAAGGTAGTAAGGAATTTACAAACAAAGATGCATTAAAAAGGTGAGGGCAATAAGGATACAGGGAAAACCAATACATAGAAAGACATTTCTTTAAAACTGATCTTCTGCATAATACAAACATTAACAAAAACATCTCACCCCTTTAACTAACCTAAATCTATATTAAAATGATATTAAAGGCAGATTTTTTTTGTTTAAAAATAACAAAGAATAGAATGCATGAAGGTAAAAAGCCTGGAACATTTACAACCACTTTAAAGCTCATTCTGTTTTCCTGATCTAATCAGTATCTGGGATGAGACCAAGTCAACAGAGTTTTGGGCCGAAGGATAACGAGAGCCCCTGTTGTCATGTAAGAATCATATAATCTGAATCCGATAAGTCTGTATAACTGGACACACCCAGATGAAATGATAGCGGGTACCGGGTGTGGTTAAGCATAACGGACACAATTGATTTTGGGAAGGGTGATATCTGGCTACACTGGGATAAGATAGGTTATGTGCAAAATGTATAGTTGTATTATAGCTACACTTTTTTAAAACTCTTGACAACCTACATTATGTTGTTTGTAGACACCTGATTATCACAGCTACACCATAGGGCCAAAAGTATATAGACAGTCGAGTTGAAACAGGAAGGGGCCATCCCCAAACTGTTCCCACAAAGTTGGGATCATGAAATTGTCCAAAATGTCTTGGTATGCTGACGCCTTAAAGAGGTTATAAGCTTCCGCAAGAAAAAAAAAGAAGAAAAAGACCCTGCAAGACAAAGGAATAATGAGCTTTTCTGGGTTTGCAGGCTCCATGATTGGCCAGAGCTGCGATGACGTCACTCACGCACATGCGCGTGGGAGCCGCCGTTCACGGCACCAGCTCGGATTGAATGGCACATGTGGGCCGTTCCTTCAGAGCGCATGTGCCAGTAATGTCACTGGCTGCATCTACGGGAAATATCTCCTAAACTGTTCAGGTTTAGGAGATATTTTCACTACCTATAGAGAAGCCTTATTATAGGTAAAAGTCTGCAGAGGAAATTTATTTCTTCTTTAGGAGTTCCCTTCACTGGAACTAAGGGGCCAAGTTCAACCCCTGAAAAACAACCCCACGCCGTAATTCCCCCTCCACCAAATGATTTGGACCAGTGCACAAAACAAGGTCCATAAAGACATGGATGAGGGAGTTTGGGGTGGAGCAACTTGACTGGCCTGCATATAGTCCTGACCTCAACCCGATAGAACACCTTTGGGATGAACTAGAACGGAGCCTGCGAGCCAGACCTTCTTGTCTGCATCAGTGCCTGACATCACGAATGCGCTCCTGGAAGAATGGTCAAACATTCCCATAGACACCCTCCTAAACCTTGTGGACGGCCTTCCCAGAAGAGTTGAAGCTGCAAAGGGTGGGCCAACGCAAAATTGAACCATACGAACTAAGACTGGACTGGAAATATCTAAATACTGATTGTATATCTATATCAAGCTGTAGATAAAGTGTATGTGTTCCAATGTTCGGATTGTTCCTTTACAACAGTCTGTGAATATATTCAATACTATACAAATCAAGACTACATGAATGCATTAAGCTGTGCTGGTTTATATTGAACTGTCTTGTTTATATTTAAAACCTCAATAAAGATCTATTGAATTGGAAAAAAAAACGAGCTTGCCTAAGGGAATATAGGTTCAGCATGTCTACATGCAGTCGCAGCTTCTTTTATGCTTATTTACGAAATGCCTTCCTTAAAATTTGCCTTATAGCTCTCCAGGCGTTTCTTTATTCATAGGAAATGTGCTTAACGTTTTCTATAAACGAGCTGCTGGAGTAAAATCTAGGATGTCAACAACCAAGGGTGGAAATGTATAAAAATAATAGGCCTGTGGTATGAGCAGACCCAACTAATGAGGATTATCTGGTTGATGATGAGTGGAACTCGGTTGCTTTGTAAGTAGGCATGGGGCTACAACCTCAACTATGGGGGGGTTCAAAAGATGCAATAGCTTTATTATTTTATTTTTAAACCCAAAGCCTTTTGAAATTTGATAACGAGACTTATGAGCCTTCAAAGTCTTGTGAGGTCTCATTAGATGCCATGCTGAAGTTAAATTGCTGTTTTGCAAAGTAGAAAAAAAATGCAACGGCAGGCTCACCAACCCAGCCAAGAGAGTTGACATACTGATCTTCCTTTTGTCGATGTTGTAAAGACTATCAGTTTTGAAGAAGCTAATTGGTGCCCAACGTGTTGTTTGTCAACCACTTGCGTTGTGCTGTCATTACATTTTCCCAATCAACGCACGCAGGCCTGGGCGGAATAAAAAAAAAAAAAAAAAACATAACTGTCTTGTGTTAACGGATGAAAAATGGTCAAGATCTGTGGAGAACAGAAAATAAATAACCCTTTCTAGTAGATATACTAGCTGCATTTTACAATGTTTGGTTTTAGGGGTGGCCAGACCTTTGCTTTTATCCATGTTTTACCTGGCTATGCATGGCATGGGTGTCAGACCAGTGGTACAGTCCTAAGTGAGAAACTCAGTTTATTGATAAAACATCAGTTCACCAGCCAACATGCTTCAGGGGCTAAAAAAGACCCTCTTTATTAGGGCTTCAAATCAGCTGCTAAAGCTATCCAACAATGCCCTGAATCTATCCACAGTTACATACAGTCTAATGTCGTGTACACACGGGCGGACTTTTCGACCGGACTGGTCCGACGGACCGAATCTGGCGGACAATCCAACCGTGTGTGGGCTCCATCGGACCAGCAGCGGACTTTTTCGGTCAAAAATCTGACGGACTTTAGATTTGGAACATGTTTCAAATTTGTCCGACGGACTCGGATCCGGGTGAAAAATCCGCTCATCTGTATGCTAGTCCGACTGACGAAAACCCACGCTGGGGCAGCTATTGGCTACCGGCCATCAACTTCCTTATTTTAGTCCGGTCGTACGTCATCGCGTACGAATCCGTTGGACTTTGGTGTGATCGTGTGTAGGCAAGTCCGTTCGTTCAAAAGTCCATCGGAAGTCCGTCAAAAGTCCGTCGGACCAGTCCGGTTGAAAAGTCCGCCCGTGTGTACGCGGCATAAGTCAACCTTTTTCAACCTTTTCAATGCAGACGAACCCTTGAAATAACTTTCCAGTGTCAGGGTACCCCTGCTAAACATGACTATATCTACAACTCATGATACATTACCGTGATGGTCAGTGGGAAGAATGCTCTATACACTTGTGGTCATTGGGAAGAATTAACCCCTTACAGATACACTATATTACCAAAAGTAGTGGGACACCTGCCTTTACACACACACATGAACTTTAATGGCATCCCAGTGTTAGTTCGTAGGGTTCAATATTGAGTTGGCCCACCCTTTGCAGCTATAACAGCTTCAACTCTTCTGGGAAGGCTGTCCACAAGATTTAGGAGTGTGTCTATGGGAATGTTTGACCATTCTTCCAGAAGCGCAATTGTGAGGTCAGGCACTGATGTTGGACAAAAAGCCTGACTCGCAGTCAACGTTCTAGTTCATCCCAAAGGTGTTCTATTGGGTTGAGGTCAAGACTATGTGCGGTCAAGTTCCTCCACCCCAAACTCGCTCATCCATGTCTTTATGGACCCTGCCTTGTGCACTGGTCCAAATCATTTGGTGGAGGGGGGATAATGGTATGGGGTTGTTTTTCAGGGCTTGACCCCTTAGTTCCAGTGAAGGGAACTCTTAAGGCGTTATCATACCAAGACATTTGGGACAATTTTATGCTCCCAACTTTGTGGGGATGGCCCCTTCCTGTTCCAACATGACTGTGCACCAGTGCGCAAAGCAAGGTCCATAAAGACATGGATGGGCAAGTTTGGGGTGGAGAAAATTGACTGGCCTGCACAGAGTCCTGTCCTCAACACCTTTGGGATGATTTAGAGCGGACTAGCGAGCCAGGCCTTCTCATCCTACATCAGTGCCTGACCTCACAAATTCGTTTTTGGAAGATCAAACATTCTCAAAAACACACTTCTAAAGCTTGTGAACAGCCTTCCCAGAAGAGTTGAAGCTGTTATAGCTGCAAAGGGTGGGCCAACTTAATATTGAACCCTATGGACTAAGACTGGTAGGCCATTATTATTATTATTTAAGGTACTTATATAGCGCCGTCAATTTACACAGCGCTTTACATATACATTGTACATTCACTTCGGTCCCTACCCTCAAGGAGCTTACAATCTAAGGTATTAAAGTTCATGTGCGTGTAAAGGCATGCGTACCAATACTTTTGGTTATATAGTGTAGCTACAAAGATCAAAGGTGTCAATGGGAACTTATCTGGTGGACAGAAATTGCCCATTGCTCAAGTAACCCCTAGGAAGCTCTGGAGGATCCTCCGTTACCCCAGCGACAATGTCCCCTTGAATGAAATGCGTCAAGGAAGATTTAGTCATCACACCCGCCGGGATGCTAGATGCGATCTATATGATATGCTGTTCGCTGTTCTCTTGAGAATTTATGTGAGCACCTGTCCTTTTTAAAAAAATATACATTGTTCCTTTTTACTGCACCATGAGAGTTCTCCTTTTTGCATGCATGGCTCTCGTTTTAACTGACTGATGGTGGGTATGGCTGTGGATTGAGGCAGAAGCGGCACGTAGTGGCAGATCTAGCGAGGCATTCTTTGCATTCATCTATCCTCTTGGCCAGAGTTCAACCTTCCACTCATCCACTCATCCCTACACCAGGCTTTGAGGCGATCATCCATCCACCCACCCAGGGATTTTTCCCAAAAGTGCAGCTAGACCTCCTGATTTGAGGTCAAATGGTCTGCTAAGCGGCTCTTGAATTATTTGATAGTATCCACCTTGGTGAAGAGCTGTCAAGATCATCTGGGCCATCTCCTTTGCACATTTATCTGTACTTTTATTTATTGTAACTGTAAAGTTGGACTTTACCAATTGGGATTTTCCATTTATTTACTTGCACTTTACGAATTCATGATACGGTACGCACTGTTTTGAATTAATTATTATGCCCAGATATGAAATATCTATGAAATTCTAGTAATTTATTGTATGACAGCCCAACATGTTTTTATTTATTTAAACCTCTGGGGGAACCCTGGCTGAGAAACCCTGGTCTAGGTGTTCCCGTCCCCTGAAAATGTTCAGTCTATTTTAGGTTTTTAATAGAAGAACATGACTGAAATGCTGTAATGCGAATAACAGATACAAAAGGAGAATTGTCTGTATTATGGGGTTTATATGTGGCATTGTGTGCTACAATGCTTAGTCATTTTTACAGTCTTAATCACTTAAGTAGATGTAAATCCAATCACTAAAATATCATGTATGCTTCAACATGGTAATGTAATCAAAATTTTAATTGTTTTTTTTAGATGTCTCAGTATTTATGCAGATTTCATTAATAGAATCCCTGGCGACCCTGGAAAGAAGGCCCCTTTTCAAGCACTTTCTGTTACGGCTTGACAGTGCATGTGTGTTGTCCCTCTGCCACACGTGCGCCCCAGATGGAGACTACAGATGGCATAGTACAGTGATGGCGAACCTTCGGCACCGCAGATGTTTTGGAACTACATTTTCCATGATGCTCTTGCACTCTACAGTGTAGTTGAGCATCATGGGAAATGTAGTTCCAAAACATCTGGAGTGCCAAGGTTCGCCATCACTGGCATAGTAAGAGGACAGGTACACCCCAAATTTAGGTATGTTCCCAAACCTTCCAGCCAGTGGCGGCTGGTGCTCCATCGGTCGAGGAGGTGGGAGGGGGGTCGGTGTCAGACAGAACTGACCACAGACATCCCCCCATCGCTCCAGCCCACCACCCCACATTAACCACCCCCCCTCGCTCCAGCCCATCACCGTACACCATAGCCACACCCCCCCCACCCCCAGTCGCTGGCTCGTTGGCCCTCTGGTCCGCCAGGCCCCCTCGTCAGTCTTGCACTTAACCAAAGCAGGTCATGGCTGCCATGGCAGCTACCCCCCTTTGTCTCCTCGGGTTTTTGGACTCCTGGCCAATGGGGTCTTAGGACTCCCAGCCAATGGTGTCCCAGGACCCGCTTCCTGACTGGCCGGGAGGAAAACAGGAAGAAATTAGTGAATATTAATTTGCTTATGTCACACAACAAGGTGGGCCCAGCCAATTAGTGCCTTAGGCTCTGATAATGTGCTTAAGAAAAAAAAATCCCCATTGAAATCCATATGTCCGGCGCCCTGCATGTAGATTAGGGTGCGAGCACATGAATTAGGGAGGACGGCGCCCCTGCACACCTAATTAATGACAAGACATGAGTGACTAGGGTATACAATGTCAAAGGAAGTAACCTAAGTGGGGCCTGAGGTCCTTCCCACCAATAACCATGTGAAAAAAAACACAAATGTAGCACCCTCTAGTGTGCTAGATTAGGTTGTACATACATTTAGGCTTGGCAGGCAACTAAGCCTGTGTTTTGAATCTGGGTTAGGGTGAGTGATCCAGGGAGGCTGGATGATTCATCAGGCAGCACCTCTGCTACCTCCCCCTACTTGCTGGAACCTTGGAGAACCTTGGAGAAGCTTCCATTCGCTTTATCTGTGCAAGTGATGTGCTGGAGGAAGAGGAATGTACATAGAGAGTGTATATAGTTGAAGTGTCCCTGAAGGGACTTTTGTTTCAGTTACGTGGGCTTGCCATAATAATCCCACCCCCATCCAAGTCAAATACAATCCTATTCCCCAAATCCTATACCCCTAATAAAAAAATGAAACAAAGTTGCTGGACTGTTTTCCTGGCTCAAGTGTGCCTGTGGAAATTTAGTGTGCCTGGCTGTGCAGGGTGGGGGATCCCTATACACCAGCGGCTTCTATGGGAGATGCACTACACAAAAAAAAAAAGGGAGATAAAGCTCCACGGACTGAGTGTAGCATATATGGCAATCCACAGATTTAAATAATGGGTAATGCAGATAAATACAGATGGATTGGGTTCGTATGAAAAAAATCCTCTGCAGGATATATCCGGCCAGGGAACACTCCAGATTGTACCAAGGAACATAAAAGAGGGAAAAAGCACAAAAAGAAGGGAGTGCCACTCTCAGTGTAGTATATTTAGTAAACTGTGCTTAAAATGAATAGTCATGCACTCACATGGAGACATGCAGTACTTAAAAATACCAGGATATGGCGTTGTTTTTGGTCCCAATAAGCAGCAATATTGTATAGACAAGAGCTCCTCTAGTGGATGGATAAGGCAGCACTACTGGACAGGAACCAAGAAGATCCAGCTTGAATTGGCTGAATACAGACAGGAAGCAGTCGTGATAACGCAAGAAAATCGTGGACCGCAAGGAAGCCACCTGCAGCCGTGATAACGTCATGCCTAAAGGGGGAACAACAATGTGTTTTGGGGGAGAGTCCCTTTTCTCAAGCCAGCCCACTGTGGTAAGACCATTCATTAACCATTTGACCTGAAGATTTAACCCCCCTTCATGACCAGGCCATTTTTTCCGACACGGCGCTGTGTTACTGATTACTTGATTGCAAAGTCTCGTTTTAAAAACCAAAACAAACATGTTATACTTACCTCCTCTGTGCAGTTGGTTTTGCACAGAGCTGCCCGGATCCTCCTCTTCTCGGGTCCCTCTTTGCTGCTCCTGGCCCCTCCCTACTGACGAGTACTGCTATAGGGCAGTCGTTAAATGGTTAAATAGCTGGTGGGAGCAGGGAAACTACAAATGGTCAAAACAACACACATTGCACAAGCATGGTCCACTGTTGTCATTATCAGGAAGCCGGTCTACAGAAATGTGCAATGGATACTGGAAGGAGTGCATGTAGATAGGAAGTGGCTGAAAAAAGCCAGGGGAGATCAGAAGCACAAAGAGGACAAAAAAAGGATGGAGAAAATGCCAATTGCTTATGGTATACAGTGCTTTAGCAAACTAAAAGTCATCCAGATCTACTTTAAATATTTTATTTTATTATTTCCCCTAAAGATCATTTTTCTTTTAGAATAACATGTCTACTCCACGTAATCTTTCAGAGCAGTATAAACATTTCATTATTGAGTAAAAAGACGAGCTGTAGGTCCTGCCTTTATTAAAGCAGCGTGGTTTGATATGAATGTTGTAATCGATAGTAACTGAGAAGAAGATTGACTCTCTCGAAGAGATTTATCCATTCTGCTTTAATGGGCCCGTGCTATCTTACAGGCTTTGAGAACTCCCAATAAATAACATTGTATCAGTTTCTTGTAAGAAGATAGCACAAGCTCCATTCATATTGATTCATCTCTAGATGGTCATTTCGGAGATGTTATCATCTTGTAACAACAAAAGAACACAATAGTGAATTTTAATAGTTTTATTCTGAAACACAAATATTTTAAAACAACAATAAGCAAAATTATTGGCTGAAAAGTTAATGGAGGATGATAAATTGCAGCTGGATTATCCTTTCCTGTCACTAGTCTTATTTTTATATAAACCTTTACAAGATAGAGTGGATACAGTTTATTATTTTTTTATATATAATCTTTATTCATGCTAAAGCATTTATACAAACAAAAGAAAAAAAAACCCAAACACCATTACAAATCCCCAACAACGCATTCATAGAGAAAAAAAAGAGAAAAGAAAAGGGGGGTCCATAAATCTCTAAGGCTACTTTTACACTGGGGCATTGGGGGGCATCGGCGGTAAAGCGCTATTTTTAGCGGCGCTTTGCCATCATTTTTGCGGCCCTTTACGTTTAGCCCTCGCTAACGGATGAAAAAAGGGTTAAAAGCGCCAGCAAAGCGCCGCTGTAGCAGCACTTTGACGGCACTTCGGCGGCAGGGGCGCTGTAGGTGCAGTGTATACACCGCTCCTACAGCGCCTCAAAGATGCTGCTTGCAGGACTTATGTTAGCATCCTGCCAGCGCACCGCTCTCACACTGGAGTGATAGGAGCTCGGGCTTTCACACTGGAGTGATAGGAGCTCGGGCTTTCACACTGGAGTGAGAGGAAAGGCTCTTTACAGGCGCTATTTTTAGCGCTATAGCGCCTGTAAAGCGCCTCAGTGTGAAAGCAGCCTAACACAGAAACATAAGGTCAGAGTTCCAGACTACAGCCGTGCCCAAAAGTTTTGAGAATGACACAAATATTAATTTTCACAAAATCTGCTGCCTCAGTTTTTATGATGGCAATTTGCATATACTCCACAATGTTATGAAGAGTGATCAGATGAATTGCAATTAATTGCAAAGTCCCTCTCTGCCATGAAAATGAACTTAATCTCAAAAACACATTTCCACTGCATTTGTGAAGAAGGCTTAAGGGCACCCAAAAAAGTCCAGCAAGCGCCAGGACCGTCTCCTACAGATGATTCAGCTGCGGGATCGGTGGCACCAACAGTGCAGAGCTTACTCAGGAATGGCAGCAGGCAGGTGTGAGGACATCGGCACACACAGTGAGGAGAAGACTTTTGGAGGATGGCCTGGTGTCAAGAAGGGCAGCAAAGAAGCCACTTCTCTCCAGGAAAACCATCAGGGACAGACTGATATTCTGCAAAAGGTACAGAGATTGGACTGCTGAGGCCTGGGGTAAAGTAATTTTCTCTGATGAATCCCCTTCCCGATTGTTTGGGGCCACCGAAAAAACCTTGTCTGGAGAAGAAAAGGTGAGCGATACCATCAGTCCTGTGTCATACCAACAGTAAAGCATCCTTAGACCATTCATGTGTGGGGTTGCTTCTCAGCCAAGGGAGTGGGTCTCACTCACAATTTTGCCTAAGAACACAGCCATGAATAAAGAATGGTCCAAAAACATCCTCTGAGAGCAACTTCTCCCAACAATCCAAGAACAGTCTGGTAAGGAACAATGCCTTTTCCAGCATGATGGAGCACCTTGCCATAAGGTAAAAGTGATAACTAAATGGCTTGGGGAACAAAACATGAAAATTTTGGGTCCGTGGCCAGGAAACTCCCCAGACCTTAATCCCTTTGAGAACTTGCGGTCAATCCTCAAGAGGCGGGTGAACAAAAAAAAACCCCACAAATTCTGCCAAACTCCAAGTACTCATTATGCAAGAATGGGCGGCCATCAGTCAGGATGTGGCCCAGAAGTTGGTTGACAGCATGCCAAGATGAATTGGAGATGTCTTGAAAAAGAAGGGTCATCATTGCAAATATACAACCTAACAGAGCAACGCGGGTGGAGATCACCCTGTCTGATGGGGAAGTGTGTTAGACTCCTAGAGGAGGAGGACGACGCTCAGCCTCGGTGCACTGGTACCGCGATATGCAGCTGTCTGTGGGCAATGAGACGGCCGGCGATTGTGTTCAGTGTCACTTCATTGGGCCTAAATTATGGTAGTGGCCCTGAGCTGCAGCTCCAATAGCCCCCGCGTTAATCCGGCCCTGATTACCACTACCAGCTATGTATATCTTGCAGAGGAGAACTTGGCAGAAATGCACAGGGAAGCAGTTAAAGGCCTATTCAGAACACAACTGCTAATACAACAAACCCTACACCACTGAGAACTTCCTTATACAGCATACATTAACAATAGTAGGATTCCACTCCATCACTGCTCCTTAGGCAAGAGCCTCTTTTGCTTAACAAAGTTAGTTCCCTTTATCAGTCTTGTTTCGATGTTTCCAGTGCAGCAAGAGAAAATGAGAGGGTATGATTGGTTTGTGTGAGCAATCAGCGCAGTTCCCCACTTCAGACATTTATAACGCATAGACAACCTTCCGTCAAAAAAAATGAAAAACAGAAACATGTATTTTTTTTTTCTGAGCACTGCTGACTTCCCCTTCTGTACAAAGAATGTTCTGTTAACGAGGTAGGAGCCTGACATAATGGGCATCGTATGAAGATAATTAGCAAAGAACAGATTGCTCGGGGTCTATTAAGGAAGGTGATTGGGAAAAATGCCAAAAGCTCACTAACTATTGTACAGGGAATTGAAACATCCACAATGTACGAAATCGTCTTTGCAACATTTTGGTAGCTGAACAAGTACCAAATTTGCCCACACCTGCCAACAATTGGCCGTGAAAAGAATTTGGTTTCAGCTTGCACCTATCTGCCCATTGGCTCTGTCTTAAAGACAGTCATCCTGTACAGTGGCCTGGCCTGCTTGATAAGGCCTAATCTATACTGCTTATTCCCTGACTAACCCTGAAATAAATTTAAAGCAAATACAGGCTGGCTCCTCCCTGATTCCGAGCACTGTCCTCTCTAGTTCGGAGACATAGACAATGCACAGTACACTATCATGGAAGGACCAATCTAGGACATGCAGACTAATAGGAGTGCCCTAAACAAGGCAGATCGCCATTCTGTCAGAAGGGAAGGCTGTGATCCTGTGTTCCTACAAAGCAGGAACAAAGCAGGAACACGGATCTCTCCCTCCCCATAGTACAAGCACCTCCCCCCCAGTTAGCAAGCACTCCCTAGGCACAAATTTAACCCTTTGATTGCCCCTGATGTTAACCCCTTCTCTGCCAGTGTCCTTAGTACAGTGGCAGTGCATATTTTTAGCACTGATCGCTGTATTAGTGTCACTGGTCCCCAAAAAGTGTCAGTTAGGTGTCTGATTTGTTTGCCACAATATCGCAGTCCGGCTATAAGTCGCTGATCGCCACCATTACTAGTAAAAAAAAAAAAAATCCATAAAAATATTACATAGTTTGTAGGCGTTATAACTTTAGTGCAAACCAATCAATATACGCTTATTGGGATTTTTTTTACCAACAAATATGTCGCAGAATACCTATTGGCCTAAACTGATGAAGAAATTAGATTTTTTTAAATTTTTTATTGGATATGTTTTATAGCAGAAAGTACAAAATATTGTTTTTTTTTTTTGTCGGTCTATTTCTGTTTATAGCGCAAAAAATAAAAAAGGGCAGAGGTGATCAAATACCACCAAAAGAAAGCTCTGTTTGTGGGGAAAAAAGAACATCAATTTTATTTGTGTACATCGTCGCACGACCGCGCAATTGTCAGTTGAAGTAACGCAGCGCTGTATCGCAAAAAAAACAAAAAAAAAACAACAACCTGGTCATGAAGAGGGGGTAAATCTTCTGGAGGTGAAGGGTTAAGTGCCGGTTGACACAGGGGCGGCACAACTTGCAGGTCGCCTCATCGAGGCGACCTGCACACGACTTCAGCGGCGAATTGCAAAACGACTTCTGTATAGAAGTCAATGCAAGTCGCCTGAAGTCGCACCCAAAATACTACAGGAACCTTTTTCTAAGTCGCTCCTATTAGAACGGTTCCGTAGTACAGAAAGGGAGGCGACTTGTCAGGCGGCTAGGTCACCTGACAAGTCGCCCCTGTGTGAACCGGCACTAAAGGGTAACTCCACTCTCGTGGGAAAAAAATAGCAAATAAAAAAAAAAAAAATTATATAGCATATAAAATTGCTACACAAGTCATATTGTAATTGAATAATATTAAAAATGACCTTTCCTTTCCAATCTGCAGCCTCTGTAATTTTCTGTAAAATGTAATAGGACTACCTTGAGATTTTTTTTTTCTCTCAACAAAAGTGGAGTTACTCTTTAAAATTCAGCAGCCACAGTATTTGTAGCTGCTGACTTTTTATTTTATTTTTTTACAGCCTGGAACTCCTCTTTAAAAAGTAGGAATCTAAACAATATTTTTCAGCTTCGTAATTATCATATATATCTTTTATGTCCTGCGTATATTCTATGGTTTTCCTACACTCATTTACTTGCTGTAATTCAGGAAACTAATGACCATGGTTCAAAAAGCCAAAACTGTAAAGATTAAAAAAAAAAAAAGTAGAAAAGAATAATTTGCATTGCAGCGGTCCTCTGTTGGTTTTTAGTTCTTTTTCGCAGGGTGCATCCCACTGTTTTAATAGCCAATTAGCACTGATGCCGCCATTATGTATCTATGTGGGCTGCAACCGTAAAGCGCAGCAGCTTAAAGCATCTCTGTGAAAAAGCTTGCAATTCCACAGAGCCCCTTAGTTCCCAGTCCCACATTAACTTGCGCAAAATATAAAGCTGTGCGTACTGTGCCAGGCAACGCATGTGGTTCACAGCACATGCATGTGCACATCACATGTGGTGTCTGTGTCATGCAAATTCAGCTGTACAGTTTGTATGGCCGAAATCGCATTCGCACCAAAATGGTGCAGGACCCTTTTTTTTTGGTCCGCACTGGAATCGGATTGCTTGGGTGTTCACACCGATGTTATCCAATTCTACAGTTCGCACTGGACCTGTGAACCGATTTGGGGGTGTCATTAGCTTTATATTGACAACTGAACTGCCTGTGATTCAGATGTGATGCGGGAACCCCGCACAGGAATCGCTGTGGTTTCTGCATCTCACCAGTGTGAACCGAGCCTTAAAGCGTAGCTCCACCCAAAAGGGGAAGCAGTTTGTGCCCATCAGTGATGCAAGTCATTGCTGCCTTTCAATGCCCATTAGTGCTCTTCAGTGCCACCTATCAGTGCCCATCAGTGCTTCATATCAGTGCCGCCTATCAGTGCCCATCAGTGACGACTATCAGTGCCCATCAGTGCCACCCATCAGTGCCCATCAGTGTCACTCATCAACGCCCATCAGTGCCACCTATCAGTGCCCATCAGTGCTTCATATCAGTGCCGCCTATCAGTGCCCATCAGTGCCGCCCATCAAAGCCCATCAGTGTCACCCATCAACGCCCAATCAATGCCACCTATCAGTGCCCATCAGTGCTTCATATCAGTGCTGCCTATCAGTGCCTATCAGTGCTGCATATTAGTGCCTCCTCATCATTGCCCCCGCATCAGTGCCCTTCAGTGTCTTTCAGTGTTACTCATCAACACCCATCAGTGCCACCTATCAGTGCTTTATATCAGTGCCGCCTATCAGTGCCCATCAGATCCACCTATCAGTGCCTATCAGTGTCCATCAGTGCTTTATATCAGTACGCCTATCAGTGCCCATCAGTTCCGCCTATCAGTGCTATATATCAGTGCCGCCTATCAGTGCCCATCAGTGCCGCCCATCAAAGCCCATCAGTGTCACCCATCAACACCCAATCAGTGCCACCTATCAGTGCTTTATATCAGTGCCGCCTATCAGTGCCCATCAGTGCTGCACATTAGTGGCTCCTCATCATTGCCCCCTCATCAGTGCCCTACAGTGCCATGTGAACAAATTCTACAGTTCGCAGTTCTACAGTTCTGTAAACCGATTTGGGGATGTCATTAACTTTATATTGACACCTAAACTGCCTGCGATTCAGATGCGATGCGGGAACCAGCACAGGAATCGCAGTGGTGCCCGCATCTCACCAGTGTGAACTGAGCCTTCAAGCGTAGCTCCACCCAAAAGGGGAAGCTCTGCTTGTATACTCCCCCCCCACACTCTGCTACCACATTTGGCACCTTTCGCGGGGGAGCTGGTACCTGTTTTTGACATGTACCTGTCCCCACTTCCGGGTCCCCTTGAAGTTCGCCCCCCCCCCCCCTCCTTCCCATGCCGCTGTGCCTTTTACAAAGCGCAGTAGGGAACGGGCTATGAAGCCACAAGGTTTCCCTTACAATGAATGGTGGTGGCAGCACCCGAGAGCTGATGGGAAAAATGGGCTGGGGTGCCGACATCGTGGGATTCCTGGACAGGTAATTGTTCTAATAACAAAAGTCAACAGTATTCGTTTTTTGGTGCTGGGGGGGGGGGGGGGGGGGGCTCCACTCTAAAGCGCTTTAGAAGCGTATTTCAATCATTTTAAAGCTTCAGGCATTTTTGTTTAGTCAATAGAAAGCACAAGGGGGAGGAGAAGGAGAGGAAATTAGGGGCGGAGAGCTGCTGTTTTAAGCATAAAAATGCTCAAGTCAGGCGTTTCTATTGAAGTCTATGGGGCCAAAGACGCTTGTAATCTGCCAAAAAGAAGCTCATGTACTTTTTTTCAGCCACAGGCGTTTTGCTTCAGGCGACAGAATGCTCATATGTGAACCGGGGCCATTGAAATGAATGGGATTTGGCTCGTGAGCGTTTCAGTGCTACGTCACTTCCGGTTTACTTGGAAACCAACGGCGCCAGTTTTCAAAAATCAAAAAGTATTCACAAATGCAAATGTTGACGTTTTGAATACTTTCAAGCGCAGAGGAGGGGTTTGGGGTCCCCCAGATTCCTCCCTCCTATTACTGTCACAAGGGATGTTTACATTCCTTGTGACAGCAAAAAAAAAAGTGATAATTTTCAGTGTAAAAATAAAATAAAACTAAAATATATAAGGAGACACAGCATCTTCCATTCTATTACTAGAGTAGGACCCACTAATTCGGGGGAGTTTGTCGCAGTAAGTGGGCTTAGCACTATATGACCATATAGTGTGACCAAACCCCCCCTCCCCGTATTTTTTTGAATATGTTCAGGTGTTTTTAACTAGCCTTGCAGGAAATGTCATTCTTGTATGTGTGCGCTGTAATCAGTTTTGTACATAAAGAGGACCTGTCATGCCCTATTCCTTTTACAAGGGATATTTACATTCCTTGTAATAGGAATAAAAGTGATCAAAAAAAAAAAAAAAAAAAGGGACTGACTGTGTAGAAATTAAAGTATTAAACAAATTAAGATTTTTTAAATTTTTTTTTAAAGTGCCCCCATCCCTCCGAGCTCGCACGTATATATGTATATATATATATATATATATATATATATATTAGCAGAGACCCTAGAGAATAAAATGGCGGTCGTTGCAGTATTTTATGTCACACGTTATTTGCGCAGCGGTCTTTCACATGCAATTTATTAGGAGAAAAATACACTTCAATGAATTTAAAAAAAAAAAAAAACAGTAAAATTAAGCCCAATTTATTTGTATAATGTAAAAGATGATGTTACGACTAAATTGATACCTAACATGTCACACTTTAAAATTGCACACTACAGTATTTTTAAATCTCCATAGGCGACGCTTTACATTTTTTTTTTTACAGGTTGCCTGTTTAGAGTTACAGAGGAGGTCTTTTGCTAGAATTATAATAATAGAATTATAATATATATATATACATTATCTCACAGAAGTGAATACACCCCTCACATTTCTGTAAATATTTTCTTCTATCTTTTCATGTGACAACACTGAAGAAATGACACTTTGCTACAATGTAAAGTAGTGAGTGTACAGCTTGTATAACAGTGTAAATAACTCAACACACATTTTATATATATATATATATATATATATATATATATATATATATATATATATATATATATATATGATGTTTGGGGGTTCTAAATAATTTTCTAGCAAAAAATACTGATTTTAACTTGTAAGCATCAAATGTCAAAAAAAAGGCCTGGCCAGCAAGCGGTTAAAACCCCTAAATATATAAAAGAGCAAAAGCAACTTAGGAATGTAAGAAATACGGTATTCCTCTAGAAATGATCAGGTACAAAACACACAACAAATATCATTTACATCTACGGGGTAGTGAGATCGTAGATTTGGAGAGAAGCAGAGCAATTAGTGTAATCAAGCAATGTAATTGCAGGCAAATCTTAATGAATGGGACTCCCGTTGTGGCTCAATGAGGTGGGAAGCGTCTCGTAATCCAGTCACGTCGGAAATAAATGATTAGACTCATAATATACTTTTCTGCTGCAAAGCAGTACTTTTCTATTAGTTACATCAGGAGATGTGGTTTGGGTGTATATCAAGTGATTTTTTTTTTAGCCCGGGTTCACACCTATGCGAATTAGAGGTGCGTTTCCTCACCTCTAATTCGCATAGCAGGAGAATGTGACTGGCTCCCTATGGAGCCGGTTCACATATCTCCGGGGCGGCTGCGGTGCGCACTGCACAAAAACGTGTGCGTCTTTGGCTGCGTTTCAGGGCCGAATTCAGGCATAGAATCGGCCCTGATTCGTCCCTGAAACGGTGAACAGGGACGCACAGCGCTCCTGTGCGATCCGCAGCCCGTTGTGGTGTGAACCCGGGCTAAATCTACAGTAAATGTGATCTCACTCGTATTGGTTTTTCATTGATTGCAGATAGCACACTGTTTCTACAGATCTGTATTCATTTGTACCTAAAGGTCAGCGGATGACCCAGGCTTATATGGGTTCGAATTTCGAAAGCATTTTCTTAGGAAAATCTTAACCATTTCAATATCGGGCACTTAAACCCCCTTCCTGCCCAGGCCAATTTTCAGCTTTCAGCGCTGTCGCACTTTGAATGACAATTGCGCGGTCCTGCAACGCTGTACACATATGATATTTTTATATTTTTTTTCCCCCACAAATAAAGCTTTCTTTTGGTGGTGTTTGATCACCACTGGGGTTTTTATTTTTTGCTAAACAAAAAAAAGTTTTTCTTAGTTTCTGTTATAAAATTTTGTAAATAAGTACGTTTTCTACAATACTGATGGGCACTGATGAGGCTGCACTAACGGGCACTGATGAGGTGTCACTGATGGGCACTGGTAGGCATTGATGATGAGGCACTAATATGCAGCACTGATTGTCATAGATAGGCTGCACTGATGGGCACTGATAGGTGGCACTAATGGGAAATGATGATGAGGCACTAATATGCAGCACTGATGGGCACTGATAGGTGGACTCTGATATGTAGCACTGATGGGCACTGATAGGTGGACTCTGATATGCAGCACTGATGGGCACTGATAGATGGACTCTGATATGCAACACTGATGGGCACTGATAGGTGGACTCTGATATTCAGCACTGATGGGCACTGATAGATGGACTCTGATATGCAACACTGATGGGCACTGATAGGTGGACTCTGATATGCAGCACTGATGGGCACTGATAGGTGGACTCTGATATGCAGCACTGATGGGCATTAATAGGTGGCAATGATGAGCACTGATAGGCGGCACTGATATATGGCACTGATGAAGAGGCACTGGTTGGCATCCTTGATGGGCACTGATTAGCACTCTAGGTGGGAACTTGTGGGCATCCTTGTGGGCACCGCTGATGGGTCTGCACTGATAATCAATATGCTGATTATCAGCGCAGACCCCCCCTGTCAGGGGAGCCTCTTATCGGCTCTCCTCTACTTGCACCGTCAGCGCGAACAGAGGAAAAGTCGATAACCGGCACTTCCTGGTTACGAATGTGATCAGCTGTTGGACGCAGCTGATCACATGGTAAAGAGCCTACATCACAGGCTCTTTATGAAGAACGGAGATGCGGTGTGTTAGAGCGATACACCACACTACCGATCGCCCGGGGGGGGCGTGAGCGGCTTATCTTGCTGGACGTCATATCAGGATAATAAAGCCACCCCCGGCCATCATTCTGGTTTAGGCTTGGTGGGATGTGGTTAACTAAGCATTTTCATTCAAATTTCGCACCATTAGTGAGCCGCAGCAATGGCCGATTTACATGCGGCCATTGAATTTGAATGATCGGGTACGTTTGAATTCTTTTTTTTTTTAAACAAACGATTTTCTAATCAAAGATGGGAGAAACGTGCAAGAAATATAATCGAGAAAGTAAATGCGCATGAGTGCAAGAAAAGAAAATTCCTGGAAAGAAAAGAAGATTCCCGGCTACGAAATTTTTTTTCTGTAACAACATGAGGTGACAATGAAGGCTTGGTTGGTCGAATTTCGAAATCAATGGTGGTGCCATCGGATCACAAAACGCACAGAATTTCTGAATTTCGATCCATGTATGGCCTGCGTTGGAGGCCAGCCACAATGAACACAGTTAAGCCTCTAGCAACCCCAGGCTAACTGACTGTACCGATACAAAAAGTAGACATGTGCCGAACTGAAAAATGTGTTTAGTTTCTTATAAATTTGTTATGTTACAAATACTTTTGTTTTGTTGATTTGTTTCCAAATTAGTTTAGTTTAGTTATTTTTAATTTAATTCAGTTTTGCTTATTCATTTTCTAACAAATTCAAAATTTTTGCAACGAATCGAATTCGGTCACAAAATAATGGACCGTCCGGGAAGCCGGCTGCCACCTCCTTAACAAACGATGACTCATCAGCTGTCAGCGGGCTTCCCTACTGACAGCTGAAATGTAAACAACAGAATGCCGGCAATAGAAAATTCTGAAAAAAAAAAAAGTCTGGGGTCCCCTTAGGGGCTGCTAAGGATTTTGAGGGGAACCCCACACCAATAGTTTTAAAAGAAACCGGCGTGGTGTCCCCCCCAAGGTCCAAACCAGACCGTTATCAGAGCATGCAGCCCAGCAGGCCAGGAAAGGGGGGGGGTGTGAGAAAGTAGTCCCCCCTCCTGAACCATATCAGGCCACATGCCCTCCACATTGGGGGGTGCCCCCCCCCCCCAAAGCACCTTGTAGGTGTAGTCCTAGACTCTGACTTGTCATTTCAGCCTCAAATCCAATCGTTGTCAAAAGTTTGTAGAATTCACCTCCGTAACATCTCTAAAATTCGCCCCTTTTTAGCAAATGAAACCACCAAGCTCCTCATTCACTTCCTCATTATCTCTCGCCTTGACTATTGCAACTCCCTTCTCATTGGCCTGCCTCTCCATAGGCTCCTTACCTCTTCAGTCTATCATGAATGCTGCTGCCAGACTTATACACCTTACCAATTGCTCAGTGTCTGCCCACCCTTTCCTCCAATCCCTACACTGGCTCCCAATCACCCAGCGAATTAAATTCAAAATACTAACCACAACATACAAAGCCATTCACAACTCTGCCCCAAGTTACATCACCAATCTTGTCTCCAAATATCACCCAAATCGTCCTCTCCGCTCTTCTCAAGACCTCCTACTCTCAAGCTCTCTCATCTCCTCCTCCCATGCTCGTCTCCAGGATTTCTCCAGAGCCTCTCCCATCCTCTGGAACTCGCTACCTCAACCTCTCCGGCTATCCCCTACCCTTGCTACCTTCATGAAAGCTCATCTCTTCAGGGAAGCCTATCACGTCTCCAACTAATCTCCTACTACTTCCAACAGCTCATTCCCCACAGTTACAACCTTTTGTACCACCTGCCCCACCCTATTAGATTGTAAGCTCTTCTGAGCAGGGCCCTCTTAATCCTCTTGTATTTTATTGTATTATAACTGTATTGTCTCCCTTTTTTATTGTAAAGTGCTGTGTAAACTGTTGGCGCTATATAAATCCTGAATAATAATAATAATAATAATAATGTTGATGGAGACAAGGGCCTCTTCCATGGTTGTGGGGGTCTGCGGGAGGGAGACTTTTTGGAATCTGGAAGCCCCCTTTAACAAGGGTCCCCCAGATCCTGCTCCCCCCCCCCACCCATGTGAATGAGTACCCACCCATCCACCAAAAAAGTGTTAAAAGTGAGTAAAGACACAACTCAAGTTTTTGACAAATCCTTTAAAAAATTTATTAAAAATCTCCCCCGTGTAGATCCACCGTCAATCACGACACCCGCCACACCTGAAAAAAAACCCCCAAAAAACCCTCCAGTCTCATCACAGTCCCAATGTAATAAGTCCTGTTCTTTTAGATATGCCATGCAATACACTACTTAGAAAGAGACTGCAGACCAGGCATTAAGCAGTTAACGGTACATGAACAGAAGAAAAGCAACATACAGGAACATATCAGGCAGCTTCTCACCTAATTTCTTGTACAAGGTGCTTCAGTGCCCATATAGTAATTATACCTAAATAACAGCAGAGAGTCTTTACTGTCCATTAGAGGCAGAGTCCATGATTGGCAAATAATAAACCCCCATCAAATCATTCTTTGCAGCTATTACCTTTTGTACCACCACCCCCTCCCTTTAGAATGTAAGCTCTATGAGCCGGGCCCTCCTGTACCTTTTGTATTTAACTGTACTGTAATTGTGTTGTCCCCCTTATACATTGTAAAGCACTGCGTAAACTGTTGGCGCTATATAAATCTCGTATAATAATAATAATAATAATAATAATAATAATAATAATCCACAAAGGGTAGCACAGAGTCTATAAAGTCCATGTTTAGCAAAGATCCTTATGGTGGTTGCAAACCCACTCACTTTAAAAAAATAAATGAAAAAAAGACAGACAGAGGCATAATGAGCTAGTATGCATAGCATTATGAGTTACTTACCTGAGATTGAAGCCTCCGCAGCGGTCCTCGTACACCGCTCCGGCCGGCGTTACCCGGAGTTACTTCCGGGTATCGTGGGCTCCGGCGCTGTGATTGGCCGGAGCCACGATGACGTCACTCTCGCGCACCCGTAACGGCACACTAACTGAAGCAACGGCCGGTACGTGCCATTGCTTCAGTGCGCATGTGCCGATGATGTCAGCACATGAAGATACAGGGGATATCTCGTAAACAGTGCAGGTTTAGGAGATATCCAGGGTAGCTACGGGTAAGCCTTATTATAGGCTTATGCCGCGTACACACGATCGGAAATGCCACCAGCAAAACTCTGATGAAAACTTTTTGTCGGAAAATGCGACCGTGTGTATGCTCCATCGGTCTTTTGCTGGCGGAATTCCAGCCAGCAAAAGATTGAGAGCAGGTTCTCTATTTTTCGGTCGGGAAAAGTTCCTATCCGAAAATACGTTCGTCTGTATGCAATTCGGATGCGCAAAAAATCACGCATGCTCGGAAACAATTCGACGCATGCTCGGAAGCATTGAACTTCATTTTCTCGGCTCGTCGTAGTGTTGTACGTCACCGCGTTCTTGACAGTCGAAAGTTCAGAGAACTTTTGTGTGATCGTGTGTATGCAAGGCAAGCTTGATCGGAATTCCGTCGGAAAAACCATCCAAGTTTTTTCTGACGGAAATTCCGAACGTGTGTACGCGGAATTACCTGTAGTGAAAAGTGGTTGTAAAGGGTTTACAACCACTTTAAAAGGCCATCAGTCCATCCTTGGTAGTTAAGAGTCCTCATGTTCCCAGTCCCTCAGGGAACCCCGACTGTCCCCCCTGCTGGGTGCACAGTCCAGCAGCATAACAACCTACATTTTGACAGTGTTTCCAGCAAGTCCTTTGTGGGGCACTGGAGGGCCCTTTTTTTATGTGTATCTATGGAAAATTGACTGCGAGATCTAGCCAATCAACCCTCAGATCCTCCACATATATACATTGTTATGCCCTGTACACACGGTCGGACATTGATCGGACATTCCGACAACAAAATCCATGGATTTTTTCCGACGGATGTTGGCTCAAACTTGTCTTGCATAAACACGGTCACACAAAGTTGTCGGGAAATCCGATCGTTCTGAACGCGGTGACGCAAAACACGTATGTCGGGACTATAAACGGGGCAGTAGCCAATAGCTTTTGTCTCTTAATTTATTCTGAGCATGCGTGGCACTTTGTGCGTCGGATTTGTGTACACACGATCGGAATTTCCGTCAACGGATTTTGTTGTCGGAAAATTTTATAGCAAGCTCTCAAACTTTGTGTGTTGGAAAATGTGTGATGGAGCCCACACACACGGTCGGAATTTCCAACAACATGATCCTATCACACATTTTGCATCGGAAAATCCGACCGTGTGTACAGGGCATAACAGTTTCACAGGAAAGGCAGCAGACTTGAACCCAATAACTGCAAAACAATCAGCACAGAAAAAAAACATGAACCCTTCTGTAGGCACCTGCCTACATACAGGCCACCAAATTACTTAAAGCGTAACTCCACTTTTGTTGAGGAAAAAACCTTCCCCTCTGGGTCATCTGTGTACAGTGCAAGGATTATAACAAACTTTGTTGCAGATTCCTACCTTTTGTTATTCCGAAGAAAGCCCTGTTTGTTCCTCTGTGCCGAGAAGGTCTAATGGGAGTGGTTTCATAATTGTCTATCAGCTGTGCACCTGGCAGGGCACTAATAATGCTGGGCCTGCATCCCTTTAGTAGTGTTCCTATTGGGAGTATCTCACCAAAAATGAAATTTTTGTTGCAAGGGATGCCTGAAACCTGTCATGTATCTAAGGCAGACTTCTGGGAAAATTGGTAAGCCAATCACACAAGCAGGATGTTTCTGGGGAGTGGTCAGTACACATTCTGTACAACCCCAAGTAGCCATATTGCATTGCATGTTCAGAAAATTACAGGGGCTGCAGATTAAAAAGGAAAGGTCATATTTAATAACATTCAATTACAATCTGACTTGTGTCGCAACTGTATACACTATATCATTTTTTCTTTGTTTGCTATTTTTTTTTTCCCCCCATGAAAAATGGAGTTACCCTTCAAGGGAACAGCTCCTATTTGTACAGATCTGAGGGTTACTAGATGATCTGGGCTTCTGGGGACAGTCCCTGTTTGTATAAGACTGAAGATCACCTGATGACCTCGAGTTCTGGGTACATTCCCTATTTGTAGAGGGCTGAAGGTGACCGGATAACCTGGACTTCTGGAGGCAGTATCCATTTGTACAGGGCTGAAGGTGAACAAATGACCCAAAAATTCTGACAACAGCTTCCATTTGTGTAGGAGTGAAGGTGATCAGATGACTAACTTCTAGGACTGTTCTCATTGATACAGGGCTGAGGGTGACCAGATGACCCTAAATTTTAGGAACAGTCCCTGTTTTGTACAGGGCTGAAGGCAGGTGCGTTGCTAGGACTACAAAAGACCTGGGGCTAGAGCCCATAGCAGCATAGTAAAGAAAGTCATACGCTTGGGCGGGCATACACATGTATATACAGTAATATACGTGTGTGTGTGTATATATATCCCCAGAGAGCACCCCACTTACATCAGGGTCCCCAGAAAGCCCCCCTCACATCAGGGTCCCTAGAGAGCCGCCCCTTACATCAGGATCCCCAGAGAGCCTCCTCCTTACATCAGAGTCTCCAGAGAGCCTCCCCCTTGCATCAGGGTCCCCAGAGAGCCCCCCTTACCTTAGGGTCCCCAGAGAGCCTCCCCCTTAAATCAGGGTCCCCAGATAGCCTCCCCCTTAAAATCAAGGTCCCCAGAGAGCCTCCCTCTTGCATCAGGGTCCCCAGAGAGCCCCCCACTTACATCAGGGTCCCCAGAGAGCCTCCCCTCCCCTTGGGGACCCCTGCAGAGACTCGGGCTATGGACCCCAGATTCGGGGCTATAGCCCCAAAAGCCACCCCCTAGCGACGCCACTGGCTGAAGGTAACCAGACAACCTTAACTTCTGGGGACAGTCCCCATTTGTGAAGCTCTGAAGGTGACCAGTTGAACGGGCACCCAAACCCTGCTGAGCAGTCTACATCTCTTGGCTTCCTCGCCCTTCATCTTCATGCCCACAGCTTGGCTCAAGTTCCTTGAATAAAGCCCCCAACAGCCGGCCGCATTTAAGAAATATCTTCACGATATAGGGAATCCTGTCCAGAGATGACCACGGCCCACATTAGGATGTCCTATCACCTCTTTACAATGCCACGAAAAGTTTGACGGCTTTCATTAATTTCTGCAAATGTTACATTTAGTTTTCACGTTTGGGTCACCAAAGCTCAATTTGTTTATACGAAGCTCATTATCGCTACCAGAAATAACAAAACAGCAAGCTCTGGAAAGTGAAGCTGCCTCCAGCAGGAGCTTCCTTTATTTAAAGGGTTTGTTCATTAGTGCCACAAATCACTGATAATCAATAATAGGATTTTCTCATCTGGTCTGTTGACTTAGTTTTTCATATTTTCAATTAATTTCTGGCGCTTATTCGGCTTTGATAAGGGGAGATAGCTCTAAACCGCCTTATCTTGCAGAGGCATTTACATAAAATGAAAAGTATTGTGACGATCCTGTTAACTCTGTGAGTTCTGGTTTGTTATAAAGTAAAATATGGCACTTTGGGGGTCTACTTATAAAGATTCAAGATGGTCAGTTTAGATTTTTTCATAGTTAAAATCATTATTAAAAAAAAATTGAAGATGGATGCTGTATGAGCCAATGGGTGGGCACATTAAACTTTATCTCTCCTAATACACAGAAATACACTATATTACCAAAAGTATTGGGACGCCTGTCTTTACACGCACATGATCTTTAACCACTTGCTGACCAGCCGCGGCAGAATGGCTCGGCTGGGCGAAACGACGTCATGTAATGGCGATTCGCCCTGTGTGCAGGGCGCGCCCCCTGCCCGCCCACGGAGCCGATGCGAGTGCCCGGCGGTCACGATCACCACCGGGCTCCCGCGATCGCTCGGGGCACACCGAGAACCGGGATCTGTGTGTGTAAACACACAGTTTCCGGTTCTCTGAGGGGAGAAGTGACAGATTGTCTGTTCATACAAAGTATGAACAGCGATCTGTCATCTCCCCTACACAGTCCCCTCCCCCCTTCAGTTAGAACACACACTAGGGAACAGAATTAACCCCTTGATCGCCCCCTAGTGTTAACCCCTTCCCTGCCAGTGACATTTTTACAGTAATCAATGTATTTTTATAGCACTGATCGCTGTAAAAATGCCAATGGTCCCAAAAATGTGTAAAAATTGTCCGACGTGTCCGCCATAATGTCGCAGTCCCGATAAAAATCGCAGATCGCCGCCATTACTTGTAAAAAAAAAAAAATGATAATAATAAAAATGCCATAAAACTATCCCCTATTTTGTAGACGCTATAACTTTTGCGCAAACCAATCAATATACGCTTATTGTGATTTTTTTTTACCAATAATATGTAGAAGAATACGTATCGGCCTAAACTGAGGAAAAAAATTGTTTTTTATATATTTTTGGGGGATATTTATAGTAGCAAAAAGTAAAAAATATTGTGTTTTTTTCAAAATTGTCCCTTTTTTGGTTTATAGCACAAAAAAATAAAAACCGCAGAGGTGATCAAATACCACCAAAAGAAAGCTCTATTTGTGGGGAAAAAAGGACGTCAACTTTATTTGGGTGCAACGCGGCACGACCGCGCAATTGTCAGTTAAAACTACGCAGTGCCGAATCGCAAAAAGTGCTCTGGTCAGGAAGGGGGTAAAATCTTCTGGGGCTGAAGCAGTTAATGGCATCCCAGTCTTATAGGGCGTACACACGGTCGGACTTTGTTCGGACATTCCGACAACAAAATCCATGGATTTTTTCCGACGGATGTTGGCTCAAACTTGTCTTGCATACACACGGTCACACAAAGTTGTTGGAAAATCCGATCGTTCTGAACGCGGTGACGTAAAACACGTACGTCGGGACTATAAACGGGGCAGTAGCCAATAGCTTTCATCTCTTTATTTATTCTGAGCATGCGTGGCACTTTGTCCGTCGGATTTGTGTACACACGGTCGGAATTTCCGACAACACGATCCGATCGGACATTTTCCATCGGAAAATCCGACCGTGTGTACGGGGCATTAGTCCGTAGGGTTCAATATTGAGTTGGCCCACCCTTTGCAGCTATAACAGCTTCATCTCTTCTGGGAAGGCCGTCCACAAGGTTTAGGAGGGTGTCTAGGGGAATGTTTGACCATTCTTCCAGAAGAGCATTTGTGAGGTCAGGCACTGATGTTGGACGAGAAGACCTGGCTCGCAGTCTCCGCTCTACACAGGTGTTCTATCGGGTTGAGGTCAGGCCAGTCAAGTTCCTCTACCCCAAACTCACTCATCCATGTCTTTATGGACCTTGCTTTGTGCACTGGTGCGCAGTCATGTTGGGACAGGAAGGGGCCATCCCCAAACTGTTCCCACAAAGTTGGGAGCATGAAATTGTCCAAAATGTCTTGGTATGCTGACGCCTTAAGAGTTCCCTTCACTAGAACTAAGGGGCCAAGCCCAACCCCTGAAAGCCATAGCCCACACCATAATCCCCCCTGCAAAGTGAAGCTTTACCTCATTTACCAAGCTCCGGAGCAACTGCAACTTTGCAAAGTGCACAGTCTTTTTGCCTTTAGTAAATCAACCCCAGTGTCCACGTGAACCTAATTGGAGTGATTTTATAATTATCAATCAGCTGCAGGGCTCTAATGAGGAAAGTGGCAGGGTCTACATCTTCTTTCGACCTGATTTTTCCTTTGGGAGTATCTCACAAAAAATGACATTTTTGTTGCGGGGGATGCCCCAAAATCTGACTTGTATCTTAGTGCAGACTTCTGGGAAAATCAGTGAGCCAATCACACATGAAGGAAATTACATTTCTGGGGGGGGGGGGGGTTGTTCTGTATACCATTTGTGTACAGAGCGCCTCCAGGCGGCCATATTGCATTTTACAGAAAATGACAGCAGCTGCAGATTGAAAAGGAAGGGTCATTTTTAATAACATTCAATGACAAGATAACTTGTGTCGCAAGCGTATACGCTATATTATTATTTTTTTGTTTGCTAATTTTTTTTTCCCCGCGGAAGTGGAGTTACCCTTTAGGATGGTTATCTCTAGGGGAAGGTTTAGCTATGATGCACGCAGCTAGTCCCCTAAGTTATGTCATCAACGCTAAACTCTCTGTAAAGAGCTCAGGACGAAGTTTGTAAGGGAGAGAGCAGGTGCAGAGGATCGACGCACAAATCAGTCAGCTTTTGCTTGATTACACCTGTCTTCTCTTCAGCCAATGGAATTTCGGGGCCAGGCGACCTCATCAAATATTTAAGCTGTTGTTCTGTCAGAAAAATGCTTTTACTCCTTGCTTCTCTCCAAGTCGATAATTCAAAAGACTGTGCAAATCAATTAAACTATTTCTGGCTGTGCTTTACACGCTGCTGTCTTTTTCGTCTTGCTTTTCTATAGTTTTGGTTAAGTAAAAAAGAAAAATGAAAAAAAATAAATAAACAAAAGCAAAAAAAAGATAAAGGCGTTATCTTGATTTATGCACACCAGCAGTAGATGCAACAACTATCAACAGGCTTCTTTAACGCCAAAGCTTGCAGAAACCTCAGGTATTGGCTTGCTATAGATTTCATAGGACAGGTAGGGGAATGCAAGTACGATCAAATCAAGAAAAACTTACAAACACGTGTGACTCATTGTAATCATGTGTCCAACCCAACACCTCTGAACAATTAGTTAAGCCTTGTACACACAATCGGATTGTTGGCCAACAAAACCGTGGACTTTTGTCCGAAGGGCGTTGGCCCAAACTTGTCTTGCATACAAACGGCAAGGAATTGTCGGCCGACAAATACGAATGTAGTGACGTACTACGTTGGTTTTTAGCCCTTTAGCGCCACCCTTTGGGCTCCTTCTGCTTATTTAGTGTTAGTAGAAGTTTGGTGAGTGTTGATTCGCGCTTTTCATTTTGCGCTTTTCATTTTGCGCTTTTCATTTTGCGCTTTTCAGTTCGCGCTTTTCAGTTCGTTTCTGAACAGCCGTTCGTCAACCAGCCATGTTGCGGAATCGGAGGGGGTAACGCGTTATTTATTATTGGCCTTGGAGTTATTGCTTTGACCCAAGTCCAGTCCAGGAACAGGAGGAGTTCTTGGATCAAGACTTGGTTGCTTTATTAATCGTGACCAATTATGTCATATGCCTTTGCTGCGGGAGATCCAGGAGAATAATCCAGATGTTTGTCAGAATTTTCTCAGGATGATGTACCCCTGCTTTCACCAACTCTTGGCATTGCTGACTCCCTATATCATGGGTCTTCAAACTATGGCCCTCCAGTTGTTCGGGAACTACAATTCCCATCATGCCTAGTCATGTCTGTGAATGTCAGAGTTTTACAATGCCTCATGGGATGTGTAGTTCTGCAACAGCTGGAGGGCCGTAGTTTGAAGATCTCTGCGAAGCAGGACACATGAGGCTTTTATTTTATTTTTTGGTTGAATAATGATTTGATTTGTTATATTTTCTATATTTTTGGATGCATAGAATGCACTTTTTGGTTAAGTTCTATTGGCAGATAGCATGTCTAATCTTATTTGTTTTCTTTTTTTAATGCACAATAAAAAAAAATTGTGGAGAATAATACTTGGCTATGTGTTTTACTTCAAATGGCAGTTTGGGAGTAGGCAGTTACATTGTATTAAATACAATGTAAAATTGACACCAACATAGTTGTATCTTTGATCTATGGATCCATCCTGCCTTGTATCACCAGTTCAGGCTGGTGGTGGGGGTGTAATGGTGGGGGGGATATTTTCTTGGCACACTTTGGGCCCCTTAGAACTAATTGAGCTTCGCTTAAACGCCACGGCCTACCTGAGTATTGTTGATGATTCTGATGGCTCCTTCCAGCAGGATAATGCACCATGTCACAAAGCTCAAATCATCTCACCACTGGACAATGAGGTCCCTGAACTCCAATGGCCTCCACAGTCATCACATCTCGATCCAATACAGCACATTTGGGATGTGGTGAAACGGGATGTGCAGGCGACAAATCTGCATCAACTGCGTGATGTTATCATGTCACTATGGAGCAAAATCTCTGAGGAACGTTTCCAACACCTTGTTGAATCTATGCCACCAAGAATTAAGGCAGTTCTGAAGGCAAAAGGGGGTCCAAACCGGTACTATTAAGGTGTACCCAATAAAGTGTCTGGTGAGCGTAGACCAGGGGTCTTCAAACTACGGCCCTCCAATTGTTCAGGAACTACAATTCCCATCATTCCTAGTCATGTCTGTGAATGTCAGTGTTTTACAATGCCTCATGGGATGTGTAGTTCCGTAACAGCTGGAGGGTCGTAGTTTGAGGATCCCTGGCGTAGACTTAGGATAGGGAAGCTTATCGCACCCAAAACTCTACAAAGCCTCTGGGCTCCAGGACACAGACGGAACTTAATAAGATACTGACAACACGTCACGTTTGTTTCTCCACATCAGTCACCGACCCTGGAGTCCCTCACCGTGTGTACGTGAGGAACCTAGGTGACACATATACACCGGCTGTAATCCTGCCCCCGCCAGTGCCTCACAATATTTATATATATTAAATTTGATTGCAACCTGCCAAGCCGGCCTCCCCCCAATGTAAGCAGTTAAATTATGAAATGAACTTGTTTACTGAAATGAAAATCTTGCTGCCCCAATCTTAATGCCTTTTAAAAGAAATCCATTAAATTCTTTAGATGAATGCCAGATTGCACCCAATTCAGAATCAGCAGTAAAGAACATTAGTGATTCATTTCTAATAGGATAAAGTGATATCGGTAATAGTCATTACTGCATGCTAATTCGCTGTGGCTTTTGCTTCTTTATTATGCATACAATTTTTATGTGATGTAGTTCTTGTTTTCATGACCTGATGTAGACATTTGTGGTTTTCTGAATAAATTTAGTGCCGGAGTGGACAGCAAAACATTTACAACACAGCAGTGGCGGACGCCTGGATTCCATTGGGGTTTTTTTTTTTTTTTGAAGCACACGTTTAGAACCTGAGGCTCTAATTGGCTTCAAAAAGGGGGGGCTCGGGAGCGCAGAGCACTGCTCCCGGAGTTTGCCTAGTTGTCCTCCTGTTTCTCCTCCCGGCCAATCAGGAAGCAGGGTTCTGAGACCCAATTGACTGGGAGTCCTATAACCCGATTGGCCACGAGTCCTAAGTCCTGATTGGCCCGGGTGGAAAAGCGACCACCGGGACTCGAGAGGAGACGCGGGAGGGGGGAGCTGGCGAGGCCGCAACCTGGAAGGGGTAAGTGTGGGCTTGGCGGGCGTGCCTGGCGGGCGACAGGCGAGCGATGCAGCGATCAAGCGTCGGGGTGAGGGGAAGCAGCGATCATTTGAGCGAGCACTGGGTGGGGGGTGGTTGGTTGGTTGGCTGGGGGGAATTGATAAAATTGAGCACCTGCCTCCACTGCAACACAGTGTAAAAATAAAAACAAGAGCGCAATGCTTTGACCATGTTATGTACTCATAGCAGTTGGGTGACAAAGTAGTAGTAGTCAGCCTTTTGGTGACCTCTGAACCCTAATGCTCAAACTGAAGTGTCACAATTAGATAAGGTATTAAAACTCAGCCCTTGTTCACATTGAAGCAACTTGTCATGCAATTTGACAAGTCCCACCCTATGACGCCGACTTTGTGGTGCCGCATTGATTTGAAAAAGTAGTTCCTTCACTATTTTTAGTGATTTTGGGTGCGAAATTGCACAGACATGCGTCTTTTAAATCGTGCAATTTGAAATGGAGTCGCACAATTTCAAAGCCGCCTTCAATGTGAATGAGGGGTAAGTGAGAGAGCATTTTCTTTGAATAAGTGTGAACAATTCTAATAACATAAAATGACACTGGGAGAGATTTACTAAAACTGAAGAGTGCAAAATCTGGTGCAGCTCTGCATAGAAACCAATCAGCTTTCAGGTTTAAGCCCTCGTTTACACCGGTGTGATTAGAGAGTTCCAAATTGCAGCGCCGCCAATGGAAATGTTCACATCGCCGCGATTATGAAAAAGGTTCCTGCACTACTTTTTGCCAATCTAATTGCGACTTGCATAGACTTTTGTTGCAAATAAAATCGGCAGTGCAAATCGCACTGATGTGTGGCTTTGAAATCGCGGTGAAGTAGCATGATTTCAATGCCGCACTGGTGTGACCCGGACTTATTGTCAGAAGCTGATTGGCCACCATGCACAGCTGCACCAGATTCTGAGTGCTCCACCCCATTATCTTCTTGTCCATGCAGAGCAAAACGACGGTATCTCAGCAAAGAGTGTTGTCCTGACCCCTTTATACTTACCTGTCCTTCCTCTATCGCACCCGGCGACACTACCCAGCACTTCTTATGCTGCGTACACACAACCGGTTTAGCCGTCGGAATAAACTCCGAAGGTTTCTCCGACAGAATTCCATTCAAGCGGTCTTGCCTACACACGGTCAACCCAAAGTCCGACCGTCCAGAATGCGGTGGCGTACAACACGTAAGACGGGACTAGAAAAAGGAAGTTCAATAGCCAGTAGCCAATAGCTTCCGTCTCGTACTTGCTTCACAGCATGCGTCGATTTTGGTCCGTCGGAACAGCATACAGACGATCGGTTTTCCCGATAGGAATTGGTTCCATCGGAAATATTTAGAACATGTTCCATTTCTAGGTCCGTCAGAATTTTCGAAAAAAGAAGTCCGATGAGGCACACACATGATCGGAAATTCCGCCAGCAAAAGTCTGATGAGAGCTTTTGGTCGGAAAAATGCGACAGTATGTATGCTCCATTGGACTTTTGCTGGCGGAATTCCAGCCAGCAAAAGATTGAGAGCAGGTTCTCTATTTTTCGGTCGGAAAAAGTTCCTATCCGAAAAGGCGTTCGTCTGTACAAATTCGGACACGCAAAAAAATCACGCATGCTCGGAAACAATTTGACGCATGCTCAGGAGTAGGGATGAGCTTCATGTTCGAGTCGAACCCATGTTCGACTCGAACATCGGCTGTTCGATCGTTCGTCGAATTGCGAACGATATGGGCCGTTCGCGCAGTGTGTTCCGGTGTGCTGAGAAATAGAGAGAGAGAGAGACAGTGTCATTTCATTTGAGTTAGCTAGATTAGGCAGGACAGTGAGTCAGTTAGCTGCACTTAAAGTGTATTGTCTATATATATGCATCCCAGGTGTTGCATATATATATATATATACACTGTATTCAGTTTAGCTAGATCCGTTCCTGTTATCTTCTAGACTATTTACATTTAGTGCAGTGCGTCCTGCTCACAGTGTTCAGCTAGATCCGTTCCTGTTATCTTCTTACTGACAGGCAGGCTTGTCTTGTTACAGTATTTTGAAGAAAATTACTGGTGTTCTTTTGATCCTATTAGTACCACAGTCTGGCAGCTAGACTATTTACATTTAGTGCAGTGCTTCCTGCTCACAGTGTTCAGCTAGATCCGTTCCTGTTCTCTTCTTACTGACAGGCAGGCTTGTCTTTTTACAGTATATACAGCTACCTGAAGAAAATTACTGGTGTTCTTTTGATCCTATTAGTACCACAGTCAGGCAGCTAGACTATTTACATTTAGTGCAGAGCGTCCTGCTCACAGTGTTCTGCTAAACCTACAAGTTAGTGGGGTGCGTCCTGCTCACAGTGTTCAGCTAAACCTACAAGTTAGTGGGGTGCGTCCACCTCACAGTGTTCAGCTAAACCTACAAGCTAGTGGGGTGCGTCCTGCTCACAGTGTTCAGCTAGATCCGTTTCTGTTATCTTCTTACTGACAGGCAGGCTTGTCTTGTTACAGTAAATACAGCTACCTGAAGAAAATTGCTGGTGTTCTTTTGATCCTATTAGTACCACAGTCAGGCAGCTAGACTATTTACAGTTAGTGCAGTGCGTCCTGCTCACAGTGTTCTGCTAAACCTACAAGTTAGTGGGGTGCGTCCTGCTCACAGTGTTCAGCTAAACCTACAAGTTAGTGGGGTGCGTCCACCTCACAGTGTTCAGCTAAACCTACAAGCTAGTGGGGTGCGTCCTGCTCACAGTGTTCAGCTAGATCCGTTTCTGTTATCTTCTTACTGACAGGCAGGCTTGTCTTGTTACAGTAAATACAGCTACCTGAAGAAAATTGCTGGTGTTCTTTTGATCCTATTAGTACCACAGTCAGGCAGCTAGACTATTTACAGTTAGTGCCGTGCGTCCTGCTCACAGTGTTCTGCTAAACCTACAAGTTAGTGGGGTGCGTCCTGCTCACAGTGTTCAGCTAAACCTACAAGTTAGTGGGGTGCGTCCACCTCACAGTGTTCAGCTAAACCTACAAGCTAGTGGGGTGCGTCCTGCTCACAGTGTTCAGCTAGATCCGTTTCTGTTATCTTCTTACTGACAGGCAGGCTTGTCTTGTTACAGTAAATACAGCTACCTGAAGAAAATTGCTGGTGTTCTTTTGATCCTATTAGTACCACAGTCAGGCAGCTAGACTATTTACAGTTAGTGCAGTGCGTCCTGCTCACAGTGTTCTGCTAAACCTACAAGTTAGTGGGGTGCGTCCTGCTCACAGTGTTCAGCTAAACCTACAAGTTAGTGGGGTGCGTCCACCTCACAGTGTTCAGCTAAACCTACAAGCTAGTGGGGTGCGTCCTGCTCACAGTGTTCAGCTAGATCCGTTTCTGTTATCTTCTTACTGACAGGCAGGCTTGTCTTGTTACAGTAAATACAGCTACCTGAAGAAAATTGCTGGTGTTCTTTTGATCCTATTAGTACCACAGTCAGGCAGCTAGACTATTTACAGTTAGTGCAGTGCGTCCTGCTCACAGTGTTCTGCTAAACCTACAAGTTAGTGGGGTGCGTCCTGCTCACAGTGTTCAGCTAAACCTACAAGTTAGTGGGGTGCGTCCACCTCACAGTGTTCAGCTAAACCTACAAGCTAGTGGGGTGCGTCCTGCTCACAGTGTTCAGCTAGATCCGTTTCTGTTATCTTCTTACTGACAGGCAGGCTTGTCTTGTTACAGTAAATACAGCTACCTGAAGAAAATTGCTGGTGTTCTTTTGATCCTATTAGTACCACAGTCAGGCAGCTAGACTATTTACAGTTAGTGCAGTGCGTCCTGCTCACAGTGTTCAGCTAAACCTACAAGTTAGTGGGGTGCGTCCACCTCACAGTGTTCAGCTAAAGCTACCTGTAGAAGGTTGGTGGTGTTCTCATACTACAGGCAGGCAGTTGATTTTGCTAGCTGCAGTATCAGTACATATATATATATATATATATATATATATCCCAGCTTAGTGCAGCTACAGGCCATTAGTATGTCTGGAAGGCCAAGAAGGAGAGGCAGACAGTCACAAGCCAATAAGAGAGGGCAAGCAGGCTCTGTGTCTAGTGCTGGTCGTGGAGACGGTGCATCCTCATCAGCACGTGGCCATGGGACACGCTTGGCATTTTTTTCGGCAGCTGGCCGTGTTGAGCCGCAACATGCGGAAGACTTGGTCGAGTGGATGACCAAGCCGTCCTCATCCTCCTCATCCTCTCTCACCCATGCCCAGGGTACTTTGTCTGGCAAAGCAGCGGCCTCTTCCCTCGGCTCAATGTCATCAGTGACTCCTTCCCTAGCCCCACCATGTCCTCCTGAGGAGTCCCTCGAACTGTTTGACCACAGTGTTGGGTACATGCTCCAGGAGGATGCCCAGCGTTTGGAAGGCTCTGATGATGATACTGAGCTCGATGAAGGCAGTAACATGAGCACGGACAGAGGGGGTGCCCAAGAAGGACAGCAATCTGGCAGTCATGCTCCCCCTGCTGCAGAATACTGCCAGGTTTGCTCCAGTGATGAGAAGGGAGGGGATGATGAGGTCACTGACTCAACGTGGGTGCCTGATAGGAGAGAGGAGGAGGAGGAGGAGGCGGCACATCACCAACGAGGCAGGATGCCCTCCAGGGGCCAGCCTAAGGGCAGCACATTGACTGCATCACACCCCAAAGCTCCACATGTGCAGGGGGCTGCAGTCTCTGCGCGTTATTCAAAAAGTTCTTTGGTGTGGGCCTTTTTTGAGACGAGTGCATCAGATCTCACCGCTGCTATTTGCAACATATGTCTCAAGCGTATCTCGCGTGGCCAAAACATCTCCCGCTTGGGTACCACATGCTTGACCAGACATATGTTGACCTGCCATGCAGTTCGTTGGCAAGCGTATCTAAATGACCCACACCAAAGAACAAAGAGGACCTCTCCTTGCTCCTCATCAGCTGAGATTTCCAACCCCACTAGACCTTCAGTCCTCTCTGAGACCTGCACTGAGAGGAATGAAGGTGTAGAATTAGGTGTGTCACAGCCAAGTACTTGTGGGCAATCTGATTTTGGTACACCGACGTCAGATTGTACCAGGCAAATTTCCCTGCCCCAGCTGCTGCACCGCCGAAAGAAGTTTGCTCCCAGCCATCCACATGCCCAGCGGTTGAATGCTAGCTTGGCAAAATTGCTAGCACTTCAACTGCTGCCTTTTCAGTTGGTAGACTCTGCCCCCTTCCGTGAGTTTGTGGAATGTGCGGTTCCTCAGTGGCAGGTACCCAAACGCCACTTTTTCTCACGGAAGGCGATTCCGGCTCTCTACCAGCATGTGGAAGGCAATGTCCATGCCTCGCTGGACAGGGCGGTCAGCAGTAAGGTGCATATTACCGCTGACTCATGGTCCAGCAGGCATGGACAGGGACGTTACCTAAGTTTCACGGCGCATTGGGTGACTCTGCTGGCAGCTGGGAAGGATGCAGGACAAGGTGCAGTAGTGTTGGAGGTTGTTCCGCCACCACGCCTCCAAAATGCTAATGATTGTGACACACCTCTCTCCTCCACCCCCTCCTCTTCTTCTTCCTCCATGGCCTCTTCCTCGGAACCAGCGGTGCTCCGTAGTCGTTCAAGGGGCTACGCAAGTACGCAGGCCAAAAGATGCCATGCGGTGCTTAAGCTGGTGTGCTTGGGGGACAGGAGCCACACTGGGGCAGAGGTTCTGTCAGCTCTGCAGGGGCAGGTTCAGAGGTGGTTGACGCCACGCCAACTTAAGGCAGGAATGGTGGTTTGCGACAATGGCACCAACCTCCTCTCTGCCCTCCGACAGGGACAAATGACCCATGTGCCCTGTTTGGCTCACGTCCTTAACTTGGTGGTGCAGCGGTTCTTGGGCAGGTACCCGGGCTTACAGGATGTCCTGAGGCAGGCCAGGAAAGTCTGTGTGCATTTCCGCCGGTCATATAATGCCAGTGCTCGGCTGACGGACCTCCAAATGGAGTTTAACCTGCCCAAGAACCGCCTAATCTGTGACATGCCCACCAGGTGGAACTCAACGTTGGCCATGCTGCAGTGGCTGCACACGCAGCAGAGGGCCATCAATGAGTACCTGTGCGACTATGGCACCAGGACAGGGTCAGGGGAGCTTGGTTTTTTTTCCCCACGCCAGTGGGCCATGATCAGGGATGCATGCACTGTCCTGTCACCATTTGAGGAGGCCACGGGGATGGTGAGCAGTGACAGTGCATGCATCAGTGACACTGTCCCCCTTGTCCACCTGTTGGAGCACACGCTGCGTGGAATAATGGACAGGGCACTTGAGGCAGAACAGAGGCAGGAAGAGGAGGACTTCCTTAGCTCTCAAGGCCCCCTTTATCCAGACAGTGTTCCTGCGTGCCCGCCGATCACACAGGAAGAGGACGAGGAGGAGGAGGAAGATTGTGTCAGTATGGAGGTGGAGCCTGGCACTCAGCATCAGCAGCAGTCTTTAAGGGATCAGTCCCAAGAAACACATGGACTTGTACGTGGCTGGGAGGAGGTGGCTGCGGACCATGTCGTCCTTAGTGACCCAGAGGACTCCGGACCAAATGCCTCAGCAAACCTACACTGCATGGCCTCCCTGATCCTGCAAAGCCTGCGTAAGGATCCTCGTATTCGTGGTATCAAGGAGAAGGACCAATACTGGCTGGCAACCCTCCTTGATCCACGTTACAAGGGTAAGGTTGCGGACCTTATCTTGCCATCGCAGAGGGAGCAGAGGATGAAACATCTTTGGGAGGCCTTGCAGAAAGGTCTGTGCAACGCGTTCCCAGAGACTGGGAGGTTACAAACTCCTGTTTCTGGACAACGTGTTGCTGAGGCTTCGGTCAGTCAAAGAAGGAGCGGTGGAGAAGGTGGCCGTCTGACCGATGCGTTCAGACAATTTTTTGGTCCGCAGCCCCAAGGTATGATCGGTTCCAGCAACCATCGCCAGCGTCTGTTTTACATGGTGCAGGAATACCTAGGGGCAAGATCAGACTTGGACACCTTTCCCACCGAAAATCCTCTGGGTTACTGGGTCTTGAGGATGGATCACTGGCCAGAGCTCGCACAGTATGCAATTGAGCTACTGGCCTGTCCTGCATCCAGCGTTCTTTCGGAACGCACATTCAGTGCTGCTGGAGGCGTGGTAACCGATCACAGGGTGCGTCTGTCCACTGACTCGGTCGATCGACTGACCTTCATAAAAATGAATCAGTCTTGGATCACCACCAGCTACCAAGCACCTGATGCTGATGTAACCGAATAATTTTTTTTGAAATCTCAGATCCCTTCAAAGACTGCCTATGCTGATGCTGAGTGACTATCCCTGAGTAATTATCCTCTTCCTCCTCAATCATCACGCTGATAGCTTGTAAGAACATTTTTGGTTCTGGGCGCCACCACCAGTGCCTAAGGCACAATTTTTCAGCCCCTGTTTAACAGGGGCATGTAATTACAATTTTTGATGTAATACTTTGCAGCAAGGCTCGTTCCTGCATTCCAACTAGAGTGTCTGTGAGGGGTTGCAGTGTTGTGGCACCAGCACCAGTGCCTAAGGCCCATTTTTTCTGCCCCTGTTTAACAGGGGCGTGTAATTACAATTTTTGATGCAATACTTTGCAGCAGGGCTTGTTCCTGCGTTCCAACTAGAGTGTCTGTGAGGGGTTGCAGTGTTGTGGCACCAGCACCAGTGCCTAAGGCCCATTTTTTCTGCCCCTGTTTAACAGGGGCGTGTAATTACAATTTTTGATGAAATACTTTGCAGCAGGGCTCGTTCCTGCGTTCCAACTAGAGTGTCTGTGAGGGGTTGCAGTGTTGTGGCACCAGCACCAGTGCCTAAGGCCCATTTTTTCAGCCCTTGTTTAACAGGGGCGTGTAATTACAATTTTTGATGCAATACTTTGCAGCAGGGCTCGTTCCTGCGTTCCAACTAGAGTGTGTGTGAGGGGTTGCAGAGTTGTGGCACCAGCACCAGTGCCTAAGGCCTAATTTTTCAGCTCCTGTTCAACAGGGGCATGTAATTACAATTCTTGATCTAATATTTCACAGCAGGGCCCTGTGAGGGCTTACGGTGTTGTGGCCACAGCAACACCTAAGGCCCAAATTTCTGCTGAGTATATAGGGCAGGACCCTACTTTCAAACAACTAACTTACAAACGACTCCTACTTGCAAACGGAAGGAGACAACAGGAAGTGAGATGAAATCTACCCCTAGGAAGGGAAATTCTCTCCTGTAAGAGTTAATATGGGAAAAACATTTCTCCTTTCCACTGATGCTTTCCAATCCATTGGGACAAAAAGTGAGGTGAAATCTTCTGAAGAGGAGGAAAGACAGCAAAACAAATGTCACAGGGGTGATAACCCTTCCCTATGTTTTCCAAAAAGCTTAAAAAAGATTTTTTGGCTGGAGCTAAACACGTTAAAAATGTACCCGCTCAAAATTACAAAGAGATTCTACTTAACAACAAACCTACAGTCCCTGTCTTGTTTGCACCGCCTGTATACTGCTGTTCAGAGTATATAGGGCCTGGTGGCCCCACACCTTTCCTTTTTTAATTTGGGTGTGGGGTTCCCCTTAATATCCATACAAGACCCAAAGGGCCTGGTAATGGACTGTGGGGTACCCATGCCGTTTGTCTCACTGATTTTCATCCATATTGCCAGGACCCGACATTACATTAAACCCGCAAGCAGTTTTAAATGAGATTTTTTCCTTTAAAAATGACATTTGGTGCAGGGACTGTTCTAAACACGGGAAACACGCGTCACTTTACAGGCATACTATAGACACCCCTCAGGTACGATATTTAAAGGAATATTTCACTTTTTTTTTTTTTACTTTAAGCATCATTAAAATCACTGCTCCCGAAAAAACGGCCGTTTTTAAAAGTTTTTTTTGCATTGATACATGTCCCCTGGGGTAGGACCCGGGTCCCCAAACCCTTTTTAGGACAATACCATGCAAATTAGTTTTTAAAATGAGCACTTTTGATTTCGAACGTTCGAGTCCCATAGACGTCAATGGGGTTCTAACGTTCGTGCGAACTTTTGGTCCGTTCGCAGGTTCTGGTGCGAACCGAACCGGGGGGTGTTCGGCTCATCCCTACTCAGGAGCATTGAACTTAATTTTCTCGGCTCGTCGTAGTGTTGTATGTCACCGCGTTCTTGATGGTCGAAAGTTCAGAAAACTTTTGTGTGACCATGTATATGCAAGGCAAGCTTGAGCGGAATTCCGTCGGAAAAACCATCCAAGTTTTTTCTGACGGAATTTCTGATCGTGTGTATGGGGCATTAGGCTGCTTTCACACTGAGTCGGCGTCAGTGGTTAAGCGCCGCTATTTTTAGCGGCGCTTTACTATTGTTTTTGTAGAGGTAACCCCTGCTAGCGGGCGAAAAAGGCTTAAAATGACCCACTGCAGCGGCGCTTTGCCGGCGGATCGGCGGCGCTGCCCACTCATTTCAATGGGCAGGGGTGCTTTAGGAGCGGTGTATACACCGCTCCTTCACCGCTCCAAAGATGTTGCTTGCAGGAGTTTTTTTAATGTCCTGCCAGCGCATCACCTCAGTGTCAAAGCACTCAGGCTTTCACACTGAGACTGCAGGGGAGCCGTTTTTCAGGCGCTTTACAGGCGCTATTTTTAGCCCAAAAGCGCCTGAAAACGCCTCCAGTGTGAAAGGGGTCTTAGTCCCCCTGTTGCATGGCTACCATGGCTTTAGATCATGTGAAATAAAACCAGTGCACCTTAGGACTTCTTTTTCTAATTCCAATGGTAAGTGATGAATACTCCTAGTACCCCTGATGCATTGCTACCACGGCTCCAAGTCATTACTGCCATGGCTCCAGGTCATGTGACCTAAACCCAGGGCACCATGGGACTTGCTTTTCAAATCTCAAGAGTGACTGATCCCTTCTCCTAGTTCCCCTGTTGCATTCCTACCATGGCTCCAGGTCACTACTACCGGGGCTCCAGGTCATGTGACCTGAAACCAGGGCATCTTGGGACTTCTTTTGCAAATTTCAAATGTAAGTGATGACTACTCTTCATCCCCCTGTTGCATTGCTACCACGGCTCCAAGTCATTACTGCCATGGCTCCAAGTCATATGACCTAAAACCAGGGCACCATGGGACTTGCTTTTTTAAATCTCAAGGGGGACTGATTGATCAATACTCCTAGTTCCCCTGTTGCATTCATACCATGGCTCCAGGTCATGTGACCTAAAAACCAGAGCACCATCCGGCTTGCTTTTCAGATCTCAAGGGTAAGTGATTGATCACTACTCCTAGCCCCCCTGTTGCATTGCTGCCATTGCTCCAAGTCTTTGCTGACATGGCTCCAGGTCATGTGACCTAAAACCAGGGCACCATGGAGCTTTCATTTGAAATCTAAAAGGTAAGTGATTGATAAATACTCCTAGTCCCCCTGCTGCTTGGGAAATATATTAAAATAAACCTAACGCTACAGTTTAAGTCTGCTTTGAGATACTTTATAATTGTTTTTATGAAAACAAAAATTCAAGTCTACAACATTACCTGCAATAAGTTTTCTGACTGCTTGAAGCTTCTTTTTTTTTATTTTGCCAGGCTCATTTAGCAGTAAGCATATGCTGGAGAGGGCAGGTAGATCTGAGCCCATCTCCCTAATTACTCCCGTTCATTATTCCAGGAACAAACAGTATAATTGTTTTGGGCTTAGGTTTCCTGTAGAGCAGACTGGAAGCGTAGCTGGTGGAACCTGATTTTAGCATAACCTTCTTCCTTTTCCATCTCATTATTATTGAAAAAAAAAAAAGAAAAACTGCTGAGAGTTACAGAAAAAGAATATCTCACTATTTTCTTGAAAGATCATTTATCAAGAAGTTCCCACGGAGAGTCGGAGAATAGTTAGATACATCTAACAGAAAAAAGGGCATTTTGGGTTTTAGATGTCAACATCTGCCCAACGTTATCGGTGCTGAAAAGAGTTATGGGTAGCAGAGAGCAAATCAGAAAAAAATATATGCTCTGAAAGCAAATTTCGAATTGGGACAATGTGTCTCTGAGTTGACCTGGAGGATTGACGTGTAGCAATATATTTATAAAAAGGACAACAAAAGGGAAAAGAAAGAGGTTCAATTTAATGGTGGCCACACTAATTGGATTTCCTTTGCTCCTCTGACATTCCATTTAGTTGCTAAGAGTGATAAAAAGAACTTTGTACCTTCAGGTATGTAACTCCCTTCTCTTCCTCCCATGTAATGGCTCTGATGCTTGGTGAGTGGCAGCTCGGTAACAAAGCACTGTGACACGGTGGTGGGAGGAGAGTCCTCAGCCCTGCGTAAGCTCACAGTTTTTGACACTAGATCAGAAGTCTTCAAACTGTTGCCCGTGGGCCAGATGTGGTCCTTTACTTGCCTTGATCCAGCCCTCAGGGCACTATTCCTTCCACTGACACCAAAGACAAAGCACTACTCCTCTCACTAACACCAACAATGGAGTACTATTTCCTCCCACTGACATCGGAGATCAGGAACAAATTCTCCCACTGACACCAGTGATGGGGCACTATTCCTCCCACTGACACCAATGATGTAATTGTTTTACTCCCACTGGCCACCAAGTATATTTCTCAAATGTTTTATTTAAACCAGGAAAAGGAAGTTCAAAGTCATCACGTCAATGGTGTGTGTGTCCCGACCCGTGTGATCCGTGTGATGTAAGGCACAAAAAGTCATGTCATGAATTGCAGGTTCCGTAAGATTGGGAATAATGGAGAATCTCGAGAGGAAAGGGAGGTATGTGTAAATAGGTGTGAGCATAAATGAGTTGTGGGTCCTAACAAGGGGTGGAATTTCAAGGCGCGGGGTAGAGCCTCGTAGCACCACGGGGCACTCATTAATGGTATATTACTTTGAGCTTGTTCAATTTGTGTCCAGAGTTTGGCGTCATAGTGGTGGCGCCCATCAATTAGTCTACCAAGATGGGTTGCCCGTTAGTATTTCAGGACATCTGGGACTGCTAGACCTTCATACCGCTTGGGGAGCAAGAGTGGACGACGGGGGGAGCCGTGGGCGTTTATGTGCCCAGATGAAGTTGACAAATAAGGAGTGCACTTGCTTAAAATAATGAGAGGGTATCGCTATAGGCGGGGCTTGGAAAAAAGGTAAAGGTATTTTAGTAGAATGCTCATTTTTAGAAGATTGCAATCCAGGATGCCAAGTCTCCAACAAGGTGCGAGTCTTGTTCAAGAGAGGGGGGAAGTTAAGTTTGAAAGTATGGGACAATCTGGAAGGGATACACGTGCCTAAATACTTCAAAGCCGAATCCGTCCATCTGAACCTGAAATTCAATTTCAAGGTCTGGCGAAGAAGAGGGGGAAGCTAAGCCCCCATTGCTTCCGATTTGCTGAATTTAATTTTCAAATTGGATAGCATGCCATATATTTTGAACTCATGGAGGAGGTTTAGGAGGGACACCGACAGGTTGGTCAAGGAAAAGAGCATATCATCCGCATATGCTGATACTTTGTGCTGGACACCTCCAACGGTTAACCCCGTTAACCCCGTGATGTCCGGAGAAAAGTTTCAAGAGATAAAGCAACAATTGCATTGTTTATGCCCACTGATGCCAGCAGGGCATTTTCTACTTCCACTGGCCACAGTCCGGCCCCTCAAAAATTTGAAGGGCAGTAAACCGGTCCTCTGTTTCAAAGTTTCAAATGTCTGCAATAGACAAAGCGCTGGAGGAGCGACAGAAAAGTAAGTATGTGCAGCTGGTGTGGCCGCCATTAAAGAAAACCTGTTAATTTGTTCTACTTGGGCAAAGTAATAAAGTTTCCTTTAAGTTGGGACTAAATTGTCTACAAAATACGAACAGCCACCTGGTAGCTGCAATGACTGTTCCCACACAGTAAAATAATTGCCATCCCTCTTCAAGTTCGAAGTTATTCTACAATCCTCATGACACCATATTCTTTTTCTTTCTTTTTTTTTTTTCTTTTTTATGTATCGTCACCTGTTAGAAGTTGGAATTTATTAATCTCTGTGCTTTGGTCTTGGTAATCTGTAATATAAGATAAAAAGTGAAAGGCAACAACCGAGGAGCGAGGGTTATATTGCTGAATCTGCATAAACGGCAAGGCTTTTCGGCGTAAGCACATTTTGCAATATGTGTATTTCTCTTGTCTTGAGATAAAAAAAAAAAAAAAACACCAAGGGGAATCAGCCTGAGAAATTAAGCTGAGCATCTAGCTCGCTTCCAGGAATGTACAGTATGCTTCAACAAGACGGGAATGCAAACATTTCCCAAATATTTTAACAGATATCTTAAAGGGAAAACGTCGAGATATAGACGCTGACACATGAAAGAAAAAAAAAATACGTACCTTTCCACTGCTGACCTACTTCTGAAAATGCTAATTGTCATGCTTATCCTCTGGCTCCAGTACTCTCTGAGTCACTGACCCAGAGCAAGTAGGAAGATCAGAAGTTCTGAGTTCATTTGCTGCATATTTGTTCTGGATCAATAAGTCAGGAAGTGTTGAGGATGTCAGACTTAACCAGGTTAAGTTGAAGAGAGGAACCTAACCAGGCTTTAGTCTGTGCATGTAGACACACTCCTAAACCTTGTGGACAGCCTTCCCAGAAAAGTTGAAGCTGTTATAGCTGCAAAGGGCGGAGCCAACTCAATATTGAACCATACGGACTAATGCTCCGTACACACGTTCGGACTTTCTGACAACAAAACCGTGGAATTTTGTTTGAAGGTTGTTGGCTCCAACTTGTCTTGCATACACACGGTCACACAAATGTTGGCCAACAATTACGAACGTAGTGACTTACAAGACGCACGGCGAGCCGATAAAAAGGAAGTTCAATAGTCATGCGCCACCCTTTGGGCTCCTTCTGCTAATGTTGGGTTTGGTGAGCCTTGATTCCGAGCATGCGTGGACTTTTGTGCGACGGACTTGTGTACACACGATCGGAAAGTCCGAGAACAAAAATTTGTTGGCGGAAAATTTGAGAACCTGCTAGCCAACATCTGTTGGCGGAAAGTCCGACAACAAATGTCTGATGGAGCATACACACGGTCGGACTTTCCGCCAACAAGCTCACATCCAACATTCGTTGTCGGAAAATACGATCATGTGTACGCGGCATTGGACTGGGATGCCATTAAAGTTCATATGCATGTAAACGCAGGCCTCCCAATGCTTTTGGCAATATAGTGTATGTTTCAATTCCACCACAATATCAGTAATGGGTAGAACTGATCTTTAGACAATGGCATTCCTGAGTGACCTGTAGACTTCTTAGGCTTGTTATTGTCACCAGATATGTTCTATGGAATTTTGTGTCTTTCCTTCTCCCACAATGCCACTCTTCCCTGGATAGACTCTCCAGTTATTTTTATATTCTCTATTATGAGGAGTAAATCAGGGAAGTCTGACACCATCATCTTGATTTGTAATATCTAGACTGGGGGTCAGCAAACCGTCACTCTCAATCTACCCGCCGTCTACGGGCAGCCGACGGGTAGATCGAGAACACGTTCCTGCTTTGCCGGTCATTTACCTCCACTGCTCTCATCTTCACTGCAGAGCGGAGAGTGGGAGGCAGCACAGCACTAGACAGAGGGCGGGAGCAGGAGCTGTCTCAGGTAACTTTTTAAGTTTAAAACTCACACGAAGCAACGTTGTTGTTTTTTTATTTCCCTAATATGTTCATGCAACTATCTGAAAAATATGGACGGTCCCACAGACTCCTTGGATGATTACGGTTTTGGAAATGATGCACTGTGCTCTCTTCTTTTCTCAGCGCTGTCACCTCAATTAGCAAAACTCGCATGACGTACACGTGGCTTGTTTGTTTCCGAACTATTAATGTACTTAGTGAGTCACTTCTGAGTTTGACACGCATAACATTTGCATATTAATATCCCTTTGTCAAGGTTCAAAACACAAAAGAAAAAGCTGGCGTTTAATCTGAGGACACAAATCCTGGCGGTTTTTTACTTCCAAGACTAAAAAAAAATTAAAAAAATAAAAAATAAAAAACGCTACATATTTCAGGATTATATTTTATTGTACATTACAAAAAGATGCTAAAACTGTCCTCACTAACATTTTAAAGCGTCAGTCTACCAGGAAAAAAAAAGAAATATTCCTGCTTTGAGGTTAATCTTAAGGTTTTCTTTTACGTTACTGTGAAATTCAGAATCAGAATAATTTATTATCATTTTACAATAAAAATCATAAATTCCTGTAGAATTTAGCTGGCATTAAACAAAACTGTCAGAACTGGGTGACTTTTCTAAATTAATATCAATTGCAATGTTCTGGAAAGGTATAGGGAGTTCAGTGGTTGGGTTTGGCTGTTGCCCAGATATGCTCTTTAACTTTTTGATAATTGCAATGATTGCGATTTATGTTCTTATGTTTAGATCCCTATGCTGGGAGATGTTAATCTAAAGTCCACCGGCAAAATAGCAGCATGCATGTGTGCACGCTGCTAGGTCTTGGGTAAGGATGAGCCCAGGCGTGTTCGCAAACCGCACGTGCAGAGCCCGCCAGGAAGTCGGCACTGAACAGCGCTCATTACAGGCAGTGAGACATTTCCCCGATCTCTGCAGCCGCGCATCGTCTCTATGTGTCACTGCTTGTGATTAGCGCTGTGCAGGGCTGACTTCCTGGCGGGCTCTGCACGTGCGGTTTGCGAACACGTCTGAGCTCATCCTTAGTCTTGGGTTGTGCTGTCACGTGCAGGTTGGAGATTCACTTGGAAACAAACCTCTCCAGCCTGCAGATGGCACTGTACCTCTTTCTCTTTGTATAATACTGTGCACAGAGAACTAAGTACAGTGTTAGGAAAAAAACCATAAAACTTTTACAGCGTGAAATAACCTATCAATTCAATGTTTTTACATTTTTTTGACCATTTATAGATTAAATCAATCATATTAACTTGCATTAAAATTGGTTTGGTCATGCAGGCTTCAACTGATCATGCAGCAATTAAATTTATAAAAATACACAGGGGTTGATTTACTAAAGCTGGTGAGTGCAAAATCTGGTGCAGCTCTGCATAGAAACCAACCGGCTTCCAGTTTTTTTGGTGCCAAAGCTTAATTGAACAAGCTGAAATTAGAAGCTGATTGTCTAACATGCACAGCTGCATCATATTTTGAACTCTACAGTTTTAATGTCAACCCCATAGTCCTCTAACTGCCTGGTACATAAGTAGATATTTGATTTTTTTTGCTGATGTGTGTAGCCAAGTGCTTAGTTGGGCAGAGGGAGCAACTGTTCAGCATCCACCCAGCAGAAGGGAGTCAGTGGACATGAAAAACTTCAGAAACTTCGATGCAGGTTGCACTGAACTGTGGGAAATATAGTCTACAAGGAACATCTTGTTTAACAGTAAATGGGGTGATTGACTACAACTAACAGATACAGACTCTTAACTGGAAGGGAAAGAAGAGGTTTTTCCCAGGCTTCGGGGGAGAGAACTTTAACTTCCTGGTGGGGACTGCAGAGTGCACACCTCTGTTGCTGTGTATAGGTATCCTCTGTAACCCTGAGGCCTGAAGTGCTGAAGGTCAGAGCACTGAGAACTGGAGAAACCCTGAGTTCAGAGCTAGAAATATTCTGACAACCAAGCATCTAGATAGAAGTTTTGTTGTGTGAATAGGACTGGTGAGTAGCCGCTTGCAGTATATGATTATACTACTGCTAGTAGACTGAGTAATAAAGGGACTGACCATCCATCTAGTGTCCTTAAATAACTGCATGCAGAGCTTTAAAGAGACTGTACTTATGTGCACCACCTTAAAGGCTGGGCCTCGTATTAGCCGGCTGAAGATTGCAAGTAAGGAGCTATATGCTTACCAACTGCTCCACAGAGACCCTGAACTGAGCTACTAATAGTCAGAAATACCTCTCCTGGGTTATATATATATATATATATATATATATATATATATATATATATATATATATTAGGGCTGTTACTGATTAAAATTTTGGTGTTCGATTAATCGTTTTTTTTTTAATCGACTAATTCCGATTAATTATAACGCACATACAGATCCAACTACTTTTAGCTGATTTAGCACCATTGTTATGGCAACAGCCGAAGCATGAAATAGCGGGGCATGGCTAGGACGCCACACGTCATAAACTCACCGTGCCCATAATCTCAGCCTTACCGTGCCCATAATCGCAACCTCACCAAGCCCATAATCTCAGACTTACCGTGCCCATAATCGCAGCCTCATCGTTCCCATAATGCAGTCTCATCATGCCCTTAATCGCAGCCTCACCATGCCCATAATCGCAGCCTCACCATGCCCATAATGCTGTCTCACCGTGCCTATAATGGTGGCCTCACCGTGCCCATAATACAGTCTCACCGTGCCCATAAAGGGTTAAGGCAGTGCTGGAAAATAATGGTGGCCACACAAAATATTGACACTTTGGGCCCAATTTGGACATTTTCACTTATAGGTGTACACATTTTTGTTGCCAGCGGTTTAGACATTAATGGCTGTGTATTGAGTTATTTTGAGGGGACAGCAAATTTACACTGTTATACAAGCTGTACACTCACTACTTTACATTGTAGCAAAGTGTCATTTCTGCAGTGTTGTCACATTTACAGTAAACTGCTATTCGTTACGTCATTTAGCTTACTGTGATCAAAAAGTTTCTCCCACCTGTTCATACATAGTTGTGCATTGTTCTTTACTTTTGTCCTGTGAAAATATACTTGCTTTACTTACATTTAGGTAGTCTGGCGCTTGTTTTCTTATACTGTGATATAGTGGTGTGTAGGATACTAATACTTGTACTCACATAGGTGTTTGTTACAACCCATTATTTATCCAGGCGTGTCAGGGGAGACGAAGCTGTTCACAGAGTCGTGGCGAAGAACAGAGAACCTGTTATACCAAGCGGCTCCTCCGGGAGGTAAGCGCTACACGTGTTGGTAGCAAACTCTCCGCATCACGAAACAAAAGAAATAAAATCAGGCGATGCAGGTGGGATTTTTCATATTCTTCTATCTAATGTGCTGAGATAGTGGTTTTGGCAAAGATTGTATGTTAGGTTTGCAAATGACACCAAGAATAAGGTCCTTACAGGATTCCTCCAACTTACAAGCCAACCTTGATGCATTTTTAGTTGGGCAACTAAGGGGCAAATGAGGTTTAATGTTGATAAATGTAAAGTTATGCACGTAGGGGCTAGAAACATGCATTCATCATACATTCTAGGAGAACAGCTGGGGGGCAGGGGGCTCAATGATGGGGAAGGATGTAAGTGTTCAGGTAGATTTGATAATAACATGCAATGCCAAGCTGCCCATTTGCTGCTCCCATTAAATCATGTTCTATCTGAGTTCTTTCTTTAATTAAAAAGTTGCCAATTTTTCTCTTAATTTTGCACTGCGAACATCACACCACCTTTCTCTGCCATAATAATTACTGGAAACCAAGCGAAGACAGTTACCGTAACAATTTTTACATCTGTTCTACCTGCTCATTCCTCAGAACACAAGGTCTATACAGCATACGGATATTACCGTTAGCGGTGTCGAGTTTGCAGGCGCACAGGATGTACGCTTCTCTGAAAAGTGTTATTAACGTGGCAAATTATTTTTTTTTTGTCCTCCTTGTATTTCTGTGTATTGTGTTTGGCGGCAGGCACAGAACTGCCCTGAGAGGAGTACAGTTAATAAAAGAGAAAGAAGTGAGTCAGGACAATATATTTATTCCCAGCCTGATATGAATTTGCTGTCGCTGTTCTTGTAACTAAGACGCAGGAATGTACATTCATCATCGCCCTGCTCGGTGCTGACAACGCGAATTAGACGGGATATTGATGGAGAACAGAGGTGTAAAAAAGGCCAGTCTGCGTATCGCAGACGGAGAAACTGAAACCGCAGCGCTGCGATTTAATAGGAGGACACAGTCATTAAAAATTTGGAAAATAAAATGACAAAAGAAAAATACTCCGGTAAGTATCTTACATTTAATATATACACAGTGCCTTGAAAATTCATACCCCTTGACATTTTCTACATTTTTGTCATGTTACAACCAAAAACGTAAATGTATTTTATTGGGATTTTATGTGATAGACCAACACAAAGTGTCACATAATTGTGAAGTGGAAGGAAAATGATAAATGGTTTTCACATTTTTTTTTGGGGGGGGGGGGGGCATTTGTATTTAGCCCCTCGGAGTCAATACTTTGTAGACCTTTCGCTGCAATTACAGCTGCAAGTCTTTTTGGGGATGTCTCTACCAGTTTTGCACATCTAGAGGGACATTTTTGCCCATTCTTCTTTGCAAAATATCTCAAGCTCTGTCAGATTGGATGGAGAGCGTCTGTGAACAGCAATTTTCAAGTCTTGCCACAGATTCTCAACTGGATTTAGGTCTGGAGTGTGACTGGGCCATTCTAACACATGAATATGGGCGGCACAGTGGTGTAGTGGGTAGCACTCTTGCCTAGCAGTAAGAAGGGTCGCTGGTTCGAATCCCGACCATGACACTACCTGCCTGGAGTTTGCATGTTCTCCCTGTGTCTGCATGGGTTTCCTCCGGGTTCTCCGGTTTCAAAGACATGCTGGTAGGTTAATTGGATCCTGTCTAAATTGGCCCTAGTATGTATGAATGTGAGTTAGGGACCTTAGATTGTAAGCTCCTTGAGGGTGTAGGGACTGATGTGAATGTATAATGTATATGTAAAGCGCTGGCTGTATGTTGAGGGTCGTTGTCCTGCTGGAAGGTGAACCTCCGCCCCAGTCTCAAGTCTTTTGCAGACTCTAACAGGTTTTCTTCTAAGATTGTCCTGTATTTGGCTCCATCAATCTTCTCATCAACTCTGACCAGCTTCCCTGTCCCTTCTGAAGAAAAGCATCCCCACCACATGATGCTGCCACCACCATGTTTCACGGTGGGGATGGTGTGTTCAGGGGGATGTGCAGTGTTAGTTTTCCCCCACACATAGTGTTTTGCTTTTAGGCAAAAAAGTTAAATTTTAGTCTCATCTGACCAGAGCACCTTCTTCCACATGTTTGCTGTGTCCCCCACATGACTTCTCACAAACTACAAACAGGACTTCTTACGGCTTTCTTTCACCAATGTCTTTCTTCTTGCCACTCTTCCATAAAGACCAGATTTGTGGAGAACACGACTAATAGTTGTCCTGTGGACAGATTCTCCCACCTGAGCTGTGGATCTCTGCAGCTCCTCCAGACTTACCATGGACCTCTTGGCTCTTCTCTGATGAATGCTCTCCTTGCCCGGCCGGTCAGTTTAGGTGGACGGCCATGTCTTGGTAGGTTTGCAGTTGTGCCATACTCTTTCCATTTTCGGTTGATGGATTGAACAGAGCTCCGTGAATTGTTCAAAGCTTGAGATATTTTCTTATAACCTAACCCTGCTTAAACTTCTCCACGACTTTATCCCTGACCTTTCTGGTGTGTTCTTTGGCCTTCATGATGCTGTTTGTTCACTAAGGTTCTCTAACAAACCTTTGAGGGCTTCACAGACCAGCTGTATTTATACTGAGATTAAATTACACACAGGTGGACTCTATTTACTAATTAGGTGACTTCCGAAGGGAATTGGTTAAACTAGATTTTAGTTAGGGGTATTAGAGTAAAGGGGGGCTGAATACAAAAGCATGCCACACTTTTCACATATTTGTTTATAATTTGACAAAAAATTTTGAAAACCATTTATCATTTTCCTTCCACTTCACAATTATGTGCCACTTTGTGTTGGTCTATCACATAAAATCCCCCCTAAAAAAAAATTTACGTTTTTGGTTGTAACATGCCAAAATGTGGAATATTTCAAGGGGTATGAATACTTTTTCAAGGCACTGTAGCGTTAGCTATCTGACTATTTCTGACTATGCTGAGGTTTATACATGTCTGTGAAAATCTTACTTGTGGCACAGCAATCTAAGCATATTTTTTGGGCATAAGAAGGCTTTTATTATTTTTAACCATGCCCCTTTAAAGTGGTTGTAAACCCTTACAGACCACTTTTGCCTACAGGTAAACCTAGATTAAGGCTTACCTGTAGGTGCAAGAAATATCTCCTAAACCTACACGGTTTAGGAGATATTTGCAAAAGACAGGCACCGATGTCTACGGCGCATGCGCCGTAGACAACGGCGTGAAGGCGCACTGACCATGCCGTTTCTAACGGCGATTGTCCTTTTAGTGGCGGGCGGGAGTGACATCATCGCGGCTCCAGCCAATCACAGCGCCGGAGCCGCGATACCCGGAAGGAAGATGGACGCTTCGTGGAAGAGGGGACAGCGGTAACATTGCAGGCTCCTGTGTCAGGTAAGTGACACATAATGGGCTACAATGCGATGCATAGTAGCCCATTATGCTTTACCTTTGCAGTGAAACAAAGAGGAAGTAAAACCCATCAGGGTTCACTTCCTCTTTAAGCACCTCCCACTGTTAATGCACTTTGGCCACACCCACTGTTTGCCACAGCGCGCTATGCACGCCGCATTACTACTTACCTTGGTGCACCCATAGGTGTCCCATGTCTTTTTACGATCCTATAGTGTATACTAAAAAAAAGAATTTTCATGCACCGCTAAAGGTTTGGCTTGAAGAAAAGGTGGCAACCTTACTAAAGGCTTCCTGGTGAAGAGGAGTAAAATGTCCCACCGGTGTCCTACCAAGTGCGGTATGGATGCTGTGTCCGAGCAGAGTGCCCCACCAGCGGCTCTCCTTTCCCGGCCAGCCCCGACCGAGCTACCCCGGCACCCTCCTGCTGCCCCCGGCTGCCCCCTGTCAGCCAGTTTGGGAACCCGGAATTGGTGCAGCAGGCGCTGTCTAGCCCATCCCACCCTGGGAGCAGAGAGTACCTGGAGCAGAGCTTCAGCCTGGCATGGCGGTTGGGAGAAGGCAGGGAAGAAGGAGAACATGAGGGGGGCTGAGTTGCTGCACCATGGACCTCTGGGTTGTACTTGCCCCTGGGCCAAGTGTGGACAGTCAGCCCCTGTTCACTTGTACTGGAGATTGCACATGGCATGTGTGGCTTCCCAGGCACCACAAAGCGTTGGGGATTTTATGCCTCAGCACACAGGAGCTGCTAAGCATCCATGTACATGAGGCTTAAAGGTGCTCCAGAGCCTGTGTGTGAAGGGAGTGTGTACAAAAAACCTAGCCTTCCTGGGTCATTTCTGGGGAGCCATGGAGGCTTATCAAGGTTTCACTTGCTGGGAGCTCCCAGCCATCCCTTTGGCAGATGGGTTAGATGCCTTCCTTGTTGCAAATGAAGGCGGGTGCTGGTAGTTATCTGTCCCTGGTGATGGCAGAGTTGAGGAATTCATTCCTATTTGGACTTATCTCTTTTTTCAATCAGACTAACTATATAACTATGTAATTGTTGTGGCTTGGATTAAGATTTTGGAATCTTGAAAATGGAGCAAAGCCTACAAGCTTACAGCCGAGGTGGAGTGACAGTAAATGCAGTTTGAGGGTAGGTTTGGTCGAAAACATGGCTCCATGTATAAGAAAATCTAGTTGGCTAAGGTCCAGGGTGGAACACCAGAAAACAATTGTGGCCATGCTGGAAGGTAGAGATTGGCCATTTAAAGAAACATTTTCGAAATAACCGAAGGTTTGAGAGAATGGGAAGAGATGGAGATGATGAAGATGGAAGATGAGAACCCCAGTTTGGATCCCCTGCACCCTCGATTTGAGGCAAGAAGCCCTATACTAATCACAAGACTTAGATGGCATCGTGATCCAATCAACAGAGAGGTAACCGTTAAATGTTTAGGGCAAATATCTTGCACAGAGCGTACACAGCCAGTGGATGGTGTTTTAATGGATTCCATGCTAATCTATGCATAAAAAGAAAACCCAGAAGGCTCGTCATAATGTAATCTATGCATAAAAAGAAAACCCAGAAGGCTCGTCATAATGTATGAAACACTACATGGTCAATTATTTCCCCATTACCAGTCTTTGTAATGTGATATTTTAATAATGTATTACAATCATATTTATCTATAGCATTAACCCTCTCCATACTGTGAAGGAAAACACATACAAGAGTTCAGCATATGACATAAAGAAAAAAAAAAAGAGAGATAAAAGATCATTGGGTTTAACGCTCCGGGTCAGCGGGCAGATGTCTCTTTCTTCAGACGTAGTTCTCATCTTCTCTTTGTAAACAATGTGCTCAGATCCATCCCGAAATTAATGCAGCTTTGTGACCTTTACCAGTTGTCAGACTGCAATAATGTTAGCTGTTTTGATCTGCACTGGATCGGTGAAAGGGTCAGCGCAACAAAATCTTAATGAATTGACATTCGAGATATCGTTCCTGAGCCAGCGGAGCTGAAAATCACATCTTCATATGAGCAGATGCAACAGAGAAAAAGCCTTAATTTCATTAGCTAGCGAGGGTCTCGTTCTTGGCTGCCCCAGATATTAGCCAGGCGCAGGCTGGACTAATGTAGAGCATTAAAAGGCTCTTTCAGTGCCTTCTTCTTTTTTTTTTTGTTACACTTTAGTGGAATCCACATAATAAATGAATAGCTGTGGTATACATGGAGGGGCACTTATAAAGCATGTTACTGACAAAACCAGATTGCCCGCCTTTTGCATTTGGTTTTGTAAACGTTATGCCCCGCACACACGATCGGACTTCCCGCCAACAAAACCGTGGATTTTTGTTCAAAGGTTGTTGGCTCCAACTTGTCTTGCATACACACGATCACACAAATGTTGGCCTACAATTACGAACGTAGGAACGCGGTGACGTACAAGACGAACGGCGAGCCGAGAAAAAGGAAGTTCAGTAGCCAATGCGGCACCTTCTGCTTGATTCCGAGCATGCGTGAACTTTTGTGCGACGGACTTGTGTAAACACGATCGGACTATCGGACAACAAAGTTTTGTTGGCAGAAAATTTGAGAACCTGCTATCAAACATTTGTTGGCGGAAAGTACGACAGCAAATGTCCGATGGAGCGTACACACAGTCCGACAACAAGCTCACATCCAACATTTCCCGTCGGGAAATCCGACCGTGTGTACGCGGCATTAGTCAACCTGAGCCTTTATCCCTGGACAGGGACAGTTTGGGAAACAACTAAGAAAGAACTTATTGGCTAGGTCGATTCAGGTAGTCACCTCCTTTAAATACCTGGGCATCTACAGTGCCTTGAAAAAGTATTCACACCCCTTGATACTTTCCACATTTTGTCATGTTACAACCAAAAATGTAAATGTGTTTTATTGGGATTTTATATGATAGACCAACACAAAGTGGCACATAATTGTGAAGTGGAAGGAAAATGATAAATGGTTTTCAAAATATTTTCCAAATAAATATGTGAAAAGTGTGGGGGGGGGGGGGGGGCATTTGTATTTAGCCCCCTTTACTCTGATACCCCTAACTAAAATCTAGTGGAACCAATTGCCTTCAGAAGTCACCTAATCAGTAAATAACGTCCACCTGTGTGTAATTTAATCTCAGTATAGATACAGCTCTTCTGTGAAGCCCTCGGAGATTTGTTAGAGAACCTTCGTGAACAAATGGCATCATGAAGTCCAAGGAACACACCAGACAGGTCAGGGATAAAGTTGTGGAGAAGTATAAAGCAGGGTTAGGTTATAAAAAAATATCCCAAGCTTTGAGCACCTCACGGAGCTCTGTTCAATCTATCATCCGAAAATGAAAATGGCACAAATGCAAACCTACTAAGACATGGCCATCCACCAAATTGACAGGCTGGGCAAGGAGAGCATTCATCAAAGAAGCAGCCAAGAGGTCCATGGTAACTCTGGAGGAGCTGCAGAGATCCACAGCTCAGGTGGGAGAATCTGTCCACAGGACAACTATTAGTCGTGCTCTCTACAAATCTGTCCTTTATGGAAGAGTGACAAGAAGAAAGACATTGGTGAAAGAAAGTCATAAAAAGTCCTGTTTGTAGTTTGTGAGAAGCCATGTGGAGGACACAGCAAACATGTGGAAGAAGGTGATCTGGTCAGATGAGACCAAAATTGAGCTTTTTGTCCAAAAAGCAAACGCTATTTGTGGCGGGAAACTAACACTGCACATCACCCTGAACCCACCATCCCACCGTGAAACATGGTGGTGGCAGCATCATGTGGTGGGGATGCTTTTTTTCAGCAGGGACAGGGAAGCTGGTCAGAGTTGATGAGAACATGGATGGAGCCAAATACAATAAAATGGTTTAGATCAAAGCATATTCATGTGTTAGAATGGCCCAGTCAAAGTCCAGACCTAAGTCCAATTGAGAATCTGTGGCAAGACTTGAAAATTGCTGTTCACAGACGCTCTCCATCCAATCTGACAGAGCTTAAGCTATTTTGCAAAGAAGAATGGGCAAAAAGTTTACTCTCTAGATGTACAAAGCTGGTAGAGACATCCCCAAAAAGACTTGTAGCTGTAATTGCAGCAAAAGGAGGTTCTACAAAGTATTGACTAAGGGGGGCTGAATCGGGGGCAGATCCAGAGTCTGGTCTCGGGAGGGGCACTGCCAGAAAATAAGGCGTTGCTTAAAGAACTGTATTTAACATATCATACAGTCCTGATTGGCCAGAGGGTCCGGCTGAAGTAATGTCCGCCGGCCACCCCTGATCACTCCCCAGAGAGATAGAACGGTGGTCTGCCTATGTAAACAAGGCGGACCGCCGTTCTGTCATCTAGTGAATCTAACCCCCACACATTTAGCAAGCACCCCTAGGGAAACACTTAACCCTTTGATCGCCCTAATGTTAACCCCTTCCTCGCTATTGTCATTAGTACAGTGACTTAACCCTTTGATCGCCCTAATGTTAACCCCTTCCTCGCTATTGTCATTAGTACAGTGACAGTGCATATTTTTAGCACTGATTACAGTATTATTGTCACCGGTTCCCCAAAAAAGTGTCAAAGTGTCAGATAGGTGTTCAATCTGTCCGCCGCAATGTCGCAGTCCCGCTAAAAATCACACATTGCCGCCATTACTGGTAATAAATAAAATGCCGTAAATCTATCTCCTATTTTGTGGACGCGATCACTTTTGTGCAAACCAATCAATATACGCTTATTTGGATTTTTTTACCAAAAATATGTAGCAGAATACATATGGGCCTAAACTGAAAAAAAAAATAAACAGCCATGACTTAGTTTAACAAGTTAAGGTAGGATATCTGATTGCAGGCTGTATTATCTGCAGATGGACTACCACAAAATGGTCCCTAAGATGGGCTACGGCAAAATGGCCAAGGGAATGATCTCCCATTGGTTATTCTGACTATAAAGGTAGACCGATGACACTAGACACACACCCAGAGGCGTAGCTTGAAGCTTGTGGGCCCGATGCAAAAGTTGACCTGCCCCCCCCCCTCCCCCCACTACCACCCACCACTTTCACCATGTGTGCAGATACACCCACCGCACGCCAAGATACTCAAAGTGGCTTAAGAGTTTAGAGTTCCCAGAGTTCCTCCTTACATTAGAGGACAGGGATCACCCCTGGAGAATCAGAGGCCAGGGATCACTGCTGGAGAATCAGAGGACAGGGACCCCTAGCAGGTTATTTGGCAGAGCTCCTTTGCCATTCCAGCACTGTATACAGCTCCCCCCCCCCCACACACACACAATAAACAGGGCTGACATCACATTCCTTTACACACAGCCTATCAGCCTTCACAGGGTGTATCTGGCTTTTATGTTGCCGTTCTGACCTGTGAAATTCTCTGGTCGGAATGGCAGTGTAGTTGTAGTAGGCAAATACATCCTGTGCAGATCATGGCTGACTGGCTGTGTTATAAAGGAATATGATTTCAGCCTTGCGGAGGAGGAACAGTATAGAGTGCTGTAATAGGAAAGAAGCTCAGCAGCGGGCATAGCATCCAGGGTGGAGGGGGTGGTCAGGGGGTTTTGGGGGGGGCAAACTTAGATCTGGGGGGGCAAAGCCATGTGACATGAAATCTGGAGCCTGCAGCCCCTCAGGGGCCCCTCAGGAGGTGTTAAGGGATTTGTTTTAGCAATTTCTGAAGGTTTCTCTGTCATGTTGGCAGGTGTTGGGGGAAGGTCATCTCCCGGAGGTGTGTGTCTTTTCCCTAGTTGTCAAGGAAGTGGGGTAAGCGGAGATCCCCAGGTGGGGGGGGGTATAGAGAATCCCAGCTAGTGACTAGAAGACACTGAGCGGTGTCTTACCTCACCAGTGACATGGGTCCCATCGTGGCAACAGGACGGCACTCGCCTCCTCTTGCCTCGCTGAGCTTGGTTACCATTTCATATTGCCAGCACACAGCACAGACACTTCCCCATCCTGGGATGTTCTCACCCCATGCTCCTCTCCATTCAGGAAATGGTTTACAGCTTCTCCCCAGCCAATGAGAACAGAGGGGTGTAGACTGTGGAAGGCAAAGTGGAAGCCCAGTACTGGAGCGTGGCCGTGGGGCCCTAGGGCAGATCGGAGCTAGACTTTGTGAAGGATATGATAATATGACAGGGAGGCTGCAGGGGCCCCCTGGAGCTAGGGGCGGGGTTGCGATTGTGACCCCTGCAACCCTTTATGCTACGCCCATGCTCACACCTCTTGATATAGTCACAAGTACAGTGAAGAAACGCGTCGAGGTGGAGCCTTTGACATCATTACGTCCATCTAGAAAGCAGTTCACGAGCCGCTGTGGACACAGGGCCGAGGATCTGCGGATGTTTCAGAGATCCATGTATTGCCCATCTCTTTAATACATGCATTTTACCTGCATGCACCAGGACAGTGCATCCGTAAATGTGAGTTCTTTACTGTGGTTTTATTAAAAGTTGTTTTTAAACGGTAAAACACTATGTTGAGTTTTTTCCTGCCCTCATGACATAAAACTATGAGGAACAGCATCTGAGTGATTGGGAGTCCTTATGAGGATAGAGGAACAACTAATTGCTGGATTTATAGCCCTGACGGGAGGGTGCCGTTAGACCCTATGGTGGGTCTTCATGTGAAGTGAGCACATATAGAGACCGGTGGAGGACACGGTGGTGTGCTTGATCACTTATTTTGGATTTGTCACTTATGAAGATATAGAAACATGCACTGAGAAGAGTTTTTCTTTTGGATTTAATGTCTTGAATTTACTAGCAACAGTCACTATATATACAGTATCTCACAAAAGTGAGTGCACCCCTCACATTTTTGTAAATATTTTATTTATCTTTTCATGTGACAACGCTGAAGAAATTACACTTTGCTACAATGTAAAGTAGTGAGTGTACAGCTTGTATAACAGTGTAAATTTGCTGTCCCCTCAAAATAACTCAACACACAGCCATTAATGTCTAAACCGCTGGCAACAAAAGTGAGTACACCCCTGAGTGAAATTGTCCAAATTGGGCCCAAAGTGTCAATATTTTGTGTGGCCACCATTATTTTCCAGCACTGTCTTAACCCTCTTGGGCATGGAGTTCACCAGAGCTTCACAGGTTGTCACTGGAGTCCTCTTCCCCTCCTCCATGACGACATCACGGAGCTGGTGGATGTTGGAGACCTTGTGCTCCTCCACCTTCCGTTTGAAGATGCCCCACAGACCTGAAGGGCCTGGTGTGGATTTTGGGGGGACCCCCACGCAATTTTTTTAAAAATTTGGTTCAGGGTTCCCCTTAATATTCAAACCAGACCCAAAGGGCCTGGTAATGGACTGAGGTTGGGGGGGGGGGGGGCATGCCTTTTTTTTCAATGAGTTTTATCTATATTTCTCAGACCCTACAATTCATTACAGCCGCGATCAGTTTTAAATGACTTTTTTTCCTTCAGAAATGTCATTTTGCTGTGATATTGTTCTAAACACGGGAAAATGCGCCACTTTACAGGCATACTATAGATACCCCCCAGGCACGATATTTTTTGCCAAAAATGTGTAGCAGAATACATATTGGCCTAGATTGATAAAGAAATTAGATCTTTTACTTTTTTTTATTGGATATTGTTTATAGCAGAAAATATAAAATATATTATTTATTTTTGAAATTGCCAATATTTTTTTGTTTATAGCGCAACTCCCCCCCCCCCCCCCAAAAAAAAAAACGGCAGAGGTGATCAAAAACCACCAAAAGAAAGCTTTATTTGTGGGGAAAAATTTATATCAATTGTTTTTAGATACAGCATCGCACGACCGCGCAATTGTCAGTTAAAGAAAAAAAAAAAAAGGAGAAAACTTAGAGCGATAAACTTAACCACATACAAGACTGCTCGCAAAATACATTTTTTAAAAATATTACTTACCTCTAAATGGTAATCAGTTTACTGCAAACCTTTTCATGCCTTCTTTTTTAGGATTTCTGCTCTTCTTTGATCACCTCTGCTTTTTTTTTTTTTTTTTTTTTTTTTTTTTTTGCACTATAAACAAAAAAATAATGACAATTTCAAAAATAAATAAAATATTTTTTACTTTCTGCTATAAAAAATATCCAATAAAAAATGTAAAAAAATCTAATTTCTTAATCAATTCAAGACAATATGACTTTGCGCTCTGCAACCCAGAACTCTACTAAAGATGAAACTGTAACCAAAAAAAAAAAAAGACATCCTGCATTTTCCTGACTTTTGGAAAAAAAAAAGTCATTTTGAATTTGAAACATTTTGACTGAAGTGTAAATTAACAAAAGGAAGTTAAAGAGAAAATAAATATTCAGTGAACACGAGAACTCAAGAAGGCAGAAAGTCATAAACTGTGAGAGAGGAACCAAACTGACTACAGCTTGTAACGTAGGTGCTATGAAAGCCTCGACTTGCACCTCGCCGGGTAACGCAGGTCGATGTTTTGTTTTACCGATCGGATCACGAACGCCAGCTGTTCTCACATCAAAGCAGATGTATGTTGTTAGTTTTGGAACAAAAAAACTTTGTCTGTTCTGTAACTTCTGTTCCTGCCTCTGCAGATGGTGCCGCCGCTTTCCTCGTGAGAAATGAACTGACATCCTGATGTTCCCGAGGGGCATGTACAGGTAGAAGGTGATACGTTGTCACAAAACTTCACCGGCTGCTAAGAAAAACATATTGCGAGGTGCAGATTTTCTACAGCTGTGATGACATGATTATTAGTCTAAAAATCAGCAAATATTTTGATATAAAGTTACTGCACTGCTCTTTCTTTATATCTCTCCTCCAGGTCATTCGGTGCCCAAGGCGAAGATAGCAAACTGTACCGTCCATGGGGCATGTGTCCCTTCCACCCCCCCCCCCCCCCCCCCTTATACTGGCCCTGCTCTCCTGAAATACTCTACACTGCTGGAGGATTCTGCTCCTTCCACTATAACTCTCCTCTCCTGAAATACTCTGCTCTGCCGGAGGACTCTGCTCCTTCCACTATAACTCTCCTCTCCTGAAATACTCTGCACTGCTGGAGGACTCTGCTCCTTCCACTATAACTCTCCTCTCCTGAAATACTCTGCACTGCTGGAGGACTCTGCTCCTTCCTCTATAACTCTCCTCTCCTGAAATACTCTGCACTGCTGGAGGACTCTGCTCCTTCCTCTATAACTCTCCTCTCCTGAAATACTCTGCACAGCTGGAGGACTCTGCTCCTTCCTCTATAACTCTCCTCTCCTGAAATACTCTGCACAGCTGGATAACTCTCCTCTCCTGAAATACTCTGCACAGCTGGAGGACTCTGCTCCTTCCTCTAAAACTCTCCTCTCCTGAAATACTCTGCACAGCTGGAGGATTCTGCTCCTTCCTCTATAACTCTCCTCTCCTCAAATACTCTGCACTGCTGGAGGACTCTGCTCCTTCCTCTATAACTCTCCTCTCCTGAAATACTCTGCACTGCTGGAGGACTCTGCTCCTTCCTCTATAACTCTCCTCTCCTGAAATATTCTGCACTGTTGGAGGACTCTGCTCCTTCCTCTATAACTCTCCTCTCCTGAAATACTCTGCTGGAGGACTCTGCTCCTTACTCTATAACTCTCCTCTCCTGAAATACTCTGCACTGCTGGAGGACTCTGCTCCTTCCTCTATAACTCTCCTCTCCTGAAATACCTGCTGACCCGTGCTATGATTGGATACAGCATAAGTTTGGCAGCAGATTTCAGCCAATGATTTTTGCTGAAACCTGCTGATCAGTGGTGTCCAATCACACACAGATTTCTGTGTTTACAAACATACAGAACTCTGTACAGAGAATAGCTATCTGGCTGTTTCTTCTCCCTGAAAATCAGGGAGAAAAGACAGCCAGATCAGTAAGTAAAAGCTGCTTACATTACACACATTACATATTGTTAGGCGCACAGTTAACCCCTTGATTGCAACCAGTGTCACTAGTACAGTTCACAGTATTATCCCAGATCACTGTATTAGTGTCACCAGCAACGTCAGTGTCAGTTAGTCAGTTAGTGACCCTCCCAGCCAGTGTCTGTTAGTGCCAGATTGCTCGCCGCCCTATTACAGTCACACAAAGTCGCTGATCGCCGTATTCACCAGTATAATGTCTGTAGCTGTGTAAACTCCGGTATAGTTTGTAGACTCTACAACTTTTGCACAAACTAATATACACTTTTTTTTTTTTTTTTTTACCAAAGACATGTAGCAGAATACATTTTGGTCTGCATTTTTTTAAGAAATTTTATTTTTTATTTTTATTGGATATATTTTATAAAAGAAAGTAGAAAATTGTTTCTTTTTTTTTTTTTTTCAAACATTTTGGTCTTTTTTTCATTTATATAATGTAGCGGTACCCCCGTAGGGGCTGCTGGATATTGTGGTCCCACCTGTCACCTCTCCCCAGCCCGGCATTCACTTCCCTTAGAGACAATGAACAGTCCATAGGTTTGTTTTGTATTTTATTGGATAGGGTAAGAGAAATTATTATAGACTTTATAAAGAATGCAATAAGAAATGTAAGGGTGCAATTAGGACGGCTAAGATAGAACATGAAAGACACATAGCGGAGGAGAGCAAAAAAAATCCCAAGAAATTCTTTAAGTATGTAAACAGTAAAAAAGGGAGGACAGACCATATTGGCCCCATAAAGAATGAGGAAGGACATCTGGTTACAAAGGATGGGGAGATGGCAAAGGTATTGAATTTATTCTTCTCCTCAGTATTCACGAGGGAATCGGGGGGCTTCAGTAACCACAACTGCAGTGTTTATCCTCATGACACAACACAGGAAGCACCTACATGGTTAACCACTTGACGACCGCCTCACGCCGATGTACGTCGGCAAGGTGGCACGGACAGGCAAAATCACATACATGTACGTGATTTGCCTTCCGCGGGTGGGGGGTCCGATCGGTCCCCCCCCGGTGCCCGAGGCGGTCGCCATTTCTTCCCGGGCGATGAGAGGTGAGGGGGCGGCCATCCATTGTTGGCCACCCCCTCCTGATCGCTCCCGGCGAATGAAAATGCTTCCTTTCCCTCTGTAATGTAAACAGAGGGAAAGGAAGTGATGTCATCTCTCCTCGAGCGGTCTTTTCGTCGCCGCGCCGAGGAGAGAAGACATCCAAGTAAGTCTGCACAACACTACACATTCAGTAGAACACGCCAGGCACACTTGTCACCCCCCATCACCCCCCGATCACCCCCTGATCACCCCCCTGTACCCCCTGTCACTCTGACACCAATAGCATTTTTTTTTGCATTGGTGTCAGTTTGTGTCAGTTAAAAGTTTTAGGGCAGTTAGGTTAGCCCCCTTTAGGTCTAGGGTACCCCCCCTTAGGTCCAGGGTACCCCCCTAGCCCCCCCTAATAAAAGTTAACCCCTTGATTACCCCCCGTCACCAGTGTCGCTAAGCGATCGTTTTTCTGATCGCTGTATTAGTGACACAGGTGACGCTAGTTAGGGAGGTAAGTATATAGGTTCGCTGTCAGTGTTTTATAGCGACAGGGACCCCCATATACTACCTGCTAAAGGTTTTAACCCCCTGATTGCCCCCTAGTTAACCCTTTCACCAGCGATCACCGTATAAGTGTTACGGGTGACGCTGGTTAGCTAGTTTGTTTTTTGTAGTTTATTATAGTTTATTACAGTTTATTATAGTTTATTATAGTTTTAGGGCACCCGCCGTTTATTACCCTATAAAGGTTTAACCCCCTAATTGCCCGGCGGTGATAGAAGTTAAGTTTTTAGGATCAGATAAGGTCTGCGTCGCCCCAGGCAGCGTCAGGTTAGCGCCAGTACCGCTAAAACCCACGCACGCAGCATACACCTCCCTTAGTGCTATAGTATCTGAGCGGATCGATATCTGATCCGATCAGATCTATACTCCCCAGCAGTTTAGGGTTCCCTGAAACGCAGTGTTAGCGGGATCAGCCCAGATACCTGCTAGCACCTGCGTTTTGCTCCTCGGCCCAGCCCTGCCCAGCCCACCCAAGTGCAGTATCGATCGATAACTGTCACTTACAAAACACTAAGCACACATAACTGCAGCGTTCGCAGAGTCAGGCCTGATCCCTGCGATCGCTAACAGTTTTTTGGTAGCGTTTTGATACAGTCGCCAACAGTCAGGAGCTTTTTTGCCTGTGAGTCTCACTAGTGTACCCCTAAATTTAGAGCCCAAAATGGCAAATAGAAGGTACACTAGTGAAGAGGCCTACACGTTTCTGAGTATGACAGATAGTGAAGAGGAAGTCACTCATCTGTCAAGTTCAGGCTCAGAATACGAACCTGTAGAGGACAGCGGCTCCATGACAGATAGCTCTGACGACAGAGTTATGGTCCCTGCTAAGGTCAGGCGTACCAGACCCCAATCTTCTTCTGTCCTTGAAGTGCAAGAACCGCAGGGCTCTCGTATGGAGCAGAGCAGTACTAGCGCCGCTACTCCTTCTGGTGAACTGGCAAGCACCAGCGGCCTAGTACACCCTGGTCGTACATCCAGCACTGCAGTATCACGTGGTGACGTGGCGAGTCCCATAAGTGCAGTTCAAGCTGGCGAGGTGGCAAGCACTAGTAGTGTCCCGCTGCCACCAAGAAGACAAAGACAGGCCCGTCGTGCCCATAGTGCCCTTCCTGCTGCATTGGCCAATCCGAATTGGGAACCTTCCACTTCTGCAGCACCCGTACTTCCCCCTTTCACTGGCCAACCCGGAATTCAGGTGGAAACAGTTGACTTTACGCCACTGGATTTTTATTCACTGTTTTTCACCGAAGATCTCTATAGATCTATTGTGGACCAAAGCAATTTATACGCTGGTCAACACATCGCCGCTAATCCCCAGTCCTCCCTTGCCAGAGATTGGAGACCAATTACGGTCTCCGAATTTAAGACCTTTCTGGGCCTTTCCCTCCTCATGGGGTTGAATAAAAAGAGTAAGTTGCGGTCATATTGGTCCACTGACCCAATTTACCATTCACCCTTGTTCTCTGCTTCCATGGCCAGGGCACGATACGAGCAGATTTTGCGGTTCATGCACTTCAACGACAATGAACTCTGTCGTCCTCGTGGAGACCCTGCATACGATCGGCTCTACAAAATTTGGCCCCTCGTAAACCACTTCAACCAACGTTTTGCAGACTTGTTTACCCCCAATCAAGTTGTCTGCGTTGATGAGTCCCTGATTAAGTTTTCTGGCCGCTTGTCATTCAAACAGTACCTTCCCAGCAAGCGTGCCAGATACGGGGTCAAGATGTATAAGCTCTGTGACAGGGCCACAGGCTATACATGTAGATTTATGGTTTACGAGGGAAAAGATAGTCACGTAGAGCCGACAAACTGCCCTGACTACATAGGAAGCGCTGGCAAGATAGTGTGGGACTTGGTGTCACCCTTATTCGGAAAGGGGTACCACTTGTACGTGGACAATTATTATACGAGCGTGCCACTTTTTAGTCACTTGTTTGATCAGCAGATTGGAGCATGTGGCACCGTGCGACCTAATCGCCGGGGCTTTCCCCAGCGGCTTGTAGATTCCCATCTTAGGCTGGGGGAGAGAGCCTGCTTGAAGTATAATAATTTGCTCGCTATGAAGTGGAGGGATAAGAAGAATGTTTTCGTTCTCACCTCCCTTCATGCAGACACGACGACCCAAATTTCTACGGCGACTGGTGTTGTGGAGAAACCCCTCTGTGTCCACGAATACAACCTTAATATGGGAGGGGTGGACCTCAACGACCAGTTGTTGGCGCCGTACTTAGTTGCCCGTAAGGCCAGACGCTGGTACAAAAAAGTGTCTGTATACTTATTTCAATTGGCTTTGCTGAATGCTCATGTGCTATACAGAGCTTCAGGACAGACTGGATCCTTCCTTAAATTCCAGGAAGAGATCGTCAGAGCCCTTCTGTTTCCAGACGGTGCTCTACCTCACCTTCCCCAACCAAATGCAGTAAGCCGGCTGCATGAGCGGCATTTTCTTTATGCCATCCCGAGTACCCCTACCCAACGAGCCCCCCAAAAAAGATGTCGTGTCTGCAGCAAGCGCGGATTTAGGCGTGACACCCGGTCTTATTGTCCCTCCTGTCCTGGCAATCCTGGTCTTTGCATGGGTGAATGCTTTGAACGCTACCATACATTAGTTGAGTATTAGCGTAGGGTTCAGCACTGCACAGACTAGGCACACTAACACAGGGTCTCCCAAGATGCCATTGCATTTTGAGAGACCCAAACCTGGAACGAGTTACAAAAGTTAAAAGTTACTAAAAAAAAGTGTAAAAAAAAAAAATTAAAAAAAAATTAAAAAAAAATAAAAACACAAAAAAAAATATAAAATAAAAAAACCAAAAATAGTTGTTGTTTTATTGTTCTCTCTCTCTCTATTCTCTCTCTATTGTTCTTCTCTTTTTTACTCTATTCTATTCTGCAATGTTTTATTGTTATTATGTTTTACCATGTTTCCTTTTCAGATTTTTCATACTTTACCGTTTACTGTGTTTTGTTGGTAACCATTTTATTGTTTTCAGGTACGCCATTCAGTTGCAGCGCGGATTTATTTATCTTGACAGCAACAGCGTTTGCTCCCACGATATATAAAGCCGTGACTCCAGCGCTGTCGGAGGTGATTTCACCACCACAGTTACATACTTCAGCATATATGCCGAAGCGTGGGGGCAGCAGTGGGTGGAGGAGCAATTTGCTCCTGCCTTTTGCGGGAGGATGCCCCCATGCTTCGGCATATATATATTTTAGGCACAGGTTGCGTTAAATGTTTTATTTTTTACTATTTTTTTTTTTGTATTTGCTTTGCAGGTATGGTAAGTCTTACTGTTATACTGTAATGTTACTTTGTTTTATTGTTAACCATCATTTGCTTAGCAGGTACGCCATTCAGTTGCAGCGCGGATTTATTTATCTTGACAGCAACAGCGTTTGCTCCCACGATATATAAAGCCGTGACTCCAGCGCTGTCGGAGGTGATTTCACCACCACAGTTACATACTTCAGCATATATGCCGAAACGTGGGGGCAGCAGTGGGTGGAGGAGCAATTTGCTCCTGCCTTTTGCGGGAGGATGCCCCCATGCTTCGGCATATATAAATGGTGCATGTATGCCCATCATTAGAAGTGGGTGGATGAAGGGAGGTATTCTAATGGTGGGCATACCCACCGATCAATATCTTTTTTTTCGTTCAGCCCACAGGCTGCATGAAAAAAAAGTTTACAATATATGCCTAACAAGGACCAGCAACGTACTGGTATGTTGCTGGACTTTGAGTGGTTATACCAGAATGATGCCTGCAGGTTTAGGTATCATCTTGGTATCATTCTTTTCAGCCAGCGGTCGGCTTTCATGTAAAAGCAATCCTAGCGGCTAATTAGCCTCTAGACTGCTTTTGCAAGCAGTGGGAGGGAATGCCCCCCCCTCCCCCACCGTCTTCCATGTTTTTCTCTGGCTTTCCTGTCCCAACAGGGAACCTGAAAATGCAGCCGGTGATTCAGCCAGCTGACCATAGAGCTGATCAGAGACCAGAATGGCTCCAAACATCTCTATGGCCTAAGAAACCGGAAGCTACGAGCATTTCATGACTTAGATTTCGCCGAATGTAAACAGCTCCATTGGGAAATTGGGAAAGCATTTTATCACACCGATCTTGGTGTGGTCAGATGCTTTGAGGGCAGAGGAGAGATCTAGGGTCTAATAGAGCCCAATTTTTAAAAAAAAGAGTACCTGTCACTACCTATTGCTATCATAGGGGATATTTACATTCCCTGAGATAACAATAAAATTAATTAAAAAAAAATAAAAATGAAAGGAACAGTTTAAAAATAAGATAAAAAAGCAAAAAAATAATAAAAAAAAAAATGCATGTGAGGTATCACCGCGAAGGACAGAACGAGGGCAGTAATTTTAGCAGTAGACCTCCTCTGTAAATCTAAAGTGGTAACCTGTAAAGGCTTTTAAAGGCTTTTAAAAATGTATTTATTTTGTCGCCGCTGCGCGTTTGTGCGCAATTTTAAAGCATGTCATGTTTGGTATCCATGTACTCGGCCTAAGATCATCTTTTTTATTTCATCAAACATTTGGGCAATATAGTGTGTTTTAGTGCATTAAAATTTAAAAAAGTGTGTTTTTTCCCCAAAAAATGCGTTTGAAAAATCGCTGCGCAAATACTGTGTGAAAAAAAAATATGAAACACCCACCATTTTAATCTGTAGGGCATTTGCTTTAAAAAAAATATATAATGTTTGGGGGTTCAAAGTAATTTTCTTGCAAAAAAAAATTATTTTTTCATGTAATCAAAAAGTGTCAGAAAGGGCTTTGTCTTCAAGTGGTTAGAAGAGTGGGTGATGTGTGACATAAGCTTCTAAATGTTGTGCATAAAATGCCAGGACAGTTCAAACCCCCCCCCAAATGACCCCATTTTGGAAAGTAGACACCCCAAGCTATTTGCTGAGAGGCATGTCGAGTCCATGGAATATTTTATATTGTGACACAAGTTGCGGGAAAGAGACAAATCTTTTTTTTTTTTTTTTTGCACAAAGATGTCACTAAATGATATATTGCTCAAACATGCCATGGGAATATGTGAAATTACACCCCAAAATACATTCTGTTGCTTCTCCTGAGTATGGTGATACCACATGTGTGGGACTTTTTGGGAGCCTAGCCGCGCACGGGATCCCGAAAACCAAGCCCCGCCTTCAGGCTTTCTAAGGGCGTAAATTTTTGATTTCACTCTTCACTGTGTAGCACAGTTTCGGAGGCCATGGAATGCCCAGATGGCACAAACCCCCCCCAAATGACCCCATTTTGGAAAATAGACACCCCAAGCTATTTGCTGAGAGGTATAGTGAGTATTTTGCAGACCTCACTTTTTGTCACAAACTTTCGAAAATTGAAAAAAGAAAAAAAAAATACATTTTTCTTGTCTTTCTTCATTTTCAAAAACAAATGAGAGCTGCAAAATACTCACCATGCCTCTCAGCAAATAGCTTGGGGTGTCTACTTTCCAAAATGAGGTCATTTGGGGGGGGGTTTTGCCATCTTGGCATTTTATGGCCTTCAAAACTGTGATAGGTAGTGAGGAGTGGAATCACAACTTAACGCCCTTAGAAATCCTGAAGCCGGTGCTTGGTTTTCGGGGCCCCGTATGCGGCTAGGCTCCCAAAAAGTCCCACACATGTGGTATCCCCGTACTCAGGAGAAGCAGCAGAATATATTTTGGGGTGTAATTCCACATATGCCCATGGCATGTTTGAGCAATATATCATTTAGTGACAACTTTGTGCAAAAAAAAAAAAATTGTCACTTTCCCGCAACTTGTGTCAAAATATAAAATATTCCATGGACTCAACATGCCTCTCAGCAAATAGCTTGGGGTGTCTACTTTCCAAAATGGTGTCATTGGGGGGGTTTTGTGCCATCTGGGCTTTTTATGGCCTTCAAAACTGTGATAGGCAGTGAGGAGTGAAATCACAACTTTACGCCCTTAGAAATCCTGAAGGCGGTGCTTGGTTTTCGGGGCCCCGTATGCGGCTAGGCTCCCAAAAAGTCCCACACATGTGGTATCCCCATACTCAGGAGAAGCAGCTAAATGTATTTTGGGGTGCAATTCCACATATGCCCATGGCCTGTGTGAGAAATATATCATTTAGTGACAACTTTGTGCAAAAAAAAAAAAAATTGTCACTTTCCCGCAACTTGTGTCAAAAAATAAAATATTCCATGGACTCAACATGCCTCTCAGCAATTACCTTGGGGTGTCTACTTTCCAAAATGGGGTAATTTGGGGGGGGTTTGTGCCATCTTGGCATTTTATGGCCTTCAAAACTGTGATAGGAAGTGAGGAGTGAAATCAAAAATTTATGCCCTTAGAAATCCTGAAGGCGGTGCTTGGTTTTCGGGGCCCCGTACGCGGCTAGGCTCCCAAAAAGTCCTAAACATGTGGTATCCCCATACTCAGGAGAAGCAGCAGAATGTATTTTGGGGTGTAATTCCACATATGCCCATGGCATGTTTGAGCAATATATCATTTAGTGACAATTTTGTGCAAAAAAAAAAAAAAAAGTGTTACTTTCCCGCAACTTGTGTCAAAATATAAAATATTCCATGGACTCAACATGCCTCTCAGCAAATAGTTTGGGGTGTCTACTTTCCAAAATGGGGTCATTTGGGGGGGTTTTGTGCCATCTTGGCATTTTATGGCCTTCAAAACTGTGATAGGTAGTGAGGAGTCAAATCACAACATTACGCCCTTAGAAATCCTGAAGGCGGTGCTTGGTTTTCGGGGCCCCGTATGCGGCTAGGCTCCCAAAAAGTCCCACACATGTGGCATCCCCATACTCAGGAGAAACAGCTAAATGTATTTTGGGGTGCAATTCCACATATGCCCATGGCCTGTGTGAGAAATATATCATTTAGTGACAACTTTGTGCAAAAAAAAAAAAAATTGTCACTTTCCCGCAACTTGTGTCAAAAAAGAAAGTATTCCATGGACTCAACATGCCTCTCAGCAAATAGCTTGGGGTGTCTACTTTCCAAAATGGGGTCATTTGGGGGGGTTTTGTGCCATCTGGGCATTTTATGGCCTTCAAAACTGTGATAGGTAGTGAGGAATGAAATCAAAAATTTATGCCCTTAGAAATTCTGAAGGCGGTGATTAGTTTTCGGGGCCCCGTACGCGGCTAGGCTCCCAAAAAGTCCCACACATGTGGTATCCCCATACTCAGGAGAAGCAGCTGAATGTATTTTGGGGTGCAATTCCACATAGGCCCATGGCCTGTGTGAGCAATATATCATTTAGTGACAACTTTTTGTAAATATTTTTTTTTTTTTTTTGTCATTATTCAATCACTTGGGACAAAAAAAATAAATATTCAATGGGTTCAACATGCCTCTCAGCAATTTCCTTGGGGTGTCTACTTTCCAAAATGGGGTCATTTGGGGGGGTTTTGTACTGCCCTGCCATTTTAGCACCTCATGAAATGACATAGGCAGTCATAAACTAAAAGCTGTGTAAATTCCAGAAAATGTACCCTAGTTTGTAGACGCTATAACTTTTGCGCAAACCAATAAATATACGCTTATTAACTTTTTTTTTACCAAAGACATGTGGCCGAATAAATTTTGGCCTAAATGTATGACTAAAATTGAGTTTATTGGATTTTTTTTATAACAAAAAGTAGAAAATATCATTTTTTTTCAAAATTTTCGGTCTTTTTCCGTTTATAGCGCAAAAAATAAAAACGGCAGAGGTGATCAAATGCCATCAAAAGAAAGCTCTATTTGTGGGAAGAAAAGGACGCAAATTTCGTTTGGGTACAGCATTGCATGACCGCGCAATTAAAAGTTAAAGTGACGCAGTGCCAAATTGGAAAAAGACCTCTGGTCCTTAGGCAGCATAATGGTCCGGGGCTCAAGTGGTTAACAGAGGACAGAATTAAAATTAGACTTGAGAAACTTAACATTAATAAATCACCAGGACCAGATGGCTTGCATCCGAGGGTACTTAGGGAACTCAGTCAGGTGATTGCCAGACCGTTGTTCCTAATTTTTACAGACAGTCTATTGACTGGAATGGTACCAGCTGATTGGAGAAAAGTCACGGTAGCACCAATATTTAAAAAGGGCCCAAAAAACATCCTTGGGAATTACAGACCAGTTAGCCTAACATCAATAGCATGTAAACTCTTGGAGGGGATGATAAGGGACTATATACAAGATTTTAGTAATGAGAACGATATCATTAGCAGTAATCAGCATGGATTCATGAAGAATCGTTCTTGCCAAACCAATCTATTAACCTTCTATGAGGAGGTGAGTTGCCATCTAGATAAAGGAAGGCCCGTAGACGTGGTGTATCTGGATTTTGCAAAAGCATTTGACACAGTTCCCCATAAACGTTTACTGTACAAAATAAGGTGTGTTGGCATGGACCATAGGGTGAGTACATGGATTGAAAACTGGCTACAAGGGCGTGTTCAGAGGGTGGTGATAAATGGGGAGTACTCGGAATGGTCAGGGGTAGGTAGTGGGGTCCCCAGGGTTCTGTGCTGGGACCAATCCTATTAAAATTTGTTCATAAACGACCTGGAGGATGGGATAAACAGTTCAATCTCTGTATTTGCAGACGATACTAAGCTAAGCAGGGCAATAACTTCTCTGCAGGAGGTGGAAATCTTGCAAAAAGATCTGAACAAATTAATGGGGTGGGCGACTACATGGCAAATGAGGTTCAATGTAGAAAAATGTAAAATAATGCATTTGGGTGGCAAAAATATGAATGCAATCTATAGACTGGGGGGAGAACCTCTGGGGGAATCTAGGATGGAAAAGGACCTGGGGGTCCTAGTAGATGATAGGCTCAGCAATGACATGCAATGCCAAGCTGCTGCTAATAAAGCAAACAGAATATTGGCATTAAAAGGGGGATCAACTCCAGAGATAAAATGATAATTCTCTCGCTCTACAAGACTCTGGTCCGGCCGCACCTGGAGTATGCTGTCCAGTTCTGGGCACCAGTCCTCAGGAGGGATGTACTGGAAATGGAGCGAGTACAAAGAAGGGCAACAAAGCTAATAAAGGGTCTGGAGGATATTAGTTATGAGGAAAGGTTGTGAGCACTGAACTTATTCTCTCTGGAGATGAGACGCTTGAGAGGGGATATGATTTCAATTTACAAATACTGTACTGGTGACACCACAATAGGGATAAAACTTTTTCGCAGAAGAGAGTTTAATAAGATTCGTGGCCACTCATTACAATTAGAAGAAAAGAGGTTTAACCTTAAACTACGTAGAGGGTTCTTTACTGTAAGAGCGGCAAGGATGTGGAATTCCCTTCCACAGGCGGTGGTCTCAGCGGGGAGCTTCAAGCTTCAAGAAACTATTAGATAATCACCTGAATGACCACAACATACAGGGATATACAATGTAATACTGACACATAATCACACACATAGGTTGGACTTGATGGACTTGTGTCTTTTTTCAACCTCACCTACTATGTAACTATGTAACTATTGGATGCCCAGAATCAATAGTAGAATCGATTGAATGATCGGCAGGAACCTCTATTTACTCTTCTAGATCTCCAGCCTCCTCCAGCACAATGATTATTTGTAGACTGTTCCTCTCTCTCTCTCCTGTACAATACTTGGTTCCTGGTAGAGCTAGCACATGGTAGGCCCGACTCTGACTCTGTCAGACCTTAGCAACTGCTTTTTGCAGGCAGGGACCGCAGGCCCCTTTGATATAGCAACAAAATAGGAAAGTCTTTTTTATGCTAGCTGACCTTGGTGGACTACTGCTCCCAGTCAGTCCCTTCAGGCCCTGTCAGCCCTCCTGGCTGCAGCTGCCCGATTCCACTGCCCATGACATCACAGTCTCTCCTGCTGGCTCTACATCCATCTCAGACTGCACACTCCCAGTCCGCTCCGGTATGCCTCCCCAACTCTCCCGACTGTGCCTGTCACTCACCAGCCCTCCTGTCTGCACTCCGGTGGATCCCTCCTGGAGACATGCCCGGCAACACTAGCTCCTGCTATCTTTCACGGTTCCTCTCTGTGCCTCTTGTCCAGATCCTCCTTTGTTACTCAGAAAGGCTCTAACTTGCACCCGAACCCCTCAGGCCTCAAAGGCTCCAGCAACCAAGTGCTCCATCTTCAGCTTCATCCACCCGACAACTCCTCCCCAGCTGGGCTGACCTTGGGTATATCAAGGAGGCCTGCCCCCTGCCAATCCTAATTTGGGATTGGTCAGGGTTCCCTGAGACACCTCAGACAGCTCCAGCTCTCTTCCCCTCCTCTCTTCTAGAATCATCTAGAAGCCAGAGGAAGGTGACCGAAAGATAATGCTATCTGTGAGTCACCAGCCTAATCTGAGCCACTCCCAGCCCACTCAGATCAAAACAAACAGGCCTAGCTTCCAGCTTGTCCTGTCTAAATCTGACTGCTCTGAAAAAAAAACTCACTTCTAGCACCTACCTAGGTAGAGGGTGCTACAATAATAAAAAATTTTTAAAAAACAGCGGTGATCGAATATCACCAAAAAAAGCTCTATTTGTGTTTAAAAAAACGATAAAACTTTAACTTGCATAAATGCGTGTTGCATGACTGAGCAATCGCCAGATAAAGTAGCGCGGTTCTGAATAGCAAAAAAGGCCTGGTCCCGAAGGGGGTAAAACCTTCTGGATAGTAAGGTGGTTAAAATAGAAACTAAAGGCAAAACTTTTTTTTTAACTTCCCTTCACTTCGTGTCCCATATCCAAAACAGGAAGTGAGAGGAAATCCCTCCAAAGTGAAGGAATCCCTGGCTGTCAGCAGAACTAGTGTCCCCATTGGAAGATGTCTCCTCTACAGTGGAACCTTGGTTTACGAGTAACGCGGTTAACGAGCGTTTTGAAAGACGAGCAACTTTTTTTTTTTAAATCCTGACTCGGTTTGCGAGTGTTGTCTCGCAAAACGAGTAGAATTCAAGCTAATGGGGTGTGCAGTACCGCATTTGGCCAGAGGTGCGGGGGCGCTGGTCACATTCGGAATGGTTCGGAGCCGTTTGGAAATACTCTGAACCACTCAGAAATACTCGGAGACACTCAGAAATACTCCGTTCCCGAGTGTTTCCGTGCCTTTCCGAGGCTTTCCGAGTTCAGCCGAGCTGTCCCCGAGTATTTCCGAGGCTCTCCGGCGCCCCCCTCCCCACCTCTGGCCACATGCGGTATTGCATGTAATAGAAGTCAATGCGGAACAAATTATCTGAGTTTCCATTGACTTCTATGGGGAAACTCGCTTTGATATGCGAGTGCTTTGGATTAAAGTATTCTCCTGGAACGGATTATACTCGTAATCTAGGGTTCCACTGTATTCCTGTTCTGGTGACAACCCAAAAGTTGTTATTTTTCTTTTACTTTTTGGTGATAATGGTAAACAGGACAAACAGAGAGGGTGAATTTCCCTAACAGGGGCACAGAGAGCAATACAAAAATGCCCTATAGTTAATCTTAATGAAATGTAATAATGTAATAAAGTAAAATAAAGCAAGAAAAATATGCTTGGTTTTGTATGAAGACAGATGTCAGGTTTAGGACTACTGGGAGAATACCAAAGTGAAGTAAAGGGTATTACAACTTATTTGCCCAAAATGTCTTCGAAGAATTTGTAGCAAGGTGGTGAAACTTACTCACTTATTCTGTGTCTGTGGGTGCAGAAATATTGTCCATCACTCGCGTCTATACCAGCGATACATCAAAAGTCAAAAAACAAAGACCCAACGTGGAAATAGAGGGCGCGGGGAATTTTGCATTAACATAGATTGATGAAAATGTTTTTCAGATGAATTTGGTTTGTGCTCCTCTGGGCCCCCCGTACCGACTCAAGCTTGCAACCTTTGTGGCTCCCTGATATATTGTGGAAGACAGACTAGACTCCTGCAATATAGCATAACAGACATATCCTGGCAGCTTTTAGTTTGGTTCTTTGATCAAAATGAATGATAATTCGTGACTTGAGTCTCGATTCAGACATTTTAAAAAAAATATATATATGAAATGACTGCAAAACTCTGCAGTACAAGAGGTTGCAATCAAATCAACTCAGAATGCATAAACAACTGCAGCAGAAATGAATACTTGGCTTGACTGTGAATGGGTGGACTGCAGATAGAGGCAACACAGTTCCACAGTTTGCATAGACATCCCACAACTTTTACAGTGCCTTGAAAAAGTATTCATACCCCTTGAAATGTTCTATATTTTGTCATGTTACAGCCAAAAACGCAAATGTTTTTTTTATTGGGATTTTATGTGATAGGCCAACACAAAGTGGCTCATAATTGTGAAGTGGAAGGAAAATGATCAATGGTTTTCACATTTTTTTTACCAATAAATATGTGAAAAGTGTGGGGGGGGGGCATTTGTATTCAGCCCCCTTTACTCTGATACCCCTAACTAAAATCTAGTGGAACCAATTGCCTTCAGAAGTCACCTAATTAGTAGAGTCCTCCTGTGTGTATTTTAATATTAGTATAAATACACCTGTTCTGTGAAGCCCTCAGAGGATTGTTAGACAACTTTAGTGAGCAAACAGCATCATGAAGGCCAAGGAACACACCAGACGGGTCAGGGATAAAGTTGTGAAGAAGTTTAAAGCAGGGTTAGGGTATAAAATAATATCCCAAGCTTTGAACATCTCACGGAGGCTCTGTTCAATCCATCATCGGAAAATGGAAAAGAGTATGGCACAACTGCAAACCTACCAAGACATGGCCGTCCACCTAAACTGACCGGCCGGGCAAGGAGAACATTCATCAGAGAAGAGCCAAGAGGTCCATGGTAACTCTGGAGGAGCTGCAGAGATCCACAGCTCAGGGGGGAGAATCTGTCCACAGGACAACTATTAGTCGTGTTCTCCACAAATCTGACCTTTATGGAAGAGTGACAAGAAGAAAGACATTGTTAAGAAAAAGCCATAAGAAGTCCAGTTTGCAGTTTGTGAGAAGCCATGTGGGGGACACAGCAAACATGTGGAAGAAGGTGCTCTGGTCACATGAGACCAAAATTGAGCTTTTTGGCCTAAAAGCAAAACGTTATGTGTGTCCCAGCCACGGCATCCATTGCAGGTGAGCGCTCGCGTGTGACGTCACTTGGCCCAGTTTGAAATGCTTGCCTCCCGAAAGCGACCGCTTTTCGGGGGGGCGTGCATCTTCGAATGTGCCGAGTGACGTCACACGCGGGCGCTCGCCCACAATGGGCGCTGAGGCTGGGACGCACTTAACTGGAGAGACGTCCAGCTGGAGAGACACGGTGCAGACACTGGTGAGAGGGTAGAGGCATGCTCTCCATTTGGACATCCATGGTAAGAAGCACTTTGTAACATAGATTTGACCTTATGGATTCCGCTCTGTGGCCACCTTGCAAAGATTTTGCTGTTTGGTACTAAGCATGCCAATCCATGTGTGTGTTTGATATCCACAGTGGGATGTCCTTGGCCACAAACCACTATACTACAGCATAAAATACCACTCCATAGGACACTTTGTAAAAGTGGGGACAAATCCTGTATAGAGGAGGATTGACACCAGTTATCCATGTAGCATTGAGTTTAAGCTGTCATATATTTTTAAAGGTAAGGAAAAGTAGCTATATATGCTTCCTACCCATGTATTGGATATCTTTGCCTTGATTCACCTTAGTGGCATGTACCTAAGTCTATGAATTAATTAGAGGCTTTATTTACATTCTAGGATATTCGACTCCTAGTCGGGTCCTAGTCGGGTCGAGTACCTATGCCTGTACCCCTGGGTTGGAACTCCACTGTTACCCCAGTGTGTCGCTGTATCTTTATTCTCTAATGGATTATTTTTTAATTATTACCCCTTCTTATACTAGACTTGCACTGTTGTCCTTAGGTGTGTCCCCATATCTACCCCCGGGGGGGTATGGACCATCCATCCCGCCCTCTTCTCATCTGATCTACTCATGTTATTGTGAGTGCTTTTACGTCTTTTGTGATCCTATTACTTGCATTGTACTGAATACCATGTGATGTCTGACTACCTTGTTCTTTACTTCATTATAGACTAAAATTATTTTAACCCTTAATCTCCTGAAGAAGAGTATACTACACAAAACATGTCGAGCAGTGAGTAACCTGTGTAGCTGGATATCACCCTTTTGACACTGGGGACCAGCTGCGTGAAAGAAAATTATGCCAAGGCCCGCAGGGGGTAAGTCATTTTCCTGGGGCGATTTGTTGAGGTAATGGCTGATGTTTGCGCTTCAATCGTCACGGCACCACGGTTGATATGGTGTCAGGATGATTAAACCGCATAATTTCCACTATTAGACTGTAATAAAAAAAGGAATAGTTCAACTCACCATAATGCAGAATCAGTGGGAACCCTTGCCACCGTTGCCTGCCACCAAATTCAGCTTGTCACCGTCGCCTGCCAACAAATGCAGCTTGTCACCTTCCAGATGCGGATTGTCACTTGCCAGGTGCAGATTGTCACTTGCCAGATGCGGATTTTCACTTGCCAGGTGCGGATTGTCACTTGCCAGGTGCAGATTGTCACTTGCCAGGTGCGGATTGTCACTTGCCAGGTGTGGATTGTCACTTGCCAGGTGCGGATTGTCACTTGCCAGGTGCAGATTGTCACTTGCCAGGTGTGGATTGTCACTTGCCAGATGCAGCTTGTCACTTGCCAGGTGCAGATTGTCATTTGCCAGGTGCGGATTGTCACCTGCCAGGTGCGGATTGTCACTTGCCAGGTGCAGATTGTCACTTGCCAGGTGTGGATTGTCACTTGCCAGATGCAGCTTGTCACTTGCCAGGTGCAGATTATCATTTGCCAGGTGCGGATTGTCACTTGCCAGATGCAGATTGTCATTTGCCAGGTGCAGATTGTCACCTGCCAGATTTGGATTGTCACCTGCCAGATGTGGATTGCCACTTGCCAGGTGCGGATTGTCACCTGCCAGATGTGGATTGTCACTTGCCAGGTTGGGATTGTCACTTGCCAGTTGCAGATTGTCACTTGCCAGGTGCAGATTGTCACTTGCCAGGTGTGGCTTGTCCATTGCCACCGTCGCCTGCCAACAGATGCAGCTTGTCACTTGCCAGATGCCGAATGTCACTTGCCAGGTGCGGATTGTCACTTGCCAGATGCAGATTGTCACTTGCCAGATGCGGCTTGTCACTTGCTAGGTGTGGATTGTCACTTGCCAGGTGCGGATTGTCACTTGCCAGATGCAGCTTGTCACTTGCCAAGTAAGGGTGTAATAGTGATGATGCGGGGCGGCAGTGAGAGATGTCATCTCTCTGCCTGCCTGCCGAACCTCAGTGTAGTGTTCGCAGGCGGCTGTGAGGACTGGACAGTGGTGATGCGGGGCGGGCGGTGAGAGATGACTTCATCTTTCTGCTCGCACCTCAGATAGCGTTGTGTTGCAGGGTGGGCGGCTAGAGTAGATGTCATCTGCAGAACTTCTGAAAGTGCAGCCTTCGCGGCGGCCCAGCTGCAAACAGGCTACGGCCCGGGGGTTGGGGACCCCTGCTTTAAATGATTATCTCCACCAGCACAGCATAATGTTTACCTATAGTCTACTCATTAAATTGGCTTTTCTTTTCCTCCTCTCAGTAAAATGGTTAGACCAATATCTAGAGTTTGGAAACTTTTCCACAGTGCGATTTCTGCCGAGGGCAAAGCTGCAATTTGCAAGTTTTGTGAGAAGAAATATTCTTTTCCAAATGCTACAAGGATGACAAAACACATCCTGGCATGCCAGAGGTACCCTAAAGGCACTAAAAATACTTTATGGAATGAAATGATGAAGACCGGAATGAAAGTGCGAGGAGCTTTTCCCTCCAGAGTTCTTATTCCAGAAACACTCTTTCTGCTGCTTCTGGATCATCACAAAGTGTTTCTTCACCAGTAGCATCTTCAAGGAAGGAAGTGTTACAAACCACGGTCTCCCAAAAATACATAATACCTTCATTTATAGGGAAAACTTCACATGAAAATCAAGGGGAACATTGATCAACCTCTTTAGAGAGCAACGTATGCTTCTGGATCAGCATTGTCAATAACTGAAAATGCATGACTAAAGGATACGTCAACTGCAGTCCCATCAACCCTTTTTAAATAAAGACATGTCATTTTTTTAACAAATAATAAATAACATAAACTACAACAATTTCAATAACGCAAATTTATCAATGCAACCAGGAGGGGGTCTTTGGGTGTCCTTAAGGCACCCCCCCCCGGGGGTGCGCAGTGGCTTGATCTCCTGGCGACGTCATATGATGCCCGTTCAGGATATCGCAACCACTTTGCCAACGTCATATTGCTATATGGCGGGCAGCAAGTGGTTAAAAAGCAAGTTTAGTTTATGTACTGAATAAGCTGTACTTTTACTCCAAGCATAATACACCGCATTTCACCTTCCCAGTGTAACAGAACAACTTTCAATTTGTAAAACAACCCCACACTAAATTTTTTTAAATTTTTTTCAAATATTTCAATTTTTTCCGGAAAAAATGTTTTCTTTTTGTTTTTTTTAATGGCTTCAATATCTCTGGAACTTTTACATCTCTAGTGGTGACACCATCTTTTAACACACACCGTCTACAAAATAACAGGACTGACAATTTCCAATAGCGGAATCAAACTCTGTGCACACAAACTATGTTCCTATGTGTATACATAAAAGTTCTTTGGTTGTACTGAGTGATTCCAGCAGTTGCTTATTTCAGAAAAACGTCTGGTCTTTGAGTTCCATCAGTGTTCTTTCATAAGCTGTCTGTGCCCTCTATCCTCTCTGAATGGAAGCTTTATGTTTTCTACATGTCATCTTTGAACTGTGTTAAAGAGCGATTGTAGTATAAACACATAATGGTGTAAAAAAAAAAAAAAAAAGAAGCTAGTGAGTCAGAAGGCTTTAATTGCTTGCTCCAGTAAAGTCTGCTTTATGAATGTGCTTACAATCCATGGCCTTGTCGCCATGGAAGAAATATCAAGCTAGCCTCTTGGTGAGTTAGGTATGAAGTGTTCTTTATATTGTTACATAACAACAATAAAAAAAAGTCTAAATAAATATATATACAGTATATATCCAGAGATAAAAACTATAATCCTGCCACTTTATAAACCTCTGGTCAGGCCACATCTGGAGTATTCCGTCCAGTTCTGGTCACCAGTCCTCAGAAGGGATGGGCTGGAACTGGAGAGAGTCCAAAGAAGGGCAACAAAATTAAAAAGGGGACTGGAGGACCTCAATTACGAGGAACGACTACAAGCGCTAAATTTATTCTCGCTGGAGAATCCCTGGTGATCCCAGGGTAGGAAAAAAGTATTCAGTCTCAGGGAGTGTAAGAGGGCCACACAATGAGATTGGGGGAGAAGCGGTTTAACCTCAAGCTGCGTAGGGTTTTTTTTCACTATCAGGGTGATAAGGATGTGGAGCGCTCTTCCACAACTGGTGTTGTCAACGGGGAGTATTGAAAAGACTCTTGGATGTGCATCTTTACTACTTCAATACAGGGCACTTACACCCCCTTCCTGCCCAGGCCAATTTTCAGCTTTCAGTGCTGTCGCTGTTTAAATGACAATTGCGCGGTCATGCTACGATGTACCCAAACAGAATATTTATCATTTTGTTCCCACAAATAAAGCTTTCTTTTGGTGGTATTTGATCACCTCTGCAGTTTTTTTTTTTTTTTCTAAACAAATAAAAGACCGAAAATTTTGAAAAAAAAAAATGTTTTTCTCTTGTTTCTGTTATAAATTTTGTAAATAAGTAAGTTTTCTCCTTCACTGACGGGCACTGATAAGGCGGCACCGATGAGGTGGCACCAATGAGGTTGCACTGATGGGCACTGATAGGCGGCACTGATAGGTGGCACTGATATGCAGCACTGATGGGCATTGATAGGCGGTACTGATAGGCACTCATGGGTGGCACTGGTGGGCACTGATGGGCACTGATAGGCGACACTGAGGGTCACAGAAAGGCTGCACTGATGGGTACTTATGGGTGGCACTGATGGGCACTGATAGGCGGCACTGATACGTGGAACTGATGGGCACTGATAGATGGCATTGTTAGGCATCACTGATGGCACTGGCACTGGCAGGCATTGGGGATGGGCACTGATTGGCAGCTGCCTGGTGGTCTAGGGTGGCATACCTGGTGGTCCAGTATGGTAGCAATCCCTGGTGGTCCTGGCGGCATCCTGGTGGTCCTGGGTGGGATCCGAGAGGGGGCTGTGCTGATAAACAATCAGCACAAACCCCTCCTGTCAGGAGAGCAGCCGATCGTCTGTCAGACGCGAGTGAGGAAAAGCTGATCAATGGCTCTTCAGGTTTACATTGTGATCAGCTGTGATTGAACACGGCTGATCACGTGGTAAAGAGCCTCCGTCAGAGGCTCTTTACCGAGACCAGTGTAGCGGTGGGTCAGACTGACACACTGCACCACTGATCGCCGCCATGCGCGCCCCCATGGGCGCACGAGAGCGCCCGTTCTGGAGGGCCATCATATGACGTCCACACAGACCGAGAGCCGCGCCGCCCAGCCGTCATTTGACGGGAAGTCATGGGAAGTGATTAAAGAAAACAACATACAGGGATATGGTAAATCATTATCGGCACTGACACGCGTTCACCTACACAGGCTGAACTGGATGGACAATTTCTTTATTCAGCCTTACCTACTATGTAACTATGTACCGTAAACATTGGTGTGTGCAGAATATTGCATTAGGGTGTGCACCGCAAAGCGTATGTGTGTGTATATGTGTGTATATGTGTGTGTATGTGTGTATATATATATATATATATATTTTAAATTTTTTTACAGTATTTTTTATTTATATTTATTTATATTTTAGCCCCACTGGGGGGGGGGGGGGGGGGGGCTTTGGTGAAATATCAGGGGTCTAAACAGACCCCTGATGTCTCACTTTTGCGACAGAGAAAGGGGCTGAGGACAGAGGTTCTCCAGTCCCTTTCTCTGCAGCCTCAGCTGCACTGGACAGTGAATGAATGGGAAGTGCTCCGTGCTGAGCGGCTTCCTGTTCATTCATAAACTGAAGCCTAGTAAACACAGTTTATTAGGCTTCAGTTATGAATGAACACAGTGAGTGATCTGTGCCAATCACTCACTGTGCTCATTCAGAAAAGGAAGTGGCCAGTAAATGACACGGGCCCAGGCAGAAGGAGGAAACTACGCCAGACATAGGTGATTAGGGTGTGCCCAGGCACACCTGGCACACCCCCTTGCGCACGCATGTATGTAAATGTATGTATTGTAGGTTGATGAAATAAAAACCATTTGGATTTTTAACCACCGGTGTGGCACTCCTTCTCTTCCAGATCTCTTCTCAGATCTCGGCGTATTTCATACACAGCCATTCTGTCAGTCTCGTATTTCAGGACCCCCTGCAGGGTAGGTGCTCAGAGTCTGGGAATCCAGCAAGCTCCAACTCTTTATTCCCAGATAGTTAGACGGATCAGATATCCTCGTCCACCTCACAGTTAAACAATCTATCTTTCGTGAGGGCGCGCTCCCAGCTTTTACAGCAAGATATGTTGCTGCTCTTGCAAATTCGGCTTAATGTAAAAGTTTTTAATTAGAAAAAAAAAAATAAAAGCTCAGGGAAGAAAGAGCCATAAAAATCGGGAGATTTCTTTGTATCTGCACTTAAGAGCCTGGCTGTCCTGCAGGCAACTTCCAGCATCCAAATATCGAAGTCGTATCACAGCCAGCGTCTGATGAAAGCATTTATTGCTCCAATAAAATGCCACGGTGCTTCATAACAAGACATAGAAAGAAAATAACTCTAATCTTCTTTGTATTTCTTTTTCCCTTACGCCCAGGGGCAAACAAAATATTTCACATCATCAAACCTTCAGCCCCGCTTACAGCAAATATTTATCATTCCCGTCTGATAATATTTTGGATTTCTGGATTTAGTGCTAAGCTCCGTGGATGATTTTCATCTCATGCTATTGGCCAATTTAAAGGGAACATCTCAGATAGGAAAAAATGGAAACTGATACCAATGACTTGTATTTAAAGCTGAACTCCATGCATATGCAAATCAAGTTAGAGGGGGGAGAAGTATAGGGATTATGGCGGTGCCAAGAGAAACAAAGTACAAAATTTAAAGATTAAAATTAATATTGTATTTATTTAACAAAAATCATTAAAATTAGACATGAAATTCACATAGACAAGATGTGCGGGAAAATCTAAAATCAATTCTGTAGCAAAGTTATTTCACATGACTTGGCCTGATGATTGTAGCGGCCCGTTCAGTGAGTAGGTATTTAAATGCCCGACATGTTTCGCCAGTATTGGCTTCTTCAAGGACAGTTGTTTGATACCTAAAAGCGCTACAGAGCTTTCTATGAAGAGAAATATAACAATCAATGGATGATTTAGAACAATTGATACAATAAGGTACAGAAGGGATATATATATACATATGTTTGCGAGCTGTCCGGGTAGACTGCCCCCCACCACCCAAAATGGCCCCAAGGAACCCACCCACACCACAGGGTGCCAAAGGCTGCCCCAACCGGGCTATCCAAGGATGGTAAGATACCTGCAATTCACCAAGGATGGATGCTACACGCCTCCGGAGCAGGGCCTCAAAAGGAGATCACAATAAATAGCTGCAGGGGACAATAAGAGGGACCTGACGGAAAGTATGCCTAAAGAAATATATATGTAAACAAATTATGTACATACAGCGGGGCCCAGTGACCACACATCAATTTCAAAACGAGAAATCTTATATTGGACTAACATAGTCTCTAATTTTTACTTACAAATAAGCTATTCAAATTGCGAGACAGGACATCGGAGAACAGCCATTATTGGGAGTAATTCATCATGAGATAAAGGGTGTAGAAGGTGTCACTGGAAAATGGTAAAAAAAGGGGGGGGGGGGAAACATTTATATACCAGATGATACTATCCAAAAACACAGGTCCGAAGATGCAAAATGTGATTCAGCTGTAACCAATTACAAAATCTAAGTATGAACGGATTTACACTCACCAGTAGTATTAATCAAAGATGGAAAATTATGGCTGAAAAAAGAGACCTGCAGCCGATAGAAGCACCAGTTGGAACAAGCTGAGAGACAAGAAATATTGTCAGCTTGAGTAGACAAGATCCATATGGGAGTAAGGGGAAACAGCCATTAAAGGCAAAAAAGTGCTTACCCAATCGTGTTGCAAGTTAATGTAACCGTGTCCTGTGATTCCCTGGCGTGTCTAGTGGCCTGGGATGCCGGCGCTCTTATGTCCCCCTCACACGAGCGGCGTCTGACGTCACCGTGCGTGTGAGCGGACACAAAGGCCTCTGCGCATGCGCCGCCTGCAACTCCATCCGGTCCTACAAGGTCCAGGAGGCATAGCGGTGGTGTCTATGGTGATGTGTAAACACATCACAGACACTGCGCAGTAAACAAACGCCTACATTGGCGGCGCGATACCTGGAAGATGGAGGTTGGTCCAATGCGCAGTGGCAGGGGCGGGCAAAGGACGAACCAATGCCCTTGGGTGTCCATACAGCTAAAGTGTTTCTCGTGTAAAGGGGCTGGTAACATCAGAGACGGCACCAATTCACCACCCTGGAATACAGGGACCCGTGGACAATTGGCCGCAACGGGTGGTAGTCTGGAAGGGGGAGAGGGCAACCGAGGGTGCAGAGGTGTGACTGAGGCGCAATGGGAGGCGGGGATGGGTGGGAACAAACCAGGGACAACGTGCTCAAAAACAAGAACGAAAGAGGCGCCTGCACACTGGGCATGAAAAGAGATGGACAGAAAAGAAGGAAAAATAAAATAAAAAGAGGGGGAGCATCATCCCTGGCATGTGCCCACATGGGTCACCCCGACAGCTCGCAAATTAGAACTCACGTGAATGACAGAATATATTCATCAGCACAAAAACAGATAATACATGACAAAATAAAGAAATATATACACAAATGAAACACTAAGAACAACATAATAATACTTAATAAGTCTATCTATTTCTTGTTCAATTGGTAGATTGAGAAAGTAATATACAAATAGAAAGGGGGGGGGGGGGGGGGGAACGCCATAACTTGATCCATCAGGACCAATCTCTAAAGTGGGAAAGAACTATTTAGGGAGGAATATAACAAATTACAAAAGAAGATTGTATAAATAAATGAAGAAATAATCATAGTTGATGAGGTTGTCCACGGGTCCCTGTATTCCAGGTGGTCTCTGGTGTTACCAGCCCCTTTACACGAGAAACACTTTAGCTGTATGGACACCCAAGGGCATTGGTTCGTCCTTTGCCCGCCCCTGCCACTGCGCATTGGACCAACCTCCATCTTCCAGGTATCACGCCGCCAATGGCGGCGTTTGTTTACTGCGCAGTGTCTGTGATGTGTTTACACATCACCATAGACACCACCGCTATGCCTCCTGATCCTTGTAGGACCGGATGGAGTTGCGGGCGGAGCATGCGCAGAGGCTTTTGTGTCCGCTCACACGCGCGGTGACGTCAGACGCCGCTCGTGTGAGGGGGACATAAGAGCGCCGGCATCCCAGGCCACTAGACACGCCAGGGAATCACAGGACACGGTTACATTAACTTGCAACACGATTGGGTAAGCACTTTTTTGCCTTTAATGGCTGTTTCCCCTTACTCCCCTATGGATCTTGTCTACTCAAGCTGACAATATTTCTTGTCTCTCAGCTTGTTCCAACTGGTGCTTCTATCGGCTGCAGGTCTATTTTTTCAGCCATAATTTTCCATCTTTGATTAATACTACTGGTGAGTGTAAATCCGTTCATACTTAGATTTTGTAATTGGTTACAGCTGAATCACATTTTGCATCTTCGGACCTGTGTTTTTGGATAGTATCATCTGGTATATAAATGTTTTCCCCCTCCCCCCCCCCCTTTTTTTACCATTTTCCAGTGACACCTTCTACACCCTTTATCTCATGATGAATTACTCCCAATAATGGCTGTTCTCCGGTGTCCTGTCTCGCAATTTGAATAGCTTATTTGTAAGTAAAAATTAGAGACTATGTTAGTCCAATATAAGATTTCTCGTTTTGAAATTGATGTGTGGTCACTGGGCCCCGCTGTATGTACATAATTTGTTTACATATATATTTCTTTAGGCATACTTTCCGTCAGGTCCCTCTTATTGTCCCCTGCAGCTATTTATTGTGATCTCCTTTTGAGGCCCTGCTCCGGAGGCGTGTAGCATCCATCCTTGGTGAATTGCAGGTATCTTACCATCCTTGGATAGCCCGGTTGGGGCAGCCTTTGGCACCCTGTGGTGTGGGTGGGTTCCTTGGGGCCATTTTGGGTGGTGGGGGGCAGTCTACCTGGACAGCTCGCAAACATATGTATATATATATATCCCTTCTGTACCTTATTGTATCAATTGTTCTAAAACATCCATTGATTGTTATATTTCTCTTCATAGAAAGCTCTGTAGCGCTTTTAGGTATCAAACAACTGTCCTTGAAGAAGCCAATACTGGCGAAACATGTTGGGCATTTAAATACCTATTCACTGAACGGGCCGCTACAATCATCAGGCCAAGTCATGTGAAATAACTTTGCTACAGAATTGATTTTAGATTTTCCCGCACACCTTGTCTATGTGAATTTCATGTCTAATTTTAATGATTTTTGTTAAATAAATACAATATTAATTTTAATCTTTAAATTTTGTACTTTGTTTCTCTTGGCACCGCCATAATCCCTATACTTCTCCCCCCTCTAACTTGATATTCAAACTACCGGGATGAGGTGTCGCATCACATTAAGGGTTGCCCAGCCAGACTCTAAATTTCCATGCATATGCAGTTACAGTATCTCACCAAAGTGAGTACACCCCTCATATTTTTGTAAATATTTTATCTTTTCATGTGACAACACTGAAGAAATGACACTTTGCTGCAATGTAAAGTAGTGAGTGTACAGCTTGTATAACAATGTAAATTTGCTGTCCCCTCAAAATAACTCAACACACAGCCATTAATGTCTAAACTGCTGGCAACAAAATGTCCAAATTGGGCCCAAATTGTCAATATTTTGTGTGGCCACCATTATTTTCCAGCACTGCCTTAACCCTCTTGGGCATGGAGTTCACCAGAGCTTCACAGGTTGCCACTGGAGTCCTCTTCCACTCCTCCATGAAGAAAGGTCTGGTGGATATTAGAGACCTTGTGCTCCTCCACCTTCTGTTTGAGGATGCCCCACAGATGCTCAATAGGGTTTAGGTCTGGAAACATGCTTGGTCAGTCCATCACCTTTACCATCAGATTCTTTAGCAAGGCAGTGGTCATCTTGGAGGTGTGTTTGGGGTGGTTATCATGTTGGAATACTGCCCTGCGGTCCAGTCTCTGAAGAGAGGGGATCATGCTCTGCTTCAGTATATCACAGTACGTGTTGGCATTCATGGTTCCCGCAATGAACTGTAGCTCCCCAGTGCCGGCAGCACTCATGCAGCCCCAGACCATGACACTCCTACCACCATCCTTGACTATAGGCAAGACACACTTGTCTTTGTACTCCTCACCTGGTTGCTTCCACACACGCTTGTCACCATCTGAACTAATTCCCATGGGGGCTATTGATCATAATATAGGTAATTCTATATATAGGATGTCTGGGACCATGGTGGATAGACAGGGTAAAAGTTTAATATATTAGATGTGGATTGATATTTAATTTGATAAATGGTATGGCTTAGACCCCTGCCCAGTTAAAGTACCCTTTTGTTAATTATTTTACAATTTTTTTTGTTTTTTTAATTGATGGCTGCTAAGAGAGCCAATGAGAGCTGCGGAGCTGGAGTTGTGCCTCTGTGTGTCTGTGTAAATCAACATAAACTCAGTGGAGGGAGATTTCTGCAGCATATTTGGCAAGTACAGAATCACAGTGTATATAAAATAATATGCAAAGTGGTTGGAGGGAAGCTTCAGAATGGCAAAGATGTTTTTATTACAAATTATGTGATAGCTTGAAGCTTGAAAAAGGAGCGCGGCTGTTCACGTCATCCACAGCCCGCATGCTCGTAAAACGCGTCACATTCCGGCTACGTCATCACCCTCCGCCTGGGCTCCTGCGCACCTCAAGCCTCGTGTTGAAGACGAACTCCACCGCAGCCGGCCAAACACCATCTAGCGGCGTACGAGGATACATCTCAGGACCCACACAGACAGGAACCAAGAAGGGTCTGACCAGACCGAGGACTACCCCTATTGGGACACATTACATGCCTTCTCTTCACTCAAAAAATGTGAGTGCAGTGTGGAAATTTTACTGTTCAATTAAATTGTTTTAAATTTGCACCCAGAGGCGTCTCTTCTCATTCTTCTCTTTTCAGCTTTTGGGAACATGGTCACTGTCCCTCTGTGATGGCAGCCCTGACAGCAGATCACCCTGATCCGTTTCCCCCCCTCCTCCTTTTCTCATATACCCACTTCCATATTTGCCACTTTCCTTTAATTTAATGTACTATTCACTATTTATCCCTTTCTGATGTATGCAATACCATGCACATCCAGCACGTGTACCTAATGCATATAGGATACATGCTGTCTTAGTTGTTGCGCCTTTTACTTGTATAAAATAAAATACTTTCTGGATGCACTGTATATACATGGATCACGTCTACAGGTGACAACCACATGTAAGTAGATGAAAACCCAACATGTTTCAGTTTTTCAGAAAATCTTCACCAGGAGGACATGATGGTCGATAACTTGCACATAGAAGACTTTCTTGACCATTGTAGAGCAGATGTTCCATCCTTCACCACTAACTGCCAGACCAACCCCATACTCCATCCAACCCATACCATTAAATCCCATTAATAGAGACCACGCCATAGTTGGAGTAAACAATGGCCGTAGCAGCCTCTTTATTATTAAAAAATCTACTTAAATTAACATAAATTGTAAAAAACATTGGTTAAACCAAAAAAACCATCAGTCACTACTCGCGTTGGTCTTTGCAGGAACCCCAAACTAATGTATGTTCAAGAAATGCACTGCGGTACGTTTACCATAATAATAGGCCTCCAGCCGACATACTAGCTCGGAGACAACCCACTGACCACAGTGCACCCCATTAACCAAATTCCAGCTAAACCACCATTAACTGGAATACACCAAAGGGACCCATACCACCGATACTTATCCGAGGTTTCTTCATTCACCAGCAAAGACCAACACCCGCCGACTGCCACGACATCCTGAAGCCCCAACCTTGCTGTGAAAAAAAAAAAAGAGACCTAAAGAAAAAACAGGGAGGGTGGGTGGGAAGTTGGTTATCTTGCCACTGCTCCTCCCCCTAATACCAAATGTGGCAACGTTTACTCCCACCGATGCAAGGGAAATGTCCACTCACACTGGCCATAGTCCAGCCCTGCTAAAATCTGAAGGACAATAAACTGCCCATTTGTTTAGAAAGTTCGGAGACCTCTGATCTATAATATTTCACAAAATGTTCTCCAATACACAAATTAATTCAGCTCTGTAATCCTTAATGCACAAATAAATGTATTTTTTTTAATACAAGCAGTGTAAGGACCTGAATCTGACCTAGTGTCAGCCTCTTGTAGTCCCCATACAGCAGGGCTGGGGTGTGAGAGGAAGCAGCAGCACAAGAAGACAATCGGTTAATGTGCTGACAGGAATCATGCGGATAGGTGGAGATAGCAGAGGGACAGAGAAATTAGCCCATCACTGTGCTGGTTCTCCTACCACTGTCCAGTAACAGGTTGATGGCGGGTCCATGATGACTTGGGGCTCATAGGAATTGGGTTGAATGATGTTGGCCATCAGACTGAGGACATCTAGCAGCAGAAAAAGTACTTTGGGGAAACTCTCTTGATTAAGGCTGAATACTGCAAATAAAGGTCTTTCATTGGACTTTTCATTTCATTGCTATTTTTCCCTGAAGTTCTGCTTTGAATTTAGTCTTTTTACTGCAAGCACTCTACACTCACTTTATTACGTCCCCCTTGCTAGTAGCGGGTTGGACTCCCTTTTGCCTTCATTCTTGGTGGCATAGATACAACAAGGTGTTGGAAACATTTATCAGAGATTTTGGTTCATAGTGACATGATAATATCATGCAGTTGACACCATTACACCACCACCAGCCTGAACTGGTGATACAAGGCAGGATGGATCCATGCTTTAATGTTGTTTACACCAAATTCTGACCCCACCATCTGAATGTCGCGGCTGAAAAACTCATCAGACCAGGCAACGTTTTTCCAATCTTCTATTGTCAAATTGTGATTATCCTGTGCCAATCGTAGCCTCAGTTTCCTGTTCTTACCTGACAGGAGTGGAACACGGTGTGGTCTTCTGCTGCCGTAGCCCATCTGCTTCAAGGTTGGATGTGTTGTGCATTCAGAGATGGCATTGTGCATACCTTGGATGTAACGAGTGGTTATTTGAGTTACTGTTGCCTTTCTATCATCTGGAACCAGTCTGCCCATTCTCCTCTGACCTCTGACCTCAACAAGGCATTTTCCTCCACACAACTGCCGCTGACTGGATATTTTCTCTTTTTCCCACCATTCTCTGTAAACCCAGAGAGATGGTTGTGTGTGAAAATCCCAGAAATACTCGGACTAGCCCGTCTGGCACCAACAACTATGTTTTTTCCAATTTAGAAATGAGAGAGCTCAGTAATACTTCATACTGCAAGAATATGTATTTTCTCTCTTCCGAAAGTCATTTAAATTTTCTTTTTTTTTACTCAAATACAAAATTCAGTCCAATTTCCGTAAATAATGTCAGCAATCTGAGAACATCAAAACAGCGGGTTTAATGATATCTAATGGGGCTTTATGCATATATCCGATCTCCGCAAGAGTAATCTGGCTGTGTGTAGATGACCAGAAGACGCTTATTCCATTGTAAAGTCCCCGCATGTTTTCCTCCCACTCAGCCACTTTCTACAGCAAGTGAACAAAGGACGGCGTACTTTGGCTCACAGACAGTGTGTTCCGGCTTTCTGCTTTATTCCGCTGGCTGTAAGCTGTGAATGTTATACGTTGCGGAGGAATGAAGGCATTGAACGGTCTGAATTCTAAGTTGTTCACCGGAAAAAACTCAAGTTTAAACAAAAATGGATAGAACGTACATAACTGCTACGTGGGTTGAATTGCGGTTCGGTGGCATACCTTGACACACTTGGGCCCTTGAAACTTTGGCAATGATACCTTGATAGAACTGATAGTAAACAAGTTGAGTCCTCCTATACTTGTATTACAGCCACTGCGCTCCTGGATCAAACTACTGTGATACCTGAAGCTGCCACTTTAAATAAATAAACTTATAAACCATATTGTGTCCTCTGTTGAACCAACATAAATAGTGAACCAATAGTGGTGCTGAAACCTAATCAAGTGAAAAGAATTAAGTCAATCAATACATACACATATGCAGGGCTTTTTTTCAGCAAGAACGTGGGGGAAAGCAGTTCTGGTGTCTTGCCAAGAAAGTTCCCCCGGCGGATAAGGACCCCCCTGTACCACGCAAGCGCATCGCTTGCGCAGTACGAACGACTAAGGAGCCGCCGAAAATAGCCGAAGCTGAAAACCTTCAATCAGCTGTACACGGCGCCTGAGCCCTGGGTCCAGGTTCAAGCCCCACCATCCAAGTGGACCTAGAGGGAGAATAAAAAAGTGCTGAGCGAAGCGAGGCCGTGCCCGAAGCGCGGCGAGCGAAGCGAGGCCGTGCCCGAAGCGTGGCGAGCGAAGCGAGCCCGCGAGGGGCCCTCTTACAGGCGCCGTGTACAGCTGATTTACAACTATTCGGCTTCGGCTATTTCCGTCGGTTCTTACTGCGCAAGCGCTACGCCTGCGCAGTAGAGGGGGGTCCTTATCCACCGAGGGGAACTTTCTCTGCAGAACACCGGCACCTCCAGAAATGAATGTATGCAAGGAGTGCTGGAGGGTCTATCGATGCTTGCTGCTGGGGGATCTATTGTCACTGGGGATCTATTTTTGTGTGGAGGTCTATTGTTGCTAGTCTTATGTGTCTGGGGGGGATCAATTGTTGCTGGGAGGGATCTACTGTTGAGGGAGAGGTCTTTTGTTGCTGCCTCCTGAAGGGTCTATTGTTGCAGTCTGCTGGGATATCTGTTGCTGCCGGTGGTCTATTGTTGCTGGGGTGGTATTTTGTTGTGGGGGCTCTATTTTTGCTGGGGTAAGGTCTATCATTGCTTGGGGGGGGGTCTACTGTTGCTGGGGTAAGATCTATTGCTGCTCACTGCAGGGGATCTATTTTACTGTCTTTCTTTGTTATCATTGACGAATTCCCTGCAAATCACTTAGTAGCAAAAATGATACTTGGTTTTGTATTCTCTAAAATGGGCAGTACTGGGAGGTCGGTAAGAGGTGGAACCAAGAAACGGCGCTTAGGGGCGGGTAGGGAGCAGAAACGAAGGGTGAAGGTCGGAGTTCCTGCACCTATTCTCTGAGAAAAAAAGCCCTGCACATATGTAATAAAACACATGTATATGTGAAGTGACACTTCTAATAGGGCGTACACACGGTCGGACTTTGTTCGAACATTCCGACAACAAAATCCTAGGATTTTTTCAGACGGATGTTGGCTCAAACTTGTTTTGCCTACACACGGTCGCACAAAGTTGTCGGAATTTCCGATCGCCAACCACGCGGTCACGTACACCACGTACGACGCGACTAGAAAAGGCCGATTCAGAACCAAGCGCGGCACCCTTTGGGCTCCTTTTGCTAATCTCGTGTTAGTAAAAGTTTGGTGAGAGACGATTCGCGCTTTTTCAGACTCGTGGCTTTCAGATCGTTTTCTGCCGTTCAGTTTGTGCTTGTGGGTTTGTATCTGCTCTTCAGTGCGTGCAGTCAGTTCGTATCAGAATTTTCTGTGTGATCTTGCCTGCTCGTTGCTGTTTTTCAGGTCGCTCTTCACAGGCCTTGCTGTTCTTCAGTGCGTTCTGTTACTTCGTTCTGAGCAGCCGACCGTTTTCTAGCCATGTTTCGTATGCGTACTCCTCGTAGAGTTCGTGCTGTGCGGGGGCTTGGTGTTGGGGTCCTGACCTTGACACAAGTCCAGTCCATGAACAGGGTGGGGAGGAGTTCATGGACCAAGAATTGGTTGCTTCAGCGTGACCAGTTCTGTCATATGCCTTTGCTCCGTGAGATCCGTGAGAATAATCCTGATGATTTCAGGAACTTTCTCAGGATGACGGACCCCGTGTTTCACCGTTTGTTGGCTTCCCTGACCCCCTATATCAGCAGGCAGGATACCTGCATGAGGCAAGCCATCACTCCGGAGCAGAGGTTGGTCACTACCCTGCGGTATTTGGCCACAGGGAGAAGTCTGCAGGAATTGAAGTTCTCGACAGGCATCTCCCCCCAGGCTCTGGGGATCATTATCCCAGAGACCTGTTCTGCCATCATCCAGGTCCTGCAGAAGGAGTATATGAAGGTAAGATTTTTATCCTTTTATATCACATTTTATTGTCTTTAATGTTTGATAATATATTGTATTTCTTTCCTCATACCCTAATTACCATGCTTGTAATATACTGTGAATGTCCCCTTTGTCCTCATGCATGCTGGATTTTTATGTAATTATTATTTAGGGTCCTTCATACATATTTGCCCTTCAATAACCTCCCCAGCATGGTGTCTCCTGCCCTATATTCACCTCATGTAGTCACTTAACAATGTATTTTATCAGCTCCATAGTAGTGCTTTACCCCAAAACACCCCCTAAAATGTCTGGTAATGTTATTTTTTATTTAAATTCAGGCAGAGTGCCAGGGGCTTTTTTTTGTGATGTCCCCAAATAATTTTTAGTAACCCTCCCTCCCCCAACTGCTAAGTCAGCTGATCCCAATTCTCTATCCTCAATCATCTATCTGCTGACTTTGCCAAACCCATACACACTATACCCACCTCTTTACTGGTCAGATTTATGGATGAATTCCCCAAAGCATGTAGTGCAAGGGCCTGCCTGTATACTTTCCAATGGTACTGTTTAAAGTTTTTGTATCCTATTATTATCTTGATAGGTAATAGCAGAATGTTCAAATGTCCTCAAATGTGTACAGTGTGTATTTATATCTTTGTATTATGACACTTCTTACCTGTCCAGTGGGCTGCCAATAGTGTAACTAAGGAGGGGCTGTTCCAAGTAAGACCCATTATTTAGGCATTCATCTCTCAATGAAGTGAAGAGGGTTACCTGTCCAAGATTTCCACACACCCCATAATGTTAGAAATGGCCCATGAGGGGGGGGGGAGGGGGAATATGATAGGTGTACCTTATACTTTGGCCTTGTTAAATTCCCCTTAATAAATGCTATCTGGAGGTTCCCCATAATGTTTGTGTCTAATCTGCTTGCCATGTTTCAGAGTAAAAATAGTAATGTTTATTGTGTTTTCCTCAACAGTTTCCTTCCACGCCACAGGAATGGCAGACTGTGGCCTCCAACTTTGCCCAGCGGTGGGACTTTCCTAACTGCGGAGGGGCAATTGATGGGAAACACGTCCACATCGTCCCACCACTCAACTCGGGGTCGTACTATTATAATTACAAGGGGTTTAATAGTATAGTGATGTTGGCGGTGGTGTCGGCTAATTACGACTTCTTGTATGTGGACGTGGGGAAGAAGGGCCGGATGTCCGATGGTGGAGTCATCGCCCAGACGGAGTTCTACAGGCGTCTCCAGAATGGCAGCTTGGACTTGCCAGCTCCAGAGGACAATGTGGAAGGACTCCCATTTGTGTTCGTTGCTGATGAAGCATTTGCGCTGGGGGACCACCTGATGCGGCCATTCCCGATGAGGACCCTCACCCCGGAACAGAGGGTTTTTAATTACCGGCTGAACACATTTGGAATCCTGGCCAGCCGGTTCCGCCTATTTCTGACACCTATCCATATGGCAGAGTATAAACTGAACCATATAATACTTGCGTGCTGTGTTCTCCATAACTTTTTACGGAAACATTCGGCCAACTATGCTGGCTCAGTTGGGCCTGAGGCCGGAATCCTACATCAATCCACACTGACGGCGCTTGAAAGTCTGAGTGCCCGTGATGTCCGGTTACGCTACCTGGAGTTCTTTGCGGGTACGGGGGCTATCAATATGCCAGACAATATGTGAAGCCTTTTTAAAATAAAAAAAAAAAAAGAAAATCTTTGTGGACATTTACTGCTTGTGATTGTTTTAGCTGACCCTGACAGAAATGTTTTGAGTGCAGAAAATGTCGTGATTGGGTAACCTTATACAAAGCACTGTTGGCTGTTATTTCCTAAAAGCAAAAACACATTTCACTACAAGTGCACTTGCAACTGCACTGAAACTGCACTTGTAGTGCAAAGAGGATTTGCCCTTAGGAAATAACCCCCACTTTTGCATAAAACAGCTATTACATCACCCAAAAAGTGTTGTAGTGTTGAGACAATAATCCACACATTCTTGAGTAAGCCACTTTTTAATACCTGCACAATCACATGTGCATTTACCAAAGGTTTTTAAAACAAACCAACATGTTTGTTGTATAACAATTTTTGCAGTAGCATTATCAAAAATTGAAATGTCCATTTCAGATAAAACAGGCCTGTGTAAAACCAACAAGAAAGCCAAAAAACTTGAACTTACAAAGTTCACATATGGTAAAACCTGAAGGCTATATCAGACATCAGTATTTAGGAACTGGGTTTGATATAGCGTTCAGATGGGGGGAAATCACCCCTGGAAGAGCCAAATTTGGAAGATGCACACCAATTTCCCAATGTCAACATGTGCTATCTGCCATCAGGGGGGATCAAGGGACGTGTTTTGGGGGAGCAAGCCCTTCCTCAACGCGACTTTATAATTGAGGAAGAGGTTGCACCCCCAAAACGCGTCCATTGATCTCTCGTGATGGCAGATAGCACATGTTGGCACACTGTGTGCATCCTCCAAATTTGGCTTTTCAAAACATTGCAAAAAAATTTAAAAGATTGAACCACAATACAAAGTGATTTTGTGGGGTTTTAAATTTGCCCCAAAACATCAATGATGTTATTATTTTTTTAAATAACATCATGGATTTTTTGCTGGATGTTTTGCAGTTTGGCATTACACCCCATGATCTCCCTGATCAGGATCTGGGCACTTTCTGAAGTAAAGCGTTCTCTATCCCTCACATCACGATCACCTAAAAAGAGATAAAGAAAAAAAAAACAGGTCTCAAAAATCTGCCACCATCCATCTCTTTTACCTGAGCCTGTGGTCGCAGACACTCACCTGTTGTGGTGCCAATCTCCACCACATCTTCTTCATCCTCCTGCTCAGCTTGTGTTGGTGTAAGTTTCCCTTCTTCCAGAGGGGGGTGGGCTCTGGTCTCCTCGGATGAGGGGTGTCCTCCGAGTCTTTTCTCCCCTATGTAAAACAAAAATGGTATAATTAGCACACAGATATTTGATGGCAGAACTAGAAATAGGAAACATTGCTTGGAAGTGGGGTACAATTGTCTATTTTAGCCGAGTTCCAAGATGTATTTTTTTTATTGCCCTTTGTCAAGCTGCAATACTTTACCTGTTTAGTACAAGCTTCACAGATGGAGACCCCCCTATAGTATACACTGGAGCACCTGTGTGGCCCCCTAATAAAAATGTTGTTCTTGTGTCCCACACTAGTGCTCCAGTGTCCAGATGTGAAAACAGCTGCTCAGTGACCTCTTCTTACACACAATCTAGTTTGCATTTCATTCTAGTAACAAACCCATCTACACAAACAAATATTTGGCATCCAAGTAGGCCCAAAAAAATGTGGGAAAATGCATATGGCCTAAACAATGGTGTTCTAGAGGCCGGAAGAAAAATGTTTGATACGAACGAATAATGGGCCCATGAACATTAAAGTTGCCCTTTTAAACGTTACAATTAATAAAAGCATATGGAGCAGCACAAACGTAATAAAGACAGAAAGAATAGGAACACAGCACAACTACTTACTTTTTTGCAGCACTCTCCGGATCTTTCGGTACTGCTCTGGCTCTCTCAACTTCAGGTCCGACCACCGCTTCCTGAGCTGATCTTTAGATCTTCGTACCCCGAAATTCCTGTGAAGGCTTTTGACCACTTTCGCCATGATCTTGGCCATTCTGATGTTGGGGTTGGGGTAAGGCCCATACTTTCCGTCATAGTCGGACTTCTTCATGATGTCGACCATCTCCAACATCTCCCCAAAGGACATATTTGTGGCCTTAAAACGTCTCCTTCTGGATCGGGACGTGTCCGGATCCGGGCTTTCCTCCTCCTCCTCCTCGTTGCTAGAATTAGCATGCACCTGTTCTAACTCCGCCATGTGCTCTTCACCCACTGCGCCGAACGAAAAGGGGCGGGGAATAGACTAGAAAGAACGTCAGGGGTGGGCGGAGTTACACGCATGCGCAGTGTGTATAAAGCGTAACACGTGTGCGTATTACGTACGATCTGTGAGCGGAGGAAGGAGCATTGGACGCGCCGATCGTAAGAACGAAGGTAAGAGACAAACTTGTGCCTATACTGCTTCTAGATTGAGGCCTATATTGTAACAAGATTAGGAGAGTTTTGTCTGACATTAGGCTTTGTCTTGTGTTGTGTCTTGCAGTGAACATGGATATGCTACTCAAAGATAATGACTTCATGTCAGTATTCATAGATATGTTACGGGAGCTGCCCTGTCTGTGGGAGATTAACCACCCCCATTTCAAGAACCAAGCAAAGAGGAAGGCAGCACTGGTGCAATTGTGTGAAATTGTGAAGCAGGTGATCCCCACGGCAGACATCACCTATTTAAAGATATTAATTGGTTGCCTGAGGAGTACATATCTAAGAGAGCGCAAGAAAGTCCTGGATTCACAGAGATCCGGAGCAGCAGATGACATCTATGTCCCCAGGATGTTGTACTACGACAGGCTGCATTTTATGGCAGGCCAGACTGAACCCAGGCCATCCCTCTCCAGTCTTCCTTCCACGCTTCCTTCCCCCCCGGCTGAGGCTTCTGACGCCCAACCTGGGCCTTCCAGGCCACATGTGGAGGAGCCCAGATTGAGCCAGGTATAGCATTCCTCTAAATATTTCTGCTTGTCCAATCAATGATGTTAACTAGATGTTAGTTGGGAGTACTAATTTAGGATTGGGATTGATGAAGCAAAACATTACAACCATGTCCCTTTTTCATACACAGGGAAGTCTCAGCCAGGAGGTGGCCGGGCCGAGCCGGCTGGCTGATCTGCAGGTCCCTCCACCCCCCCCTGAAAAGAGAAAGTGGCAGTAGGAGGAGTGCCCTAGAGGAGGCTGCTATAGGATTCTTTTGGAGGGCTACAGAGGTCCTGGGAGCACCCCACACCATGGAGGAGAACATTGCTGCCTTCATTGCATATAAAATGCAGAGGATGGAGGAGGGCCAACACGTCATGTGTGAGGCCCTCATATTGGAGGCTCTTGAGAAAGGTATGAGGGGCCAAATGACACCTCAGACACACCTTTGTGATGGTCCTCCTCCTCCTCCTGCAGGTCCTTCTCCTCCTCCTCCCTCTCCTCCAGGTCCCCCCAGTCCTCCTCCAGGTCCCCCCAGTCCTCCTCCTCCTCCTCCAGGTCCTACTCCTCCTCCTGCCACATCTCCAACTGCACAGCCACAGCCCGGAAGGAAACGTGGAAGGAAGACCAGACAGTGATTGCCCTGGGTTCAGTCTGGTCGGCCAAAAAATGCAGCCTCTTGTGGTACCACAGCCTGGGGACACAGATGTCATCTGCTGCTATCCGGATCTCTGCGAATTCTGGACCAGACTGCCCTCCCTTACATATGGACTCCTCAGGCCACCAATTTTGATGTTGAAGAATTGATGTCTGCCGTGGGGGTCCCAGGCTTCGCTAATTTCTCCTGTTGATCCAGTGTTGCCTTCCTCTTTGTTTGGTTCTGATCCCTTAATAAAGGATTTTTGTTTTGAATTATACTCTCCTATGTGTTTTACTTCAAAAAGGACAGTTTGTTTGTGAGGATTCAGGTACATTTCAAATATACAATGTGAAATGAACAAGGGACACCAACACCAAACAATCTCCTTGAGATTAAATAATAAAAGATATCAATGGTGTTGGGGTAACTTGACACACAAAACACACACAAAAATATTCCGGAGTAAAAATAAAAATAACATTGAACAAAGATCAGCCTTGGAAAAAATCAAAACATTAAAGAAAAAAAAAGGCTGAAAATCCAAAAAAAAAAAAAAAATTAATATAAAACTGTCAGATGTGACAACTAATCACAATATATTCAGGGAATCCCACTAAAAAAACACAAATAAAAGTTTGTGAGAAGTGTGTGTGAATATGAGCAGCAAAACTACTTAATTCTTGTCACATTATAAAGAAGAAGATAGTGCGCTGTATTAAACCATTTTTAACATTGCAGCGTGACGAAAGTGCTGTATCCATTGCGAACGCTAAGTTTACCAGAACGAGCTGTCCCGTCTCGGAATTTCTTCTGAGCATGCGTGGCACTTTGTGCGTCGGAACAGGCCACACACGGTCGGAATTGACGCGATCGGATTTTGTTGTCGGAAAATTTTATCTCCTGCTGTCCAACTTTGTGTGTCGGAAAATCCGATGGAAAATGTCCGATGGAGCCCACACACGGTCGGAATTTCCGACAACACGCTCCGATCGGACATTTTCCATCGGAAAATCCGACCGTGTGTACGGGGCATAAGTGTTCACCACACCCTCTGAACAGTGATCAGTATTAAACCTATTAATAATAACAAGTGAAACTCATAGATAAAAGAGAATTGATATCACACTCAATAAGTGATCACAAAATTAAATAGCAGGCTTCAATTGTGCTAAACTGATCTGTGATATTATTGTAATATTATCACCCTGTGATAGGTGGAAAAAAGTCTGAAAAAACGTGAACACAAAGTCTTTGATGTGAACAATTCTTATGCACACAAAAAATCCTTATAAGAAAAGAATCCATCGAAGTGTATCCAGTAGATTTTCTTCTATGCTTCCACCACAGCTCCGTGCAAGTGATTCCACTCCCAGTAAGAAATGCACTCACCAGCTAAATATGCCTCCCACTCTCGTGTTTGGCTGAAATCACTTTTAAACCACACCAAAGGGGTTTATGAAAATCTCTGATCTCCGGCCGTGAATATCCAGAATTACTCCACATGTAAAAAAAAAAAAAGTGCTCCACTAGTGTAATAACGTAAAAACCAAATTTAATAAAATGTATCGTGATCCAACACCATTGCACTCACATGAATCAAATATAAACCAAGCAGAAATCTATCACAGCAAAAGAAACTTCCATGCAATTTCAAAGTGATGTATAGCGGTCGCGGCGGACCCAAGGTGTGCAGTAGCCAGATGATGCTCTCACCCACTCCTCAGACCCAAGCTTCCACTTCCTGGTGCGGCGTCTCGTGTCACAGAGTATTACGTCACACGTTGTTGATTGCCGTACAGCCAAGCCCCAACATGTTTCGTCACAAATAGACTTACTTACCCATGAGTAAGTCTATGTGACTAAACATGTCGGAAAAATATAGAACATGTTCTCTATATAAGTCCGTCTGAATGGGGCATACACACGGTCGGAATATACAATGAAAAGCTCCCATCAGACTTCTTCTGTCGGAAATTCTGACCGTGTGTATGTATTGTGTGTATTAGAAGTGTCACTTCACATAAACATGTGTTTTGTTACATATGTGTATGTATTGATTTACTTCATTCTTTTCACTTGATTAGGTTTCAGCGCCACTATTGGTTCGCTATTTATGTTGGTTCAATAGAGGACACAATACGGTTTATAAATGATACTTTGATACCAATAAGATACAGAGTTTGAGGAGGGAACTTGTGCTTTACTCAGAGAACGGCTCTGCTGTGTTTGGCTTGAGAGAAAAGAGAGCAGGACCTGTGTAGAATCCAAGCCATGACTTCAACCTTACAGCCGCGGCCAAGTTTTCAGAATGACACAAATATTAATTTTCACAAAGTCTTCTGCCTCAGAATGTTAGAAAGAGTGATCAGATGAATTGCAATTAATTGCAAAGTCCCTCTTTTGCCATGAAAATAAACTTAAGCCCAAAACATTTCCACTGCATTTGTGAAGAAGGCTTCGGGGGCGCCCAAGAAAGTCCAGCAAGCGACAGGACCGTCTCCTACAGTTGATTCAGCTGCGGGATCGGTGGCACCACTAGTGCAGAGCTTGCTCAGGAATGGCAGCAAGAAGGTATGAGTACATCGGCATGCACAGTGAGGAGATGACTTTTGGAGGATGGCCTGGTGTCATGAAGGGCAGCAAAGAAGCCAATTCTCTCCAGAAAAAACATCAGGGACAGACTGATATTCTAAAAAAAGGAACAGGGATTGGACTGTTGAGGACTGGGGTAAAGTCATTTTCTCTGATGAATCCCCTTTCCGATTGTTTGGGGCATCCGAAAAAAACCTTGTCCAGAGAAGAAAAGGTGAGTGCTACCATCAGTCCTGTCTCATTCCAACAGTAAAGCATCATGAGACCATTCATGTGTGGGGTTGCTTCTCAGCTAAAGAAAGTGGGCTCACAAAACATTGTCATTTTGGGTCCATGGCCAGGAAACTCCCCAGACCTTAATCCCACTGAGAACTTGTGATCAACCTTCAAGAGGCGGGTGAACAAAAAAAACCCCCCACAAATTCTGACAAACTCCAAGAATTGATTATGCAAGAATGGGCTGCCATCAGTCAGATTGTGGCCCAGAAGTTGATTGACAGCATGCCCAGGAGAATTGCAGAGGTCTTGAAAAAGAAGGGTCAACACTGCAAATATTGACTCTTTGCATAAACTTCACGTAATTGTCAATAAAAGCCTTTGACACTTATAAAATGCTTGTAATTATACTTCACTATACCATAGTAACATCTGACAAAAAGATCTAAAAACACATATTCTATAGATCTAATATTTGTGTCATTCTCAAAACTTTTGGCAATGGCTGTACATAGGGCCTCTCTCCCAACCCCAACATGATAGTGCTGGCTGAGTGGCCAAGCACCAGCACTGTCACATCATATGAAAGAGAATGGGTCACATGCTTCCATCTACGGAAGTACCAATGGGTGGTAGAGAGAGCCTTGAGCCCTGTGTAAGCTCCAAGTCATAAGCTTAAATACATTCTCACTTAAATACATTCTTTGACCTGGTGGTCAAACAGAGCAGTAGGTTTGTGAAGGAAATTGTGTATGTGCTGCTGGTAGGGGTCGCCATTAATATGGTATTAAACTCCAGTGTTAAATTTTGCCCTACAGATAAGCCTATAATTTAGTCTTGAAAACGACAAAACTTGTGCTGTTTATTGGCTATTCACATCCAGTCGATGGCATCAGTACACTCTGCATTCAGTGCACTAACCATTCACTATGGTTAGTCTTATAGTCAAGGGTTAGAGGGATAATATTATGGTTAGGCAAAGGGTGTTAAGTGTTTGAAAAAAAAAAAGTTTGCTTAGCACTCATGTGAGTTAGGTTAAAGGGGATCTTCACTTAAAAGTGAAAGTTCTGCTCATCCTCCTCCTGCTCCCTCCTCTACCATTTATGGAAGGTTTCTTGTTTTTGGGAGTGGGTACCTTATTCTGATAGGTACCCGCTCCCAATTCCGCATAACTGCTATGTGAGTTGATTTGCGGTTTGGTGGCGTACTTGACACACTTGGGCCCTTGGGACTTTGGCAATGATACTTTGATTCCAATAAGGTACAGAGTTTGGGCGGGGGGCTTTGCTTTACTCAGAGCACTGCCCTGCTGTGTTTGGCTAGAGAGAGAAGAGAGGAGGACCTGTGTAGGATCCAAGCCATGACTCCCAACTTACATAGGGATTCTCCCCCAATTTCAACCTTATAGTAATCAGGAAGGGGGCAAATACTTTTATACAACACTGTAGGTACCCTCTCCTACTTCCACATTACTTGCATAGGCATTTCGTTGCCCCCCCCCCCCTTTCCTGTCAGCCACCTCCTGGGACACGGCACATGGCCCAGGAGGCTGCAGGACCACTCTGAAAGCGCAACTGGTTTTGCACAGTCAAGATAGCAGTCCCAGAGTCCCGAAGACTGGCGTAGAACCGGCCCAGGTGAAGACAGCGCTGGACTCCTGGAATTGTCACTGTCTTTTTTTAAAAGTCAGCAGCTACGGTATTCGTAGCTGTTGACTTTTAAAGTGATTGTAAAGTCTTGTTTTTTTCCCTATAAAAATAAACATGTTATACTTACCTGCTGTGTTGCAGTGGATTTGCACAGAGCAGTCCAGATCCTCCTCTTCTCGGGTCCCTCTTCTGTGCTCCTGGCCCCTCCCTCCTGTTCAGTGCCCCCCACAGCAAGCAGCTTGCTATTGGGGCGCCCAAGCCGAGTTTCAGCTCCCTGTGTCCATTCAGACACAGAGCCCAGCCCCAGCCCCGCCCCCTCTCTCTCCTGATTGGCTAGCTGACTTTGACAGCAGCGGCAGCCAATGGGGGCACTCATGCTTGCCCGAACCCGAGCCCCACTGCTGCATCCATTGACAAAGACAGCAGCACTTGGCCTCGCCCCCCGCTCCCTCGTCACTGGCTTTAATTGACAGCTCTGGAAGCCAATGCCTCAGCAAAGCCAACAAGACTTGCAAGTGAGTAGAGAGCTGCAGACGTGCACGGTGCTGGATCGAATGAGGGCTCATGTAAGTAAAAGGGGGGGGGGGGTGAGGGGAGATGCTGACACCTAAACATTTTTTAACCTTAATGCAAGGAATGCATTAAGGTAAAAAATGTTTAGGCTTTACAACCACTTTAAGTTAAGGAAAAATGTAGGGGGAGGAATGGGGTTAACCTTTAAGGTCAAAGGGATAGGTCACAACTAAAAGACACAGCCATACATTAAAATGTAGTGTGTTATGGTCTCAGAGCTGAAAACTCCAAGTGGTCAAGGTGGCCAAAGAAGCACAATTTTTTAAAATCCTAGATAAGGAAAAACTGCACATTTGCATACTAGCGCCTCCCCATTGCAAGAAAAGGAAGTAAAGGGTTGAAATAGACATATTTAGTGGCTTCTTGTGGTCTTGGTTTTAAACAGAGATCCAGATTATTCATGAGGCTGGAAGTTTTCCTTCTCCCTGTTCCCAAACAGAACCGTGTGCGGTAATGGCTCTCATCACCTCTCCCAGCATTTCAGTCTAAAATCAGTAGCAAGTATACATCTGTCCTCTCTCTTTGTGCATAAAAAACACTTTCATCTTAATTGTACTGAAATCAACAAAAGCTCCACGCGGCCTTCATCACAAAATGTAAACGCCATTGTCGAACATATCAATTTGTTTGCTATCTTCTGCTTCAAAAGGAAATAATTACAAAAAAAGAGCTGTTTTTATTTCCATTGTTGTGTTTATGAGATTAGGACTGCGGAATTGTTGTGCGTTTGATGTGAGCATGAATTCCGATCTTGCTTTTTTTTTTTACTGTCACTCATCACTGAAGAATTGCTTCAAGTCTTCAAAACACAGGACTTGAAAAGGTGTCTGGAAAAATCATGACGCTCACTCATAGTGCCTGCTGGGTTGTGGTGGCTTTTTGTTCTGAAGGGAATAAAAAAGTGGATTTCCTAAAGCATGACTGTACCTTCTCTTTAAAATCTGCCCCACTCACCATTCCCTTTGCAGAAATATTCATACTGACCCCAGATGCATTCTTATACCGCTTTCATTACAATATTTTTTTTAGGAATTTTTCAAAAAATTTCCAAGTTTACAACAAAAATGTCGATATTGTAAATATTTCAAAGTCTCCATTTTTTATACAATTAGGAGAGCAGACAACTCATTGCAAATATTCAACAGTGTCAAGATAATTGAGTATTGTCATATCAAATAAAATTGAACAAACAAAATATTGTGTACATCAAACATAGATAGACGTCATGTTATATCTGTCTTGCACACATGGTATTAAAATTATACGTATGTGTCTGAGTTTATATTTCGATGTCAGCTGGTCACAAGGTAGTCTTTGTCTGGTCACAAGGTAGTCTTTGTTTGTTCACAAGGTAGTCTTTGTGTCTGGTCACAAGGTAGTCTTTGTTTGTCTGGTCACAAGGTAGTCTTTGTTTGTCTGGTCACATGGTAAACTCGTTGTTCTAAGGAGATGTCATATAATTTCTTATTATAGGACAGATAGAGGAAAGGGGGAAGCTTGATTGTGAAGCGCCAACAATCTTGGATTGCGTAAAAGAAGAGAGAGGAAAAAAAAGGGGGTGGACAGGGGAGCACCAGAAAAAAAGAACCCAGCACTGTTTCAATCTCTGGGTAGCATGTTTTAGATGGTCTGTTCAGTGTCTGATGCTGGTTCGTGATCTTCTACCGCTTTCATTACATTGACTGTATTGGGCTGGGGAACATACACATTGCCCTGGGAGAGGGGATATGCTTTTTAGTGTGTGCTCCTGTGCTGACCATACAGAACTAGATTGTTGGTCTCCTTCTGTATTTCCCGCACTGTGAAGCATCATTAACCACTTCAGCCCAGGAAGGTTTTACCCACCTCCTGACCAGGCCAATTTTTGTGAAACGGGGCTATGTTATTTTAACTGACAATTACACGGTCATGTGACGGTGTACCCAAATAATATTTATGTCCTTTTTTTCCCACAAACAGAGCTTTCTTTTGGTGGTATTTGATCACTTCTGTGGTTTTTATTTTTTGCGCTATAAACAAAAAAGGACAGACAATTTTGAAAAAAAAATATTTTTTACTTTCTGGTATAAAACATATCCAATAAAACAATGGAAATTTTTTTTCATCAATTTAGCCCAATATGTATTCTGCTACATATTTTTGGAAAAAAATCACAATAAGCATATATTGATTGGTTTGTGCAAAAGTTATAGTGTCTACAAACTGTGGGATATATTTATTTTTTATTTTACTAGTAATGGCGGCAATCAATGACTTATAGAGGGACTTATAGCAAGCCTGTGACACAAATCTGACACTGACACTTTTTTGGGGACCAGTGACACCAATACAGTGAACAGTGCTAAAAATATGCACTGTCACTGTACTAATGACAATGGTAAGGAAGGGGTTAACATCAGGGGCGATCAAAGGGTTAATTGTGTTCCTAGGGAGTGCTTGCTAACTGTGGGGGAGGTGCTTTTACTGTGGGAAGGCAGAGGTCCGTGTTCCTGCTTAGCAGAAACACAGGATCACAGCCTTCCCTACTGACAGGATGGCAATCTGCCTTGTTTACATAGAAAGACCGCCATTCTGCTTCTCTCAAGACGATCAGCGGGTCCTGGCGGACATCGAGTCCGCCGGACCCGCTGATTGGCTTCTGCTGTGTCCAATCACAGCGGGAGCAGACCATCAGCAAGAAGGTTGGTGAGAAGGAGACAACTGTTGGAGCGATTCGCAAATATAAGAAATACAAAATAATCATCAATCGCCCTCGGTCTGGAGCTCCATGCAGGAGTTTGCCTCATGGGGTAAGAATGATCATGAGAAAAGTGAGGGATCAGCCCAGAACTACACGGGAGGAGCTTGTGAATGATCTCAAGGCAGTTGGGACCACAGTCACCAAACAAACCATTGGTAACACAATACTCCGCCATGGATTGAAATCCTGCACCGCCCGCAAGGTCCCCCTCCTCAAGAAGGCATATATACAGGCCCATCTGAAGTTTGCCATTGAACATCTAAATGATTTAGAGAAGGATTGGGAGAAAGTGCTGTGGTCAGATGAGACCAAAATTTAGCTCTTTGACATTAACTCGACTCGCCGTGTTTGGAGGAAGAAAAACACTGACTATGATCCTAAGAACACCATCCCTACAGTCAAGATTGGAGGTGGAAACCTTATGCTTTAGGGCTGTTTCTCTGTTAAAGACACAGACCGACTTTGCCGCATTGAGGGGCCAATGGACGGGGCCATGTATTGTAAAATCTTGGATGAGAACCTTCTTCCCTCAGCCAGAACACTGAAAATGGGTCCTGGATGGGTCTTCCAACATGACAATGACCCAAAACATACCGCCAAGGCAACAAAGTAGTGGCTCAAGAAGAAGCACATTAAGGTCATGGATTGGCCTAGCCAGTCTCCAGACCTTAATCCTAGAGAAAATTTATGGAGAGAGATGAAACTTCAAGTTGCCAAGCAACAGCCAAGAAGGATTTAAAGATCTGTAAAGAAGAGAGGACCAAAATGCCTCCTGAGATGTGTGCAAACCTGTTCACCAACTACAAGAAACGTCTTACCTCTGTGCTTGCCAACAAGGGTTTCTTCAAGTACTAAGTCATGTTTTGCTTGGGGATCAAATGCTTATTTTACTCACTGAACTGCAACTCAATTTATAACATTTGTATCATGTGTTTTGTCTGGATTTTTGGTTGATATTCAGTCTATATCATTTAAAATGCATCTATGATAAGAAATGATAGACCTTTCATTTCTTTGTAAGTGGGCAAGCATACAAAATTTGCAAGGGATCAAATCATTATTTTCCCCACTGTATATATACTGTGTATAGATAGATAGACAGATAGATAGATAGATAGATAGATAGATAGATAGATAGATAGATAGATAGATAGATAGATAGATAGATAGATAGATAGACACAATGCAAAAACAGAAGTGCGCAATCCTAGTAAATTAGAAAAATTCTTATGCTAATATAGTCCACATCAAATGAACAAATTGAATTAAATATATATAGTGACTGTCCATGTATATTTTCAGTGCAAAGCATGGATATCCATGGTGTCCAGCAATGTATTCTCTTGTATAAGAAGGGGAAAAAAGAAGATTAAAGCCTCTTACCAGACAGGATGGATCCCAAATTATAGGGATCAAACACGCTTGTTATCAAGGTAACCACCTGCGACAACAAAAAAAAACAATAAAAATAGTGTGCACTCTAAAAATACACTATAATCTCTCTCAAAGATGTACATGCCACTCACAATCTTTACATTCGGCTGGGCTACTCGTTTTCCGATTAGATTTCTACCCCCCTTCTCCGCCATAAACATCCGGAGACGTTTCATAAAAACATGGCCTACAGGGTACCTTTGACTGAACGCACACACACATACTTGAGCGTAATAGAAAGCAGTATCGTCATCGGGCGGATGCATTATAAATCAGCAGACCCACCGGCCTTAATTACCCATCCAAGAAAATAAACACTTTGCAGTATGGATTGTTTCACGATCCAGCTGGCAGAATGGGACTTGTGATGGTTTGGTCAGCGCTGGCCGTTATACTTCACTGTGGGGTCATTTAGCTGTGGGCAAAAGTCCGCTTCCAGTTTCTCACAATAGTAATAGTTATCATTACAGAACACCGACAAGCTCTGTTGTGATCTAAAATGGCCACATAACAGAATGCTATCAACATTTTAAAAATCTACAAGAACTCCCCGTCAATACCCCCTAGTTGAGTAGATCAAAAAAATAAATAAAAAATGTTTCTGATGTTGTGGAATCTCTTTCAGTTTTTCTGCCTGGGGGATCCCTTGCCTGGAAAATAAATTTAAATGCGCAAAATTCAGGAATTGTTTTTTTCTTGTTTTTTTTTTTTTTTATTCTTTATTTATATTTTCCAAGAAAACATACAGGATATGAAATTCTCAACATATCCAAAAAACATAGATTACATTTTCAAACCAGTATCCCGTACCTGATGAAGTTATCTACCAAAATTAAAACAGGCACCATTCAATCGGCAATCACATGTGCCCAAGGATAAGCACTGAGCATACTGTATACAAGGCGGGTTAAAACTATAGATGCATCCATACCGTTTCTTTTACGAGTACCGATACTTTTTTTTTTTAGTACTCGCCGATACCAATTACCGATACCTACCGCGTATGTTTTGTTTACGCTTCAGCCGTCAGCAATGGTGCAAGGCATTTAAAAGCTATTTACAAATAAATTTATTTCATTTTTATTTTTTCATTTTGCACTGTAAAACGTGTAAATACATGTTAAAGGTGTAAAAATATTAACGAACGAATCAAACAACATTTTTTTTTTTTTTAAATATTAATAGTTTATATGATAGAAGTGAACAAAAAAAAAATCAGAAGAAAAATAATAATTAAATGGAGGAGAATAAGGAATTAATTAAAGCTGATTAGAGTAAATTAAAGGTTCATAAGGAATTAAAAAGAGGAACATTTAAAGTGATTGTACAGCTTCGATTTATTTTATTTTTTTAAATAACAAACATATCATACTTCCCTCCACTGTGAAGTTCGTCTTACACAGTGTGGCCCTGATCCTCGACTTCTGGGGTCGCCCGGCGGCTCTTGCGGCTCCTCCCCGCATAGTATAACCCCCTAGGAGAAGCGCTCTCCTGGGGGGGTTACCTTGCAGTTGCACTCCCGAGTCCAGCTTTCGGCGTCCAAAGACTCTGAATGTAGGACTCAGCCCCGCCCCCCGGCGCCCGCATCATTGGATTTGATTGACAGCAGCGGGAGCCAATGGCTGCGCTGCTTTCAATCTATCTAATCAAGAGCCGGGATCCCGTGCAGAGAGGGACAACGCGTCTCCGCCGAGGGAAATACGTGGCTCAGGCAAGTAAAACGGGGGGGGGGGGGGCGGTCACTGCCAGGTGTTTTTTCACCTTAATGCATAGGATGCATTATTGTGAAAAAACATGAGGGTTTACAACCCCTTTATTAGAAACACACAACATTTTTTTTTTTTTTTACTTGACAGTTTGCTTTAAACTGACTTCATCTGCAGATCGAAGTTCATCCCTTTGATCTGTAGATGAACAAACAGAAAGATACAAAAAGAAACAATGCTTCTTTTTATCTTAGTGTTTCAGCAACTGAGCAATGTTGTTGATAAACATTGCCCAGCTGCTTTTGACAGCTCCAATTGCTGGACTTATTGAACACTTCAGCTGTCAACAGGGGAGCCCCACTGACAGCTGAATGAGTCATTGGTTGTTAAGGACGTGGCCCCGCTCCTTAAAGTGGTTGTAAAGTCATAAAAAATTTTTATGCACTTAATACATTCTATGAAGATTTTCCCCCTTAATAGCCAGGCCATTTTTTGTGATACGGCACTGCGTTGCTTTAAATGACAACTGCACGGTCGTGCGACACTGTACTCAAACAAAGTTCCTGTCCTTTTTTTCCCCCACAAAAAGAGCTTTCTTTTTTTGGTACTTCCAAAAAGAGAGACAATTTTGAAAAAAAAAACAATATTTTTTACTTTTTGCTATAATAAATATCCAAAACGATAAATTAAAAAAAAAATTAAAAAAACTGAGCCTGAAGTATCGGTTTCTGGTATCGGTGCATTTGCACAAGTACTGATACTTGTGCAAATGCTTAGTAGCGGCACCGAAACCGATACCGGTATCGGTGCAACCCTAGTTAAAAGGGGAGTCTCCTAAAATACAGCACATCATAGCCAGTCAGGCACCAGGACCAGATTGAGAACTTCTGCTTGTAAAGAAAAATTAAAATACACGAAAAACTAAGGTGTCCGTTTATGAAGCAGTGATCAGCGGTGATCCCGAGGATCACCGCTGATCACAGTCCATAAACAGTTTATGAAACAGTGATAATCGGGGGAGAACATGTTTGAACTTGTTCTCCCGCCGATTATCTCTACACACGGAGAATCCTCATGAATGACATAGAAACGGCCAGTTTATGAAGCGGTGATCTCACCGCTTCACTGGCGATCTGAGTCGGAATTCACACTCCCAGGTTCACCAGCTCAGAGATGGTGAATCGGGGAGTGAAGAGGAAATCTTGGGGGATCTGAGGGGGAAGGAGGAAGTTTTTTAACTTCCTTATGCCTCGTTCAGACCCCCCAACACTGTAAGCATGTCCCCCTGTCATATTTATGTGTATACATATATATACATATATACATATAATGTGTATATGTATATATATATCATGTGTGTGTATATACATGTATATATAATGTGTGTGTGTGTATACATATGTGTATAATGTAGGGGGACTCGTTATTTTATTAACATTAATCCACGCCGTTGAGCGGTGATAATTTATCACTGCTTGATAAACTGACATCTGGTACTATAATCTCGTAAAGTCTCACGAGATTCCAGTATCAGGAGCCGTAATCCACTGTTTGAAGCATTTGTAGATCGCTTCACTCCTCCAAAGGTGAAGCGATCTACACCGCTTCATAAACTGGCACACAGAGGAGAAATGCCGGAGAACGAAGCAGTGAATAGATTTCACTGCTTCATAAACGGACACCTAAGGGGGATAAGGTTGTTAAGCAAGAGGGGGAAGGGAAAGGGAAAATAGGCATTGGGGAGTGTTCAACGCCTGAGTTCCCACAAAAGGAGGATATCGTCCCGCTCCACCAAAAGATCTGGAGCACCCAGTTACTTCTGTGAACCTACAACATCTCGATACTCAGAAGACCAGGTAAATTTAGTCCAGTAGAACCAGGTTTTACAGCAGCATTCTTCCCGCTGGTTGGCTGATGCTACTAGTGATTCCATTTGGTGGATCTCAACCACAGAATAATGGGTGGCGCTGCCACCTGCCTCCAACACAGAGGCACGTTGCATTGATTAAACATAACAATAAGGAGCGTTTATACCGCTTCATTGGCATCTGCGCTAAATGTAAAAGGAAAGCTTGTGCTTCTGATGGCATCTGTATGTCGGTCAAATTTCAGGAACTTTTGTAGTTTTTTTCATTCACTTCACATAGGGGGGTTTCAATCTACGAGTCATAGGTAACCACTCCATCAATCCTCCAGATATACAGCGCTCAGTCAAGGGGGATCAGTGAAGGCCGCCGATCCAAGCCTCGGATGTGGCAGCGTGGCGTTAACACGTAAGGCCCCTCCCAATGCGTTTCGTGCACATGCACTGGGTTCTGCCTCACCTGCCTCCCCTGACTGCACGTCCCTGGTTGGTAGTGTAGATTGTTAGTGTAGGTAAATTTATGTTAGCTCAGGGCTATATCTGAGCTGTGAATCTGGGTCAGGGTTCAGTGACTAAGAGTTGGATGATTCATCCTCTCTGTTGCTTCCCCCTGTTTTCTGGGACATTAGAGAATGTTCTGGACATAGTGGGTGGAGGCTAGGAAGAGCTGCTTGGAATATTTATGAGGACCTCAGCCAATCCCCAGTAAAAGGCTGGCGGGGGCAGGCCACCTCATAAATAGGCATGAGTCATGCCCGCAGGGGCAGTCGGGTGCAAGATGCTACACCACCAGATATTGTCAGATATTCACAGTGTTCCTGCTGGGTTCTGCAAGCAAGCGAGTGCAAGAGGAAGTAGCCGGATATAGGGATGGTATATAAGAAGAGTTGTCCCTTGAAGTTGTTGTTGAAGAATATCCAGATGCCGGTAGAAGTCAAGTGACTGAATCAAATAATTGCTGCCTATGCAACTAAATCCTGCCATCCTGGTTTCTGAAACCTTGATCCAACACAACCATTCATGGGAATTGTTGCCATTAAATAGTACGCAGCAACAGCCCTGAAGAAGAGGGAGTCTATACCCCCGAAGTACGTTGGCTTGATGATGAAAGCGTTGCTACTTTTTAAAAAAACGTCTATGAACCATATTTTAGATGTTGCATTTCTCCGGACGCCGGGAACTAGGCATGTGCACTGTCAAAAAATGTGTTTGTTTTCGTTTTATTTGTTTTTTTTTATTTGTTTTTTTTTTTTTTCGGGTCATTTGTTATGATCGAAATTCGTTATTTCTAATAGATTCGTAACTTCGTAAATCTGAAAATCCGAAAATTCAAAAATCTGAATTTTGAAATTTGAAAATTCGGAAATCAGGTGAAAGACAGGTATCCTCCTCTCCCCCCTCCCCCCGAAAGGTGCCAAATGTGGCATCAGAAGGGGGGGGACAGATGAGCGGAAGTTCCACTTTTGGGTGGAACTCCGCTTTAAGTAGTTAAATATTTTCCTGCCATGCAACATGACAAATGATTGGTAAATCAATCAATCGCAGATTTATCAATATGCCCCATCTTTCTCGTAGGCACCCCCCCCCTCCCTCCTGGGTGCAGTTATTTGCGTCTCATTCATCGGCTGTAATGTTTCAGCGTTTCCGTTTCTCCCCGTCAGACCTGATTGGGGTTAATAAAGTGATTTCTGGTGAGGTGGAAGGGAAGGGAGGGACGTACGCGGGGAGGGCGCACAGGGGGGAAGACATTGGACTGGCAGCTTGACTTAGTGAATTAGAAGCGGAATCTCATTAGGGCAATGCCCTGTGAGTAAATAGCGGCTTGTGTCACTCCGCATCTCCTGGGCTCCCGCTGCTAATTATTGCTTTCCCTGACTCAGACCTGAGTTCTCGGCTCCGCCGTATTAAAGCTTCTGTTCTTCCGCTCGTAATGAAGGCGATTAGAAAATTGAGATCACGGCTACAAGCCAGACCTCTTGCTTTGTATTAATGTACAGCGCTGTCTACACCGATGTGTCTATAAAAGATTACACAGTAAACGTGTGTAGACAGAATCAGGCCTATTTATAGAATGCCTGCCCAATGGAAAAGAAAGATACAAATATCTGAAATACAGATGATTAACGCTTTCACCTCCTTTAACCCCTTCAATGCCGGGCACTTTACCCCCCTTTCCTGCCCAGGCCAATTTTCAGTTTTCAGCTGTACCCAAACTAAATTTTTATTATTTTGTTCCCACAAACAGAGCTTTCTTTTGGTGGTATTTGATCACCTCTGCGGTTTTTATTTTTTGCTAAACGAATAAAAAAAGACAGAAAAAAAAAAAAGTTTTTCTATTTATTTATTTTATAAAATTTTGTAAATAAGTATGTTTCCTCCTTCACTGATGGGCACTGATAGGCAGCACTGATATGTGGCACTGATGGGCATTGATAGGTGGCACTGATGGGCACTCATAGGTGGCACTGGTGGGCACTGATGGGCACTGAAAGGCTGCACTGATGGGTACTTATGGGTGGCACTGATAGACGGCACTGCTGGGCACTAATGGGCACTGATGGGCATTGATGGGCACTGATGGCTGGCACTGATATATTTCACTGATAGGCATCACTGGTGGCACTGGCAGGCATTTTTCATTGGCACTGATTGGTAGCTGCCTGGGCACTGATTGGCATTTCCCTGGTGGTTCCTAAAGTGGCATACCTGGTGGTCCAGTGTGGTGGCCATCCCTGGTGGCCCTGGGCGGGCATCCAAGGGGGGGCTGCGCTGATAAACAATCAGCATAGACCACCACTGTCAGGAGAGCAGCTGATTGGCGCTCGCATTTGTCAGACGTGAGTGAGGAAAAGCCGATCAACGGCTCTTCCTGTTTACATCGTGATCAGCCGTGATTGGACACGGATATTGGATATGATGTCTGGTCAGGTTATCGCAAACAACTTTGCCGACATCATTTTGCTATATGGCGGGCAGCAAGTGGTTGAGATCACAGGCACCCCCCGTTATCTGATACCTGGACAAGCTTTGTGCTCATCTTTGGGGCTACTGAATGACATTACATCTTACACATGCAAGGCAAGCAGAAGCTCCTTTTGCACCATAAGAAAGGTACGCTTTTTTTTTCCTCATTGAGACCCTCTTGGCTGCAGGGCCAGGACAAGAGGTGGGCAGGAGGGGCAGCCGCCCTGAGCACAGTGATAAAAGGGCGGCTCTCCCTCACTAGACATGTGGACTGCCTAAAAATTTGTTAATTTTTGTTTCATAAATTTTTTTTTTTCATTTTTCAGGTCATTCGTTATGATCATACTTCGTAAATTCGTAAATTTGTAAATTCTAAAATTCTAAAATACGGAAATAAGAAAGACAATCCGAAAATTCGAAAGAACGAAAATCCGAAAATTCTAAATAATAACTAACTTCATTCATTTTTTTTTTCAGGTCATTCGTTATGATCACACTTCGTAAATTTGTAAATTCGTAAATTTGAAAATTTGAAAATTCGTAAATTCGAAAATCCAAAAATTCTAAAACATGGAAATAAGAAAGAAAATCCGAAAATTCGAAAGAACGAAAATTCTAAATAATAACTAACTTCATTCATTTTTTTTTTCAGGTCATTCGTTATGATCACAATTCGTAAATACGTAAATGGGTAAATTCGAAAATTCGTAAATTTGCAAACTTGTAAATTCGTAATTCAAAAATTCAAAAACCCCAAATTTTAAAGTCTGAAACAATAACTAACTATTAAATTATAAGTATTGGAATTTCCTTCCAAATTCGGCTGTTAGTGAACGTAACAAAAACAAATTTATTCAAAGTTACGGATTATCCAAAATAACAAATATCGCATCTAAAAGAATGGAACGTAACTAATTAATAATAATAAATAATAATAATAATAAAAAGTTTTTATTATTATTATTATTATTATTTATTATTATTAATTTTTGGGTTCAATTTGTTTAGATGCGGCATTCGTTATTTCTGATAATTTGTATTCATTACGTTTACTAACAGCCAAATTTGAAAGGAAATTCCAATACCTATAATTTAATAGTTAGTAATAGTTATTATTAGTTAGTTATTATTTCAGATTTTTCTAATCTTTGGGTTTTCTAATTTTCGGATTTTCGTTCTTTTGAAACTTCGGATTTTTGAATTTTCAAATTCGAAAGGCAGCACATTCGAGAGCATCTATGGTGTCCATCTGTAGAGAGGTATCACGGTCATCCCAGTATACCTACTCAAACTTTACGGAGTAGACCCGGGTGCCTTGTTATCAGGGGACTTTGTAGGAAGGACTATTCAGTCCTCTGTCCCATCCTTATTAGAAGATTAGTTTGGCAAGTAGAACCCACCCTGTCAGCCAGTTATTTATCACTAGTATGCTGCCATGTTGGCGTCAGGAAAATGGAAAATTGTATCAAAAACTTACGATAATTTTCCTTTCCTAACGCCAATACATGGCCACATACGGACCCACTCTGTATGTTTCAGTATGTAGCTTGTTACAAAGAATGGGGGGCGGCTAACTAGACCTTTTTTTATGCTATTTACTGGTCCTTAGCCACTAAGCCACCGCCCACCGTCATATGACGGCGGGACGAGGCTTCTGTTGTTCTGGGCAGACGTCATATGACGTGATCGCCCTCCCGAGCCACTAGGCGGCGCGCGCGCATGCCCGCTGCGTCGCTCGGGACCCGGTGCGCGTGCCCGGCAGCCGTGATGTCCGCCGGGCACCCGCGATTGCCGGGTAACAGAGCAGGACCGTGGATCTGTGCATGTAAACACAGATCCACGTCCTGTCAGAGAGGAGAGGAGACCGATGGCGTGTCCCTTGTACATAGGGACACCAATCGGTCACCTCCCCCAGTCAGTCCCCTCCCCCCACAGTTAGAATCACCTCCTTAGGTCATACATTAACCCCTCGAGCGCCCCCTAGTGTTAACCCCTTCCCTGCCAGTCACATTTACACAGTAATCAATGCAATTTTATAGCATTGATCACTGTATAAATGGGAATGGTCCCAAAAATGTGTCAAAAGTGTCCGATGTGTCCGCCGCAATATCGCAGTCACAATAAAAATTGCAGATCGCCGCCATTACTAGTAAAAAATTAATAAATAAATAAAAATGCTATAAATCTATCCCCTATTTTGTAGACGCTATAACTTTTGCGCAAACCAATCAATATACGCTCATCAAAAATATGTAGAAGAATATATATCGGCCTAAACTGAGGAAAAAATTTGTTAAAAAAAAAAAAAAAATTGGATATTTATTATAGCAAAAAGTAAAAAATATTGTGTTTTTTCAAAATTGTTGTTCTTCTTTTGTTTATAGCGCAAAAAATAAAAACCGCAGAGGTGAACAAATACCACCAAGAGAAAGCTCTATTTGTGGGGAAAAAATGATAAAAATTTCATTAGGGTGCAGTGTAACATGACCGCGCAATTGTCATTCAAAGTGCAACAGCGCTGAAAACTGAAAAATGGCTTGGGCAGGAAGGGGGTGAAAGTGCCCTGTATTGAGGTGGTTAGGGAGTGGTCAAGAGGCGGAGCTCTATCACATGTATGCTGCCATGTATTGGCGTCGGGAAAGGAAAATTACGGTAAGTATTTGATACAATTTTCCGTTATAAATGTCACTTGCGTACAGTGCTGCATGACCGCACAATTGCTAGTTAAAATATCACAATGCTGAATAGCAAAAAATGCCTCTGTCATGAAGTGGGTTACACCTTCCAGCAGTCAAGTGGTTAAAATAAAAAGTGGTAAAAATACATCTAAAGCTTTTTTTTTTTTTTTTTTTTGGGTGGGAGGGGGTTCGAATTTTCAGATTTTCGTTCTTTTGAATTTTCGGATTTTCATTCTTATTTTCAGATTTTTGCATTTTTGGATTTTCGAATTTCTGAATTTTCTGAAAAATGTGCTAAACGGGTTTTCGACAATTTGAATATTTCCGAAACAACAAATGAGGGATAGGGGACTTTAAAGGTACCTTTTATGTGAAAAGATGTAAATATACTAAGATCTAAAAAATGAATTGTTTATTAACAAAATTGATAAAAGGTATAGAATACAGTATAGAACACAGTCATAGGTACATACACATTTGCCTATCATTGACGGCGAAACAAACTGTAGTCACATACGGATAGCTAGTGCGTCCACAAAATTCGACATGTTTCGCCGGTGTGGCTTCATCAGGAAAGGGACACTTTATTTAGTAACCATAAAAACATACATTTTTCACAGCTTTAGGTGTATAGGAAGAAAAAAGGAAAAATATATAATATTAATATACGTGATTTTTGTTTTGCATATTCTAAAACCGACACACACATAAATGTTAAAAGAAGCACAAAAACCACAACACACACAACAAAAAAAAACAAAAAAAAGGGAAGAAGAAACCCCAAACACCCCAACCCCCCACACCACATGAAAAACCTCCCGTACCTTGAGGGGCATGAGAGCGTGTTCAAATGGTGGTACTCCCAGGTGGGTGGGCATATCCCAACCCCATGTGTGGGAGAACTGAAGGGGATACATCCTATGCACTGGTGGCCACTAAATAAGAGATAATGAGGAGGGGGTGGGGGGTGCTCCAGGCCAAAAAACCTGGTCAAGGTCTATTACAATATACAAAAACATATTTGGGGGGCACACCCTACAATGCGTTTATTCAGTTCTCCTACATAGAGGAGTTCAGCTCCCATGGTTGAGACAAAGGATCTTCCATTCTATTACTAGAGTAAGACACACTAATTTGGGGTACTTTGTCGCAGTAAGTGGGCTTAGCACTACATGACCATATAGTGTGACCAAACCCCCGTATTTTTTTAATATGTTCAGGTGTTTTTAACTAGCCTTGCAGGAAATGTCATTCTTGAATGTGTGCGCTGTAATATATTTTGGACTTAACCACTTGACGACCGCCTCATGCCGATTTACGTCGGCAAGGTGGCACGGACAGGCAAAATCACGTACATATACGTGATTTGCCTTCCGCGGGTGGGGGGTCCGATCGGACCCCCCCCCCCCGGTGCCCGAGGCGGTCGTCTTTTGTCCAGCAGCGATCAGAGGTGAGGGGGAGGCCATCCGTTCGTGGCCCCCCCCTCGCGATCGCCGTCGGCCAATCACATCATTCCTTTGCTGCTGTATGCTAAACAGCAGCAAAGGAAATGATGTCATCTCTCCTCGGTTCGGTAATTTCCGTTCCGGCCCGAGGAGAGAAGACAGGTATGTGAGTGCACAACACTACACACACAGTAGAACATGCCAGGCACACTAAACACCCCGATCCCCCCCCCCCCGATCGCCCCCCGATCCCCCCCCAATCACCCCCCCCCCCCCTGTCACAAACTGACACCAGCAGTTTTTTTTTTTTTCTGATTACTGCATTGGTGTCAGTTTGTGACAGTTACAGTGTTGGGACAGTTAGTATTACCCCCCTTTAGGTCTAGGATACCCCCCTAACCCCCCCTAATAAAGTTTTAACCCCTTGATCACCCCCTGTCACCAGTGTCGCTAAGCAATCATTTTTCTGATCGCTGTATTAGTGTCGCTGGTGACGCTAGTTAGGAACGTAAATATTTAGGTTCGCCTTCAGCGTTTTATAGCGACAGGGACCCCCATATACTACCGAATAAATGTTTTAACCCCTTGATTGCCCCCTAGTTAACCCTTTCACCACTGATCACCGTATAACTGTTACGGGTGACGCTGGTTAGTTTGTTTATTTTTTATAGTGTCAGGGCACCCGCCGTTTATTACCGAATAAAGGTTTAGCCCCCTGATCGCCCGGCGGTGATATGCGTCGCCCCAGGCAGCGTCAGATTAGCGCCAGTACCGCTAACACCCACGCACGCAGCATACACCTCCCTTAGTGGTATAGTATCTGATCGCATCAATATCTGATCCGATCAGATCTATACTAGCTTCCCCAGCAGTTTAGGGTTCCCAAAAACGCAGTGTTAGCGGGATCAGCCCAGATACCTGCTAGCACCTGCGTTTTGCCCCTCCGCCCAGCCCACCCAAGTGCAGTATCGATCGATCACTGACACTTACAAAACACTAAACGCATAACTGCAGCGTTCGCAGAGTCAGGCCTGATCCCTGCGATCGCTAACAGTTTTTTTGGTAGCATTTTGGTGAACTGGCAAGCACCAGCCCCAGGCAGCGTCAGGTTAGCGTCAGTAGCGCTAACACCCACGCACGCACCGTACAGCTCCCTTAGTGGTATAGTATCTGATCGGATCAATATCTGATCCGATCAGATCTATACTGGCGTCCCCAGCAGTTTAGGGTTCCCAAAAACGCAGTGTTAACGGGATCAGCCCAGATACCTGCTAGCACCTGCATTTTGCCCCTCCGCCCGGCCCAGCCCAGCCCACCCAAGTGCAGTATCGATCGATCACTGTCACTTACAAAACACTTAACGCATAACTGCAGCGTTCGCAGAGTCAGGCCTGATCCCTGCGATCGCTAACAGTTTTTTTGGAGCGTTTTGGTGAACTGGCAAGCGCCAGCGGCCTAGTACACCCCGGTCGTAGTCAAACCAGCACTGCAGTAACACTTGGTGACGTGGCGAGTCCCATAAGTGCAGTTCAAGCTGGTGAGGTAGCAAGCACAAGTAGTGTCCCGCTGCCACCAAGAAGACAAACACAGGCCCGTCGTGCCCATAGTGCCCTTCCTGCTGCATTCGCCAATCCTAATTGGGAACCCACCGCTTCTGCAGCGCCCGTACTTCCCCCATTCACATCCCCAACCAAATGCAGTCGGCTGCATGAGAGGCATTTTCTTTATGTCCTCCCGAGTACCCCTACCCAACGAACCCCCAAAAAAGATGTCGTGTCTGCAGCAAGCGCGGATATAGGCGTGACACCCGCTATTATTGTCCCTCCTGTCCTGACAATCCTGGTCTTTGCATTGGTGAATGTTTTGAACGCTACCATTCATTAGTTGAGTATTAGCGTAGGGTACAGCATTGCACAGACTAGGCACACTTTCACAGGGTCTCCCAAGATGCCATCGCATTTTGAGAGACCCGAACCTGGAACCGGTTACAGTTATAAAAGTTAGTTACAAAAAAAGTGTAAAAAAAAAAAAAAATATATAAAAAAAAAAAATAGTTGTCGTTTTATTGTTCTCTCTCTCCCTATTTTCTCTCTCTTGTTCTGCTCTTTTTTACTGTATTCTATTCTGCAATGTTTTATTGTTATTATGTTTTATCATGTTTGCTTTTCAGGTATGCAATTTTTTATACTTTACCGTTTACTGTGCTTTATTGTTAACCATTTTTTTGTCTTCAGGTACGCCATTCATGACTTTGAGTGGTTATACCAGAATGATGCCTGCAGGTTTAGGTATCATCTTGGTATCATTCTTTTCAGCCAGCGGTCGGCTTTCATGTAAAAGCAATCCTAGTGGCTAATTAGCCTCTAGACTGCTTTTACAAGCAGTGGGAGGAAAAGCACCCCCCCCCCCACCGTCTTCCGTGTTTTTCTCTGGCTCTCCTGTCTCAACAGGGAACCTGAGAATGCAGCCGGTGATTCAGCCAGCTGACCATAGAGCTGATCAGAGACCAGAGTGGCTCCAAACATCTCTATGGCCTAAGAAACCGGAAGCTACGAGCATTTTATGACTTAGATTTCGCCAGATGTAAATAGCGCCATTGGGAAATTGGGGAAGCATTTTATCACACCGATCTTGGTGTCATCAGATGCTTTGAGGGCAGAGGAGAGATCTAGGGTCTAATAGACCCCAATTTTTTCAAAAAAGAGTACCTGTCACTACCTATTGCTATCATAGGGGATATTTACATTCCCCGAGATAACAATAAAAATGATTAAAAAAAAAAAAAAAAATTTAAAGGAACAGTTTAAAAATTTGATAAAAAAGCAAAAAAAATAATAAAGAAAAAAAAAAGCACCCCTGTCGCCCCCTGCTCTCGCGCTAAGGCGAACGCAAGCGGCGGTCTGTTGTCAAACGTAAACAGCAATTGCACCATGCATGTGAGGTATCGCCGCGAAGGTCAGATCGAGGGCAGTAATTTTTGCAGTAGACCTCCTCTGTAAATCTAAAGTGGTAACCTGTAAAGGCTTTTAAAGGCTTTTAAAAATGTATTTATTTTGTTGCCACTGCACGTTTGTGCGCAATTTTAAAGCATGTCATGTTTGGTATCCATGTACTCGGCCTAAGATCATCTTTTTTATTTCAGCAAACATTTGGGCAATATAGTGTGTTTTAGTGCATTAAAATTTTAAAAAGTGTGTTTTTTCCCCAAAAAATGCGTTTGAAAAATCGTTGCGCAAATACTGTGTGAAAAAAAAAAATGAAACACCCACCATTTTAATCTGTAGGGCATTTGCTTTAAAAAAATATATAATGTTTGGGGGTTCAAAGTAATTTTTTTGCAAAAAAAAAATTACTTTTTCATGTAAACAATGAGTGTCAGAAAGGGCTTTGTCTTCAAGTGGTTAGAAGAGTGGGTGATGTGTGACATAAGCTTCTAAATGTGCATAAAATGCCAGGACAGTTCAAAACCCCCCCAAATGACCCCATTTTGGAAAGTAGACACCCCAAGCTATTTGCTGAGAGGCATGTCGAGTCCATGGAATATTTTATATTGCGACACAAGTTGCGGGAAAGAGACAAATTTTTTTTTTTTTTTTTTTGCACAAAGTTGTCACTAAATGATATATTGCTCAAACATGCCATGGGAATATGTGAAATTACATCCCAAAATACATTCTGCTGCTTCTCCTGAGTACGGGGATACCACATGTGTGAGACTTTTTGGGAGCCTAGCCGCGCACGGGACCCCGAAAACCAAGCACCGCCTTCAGGTTTTCTAAGGGCGTGAATTTTTGATTTCACTCTTCACTGCCTATCACAGTTTCGGAGGCCATGGAAAGCCCAGGTGGCACAAAACCCCCCCAAATGACCCCATTTTGGAAAGTAGACACCCAAAGCTATTTGCTGAGAGGTATAGTGAGTATTTTGCAGACCTCACTTTTTGTCACAAAGTTTTGAAAATTGAAAAAAGAAAAAAAAAAAAGTTTTTTCTTGTCTTTCTTCATTTTCAAAAACAAATGAGAGCAGCAAAATACTCACCATGCCTTTCAGCAAATAGCTTGGGGTGTCTACTTTCCAAAATGGGGTCATTTGCGGGGGTTTTGTGCCACCTGGGCATTCCATGGCCTCCGAAACGGTGATAGGCAGTGAAGAGTGAAATCAAAAATTTTCACCCTTAGAAATCCTGAAGGCGGTGATTGGTTTTCGGGGCCCCGTACGTGGCTAGGCTCCCAAAAAGTCCCACACATGTGGTATTCACATACTCAGGAGAAGCAGCAGAATGTATTTTGGGGTGCAATTCCACATAGGCCCATGGCCTGTGTGAGCAATATATCATTTAGTGACAACTTTGTGCAAAAAAAAAAAAAAAAAAGTGTCACTTTCCCGCAACTTGTGTCAAAATATAAAATATTCCATGGACTCAATATGCCTCTCAGCAAATAGCTTGGGGTGTCTACTTTCCAAAATGGGGTCATTTTGGGGGGTTTTGTGCCACCTGGGCATTCCATGGCCTCCGAAACTGTGATAGGCAGTGAAGAGTGAAATCAAAAATTTACACCCTTAGAAATCCTGAAGGCGGTGCTTGGTTTTCGGGGCCCCGTACGCGGCTAAGCTCCCAAAAAGTCCCACACATGTGGTATCCCCATACTCAGGAGAAGCAGCTGAATGTATTTTGGGGTGCAATTCCACATAGGCCCATGGCCTGTGTGAGCAATATATCATTTAGTGACAAGCTTTTGTAAATATTTTTTTTTTTTTTTTTTTTGTCATTATTCAATCACTTGGGACAAAAAAAATAAATATTCAATGAGTTCAACATGCCTCTCAGCAATTTCCTTGGGGTGTCTACTTTCCAAAATGGGGTCATTTGGGGGTGTTTTGTACTGCCCTGCCATTTTAGCACCTCAAGAAATGACATAGGCAATCATAAACTAAAAGCTGTGTAAATTACAGAAAATGTACCCTAGTTTGTAGACGCTATAACTTTTGCGCAAACCAATAAATATACACTTATTGACATTTTTTTTACCAAAGACATGTGGCCGAATACATTTTGGCCTAAATATATGACTAAAATTTAGTATTGGATTTTTTTTATAACAAAAAGTAGAAAATATCATTTTTTTTCAAAATTTTCGGTCTTTTTCCGTTTATAGCGCAAAAAATAAAAACTGCAGAGGTGATCAAATACCATCAAAAGAAAGCTCTATTTGTGGGAAGAAAAGGACGCAAATTTCGTTTGGGTACAGCATTGCATGACCGCGCAATTAGCAGTTAAAGCGACGCAGTGCCAAATTGGAAAAAGACCTCTGGTCCTTAGGCAGCTTAATGGTCCGGGGCTCAAGTGGTTAATTCAATACTGGAGTATGTGAAAATATCACTTGTTTCAAAAATATTTCATAATACCGATGTATATTTTTCCTTTTTTTTTTCCTATACACCTAAAGCTGTGAAAAATGTATGTTTTTATGGTTACTAAATAAAGTGTCCCTTTCCTGACAAAGCCACACCGGCGAAACATGTTGAATTTTTGTGGACGCACTAGCTATCTGTATGTGATTACAGTTTGTTTCGCTGTCAATAATAGGCAAATGTGTATATACCTATGACTGTGTTCTAAACTGTATTCTATACCTTTTATCAATTTTGTTATTAAACAATTCATTTTTTTAGATCATAGTATATTTACTCTTAAAGTCCCCTATCCCTCATTTGTTGTTTCTCATACATATGCCTTTGGGATGTTGGTACCATATTATGCTAAAGCTTCTTGGAGCTGAACTCTGCCCATATTTTTGAATAGTTCTGAATTAACGACTGCAAGCTCTTCTGTGCCAGATCACGTACCTAGTGCGTGATCTGGCACTTCTGGGTAGGGGGGACGCGTGCCGCCGGAGACCTGGCTGTACTGTGATTAGACTCAGCAAAAGCCAATCAGCGGGCAGCCAATGGATGTCCACCTGCACCCGCTGATCGGCAAAGATAAAAGACAGGACAGGGCTTTGGCTATGTAAACAAGGCAGAGCTCTGGCCTGTCAGCGGGAAAATGATGGCTTTTGAGCACAACTTAGTACACAAAAACACTGGCTAGGCACACAGTTAACTGTTTGATCACCCTAGATGTAGATGTTTAACCTCTTCCCAGCCAGTGTCATTAGTACAGTGACAGTGCATATTTTTTTAGCATTGATCACTGAATTGGTGTCACTGGTCCTCAAAAAAGTGTCAAGTGTCAGTTAGTTGTCTGATTTGTCTGCCACAATATCGCTATCACAAAAGTCGCTGACCGCCGCCTTTACTAGTAAAGAAAGAATAAAAATATATATGCCATAGTTTGTAGACACTATAACTTTTGCACAAATCAATCGATATACGCTTATTGGGATTTTTAAAAATATGTAGAGAATACATATTGGTCTAAACTGATGAAGAATATCGCAGTTTCGCTATAAGTCGCTGATTGCCGCCATTACTAGTAAAAAAATTTTTTTTTAAAATAAATAAATAAAAGTATCCCATAGTTTGCAGACGCTATAACTTTTGCGTAAACCAATCAATATACACTTATTTATATATATATATATATATATATATATATATATATATATATAGTTGTTTTTTTTTACCAGAAATATGTAGCAGAATACATATTGGTCTAAGTTGATGAACACTATTGTAATCCCGCTATAAGTCGCTGATTACTAGTAGAAAAAAATAAATGTAAACAAGAAATAAAATTAAAAAATATCCTATAGTCTGTAGACACGATAACTTTTGCACAAATCAATTAATATACGCAAATTGATTTTTTTTTTTATACCAAAAATATGTAGGAGAATACATATTGGTCTAACTGATGAAGAATATCGCAGTCCGGCTATAAGTTGCTGATCGCCGCCATTACTAGTAAAAAATGTTTTTAAATAAATAAAGAAAAATATCCTATAGTTTGTAGACACAATAACTTTTGCACAAATTCAATAAATATACGCTTACTGATTTTTTATATTTATACCAAAAATATGTAGCAGAATACATATTGGGCTAAACTGATGAAGAATATCGTAGTCCCGCTGATCGCCACCATTACTAGTAAAAAAAAAATAAAAATAAAATAAAAATATCCCATAGTTTGTAGCTGCTATCATTTTTGCACAAACCAATCAATATACACTTATTAAGTTTTTTGTTTTTTTTTTACCAAAAATATGTAGCAGGATACATATTAGCCTAATTTGATGAAGAAATTCGATTTTCTTACATTTTTTTATTGGATGTGTTTTATAGCAGAAAGCAAAAATTATTATTAATTTTTTTCAAAATTGATTTTCTTTTTTTGTTTATAGTGCAAGAAAAAAAAAAACGCAAAGGTGATCAAATACCACCAAACGAAAGCTCTATTTGTGGGGGGGGGGGGACATTTTTTTTTTATGTACCAAAAATATGTAGCAGAATACATATTGGTCCTAACTGATGAAGAATATTGCAGTCCGGCTATAAGTCGCTGATCGCTGCCATTACTAGTAAAATTTCTTTTTTAACCGCTAAGCCACCGCCCACCGTCATATGACGGCGGGACGAGGCTTCTGTTGTTCTGGGAGGACGTCATATGACGTCCTCGTCCTCCCGAGCCACTAGGGGGCGCGCCCGTGCCGGCGGCGGCGCGCGCGCGTGCCCGCTGCGTCGCTCGGGACCCGGTGCGCGTGCCCGGCGGCCGCGATGTCCGTCGGGCACCCGCGATTGCCGGGTAACAGAGCAGGAGCGTGGATCTGTGCATGTAAACACAGATCCACGTCCTGTCAGAGAGAGGAGAGGAGACCGATGGCGTGTCCCTTGTACATAGGGACACCGATCGGTCACCTCCCCCAGTCAGTCCCCTCCCCCCACAGTTAGAATCACCTCCTTAGGTCATACATTAACCCCTCGAGCGCCCCCTAGTGTTAACCCCTTCCCTGCCAGTCACATTTACACAGTAATCAATGCAATTTTATAGCATTGATCGCTGTATAAATGTGAATGGTCCCAAAAATGTGTCAAAAGTGTCCGATGTGTCCGCTGCAATATCGCAGTCACAATAAAAATTGCAGATCGCCGCCATTACTAGTAAAAAATAAATAAATAATAAAAATGCTATAAATCTATCCCCTATTTTGTAGACGCCATAACCTTTGCGCAAACCAATCAATATACGCTTATCGCAATTTTTTTTTACCAAAAATATGTAGAAGAATACATAATGGCCTAAACTGAGGAAAAAAATTGTTAAAAAAAAAAAAAAAATTGGATATTTATTATAGCAAAAAGTAAAAAATATTGTGTTTTTTCAAAATTGTCCCTCTTCTTTTGTTTATAGCGCAATAAATAAAAACCGCAGAGGTGATCAAATACCACCAAAAGAAAGCTCTATTTATGGGGAAAAAATGTAATTAGGGTGCAGTGTAACATGACCGCGCAATTGTCATTCAAAGTGCGACAGCGCTGAAAACTGAAAAATGGCTTGGGCAGGAAGGGGGTGAAAGTGCCCTGTATTGAGGTGGTTAAATAAATAAATAAAAACACAATAGTTTGTAGACACAATAACTTTTGCACAAATAAATTAATATACGCTTATTGATTTTTTTTTTTTTAATACCAAAAATGTGTAGCAGAATACATATTGGTCTAAATTGATGAAGAATATCGCAGTCCCGCTGATCGCCGCTATTACTAGTAAAATAAATAAATAAGTAAATTAAAAAATCCCATTGTTTGTAGACGCTATCATTTTTGCACAAACCAATTAATATACACTTATTGAGTTGTTTTTTGTTACCAAAAATATGTAGCAGGATAGATATTGGCCTAATTTGAAGAAGAAATTTGATTTTTTAATTCTTTTTTATTGGATGTGTTTTATAGCAGAAAGTAAAAATGATTATTATTTATTTTCAAAATTGACTTCCCAGTTTTGTTTATAGGGCAAAAAAAGAAAAAAGAAAACCAAAAGTGATCAAATACCACCAAATGGAAGCTCTATTTATGGGGGGGGACAAACATTTTATTTGGGTACAGCGTTGGGCAGCCGCGCACTTGTCAGTTAAAGTAACGCAGTGCCGTATCGCAAAAAATGGCCTGGTCATCTTTCCGGAGGTCAGGTGATTAATGGGTGGAGGTGCTCATCCCTGGCCTTGGACATTTTTATGAGCTTCTCTAGCTGTTGTAGAACTATTATTCCCAGCATGCTGGTACCAGCCGCAGCCTGTGAGACCCTCCGCCCGAGGAAGATGGCACATCCCTTGCCCGCGCTCGTCCCTGATATCACTCTCTACCGCCCCGGCGACACACGGCTCACCGGCCATAATGTTCCTAGGCAGCCTATAAAAACAAATCTGCATATGTTTCTCATTCTGGTCCCTCTCAGCTGGAGCCCAAAGGAAACCTCGTTGTCTGCCTCCTGTGAAAAGACCTATAAATCTCTGGCATCGCGGCAATGTATCACAGGTGTTGTTATTTTTCAGGAGCCCGACTTTTTACAAATAATGTATTGATTTCGGAGTGCAAGTTATGGTCATGCAGAATTCAATTTGTTAGATCGCGAGAATCTGAATTAGGCAATGCATCAAAATATATAGCCAGTAACTTCGCGCCTCTAAGAACAGAGCAGCAAAAAAAAAATAAATAAATAAGGCAAACAAAGAGCTGGGCAATTATTTTCTAACTCTTTACTACTAGGCTAAAGTTAAAGAGGAATTCCGCACACATAACACACAATGGCGGTGAGCTTTGCACGCTCTGGTTGGGCTTTTCCAAGTATGTTACAGGCAATATGTTTATGTTTTATAAAGGTTCAGGTCTGCAAGTGTGACAAAGTACGAATATAACATTCCAAGTCGATGGGAATGCAAAAACAAGGTCATTTTTTTTTTTTTTAAACAACAAACATGTCATATTTTAACCACTTAAGGACCGAGCCTCTTTCTGAGATTTGTTGTTTACAAGTTAAAAACAGTTTTTTGTTGTTTTTTTTGCTAGAAAATCACTTAGAACCCCTAAACATTATACATTTTTTTTTTCTAACACCCTCTCCCGCCGCCGATAAAAGTGATCGGGCGGCGAATCTGCCGCAGAGACCACTTTTATCTTAAACCAGACCGCTCACTGAAGAAGAGGATACCGGGGTTATGGCAGCTATCTGCTGCCATAACAACGATACCCTCCTTCAAACAGCCGACGTTTGACGACGGTGGGCGGTCCGGAAGTGGTTAAAGTGGAGTTCCACCCACTTTTACAACTCTTCCGCATCCCTCACTAAACTGTGCACTGTAAACAAATTGGATATTTTTTAACTTTTTTTTTTCTCAGTACCTACTGTATATCTGCTGTATTCATTTTTCACTTCCTCCTCCCTGGCCGTGGCCCATCGCATCATTTCCTGTTTGCAATGCCTTCTGGGAAGGGGCGGTAACTTCCTCTGACACTGCCGTTGCTATGGAAACCTGACCTGAAACCTATTACACTGCTTGTGCTGCACTGAGCATGTGCGAGATCTGCAAGGATGAGATGCAGGAAGAAATACAGTCTGGCTTCAGATGCCCACACTTAAGATGGCCACAGCCTGCTGTAAGTTTATAAAATAACTACTGCTATAAACTAACAAAACAGACCTTAGTTTACAGACTAATAGGGCGTACACACGGTCGGACTTTGTTCGGACATTCCGACAACAAAATCCTAGGATTTTTTCCGACGGATGTTGGCTCAAACTTGTTTTGCCTACACGCGGTCGCACAAAGTTGTCGGAATTTCCGATCGCCAACCACGCGGTCACGTACACCACGTACGACGAGACTAGAAAAGGCCAGTTCAGAACCAAGCGCGGCACCCTTTGGGCTCCTTTTGCTAATCTCGTGTTAGTAAAAGTTTGGTGAGAGACGATTCGCGCTTTTTCAGACTCGTGGCTTTCAGATCGTTTTCTGCCGTTCAGTTTGTGCTTGTGGGTTTGTATCTGCTCTTCAGTGCATGCAGTCAGTTGGTATCGGAGTTTTCTGTGTGATCTTGCCCGCTCGTTGCTGTTTTTCAGGTCGCTCTTCACAGGCCTTGCTGTTCTTCAGTGCGTTCTGTTACTTCGTTCTGAGCAGCCGACCGTTTTCTAGCCATGTTTCGTATGCGTACTCCTCGTAGAGTTCGTGCTGTGCGGGGGCTTGGTGTTGGGGTCCTGACCTTGACACAAGTCCAGTCCATGAACAGGGTGAGGAGGAGTTCATGGACCAAGAATTGGTTGCTTCAGCGTGACCAGTTCTGTCATATGCCTTTGCTCCGTGAGATCCGTGAGAATAATCCTGATGATTTCAGGAACTTTCTCAGGATGACGGACCCCGTGTTTCACCGTCTGTTGGCTTCGCTGACCCCCTATATCAACAGGCAGGATACCTGCATGAGGCAAGCCATCACTCCGGAGCAGAGGTTGGTCGCTACCCTGCGGTATTTGGCCACAGGGAGAAGTCTGCAGGACTTGAAGTTCTCGACAGGCATCTCCCCCCAGGCTCTGGGGATCATTATCCCAGAGACCTGTTCTGCCATCATACAGGTCCTGCAGAAGGAGTATATGAAGGTAAGATTTTTATCCTTTAATATCACATTTTATTGTATTGGATGTTTGATAATATATTGTATTTCTTTCCTCATTCCCTAATTACCATGCTTGTAATATGCTGTGAATGTCCCCTTTGTCCTCATGCATGCTTGATTGTTATGTAATTATTATTTTAGGTCCTTCATACATATTTGCCCTTCAATAACCTCCCCAGCATGGTGTCACCTGCCTTATATTCACCTCATGTAGTCACTTAACAATATATTTTTTCAGCTCCATAGTAGTGCTTTACCCCAAACACCCCCTAAAATGTTTGGAAATGTTATTTTTGATTTAAATTCAGGCAGAGTGCCAGAGGCTTTTTTTTGTGGTGTCCCCAAATAATTTTTAGTAACCCTCCCTCCCCCAACTGCTAAGTCAGCTGATCCCAATTCTCTATCCTCAATCATCTATCTGCTGACTTTGCCAAACCCATACACACTATACCCATCTCTTTTGTGCTCTGATTTATGGATGAATTCCCCAAAGCATGTAGTGCAAGGGCCTGCCTGTATACTTTCCAATGGTACTGTTTAAAGTTTTTGTATCCTATTATTATCTTGATAGGTAATAGCAGAATGTCCACATGTCCTCAAATGTGTACAATGTGTATTTATATCTTTGTATTATAACACTTCTTACCTGTCCAGTGGTCTGCCAATAGTGTAACTAAGGAGGGGCTGTTCAAAGTAATACCCATTATTTAGGCATTCATCTCTCAATGAAGTGAAGAGGGTTACCTGTCCAAGAGTTCCCCCCTCTATAATGTTAGAAATGGCCCATGAGAGGGGAGGGGAGGGGGAATATGATAGGTGTACCTTATACTTTGACTTTGTTAAATTCCCCTTAATAAATGCTATCTGGAGGTTGCCCCAGAATGTTTGTGTCTAATCTACTTGCCATGTTTCTGTGAAAAAATAGTAATGTTTATTGTTTTTTCCTCAACAGTTTCCTTCCACGCCACAGGAACGGCAGACTGTGGCCTCCCACTTTGCCCAGCGGTGGGACTTTCCTAACTGCGGAGGGGCAATTGATGGGAAACAGGTCCACATCGTCCCACCACCTAACTCGTCATACTATTATAATTACAAGGGGTTTAATAGTATAGTGATGTTGGCGGTGGTGTCGGCTAATTACGACTTCTTGTATGTGGATGTGGGGAAGAATGGCCGGATGTCCGATGGTGGAGTCATCGCCCAGACGGAGTTCTACAGGCGTCTCCAGAATGGCAGCTTGGACTTGCCAGCTCCAGAGGACAATGTGGAAGGTCTCCCATTTGTGTTCGTTGCTGATGAAGCGTTTGCGCTGGGGGACCACCTGATGCGGCCATTCCTGATGAGGACCCTCACCCCGGAACAGAGGGTTTTTAATTACCGGCTGGCCAGAGCCCGAAGAGTGGTGGAGAACACATTTGGAATCCTGGCCAGCCGGTTCCGACTATTTCTGACACCCATCCATATGGCGGAGTATAAACTGAACCATATAATACTGGCGTGCTGTGTTCTCCATAATTTTTTAAGAAAACATTCTGCCAACTATGCTGGCTCAGTTGGGCCTGAGGCCGGAATCCTACATCCAACAACACTGACGGCGCTTGAAAGCGGCCGTCCTGGCTTGCCCTCCCTGAGTGCCTGTGATGTCCGGTTACGATACCTGGAGTTCTTTGCGGGTAGGGGGGCTATCAATATGCCAGACAATATGTGAAGCCTTTTTCAAATAAAAAAAAAAAGAAATTCTTTGTGGACATTTACTGCTTGTGTTTGTTTTAGCTGACCCTGACAGAAATGTGTTGAGTCCAGAAAATGTCGTGATTGGCTAACCTTATACAAAGCACTGTTGGCTGGTATTTCCTAAATGCAAAAGCACATTTCACTACAAGTGCACTTGCAACTGCACTGAACCTGCACTTGTAGTGCAAAGTGGATTTGCCCTTAGGAAATAACCCCCACTTTTGCATAAAACAGCTATTACATCACCCCAAAAGTGTTGTAGTGTTGAGACAATAATCCACACATTCTTGAGTAAGCCACTTTTTTATACCTGCACAATCACATGTGCATTTACCAAAGGTTTTTAAAACAAACCAACATGTTTGTTGTATAACAATTTTTGCAGTAGCATTATCAAAAATCGAAATATCCATTTAAGATAAAACAGGCATGTGTAAAACCAACAAGAAAGCCAAAAAACTAGAACTTACAAAGTTCACATATGGTAAAACCTGAAGGCTATATCAGACATCAGTATTTAGGAACTGGGTTTGATATAGCGTTCAGATGGGGGGAAATCACCCCAGGAAAAGCCAAATTTGGAAGATGCACACCAATTTACGAATGTCAACATGTGCTATCTGCCATCAGGGGGGATCAAGGGACGTGTTTTGGGGGAGCAAGCCCTTCCTCAACGCGACTTTATAATTGAGGAAGGGGTTGCACCCCCAAAACGTGTCCATTGATCTCCCGTGATGGCAGATAGCACATGTTGGCACACTGTGTGCATCCTCCAAATTTGGCTTTTCTAAACATTGCAAAAAAATTTAAAAGATTGAACCACAATACAAAAAGTGATTTTGTGGGGTTTAAATTCGCCCCAAAACATCAATGATGTTATTATTTTTTTTAATAACATCATGGATTTTTTGCTGGATGTTTTGCAGTTTGGCATTACACCCCATGATCTCCCCGATCAGGATCTGGGTACTTTCAGAAGTAAAGCGTTGGGGATCCACAACCTCACTATCACCTAAAAAGAGATAAATAAAAAAAAAATAGGTCTCAAAAATCTGCCACCAACCATCTCTTTTACCTGAGTCTGTGGTCGCAGACACTCACCTGTTGTGGTGCCAATCTCCACCACATCTTCTTCTTCCTCCTGCTCAGCTTCGTTTGGGGGTATTTCACCTTCTTCCATAGGTGGGGGGTCTGTGGTCTCCTCGGATGAGGGGTGTCCTCCGAGTCTTTTCTCCCCTATGTAAAACAAAAATGGTATAATTAGCACACAGATATTTGATGGCAGAACTAGAAATAGGAAACATTGCTTGGAAGTGGGGTAAAATTGTCTATTTTAGCAAAGTTCCAAGATGTATATTTTTTATTGGCCTTTGTCAAGCTGCAATACTTTACCTGTTTAGTACAAGCTTCACAGATGGAGACCCCCCTATAGTATACACTGGAGCACCTGTGTGGCCCCCTAATAAAAATGGTGTTCTGGTGTCCCACACTAGTGCTCCAGTGTCCAGATGTGAAAACAGCTGCTCAGTGTCCTCTCCTTACACACAATCTAGTTGGCATTTCATTCTAGTAACAAACCCATCTACACAAACAAATATTTGGCATCCAAGTAGGCCCCAAAAAAATGTGTGAAAATGCATATGGCCTAAACAATGATGTTCTAGAGGCCGAAAGAAAAATGTTTGATACGAACGAATAATGGGCCCATGAACATTAAAGTTGCCCTTTTAAACGTTACAATTAATAAAAGCATATGGAGCAGAACGAACGGAATAAAGACAGAAATAATAGGAACACAGCACAACTACTTACTTTTTTGCAGCACTCTCCGGATCTTTCGGTACTGCTCTGGCTCTCTCAACTTCAGGTCTGACCACCGCTTCCTGAGCTGATCTTTAGATCTTCGTACCCCAAAATTCCTGTGAAGGCTTTTGACCACTTTAGCTATGATTTTGGCCTTTCGGATGTTGGGGTGGGGGTAAGGCCCATATTTTCCATCATAGTCAGACTTCCTCATGATGTTGACCATCTCCAACATCTCCCCAAAGGACATATTTGTGGCCTTAAAACGTCTCCTTCTGGATCGGGACGTGCCTGGATCCGGGCTTTCCTCCTCCTCGTTGCTAGAATTAGCATGCACCTGCTGTAACTCCGCCATGTGCTCTTCACCCACTGCGCCGAACGAAAAGGGGCGGGGAATAGACTAGAAAGAACGTCAGGGGCGGGCGGAGTTACACGCATGCGCAGTGTGTATAAAGCGTAACACGCGTGCGTATTACGTACGATCTGTGAGCGGAGGAAGGAGCATTGGACGCGCCGATCGTAAGAACGAAGGTAAGAGACAAACTTGTGCCTATACTGCTTCTAGATTGAGGCCTATATTGTAACAAGATTTGGAGAGCTTTGTCTGACATTAGGCTTTGTCTTGTGTTGTGTCTTGCAGTGAACATGGATATGGTACTCAAAGATAATGACTTCATGTCAGTATTCCTAGAGATGCTAAGGGAGCTGCCATGTCTGTGGGAGATTAAACACCCCCATTTCAAGAACCAAGCAAAGAGGAAGGCAGCACTGGAGCAATTGTGTGAAATTGTGAAGCAGGTGATCCCCACGGCAGACATCACTTATTTAAAGATATTAATTGGTTGCCTGAGGAGCACATATCTGAGGAAGCGCAAGAAAGTCCAGGATTCACAGAGATCCGGAGCAGCAGATGACATCTATGTCCCCAGGATGTTGTACTACGACAGGCTGCATTTTCTGGCAGGCCAGACTGAACCCAGGTCATCCCTCTCCAGTCTTCCTTCCACGCTTCCTTCCCCCCCGGCTGAGGCTTCTGACGCCCAACCTGGGCCTTCCAGGCCACATGTGGAGGAGCCCAGATTGAGCCAGGTATAGCATTCCTCGAAATATTTCTGCTTGTCCAATCAATGATGTTAACTAGATGTTAGTTGGGAGTACTAATTTAGGAGTGTGATTGATGAAGCAACAACTAAAACCATGTCCTTTTTTCATACACAGGGAAGTCTCAGCCAGGAGGTGGCCGGGCCGAGCCGGCTGGCTGATCTGCAGGTCCCTCCACCCCCCCTGAAAACAGAAAATGGCAGTAGGAGGAGTGCCCTAGAGGAGGCTGCTATAGGATTCTTTTGGAGGGCTACAGAGGTCCTGGGAGCACCCCACACCATGGAGGAGAACATTGCTGCCTTCATTGCATATAAAATGCAGAGGATGGAGAAGGGCCAAAAAGTAATGTGTGAGGCCCTCATATCGGAGGCTCTGGAGAAAGGTATGAGGGGCCAAATTACACCTCAGACACACCTTCGCGATGGTCCTCCTCCTCCTCCTGCAGGTCCTCCTCCTCCTTCTCCCTCTCCTCCAGGTCCTCCCAGTCCTCCTCCAGGTCCTCCCAGTCCTCCTCCTCCTGCAGGTCCTCCTCCTCCTCTTCCACAGGTCCTACTCCTCCTCCTGCCACATCTCCAACTGCACAGCCACAGCCCGGAAGGAAGCGTGAAAGGAAGACCAGACAGTGATTGCCCTGGGTTCAGTCTGGTCGGCCAAAAGATGCAGCCTCTTGTGGTACCACAGCCTGGGGACACACATGTCATCTGCTGCTATCCGGATCTCTGCGAATTCTGGACCAGACTGCCCTCCCTTACATATGGACTCCTCAGGCCACCAATTTTGATGTTGAAGAATTGATGTCTGCCGTGGGGGTCCCAGGCTTCGCTAATTTCTCATGTTGATCCAGTGTTGCCTTCCTCTTTGTTTGGTTCTGATCCCTTAATAAAGGATTTTTGTTTGGAATTATACTCTCCTATGTGTTTTACTTTAAAAAGGACAGTTGGTTTGTGAGGATTCAGGTACATTTCAAATATACAATGTGAAATGAACAAGGGACACCAACAACAAACAATCTCCTTGAGATTAAATAATAAAAGATATCAATGGTGTTGGGGTAACTTGACACACAAAACACACCCAAAAATATTCTGGAGTAAAAATAAAAATAACATTGAAAGATCAGCCTTGGAAAAAATCCAAACATTAAAGAAAAAAAAAGGCTGAAAATCCAAAAAAAAAAAAAAAAAAAAAAGATAAAACTGTCAGATGTGACAACTAATAACAATATATTCAGGGAATCCCACTAAAAAAACACAAATAAAACTTTGTGAGAAGTGTGTGTGAATATGAGCAGCAAAACGACTTAATTCTTGTCACATTATAAAGAAGAAGAGAGTGCGCCGTATTAAACCATTTTGAACATTGCAGCGTGACGAAAGTGCTGTATCCATTGCGAACGCTAAGTTTACCAGAACGAGCTGTCCCGTCTCGGAATTTCTTCTGAGCATGCGTGGCACTTTGTGCGTCGGAACAGGCGACACACGGTCGGAATTGACGCGATCGGATTTTGTTGTCGGAAAATTTTATCTCCTGCTGTCCAACTTTGTGTGTCGGAAAATCCGATGGAAAATGTCCGATGGCGCCCACACACAGTCAGAATTTCCGACAACACGCTCCGATCGGACATTTTCCATCGGAAAATCCGACCGTGTGTACGGGGCATTACTTTACTAGAATACATTAAGCTTGTGCATTATAGGGGTATTTTTATTTAAAAAGTATAATTTCGGCCGGAACACCACTTTAAGCTCTAATGAGCCAGGGCCCTCTGATTCCTCCTGTATTGAATTGGATTGGAACTGTACTGTCTGCCCTCATGTTGTAAAGCGCTGCGCAAACTGTTGGCGTTATATAAATCCTGTATCTAATATAATAATAGTATTATAAGAAGAGGTGCAGTGCTAGAAAAATATATATAAGAACAAAATAAAAAAAGTTCATCATAAAAAAATTGGTTGAAGTCCTCTAGGTAATCAATTCGGATAAGGACAAATAGGAAAGCCACCACCAACACCCAGTGCTACTGACTCTTACCGTCAGTGTGTAGGGTACACGCATTAAATGTATAGGTTATGAACCCAGCAATCCTCCTCCACAGATCGATTAACTCCACAGAAGGTCAAAACGTCTCATTCAATAGGGAAATAAAGACCTCCAAAGCCTCCTCCATCGAATGGGATTCCACTGATAAACTCCATTTTCCACCTTGTTGGTTCACATAGAAATTGGGAACCAAAATCACAAGTGAATGCTTGCATATGAGGTGTTGCTCAGAGTAATACCTGCTCTGTGCAATAGTTTTACACAGAGCAGCCCTCCTTTTCTTGGGTCTCTTGCCAGTAGCTGAAAAATGTGTTCGTTTCCGTTTCAAATTTTTTTTTTTAGTTCTCCGGATCATTCGTTATGATCGACATTCGTAACTTTGGAAAAATTTGAATTAGTTATGTTCCATCCGTTTAGACGCGGTATACTTATATTTGAAAATGTATCAATTCGGAAATTCAAAACAGCCCATACACATGTAGGGGACCTGGGCGTCCTGAGGGGCCCAGGCTCCCACCAACGAGTTGTTGCTGCTGTTTAGTAGCAAGTACAAATCGTAGGTACGGGCCTAGGCCCTCAAACCAACAAGTTGTTAACTTACTGTATAGTAACAGCCAGGGATCTTTTTTTTTCTGGCGGAATGTGCAGAACGGTGTTCCGGCACCTGCGTCAAAAAACAGTGAGGGAGAGGCACTCTCTGCATACTATTGCTTTAGCCAGGGCCGCCATGCAGTGAGCAGATGTAGCTCACTTATTTTTGGCTGCAGCCAGAGAGAGGGGAAGGCAGAGTGATAGCATCTGCAGTCCGCCTCTCCCTGAAGACCGGTTGCTGGTTTGGGTGCCAGTCGCAGCTCAACCGCATGGAATCCCTTTCTGCCTGACTTCTTACTGTGAAGGCAAGTTATTAGACATCACATTTTTTGGTAAACTGATTGCCAATGTTGCTGGATGTGGGCCTGGGCAGTGACTGTCCCTTTGTTGGATTGGGCTGTCTCTTTGCTATATGGGGATGTCTCTTTGCCGGATTGGGATGTCTCTTTGCTGAATATATGTGGATGTCTCTTTGCTGGATTAGGATGTCTCTTTGCTATATGGGGATGTCTCTCCTGGATTGGGATATTCCTTTGCTGAATATATGTGGATGTCTCTTTGCTGGATTAGGATGTCTCTTTGCTCTATGGGGATGTCTCTCCTGGATTGGGATATCCCTTTGCTGAATATATGCGGATGTCTCTTTGCTCGATTAGGATATCTCTTTGCTATATGGGGATGTCTCTCCTGGATTGGAATATCTCTTTGCTGAATATATGTGGATGTCTCTTTGCTGAATTAGGATGTCTCTTTGCTATATGGGGATGTCTCTCCTGGATTGGGATATCTCTTTGCTGAATATATGTAGATGTCTCTTTGCTGGATTAGGATGTCTTTTTGCTGAATATATAGGGATGTTGTCAGGGCTGGTTCAGCCCTTCTTTCTCTGAGCTGGCTACTGAGCTGTCGGCTAATTGCCAGCTCTCATCTCTCTCCACAGTTAACCAGCGGTTGTGGATCTGCTCGTTAGTCCCGCCTACTTAAAGATCTCCAGCTAACTTCATTCCTGCCTTCGCCTTGGTCACATCACAAGAAACCATCTCCTGCGTTCCTGTTTAAAGACTGGCTTTGCTGACATCCCTTCTGGCTCCTTATCCTGCTTGCTGTTCCTCTACTTGGATCCCTGACTTCTGGCCTGGCTGTTTACCCGATCTGGTTACTGAACTCTGGCTTGGCTGATTACCCGATCTGGTTACTGAACTCTGACTTGGCTGACTACCCGATCCGGTTACTGGACTCTGGCTATGCTTTGACTACGCTTACTCTATTTACCTTTTTATTTTTATTAATAAACAAGTGTGATTTTACTGTACTTCTGTCTCGGTTTGATTTCATGGTTTCTGACAGATGTCTATACTGGATTGGGATGTCTCCTTGCTGGATTGGGATGCCTCCTTGCTGGATTGGGATGTTTCTTTTCTGAATTTATGGGGATGTCTCTGCTGGATTGGGCTGTCTCTTTGCTGAATATATGGGGCTGTCAGATTTGGTGAAACAGCCAGTGGGTAGGCCCTGGGAAATGTTGGTAGTCAAGCCTGGGGAGGGGGGGGGGGGAAAGCCTAAAGCTGTGTAAGGGCTGCCCTTGGGGTAGATTTACTAAAACTGGTGCACACAGAATCTGGTGCAACTATGCAAAGTAACCAATCAGCTTCTAACTTCAGCTTATTCTATTACGCTTGGACAACCTGGAAGCTGGGTGATGTAGGTGTTGGCTATGTTATTATAGTCATGTCCTTGCTGACTGTGGCTTCACACGAATGATATTGCATGGAGGAACTGGTCTAGAAGGACACATAGGAAGGACTTTAGCAGCTATGGAATGGAATGATGATTAATACAGTAAATACCAATATGCTCCACTATAGACCAGGTAGGATTATTCTATCCCTGAATACCCATGAACATTGGAGGATTGAACGTCTAGCTGATCATGATGCTGATACAAAATAATGACCACTGAGTTTTATTGATGTATTCTATGAATCAAGCCGAACATAACATCAGAGGAGATGTTTGCACCATCTTTCTGTAAACGTCTTGTTAAATAAAGCTATTACATTGAAATGATCACTGCTAACCCTACCCTTGAATTTCCTCCGAATGTCCGGGGCCCTCCGTATAAGAAAATAAAAAAATAAATAAATAAATAAAGAAGTAATATGGTATGCAGTTAAACTCTTGATATATGTCAGTTATCTCCGCTCCTGGTGTCTTCATTTAACTGTAGAGAAAATATAGGAGGCAGCTCGGGGATACGATGATAAATAATTCAAGAGTATTGATTTTAAAATTGAATTACCCACAGCCGCAGCATTTCCTGTATATATTCTTCAAAATAAATTCACTTGGAGCTACAGTCTGCAAATGACTGCGAGGGGGCTCTTCTAGGCCGAAGGTGCGCTAACCAATGCAAAGGCGCATCAAAGGAAAGACTAAAGCCGCGTTTCACAGATATCCTGTTGCCTTAAAGAAAAAACAGGGAGGGTTTTTTTTTTTTCCTTTTAGATCTAGGTCTTTAGTAAAACCTGGATTGAGTTTCATGATGTGCAGTGGCTAATATGCAGCTGTGCATCCTGTAGAACCCAATAAGCTTCCAGGTTTTATTGTCAAAGCCAGGGGCGTAACTAGAAATCACAGGGCCCCATAGCAAAATGTTGTATGGGGCCCCCCCTGCAAACAGCCCCCCCCCCCCCCAAAAAAAATGAACTAATGCCATTGAACAACAGATTACTACACCCATGTAGCACAGTACCCAGGCAACAGCTTATATTAATTTCGAACAACAAAATATGCAGTATACTGTACAGACACCCCCTACCTCAGTGCAGACCCCCCAGCAGTACAGACACCCCTCAGTACAGACGCACCCCAGCAGTGCAGACACCCCCCTTAGTACAGACACCCCCCCTAGTGCATACCTCCCAGCATTACAGACCCCCCCTCAGTGCAGACACCCTCCCCCAGTGCGGACCACCCCCCCTCAGTACAGACACCCCCCAGTGCAGACCCCCCAGCATTACAGACCCCCCTCAGTACAGACACCCCCTTCAGTACAGACACCACCCTTAGTACAGACACCCTCCCATTACAGACCCACCCTCAGTGCAGACACCTCCCTCAGTGCAGACACCCTCCTCAGTGCAGGACCCCCCCCAGGCAGTACAGACACCCCCCCCAGTACAGACACCCCCCAGCATTACAGACCCCCCTCAGTGCAGACACCCCCCTCAGTGCAGGACCCCCCAGCAGAACAGACACCCCCCTCAGTACAGACACTCCTCCAGTGCAGACCCCCCTCACTGCAGACCCCCCTCAGTACAGACACCCCCCAGCAGTGCAGACACCCCCTTAGTACAGACCCCCCAGTGCAGACACCCCCCTCACTACAGACCCCCTTCAGTACAGACACCCCCCAGCAGTGCAGACACCCCCTTAGTACAGACCCCTCAGCATTACAGACCCCCCCCAGTGCAGACACCCCCCTCAGTGCAGTACCCCCCAGCAGCACAGACACCCCCCCCAGTGCAGACCACCCCCCTCAGTACAGACACCCCCCCAGTGCAGACCCCCCCAGCATTACAGACCCCCCTCAGTGCAGACACCCCCCTCACTGCAGACCCCCCTCAGTACAGACACCCCCCAGCAGTGCAGACACCCCCTTAGTACAGACCCCCCAGCATTACAGACCCCCCCAGTGCAGACACCCCCCTCACTTCAGACCCCCCTCAGTACAGACACCCCCCAGCAGTGCAGACACCCCCTCAGTGCAGGACCCCCCCAGCAGCACAGACACCCCCCTCAGTACAGACACCCCCCCAGTGCAGACCCCCCCAGCATTACAGACCCCCCTTAGTGCAGACACCCCCTTCAGTACAGACCCCCCATCAGTGCTGACCCCCCTCAGTACAGACACCCCCCAGTTCCGGCCCCCCCTCAGTACAGACCCCCCTATCAGTGCAGACCCCCCTCAGTACAGACACCCCCAGCAGTGCAGACACCCCCCTAGTGCAGACCCCCAGCATTACATACCCCCTCAGTGCAGACACCCCCTTCAGTGCAGGACCACCCCAGCAGTATAGACACCCCCCCAGTGCAGACCACCCACCTCAGTACAGACACCCCCCCCAGCATTACAGACTCCCCCTCAGTGCAAACACCCCTCAGTACAGACACCCCCCAGCAGTGCAGACACCCCCTTTGTACAGGCACCTCGTAGTGCAGACACCCCTTAGTGCAGACCCCCCAGCATTACAGATTTCCCTTCAGTGCCTCAGTGCAGACGCCCCCCCCCTTACATACCTCAACCGCGCTGACAGTCTCCACTCTCCAGATACACACAGCGGTGTGCGTCCCTCGAGCGCAGGCTCCTCCTCCTCTGTGAATGTAAACAGAGAGGAGGGGAGGCGGCTTTGGTCCGCTCTGCTGGGGGACACAGCAGTACCAGGCACAGCTAATTAGGGCAGCGAGCGGTGCGGCTGCGACTACCCAAGGATGTCACCCCTCTAGCGGACCGCGGGTGTCACCCGGTGTAGCCCGCACCGACTTGCAACGTCACTCACCGGGCCCAATTCGGCTGCGGGCCCAATAGCGCCCGCATGTGTCGCTATGGCGGTAGTTACACCACTGGTCAAAGCTTAACTGAACAAGCTGAAGTTAGAATCTAATTGGCTACCATACACAGCTGCACCTGATTCTGAGTGCCCCAGTTTTAGTAAATCTCCCCCAAATTTGATAGCAGTGGCGGCTGGTGGGCTTTTTGTTCGGAGGGGTGATAAACAACCACCCCTCCGGCGGCGCAGCACTAACAACTCCCCCCCCCCCCACGTGCACGTCTGCCCGTTGCTCCAACACTTACCTGGATAGATAGATCCAGATAGGCGGGGTGCGGGCAGCGGCCCCAGGCTAGCAGGTGCGGGGTCCGAGCAGCGACTCCAGGCTAGCGGGGTCAGGCAGCGGCTCCAGGCTAGCGGGATCCGGGCAGCGGCTCCAGGCTAGCGGGGTCCGGGCAGCAGCTCCAGGCTAGCGGGTGTGGGGTCCAGGTAGTGACTCCAGGCTAGTGGGTGTGGGGTCCAGGCAGCAATCCAGGGTGGCGGGCTTCCTCTCTGGCTCCACGTCAGGCATCCAATAGGATCGCCTGAAGTTTTGGCCACTCGGGAAACAGGTCTCAGCTCACCCCTGCTTTCTGATTGGTGGGGAGATTTAGTTTGAAAATAATTTTGCTATCATCACACAACTGGATGGGATCGGGATGCAGTGTTCTGCGCCCCAAGACCACCCTTTTTTGAAGCCTATAAGAGCCTCTGGCTCCAATCATTGCCCACCAACGTGCGTTGGTGGGCAATGGCACTTTATAATCCCCCCCATCACCACCACCACCACTTTCAATCTGCTGAGATCTTCCTGTATGCTGTGTTTACATACATTTAGCCTATTCACAACAGAAGAAGGGGAGCCTCCTCCCTTGTAAATGGGCTGAATGTTTGTAAACACTGCTAGTGTTTGCAGTTGTGATGGCTGTGGTTGGTTCACAGTCATCACAAGGTACAGAGCCACTCTAACTGGCTCTGTAAATTGCGACTGTGATCTCTAATGACAGCTCAGATCACAGCCATTCATGGATGCACTGGATGCCCAAGTGTGTTTTCTAAAGCCCTGTTTATAAACCAAACTCTAGAAATACACGTCTGCCTTACTATAGTTTTTTTAACAATTCAGCAGTACTCAGGTATATCCATACCTTTTTATTCAGGGGGCCTGGTCAGTGATGCCATGGGTCCTACCTCTTCTGCTCTGGTGGGTGGTCCGCACTCTCGCCCCGAATGGTAATTGCTTAAAGCGTAACTCCTTTTGTTGAGAAAAAAACATTCCCTTCTGGGTGATCTCTGTACATTGAAAGTTTTATGTTTTGTTACAGATTCCTACCTTTTGTTATTCTGAAGAAATCCATGCGTGTTTGTCTGTGCCTCTGTCCAGAGTGGGTCTAATGGGAGTGGTTTCATAATTATCAGTCAGCTGTGGCCACTGCAGAGCACTAATGAGAAAATCTGCTGGGCCTGCAACCCTTTAGACGTGTTCCTATTGAAAATATCTCACCAAAAAATGAAATTTTTGTTGCAGGGGATGCCTGAAATCTGATTTGTATCTTAGGCCGACTTCTGGGAAAATTGGTGAGCCAATCACACAAGCAGGAAATGATGTTTCTGGTGTTTGGTCGGTACACATTCTGTGTACAGAACAACTCCAGGTAGCCATATTGCTTTGCATTTATAGAAAATTACAGCGGCTGCAGATTGAAAAGCAAAGGTGATTTTTAATAACATTCAATTACAATATGACTTGTATCGCAATTGTACATGCTTTATTATTTTTTCTTTATTGGCTATTTTTTTTTTTTCCCCCACGAAAGTGGCGTTACAACCCCAGCACGTGCTCATCAGATCCCGGGCTCAGAGGAAGTGGTTTGAATGATGATAGCCATCATTTAACCGGGGAAGAATGGTGACACCTAGTGGCAGAAAGGAATTACTGCTGGGGACAGCTGTAAATTGAAGATCAGAGTTGCAGCGAGAGCTGCGGGTTTTATCTTTACTTTTACTAGGTTTTGTTTGCTTTTTTTTCCTATTAATGTAGAAATTATTATTTGCATTAATCACTTCTTTAACCACTTCAGCCCCGGAAGGATTTACCCCCCTTCCTGACCAGGCCATTTTTTTGCAATATGGCGCTGCGTCGCTTTAACTGACAATTGCGCGGTCGTGCGACGCTGTACACAAACAAAATGTATGTCCTTTTTTGTTCCACAAATAGAACTTTCTTTTGGTGGTATTTGATGCGGTTTTTATTTTTTGCACTATAAACAAAAGGAGAGCGACAATTTTGAAAAACAAAAAAATTACTTTCTGCTAAAAAACATTTCTAAAAAAAAAAAAGAAGTAAAAAAACAAATGTATTCATCAGTTTAGGCCAATATATATTCTGCTATATATTTTTGGTAATTTAAAAAAAAAAATCCCAATAAGCATATATTGATTGGTTTGCGCAAAAATTATCGCACCTACAAAAAAGGGGATAGATTTATTTATTTATTTATTTATTTATTTATTTTAGGTATATAGCGCCATCAATTTACACAGCGCTTTACATATATATTGTACATCCACATCAGTCTATACCCTCAAGGAGCTTACAATCTAAGGTCCCTAATTAACATTCATACATACATTTATGGCATTTTTATTATAATTATTATTATTTTTTTACTAGTGATGGCGGCGATCAGTGATTTTTAGCAGGGCTGCGACATTGCGGCGGACAGATCTGACACCTTAGGCCAGGCCACCATTACTGCACACACGGCGTCTCAAATGGAGGCAGCGGACTCCCCTCCTGCCACAGTGGCGGACCTTGCGACTGCCATGCAGACTGTTGCCACGGGCCAAGCGGCAGTTATGGATAAAATTGACCACCTGCAAACCAATGTGGACTTTATCCGCCGAGATCTAGACTCCTTCCGTGGCCGCGTGGCTGAGGTGGAGCAGCAGGTCTCGGCGGCGGCGGCAGACACTGTTAGAGAGCACTCTGGGGACCTGCATACCCTGAAGTAAAAGCCCTGGAAAATCGCGCTGAAGACACAGAGAACCGAAACAGGCGCAACGATCTGCAAACCATCGGCCTCCCGGAGGGGGCAGAAGGTGTTGTGGAAATTTTATTATGTGTGTTTTACAGATTGTCATCTGTCTCCCTGTGTCTGATTTAACCAAGGAGCACTCTAGCAGAGCGCACTTGGGTTGAATCGGGACCAGCGGTAAAACCGTCAGTGTGAAAACCTTCTCAAGGGCTTGGAGACGTGTTCTCTGTGTGTGTGGGTGTTTGCTGGTTTGCAAGTATCAAGTGCAAAGCGCTGGGCTTCTTGCCTTCAAATGTCTATGCACATTAGAGAAGCGAAGTCCGCATAACGAGAGAAACATATCTGCCTTGTTAATGTACTCATACCGTATATTGACAACAGCAGTAGCAACGTCCCCGTAGATCTTCTCAAGCCTGTAAGAACAAGTAGAATGATCTTACTAGATACTGGTTCCCCTGAGCAGTATTGAGTGGGCTCCATGCTGACCAAGATGGTGGATGCCCCCCCTTTAGTGTAGTAATTTCCTGTGTAGTCATTTCCTGTGATGTCATTTTGCATGGAGGAAGCGATTGGCTGTTGGGGCCATGACTTCCTGTTTGTCATTTCCTTTTGTTGCCGATGAATAAAAGGCGCCTGTGCTCCTGAGGGCAGGCATTCAAGCTAAGAACATGAGGACGGGGATTATGTCTGTTTACTTGGGGAAATTCGGGAGACACGGGTTTATTAAGATGCATTATACCAAAAGGCTGAAAGGGCGCTTAATAGCGCAAGAGACATGGATTACGCATAGCGTACAGCGAAATCTCCACGTCAAAGGTACTGACCCCACTGCATTTATTGAGCTGGCCAATGGGACCACGCGCGCGCCTCCCACAAGAGCAAGTTCACAAGCCGACGTACACCTAGGGCGATTCGCGGAATTGTGCCAACCTGCCGCAGTATAGTGACGGCGGCTGGTCAGCAAGCGGTTAAGATTTTTAACGGAAACAAAATTTTAAAAGACTATGGTTCCTCCTTTAATCTGTGAAGGATTCGGATTCACAATGAAGCGGTGATGAATAATCCTCTCATGGGTACTTGGCATTATAAATCCACAAGATAAAGAGAGAGAAGTGCAGGCTCAGCCATTCCCCCAGTAAAGCAAACTCTTTGCGGATCCGATTTGTGTACCATTCCATACATTAAGGGCTCCCTGTAGAGCTCATGACACATTGAGTGTTATTTTAGTGCAGTCTTCATATTTGAACGTTCTTTTAATATTTGATGCTATTATTCCTTGCTTGGTATCAATAACTGTACAGCCAGGAGCCCTCTTGAACCTTTTTACCTGCAGGTTACATTTTACATTTCAAAGTGCGCAACACCTTGGAGGGCTTTCATCCTGTAAGGGGCTTGTCAGGTACACAACAAAGCTGGCCAGGCATTTGGCAGAATACTGATAGTGACCCCCAGAGAATTGCATGACCCCCAGATCTTTTATCAAATTCATTTTATCTCCTGATGATAAAAAAAAAAATATATATATATATATATATATATATATATATATATATATCACTGCAGCACTCACCGTATATATATGAATGGCCTGTTTTAAAAATTTAGTAGCCGGGGGTTTAAAGTATAAAAGTTGATACTTTCCTGGAATTCTAATATCCTTGGAGACGTTCACTTTTTTAGGAGGATTGCACAAGCGGGAAATTAAACTAAACTCATTGCCGTGAGGCTGATCATGTTTAATTGTGTTTGTTAGTAAGGATGAGCTGAACACCCCCCCGCCGCAACTCCCCCCCCCCCTGGTTTGGTTCGCACCAGAACTTGCAAACAGGCAAGAAATTCGGACGAACGCGTGAACCCCGTTAAAGTCTATGGGACACAAACATGAAATATCAGAAGTGCTCATTTTAAAGGCTTATATGCAATTTATTGCCCTAAAAAGTGTTTGGGGACCTGGGTCCTGCCCCAGGGGACATGTATCAATGCAAAAAAAAAAGTTTTAAAAACGGACAATTTTTTCGGGAGCTGTGATTTTAACCACTTCCCGACCGCCGCACGACTATGTACGTCCTAAGTTTGAACGGGGATATCATTGTTATGGCAGCAGCTAGCTGCCATAACCCCGGTATCCCCGTTTTCATGCGGCGGCCGGCTTTCAGATGAAAGTGGTCCCTGTGGCGGATTCGCCGCAAGATCACTTTTATTGGTGGCGGGAGAGGGCCCCCGCGATCCGGTGCCCTCCGCCGCTTACCGGAGCCGTCGGTAGCGGCGGAGGCGATCGCGTCCTGTTCTCTGGTGTGTCTGGAGACGAGTGAGGCCAAGATGGCGCTCACTCGTCTCCATGACACTGCTGGGCGGAAGCGACGTCAAAACGTCACTTCCGTCCACGCCTCTTAAAGGCATATTTTTTCAAATGTCATTTTACTAAATGACTTTTTTTTTTTTTTTTTTTTATTGCATTTTAGTGTAAATATGAGATCTAAAGTCTTTTTGACCCCAGATCTCATATTTAAGAGGTCCTGCCATGCTTTTTTCTATTACAAGGGATGTTTACATTCCTTGTAATAGGAATAAAAGTGACACAATTTTTTTTTTTTTAAACATTTTAAACATTTTTTTTAAACATTTTAAACATTTTTAAAACCCCCCTGTCCCGACGAGCTTGCACGCAGAAGCGAACGCATATGCGAGCAGCGTCCGCATATGAAAACGGTGGTCAAACCACACATGTGAGGTATCACAGCGACCGGTAGAGTGAGAGCAATAATTCTAGCCCTAGACCTCCTCTGTAGCGCAAAATATGCAACCTGTAGAATTTTTTAAACGTCGCCTATGGAGATTTTTGAGGGTAAAAGTTTGACGCCATTCCACGAGCGGGCGCAATTTTCCTTGTCAAAAGAAGTTTATTGAGTATACAATATTATAAAGATACATAAAGTAAGTTTACAAGGATCTATAAAGTAAGCTCATTGTTTTACAGTAGGGTTTATATAGGTAAATATCATGAAATTTCAAATATTAAACATTGGGTTCACGTAAACCTAAATTAAAGATATATATCATTTCCTTAGTTACTTTTGTAGGTATTTAAATGATTTATACCTACTATACATATTGTTTACAGGTAGAGTGTATATAGGTCAAATAAATTCTGATAATGAGCTTTAATCGTAAGGTGGAGAAAAGGAAAGAGAAAGAAGAAAAAGGGTAGAAAGGCAGAGGGATGGTCCACAAGGTTGTCCCGCTCGTCAGTTTATTATTCTTTTTAGTTCTCTTTGAAGCCTTAGAATGGGTGTCTCTGTAAGTCATTTAATCTGCTACCATGGCAACAGGACAGAGTCATTGAAGTTTGACAGGAACTGTTGTTTTATCCAAGGATGCCAAAGTTTTTCAAATTTTGGAATTTGATTTTGATCGATGGCTACCATCTTAGCATGGGACATTGTATTATTCATTCTGTGAATTGTTTCTGCTAGTAACAATGTAGGAGATTTCCATGCCTTGGCCACTGTTTGTTTTGCAGCCGTTGTTAGTTGGATCATAAGTTTGAATTGAGAGAGTGTTAACCATTCCGGTTTTAGATTAAGTAAAGTTATGTAAGGATCTGGTTGTATTATTTTTTAAAATATTTTAGATGCAATCACAAAGACTTCCTTCCAGAAGGTTTGGATTACTGGGCACGTCCACCATATGTGTAAATGTGTGCATATTTCTGGGCATCCTCGAAAACAAAGAGCTGAGGTATTAGGTGAATATTTTGCCACTCTAGCGGGTACAAGGTACCAGCGAGTTAGGACTTTATAATTTGTCTCCAGTGCTAAGATGTTGGGTGAAGATGACTTAGATGTGAGCCATATGTTAGACCAGTCCGTGTCTTCTAAAGTTCGTCCCAGGTCCTCCTCCCACCTCTGAACGTAAGAGGGTCTATTAAGATTTGCTACTCCATATAATTGATTATAAAGTGATGAAATTGTACCTTTAGCAAATGGATCTTTTGTACAGATTCAAAAATGGATAATTGGGATAATGGTGTATCCCCCTTTAGGAATGGTGTATAGAAATTTTTGATTTGGAGATATCTAAATATCTCAGAGTTTGGTAGATCATATTTTTCTCTAAGCGATGGGAATGAAAGGAATGATTTAGATGCTATGAATTCATTTAGTGTCTGAATGCCTGACGTTGTCCAAGTTTTAAAAGAATTTGGGTAGATCCATGCCGGATAAAAGGCCGGATTTCTGATAAAAGAAAGGAGAGGACTGTGTGGAGATTGTAACTGATATTTGTTTTTTAGTTTATCCCAGAGAGATAAGAAGTGTTTAGTTATGGGATTATGAATTTTAAAGCGGTCTTTTGGATCAAGCCATAATAAGTTTGATATTAATAGAGGGTCATTTTCTGAAGCCTCTATAAATACCCATAATGGGATCTCCTGTTTTGCATGGTATTTGGACAGACTGGCCAGATGTGCTGCTCTGTAGTAGTTAGTAAAATTAGGGTATCCCAGGCCTCCTTTATTTTTGGGAAGATGTAGTGTGTGTGTATAGGTATACGTGGTTTAGAAGAGCCCCATATAAACGAAGTTGCTCTTTTTTGTACTATTCTCAAAAAATAGGAAGGAATTGGAATAGGGAGGACTCTGAATAGATAAAGCAATTTGGATAGAATAGTCATTTTGATTGCATTAATCTTCCCTATCCAGGATAAAGGAAGTTGCGACCATTGTTTTATTAGATTTGTGATCTGTCTTAATACAGGAGGATAATTGGTTGAGAATAAGTCAGAATGAGATGCTGTTAAATGAATTCCAAGATATGGGATTGATTTTTCTGCCCATGTGAATGGGAGTGCAGCCCTAGCCGGGATCAACTCCATGTTTGTGAGTGAAATATTAAGCACTAGGAATTTCTTGGGATTAATCATAAGGCCGGATAGGGCTGCAAATCCATCAAGAGCTGGTATTAAGTTAGGACCAGAGACCTGTGGTGATGATAGAAAAAGTAATATATCCTCTGCAAATATACATAATTTGTGTGTGATACCTCCTACTTCAATGCCAGTTATAGTTTGGTTTGTTCTGATGTATTGGGCCATGGGTTCGAGTATAAGGGCAAATAATAAGGGAGATAATGGGCAACCCTGTCGGGTACCTCTTTCGATATTAAAGGCATCAGATTTGTATCCAGCATATTTTATATAGGCTTTGGGTTTATTATATAATGCTTTGATCCATGTTAAAAAGTGGGGTCCAAAACCCCATTTTTGTAATGAATATTGCATATATTGCCAGGATACTGTGTCAAATGCCCTCTTAATATCGAGAGATAGAAAACATAAAGGGATTTTCCGTTTTTTAGCAATATGTGCCAATAACACTGCCCTGCGTATATTATCGCCTGCCTGTCTATTTGGCATGAAGCCTACTTGATCTCTATGTATTAATTTTCCTATAATGCTATTGAGGCGTTTTGCTATTATTTTTGCTAATAATTTAATATCAAGGTTTAACAGAGAGATAGGCCGATAATTCACACAGGAAGTATCATCAGAAAGGGGTTTTGGGATCATACAAACAATTGCCATTAGTGTTTCTTGCCGAAAAGAATGTCCATCTAGAAGTTTGTTAAAAGTTTCAGTGAGAATGGGAGAGAGTATTTCTGAGAATGTTTTATAGTATAAAGCCGAGTAGCCGTCTGGGCCTGGTCTTTTGTTAAGTTTTAGGTCTTTTATGGCGTTAGCAACTTCATCTATAGTTATAGGCTCATCCAAACTGCTTTTTTGATTCTGAGATAACTCAGGTAAGGTTATTTTTGAGAAGAAGGATTCAGCCTCTGTAGGATTAAATTCATTGTTTGTCTTGTATAAAGTTGTGAGATGTGAGTGAAATTTATGGACTATTTTAACTGGATTACAAGTATAAACATTTTTTGATAATTTCAAACGTATTGGTTTAAAAGATTTGTTAGTTGAATTTAATGCCCGAGCCAAATATGTACCTGGTTTGTTTGTATTCATGTAGAAAGTGTGTTTGGAGCGTTTGAGGGATTTATCAACTGACTCAGTGAGAAATAGATCGTATTCCAATCTAGATTTTTCCAGATGAGATTTTGTACTCTGAGATGGATTATCTTGGAATGATATGTAGGCTGCATTAAAATTGAGTTCTAGCTTTTTTGCTAGATTTTTGCGTTCCCGTTTAACCACTTCAGCCCCGGAAGGATTTACCCCCTTCTTGACCAGAGCACTTTTTACAATTTGGCACTGCGTCGCTTTAACTGCTAATTGCGCGGTCATGCAATGCTGTAACCAAACGAAATTTGCGTCCTTTTCTTCCCACAAATAGAGCTTTCTTTTGATGGTATTTGATCACTTCTGCCGTTTTTATTTTTTGCGCTATACACGGAAAAAGACCGAACATTTTGAAAAAAAATGATATTTTCTACTTTTTGTTCTAAAAAAAATCCAATAAACTCAATTTGTCATACATTTAGGCCAAAATGTATTTGGCCACATGTCTTTGGTAAAAAAAATGTCAATAAGTGTATATTTATTGGTTTGCGCAAAAGTTATAGCGCCTACAAACTAGGGTACATTTTCTGGAATTTACACAGCCTTTAATTTATGACTGCCTATGTCGTTTCTTGAGGTGCTAAAATGGCAGGGCAGTACAAAACCCCCACAAATGACCCCATTTTGGAAAGTAGACACCCCAAGTAAATTGCTGAGAGGCATGTTGAGCCCATTGAATATTCATTTTTTTTGTCCCAAGTGATTGAATAATGACAAAAAAAAAAAAAAAAAATTACAAAAAGTTGTCACTAAATGATATATTGCTCACACAGGCCATGGGCATATGTGGAATTGCACCCCAAAATACATTTAGCTGCTTCTCCTGAGTATGGGGATACCACATGTGTGGGACTTTTTGGGAGCCTAGCCGCATACGGGGCCCCGAAAACCAATCACTGCCTTCAGGATTTCTAAGGGCGTACATTTTTGATTTTACTCCTCACTACCTATCACAGTTTTGAAGGCCATAAAATGCCCAGATGGCACAAACCCCCCCCCCCAAATGACCCCATTTTGGAAAGTAGACACCCCAAGCTATTTGCTGAGAGGCATGTTGAGTCCATGGAATATTTTATATTTTGACACAAGTTGCGGGAAAGTGACAATTTATTTATTTATTTTTTTTTTTTTGCACAAAGTTGTCACTAAATGATATATTGCTCACACAGGTCATGGGCATATGTGGAATTGCACCCCAAAATACATTCTGCTGCTTCTCTTGAGTACGGGGATACCACATGTGTGGGACTTTTTAGGAGCCTAGCTGCGTACGGGACCCCGAAAACCAATCACCGCCTTCAGGATTTCTAAGGGTGTACGTTTTTGATTTCACTCTTCACTGCCTATCACAGTTTTGGAGGTCATGGAATGCCCAGGTGGCACAAACCCCCCCCCCAAATGACCCCATTTTGGAAAGTAGACACCCCAAGCTATTTGCTGAAAGGCATGGTGAGTATTTTGCAGCTCTCATTTGTTTTTGAAAATGAAGAAAGACAAAAAAAAAAATTTTTTTTTTCTTTTTTTAATTTTCAAAACTTTGTGACAAAAAGTGAGGTCTGCAAAATACTCACTATACCGCTCAGCAAATAGCTTTGGGTGTCTACTTTCCAAAATGGGGTCATTTGGGGGGGGTTTGTGCCACCTGGGCATTCCATGGCCTCCGAGACTGTGATAGGCAGTGAAGAGTGAAATCAAAAATTTACGCCCTTAGAAAGCCTGAAGGCGGTGCTTGGTTTTCGGGGTCCCATATGCGGCTAGGCTCCCAAAAAGTCTCACACATGTGGTATCCCCGTACTCAGGAGAAGCAACAGAATGTATTTTGGGGTGTAATTTCACATATTCCCATAGCATGTTTGAGCAATATATAATTTAGTGACAACTTTGTGCAAAAAGAAAAAAAAAAAAAAATTTGTCTCTTTCCCGCAACTTGTGTCACAATATAAAATATTCCATGGACTCGACATGCCTCTCAGCAAATAGCTTGGGGTGTCTACTTTCCAAAAAGGGGTCATTTGGGGGGGTTTTGAACTGTCCTGGCATTTTATGCACAACATTTAGAAGCTTATGTCACACATCACCCACTCTTCTAACCACTTGAAGACAAAGCCCTTTCTGACACTTTTTGATTACATGAAAAAATTATTTTTTTTTGCAAGAAAATTACTTTGAACCCCCACACATTATATATTTTTTTAAAGCAAATGCCCTACAGATTAAAATGGTGGGTGTTTAATTTTTTTTTTCACACAGTATTTGCGCAGCGATTTTTCAAACGCATTTTTTGGGGAAAAAACACACTTTTTTACATTTTAATGGACTAAAACACACTATATTGCCCAAATGTTTGATGAAATAAAAAAGATGATCTTAGGCCGAGTACATGGATACCAAACATGACATGCTTTACAATTGCGCACAAACGTGCAGTGGCAACAAAATAAATACATTTTTAAAAGCCTTTAAAAGCCTTTACAGGTTACCACTTTAGATTTACAGAGGAGGTCTACTGCTAAAATTACTGCCCTTGATCTGACCGTCGCGGTGATACCTCACATGCATGGTGCAATTGCTGTTTACATTTGACGCCAGACCGACGCTTGCGTTCGCCTTAGCGCGAGAGCAGGGGGGACAGGGGTGCTTTTTTTTTTTTTTTTTTCTTTATTATTTTTTTGCTTTTTTATCTATTTTAAAACTGTTCCTTTCATTTTTTTTTTTTTTTTAATCATTTTTATTGTTATCTCAGGGAATGTAAATATCCCCTATGATAGCAATAGGTAGTGACAGGTACTCTTTTTTGAAAAAATTGGGGTCTATTAGACCCTAGATTTCTCCTCTGCCCTCAAAGCATCTGACCACACCAAGATCGGTGTGATAAAATGCTTCCCCAATTTCCCAATGGCATTATTTACATCCGGGGAAATCTAAGTCATAAAATGCTCGTAGCTTCCGGTTTCTTAGGCCATAGAGATGTTTGGAGCCACTCTGGTCTCTGATCAGCTCTATGGTCAGCTGGCTGAATCACCGGCTGCATTCTCAGGTTCCCTGTTGAGACAGGAGAGCCAGAGAAAAACACGGAAGACGATGGGGGGGGGGGCATTCTCTCCCACTGCTTGTAAAAGCAGTCTAGAGGCTAATTAGCCGCTAGGATTGCTTTTACATGAAAGCCGACCGCTGGCTGAAAAGAATGATACCAAGATGATACCTAAACCTGCAAGCATCATTCTGGTATAACCACTCAAAGTCGTGAATGCTGTACCTGAAGACAAAAAAATGGTTAACAATAAAGCAAAGTAAACGGTAAAGTATAAAAAATTGCATACCTGAAAAGCAAACATGATAAAACATAATAACAATAAAACATTGCAGAATAGAATACAGTAAAAAAGAGCAGAACAATAGAGAGAATAGAGAGAGAGAGAGAATAGAGAGAGAACAATAAAACGACAACTATTATTTTTTATTTTATATTTTTGTTTGTGTTTTTTTTTTTTTTTTACACTTTTTTTGTAACTGTAACTTTTATAACTGTAACCGGTTCCAGGTTCGGGTCTCTCAAAATGCGATGGCATCTTTCACCCTGTGAAAGTGTGCCTAGTCTGTGCAATGCTGTACCCTACGCTAATACTCAACTAGTGAATGGTAGCGTTCAAAACATTCACCAATGCAAAGACCAGGATTGTCAGGACAGGAGGGACAATAATAGCGGGTGTCACGCCTATATCCGCGCTTGCTGCAGACACAACATCTTTTTTGGGGGGGTTCGTTGGGTAGGGGTACTCGGGAGGACATAAAGAAAATGCCTCTCATGCAGCCGACTGCATTTGGTTGGGGATGTGAATGGGGGAAGTACAGGCGCTGCAGAAGTGGAGGGTTCCCAATTAGGATTGGCGAATGCAGCAGGAAGGGCATTATGGGCACGACGGGCCTGTGTTTGTCTTCTTGGTGGCAGCGGGACACTATTTGTGCTTGCCACCTCACCAGCTTGAACTGCACTTATGGGACTCGCCACGTCACCAAGTGTTACTGCAGTGCTGGTTTGACTACGACCGGGGTGTACTAGGCCGCTGGCGCTTGCCAGTTCACCAAATCGCTACCAAAAAAACTGTTAACGATCGCAGGGATCAGGCCTGACTCTGCGAACGCTGCAGTTATGCGTTTAGTGTTTTGTAAGTGACAGTGATCGATCGATACTGCACTTAGGTGGGCTGGGCTGGGCCGGGCGGAGGGGCAAAACGCAGGTGCTAGCAGGTATCTGGGCTGATCCCACTAACACTGCGTTTTTGGGAACCCTAAACTGCTGGGGACGCCAGTATAGATCTGATCGGATCAGATCAGATATTGATCAGTTCAGATACTATACCACTAAGGGAGGTGTACGGTGCGTGCGTGGGTGTTAGCGCTACTGGCACTAACCTGACGCTGCCTGGGGCTGGTGCTTGCCAGTTCACCAAAACGCTACCAAAAAAAACTGTTAGCGATTGCAGGGATCAGGCCTGACTCTGCGAACGCTGCAGTTATGCGTTTAGTGTTTTGTAAGTGACAGTGATCGATCGATACTGCACTTGGGTGGGCTGGGCTGGGCCGGGCGGAGGGGCAAAACGCAGGTGCTAGCAGGTATCTGGGCTGATCCCGCTAACACTGCGTTTTTGGGAATCCTAAACTGCTGGGGACGCTAGTATAGATCTGATCGGATCAGATATTGATGCGTTCAGATACTATATCACTAAGGGAGATGTACGGTGCGTGCGTGGGTGTTAGCGCTACTGGCACTAACCTGACGCTGCCTGGGGCTGGTGCTTGCCATTTCACCAAAACGCTACCAAAAAAACTGTTAGCGATCGCAGGGATCAGGCCTGACTCTGCGAACGCTGCAGTTATGCGTTTAGTGTTTTGTAAGTGACAGTGATCGATCGATACTGCACTTGGGTGGGCTGGGCCGAGCCGGGCGGAGGGGCAAAATGCAGGTGCTAGCAGGTATCTGGGCTGATCCCGCTAACACTGCGTTTTTGGGAACCCTAAACTGCTGGGGACACTAGTATAGATCTGATCGGATCAGATATTGATCCGTACAGATACTATACCACTAAGGGAGGCGTATGCTGCGTGCGTGGGTGTTAGCGGTACTGGCGCTAATCTGACGCTGCCTGGGGCGACGCATATCACCGCCGGGCGATCAGGGGGCTAAATCTTTATTCGGTAATAAACGGCGGGTGCCCTGACACTATAAAAAATAAACAAACTAACCAGCGTCACCTGTAACGGTTATACAGTGATCAGTGGTGAAAGGATTAACTAGGGGGCAATCAAGGGGTTAAAACATTTATTAGGTAGTATATGGGGGTCCCTGTCGCTATAAAACGCTGACGGCGAACCTAAATATTTACCTCACTAACTAGCGTCACCAGCGACACTAAAAAAGCGATCAGAAAAATGATCGCTTAGCGACACTGGTGACGGGGGGTGATCAAGGGGTTAAAACTTTATTAGGGGGGGTTAGGGGGGTATCCTAGACCTAAAGGGGGCCTAACACTCACTGCCCTAACACTGTAACTGTCACAAACTGACACCAATACAGTAATCAGAAAAAAAAAAAAACCTGCTTGGTGTCAGTTTGTGACGGGGGGGTGATTGGGGGGGGATCGGGGGGCGATCGGGGGGGGGATCGGGGTGTTTTGTGTGCCTGGCATGTTCTACTGTGTGTGTGTGTGTTGGTGCACTCACATTGCAGTCTTCTCTCCTCGGCCGGGAACGGAAAATACCGAGCCGAGGAGAGATGACATCATTTCCTCTGCCTCTGTGTACAATACAGAGGCAGGGAAATGATCCCATTGGCTGGGAGCGATCGCGAGGGGGGGGCCACGAATGGATGGCCTCTCCCTCACCACCGATCGCCGGGGGAGATTTGCCGACCGCCGCATTCACCGGGGGGGTCCGATTGGACCCCCCACCCGCGGGCAGGCAAGGACGTACCTGTAAGTCCTTTTGCCTGCCCGTGCCATTCTGCCGACGTATATAGTCGTGCAGCGGTCGGCAAGTGGTTAAATAGTGCCATTTGTCTTTGTATTGCACCACGCAAGACAGGCTTATGAGCTTCCCACAGTGTTATTGGGGAGATGTCGGTTGTATTATTTAATATGTATTCCTTTAAAGCTTGTTCAATGGCCATCTGATGTAGTGGGTGTTTGAGCATTATGTCTGGTAAGTACCACGTTGGGTCATGCGCTTTTGGTATGGCTGAGGCTATAGTAGTGTATACTGCATTATGGTCAGACCACGGAATCGGAATTATATCTGATGCAATAATTTCTGGTATCATTCCTATTGTTAGAAAAATATGATCTATTCTGGTGAAGGTTTGATGAGGGTGGGAGAAATAAGTGAATTTCTTTTTCATTGGGTTACTTTCTCTCCATGAATCTACCAGATTGTATTTGGAAAGAAGTTGAGAAAAAGGTAATCTAGAGGTTATTTTGGATGGTGTAAAAGGTGATTTATCTAGAAATGGGAGGAGGACCTGGTTCGAATCCCCACACATTATCACTGTTCCTATTTTGTGTGTATTAATCACTTGTAATATATGTGAGAGGAATGGTGTAGGTTGTTTGTTAGGAGCGTAGTAGGAAATCACCGTGATTGCTGTATCCATTATATAACCCATGAGTATCAGGTATCTACCTTCTGGGTCTTTAATTTCTGATGATAAGGTGAATGGTGTGGATCGGTGAAATGCAATTAGAGTTCCCCTTTGTTTGGTACAGGCAGAAGCCGTGTAAATTTGTTGATAAAAAGGAGAAATATATTTTGGAGTAGAATCTTTGGTGAAGTGTGTTTCTTGGAGGCATACTATGTGAGCCTTCTTGTTATGGAAAGTACGGAAGGCTTTGGTCCTTTTTTGAGGGACATTTATTCCCTGAACATTCAGGGAGAGTATATTCAGTGGTGCCATGGCAACAGATCAAATAGTTTTGACTTACTTTTTGTTATGCAGAGCTGACTGCGCAGATCAACCTGTGTGGACTGAAGAGATGAAAAGATAGAAAAGAAACCAGTGAATTCTGGAGTAAAGAGTAAACAAAAAACATATGAGATTAGATGATACATTGTATAAATTATTTTTTGCAAGTAATCACAATTTACCCGTGAAAGAGAATAAATATCTCTCTCAGGGGAATAAGTGCCTTCATCACACTCCCACATAATATGGTTGGGAGAATGAGGAGGGCTAATGGGGGTACACGGATCTTCCGCTTACAGGAGAGAAGTGCTATGTCAAAAGACATCAAAATGATGTTTCATTAATTGGAGTGCAGAATATAGTTTTTGTTGAAATTATTTATTCCAGGGTGGTTGTATATGGTTAGTCTTGCCCTAGGCTAAATAATTCAGTTAGAAAGGTACTGTTAATAATAATAGTTTGAATTATTTTGGGATTTTAACCCTTTTAGAGTAAACAATTACATATTTTATTCATATGTAACTGTTTAGATATGTTAACTCATAAAATTGAGGTTGTATTGCTTCAGATTAGAATAAACAAAAACATAATTCTAGGAACTAGTTAGGTAATAATATATTTGTTTTAAGAAAAGAAAGAAAAAGCTTCCATTACTTCTGGATTATTGAACATATTTGTCCTAAAAAGTAATAAATCTATTGTTATTACCTGATAATATATAACTGAACAAGAATTTCCTTATTTCACTTATATATTCTAAGGCTATATGAATCAGAAGTAATAAGAAATATAACTGGAATGTAACATGATCCCACACAGTGTGTGACTATCAGAATGCAGTTACATTCAGCTATAAATATAGTTTTTTTTTTAGAGAACCATCTCTTAGTATAATAAATGAAGAGATATCAGGAATTAGGATGTCAGTCCATTGAATCTTCTTGGTCCATGGATAATGTGGCATAACGGCCTCTTTTGTGAGAATGATGATTCCCATTTTGTTCTGAAATTTTCTGGGTGCTGCCTGAAGGTGAAGATGATGCCATTCTTCTGCGTGTGGGAGTGTTGCTGCTTGTGGGTTCTGTCAGATTTAATTTTAAAAGGGTTTGTTGTAGTTCATCTGCTGATCTGCTTCTGTAAATTGTACCTTGGTAGTTAAATCTGACTGAAAAGGGGAAGCCCCATTGATACATAATGTTGTGGCGTTGCAGTTCCATTAGTTGGGGTTTCATGGATCGTCTTTTAGTAATAGTAAGTTGGGATAGGTCAGCAAAAATTTGATAATTGTGTCCTAGAAAATTAAGTTCCTTTTTTTCTCTTGCAGCAATTAGTATTTGTTCTTTCGTTCTGTAATAATGAAATTTTGTGATTATATCACGTGGGGGTCCATCTTTCTTTTTGGCTGTGAGGGCTCTGTGTACTCTGTCCAGTTCTAAACGTTCAATAGGTATATCTGGCTTTAGTTCTTGTAATAGAGCAGTAATAGTAGATTGCAGGTCTGTCACAGTTTCAGGTATTCCCCTTATGCGCAAGTTTGAACGTCTGGCTCTATTTTCGTAATCTTCGAGCTTAGTTTGAAGTATTAAATTCTCTTTTTTTAATTGTTCCAATTCTGTTATATTTTCTTGGGTTGTAATTTCAATTTCATCCATTTTTATTTCTAAGGCTGCGGTGCGGTTTCCCAGCTCTCTTATTTCTTTGGTTAGGCTTTTTGTTATTTGGTCTGAGGTTTGTTTTAAAGCCTTATGAAGCATCTTTTCAAATTGTAATAATATTACTGGGGATGCTGAGGAGGCTTGTGGAGAAAATTGTGAGAGGATTTGTTCTGTATCTGACTCAAATGGAGAGTCTTGCTGTGACATTTTCTGTCTGTGAGAGCGCCCTGATGCTATATCTTGTGAGGTGACTGGAGCTGCTTCAGCTGCAGTGAGTGCCTGTGAGCTCTTTGTGAGGTGATTTTTATTTCTGCCACGGTTTCCTCCCAGTACCATATTTCCTGCCCAAACTTTCACAGATTGTTCTCTGGGGCAAAAAGGTTCAAATGGATACCTTTTGAGCCTGCAGGCTCCGCTTTGTCCTTCTCTTCTCTCCTCAGCGGTGTGGAGCTCTAACAATGCATGTCTGCTCCGCTAGGCTCCGCCTCCTGCCCCCCGCGGGCGCAATTTTCAAGCATGACATGTTGGGTATCAATTTACTTGGCGTAACATTATATTTCACAATATAAAAAAAAATTGGGATAACTTTACTGTTGTTTTATTTTTTTATTCAAAAAAGTGAATTTTTTCCAAAAAAAGTGCGCTTATAAGACCGCTGCGCAAATACGGTGCAAAAAAAAGTATTGCAATGACTGCCATTGTATTCTCTAGGGTGTTAGAAGAAAAACCATATATAATGTTTGGGGGTTCTAAGTAATTTTCTAGCAGAAAAACCTGTTTTAAACATGTAAACACCTAAAATCCAAAACGAGGCTGGTCCTTAAGTGGTTAATAATGCTTAAAGTGAAACAATAAAAGTGAAATATTCCTTTACATTTCGTACCTGGGGGGTGTCTATAGTATGCCTGTAAAGTGGCGCATGTTTCCCGTGTTTAGAACAGTCCGAGAGCAAAATGACATTTCTAAAGGAAAAATTGTCATTTTGTTTTTATAGATAAACCTCATTGAAAAAAACGGCATGGGATCCCCCAAGTCCATTACCAGGCCATTTGGGTCTGGTATGAATATAAAGGAGAACCCCCAACCAAAAATGTAAAAAAAAAAATTGCGTGGGGGTCCCCCCAAAATTCATACCAGGCTGGTATGGATATTAAGGGGAACCCTGCGCCAAATTTTTTAAAAAAATGGCGTAGGGGTCCGCCCCCAAATCCATACCAGACTCTTATCCAAGCACGCAACCTGGTGGGCCACAGGAAAAGAAGGGGGACGAGAGAGCCCCCCCCCTCCTGAATGGTACCAGGCCACATGCCCTCAACATGGGGAGGGTGCTTTGGAGTCACCCCCAAAGCACCTTGTCCCCATGTTGATGGGGAAAAGGGCCTCATCCCCACAACCCTTGCCCGGTGGTTGTGGGGGTCTGCGGGCGGGGGGCTTATCGGAATCTGGAAGCCCCCTTTAACAAGGGGACCCCCAGATCCCACCCCCCTATGTGAATTGGTATCGGGTACATTGTACTCCTACCATTTCACAAAAAGAAGTGTCAAAAATAGTAAAAAAGACAGGAGACACTTTGGGACAAGTCCTTTATTAAAAGATAAAAAAATAAAAATGTCCCACGAAGTAGATCCATCTCACGCCACCTGACGAACCAGGAAAAAAAAAAAAAAAAAAAGACGCAACAGCTCCGCCACCATGGGAGGCTCCCGTCGAGTGATGCTTCTTCACGGTGACAGCTGTTATATAGCTGAGGGCGGGGCCACCTGTTGACGTAAACGGGCCACCCCGCCTTCCTCTGACGTCACTTATATTGCATATAGGCCTTTAGAATGAGCAATTTTGTTTTTTCATGTTAATGTCCCATAGACTTTAACGGTGTTCCGCGGCTTTCGAATTGCCACGAACACCGCATAATGTTCGCAGTTCGGCGAACAGGCGAACACCCGATGTTCATAAGGGCTCATCGGGCTCATCCCTATTTGTTAGCGGTACCTGCTAAACGATTGTTTGTTTTGCTCCACTTTCATTTATTTCCTGCAGCCCAAATTTTTTTTGTTTGTTTATTTTAGTAGGGAATAGTAAAGCTGGCCATAGATCAGTGGCTCTTCTCAACTCCTGTCCTCAGGACCCACTAACAGGCCAGGTTTGCAATATAACTGAAACACATCACAGGTGATTCTAGTCTGCATCTCCCCAAGGTAATACTTAAAATCTGGCCTGGTAGTGGGTCCTGAGGACAGGAGTTCAGAACCATGGATCAAAATTCAGCCAGTCCAGCAGGAACAATTTTCCATCCATCTGTGGCTTGTCCTGTTCTGACAGACGTTGACTGACTGCTCATGAACGGGCTTTGCTGAAAAACTTTTGTTTGATCAACGCTGCAGCAAATATCGTTAATATCGCAAGCCGTAGATTAAAAAAATGAATTTTCAAATTCAACTGACATACACTATATTGTCAAAAGTATTGGGACACCTGCCTTTACATGCACATGAACTTTAATGGCATCCCAGTCTTAGTCCGTAGGGTTCAATATTGAGTTGGCCCGCCCTTTGCAGCTATAACAGCTTCAACTCTCCTGGGAAGGCCATCCACAAAGTTTAGGAGTGTGTCTATGGGACCATTCTTCCAGAAGCGCATTTATGAGGTCAGGCACTGATGTTGGACGAGAAGGCCAGGCTCGCAGTCTCTGCTCTAATTCATCCCAAAGGTGTTCTATGGAGTTGAGGTCAGGCCAGTCAAGTTCCTCCACCCCAAACTCGCTCATCCATGTCTTTATGGACCTTGCTTTGTGCACTGGTGTGCAGTCATGTTGGAACAGGAAGGGGCCATCCCCAAACTGTTCCCACAAAGTTGGGAGAATGAAATTGTCCAAAATGTCTTGGTATGCTGACGCCTTAAGAGTTCCCGTCACTGGAACTAAGGGGCCAAACCCAACCCCTGAAAAACAACCAGTCAATATGGATACATGCATATAATATTAACCAATAATTATACCATATATACAATATAGTGAAATAGTGAATAACCACAAATTCATACATTTGCAAACACGGAGGTTAATCTTTTTGGATCACTCATTAGAACATTAGTTTTTTTCACTCTGTTTGGACATCAAATGGATTTCTTTTTGCATTGCACTTTTTTGAGTGTGATTTATTACCCTTATGTTTGCAAATGTTTGCAAATGTATGAATTTGTGTTTTTTTTCACTATTTCACTATATTATTTATATGGTATCATTATTGGTTATATGCATGTATCCATACTGACTGGTTTACACTTAAATTCACCTTGTAGCAGTAATGGTATCTTTCATTTAAGCCTTGTACACACGATCCGATTGTTGGCCAACCGAGCATCTGATTTTTGTCTGGCGTGTGCCAGGATCTTGTCTTGCAGCATACTAACGTTACACAATTGTCGGCCAACAAACACGAACGTAGTGACGTACTACAAGAAATTTCAGCCCTTGAGCGCCACCCTTTGAGCCCCTTCTGCTAATTTCGTGTTTGGTGTTTCGTACTTTGGACTTTTGTGTGACGGACTTGTGTACTGACCTACAAAAAACAGACAACAGACTGTTGTCCACCAAAAATTTACTAGCCTGCCAACCAACATTTGTCGGCCGAAAGTTGGACAACAATTGTCAGAAGGAGCATACTAAAGGTCGGATTTTAGGACAACAGTCTGTCAACAGACAATCTCCTGCCAACAATCGGATCGTGTGTACGAGGCTTAACACATGTCAAAGTTGCAAAATTGGGCTTAGGCATTAAGATTTGTTTTACCTTAAAGCCTCGTATACACGATCAGATTGTTGGCCAACAGAGCGTCAGACTTTTGTCAAAAGGGCGTGTGCCTGGATCTTGGCTTGCATACTAACGGTACACAAATTGTCAGCCAACAAACACGAAAGTAGTGACCTACTATGAGAAATTTCAGCCCTTGAGCTCCACCCTTTGAGCCTCTTCTGCTAATTTCGTGTTTGGTAAGCATTGATTCCGAGCATGCGCGTTCGTACTTTGGACTTTTGTGTGACGGACTTGTGTACTGACCATACAAAAATCAGACAACAGACCATTGTCCCGCGAAAATGTATTAGCCTTCCAACCAAAATTTGTTGGCCGAAAGTTGGACAACAGTTGTCAGAATGAGCGTACTAACAAGGTCAGATTTTAGGACAACAGTCTGTCAACAGACAATCTCCTGCCAACAATCGGATCGTGTGTACGAGGCTTAACACATGTCAAAGTTGCAAAATTTTGCTTGGGCATTAAGATTTGTTTTACCCTTAGGCGAAGGGGTTGAAAGAAAAAAAAAATTGACTTTACAAATGCTTTAATTGCCTTCCATTGACTTGTATTTAACAATTTTATCTCCAAAAAAAAGGTAAAGGTTCGTTGTTTATTTTCCCTACAAATATAATCTATGTAAGAAATCTCTTATATGCTCACCATTTTTTCCATCGTCTTTTATATCTGAATAAATAATTTCACATTGAACATTTTTATTGAAATGTTGTTCTTACAAACTACTCCTTTTGCATCTTTTTTTATATTTCTATTCATGGTACACGAAAATATGGAACTTTGAAGACAAATAAAAGCAATTATTCTTTTCAGGACTTGAGGATATTGAACTGTACTCAGGTTTATATCAAGTGCTTGTAGAGAAAAAAAAAAAGTCTGCACATAACATAAAAAGAAAAGAAAAAAAAACTGTAGCATTTGTCTGATGAGGAGAGGACATCTTAATATTTTTTCAATTTTTTTTTTTTCTTCTTTTATTCAAACCATTTAGAAATATCTCTCCAAGACATTGAACACATCACTTGCACTAATGGAACTAGACAGATTTAAATAAAAATCTACAGACGGACTTTATAACAATAGACGGAACTTAACGATGAAGACGTTTTCGTAAGTAGTCTCGAAAGAAGTTCTTATATTTTCTTCAAGGTTATGGAAGGAAAAAAAAAAAAAAAAAAGTGGAATTACTGCGCTATAAAGCTGTCACTTGGTTCGAACATCTCTAAATGTTTCAGAGATTCAGACGGCAAAGGCAGAATGACAGTATCATTGGCAGTCTGGGAAAACTCCAGAAAAATAGATTATGGGGAGGCAGGCCTCGTGAAATGCATCTCTAGATGCGTTTTGATTTAAAAATGTATTATAGATTAAAATCTATTAAATGCGAAAAAAAGTATAATTTGCCGCATCAATCACTTGGCACAAAAGAGCGTGGAAAACCTAGGGAAATAAGTTGTAATAGGATTTTATCCAATAAAGCTTTGAGGGCAGAACTGAAGCAAGCTTTTATTTTCCCTGTCCCTCGTAACATGCTCTGCTAAGAGTTTCCTCTTTTTTTATTTAAAAACAAATGTAAATCGGATTTATAAAGAGTTATGGAACGCTGCTACTCAATTCTGTGGCAGGCTTGGTAAACAACAAAGAATAAATTAATGAGCATTAAAGTCAATCTGTTGACTAGACTTAACGCCTGAACTAGCAAGTGTCATAGATAGTCCTTCCATTTTTTTTTACATAAATTCAATATTCAAAAGAAGTGGAGTAAATTAGGTCAATGGGTGTATGCAAAGCTTGGGATGTGCAAGATGAATAAATGCATAATCCATTCATGTATGTTTGACTGAGGAACTTGTGGCATTGGTTGGAGTCGAGGGGTGAGAATGAATGGACATTAAACACAGGGTCTCCTAAAAAGAGAAGACCAACAAAAATCTGAGAGATTTCCAATGGTAGTGTGATGGCACACTGGTAAGAAGAGGAACTGTGGTCAAAACAGAATCATACATTGTTCCTCATTTCTCAAAAACTCCAAGCTGAGCCATCAAGTAGATATCTTCACATGATGTTGCAATCCACTGCCTTGAAGTTGTGGTCCTACTGGTTGGAAATGCCTCAGTTCTCCTAGGTTATAAAATATACCACATATACAGTATCTCACAAAAGCGACTACACCCCTCACATTTCTGTAAATATTTTATTACAGTAAAACCTTGGCATAATTCGCTCCAGAAACATGCTTGTAATCCAAAGCACTTGTATATCAATGCGAATTTCCCCATAAGAAATAATAGAAACTCAAATGATTCGTTCCACAACCATTTATTCATAGGTCCTTCCATTTATAGTCCATATAAAAAGATGATAGCAATGTGACCAGGTTGTGTAACCATAAAATGTCCATCCACAAATGGAAGCTTCCACAAGGGAGATTAGAATCAAAATCCAGCAGGAGCTCCAAAGTATAAAAGAGAAGAGAGGCGCCTACAATGCCCTGTACACGCGACCGGTTTTGCCGCCGGAATAAACTCTGAAGGTTTATTCCGGTCACACCAAATTCCGACCGTCCAGAACGCGGTGACGTACAACACGTACGACGGGACTAGAAAAGGGAAGTTCAATAGCCAGTAGCCAATAGCTTTCGTCTCGTACTTGCTTCAGAGCATGCGTCGTTTTTGGTGCGTCGGAACAGCATACAGACGAGCTGTTTTTCCGATAGTAATTTGTTCCGTCGGAAAAATATAGAACATGTCCTCTATCTAAGTCCGTCTGAATTTTTGACAGAAAAAGTCCAATGGGGCATAAACACGGTCGGAATATACGATGAAAAGCTCCAATCGGACTCTTTCTGTCGGAAATTCCGCTCGTGTGTACACGGCATAAGTGTAGCAATATGTTCCTAAATGTACCTTCATTAAATGTAACCATATTGCTACACTTAGAGGCGCCTCTCTTGTCTTTTATACTCAGTTGTGACATGACGCTACTTGTGTATCAAGACATCGCTTGTATATCAAGTCAAAATTTATTTAAAAATTTTGCTTGTCTTGCAAAATGTTCTCAAACCAAGTTACTCTCAAACCAAGGTTTTACTGTATATCTTTGCATGTGACAACCCTAAAGAAATTACACTTTGCTACAATGTAAAGCAGAGACTGTGCTTATATAACAGTGTAAATTAGCTGTCCCCTCAAAGTAACTCAACACACAGCCAGTAATGTCTAAACCGCTGGCAACAAATTAAGTACACCCCTAAGTGAAAATTGGACCCAATGTCAGTGCTGGGCTCAGCCCTTCCTTCCCTGAGCTGGCCACTCAGCTGTCGGCTAATTGCCAGCTCCTATCTCTCTCCACAGTTACCCAGCTGTTGTTGATTCTGCTCGTCAGTCCTGCCTGCTTAAAGTCGACCAGCTTACTTGATCTCTGCCTTCACCTTTGTGAACATCACAGAGACTTTCTCCTGCGTTCCTGTTGAAGACTTGCTCGGCTAAGGTTCCTTCTGGCTCCTGATCCTGCTTGCTGTACTACTACGTTTATCTCTGGCTCTCTGACATTTGCTTGGCTGACTACCTGATCCGGTTACTGAACTCTGGCTTGTTTTGACTACGCTTACTCTGTTTACCTTATTATTATTATTATTATTATTATTATTATTAAACAAGTGTGATTTAACTTTACTTCTGTCTCGGTCTGATTCATGGTTCCTGATAGTAGGCAAAGGTCATGAATTCAGAAGATACAGTCAATCCACTTGTTGGTAATATTTTTTCCAGATTAGATGAGCAAGATCACCACATGGATCAGTTTGCCTGAGTCGCACGGCTCACCTGGAAACTCCCACTGTGGCTGCTCAGGTACAACCTGAGTTGCAGGCCGTCCCTGCTGCTGTGCCAGTCTCTGTGCAGGCACCCGCCTCGAGTATTATCTCTATAAGAGGTATGTCTGGTTCCGCTCTGCTTCCCCATCGATTTGGGGGTGATCCAGTTCAATGCAGAGGGTTTCTCAACCAGGTTGAGATTTACTTTGAGATGCTGCCCCAGGCGTTTCCCACGGACAGAAGCAAAGTAGGTTTCGTGATATCTTTGCTTTCTGAGAGAGACTTGGCCTGGGCAAACCCTCTATGGGAGATGCAAAAACCTGTTGTCTTGAGTTACCCTGACTTTGTGGCCTCCTTTAAAAGGGTATTTGACGTTCCCACACGCTCCGCTTCTGCTGCCAAGTGCCTCGTGTTCATCAACCAGAGTACAAGAACTGTTGCCGACTACGCCATTGAATTCCATACTCTGGCAGCAGAGGTTGCTTGGAACAATGAGGCCCTCGTGGCTGCTTTTTCTCATGGTCTCTCAGATTCCATCAAGCATGAGATAGCAGCCCGAGATATACCCACTGAGCTGGAGAGGTTGATCACATTTGCCATCCTCATTGACTCCAAACTCAGAGAAAGACTCTCTTTTAAGGAGTGCTTGCGGAAGCCTCCTGTATGTTTGCCTCCGAGCTTTGCAGTCCCACCCTTGCCTCCCTCACCTCCCATGCCTCCTGGTACAGAGTCGGTCAGTGAGGATGAACCCATGCACTTGGGCTTCATGCGTCTCTCTGCGTATGAGAGAGCCTTTAGGAGGATGGAGAGATTGTGCCTTTATTGTGGCCAGGCAGGTCACTTTTTGAAGTCTTGTCCTACCCGTCCAGGGAACGCCTGAACCTTGAGGTCCTGTCATGGACAGACCTTAGGTGGCGTTGTTTCGTCCCCAGTTATCCAGAAGGATAAGACCCTGGTTTCGGTCAGCCTTTCTTGGGCTGAGTAGTCCATCGAGATACAGGCTCTAATCGACTCTGGGGCTGCAGGCCTGTTTATTGATGCTGCCTTTGTATCACAGCACTCGATTCCGCTGCAGCTGCGTGACACTCCATTTGCCATTGAGGCTCTTGACGGGAGACCTCTACAGCCTGCCCATGTGACTCATGAGACGGTTCCGTTGTCCATGGCCGTAGGGGCTCTTCACCATGAGATAATCCAATTCCAAGTTATTTCCCCACCTAGGTTTCCACTGGTTATTGATCCTTGGTTACAGAGGCACAACCCCTCTTTTGATTGGCTCCATGCTGAGGTTCTCTCCTGGTGGCCACAATGCAGTGAGTCATGCTTCCAGAAGGTAGCCAGGGTCCTGTGCACCTCTTCACTCTCCTCCCTGCCGGAGGAGTACCGCGATTTTAGCGATGTCTTTGACAAAGGTCAAGCCGGTAGTTTGCCTCCACACCAGTCTTATGATTGTGCAATTGACCTTCAACCTGGTGCCATACCTCCTCGTGGCCGGGTTTACCCTTTGTCGGTCTTGGAGGATAAGGCCATGGAAGAGTATGTTGCAGACGCACTTTCTCGAGGTTTCATCCGCAAATCCTCGTCTCCTGCTGGTGCTGGTTTCTTCTTTGAGAAGAAGAAGAGAGGTGAACTGCGACCTTTTATTGATTATAGGGGTCCTAATCATTTCACGATTAAGAATGCCTACCCGATTCCATTGATTACAGAGTTATTTGACCGCCTCAAGGGAGCAACGGTTTTCATGAAGCTTGATTTGAGAGAGGCATACAATCTTGTGCAGATTAAGGAGGGCGACGAGTGGAAAACTGTGTTTAAACCAGAACAGGCCATTATGAGTACCTCGTAATGCCTTTTGGCCTTTGTAACGCCCCGGAAGTTTTCCAGGAATTTATTAACGATGTCCTCCGAGATTTGTTGCAGTTATGTGTGGTGGTTTATCTCAATGATATCCTCATATTTTCCAAGTCCCTGCAGAGCCACCACACAGATGTCTGTCGTGTGCTTCAGAAACTAAGAGAAAACAATCTCTATTGCAAACTGGAGAAGTGCGAGTTCCATCGTGAACAGGTTAAATTCCTGGGCTCATTTCCACTGCTCTTTTTTCGATGGACCCAGAGAAACTTTTGGCAGTCCTACAGTGGCCCTGACCCCTGGGTTTACATCCTCTGCAGCGTTTCCTGGGCTTTGCCAACTATTATCGGACGTTTATTCATAAATTCTCGTCTCTGGTCAAGCCCCTGACTGATATGACCAGAAAGGATGGTAATCCACAGAGTTGGTCTCCGGAGTCCATTAAGGCCTTTGAGAGTCTCAAGGCTGCCTTTGTTTCTGCTCCTGTGTTGGCACATCCTGATCCTACATTGCCTTTTATCCTAGAGGTTGATGCTTCTGAGACTGGAGTTGGCGCCCTTCTGACTCAACGTTCTAACTCTGAGAGCGATATGCATCCGTGTGGCTACTTTTCCAAGAAATTGTCACCTGCGGAGTGCAATTATGAGATTGGTGACAGAGAGCTGTTGGCGATCATTTTAGCCCTGAAAGAATGGAGACATTTCCTTGAAGGTACCACTGTGCCGGTTATCATTCTTACTGACCATAAGAATCTCACATTCTTGTCTGAGGCTAAGCGCCTCTCTTCCAGAAGGGCGCGATGGTCCCTTTTCTTGTCGAGTTTTAATTATATTGTCTCATTCTTACCCGGTACTAAGAATGTAAGGGCTGACGCCTTGTCAAGACTATTTTCCTCCACTTCCAAGTTGGAGTCGGTTCCGGTTCCTGTGATTCCTCCTGATCGTATCCTGGCTACGGTTCACACCAGTCTTACTTCTCCTTTGGGTGACAAAATTCTTGCTGCTCAGGTCCATGCTCCTCCTGAGAAACCTTGTGACCGCTGCTTTATCCCAGAGAGTCTCCGTACTGCAGTGCTCCAGACTTACCATTCTCCACTGGCGGAATTACCAGGGTCGCAACAGTCGCACTTGCAACTGGGCCCTGGAATTCTGCCAGTGTGGGGGGGCCCCAAGACGCCGCACCTTCCCCTGTACCTCCGGCTGGCATCTAACTATACAGGAGAGGGGGCGATCGGCAGCTATGTGATGTCTGCGGGATGTCCCTCCAGGCAGCACACAGTTCACTTCCCGAGTATAATTGTATCCAATGGAGAGGGGAGGGGCCTCTGACCCGAGCAGACACCAGATTCAGTGCACAAGTTTGTCCCTCTGCTTGTACACTCTGAGTCTTGCTGATACACGCTCGGGTCAGAGGCCCCTCCCCTCTCCATTGGATACAATGATACTCGGGAAGTGAACTGTGCTGCCTGGAGGGACATCCTGCGGACATCACAAGGAAGCATGCTGCTTCTTCCATATGTGCTTCTCATGTAAGTTAAGCACAACACTGGCCCCCCCACCTGTCCCCTCTCACACTGCCCCCCCACCTGTCTCCTGTCACACTGCCCCCCCACCTGTCCCCTCTCTCACTGCCCCCCCCACCTGTCCCCTCTCACACTGCCCCCCACCTGTCCCCTCTCACACTGTCCCCCACCTGTCCCCTCTCACACTGCCCCCCCCACCTGTCCCCTCTCACACTGCCCCCCACCTGTCTCCTGTCACACTGCACCCCCACCTGTCCCCTCTCACACTGCCCCCCCCACCTGTCCCCTCTCACACTGCCCCCCCACCTGTCCCCTCTCACACTGCCCCTCCACCTGTCTCCTGTCACACTGCCCCCCCACCTGTCCCCTCTCACACTGCCCCCCACCTGTCCCCTCTCACACTGCCCCCCACCTGTCCCCTCTTACACTGCCCCCCCACCTGTCCCCTCTCACACTGCCCCCCCACCTGTCCCCTCTCACAATGACCCCCCACCTGTCCCCTCTCACACTGCCCCCCCACCTGTCCCCTCTCACACTGCCCCCACCACCTGTCCCCTCTCGCACTGCCCCCCCACCTGTCCCCTCTCACACTGGCCCCCACCTGTCCCCTCTCACACTGCCCCCCCACCTGTCCTCTCTCACACTGCCCCCCCACCTGTCCCCTCTCACACTGGCCCCCCACCTGCCACATAGCCCCTCTTTTATCACACTGCCCACGTCATACTATTTCCCCATTATACTGCCCCCACCTGTCTCACTGCCCCCTTGGCACAATACCCTCCTGTCATACTGCCCCCTCCTGTAACACTGCCCCTCCATCATACTGCCCCCTCGTCACACTGCCCCCTTCATATTTACCCCCCTCTTGTCACACTACCCCCCTCTTGTTAAACAGCCCCCCTCCTTTCACAGTGCTCCCTCATTACACTGCCCCCCTCTTGTAATACTTCCCAGGTATCCTTTTCCTGTCACACTGCCCCCCTCTTGTCACAATATCCCTCTGCCACACTGCCCCCCTGTCATACTGCCCCCTCCTGTCACACTGTCCCCATCGTAGTGCCCCTTCTTGTCACACTGCCCCCCTTCTTTCACAGTGCCCCCTCTTATCACACTCCCCCCTCTGGTCACACTTTCCAGATCCCCTTCTTTGGTCACACTGCCCCCTCCTGTCAAAATACCCCCGTCATACTGCCCCTCATCCTTTCACAATACCCCCCCCATCATACTGCGGGTCAGGGGCCCTTCATGGTTTCTTGCACTGGGGCCCTGAAGGTTATAGTTACGCCTCTGCCATTCTCCCAAGGCTGCTGGCCACCCGGGGAAGAATCAACTCGTTTGGGCCATTTCCCAACAATTCTGTGGCCTAGTCTACGGGCCCATGTAACTGCTTTCATAGCTGCCTGTTCCGTGTGTGCTCAGAGTGAGACTCCACGTCACCTTCCAGTGGGCCTCCTACAACCCATACCCAGTGGAGAGAGGCCCTGGACCCACCTGTCTATGGATTTCATTTTGGAGTTACCCAACTCCCAAGGCAACACTGTTATCCTTATGGTAGTTGACCGTTTCTCAAAGATGTGTCATTGTATTCCACTTAAGAAGCTGCCCACTTCTAAGGAACTGGCCTCCATTTTTGCTCGGGAGATCTTTCGCTTACATGGACTACCCAGGGTGATTGTCTCGGACAGGGGTAGTCAGTTTGTCTCCCGGTTCTGGTGAGCCTTTTGTGCACAGTTGAGAATTCAGCTTGCTTTCTCCTTTGTGTATCACCCGCAATCTAATGGGGCCGCAGAACGAGTCAATCAGAACTTGGAGCAATCCTTACGTTGCTATATTTCTGACCATCATAACAACTGGTCAGACCTATTACCGTGGGAAGAGTTTGCACACAACAGTGCCTTGAATTCAACTTCCCGATTGTCCCCGTTTAATTATGGCGTCCAACCTTCCATGCTGCCTGACTCGTTTGCTCCGCAGAGTATTCCTGCATTAGAGGAGCATGTCATTATCTAACATTATCTTTCACAATATAAAAAAAAATTGGGCTAACTTTACTGTTGTCTTATTTTTTAATTCAAAAAAGTGTAAGTTTTTCCAAAAAAAAAGTGCGCTTGTAAGACCGCTGTGCAAATACGGTGTGACAGAAAGTATTGCAACGACCGCCATTTTATTCTCTAGGGTGTTGGGGAAAAAATGTATAATGTTTGGGGGTTCTAAGTATTTTTCTAGCAAAAAAAAACTGTTTTTAACTTGTAAACAACAAATCTCAAAAAGAGGCTCGGCCCTTAAGTGGTTAAAACCACTTTAATGGGGCCAACAGAGACTGCTTTCATAATATATAGCTTTAATTTCTCAATACGGCTGATCACCCCATGCTTTCTCTGAAAAAAATTACAGAAATGATCCACCATGGATGCCAACATGCAACCTGCTCCACGGCCGGGCTCCAATATCGAACATCAATAATGCAAAGAGGGTCGTTTATTCCTGCAGTCAGCGGAAGAATTTCGGAAGATGACTTTCAAAAAAAAAAAAAAAAACAGCTCAATATTAATAAGATTTTTAAAATGAGGGGAAATTGTCATTCAAAACAAAGTAAGGAAAATGAAGGTTGCTTTTTTTTCATTTATTTTTTTCCCCTTTTTTACCTAATTCTGGTTGAAGTCAACATATTCAAACACAATGACCAAGCACTAAGTAGCTGAAAAAGTTCAGGCCTCCAAAACATTTGCTTATTTAGGCAGCATAGCCCCCAACTGTCCCTAATTTCGAGGGACTATCCCTGATTTGGAGCAATGTCCCTCTGTCCCTCTTTCCTCCTCATTTGTCCCTCATTTGGGTCTGATCTATAGAGTTGAATATAAAATGCACTTTTTATCTATCAAAAAGTGTTTTCCAGCCCTAAATCTTTCATTTGATTTCTAAATTGCTGCATTTGTAAATTCCAAAAGCCAATTAAAAGGAATAGTAGTGGTAAAAAAAAGCACTTGTGGGTTTAACCAATCTTGTTTTTTTGTACAATTCTCCTTTAAGGGGGCGTGGCAAGGGGTGTGTCCTATGCCTGCATACTATTGCTGATAGGTGTCCCTCATTCCCATCTCAAAAAGTTGAGAGGTATGCCAACTTGTAGCAGTCATCTTCTTCTTCTTGCAGGTTTTCTGCTTCTCCTATTGAGCACTTCATTGTGGAGGAAAATAGAAAAAATGCCCGTTGCCCGTACACAGCAGCAGCCAACGCTGAACAACAGACGATGTATCCGAATCTACTTCCACTGACTTGGCTGACTTTGCAGCGACTCTACCCAACGAAACCATCGCGTGGTTGGATTTTTGGTGTCTGAACCTGAAATTCTGGCCAGCCGTGGCTCACAAATGTAAAACCTGAGCTCCCTCCCTTGTCCATCGGGGACAACAACTGAAGTTAACTACTTGCTGACCAGCCGCCACAGGTTGGCACGGCTGCGCGAACCGCCGTCATTGTACATCAATAGGGGGCGCGGGCCCGGAGCCGATGTGCGTGGCCAGTGGCCACAACGTCCGTCGGCCACCCGCGATCGCTCCACAGAGAGCCAGAATTGGGATCTGTCAATGTAAACAGACAGATCCCCGTTCTGACAGGGGAGTAGAGAGAGATCTGCTGTTCCTAGTTATCAGGAACAGCAGATCACCCCCCCTCATACAGTTAGAAATAGGGATGAGCCGAACACCCCCCTGTTCGGTTCGCACCAGAACATGCGAACAGGAAAAAAATTCGTTCGAACACGCGAACGCCGTTAAAGTCTATGGGACACGAACATGAATAATCAAAAGTGCTAATTTTAAAGGCTAATATGCAAGTTATTGTCAATAAAAGTGTTTGGGGACCTGGGTCCTCCCCCAGGGGACATGAATCAATGCAAAAAAAAGTTTTAAAAACGGACGTTTTTTCAGGAGCAGTGATTTTATTAATGCTTAAAGTCAAACAATAAAAGTGTAATATCCCTTTAAATTTCATGCCTGGGGGGTGTCTATAGTATGCCTGTAAAGGGGCGCATGTTTCCCGTGTTTAGAACAGTCTGACAGCAAAGTGACATTTTGAAGGAAAAAACACATTTAAAACTACCGCGGCTATTGCATTGCCGACAATACACATAGAAGTTCATTGATAAAAACGGCATGGGAATTCCCCACAGGGCAACCCCGAACCAAAATTAAAAAAAAAAAATGATGTGGGGGTCCCCCTAAATTCCATACAAGGCCCTTCAGGTCTGGTATGGATATTAAGGGGAACCCCAGCCAAAATTTTTAAAAAAAATTGACGTGGGGTTCCCCCTAAATTCCATACCAGACCCTTCAGGTCTGGTATGGATTTTAAGGGGAACCCCGGCCAAAAAAAAAAAAAAAAAACGGCGTGGGGTCCCCCTAAAAATCCATACCAGACCCTTATCCAAGCACGCAACCTGGCAGGCCGCAGGAAAAGAGGGGGGGACGAGAGTGCGGCCCCCCCCCCCCTCCTGAACCGTACCAGGCCACATGCCCTCAACATTGGGAGGGTGCTTTGGGGTAGCCCCCCAAAACACCTTGTCCCCATGTTGATGAAGACAAGGGCCTCATCCCCACAACCCTGGCCGGTGGTTGTGGGGGTCTGCGGGCGGGGGGCTTATCGGAATCTGGAAGCCCCCTTTAACAAGGGGACCCCCAGATCCCGCCCCCCCCCCTGTGTGAAATGGTAAGGGGGTACTTACCCCTACCATTTCACTAAAAAACTGTCAAAAATGTTAAAAATGACAAGAGACCGTTTTTGACAATTCCTTTATTTAAATGCTTCTTCTTTCTTCCTTCATCTTCTTCTTCTTATGGTTCTTCTGGCTCTTCTGGTTCTTCCTCCGGCGTTCTCGTCCAGCATCTTCTCCGCGGCGTCTTCTATCTTCTTCTCCTCGGGCCGCTCCGCACCCATGGCATGAGGGGGGAGGCTCCCGCTCTTCTCTTCATCTTCTTCTCTTCTTCATCTTCTTCTTCATCTTCTTCTCTTCTCTTCTTCATGTCTTCTCCGGGCCGCTCCGCAGCCATGCTGTGGCATGGAGGGAGGCTCCCGCTGTGTGACGGCGTCTCTTCGTCTGACGGTTCTTAAATAACGGGGGGCGGGGCCACCCGGTGACCCCGCCCCCCTCTGACGCACGGTGACATGACGGGACTTCCCTGTGGCATTCCCCGTGACGTCACAGGGAAGTCCCTCAAGTCACCGTGCGTCAGAGGGGGCGGGGTCACCGGATGGCCCCGCCCCCCGTTATTTAAGAACCGTCAGCCGAAGAGACGCCGTCACACAGCGGGAGCCTCCCTCCATGCCACAGCATGGCTGCGGAGCGGCCCGGAGAAGACATGAAGAAGAGAAGAAGGAAGAAGAGAAGAAGAAGAAGAAGATGAAGAAGAAGATGAAGAAGAGAAGAAGATGAAGAGAAGAGCGGGAGCCTCCCCCCCAATGCCATGGGTGCAGAGCGGCCCGAGGAGAAGAAGATAGAAGACGCCGCGGAGAAGATGCTGGACGAGAACGCCGGAGGAAGAACCAGAAGAGCCAGAAGAACCAGAAGAAGAAGAAGATGAAGGAAGAAAGAAGAAGCATTTAAATAAAGGAATTGTCAAAAACTGTCTCTTGTCATTTTTAACATTTTTGACAGTTTTTTAGTGAAATGGTAGGGGTAAGTACCCCCTTACCATTTCACACAGGGGGGGGGGCCGGGATCTGGGGGTCCCCTTGTTAAAGGGGGCTTCCAGATTCCGATAAGCCCCCCGCCCGCAGACCCCCACAACCACCGGCCAGGGTTGTGGGGATGAGGCCCTTGTCTTCATCAACATGGGGACAAGGTGTTTTGGGGGGCTACCCCAAAGCACCCTCCCAATGTTGAGGGCATGTGGCCTGGTACGGTTCAGGAGGGGGGGGGCCGCACTCTCGTCCCCCCCTCTTTTCCTGCGGCCTGCCAGGTTGCGTGCTCGGATAAGGGTCTGGTATGGATTTTTAGGGGGACCCCACGCCGTTTTTTTTTTTTTTTTTGGCGCGGGGTTCCCCTTAAAATCCATACCAGACCTGAAGGGTCTGGTATGGAATTTAGGGGGAACCCCACGTCAATTTTTTTTTTAAATTTTGGCTGGGGTTCCCCTTAATATCCATACCAGACCTGAAGGGCCTTGTATGGAATTTAGGGGGACCCCCACATCATTTTTTTTTTTTTTATTTTGGTTCGGGGTTGCCCTGTGGGGAATTCCCATGCCGTTTTTATCAATGAACTTCTATGTGTATTGTCGGCAATGCAATAGCCGCGGGTAGTTTTAAATGAGTTTTTTCCTTCCAAATGTCATTTTGCTGTCAGACTGTTCTAAAAACAGGAAACATGCGCCCCTTTACAGGCATACTATAGACACCCCCCAGGTACGAAATTTAAAGGGATATTACACTTTTATTGTTTGACTTTAAGCATTAATAAAATCACTGTTCCTGAAAAAACGTCCGTTTTTAAAACTTTTTTTTGCATTGATCCATGTCCCCTGGGGCAGGACCCGGGTCCCCAAACACTTTTTATGACAATAACTTGCATATAAGCCTTTAAAATTAGCACTTTTGATTTCTCCCATAGACTTTTAAAGGGTGTTCCGCGGCATTCGAATTTGCCGCGAACACCCCAAATTGTTCGCTGTTCGGCGAACTTGCGAACAGCCAATGTTCGAGTAGAACTCGACTCGAACTCGAAGCTCATCCCTAGTTAGAAACACCTCCCCAGGGAGCACCTGACTCCTTGATCGCCCCCTAGTGTTAACCCCCGTCCCTGCCAGTGACATTTATACAGTAACCAGTGGCTGTTTTTTTAGCTCTGATAGCTGTATAAGTGTCACCGGTCCCAAAAAAGTGGCAAAAGTGTCCGATCTGTCCGCTGAAATGTCGCAGTCCCGCTAAAAATCGCAGATCGCCGCCATTACTAGTAAAAAAGACAAAAATTTATAATAAAAATAAATCTTTCCCTATTTTGTAGGCGCTATAACTTTTGCGCAAACCAATCAATATACGCTTATTGCGAAAACATTTTTACCAAAAATTTGTAGAAGAATACATATTGTCCTAAACGGATGAAGAAATTTTTTTGTTTTCATTTTTGTTTTGGATATTTATTATAGCAAAAAGTAAAAAAAAAAATTTTTTTTTTTTTTCAAAATTGTTGCTCTTTTTGTTTATAGCGCAAAAAATAAAAACTGCAGAGGTAAACAAAAAACACCAAAAAAAAGCTATATTTGTGGGGGGAAAAAAAAGGACATCAAATTTTGTTTTGGTACAGCGTCGCACGAGCGCGCAATTGTCAGTTAAAGCGACGCAGTGCCGTGTCGCAAACAATGGCCTGGTCGGGAAGGGAGGGGGTAAATCCTTCCGGGGGGCCAAAGTGGTTAAGTGCTAAAGGGTATTGGGTGAGCATGTTTGGCATGGAAAGAGGGGCTGTAGATGTCAGCTGTAGAGTCTCATAGATTATCATACTGGCTGAGCGGTAAACTTTAAAAGGCTTTTGCTAACTTTCTGTTGTAATAGCTCAATGAAAGGAAGGAATGCAGATAATTATTAACAAGTTCGATCAGCATTAACAACATCATGACACATAGGAAGCCATGAATACATGTTGAGGAAAACTCAAAACCTTTTTTTTTTTTTTATTGCACTTATCAATGTTATCTTTTGTTTAATTCAATCTAAAAAAAAAAAAAAAAAACACAGATAATAAATGGAAATTTATGTTCCTTTCTGCAGTTTATTTTTAGATGTGTAATAGTCACTATAAAGCTATCAAACATAAAGTGACAGTGTATAAATTAAAAGCCCATATTAATACATAGTGTCACTTAAACTGAATTTTCTTTTAAGTTAACCAATAATTGGGCTCCTGGGGAAGGGGGCGGGGTTGATGTATAATGGATATAACTAAATAGATCCTTTCTTTTTAACTGAAATAATCTGGGAAAGGGAAAATTTACTGTGGATAGAATGTAAAACATTGTTTTTTTTTTGTTTGTTTATATTTGTTTATGTTTGGATTAGATACCTTGTGACTGGAGCACAGATCCAAAACGTCCCCTCATCTGCTCAGTTGCAAAAATGTTTTATTTCACAGACCGTATAGTGCAGGGGTCCTCAAACTTTTTAGACAGGGGGCCAGTTCACGGTCCCTCAGACTGTTGGGGGGCCGCACTATAGTATAAAAAAAATAATTCCTAAATTCCTATGCACACATGTTTTTTGTAGTGCAAAAGAATAAAAGAATGAATAATAAATAATAATATATATAGAGGATGAACAGGGGGACAGAGGGATGGACAGGGGGACAGTGGGATGGACAGGGGGACAGTGGGATGGACAGAGGGGTGGACAGGGGGACAGGGGGGGGCAGTGGGGTGGACAGGGGGACAGAGGGGTGGACAGGGGGACAGAGGGGTGGACAGGGGGACAGAGGGGTGGACAGGGGGACAGAGGGGTGGACAGAGGGACAGAGGGGTGGACAGGGTGACAGTGGGGTGGACAGAGGGGTGGACAGAGGGGATGGACAGGGGGACAGAGGGGATGGACAGGGGGGGACAGAGGGATGGACAGGGGGACAATGGGGTGGACAGGGGGACAGTGGGATGGACAGAGGGGTGGACAGGTGGACAGAGGGGTGGACAGGGGGACAGGGGGACAGTGGGGTGGACAGGGGGACAGTGGGGTGGACAGGGGGACAGAGGGATGGACAGTGGGGTGGACAGGGGGACAGAGGGGTGGAAAGGGGGACAGAGGGGTGGACAGGGGGACAGTGGGGTGGACAGGGGGACAGAGGGGTGGACAGGGGGATAGAGGGGTGGACAGGGGGACAGTGGGGTGGACAGGGGGACAGAGGGGTGGACAGGGGGACAGTGGGATGGACAGGGGGACAGTGGGGTGGACAGAGGACAGGGGGACGGTGGGATGGACAGGGGGACAGAGGGGTGGACAGGGGGACAGAGGGGTGGACAGGGGGACAGAGGGGTGGACAGTGGGACAGTGGGGTGGACAGGGGGACAGTGGGGTGGACAGGGGGACAGTGGGGTGGACAGGGGGACAGTGGGGTGGACAGAGGGGTGGACAGGGGGGGACAGTGGGGTGGACAGGGGGACAGTGGGATGGACAGGGGGACAGAGGGGTGGACAGGGGGACAGAGGGGTGGACAGGGGGACAGTGGGGTGGACAGGGGGACAGTGGGGTGGACAGGTGGACAGGGGGACAGTGGGATGGACAGGGGTCCTCACTTGTTAGCAGGCTATTGCCTGAAGCCTCCGCTCTTGATGTCACCCTCCGTGCCTGTCTGCGTGAGGAAGACGTGAATCTGTGCTGTGAATCGCGCGGGACTGTGCTGGAAACTACACTTCCCAGCATGCAGCGCGGCACACGGAGCCCTCCACTACTGGGGTGGGGGAGGCGGCTTGAGCGGAGCGGATATGCTCCCTCCTGAAGCAGAGTGGACCTGCCCAAGCCGAGCCGACCTGGCCCCGGCCCGAGCCTGGCCTGTCAGGAATCCGGCCCTGGGTGGGGTGGGCCGGATAAATGACCTCAGCGGGCCGCATGTGGCCCGCGGGCCGTAGTTTGAGGACCCCTGGTATAGTGTTACTAAACCCAGGAGCCAGCAGTTCCTAAATCTGGTCTCCCCAGGACCCTGCATTCACTATATCTGGTCTCCCCAGGACCTGCATTCACTATATCTGGTCAACCCAGGACCCTGCATTCCCTATATCTGGTCTCCCCAGGACCCTGCATTCACTATATCTGGTCTCCCCAGGAGCCTGCATTCACTATATCTGGTCTCCCCAGGACCCTGCATTCCCTATATCTGGTCTCCCCAGGACCCTGCATTCACTATATCTGGTCTCCCCAGGACCCTGCATTCACTATATCTGGTCTCCCCAGGACCCTGCAGTTACTATATCTGGTCTCCCCAGGACCCTGCATTCACTATATCTGGTCTCCCTAGGACCTGCATTCATGGTCCCCCCAGGAGCCTGCATTCACTATATCTGGTCTCCCCAGGTCCCTGCAGTCACTATATCTGGTCTCTCCAGGACCCTGCATTCACTATATCTGGTCTCCCCAGGACCCTGCATTCACTATATCTGGTCTCCCCAGGACCCTGCATTCACTCTATCTGGTCTCCCCAGGACCCTGCATTCCCTATATCTGGTCTCCCCAGGACCCTGCATTCACTATATCTGGTCTCCCCAGGACCCTGCAGTTACTATATCTGGTCTCCCCAGTACCCTGCATTCACTATATCTGGTCTCCCTAGGACCTGCATTCATGGTCTCCCCAGGAGCCTGCATTCACTATATCTGGTCTCCCCAGGTCCCTGCAGTCACTATATCTGGTCTCTCCAGGGCCCTGCATTCACTATATCTGGTCTCCCCAGGACCCTGCATTCACTATATCTGGTCTCCCCAGGACCCTGCATTCCCTATATCTGGTCTCCCCAGGACCCTGCATTCACTATATCTAGTCTCCCACAGTATACGGAACATAGAAATGCAATTATTTTAGTAAATCTAAACTGCTAAATACCTTTTCTCATCAGCTGTATAAAACAATCTTGTGACTTCTATCAGTGTCTGGTTAAAGCTTGTAGGCGGTGTTATCATTCTCCCTTGATTGTCCTATGAGGCTGCAGGACCCCTGACCCTCTGTCTGTACAATGCAGATTGGCCCTGTGCTGATCACATGCACTCTCCCAAGAAAAGAAAAAAACCTCTCTAGCAATACACACCAAACTGAGTATGTGTGCAGAGTACCCCCAAGGCTCTGTGCTATCAGGAGATTGTAGCCTCAGTTTCCTGTTCTTAGCTGACAGGAGTGGCACTTATGCCGCGTACACACGGGCGGACTTTTCGACCGGACTGGTCAGACGGACCGAATCCGGCGGACGATACGACCATGTGTGGGCTCCATCGGACCTGCAGCGGACTTTTTCGGTCAAAAATCTGATGGACTTTAGATTTGAAACATGTTTCAAATCTTTCCGACGGACTCGAGTCCGGTCGAAAAATCCGCTTGCTGTATCTAGTCCGACGGATGAAAACCGACGCTAGGGCAGCTATTGGCTACCGGCTATCAACTTCCTTATTTTAGTCCGGTCGTACGTCATCACGTACGAATCCGTCGAATCCGTCGGACTTTGGTGTGATCGTGTGTAAGCAAGTCCGGTAATTCAAAAGTCTGTCGGAAATCCGTCGAAAGTCCGTCAGATAGTCCGTCGGACCAGTCCGGTCGAAAAGTCCGCCTGTGTGTACGCGGCATTAGGTGTGGTCTTCTGCTGCTGTAGCCCATCTGCTTCAAGGTTTGATGTGTTGTGTGGTTAGGGATGGTAATCTGCATACCTTGGATGTAATGAGAGGTTATTTGAGTTACTGTCGCCTTTCTATCATCTGGAACCAGTCTGCCCATTCTCCTCTGACATCGACAAGGCATTTTTCTCCACACAACTGCCGCTCACTGGATATTTTCTCTTTTTCCCACCATTCTCTGTAAACCCTGAGAGATGGTTGTGTGTGAAAATCCCAGTAGATCAGCAGCTTTTGAAATACTCAGACCAGCCCGTCAGGCACCAACAACCATGCCACCTTCAGAGTCACTTAAATCCCCTTTCTTCCCCTATTCTGATGCTCAGTTTGAACCTCAGCAAGTCATCTTCACCACGTCTAGATGCCTAAATGCATTGTGCTGCTGCCATGTGATTGGCTGATTAGCAATTTGTGTTACCAAGCCATTGAACAGGAGTACCTAATAAAGTGGCCGGTAAGCGTATATATATATATATATATATATATATATATATATATATCTAGACAGGGGCAGACTGACCATTGAGCCACTCGGGCCAGCCTCAGTAAAACCAGGGACAGCATGTATAAATCTGTGGTTTTTTTTACATCTGTCTGTGTATACTGTGTGTACATGTGTGTGATTGTATACTGTGTGGCCCTATAATCTCTGATTGCTGGGGGCCCCATAAGTTATCAGTCCACCCCTGTAGATAGATAGAATAGATAGAATAGATAGAATAGATAGAATAGATATATATATCTCTATATATATATATATATATATATATATATATATATATATATATATATACTGTGTATATATTAAAAATATCTTGAAAAATGAAAATGAAAACTTTATTTTAATTTAAGATAGAAGTAAGGCCCCTTTCACACATGCGGACAGTATGTCCGTATTTCATCCATCCGTTTTCGGAAAAAATACGGACATACATGCATCCCTATGGGATAGCGGGTGTCAGCGGATGTACATCCGCTAACACCCGATGTTGTCCGGCTCCGCTCTCGTCCGATTCTGCGGACGGAAGAAAATCCTATTTTTCTATCCGTCTGCAGAGCGGATCGGATGAACACGGACAGACGGTCCGTGTTCCTCCGATCCCCCATAGGGGAGAGCGGAGATCTGACAGGGCGGTCCCTGCACAGTGTGCGGGTCCCGCCCTGTCATCTGCCTGCTCAGCTGGGGAAAACGGAGCGATCCCCGCTGAGCAGCGGATAAACACGGGGCGGATCAACACGGATCCGTCCCGTGTGAAAGGGGCCTAAGGGAGCATAGTTTTTTGGTTTTTTTTCTCTTGCACTTTTGGTGATAATGGTAAACAGGACAAATAGAGAGGGCAAATCTCTGTAACGGGGGACACAGGCAGCTAAAAACCTGACAGGGGTTCTAATTTTTGTCCACTCAATATAAGTTTTGCTTTTCGATATGCTTTAAATCGGACCGTTCTAGTTTCCCTTTAAGTAGAACTCCATTTTACCCAAAAAAAAAAAAAAATGTGAAAACAATTCTTGCTGTCTGGCTGCCCTTCAAAATGCAGCAATGCATATCTTGCTTTCCTTTTCTTTATCCTGGGCTTTTTTTTTTGTTGTTGTTGTTGTTGTTGTTAAACGTGTTCAACAAGCAACGTTTTACAAATGACGCTAGTTGACTTGTACGGCTGAAGTCCTCCCTCCCCTATTTGTTTGAAGAGCACAATTGCATGCCAACAGAGAAAATGGACCTCTTGCTAAGGTTTTTTTTTTTTTTCCTTCCTCTCGAATAAACATCACAGTCACAAAACAAAACTGATTATAAAAGAGAGGAGTGAAAGCTTGTCAAATGGCACACATCCAGAGAGCACGAGGCAGATGCCAGAGCTTTTAATAAAACATTGTGTCTGGAACTTGCTGCGGGAAGAGAACTCGCTAAATATTCTTTTGTTTATTTCATTTACAATTGTGTTTGTTCTGTCACATGTCAGTTCTTATAGAGCTGCATTAGTTAGTTTGGTGTAAAATGAATGCATCTTTGCAAAGCAAGCCGAGAAGACTTTAGTAGACTTTAGTAGGAAGGCAACTTGGGAAAAACTTCATTTTGATCGCCAATGGCATTTAGAAATCTATTTAAATCTGTAAATCAACATTCTTCTACGGTGCGGTGAAAAAGTATTTGGCCCTTGATATATATATATATATATTGTGAGGGGTTAGCTCGGCAGCGGGTGTGTGTGACCCCCTGGATGGGTTCACCACACAAAATCAGGCACAGCAGACAGCTTGGTAGGTGAAACAAAAACAAAGGTGCGGTTTATTCAGACTAGATGCATTGAAAAATAACAGAAAAACAAAAAGAAACATGAAAAGAAATCCTGGTCAGCTTGACCGCTTACTACACACGTAGTGTCCCTAACTAACAACTGGGTGCAGCCTTGTGCTGCCCCAGACCCTATCTCTCTTTGAGAAGTTTTGCCACACAGGCGTTAACTCACCGCAAAGCTCAGATACCACACTCCCCAGTCTACACAATCACAGAACTGGTTCCAGGATGGAGCATCTCCCTAAGCCTGCTGGGGTGTTTTCTATAGGTCTTAATGAGCCCACTTACTTCAGCTGGGCTCATTAACTCTTCCCCTGCAGGACTCCCAGCACTCCCCCTAGTGGTATAAGTCAGCATAAAGCCTGAATCTAGGGCATACATATTTTCCATCCTGGATGCAACCAGGTGATTTTACCTGCCTGCTGTCACATACCCCCCCCTCTTGTTTCAACCTTGGGGTTGGAACACACGCAGTCAGGCACGCATGTACTCGAGACAAAGCATCCACATTCCCCATTTTAACGCCAGGGCGATGCTTTACTGTAAAGTTGAATTCCTGTAGGGCCAGGAACCACCTATTTATCCTTCTATTGGTCTCCTTGTTTTGAGCCATCCACTTTAAAGGAGCGTGATCAGTTACCAGGTCAAAGTGCCTACCTAATAGATAGTACCGAAGGGAATCTAGAGCCCACTTCACAGCTAAACACTCCTTCTCAATTGTGGCGTAATTTACCTCATGGGACTTCAATTTCCTGCTGAGGTAAATGACTGGGTGCTCTTCCCCGTTCCAGACCTGGGACAACACTGCTCCCAACCCAACGTCTGATGCATCAGTTTGTACAACAAAGTCCTTAGAGAAGTCTGGGGAGTACAACACTGGCTGGCTACATAAGGCAGTTTTTAATGACTGGAATGCTGCTTCAGCCTCCGGGGACCATTTGACCATGACAGACTCTTTCCCTTTTGTCAGGTTGGTGAGGGGCACAGCCTGAGAAGCAAAATGGGGGATGAATCGCCGATAATAGCCAGCGATTCCCAGAAAGGCTCGTACCTGTTTCTTGCTGTTGGGACGTGGCCAACTCTGTATGGCCTCGACTTTATTGACTTGAGGCTTTATCACTCCCCTCCCAATAGTGTACCCCAGATATTTGGCCTCCTCCTGTCCAATGGTACACTTCTTTGGATTGGCCGTAAACCCAGCTTCCCGAATGGAGTCTAAGACTGCTTGCACTTTTGGCAGATGTGAGACCCAATCTGTGCTATGGATAATCACATCATCCAGGTAAGCTGCAGCATACTTCTGATGGGGCCTCAGAATCTTGTCCATTTTCCGCTGGAATGTTGCAGGTGCATTCTGTAACCCAAACGGCATTCTCTTGTATTGAAACGCCCCATCTGGGGTTACAAACGCAGTTTTCTCCTTGGCCGACTCGGCCAGGGGAATTTGCCAATACCCTTTGGTGAGATCGAGAGTTGTCATGTATCGGGCTGTTCCCAGCCGGTCGATCAACTCATCTATACGCGGCATGGGGTAGGTGTCAAATTTTGTAACTTTATTCAATTGTCGAAAATCGTTACAAAACCGCCAGCTCCCATCAGGTTTGGGCACTAATACGATAGGACTGGACCAGTCACTCTGGGACTCCTCTATCACACCCAATTCCAGCATCCTTTGAACCTCCCCACGTATTGCCTCCCGTCGGGCCTCTGGTATTCTATAAGGTTTTAGTTTTACCCTTTCTCCTGGCGGGGTAATAATATCATGCTCTACGCCAGATGTTTCTCCCGGCAGCTCAGAGAAAATCTCTTTGTTGCGAAGTACAAACTCTTTAACCTCCTGTTTTTGGGGTTTCGATAAGGTGACTGCGATTCCAACCTCAGGAACAAAGCAATCAGACTGGACCGGTGACAAAGTCTCTGCAACTAGGGATTCCCTATCCCTCCAGGCTTTCAGCAGATTGACGTGATATACCTGTTCCAGCTTTCGCCTTCCTGGCTGTCTGACCCTATAGTTCACCTCGCTCAATTTTTCAAGAACTTCGTATGGACCTTGCCATTTGGCCATGAATTTGCTTTCAACCGTAGGGACTAGCACCAATACCTTATCCCCCGGGGAAAAAGTACGGGTCTTGGCCCCACGGTTGTACACTCTCTGCTGTGCTAACTGCGATTGGGCCAAATGTTCCTTTACGATTGGCATTACCTGTGCAATTCTATCTTGCATCAGGGCGACATGCTCAATCACACTCCTGTGGGGAGAACTCTCATTTTCCCAAGTTTCCTTGGCGATATCCAGCAGTCCTCTTGGGTGTCTCCCATAGAGTAACTCGAAGGGTGAGAAACCCGTAGAGGATTGGGGTACCTCCCTAATGGCAAACATCAAATAGGGTATTAGACAGTCCCAATTCTTTCCATCTCTATCCACCACCTTCTTTAACATTTGTTTTAGGGTTTTGTTGAATCTTTCAACCAACCCATCTGTTTGGGGGTGATACACAGACGTACGTAATTGTGTCACTTTGAACAACTTGCATAGTTCTTTCATAACTCGGGACATAAAAGGTGTACCTTGGTCCGTAAGCAGTTCCTTACAAATACCCACACGGCTAAAAACAAGTGATAGTTCTTTGGCTATGGTTTTGGCCGAGGTATTTCGAAGAGGAATCGCTTCCGGATAACGGGTGGCATAGTCCATTATAACCAAAATGTACTGATGCCCCCTAGCGGACTTCATTATCGGACCTACCAAATCCATTGCGATCCTCTCAAAGGGGATCTCAATGATAGGAAGAGGTACCAGCGGGTTACGGAAATGTGGCATAGGTGCCGACTTCTGACACACAGGGCAGGAGGAACAATAATTTTCTGTTTCCTTCATGACCCCAGGCCAATAGAATCTCTGCAATACTCTCTCTCTGGTTTTCTCTGTCCCCAGATGACCTCCAAGAATGTGCCCATGGGCCAATTCCAACACCAACTTCCTGTAAGGTTTGGGCACCACAAGTTGCTCAACGGTTTCTTCTGCCCTTTGAGCCACTCGATACAGTAGGTCCCTTTCCACAGTGAAGTACGGGTAAGTGCAAGTTTTTTCTGGGTTCACTAACCCGCCATCTATTTTCACCACATTTTCCCGTGCCTTTATTAGGGTGGGGTCTTTTAACTGTTCTGTGGCAAAATTTTCCCTGTGAACCTCAAGATCTGAAAATTCCACAGACGGCATGTTTTCATCTGAGGATGTTGGCTCCTCCCCATTTTCTCGAGTTTCCCCTGCCAATACCGACAAGGGAAATTCTGGAGAGTCCTTACCACTCTCAGAGGAATTCTGGTCATCATCTTTCTGGTCTATAGGGGCACCAGTGGGGGGCTCAGGACAATCCCAGAGTTCCCAGAACATTGGAAAATCCCTTCCCACAATGGCATCATGTGGTAAGTGAGACACTAACCCCACCTGATGAGAGAGGTTACCTTTGTGGGTCTCAAAAAACACTGAAGTTACAGGATACTCTCGGGTGTCCCCATGCACACAAATAACAGCCACCTTGTTATTCCCAGAGACCACTGTAGTAACTAATTCAGCCTTTATCAATGTCACCAGGCTACCTGAATCCAGCAACACATCCACATTTCTACCATTAATACACATTTTACATAAATGTTTCTCAGGTCCCCGAATGGCAGTACAAGCGACTGTCGCAAACATCGACTGACGTCTGTCCCTTATAAAGTCACATTGCATAGGTTCATCCACAACTGGGCAATTAGCTGAAATATGTCCCTCTTGCCGGCAGCGGTAGCAAATAATCTTTTTCGCTGCCTCTTGCGGCCTGGGCTTCCCGGGCTGCTCCCGCCAGACATTAGGTTGAACCCCCACCTTCTCACTCTCTCCACCCTCACCCCTTGGAGTCATCTTACCCGCCACTGGGGATGGTCTGGTCTTAGGGTGGAAAGTCCGTGAGTCCCTGGAAGAGGTGGTCAGGTTCTCTGTAGCCAAGTACCTCTCAACCAGATCCACAAGCTTATCTGCAGTTTCTGGGTCTCCATGGCTTACCCACTTTTGGATGGCAGTAGGAAGAGCTCTCAGGAAACGATCCATAACAACACGTTCCACAATGTTTGGTGCGGTCAAAGTCTCTGGCTGCAGCCACCTCCTGCTCAGGTGAATGAGATCATACATTTGAGACCTGGGGGGTTTTCCAAGCCGGAAAGTCCAGTTATGTACACGCTGAGCCCGGACGGCCAGGGTGACACCCAGCCGTGCCAATATTTCTGTTTTTAGCACCACATAGTCTTTTGCTTGGTCCGGCTCTAGGTCATAATAGGCTTTCTGCGATTCCCCTGTTAACAGAGGGGCCACAAGTCCAGCCCACTGCTCCTTAGGCCACTTTTCCCTTTCAGCAGTCCTTTCAAATGTGGTCAAAAACACCTCCGGATCATCCTCTCCAGTCATTTTTGTCAGTAAACGGCTCACACCAAAGGATGCAGTATTAGTGGAACCACTTGCCTCACTGGTCTGCGGCCGTTGCTGCATTAATGTCTCGATTTGTTGTTGGAGTCTCTGCTCTTGCTTTTGTAACAGCTCTATGAAGCGGGCCTCAGATTGCTGCTGGGCTTGTTGCTGAGCGTCCAGACTCTGCAGTTGAGCTTTCTGCTGAGCTTCCAGACTCTGCTGCAAAGTTGCATTTATCTGCTGCTGGCTTTGTTGTTGAGCTGCAAGGCTCTTTTGCAAACCTGCATTTGTCTGCTGCTGATTTGCATTTGCTAGAGCCAGCTGTCTCAGTATCTCCTCCATGCTGGCCTTTAAAAAAAACTGCCCGCATTCTCCACCAACTGTGAGGGGTTAGCTCGGCAGCGGGTGTGTGTGACCCCCTGGATGGGTTCACCACACAAAATCAGGCACAGCAGACAGCTTGGTAGGTGAAACAAAAACAAAGGTGCGGTTTATTCAGACTAGATGCATTGAAAAATAACAGAAAAACAAAAAGAAACATGAAAAGAAATCCTGGTCAGCTTGACCGCTTACTACACACGTAGTGTCCCTAACTAACAACTGGGTGCAGCCTTGTGCTGCCCCAGACCCTATCTCTCTTTGAGAAGTTTTGCCACACAGGCGTTAACTCACCGCAAAGCTCAGATACCACACTCCCCAGTCTACACAATCACAGAACTGGTTCCAGGATGGAGCATCTCCCTAAGCCTGCTGGGGTGTTTTCTATAGGTCTTAATGAGCCCACTTACTTCAGCTGGGCTCATTAACTCTTCCCCTGCAGGACTCCCAGCACTCCCCCTAGTGGTATAAGTCAGCATAAAGCCTGAATCTAGGGCATACATATTTTCCATCCTGGATGCAACCAGGTGATTTTACCTGCCTGCTGTCACAATATATATACATATATATATATATATATATATATATGTTTTTTTTTCATATTTGTCACACTTAAAGGGGAACTCCAGCACTTCATAACACCCCCCCACACACACACACACACTTACCTGATGGTGGTATCTGCACATTTCAGTATCTATTCCAGTGGATTTGGCGTTGACCCGCTGAGATCATCTCATGCCCGCCCCAGCTCCGTCCCGCACCGCCATGTTCTATCTGACGTCATCGAGAGGCCCACCGGCTCTTCCGAGTTCAGAGGGTGGGCATCTCGATGATGCACTGATGTTCTTCAATGAAAGCCGATGCCTCCTGATTATCAGAGGCGTAGCTTGAACTATGTGGGCCCCGATGCAAAAGTTGACCTGGGCCCCCCCCCCCACTACTTCCAACGTGCGTGCAGATACATCCACCACACGCCAAAGATACTCAAAGTGGCTCAACTTAGATCTGGGAGGGCAAAGCCATGCAACACAAAATCTGGAGCCTGCATCCCCTCAGGGGCCCCTCAGGAGGTGTTAAGGGATTTGTTTTAGCAATTTCTGATGTTTCTCTGTCAGTGTTGGCAGGTGTCACCTCCTGGAGGTGTGTCTTTTCCCCATTGTCAGGGAAGTGGGGTAAGTAGACATCCCCGGGTGGGGTGGGGGGGTAGACACTGAGCGGTGTCTTACCTCACCAGTGACATCGGTCTCATCGTGGCTACAGGACGGCACTCTCCCCCTCTTGCCCCGCTAAGCTCAGTTACCATTCCATGTTGCCAGCACACAGCACAGACACTTCCCCATCCTGGGCTGTTCTAACCTCATGCTCCTCTTCATTCAGTAAATGGCTCACAGCTTCTCCCCCAACCAATGGGAAACAGAGGGGTGTGGACTGTGGAAGGCAAAGTAGAAGCCCAGTACTGGAGCGTGGCTGTGGGGCCCTAGGGCAGATCGGAGCTGGATTTTGTGGAGGATATGATAATATGACAGGGAGGTTGCAGGGGCCCCCTGGAGCAAGGTTCGGGGTTTGCGATTGTGACCCCTGCAACCCCTTATGCTACGCCCATGAGTGTAATCCCAACAATACTCACAAGTGCTGCCAATCTGTGCCCCATCAGTCCCCACAAGTGCCCCAATCAATGCCGTCAATCAGTGCCAACTATCAGTGTCGCCTATCAGTGCCCATCAGTGCTGTCTATCAGTGCCCAATAGTTTCACTTATCAGTGCCCATCAGTGATGCCTATCAGTGCCTATCAGTGATGCCTATCAGTGCCGCCTCATCAGTGCCCATCAGTGCTGTCTATCAGTGCCCAATAGTGTCACTTTTCAGTGCCCATCAATGCCCAATGCCTATCAGTGCCAGCTATCAGTGCAGCCTATCAGTGCCCATCAGTGCAGCCTCATCAGTGCCCATCAGTGCAGCCCCATCAGCACACATTAGTGTAGGAGAAAAATGACCTGTTTGCAAAATTGTATAACAAACTATGAACATTTTTTTTATTTTTTTTTTTATTTTCAGTCTTTATTAGTTTATTTAGCAAAAAAACAAAAACAAAAACTCAGCGGTGATTAAATACCACCAAAAGAAAGCTCTATTTGTGTGAAAAAATTATAACAATTTTGTATGGGTACATGTTGCATGACCGCGCAACTGTCATTCAAAGTGTGACAGTGCTGAAAGCTGAAAATTGGCCTGGGCAGGAAGGGGGTTAAAGTACCCGGTGGCCGAGTGGTTAACATCTGCTCTGAATCCTACAGTCTAAAGCATTAATTGCTGGTTTGGGTACAAAGGCCCCAAATCTGTATCCCGGTCCTGGATTCCCAGAGTCTGTGTGTTTCGAAGAGACGTGGACCCGAATCCGAAGCAAGACCACTCCAAGGGTCCCCCCCAGTGGTGATTAAATACCACCGACAGAAAGCTCCATTTGTGTGAAAAAATGATAAAAATTTCATTTGGGTACAGTCAGTATTGAGTGACCGCGCAATTGTCATTCAAAGTGTGACAGCGCTGAAAGCTAAAAATTGGCCTGGGCAGTAGGGGGGTTTAAGTGCCCAGTACACAAGAGGTTAGTCAAGAAGTAAGGGCTTACTTACATTTAGAGCAAGGACTTTCGCTGCTCTGAAAAGTGACCCGCATTCAAAAATGCTTTTCAGAGGTGTTTGACGGGCAATTGTGTTGCAACAAACCCACTTCCCTCATGACAGTTTTGCTTTAATTGCTTTGATTAATATGAGTTGTTGTTAGTCTTTACGTTTGACCTTCTATATACCATCCATGGCCCCATATTAATGTAGCTGGTATCATTCCCAAAAGGGGATAAAACAATGCCTACCCGATGTGGTTAGCAAACCTTTCATCTAGTTAATCCTTAAAAAGGCCGTCAGTTAATTAAATATTCATTAAATTTCCTGCTATCAGGTGTCATGAGTACCTTGTTCAGCCGAACTGTGAATCTGCATTGTGAATGAGCAGAGGTGAAGGTGTAGAATTCTTTTGCACATCTGCGGAAAAACAGGAAGAAACAAAAAAAAAGCTGATCAGTGAGAGAAATGACTAATGTAAAAGGTGAAATACATACTTTACATACATCGATTTATTTGCCAGCTCAGGTAAGAGGAGGGGGGGTCATAATTAGCAGCTTCCAAAAAGATATGTAAATATATATATACAAAGAATTGGAAAATAATCTGTTCTGGATTTATACACATATTTGTTTGGTTTTTATTACATTGTATACTCTTTGTCACAACTGGTGAGGAATTCTTTGCAACAAAATGTAATAAACTTACATAGTAGGTGAGGTTGAAAAAAGACACCATCAAGTCCATCAAGTCCAACCTATTTATTCAACTTGTTTATTGATGTGACAGAACGGTCCAGCACCCAGATTGGGCGCCTCCGTCAAGATACAGCTTCGTCCAGTCTGGAACCAAGAACCAGGTATTATAGCTGACTATTGCACCCAAGATACTAGACAACACTAGCTTAGGTGCAAACTGGAACTGGAAGTCTTTATTACAACTTCACACAGAATATATACCATGCAAGATCCAATAAGTCCCCTTTCACACTTGTGCGCCTTGTCCTGCGACTTGGGACCGCAAAGTCGCATGACAAGTCGTACCCTTATGATTTACAATGAGTACCAATCATGTCTGTGCGACTTCAAGTCGCACCGACATCAAAGTAGTCCCTGCGCTACTTTGGTCTGAGTTGAGGTCCGTAGACCTCAAGTTTACACAGGCATTCCCTGACATTGTGGCAAAATCACGTCAAAATCGCGGCCGCAAAATTGAAGTCGCTTCAGTGTGAAATGGGCCTAAGAGTTTGATCACATTACCCTAACAATTCAAACTGTAACCAGGAATATTATTAACCAAGGGCAGCCCATCCATTAAGGGTGCACGGGTTCTGCCCCCTCTAGCCATAGGCTCACACAGAATATATACCATGCAAGATCCAATAAGTCCTCTTTCACACTTGTGCGACTTGTCCTGCGACTTGGGACCGCAAAGTCTCATGACAAGTCGTACCCCATGATTTACAATGAGTACCAACCACATCTGTTATATTATATTAACCAAGGGCAGCCCATCCATTAAGGGTGCACAGGTTCTGCCCCCTCTAGCCATAGGCTCTAATGGGGTTCAAAATAGGGTGGCTAGAACTAGAAGCGCAGAGCATTGCGTTCAGTGCCCACCCAGGTGTGTTAGAAAAGCAAATTAATATTCGCTTTTCTAACACTGAATCGCCTCTCCGCCAATCAGGAAGTGTGGGTCTGTTACCCATTTCCTGATTGGCTGAAGGGTCAGGCGATCCTATTGGACGCCTAGGAGGAGGGGAGGAGACGCATGGTGAATGCTCAGAAGATCTCAGAAGAGAAGAGGACACAGGAGACACTGCCAGATGATCGCTGCAGCCTGATCCCCTGCCCGATGTGCCCGCCGATCCCTGATGTGTCCGCCAATCCCCGATGTCGAAGGGGTAAGTGCCGGTGGACCAGCAGACAGAGGGTTGGGGAAGGGGGCAGGTTGAGGTGCTGCGGGGGGGGATTGTTTGCCATCCCCCAAACAAAAAAAACACCAGTTGCCACTGTAATTAACAAAGCTAAGGAACAGCCAACATAAACACAAACATTAATAATTAAACAACTAGCCACCTAGGTGACTCAGTGACCACAAAGACCGTTCGGCACCAAGCCCACAACCCTGGATACAAAGTACATTACACATTATCATAAGCATAAACATCCCACAATGGTTCGATATCAAAGCGGACACAATATTAATCACATCTCCAAGATGATCAGACAGACAGACAGAAACAATAGGTGACTCAATTAACAATGGGCATGCACACCTAGAAGGCACACAATGGAGAGAGACATACTTAACAATAAACACATAACACCTTAGTAAACAGACTATAGCAGGAGACCCCAGTATCAGGTTGCTTTGAGCTAATTAGTTTAACCACTTTGACAACCGCCTACCGCAGATGTAATGCAGCAGGTCGGCTCTATTGCGCAAAACGATGTACCTGTACATCGTTTTGTGCAATAGCAACCAAGAGGCACAATTGCATGCTGATTGGACACAGGGAATTGTTCCCCAGAGAGGCAGAATGGCAATCTACCTAGTTAAACAGGGCAGATCGCCGTTCTGACAGGGATGAAGACAGAGATCGGTGTTCCTGCTAAGCAGGAACACCGATCTCTGTCTTCATCCAGTCAGAGCAACCCGCACACAGTTAGTTAGCACACCCAAGGAACACAGTTAACCCTTTGATCGCCCCTGGTGTTAACCCCCTCCCTGCCAGTGTCATTAGTACAGTAATGCCCCGTACACACGATAGGATTTTCCGACAACAAAATCCATGTTTTTTTTCCGACGGATGTTGGCTCAAACTTGTCTTGCATACACACGGCCACACCAAGTTGGTCGGGAATTCCGAACGTCAAGAACGCGGTGACGTACAACACGTACGACGAGCCGAGAAAAATGAAGTTCAATAGCCAGTGCAGCTCTTCTGCTTGATTCCGAGCATGCGTGGCACTTTGTGCGTCGGAATTGTGTACACACAAACGGATTTTGTTGTAGGAAAAATTTGAGATCCAGATCTCAAATTTTGTGTGACGGAAGTTCCGACGGAAAATGTCCGATGGAGCCTACACATGGTCGGAATTTCCGACAACAAGCTCCCATCGAACGTTTTCCGTCGGAAAATCCGACTGTGTGTACAGGGCATAACAGTGTATATTTTTAGCACTGATCACTATAATAATGTCGCTGGTTCCCCAAAAAAGTGTGAAAAGTGTCAGTTACAGTAGGTGCCGCCGATATTGTGTCAATCTTGCCGCTGTTAGCAACGAGATTGACACCCGCGAGCCTTGTCGCGGGAGCCAGCGCCGAGCTACGTAGCTCCTCCCGCTCGCCGCCCCCAATACATTCCTATGGATACGCTGCATCTCGTGGGGGCGGCGAGCGCGAGAACCACAGCCTCACAGCAGTGATTTCCAGCCCGATCCCATCGCGCTGGAAACACAATATTGGTGGCACCTACTGTAGGTGTCCAATTTGTCCGCTGCAATGTTGCAGTCCCGCTAAAAATTGCTAATTGCCACCATTACTAGTAAAAAAAGAAAAATGCCATGAAAATATCCCATAGCTTGTAGACACTATGGGGTTGTTTTACTAAAGGCAAATAGACTGTGCACTTTGCAGAGGGCAGCTGCCCTCTGCAAGTGCAATTGCTCCAGAGCTTAGTAAATGAGGTAAGGCTTGACTTTGGAAAGAGTAACCAATCATGTGTAAGGAAAATAAAAAAAACTGCATTTTTGCTTGCACATGATTGGATGATGGAAGTCTGCAGAGCTTCTGCTCATTTACTAAGCTCTGGAGCAACTGCTCTTGCAGAGGGCAACTGCACTTTGCAAAGTGCACAGTCTTTTTCCCTTTAGTAAATCAACCCCTATGACTTTTGCGCAAACCAATCAATATACACTTATGGAGATTTTTTTTTACCAAAAAATATGTAGCAGAATACATATTGGCCTAAACTGATGAAGACTTTTGATTTTTTTTTCCCATTTTATATTTGGATATGTATATTATAGCAGAAAGTAAAAAAATGTTTTTTTCAAAATTGTCGCTCTTTTTTTTGGTTTATAGCGCAAAAAATAAAACCCACAGAGGTGGGCAAATACCACCAAAAGAAAGCTCTATTTGTGGGAAAAAAAAAGGACGTCAATTTTATTTGGATACAGCGTCGCACGAACGCGCGTGTAATTGTCGGTTAAAGTAACGCAATGCCGTATCGCAAAAAATGGCCTGGTCATGAAGGGGGAGGGGCTGAAGTGGTTAACATCTACTCTGAGTCTCACAGTCTGAAGCAGTCATTGCTCGTTTGGGCTAATGAGGCCCCGAATATGTATCTGTGTTCTCCGGTTCCCAGAGTCTGTGTGTTTTGGGGAAGACATGGAGACGAATCGGAAACAAGACCACTCCAAGGGTCCCCCCAGGCACACACCTCCCGAAGAGTGGTGCTTCCTTAAAGGCCAGGGCCCATAGTCAGTAGGCAAAGGGCCACCCTGCAGTCCCTACAAAAAACCCCTGTCCTGGTTGGGTCCGTCACAGGTTGAGTATATTGTTATGGATTTTGTTTTTTAGCAGGTTTTCCCTTGATCCGTCTTGTCACTATGCCGTATGAGATGGCCATGTGTATGGACAGCTGAAGGTGTGGGAGTAGTTGATTACTAGGAGTCTATGATAGGCAAGCCGGTGACAGAAAGGCCGGCCAGTGGTGTGTTATCTATTCTCCGATGACATAATCTCTGTTTTCTTTGTGTTTCTTCTGACTGCCGCACTGTAATTTAGTAATTTAGTAGAGCATAAGTAACTTTTTTTTCTACCAGCATCCTTCTAGGACTGACACCGGCTGTAAAATAAAGTCACAAGATATACAGTGTTTTTGAATTCTGCCGAACGCAACTAATTTAGTGCCTTTTGTTTCAGTTTAGCCAATTCCGATCTTGTATATCAGGCCCATGAAACATGATATTACCAAAAGTATTGGGACGCCTGCCTTTACACGCACATGAACTTTAATGGCATCCCAGTCTTAGTCCGTAGGGTTCAATATTGAGTTGGCCCCGCCCTTTGCAGCTATAACAGCTTCACCTCTTCTGGGAAGGCCGTCCACAAGGTTTAGGAGTGTGTCTATGGGAATGTTTCCAGAAGCGCATTTGTGAGGTCAAGCACTGATGTTGGACGAGAAGGCCTGGCTCACAGTCTTCGCTCTAATTCATCCCAAAGGTGTTCTATCGGGTTGAGGTCAGTCACATTCCTCCACCCCAAAATCACTCATCCAGGTCTTTATGGACCTTGCTTTGTGCACTGGTTGGAACAGGAAGGGGCCATCCCCAAACTGTTCCCACAAAGTTGGGAGCATGAAATTGTCCAAAATGTCTTGGTATGCTGACGCCTTAAAGTGATTGTAAGGGTTCGTTTTTTTTTTTTTTTAAATAACAAACATGTCATACTTACCTCCACTGTGCCGCTCGTTTTGCACAGAGTGGCCCCGAACATCCTCTTCTGGGGTCCCCCGGAGGCTCTCCCGGCTCCTCCCCACATCAGATAATCCCCCAGGAGAAGCGCTCTCCTGGGGGATTACCTTGCAGGCGCGCTCCCGAGTCCAGCATTTGGCGTCCATAGCCATTGAATACTGGACTCGGCCCCGCCCCTGGCACCCACATTATTGGATTTGATTGACAGCAGCGGGAGCCAATGGCTGCGCTGCTATCAATCTATCCAATCAAGAGCCAAGATCCCCAGGCACAGAGATGGCGCGTCCCTGTTGGGTCAAGTTCTAGGGCTCAGGTCGGTAAAACGGAGGGGCTGGGCGGCCAGTCACTGCCAGGTGTTTTTTCACCTTAATGCATAGGATATACAGGATTTATATAGCGCCAACAGGATGCATTAAAGTGAAAAAACATGAAGGTTTACAACCCCTTTAAGAGTTCCCTTCACTGGAACTAAGGGGCCAAGTCAAGGTTCCTCCACCCCAAACTCGCTCATCCATGTCTTTATGGACCTTGCTTTGTGCACTGGTCCAAAACATTTGGTTGTTTTTCAAGGGTTGGGCTTGGCCCCTTAGCTCCAGTGAAGGGAACTCTTAAGGCGTCAGCATACCAAGACATTTTGGACAATTTCATGCTCCCAACTTTGTGGGAACAGTTTGGGGATGGCTCCTTCCTGTTCCAACATGACTGCGCACCAGTGCACAAAGCAAGGTCCATAAAGACATGGATGAGCGAGTTTGGGGTGGAGGAACTTGGCTGGCCTGCACAGAGTCCCAACCTCTACCCGATATAACACCTTTTGGGATGAATTTGAGCGGAGACTGCGAGCCAGGCCTTCTCGTCCAACATCAGTGCCTGACCTCACAAATGCTCTTCTGGAAGAATGGTCAAACATTCCCATAGACACACTCCTAAACCTTGTGGACGGCCTTCCCAGAAGAGTTGAAGCTGTTATAGCTGCAAAGGGAGGGCCAACTTAATATAGAACCCTACGGACTAAGACTGGGATGCCATTTAAGTTCATGTGCGTGTAAAGGCAGGCGTCCCAATACTTTTGGTAATATACTGTATATCGTCTATGTATTTTTTTTATAAATGTAAAGTACATTCCAGTTTTCCTGGCACAGGGGATATTGGAATCCTGGGTGTGATCAGTTCTTGGTCTTCTGAGTTATGGTGTGTCTTTCCCATAAACACGCACCGTCCATTATAGTGCATGTCCGTAAAGTTACTTGGCAGCAGCAGATATGTCACCTGCCCGCGGAAAAGTTTTAAAGGCATCAAAACAAGAGGTTTTTTTCATAACGTTTTACAGCTGCCCTATAAAAAACAGACTATGATCATCTGCTGGCTTTAAACGGATGCTTTATTACAGCTTGGAACATATTTTTGGTAATACCGATGTAAAGCAGCAAAATTCAGGTTATAACGGCATTTTAAAGTCACCCAGAGTGCATAGAAATAATTCCCTGACTTCTACATTGGCATTAAAGCTGAGCTCCAGGCAGATATAAAAGATACAAATGATTGCAACTCTGTAATTATTAATACATACAGTAGTTATATGGTTAACCACCTCCCGCCCGTGCTATAGCCGAAATACGGCTACAGTGCAGGCCTCAATTGCCGAGAGGGCATCCATATATGTCCTCCTGTGCATGATCTGCCTGCGCGCTCCCTGTGGGGCATGCGCGGTACGCTCCCTGTGGGGCATGCGTGGTGCGCTCTGTGATCCCGGCCCCTTACCACGTGATCAGCTGTCAGCCAATGTAAACAGAACAGAAGATCGGTAATCGGCTTTTTTCGTCCCTCAAACTGACAGTGTGAGGAGTAAAAAAAACGATCGCCAGCTTCTAGCAGAGGGACATCAGTCCCATACATAGAGAGCCCCCGCCGCCTCATCTGTGCCCACCAGTGCCTCCTGTCAGTGAATATCAGTGCTGCCTATCAGTGCCCACCAGTGCCACCTACCAGTGCCCACCAGTGCCACCTATCAATGCCCACCAGTGCCACCTATCAGTGTCCATCACTGCCTCATCATTAGTGCCACCTATCAGTGCTGGCTATCCTGGCTATCAGTGTCACCTACCACTGCCTATCAGTGCCCATCAGTATCACCTATCAGTGCCCTTTAGTGCCACCCATCAGTGCCACCCAAATCAGTGCCCAAAAGTGCCACCTATCAGTGCTACCGTATCAGTGACTATCAGTGCAGCCTATTAGTGCCCATCAGTGCAGCCTATCAGTGCCCATCAGTGTGAGGAGTAAAAAAAAACAATCACCAGCTTCTAGCAGAGGGACATCGGTCCCATACATAGAGAGTCGCAGCCGCCTCATCTGTGCCCACTAGTGCCTCCTGCCAGTGAATATCAGTGCTGCCTATCAGTGCCCACCAGTTGCACCTACTAGTGCCCACCAGTGCCACCTATCAATGCCCACCAGTGCCACCTATCAGTGCCCATCAGCGTAAGGAGTAAAAAAAAACGATCACCAGCTTCTAGCAGAGGGACATCGGTCTCATGCATAGAGAGTTGCAGCCGCCTCATCTGTGCCCACTAGTGCCTCTTGCCAGTGAATATCAGTGCTGCCTATCAGTGCCCACCAGTGCCACCTACCAGTGCCCACCAGTTGCACCTACTAGTGCCCACCAGTGCCACCTATCAATGCCCACCAGTACCACCTATCAGTGTCCATCAGTGCCTCATCATTAGTGCCACCTATCAGTGCTGCCTATCAGTGTCACCTACCAGTGCCTATTAGTGCCCATCAGTGCCCATCAGTATCACCTATCAGTGCCACCTATTAGTGCCACCCATCAGTGCCACCTAATCAATGCCCACCAGTGCCACTTATCAGTGCCGCCATATCAGTGCCTATCAATGCAGCCTATCAGTGCACATCAGTGCAGCCTATCAGTGCTCATCACTGAAGGCGAAAAATTACCTGTTTGAAAAAAACTGGGTTTTTTTTTTTCAAAATTTTCGGTCCTTTTTTGTTTTTTAGCAAAAAAAACCCCAAAAACCCAGCAGTGATTAAATACCACCAATAGAAAACCCTATTTGTGTGAAAAAAATTATAAAAATTTAATTTGGGTACAGTGTTGTATGACTGCGCAATTGTCAGTCAAAATGTGACAGCGCTGGAAGCTGCAAATTGGCCTGAGCAGGAATGGGGTTTAAGTGCCCACAAAGCAAGAGGTTAAAGGGTAACTCCTCTTTCGTGGGAAAAAAAATTGCAAATAAAAAAAAAATATATATATAGCATATACAATTGTGGCACAAGTCATATTGTATTTGAATGATATTAAAAACAACCTTTCCTCTTCAATCTGCAGCCGCTGTAATTATCTGTAAAATGCAATATGGCCACCTGGAGGCGCTCTGTACATAGATGGTATACAGAGCGCCCCCTGGAACTGTAATTTCCTGCTTGTGTGATTGGCTCACTGATTTTTCCAGAAGTCTGCACTAAGATATGTCAGAATTCAGGCATCCCCTGCAAAAGAAAATGCAATTTTTGGTGAGATACTCCCAATAGGAAATCACGTCTAAAGGGATACAGATCCTGCCACTTTCCTCAGTGGAGCTCTGCAGGTGCAGCAGCTGATTGATAATTATGAAGTCACTCCCATTAGATTAACTTGCCACATGGATACAGACACACAGGGATTTCTTCAGAATAACAAAAGGTAGGAATCTGCAACAAAGTTGGTTAAAGCGGTTGTAATTATTCAGGGAGATCAGTGAACGCTTAGATCAAACTACTCCATTATTGGTAGATAAGACATCAGCTCTAATGGATTCAGACAGCCCATTCACAGGTCTAACCCTTCTTTGATTCCAGGCAGACCATCCACCGGATTCACTCTCCCACCAGAGGTCACATAAGTATAAAACAAAGGCTCCACATAGTGTAATGATGTTAAACCAATCCTGATGACGTCACGTATGACAAAATGCGTAGGACGGAGCCACGCACACACGCCACAGCGCATGCGTGATTGCCATTTGGCCATCTTTACTACTGGAAAAGGACGTGCCTGCCATATTTGATTGTTATACACGCGAGTTATTGCTGCTCCATATGTAAGTGCAATATTTTAATAATTGCCAGTGTCATTAGTACAGTGACCGTACATGTTTTTTTTAGCACTGATCACTGTATTAGTGTCACTGGTCCCCAAAAAGTGTCAAAAGTGTCAGTAAGTGTCCGATTGTCCATCGCAATATCGCAGTCCTGCTGATCGCCGCCACTACTAGTAAAAAAAAAAAAATCCCATAGTTTGTAGACACTATAACTTTTGCGCAAACCAATCAGTATACACTTATTGAGATTTTTAGTTTTTTTTTTACCAAAAATATATAGCAGAATATATATTGGCCTAAATTGATGAAGAAATTCGATTTTTTTTACATTTTTTTATTGGATATGTTTTATAGCAGAACATAAAAAATATTGTTTGTTCTTTGATGATCAAATGCCACCAAAAGAAAGCTCTATTTGTGGGGAAAAAAGGACAAACATGTCATTTGGGTACAGCTTCACGCGGCCGTGCAATTATCGGTTAATGCAACGCAGTGGCGTTTTGCAAAAAATGGCCTGGTCATGGAGGGGGCGGTAAATCTTCCGGAGCTGAAGTGGTTAATAGCCAGTTATATTCTTCGCATTTAGAAATGGATACATGTTTGCATTAAAACAGTCAACTAGTTCTTGGGGGTGTATATTATACTCTTTTTTTTTCACTAGACATGTGAAATTCAGTTCAGTCCGAATATAGATTTCTGCAAATTTTTGATTATTCACAGATTTGGGTGTATCGAATTTCACCCCCCAAGGGTTGTGGGGAAGAGGCCCTTGTCCCCATCAACAAAGCACCCCCCCCCCCATGTTGAGGGCAAGTGGCCTGGTATGGTTCAGAGGGGGGGGAAGGGGGGTCCTTCATCTCCTCCCTTTCCTGGCCTGCCAGGATGCTTGGATAAGGGTCTGGTATGTATTTTGGGGGCAGACCCCACGCCGTTTTTTTTTTTTAATTGGCCCCATATATCTGGCCATGTGTAAATTACTTACTGTGCTGAGAGCAAGCTCCGTGCATGCTCCCAGCACGGTAGCTCTCCATGCATATTGTGGTCGGGAGCTTTCCGATCATGTGACCACTGTGACAGCCAATCACAGTGGTCACATGACCCGAATGCCCGCCTCTGCCTCCCGGCATCTGAAACCTGCTAAAGGGCTGGAAGGCGCTGGCGCTAAAGGGTTAACGTGGAACTGCCATCCGGCCCCAGCCTTCATATGAAGTTATAACACCCTCCACTCTTCTGAGAAGGCTGTAGTTGGGGCCTACAATGGGTACCTTAAAGTGGAAGTAAACCCCCTTATCGTTTTCAGACAAGGATGCTGCTATCTTGGCCTCTGTTTAATCTTCAATTGCCTTGATGCTGCACATGTTATCAGCTGTTATGACACCAGCTATTGGATGGTTTGACAGTTTGGTCGAGAGCGCAACCAATGTAACAGTTAATTCCCAACACGTGTCGGAAATGTAACTTTTTTTCAACTGTTAAATTGATGGGTTTTCTTCCGCTTTAACCCCTTCAGATCCGCGCTATAGCCGAATTGTTGCTACAGCGTGGAACTACTCTACCGGGGGGGGGGGGGGGGGCCGTCAATAGACGTCATCCCCTTTGCACGCTCCCCCTGCAGGGCACGTGAGGCGCGCGCTGTGATCACCGAGTCAATGAGACTCAGGTAAGCACAGATCGGAGTGAGGGGCCGATCCCGGCCCCTTACCACGTGATCAGCTTTCAGTCAATGACAGCTGATCACGTGATGTAAACATCTCTCCTCACACTGACAGCGTGAGGAGAAAAAAAAGCTGATCACTGGCTTCTGTGCAAGAGGTCCCAAAGATAAAGATGCACAGCCATCTCATCTGTGCCCACCAGTGCCACCTGCCAGTGCCCACAGTGCATAACAGTGCCAGCAATCAGTGCCCACCAGTGCATAACAGTGCCAGCAATCAGTGCCACCTATCAATGCCCATGAGTGCCACCTATCAATGCCCACCAGTGGTGCCAATCAGTGCCTCATCAGTGCCACCTAGCAGTGCTGCCTATCAGTGTCAATCAGTGCCCATCACTGCCACCCATCAGTGCCCATCACTGCCACTTATTAGGGCCCATCAGTGCCAGCTATCAGTGGCACCTATTAGTGCCCTTCAGTGCCACCTCCCAATAACCTTCAGTACCACCCATCAGTGCCACCTATCAGTGCTCACCAGTCTTTGGTAAGGCTGTATGCATACAATATACTGTATGCAAGGCAGTGTGGAATTGTACAGCATTGCATTAACCACCTGCATTACCAGAGGGTGGCTTTGGCTAGCAGGAGTAGTATTCTTAAAAAGATGTCTCTAGATCCAAGTAGCCCCTCGCACCGGCTCCACATCTCCTTTCTAAACACTTAAGGTTTAACAATACCCAAGGAGCCAACTCTGAGCTGCCCCTACCTCTCAGGAACCTTTCCCTGCCCTTTACACTCCCCCCCCTCACAAGCAGGTTCCCGTCTCTGACCACCTACTTGCCAGAAGCGTGCTAAGTAAGTTGCCTTATTTAAAAGATTCTCTCACCCAAAATGGCCGCCAAAGTCTCTGGAGGGTTCAGTGTCCAATCAAGACCACTTCTCCTATTGAGACACTGTATGGAATCTATAAGGGTTCAAATGCCTTATGAGGCTACCCTTCCCATGTAATAGTGGCACAGCACCACCTACAGATGGGAAGGCTACCTGCACCTGCATTCAAGGCTTTCCACAAAATTGTTGAGTGTGTCTGTGGGAATTTGTGTTTATTTGTCAGGTAGCAAGTTATAGCAGTTTGTTTTTGGAGGAAACTCCCCTACTGGAGACCATTTACAGGCCCCCAGAGTCTTGTAAACATAGGGCCACTATGTGACAAAGAAGTATTTATTTATATCTTACTGTCTAACTTTATCTTTGTCGCTGAAACCCCTCCATGAATCTTCCACCGGAAACTTCTCACCTCCATGTGCCATCACACCGGTCGGCGATAAATCTGAACGTTTCCCCCTCCTCGCTTCCCAGTGGAGCCTGATGTGATCTGACAGTCTTAAGAGCAGAAAATTTGAAGTGTTTAATGAATGTGAAACGACCGACAGCCTCTCCTTAATTACAGAATATCAAAGGGATTTTCATGGATTATATATTATAAGGCAGGGAGATGAGTGACTGGGGCTTAAAACACCATGAAGAGATCGTCAGGGTGGATTTCATCTAACTTATCGCTGTCTGACAATAGAAAAGCCTGATCTTTGAGTCGTCTGGAAGGGGTTTGTGTCATAGCGGCAGTTTATCTGATGCAAACATTTGGCATTTACTTTATATTTAAAAACAATAATGGAAATTCTGAGTGCACATGTTCATAATAAAAAAGGAAAAGATTATTTAAAATAACCTTAACCACTTCAGCCCTGGAAGATTTTGCCCCCCTCCCGACCGGGACATTTTTTGCGATACGGCACTGCGTCACTTTAGCTGACAATTGCACGGTCGTGTGACGCTGTACTGTAATATGCCCAAATCGTATCTTGAAGGGTTAGTGCCTGAACTAAATATTGGGTGGTTATGGATTCCCCCTATTTATTATAAATATGTATTAACTTGTCTATTTCTATAATTAGCTAGTCTAGCAGAGCTCTGATAAAGTTAACGGTGATGGTACAGTAACAAGGTTAGCTATAAAAAATAAATACACGGTTTAAATAAACAAGAGTTTCATTTATTTATCAAGAAAATAGAAATGCTAACACAAAACACTAAAAGAAAATATTATAGAGCAAATTAAACAAAACAACATCAATGATACTTGAGGTAAGGTCGTCCTCTGTGGTCAGTATCTTCAGCTGCGCTCGATGGCAAAAGAGAGAGTTCCTCCAGCCAGTCAATACTTTTAAACTGTGCTCAGACACCACCCACACAACATCCACTGTCCGCCCATCTAGCCATCTGTATCCAATAAGAATCTTCAATGCCGCGTACACACGAGCGGACTTTACGGCAGACTTTGTCCGGCGTACTTTTCGACGGACTTTACGACGGACTTTCCGAATGAACGGACTTGCCTACACACAATCAACCAAAGTCCGACGGATTTGTACATGATGACGTACGACCGGACTAAAACAAGGAAGTTCAAAGCCAGTAGCCAATAGCTGCCCTAGCGTCGGTTTTTGTCCGTCGGACTAGCATACAAACGAGCGGAATTTTCAACCGGACTCGAGTCCGTCGGACAGATTTGAAACATGTTTCAAATCTAAGTCCGTCCAACTTTTGAGAAAACAAAGTCCGCTGGAGCCCACACACGATCGAATTGTCCGACGAAATCCGGTACGCCGGACCAAGTATGCCGTAAAGTCCGATCGTGTGTACGCTGGATAAGAGGTCCTCCTTCCTAATATATTCTTCTTCTGTTCATCCTCCAGGAAGCATGCTGTAGTGTCCACTAAGGGCAGCAAATGAACCACTGATTCTGACCCGCAGGGCAGGACTTAGGCCCCTTTCACACCGGGGCGGGTTGCAGGCGCTATTGCGCTAAAAATAGTGCCTGAAAACTGACCTGAAACTGCTGCTGCTGTTTCTCCAGTGTGAAAGCCCCGAGGGCTTTCACACTGGAGCGATGCGCTGGCAGGAGAGAAAAAAAACTCCTGCAAACAGCATCTTTGGAGCGATGAAGGAGCGGTGTATTCAGAGCTCCTTCACCGCTCCTGCCCATTGAAATCAATGGGGCAGCGCGGCTATACCGCTGGCATAGTGCCGCTTTGCGGGCGGCTTTAACCCTTTTTCGGCCGCAAGCGCGCCGTTTTACCGCCACCGCCCCAGTGTGAAAGGGGCCTTAGGCTGGCGGGGGCCCCTGGGCTTGAGTCACTTTCGGGCCCTACCTTCTATACATTACTTTAAACCTTTAGTTTTCATTTAAGAGCGCCACTCTGATGCCGCTTGTCTGCCATTACATCACTGTCTAATGCAGACAGGTTTTCTCAACGGCAGTAAACGAGGCACTATGTAACTGCCAATAACCAATCAGCAAACCTCAAGATAAGAGTTGAAGGCATTTTAAGGGAAAAAAACTATTTAAGGAAAAAAACTTGTCCAGTGTCATTTGCAGCCTTGCCCAGTGACATTGCAGCCTTGTCAGTGTCATTTGCAGCTTTGCAGCCTTATCAGTGTCATTTGCAGCTTTGCAGCCTTATCAGTGTCATTTGCAGCTTTGCAGCCTTATCAGTGTCATTTGCAGCTTTGCAGCCTTATCAGTGTCATTTGCAGCCTTATCATTGTCATTTGCAGGCTTGCAGCCTTATCAGTGTCATTTGCAGCCTTGCAGCCTTGTCAGTGTCATTTGCTGCCTTGCAGCCTTATCAGTGTCATTTGCAGCCTTATCAGTGTCATTTGCAGCCTTGCAGCCTTGCCAGTGACATTTGCAGCCTTATCAGTGTCATTTGTAGCCTTGCAGCCTTGTCAGTGTCATTTGCAGCCTTGCAACCTTGTCAGTGTCATTTGCAGCCTCCATCTGCAGCCTTACCAGTGTCCATCTGCAGCCTTGTCAGTGTCATTTGCAGCCTTGCCCAGGCTGCAGTCAAACTGCAGTGACTTGTCAGTGTCACTGCAGTTTAAATATGGCGCCGCCGAGATACACAGAGCCGGTCCTGTGTATCTTGGCTCCTGTCGGCTTTTCTCGGCTCCTCTCGCAGTCCTGCCCTATGATGGACATAACAGAGGTCCAATGGCGGGACTGGGCATGACTGTGAGCGGAGCCGAGTGCCGCTGATACATAGCCGAGCCGCTGGGCCACCCATTGGGCGGGGCCCATGGGCTTGAGCCCAGCCAAGCCCAATGGTAAGTCCGGCCCTGCTGACCCGGGTCATCTTTCCGTAACAGTTGGCTTTTGATGTTATGTAACAGGACATTTCACTTCGCACCCCTCCAGGAGGTCTGCGGGAACATCCTTTCATCCCAGATGAAGTCCCATTTATCACTATTCATTATCACCCTGCTGGGTGAACTTGCTCTGCTGGGATTCCAGGCCAGGTGTAATCAGGTGTCAACCATCCAGAAACATCTGATATTCAAACTAAAAAACATGTTTCCTTCCAACAGTGCCCTTTACAATAAAGTTGCCCATGCATTACAGCTCACCCAGTATATAAAAATAAAATAAAAAATACTGCTTAGGTTTTCAATAGGAAGCTTGCCTGTCCAACCCCAACCCTGCCTGGATGGCAGGTAGGGTTGTCAACTGTCCGGGATTCACCCAGACAGTCCAGGTTTTGAATCATGTGTCCGGGTTTCAGGCACAGACACAATATTCAGACCGGTCTGTGGCTCCCCAAGTAACCAAGTGTCAGAAACCATGAAATCAGACAGAGACAGAAGTACAGTTAAATCACACTCGTTTAATAATAAAAGTAAATAGAACAAACATAGTCAAAACATTGCCAGAGTTCAGGAATCGGAACGGATAGTCAGACAAGCGGAGATGAGCGTAGTAAAACAGCAAGCAGGATCTGGAGCCAGAAGGGATGTCAGTCAAGCAACAGGAATGCAGGAGAGAGTCTCTGTGAAGTTGACCAAGGCGAAGGCAGAGATCCTCTGGACTGGACGGCTTAAGTAGGCAGGACTGACGAGCAGGATATCATCAACAGGTGAGTAACTGTGGAGAGATAGGAGCTGGCAATTAGCCGACAGCTGAGCGGATAGCTCAGAGAAGGAAGGGCTGAGCCCAGCCCTGACACCAAGATAGTTACACACAAATCTGTTGCCGTCCAGAAATTATGAGTGGCTGTCTGGGGGCAGGTTCAACATCACTGGGGGGGTGGGGCAATGATGGAAGCAAGAGAAATTTGGCCACACCCACTGTTTGCTGTGGCACACTATGCACAACACATTACTCCTCTCTTTGGGGCACCCAAAGTTGTCCCAGGCCGCTAAAGTGTTCAGGTTTGGCTTGAAGAAAAGGTAGCAACCCTAACGGTGGGACTCACTAAACATCGGGCATGCTTCATGATCTGGTTCATTCGACAAACCCATACATGCACCCTGTACATGTCCCTCTCCTCTGTTGCACAATGTTGGGCTTAGCCACTGCTGCAATACATAGAGATAGAGACGCACAACGCATTCACTGGTTTTGAACAAGCCACATCACTTGTTCCTGCGAAGCCGAGTGGCACGCACCCAATGTCCGATGCATCTTGACATGTAGGCAGAACAGGGGGGTTGCCTAGGTATGACATTGAAAAGAAGCTTCTTATTCAAAACCTGAGCAGTGTTGTTTAACCACTTAAGGACCGGAAGATTTGCCCCCTTAATGACCAGGCCATTTTTTGCGATACGGCACTGCGTCGCTTTAACTGACAATTGCGCGGTCGTGCGACGTTGTACCCAAACAAAATTGACGTCCTTTTTTCCCCACAAATAGAGCTTTCTTTGGGTGGTATTTGATCACCTCTGCGGTTTTTATTTTTTGCATAAACAAAAAAAGAGGAACAATTTTGAAAAAAAAACATTTTTTACTTTTTGCTATAATAAATATCCCCCCCAATAAATAAAAAAAACAAAACAAATTTCTTTATCAGTTTAGGCCGATATGTATTCTCCTACATATTTTTGGTAAAAAAAATTGCAATAAGCGTATATTGATTGCTTTGGGCAAAACTTATAGCGTCTACAAAATAGGGAAGAGATTTATGGCATTTTTATTATTATTTTTTTGTTTTTTACTAGTAATGGCGATGATCTGTGATTTTTAGTGGGACTGTGACAATGCGCAGACAAATCAGACACTTTTTTGGGACCAGTGACACTTATACAGTGATCAGAGCTAAAAAATAGCCACTGATTACTGTATAAATGTCACTGGCAGAGAAGGGGCTAACACTACGGGGCGATCAAGGGGTTAAGTGTTCCCTAGGGAGGTGTTCTAACTGTGGGGGAAGGGGACTGACTAGGAATAGAGAGAGATCGCTGTTCCTGATCATGATCACTAGGCAGGGGCGGACTGACAACTCATGGGGTCCTCGGGCAATAGGAGAAGATTATGGGGCCTCCGGTAAATAGGAGATTATGGGGCCCCCAGGCAATAGATTATGGGGCCACACAGTATACGCACACAGACACACAATATACACACACGGTATACACACACACAGAATACACATACACACACTGAAAAGATACTGGAGAGGCGGGGCAGCTATAATCTTGGGATTTAAAAAAAAACACAGATTTTTACATACTGTCCTTGGTTTTATTGAGGCTGGCAACCCTGATGGGGCCCCTTAGTGGCATGGGGCCCTCGGGCAGTGCCCGAATGGTCAGTCTGCCCCTGTCACTAGGAACAGCAGATCTCTCTCTACTTCCCTGGCAGAACGGGGATCTGTCTGTTTACATTGACAGATCCCCGTTCTGTCTCTCTCAGGAGCAATCGCGGGCGGACATTGCAGCCGCCAGCCACGTGCATCGGCTTCGATGTAACGTGGCGCGCGTGTGCCTCCTATACCCCTTACAGCTACGCCGATTCGCGCAGGGGAGCCAACCTGCTGCCCATGGGAGTCCACAGAACTTCTTTCAGGGGGGGCATCATTTTAGGGTCACCCATGCGCCGCCCCTTGTCGACAATATCATTATCACATTGTCATGGTCAGAGACTGCAGGCGTAGTACAGTTCCCAAGTTAAGTAATGGATAATGGCCGACAGGCCCTCTTACCAGACCTAGCGAAAACTACAGCAGTGATCCCTCCGGCTGAACGATCGCTCACTCTGGGTTCCCCGGGGGCGATTCTGGTCAGTAGTGTAGCATGTCTGTACCCTGGCAGTGGCTCAGTCTTTCTCTCCCTGGTGGCGCTGGGCAGCGTGGCTCTCTCTCTGGTGGCGCTGGGTAGCGTGGCTCTCTCTTTGCTGCTGGGTAGCATGGCTCTCTCTCTGGCGCTGGGTAGCGTGGGTCTCTCTCTGGTGGCGCTGGGTAGAGTGGCTCTCTCTCTGGTGGCGCTGAGTAGCGTGGCTCTCTCTCTGGTGGCGCTGCCCCGCAGTCACACTACACTGATGGGGGGGCTTCACAGCACCTGGATGGTGTCAACCCGCGGGCTGACCACACACCATAGCGATGCCACTGTGCTGAATGTGATCCAATCCCTGATTCTGGGGGGGGCACTTGACCCCCCTTGCCCCTACCTGCAGACGCCCATGCTGCTGTCGTATAATGACAGCGGCTGGTCGGCAAATAGTTAATGTACTGGGGGTGCTGGTGTATGGGCAATTTTATTGTAAAGGTGAACCAACCCTTTAAAGCTTAACTTAAAGCTGAAGTGATTTCCAGCTTTCATGGGGATCCCACAAGTATGAAACATACATCCATGATGGATCAATGTATCTATGTACAAACTGCCATACTGGTGCATACCTGGTGAAGATAGAGCTGGAGAGGGGGCTTCTTTGGCACCTATTGTCTAACAACCCCAGTAGTGGTGACAAGAGATGTGAAGGTACAGAGCAGATGTCTAGTGATATTACTGATAATGATGCGCTCCAATTAACTTTATAATCTGTGCACAGTTCCTCTAAAATCCTGCAAATCCCAATAGTGTTACTGGTGGTGATAAACCAGATCTACAGTATATAACATATGTGAATATATAGCACATGTGAATACAAATTCCAAAATCTCATATAGTGAGACTGCATCTAAGTGCAGATCTAAACGAATAAGTGGACGACATATGTGTAATCTCAATGTACAAGTGGTGTAGATAATAAATATAATAAATCACTAGCCAAACTCATAAGCTGTAATAACATCTGGAAATGCAAAAATGCAAAGCACCAAAACTCATAAAAATAGGGCTTGTCTGATAATATTGCATCCAAATAGCCATGCCCCAAAGACAAAGTTAATAGTGTCCAATTTAGAGTACGACCACTCTTAAATGTTGCTTGTGTTTTACATCGCTTTCAACTTTCAGTCGGTTCATGTAAATGAAAGAATATACATCATTGTGCAATGATCAAGGATAGCATAAAGTAAATGCTCAAAAGTAATGCACTCACATATCCTTGGTTGTTGTTAAGGCTCGCAATGCAAACAATCAGCCGCTGTGAGTGTAACTCCTCAATACCGCTGCTACCGTACTGATGATTAGCAACGGTAGTCCTTGTCACTAGCTCCTCCCACGCGTTACGTCACAGGCCACGTGACTTTCTCAAGGATGGCCCTGAGATGCCAAAGCCTCCATATTTAAGGCTGTTAGCGTCCCGGTTGCCATAGTGACATCGGTTATCATAGGATCATCATGCTGTTTCCACTTAGTTAGATGTTATTATATCAACTATACAGCCATCTCCAAATAACTTTATTAAAAAACATATTGCTCACAAATAACATTATTATTTAAAATCCATATTCAGACTTGAATAAAGAATATGGATAAAAAAAACGGCAGTAATATATCAAGCAAATTCCCTCTAGTGGCAGTTTATGATATTGCACATACCAAAATCATCGTATTTATGGGATCCTTATAGGCTGCCATAGATATATTTTAATAAATTACATAAAAATTATATAAAAATATCTCTAATACATAGAAAATAAAACCTAGATCATTACAATAATAAAAACAAAAATAAATAAATAGGTAGAAAAATAGATGGAGGAATGGAAGTACCTTAAAAATCACTATTAGCAAAGAGATACCTTCTGATGATAACAAATTTCAAATGATTATTCCTAACTAGTAAGTGATTACACCTATATCATGATTAAGTCCTGACTCCATAAATGAGCTAGCAAACATTAATATATAGTAGGGGACTAAACTAGATAAATAAATTATGTTAAAAACCAAAACCAAACACACCCCAGATATAAAATCTAATAATCCAATATAAAACAATTAAGGTCAAAGTCAATATTGAGACCCCTAGGCGAGAGAGTGCACACCTCAAATATCCACCTGGATTCATTTTTACTTAATTCTCTTATTTTGTTAGAGCCCCTCCAGTGTGATTTATATCTATCAATTGCCCAAAATTTTACGCCTGTGGGATCTCTGTTGTGATGTGATGCGAAGTGTCTAGAGACAATGTGTTTGGGGAAGCCAATCTTAATATTTTTTATATGTTCCCTAATACGCTTCCACATAGGGCGTTTGGTTCTGCCTATATATTGTAAAGAACATGAGCATTGTAAGATATACACTACTCCTTCGGTTCTGCAGGAAATAAAATCCTTGATTTTATATTCTTTTTTAGTACTTGTGGATATAAAATTGGTACATTTTTGTCCATTCAAATTGGTATTTTTGCATGCACAGCATCTCTTGCAAGGGTAGAAACCTTTGCCTTGGAAGAAAGATAACTCTGTTAGCTTTTTGGGCGGTCCCGGGACATTTTTTGCCACTATATCTCTCAAAGTTGGTGCTCGCCTGTAGGTAAAGCGAGGTTTATCAGGTAGAATGCTTTGAAGTGTTTTATCAGCTTTCAGCAGGGGCCAATATTTTTTTAATAATACGCTCCACCTGCTTATGTTGGACACTATAATTCATTACCAAGGGAATATCCTGACTTAGTATACAGTTCTTTTCCTTATCTTGGATCAACAAATCCCATGGTATCTGATAGACTTCCTGTATTTAATCTTCATTGAATTCTTTATTATACCCTTTGGCCTCAAATTTTTTTTTCCTATCCATTGTGCCTGTGCAAGATATTCATTGTGGTCAGAACAGTTCCTTCTCAGCCGTATTCTTTGTCCTTTCAGGATATTTATGAGCCGCGGCTCATGATGACAACTGTCAACCGGTATATAACTGTTTATTTCTACAGGTTTAAAAAAAAAGTTTTCGTGTTTATAACCCCATTATCTATTTAAAGTGGTGTTCCGGCCGAAATTGTACTTTTTAAATAAAAATACCCCTATAATACACAAGCTTAATGTATTCTAGTGAAGTTAGTCTGTAAACTAAGGTCTGTTTTGTTAGTTTATAGCAGTAGTTTCTTATTTTATAAACTTACAGCAGGCCGTGGCCATCTTAAGTGTGGGCATCTGAAGCCAGACTGTATTTCTTTCTGGATCTCATCCTTGCAGATCTCGCACATGCTCAGTGCAGCACAAGCAGTGTAATAGGTTTCAGGTCAGGATTCCATAGCAACGGCAGTTTCAGAGGAAGTTGCCGCCCCTTCCCAGAAGGCATTGCAAACAGGAAATGATGCGATGGGCCGCGGCCAGGGAGGAGGAAGTGAAAAATGAATACAGCAGATATACAGTAGGTGCTGAGAAAAAAAATAAAAAAATATCCAATTCGTTTACAGTGCACAGTTTAGTGAGGGATGCTGAAGAGTTGTAAAAGTGGGTGGAACTCCACTCCACTTTAAATTTCCAGATCCAAAAATTGAACAACCTTATCACTGATTTCATAAATGAGCTTAATGTTATTAACTGTTAACTTTTCTCATCTCCTTTCCATATTATAATGCAATCATCAATGAACCTTTTTTTTTATAACTTTTCTGGTGTATCGGAATATATGGCTTGTTCCTCCCATCTAGCCATAAAAATTTTAGCAACACTTGGTGCATACTTTGCACCCATCCCAATACTATTTGATTGTCTATAATAGTCTGCATTATGCCAGAAGTAATTGTGCTGTAGCCCAAAGGCTAGGCATCTCAAAATAAATCCGCTGTTGCAATTAAATATTTGTTTTCTGGTCGTAAATCAATGTTGTTTAAAATTTGAATCAGATGTTTGGTGTCCCTTAGGTAAGAACTGGTGTTGGGTACCAGGGGTTGCAAATACTTGTCCACGTATTCTCCCAGTCTTGCATCTATGGTACTGGATTCCATTTATTATGGGTCTTCCTAGCGGTTGCACTGGATTTTTTTGCATTTTTGGTACCGTATAAATGATGGGTACTCTACATTCCTTTTTTGGTTAAAATGTTTTTTGAACTACCTTTTAATATTAGGTTCACTTTTATATTCTTTTGTGGGGTTTCCCTTAAGTTTTATATATGTTTTGGTGTCACATAGTTGACCTGATAATTCTTTGTTGTAATAGTCTTTGGATAACACAACAATTGCCCCCTCCTTTATCCGCAGGCCTAATTACAACTTTCTTATTTTCTTCTAACTGCTTTATTCCTGTTTTGATAGTATGAGATTCATTCATTCTTTTTATTTTCAACTGATCCAGTTCTTGGGTTACCAATTTATTAAACACTTCAATATGTTCATTGTTGTGAGCAGGGGGATTGAACAACGACTCATTTCTGAGATTGCTATGCACAATTCTATCCTTCCGGTTTGGGTAGTAGGGCCCTTATGCAGCGTACACGCGGTCGGACTTTTCGACCGGACTGGTCCGACGGACCAAATCCGGCGGACAATCCGACCGTGTGTGGGCTTCACCGGACCTTCAGTGGACTTTTCCAGTCGCAAATCTGACGGACTTTAGATTTGGAACATGCTTCAAATCTTTCCGTCGTAACTCCGCCGGACCCAGAAATCCGCTCGTCTGTATGCTAGTCCAACGGACAAAAAACAACGCTAGGACAGCTATTGGCTACTGGCTATCAACTTCCTTATTTTAGTCCGGTGTAGGTCATCACGTACAAATCTGTCGGACCTTTGGTGTGATCGCGTGTAGGCAAGTCTGTTCGTTAAAAAGTCAGTCGGAAGTCCGTCAAAAGTCTGTCGAAAGTCCGCCGGAAAGTCTGTCGGACCAGTCCGGTCGAAAAGTCCGCCGGTGTGTACGCGGCATTACTCAACATGTATTTCTTTATATTAAGTTTTCTGGTATATTTCTGAATGTCAACGTACATTTCAAATTTCTTTCGTTTTCTTTTGGGGGCATACTTGAGTCCTTTGTCTAATGTAATTAGCTCAGTTCTTGTTAGTTCTATTCCACTTAAATTATATATGCCCTCTCCTACTACTCTCTTTTTCTTTTTTGGTCTTGAATCCTCCTCGGCATCCCCTTTTTTTGTCTGGCCTCTTACTTTTGTCATTCTGTCGTGCCGTGGAGGAGTGTTCTCGCTCCTGCGATATTCTAAAAAAGAACACGTTTGCTCATCATCTCTGTATTCCCTTAAAGGTTCATATCTGTTTTGAGTGTGAATCAGACTTCTCCTTGATTCATAATGATATTGGTTATTAGTGACTGTTATCTCCTTGTGATCGGTAATACTGATTTTGATATTGAGGATAATCTCTTGCTTCGCTCCTACTAGGATTCTGATGGTAATAATTAGCTTGGTTACCATTTGTATGGTTCCTCAAATTTCCACTATGGTAACAATGGATAGGAAAAAAAATTTGAGGCGAAAGGGTATAATAAAGAATTCAATGAAGATAAAATACAGGAAGCCTATCAGATACCACGGGATTTGTTGATCCAAGATAAGGAAAAGAACTGTATACCAAGTCAGGATATTCCCTTGGTAATGAATTATAGCGTCCAACATAAGCAGGTGGAGCGTATTATTAAAAAATATTGGCCCCTGCTGAAAGCTGATAAAACACTTCAAAATATTTTACCTGATAAACCTTGCTTTACCTACAGGCGAGCACCAACTTTGAGAGATATAGTGGCAAAAAACTAACAGAGTTATCTTTCTTCCAAGGCAAAGGTTTCTACCCTTGCAAGAGATGCTGTGCATGCAAAAATACCAATTTGAATGGACAAAAATGTACCAATTTTATATCCACAAGTACTAAAAAAGAATATAAAATCAAGGATTTTATTTCCTGCAGAAACAAAGGAGTAGTGTATATCTTACAATGCTCATGTTCTTTACAATATATAGGCAGAACCAAACGCCCTATGTGGAAGCGTATTAGGGAACATATACAAAATATTAAGATTGGCTTCCCCAAACACAGTGTCTCTAGACACTTCGCATCACATCACAACAGAGATCCCACAGGCTTAAAATTTTGGGCAATTGATAGATATAAATCACACTGGAGGGGCTCCAACAAAATAAGAGAATTAAGTAAAAATGAATCCAGGTGGATATTTGAGGTGTGCACTCTCTCGCCTAGGGGCCTCAATATTGACTTTGACCTTAATTGTTTTATATCGGTTTATTAGATTTTATATCTGGGGTGTGTTTGATTTTGGTTTTTAACATAATTAATGTATTTATCTAGTTTAGTCCCCTACTATATAGTCATGTTTGCTAGCTCAATTATGGAGTCAGGACTTAATCATGATATAGGTGTATGAATACTAATTATGAATAATCATTTGAAATTGTTATCATCAGAAGGTATCTCTTTGCTAATAGTGATATTTAAGGTACTTCCATTCCTCCATCTATTTTTCTATCTATTTATTTATTTTTGTTTTTATTATTGTAATGATCTAGGTTTTATTTTCTATGTATTAGAGATTAGGGATGAGCTTCGTGTTCGAGTCGAACCCATGTTCGACTCGAACATCGGCTGTTCGATCGTTCGCCGAATTGCGAACGTTATGGGCCGTTCGCGCTAAATTCGTGTGGCGCGTCACGGCCCATAATTCACTGCGGCATCGCAGTGCATTGCTGGCTGATGATTGGCCAAGCATGCACTATGACCCGCATGCTTGGCCAATCACAGCGCTGTCAGTAGAGAGAGCTGTAATTGGCCAAAGCCAGGGTGGCTTTGGCCAATTACGGCTCAGGGCATTTAGTACACACCCCACACTATATAAGGCCGCCTGCACGGCGGCCCTGTGTAGTGTGTGTTCCGGTGTGCTGAGAGATAGAGAGAGAGAGAGACAGTGTCATTTGATTTGAGTTAGATAGATTAGGCAGAACAGTCAGTCAGTTAGCTGCACTTACAGTGTATTGTGTATATATATGCATCCCAGGTGTTGCATATATATATATACACTGTATTCAGTTTAGCTAGATCCGTTCCTGTTATCTTCTATCTAGACTATTTACATTTAATGCAGTGCGTCCTGCTCACAGTGTTCAGCTAGATCCGTTCCTGTTAAATTCCTACTGACCGGCAGGCTTGTCTGGTTACAGTATATAAAGCTACCTGAAGAAAATTACAGGTGTTCTATTTGATCCTATTAGTACCACGGTCAGGCAGCTAGACTATTTACATTTAGTACAGTGTGTCCTGCTCACAGTGTTCAGCTAGATCCGTTCCTGTTATCTTCCTACTGACAGGCAGGCTTGTCTGGTTACAGTATATAAAGCTACCTGAAGAAAATTACAGGTGTTCTATTTGATCCTATTAGTACCACGGTCAGGCAGCTAGACTATTTACATTTAGTACAGTGTGTCCTGCTCACAGTGTTCAGCTAGATCCGTTCCTGTTATCTTCCTACTGACAGGCAGGCTTGTCTGGTTACAGTATATAAAGCTACCTGAAGAAAATTACAGGTGTTCTATTTGATCCTATTAGTACCACGGTCAGGCAGCTAGACTATTTACATTTAGTACAGTGCGTCCTGCTCACAGTGTACAGCTAGATCCGTTCCTGTTATCTTCCTACTGACAGGCAGGCTTGTCTGGTTACAGTATATAAAGCTACCTGAAGAAAATTACAGGTGTTCTATTTGATCCTATTAGTACCACGGTCAGGCAGCTAGACTATTTACATTTAGTACAGTGCGTCCTGCTCACAGTGTTCAGCTAGATCCGTTCCTGTTATCTTCCTACTGACAGGCAGGCTTGTCTGGTTACAGTATATAAAGCTACTTGAAGAAAATTACAGGTGTTCTATCCCAGCTTAGTGCAGCTACAGGCCATTAGTATGTCTGGAAGGCCAAGAAGGAGAGGCAGACAGTCACAAGCCAATAAGAGAGGGCAAGCAGGCTCTGTGTCTAGTGCTGGTCGTGGAGACGGTGCATCCTCATCAGCACGTGGCCATGGGACACGCTTGGCCTTTTTTTCGGCAGCTGGCCATGTTGAGCCGCAACATGCGGAAGACTTGGTCGAGTGGATGACCAAGCCGTCCTCATCCTCCTCATCCTCTCTCACCCATGCCCAGGGTGCTTTGTCTGGCAAAGCAGCGGCCTCTTCCCTCAGCTCAATGTCATCAGTGACTCCTTCCCTAGCTCCACCATGTCCTCATGAGGATTCCCTCGAACTGTTTGACCACAGTGTTGGGTACATGCTCCAGGAGGATGCCCAGCGTTTGGAAGGCTCTGATGACGATACTGAGCTCGATGAAGGCAGTAACATGAGCGCGGACAGAGGGGGTGCCCAAGAAGGACAGCAATCTGGCAGTCATGCTCCCCCTGCTGCAGCATACTGCCAGGTTTGCTCCAGTGATGAGGAGGGAGGGGATGATGAGGTCACTGACTCAACGTGGGTGCCTGATAGGAGAGAGGAGGAGGAGGAGGAGGAGGAGGAGGAGGAGGAGGAGGAGGAGGCGGCAGCACATCACCAACGAGGCAGGATGCCCTCCAGGGGCCAGCCTAAGGGCAGCACATTGACTGCATCACACCCCAAAGCTCCACATGTGCAGGGCGCTGCAGTCTCTGCGCGTTATTCAAAAAGTTCTTTGGTGTGGGCCTTTTTTGAGACGAGTGCATCAGATCGCACCGCTGCTATTTGCAACATATGTCTCAAGCGTATCTCGCGTGGCCAAAATATCTCCCGCTTGGGTACCACATGCTTGACCAGACATATGTTGACCTGCCATGCAGTTCGTTGGCAAGCGTATCTAAAAGACCCACACCAAAGAACAAAGAGGATCTCTCCTTGCTCCTCATCAGCTGAGATTTCCAACCCCACTAGACCTTCAGTCCTCTCTGAGACCTACAGTGAGAGGAATGAAGGTGTAGAATTAGGTGTGTCACAGCCAAGTACTTGTGGGCAATCTGATTTTGGTACACCGACGTCAGATTGTACCAGGCAAATTTCCCTGCCCCAGCTGCTGCACCGCCGAAAGAAGTTTGCTCCCAGCCATCCACATGCCCAGCGGTTGAATGCTAGCTTGGCAAAATTGCTAGCACTTCAACTGCTGCCTTTTCAGTTGGTAGACTCTGCCCCCTTCCGTGAGTTTGTGGAATGTGCGGTTCCTCAGTGGCAGGTACCCAAACGCCACTTTTTCTCACGGAAGGCGATTCCGGCTCTCTACCGGCATGTGGAAGGCAATGTCCATGCCTCGCTGGACAGGGCGGTCAGCGGTAAGGTGCATATTACCGCTGACTCATGGTCCAGCAGGCATGGACAGGGACGTTACCTAAGTTTCACGGCGCATTGGGTGACTCTGCTGGCAGCTGGGAAGGATGCAGGACAAGGTGCAGTAGTGTTGGAGGTTGTTCCGCCACCACGCCTCCAAAATGCTGATTGTGACACACCTCTCTCCTCCACCCCCTCCTCTTCTTCTTCCTCCATGGCCTCTTCCTCGGAACCAGCGGTGCTCCGTAGGCGTTCAAGGGGCTACGCAAGTACGCAGGCCAAAAGATGCCATGCGGTGCTTGAGCTGGTGTGCTTGGGGGACAGGAGCCACACTGGGGCAGAGGTTCTGTCAGCTCTGCAGGGGCAGGTTCAGAGGTGGTTGACGCCACGCCAACTTAAGGCAGGAATGGTGGTTTGCGACAATGGCACCAACCTCCTCTCTGCCCTCCGACAGGGACAAATGACCCATGTGCCCTGTTTGGCTCACGTCCTTAACTTGGTGGTGCAGCGGTTCTTGGGCAGGTACCCGGGCTTACAGGATGTCCTGAGGCAGGCCAGGAAAGTCTGTGTGCATTTCCGCCGGTCATATAATGCCAGTGCTCGGCTGACGGACCTCCAAAAGGAGTTTAACCTGCCCAAGAACCGCCTAATCTGTGACATGCCCACCAGGTGGAACTCAACGTTGGCCATGCTGCAGCGGCTGCACACGCAGCAGAGGGCCATCAATGAGTACCTGTGCGACTATGGCACCAGGACAGGGTCAGGGGAGCTTGGTTTTTTTTCCCCACGCCAGTGGGCCATGATCAGGGATGCATGCACTGTCCTGTCACCATTCGAGGAGGCCACGAGGATGGTGAGCAGTGACAGTGCATGCATCAGTGACACTGTCCCCCTTGTCCACCTGTTGGAGCACACGCTGCGTGGAATAATGGACAGGGCACTTGAGGCAGAACAGAGGCAGGAAGAGGAGGACTTCCTTAGCTCTCAAGGCCCCCTTTATCCAGACAGTGTTCCTGCGTGCCCGCCGATCACACAGGAAGAGGACGAGGAGGAAGAGGAGGAGGAGGAAGATTGTGTCAGTATGGAGGTGGAGCCTGGCACTCAGCATCAGCAGCAGTCTTTAAGGGATCAGTCCCAAGAAACACATGGACTTGTACGTGGCTGGGAGGAGGTGGCTGCGGACCATGTCGTTCTTAGTGACCCAGAGGACTCCGGACCGAATGCCTCAGCAAACCTACGCTGCATGGCCTCCCTGATCCTGCAAAGCCTGCGTAAGGATCCTCGTATTCGTGGTATCAAGGAGAAGGACCAATACTGGCTGGCAACCCTCCTTGATCCACGTTACAAGGGTAAGGTTGCGGACCTTATCTTGCCATCGCAGAGGGAGCAGAGGATGAAACATCTTCGGGAGGCCTTGCAGAAAGGTCTGTGCAACGCGTTCCCAGAGACTGGGAGGTTACAAACTCCTGTTTCTGGACAACGTGTTGCTGAGGCTTCGGTCAGTCAAAGAAGGAGCGGTGGAGAAGGTGGCCGTCTGACCGATGCGTTCAGACAATTTTTTGGTCCGCAGCCCCAAGGTATGATCGGTTCCAGCAACCATCGCCAGCGTCTGTTTTACATGGTGCAGGAATACCTAGGGGCAAGATCAGACTTGGACACCTTTCCCACCGAAAATCCTCTGGGTTACTGGGTCTTGAGGATGGATCACTGGCCAGAGCTTGCACAGTATGCAATTGAGCTACTGGCCTGTCCTGCATCCAGCGTTCTTTCGGAACGCACATTCAGTGCTGCTGGAGGCGTGGTAACCGATCACAGGGTGCGTCTGTCCACCGACTCGGTCGATCGGCTGACCTTCATAAAAATGAATGAGTCTTGGATCACCACCAGCTACCAAGCACCTGATGCTGATGTAACCGAATAATTTTTTTTGAAATCTCAGATCCCTTCAAAGACTGCCTATGCTGATGCTGAGTGACTATCCCTGAGTAATTATCCTCTTCCTCCTCAATCATCACGCTGATAGCTTGTAAGAACATTTTTGGTTCTGGGCGCCACCACCAGTGCCTAAGGCACAATTTTTCAGCCCCTGTTTAACAGGGGCGTGTAATTACAATTTTTGATGTAATACTTTGCAGCAGGGCTCGTTCCTGCATTCCAACTAGAGTGTCTGTGAGGGGTTGCAGTGTTGTGGCACCAGCACCAGTGCCTAAGGCCCAATTTTTCTGCCCCTGTCTAACAGGGGCGTGTAATTACAATTTTTGATGCAATACTTTGCAGTAGGGCTCGTTCCTGCGTTCCAACTAGAGTGTCTGTGAGGGGTTGCAGTGTTGTGGCACCAGCACCAGTGCCTAAGGCCCAATTTTTCTGCCCCTGTCTAACAGGGGCGTGTAATTACAATTTTTGAAGCAATCATTTGCAGCAGGGCTCGTTCCTGCGTTCCAACTAGAGTGTCTGTGAGGGGTTGCAGTGTTGTGGCACCAGCACCAGTGCCTAAGGCCCAATTTTTCTGCCCCTGTCTAACAGGGGCGTGTAATTACAATTTTTGAAGCAATAATTTGCAGCAGGGCTCGTTCCTGCGTTCCAACTAGAGTGTCTGTGAGGGGTTGCAGTGTTGTGGCACCAGCACCAGTGCCTAAGGCCTAATTTTTCAGCTGCTGTTCAACAGGGGCATGTAATTACAATTCTTGATCTAATATTTCACAGCAGGGCCCTGTGAGGGCTTACAGTGTTGTGGCCACAGCAACACCTAAGGCCCAAATTTCTGCTGAGTATATAGGGCAGGACCCTACTTTCAAACATCTAACTTACAAACGACTCCTACTTGCAAACGGAAGGAGACAACAGGAAGTGAGATGAAATCTACCCCTAGGAAGGGAAATTCTCTCCTGTAAGAGTTAATATGGGAAAACAAGTTCTCCTTTCCACTGATGCTTTCCAATCCTTGTTCCACAAAAAAACCCAAATTTTCAAAAAACATTTTTCATTGGGACAAAAAAGTGAGGTGAAATCTTCTGAAGAGGAGGAAAGACAGCAAAACAAATGTCACAGGGGTGATAACCCTTCCCTATGTTTTCCAAAAAGCTTAGAAAAGATTTTTTGGCTGGAGCTAAACACGTTAAAAATGTTCAAAATTACAAACAGATTCTACTTAACAACAAACCTACAGTCCCTGTCTTGTTTGCACCGCCTGTATACTGCTGTTCAGAGTATATAGGGCCTGGTGGCCCCACACCTTTCCTTATTTTAATTTGGGTGCGGGGTTCCCCTTAATATCCATACAAGACCCAAAGGGACTGGTAATGGACTGGGGGGTACCCATGCCGTTTGTCTCACTGATTTTCATCCATATTGCCATGACCCGACATGACATTAAACCCGCAAGCAGTTTTAAATGAGATTTTTTCCTTTAAAAATGACATTTGGTGCAGGGACTGTTCTAAACATGGGAAACACGCGTCACTTTACAGGCATACTATAGACACCCCCCAGGTACGATATTTAAAGGAATATTTCACTTTTTTTTTTTTACTTTAAGCAGCATTAAAATCACTGCTCCCGAAAAAACGGCCGTTTTTAAAAGTTTTTTTTGCATTGATACATGTCCCCTGGGGTAGGACCCGGGTCCCCAAACCCTTTTTAGGACAATACCATGCAAATTAGCCTTTAAAATGAGCACTTTTGATTTCGAACGTTCGAGTCCCATAGACGTCAATGGGGTTCTAACGTTCGTGCGAACTTTCGGTCCGTTCGCGGGTTCTGGTGCGAACCGAACCGGGGGGTGTTCGGCTCATCCCTATTAGAGATATTTTTATATCATTTTTATGTAATTTTTAAATATATCTATGGCAGCCTATAAGGATCCCATAAATACGATGGTTTTGGTATGTGCAATATCATTAACTGTCATCATTATTTTTATGAGTTTTGGTGCTTTGCATTTTTGCATTTCCAGATGTTATTACAGCTTATTAGTTTGGCTAGTGATTTATTATATGTATTATCTACACCACTTGTACATTGAGATTACACATATGTCATCCACTTATTCGTTTAGATCTGCACTTAGATGCAGTCTCACTATATGATATTTTGGAATTTGTATTCACATGTGCTATATATTCACATATGTTATATACTGTAGATCTGGTTTATCACCACCAGTAACACTATTGGGATTTGCAGGATTTTAGAGGAACTGTGCACAGATTGTAAAGTTAATTGGAGCGCATCATTATCAGTAATATCACTATTCACTTCAGGGTGTCTGAACACTTAAGAATGATTGCAGCCTAATTATTCAGTTATTTTTCAATCACTATTTATTACAAATATCATTTCAGCGCTTGAGATCTCTACACAGCACAGAACTGTTGGTTGCAGGACACAGATGGCTGTGGACCACCAAAGAAGGACCAGAGGCCGGAACACGGTCACACTCCATTAGAAGACAGGAGCGGTTCCAGGACACAAGTCAACCAGCCGCACAGCAAGGTACAGGAGCATAAGGCAGGATACAAGCTGTATGGTACCGAATCAGGAAGCAGAATACAGAGTCCAAACACAGCCTGAGTTCACAACAGGTAGACAGGAATCCAAAGAGAGGTTAAAGGCAAGCCAAGTCATACACAGAAAGGTAAACCTAACAGGCCAGGGCACAGGAAGAGCAGGGACTAGCTGAAAATCACCCAGCAATTGGCCCATGTCACAATCTAGCTTAAACAGGCCGTTTGGTGCCAATATTAGTGCCAAGCATGCACATGATACTTAATGTTCATGCTATAGTGTTCTCGTTCTAGCAAATACCGGACTTTTCTTACACATACTAAAACCTCAGCTTTAACTTTCAGCTTTAATCAGCTAAACACAGTGGCGGCTGGTGCTAAAAGCCATACACCCCCTCCCCCCGGATGGACAGATCGCCGCAAGAACACCCCCCCCCCACCGCAGGAGACGAACAGTGAACGGGGAGGCGGCGATCGCTGCAAGCACACCAACGACCCCGTGCCCCAGCATTAAGCAGATGTGCAGGCGGTGCTGGAGACTAACCTTTTGGCTCCGTTCATATCTAGGCGTTGTTATTTTACTGTCCAGGAAGTAGAAGATGCAAAAGGGAAAAGCCGCTCTAATAAGCCTCCGTAATCTCTTAAAAAGCTCCCGCCCTACCACACAGTGCTGGGTGCTGGCTGTGCTCAGAACTGCGGAAGGAGAAAAATCCTGGACTGCCGCACTCCATGCAAAAACATCTTTATTGGATTTTTGGATTGGATTGGATTGGATCTATTTTGGATTTTATCGTATTTTTTCAATAAAGATGTTTTTGCATGGAGTGCGGCAGTCCAGGATTTTTCTCCTTCCGTTGGTATTTTACTGGCGTTTTTCGCAGCGTTTTCGTACAGGCGTTTTGAAGTTGACAAGTCACCAATGAAAAGCAGTAAAACGCCTGTAACCTGCCAAAAAAGAAGCTCAGAAGTGCTTTTTTTACGCGACGGTGTGTTTTACTTCAGGAGACAGAACGATCAGATGTGAACAGCGGCCATTGAAATGAATAGGATTTGTCTTGTTGGGCGTTTTTAGAGCTGAGGCTTACAGCAGAAAATCGCCCAAAAATGCCTAGATGTGGACAGAGCATAACATAGGAGGTTTAGGGAAATGAAGAGCCGGGCCATTCTCCTCTCCGTTCTCCTCCGGGCTGATCAGGAAGTGTGTCCTGAGACACGATTGGGAGACCTAAGACTCCCTGGCCAATTGAGTTTCAGAAGCTGCTTCTTGATTGGCCAGGAGGAGAATCAGGAAGGCAATAGGGAATATTAATTTGCTATTGTCACACAATTGGGTGGGCGCAGGGCTCTGCGCCCCGATCCCACCCTTTTTTGAAGCCAATAAGAGCCTCAGGCTCTGATCATGTGCTTCAAAGAAGAAAAAAAACCCCATTGGAATCAATGTGTCTGGCGCCCTGCTTGTAGATTAGGAGCCGGGCGCATAGATTAGGGGGGCAGCGCCCATGGGCCCCGTTTGGACGGGCCGCCACTGGCTAAACATGTTCCAGGTGTTAAAACAAAAGAAGTATAACTTCTTATAGTTTATTTTCTACATTCTGCAGAGTGGGGGCCTTGCTGTCTGTGGAGAAGCTGTGATCTGTCTGACACGTCATAGTCAGAGTTCTCCAATCAGCCAGGAACATGAGCTCTGCTGATTTCAGAGCTATAGATCTGACACAATAGGGAGCATGTTTGACCTCTGCAATGAAGCCATGGCTTGTGATAGGGGAAAGACTTTTCTACTCAGGCTGTGGCTGCTTTAGAAGGAAAAATGGTATTCTTGTCAAATGTATTTTTTTTTTTTAGATGAAAATTTTGTTCAGGGGTAGCATATGCCTTACTGCGTACCTACCCCACAAACACCAAGCCGCAAGCAACCCTAATAAAAGATCACATGTTGACCTAGGGCAGTGATGGCGAACCTTGGCACAAAGATGTTTTGGAACTACATTTCCCATGATGCTCAACTACACACATGAGTGCATGAGCATCATGGGAAATGTAGTTCCAAAACATCTGGGGTGCCAAGGTTCGTCATCGATGACCTAGGATTTAATGGCCTTTTATTACCAATCTGAAGGTCTTTGATGGCCTATTGTAGGAAACACTTTTATCAGCAAAACTATATTGTGCCTGAGTCATAGCACCCTGCCTCAGGGACAATATTCTGACCATTCCATCCATGGATGCAGCCCCTGGCACCAATACAACGAGGTCACTAAAACTTGATCCCAATGAAGAAGCACAACCATGCCTGAAATACAGTACCTACACTAAGTACAGCTTGTCTAGAAGAATCGCCTTTAGAGACCCTACAACTTAGACATGTGCAATTCGTTTAGTTCCGAATTCATTTCTCGAAACAACCGTATTAATAAAAACCCGGTTTAACTAATTTTTCTAAATATTCATAAATTCGTAAATCCGAATATTCGGAAATTCGAATATTCGGAAATTCGAAAATCCGTAAATTCGGAAATTCAAAAATTTGAAAATTTGTAAATTCGAAAATCTGAAAACCCTGAAAATTCGAAAATCTGAAATAATAACTAACTATTAAATTACAGGTATTGGAACTTCCTTTCAAATTTGGCTGTTAATGAATGTAACGAATACGAATTTATCTGAAGTGACGAATTATCCGAAATAACGAATGCTGCATCTAAACAAATGGAACATAATGGATTAATAATAATAAATAACAATAATAATAAAAATGTTTTATTATTATTATTTATTATTAATTAGTTCTGTTCCATTTGTTTAGATGCGGCATTCGTTATTTCGGAAAATTCGTAACTTCGGATAAATTCGTATTTGTTACACTCACTAACAGCCAAATTTGAAAAGAAATTCCAATATCTATAATTCAATAGTTAGTTATTATTAGTTAGTTAGTTATTCTTTCAAATTTTCTGATTTTCGTTCTTTCGAACTTTCTGATTTTCTTTCTTATTTTCAGATTTTCGAATTTACGAATGACCCGATAAAAGAAAAACAAAAACGAAAATGAACACATTTTTCAGAAGTGCACATGTCTACTACAACTGACAAGCTGACAAAAATGACAAAAAGACTGCATAGGTGAAAAACCTTGAGGGTTTACAACCCCTTTAGGGGTTCCTTTCACTGGAACTAAGGGGCCAAGCCCAACCCCTGAAAAACAACCCCACACCATAATCCCCCCTCCACCAAATGATTTGGACCAGTGCACAAAGCAAGGTCCATAAAGACAAGAATGAGTGAGATTGGGGTGGAGGAACTTGACTGGCCTTGACTTGGCCCCTTAGTTCCAGTGAAGGGAACTCTTAAGGCATCAGCATACCAAGACATTTTGGACAATTTCATGCTCCCAACTTTGTGGGAACAGTTTGGGGATGGCCCCTTCCTGTTTCAGCATTACTGAGCACAAGTGCACAAAGCAAGGTCCATAAAGACATGGATGAGCGAGTTTGGGGTGGAGGAATTTGACTGGCCTTCACAAAGTCCTGACCTCAACCCAAGAGAACACCTTTGGGTTAAATTAGAGCGGAAACTGTGAGCCAGGCCTTCTCGTTCAACATCAGCGCCTGACCTCACAAATGCGCTTCTGGAAGAATGGTCAAATATTCCCATAGACACACTCCTAAACTTTGTGGATGGCCTTCCCAGAAGAGTTGAAGCTGTTATAGCTGCAAAGGGTGGGCCAACTCAATATTGAACCCTACGGACTAAGACTGGGATGCCATTAAAGTTCATCTGCGTGTAAAGGCAGGCGTCCCAATACTTTTGGTAATATCGTGTATATGAGATGCTAGGTCCGCTTTATCCTCTTTTTAGGCCTGCCCCCTGGACCCCCCCCCAGTCATGAAAGCCTACATGCAGCCTTTACTTCTCTTTTGATGGACGCATTCAGACTTCCAAGAAGCATACTTGCGCCACGCTCATTCATCTGCAGACGTATCCGCTGAACAAATAATAGACAGCGGAAGACCTCACTACCTGGCAGAAATGTGTCTGTCATTTCCACCAAAGTAGGCCGCTCAGACTTGCAATTTATTCTGATTCAAAATAAACTAAAAATTGCCGGGTAATTTTCTTATTTGGCTTAGCACAAAATAAAGACTGAAGCCAAGAAATAAAGTTAGAGGCATCGATATCCTCGTATTATCCGGTGAAATGACACGGTGTGCGCCGGGAGCGAGGAATAAAGGCTCAGCGCCTCCGATGGACTGTGTTTAGCGGATACAAATTATAGAACAGAAGCCGGAGCTGGACTGTAATGGGAGGTCACCCAGCAAGACAGAAACAGCGAGCGATTCCAGACCGAGCCAGCTCTGCAGCCCAATGACAAGCTATTACAGGCCTATCTACAAAGAGGAGAGAATTTATTATTGAGAAAAAGAAAAGTGCGTCTCTAAGACATCCAGAACTTTCTGAGAAAAAAAATTTAGAAGTAAAATAACATTTTAAAGTAAAATATACACCCTGATAAAAGGGGTTACAGCTTGTTGTTACGGCAGACTGTGGCCAGTGGCAATAGAAAGTGTAGAATAGTGCCCCATCATTGGTGTCAGTGGGAGGAATAGTGCCCCATCATTGGTGTCAGTGGGAGGAATAGTGCCCCATCATTGGTGTCAGTGGAAGGAATAGTGCCCCATCATTGGTGTCAATGGGAGGAATAGTGCCCCATCATTGGTGTCAGTGGGAGGAATAATTTCCCGTCATTGGTGTCAGTGGGAGGAATAGTGCCCCATCATTAGTGTCAGTGGGAGGAATAGTGCCCCATCATTGGGGTCAGTGGGAGGAATAGTGCCCCATCATTGGTGTCAGTGGGAGGAATCATTTCCCATCATTGGTGTCAGTGGGAGGAATAGTGCCCCATCATTGGGGTCAGTGGGAGGAATAGTGCCCCATCATTGGGGTCAGTGGGAGGAATAGTGCCCCATCATTGGTGTCAGTGGGAGGAATAGTGCCCCATCATTGGTGTCAGTGGGAGGAATAGTGCCCCATCATTGATGTCAGTGGGAGGAATAGTGCCCCATCATTGATGTCAGTGGGAGGAATAGTGCCCCATCGTTGGTATCAGTGGAAGGAATAGTGCCCCATCATTGGTGTCAGTGGGAGGAATAGTGCCCCATCATTAGTGTCAGTGGGAGGAATAGTGCCCCATCATTAGTGTCAGTGGGAGGAATAGTGCCCCATCATTGGTGTCAGTGGGAGGAATAGTGCCCCATCATTGGTGTCAGTGGAAGGAATAGTACCCCATCATTGTGTCAGTGGGAGGAATAATTTCCCATCATTGGTGTCAGTGGGAGGAATAGTGCCCCATCATTGATTCGGACGGTGCCATTGCCAGCAATAGCATGTCAAATCGCAACAATGTGAACCTTTTGGGGACCAGCGACACTAATACAGTGATCAGGGCTAAAAATATGCACTGTCAATGTACTAATGACACTGGCTGGGAAGGGGTTAACATTAGGGGCGATCAAAGGTAGACATGTGCAATTCGTTTAGTTCCGAATTTGTTTTGTAATGGAATTAGACAAATTTGTTCATTCAGAAATATCCGAATTTTCGTATTTTCGAATTTCTGAATTTTTCGAAATATTTGGAAAATTCGGAAATCCGAAAATAAGAATGAAAATCTGAAAATTCAAATTACAGGTATTGGAATTTCCTTTCAAATTTGGCTGTTAGTGAACGTAACGAATACGAATTTATCCGTAATAATGAATGTTGTATCTAAATGAATGGAACATAACAAATTAATAATAATAAACAACAATAATAATAATAATAAAAACATATTATCATCATTATTATTTATTACTAATTTGTTCTGTTCCATTTGTTTAGATGCGGCATTCGTTACTTTGGATAATTTGTAACTTCAGATAAATTTGTATTTGTTACATTCACTAACAGCCAAATTTGAAAAGAAATTCCAATACTTATAATTTAATAGTTAGGTATTATTAGTTAGTTAATATTTTGAATTTTTGGATTTTCAGATTTTTGTTCTTTTGAATTTTCAGATTTTCCTTTCTTATTTTCGGATTTTAGATTTTTCGGACTTTTCGAATTATTGAATTTACAAATTTTCGAATTTCGGAATTTTAGAATTTCCAAATTTTTGGAATTTTCTAATTTTCTGGTATGGATTTTGAGGGGGACCCCTATGCCATTTTTTTTTTTTAAATTGGCGCAGGGTTCCCCTTAATATCCATACCAGACCTGAAGGGCCTGGTATGGAATTTGGGGGGACCCCCACGCAATTTTCTTTTAAAATTTGGTTCGGGGTTCCCCTTAATATTCATACCAGACCCTAAGGGCCTGGTAATGGACTGGGGGGGAACCCATGCCATTTTTTTTCAATGACTTTTATTTGTATTGCCGAGACCCGACAATTCATTACAGCTTGACTTTTTTTCCTTTAGAAATGTCATTTTGTGCAGGGACAGTTCTAAACACAGGAAAAATGCGCCACTTTACAGGCATACTATAGACACCCCCCAGGTATGAAATTTAAAGGAATATTTCACTTTTATTGCTTCACTTTAAGCATTATTAAAATCACTGCTCCCTAAAAAAAGTCCCCAAACACTTTTTATGACAATAACTTGCATATTAACCCTTACAATTAGCATTTTCACGTTCGTGTCCCATGGACTTTAACGGTGTTCGCGTGTTCGAACAAATTTTTTGCCTGTTCGCATGTTCTGCTGCAAACTGAACTGAGGGGGGTGTTCGGCTCATCCCTAGTCAGTATGGTATTTATACATTGAAATCATATTCCCCTCTCAAGCGTCTCTTCTCCAGAGAGAATAAGTTCAGTGCTCACAACCATTCCTCATAACTAATATCCTCCAGACCCTTTATTAGCTTTGTTGCCCTTCTTTGTACTCGCTCCATTTCCAGTACATCCTTCCTGAGGACTGGTGCCCAGAACTGGACAGCATACTCCAGGTGAGGCCGGACCAGAGTCTTGTAGAGAGGGAGAATTATTGTTTTATCTCTGGAGTTGATCCCCTTTTTAATGAATGCCAATATTCTGTTTGCTTTGTTAGCAGCAGCTTGGCATTGCATGCCATTGCTGAGCCTATCATCTACTAGGACCCCCAGGTCCTTTTCCATCCTAGATTCCCCCAGAGGTTCTCCCCCCAGTGTATAGCTTGCATTCATATTTTTGCCACCCAAATGCATTATTTTACATTTTTCTACATTAAACCTCATTTGCCATGTAGTTGCCCACCCCATTAATTTGTTCAGATCTTTTTGCAAGGTTTCCACATCCAGCGGAGAAGTTATTGCCCTGCTTAGCTTTGTATCGTCCGCAAATACAGAGATTGAACTGTTTACCCCATCCTCCAGGTCGTTTATGAACAAATAAATAGGATTGGTCCCAGCACAGAACCCAGGAGGACCCCTCTACCCACCCCTGACCATTCCGAGTACTCTCCATTTATCACCACCCTCTGAACTCGCCCTTGTAGACAGTTTTCAATCCATGTACTCACCCTATGGTCCATGCCAACAGACCTTATTTTGTACAGTAAACATTTATAGGAAACTGTGTCAAATGCTTTTGCAAAATCCACATACACCACGTCTACGGGCCTTCCTTTATCTAGATGGCAACTCAGCTCCTCATAGAAGGCTAATAGATTGGTTTGGCAAGAATGATTCTTCATGAACCCATGCTGATTACTGCTAATAATACCGTTTTCATTACTAAAATCTTGTATAAAGCCCCTTATCACCCCCTCCAAGAGCTTGCATACTATTGATGTTAGGCTAACTGGCCTGTAATTCACAGGCATGTATTTTGGGCTCTTTTTAAATATTGGTGCTACATTGGCTTTTTTCCAATCAGCTGGTACCATTCCAGTCAGTAGACTGTCAGTAAAAATTGGGAACGATGGTCTGGCAAATACTTTACTGAGTTCCCTAAGTACCCTCGGATGCAAGCCATCTGGTCCCGGTGATTTATTAATGTTAAGTTTCCCAAGTCTATTTCTAATTCTGTCCTTTGTTAACCATGGAGGTGCTTCCTGTGATGTGTCATAAGGATAAACACTGCAGTTGTGGTTACTGAAGCCCCCCGATTCCCTCGTGAAGACTGAGGAGAAGAATAAATTCAATACCTTCGCCATCTCCCCATCCTTTGTAACCAGATGTCCTTCCTCGTTCTTTATGGGGCCAATATGGTCTGTCCTCCCTTTTTTACTGTTTACATACTTAAAGAACTTCTTGGGATTTTTTTTTGCTCTCCTCCGCTATGTGTCTTTTGTGTTCTATCTTAGCCGCCCTAATTGCACCCTTACATTTCTTGTTGCATTCTTTATAAAGTCTGAATGATGATGATGATCCCTCAACCCTGTATTTTTTTAAGGCCTTCTCCTTTGCTTTTATATGCATTTTTACATTGGAGTTAAGACATCCAGGACTTTTGTTCGCTCTTTTAAATTTATTACCCAATGGGATGCATTGGCTAATGCCCTTATTTAATATGCTCTTAAAGCAAACCCATCTCTCCTCCATGTTCTTTGTTCCTAAGATTTTATCCCAATTCATGCTTTTTAACAAGGTTCGTAGTTTAGGGAAGTTGGCTCTTTTGAAATTCAGTGTCTTTGTATTCCCCTTATGTTTCCTATTTGTGTGATTTATACTGAAGCCAATTGACCTGTGATCGCTGTTTCCTAAATTGGTCTGTATTGTTGGTAATCAGTAGATCTAGTAACGCTTTATTTCTAGTTGGTGCGTCTACCATCTGACCCATAAAATTGTCCTGCAAGACATTTAGGAACTGGCAAGCCTTAGATGAATGCGAGGTTCCTTCCGCCCAGTCTATGTCTGGATAATTAAAATCCCCCATTATGATAACACTTGCCATCCTTGCTGCTAATCCAATTTGTGATAGGAGATCTGTCTCCCCCTCCTCCCTCAGGTTAGGGGGCCTATAGCATACTCCCAGTATTATTTTCCCCTTCATCCCTTTGGAGCTCTACCCATAAGGATTCCACCTCCTCCCTAGCTCCCTTAGTGATGTCATCTCTCACATTCACTTGTACATTATTCTTGATATAGGCATACCCCTCCCCCTTTTTTACCCTCTCTATCCCTGCGATAAAGGGACTCGCCCCCCAAAAATGACATGCCAAATGGGGCATGTCAGGGGGTCATGAGTACTTTTGGGTGGAACTCCGCTTTAGTTAAACAAGCTGCAATTAGAAGCTGATTGGCTACCATGCACAGCAGCAGCAGATTCTGAGTGCTGCAGTTTTAGTAAATCTCCTCCACAGTCCCTCATGTTCATTTCACATTATTTATTTCATATTATTGACAGGTTAGGTATAGGTTTTGTCATAAGTACAGCACTTTTCTAGAACATTTTGAGTTTGCATCATTTGCACCAGCAGCTAAATGTATTCTCAGTGCAGCGCAACCCACGTCTATATATTTATTCACTGTGAGGTTCTTTTTTTTTTTTTTTTGCTTTAATTTATTTATTTTTTCCTTCTGGCTGGACATGATGGAAGTGTGTCTTGTTTCATCCTGACTAAGTAACTATGTGAGAAAAAAAATTGCAAGGCATGTGGCCAGCTTCAGTTTAGTCTCTGACAATATGACAGCTTTATTTGCACACAGCTCTTTTACAGAGGAGAAATAGGAAAGCCAGCATGAGGTCGCGTAAGCCTCTTTCCCGGGAGAGCTGGAGTGCTAACACACGGCTTTACAGAACGGTGAACTGTAGACACCTCCTCCCGTAGCGCAGGGCTGAATGTCCTCCTTTTATGTTCTCTCACAAGCTGATATGCTTTGCAGCATGGGCTCCCAGCATGCTGAGAGACAGGTAGAGCAGACAGGGCTCAGATTATACCATGCTCTGCCCGTCACCGTACAGCGTTCAGGGAGATTCCATTGAAGAAAAAAAAAAAAGGCACAATGATTTGCAAAGGACTGTGGAAAGTTAAAAAATATCTGCTGTAGTTTTGCAGGGGCTCCCACCTGTCCTGTCCTCCCAGGAACAAGGCTGGATATCTATCACTGGGCCCCGCGGTCACAGGACATCCTGCAATAGGATCACTGGTAGGTACAGGGCCCGGATTAAGAACATCATGGGCTTGGTGCTGAGGATTTTGGTGGGGCTTTTTATATATATATATATATATATATATATATATATATATATATATATATATATATATATATATATATATAAATAATAATAAATAAATAAAAATGCAAACAATTTTTGTTATAACAAATTAATTAAAATAGAGAGAGGGAGGATGAGAGAGAGAGAAAGGGGATGAGAGAGGGGTGAGGGAGGGAGGATGAGAGAGAGGGGGAGGATGAGAGAGGGGTGAGGGAGGGAGGATGAGAGAGGGGTGAGGGAGGGAGGATGAGAGAGAGAGGGGGGATGAGAGAGGGGTGAGGGAGGGAGGATGAGAGAGAGAGAGAGGGGGGATGAGAGAGGGGTGAGGGAGGGAGGATGAGAGAGAGAGGGGGGATGAGAGAGGGGTGAGGGAGGGAGGATGAGAGAGAGAGGGGGGATGAGAGAGGGGTGAGGGAGGGAGGATGAGAGAGAGAGGGGGGATGAGAGAGGGATGAGGGGTGAGGGAGGGAGGATGAGAGAGAGAGCGGGGATGAGAGAGGGATGAGGGGTGAGGGAGGGAGGATGAGAGAGAGAGGGGGGATGAGAGAGGGGTGAGGGAGGGAGGATTAGAGAGAGAGGGGGGATGAGAGAGGGGTGAGGGGTGAGGGAGGGAGGATGAGAGAGAGAGGGGGGATGAGAGAGGGGTGAGGGAGGGAGGGTGAGAGAGAGAGGGGGGATGAGAGAGAGGTGAGGGAGGGAGGATGAGAGAGAGGGGGGATGAGAGAGGGATGAGGGGTGAGGGAGGGAGGATGAGAGAGAGAGGGGATGAGAGAGGGGTGAGGGGTGAGGGAGGGAGGATGAGAGAGAGAGGGGGGATGAGAGAGGGGGTGAGGGGTGAGGGAGGGAGGATGAGAGAGAGGGGGGATGAAAGAGGGATGAGGGGTGAGGGAGAGACGATGAGAGAAAGAGGGGGGTGAGAGAGGATGAGCATGCGTGGGAGTGACAGCAACACAGCCCAGCCAAGGCAAGTGTTCGAGGGCACAGAACCCGAAAGGAAGACCGGGTGAAGATGGAAGCTCTCATGGGGCCCCCTACTGACCCGGTGGCCCTTGGGCAGTGCCCAAGTGCATAGTTTCCAACATTTCAAAAATATTTTCAGGGACACTTTTTTTTACCAGTGGTATATTTAGAGTAGCTGACATCCTGTTCCTCTATACATCACAGTAGTAATCACAAATTAAATGAGTACTAATTATGGGCAGAACAAATATGAGGACTGAGAAGATTTCCTTTAGTTGAACTAACAAAAGTGTGCCCATTCTAGAGCTGGTAACATTGAGGATATTCAATATAATTTTAAAGAACTGTTTTTTGTGGGTAAGAGGCATAGTGGAGGAGTATGGATGGTATAAAGTGGGAAGTATGTGCAGGTGAGGGAGAGGAATGTGGAGGGTATAACAGTGGGCAGTAGGTACAGGAGAGGAATGTGGAGGGTATAACAGTGGGCACTATGTACAGGAGAGGAGTGTGGCGGGTATGATGGGGCACTATGTACAGGAGAGGAGTGTGGAGGGTATGACAGAGGGCAGTACGTACAGGAGAGGAGTGTGGAAGGTATTACGGGGGCAGTATGTACAGGAGAGGAGTGTGGAGGGTATAACAGTGGGCACTATGTACAGGAGAGGAGTGTGGAGGGTATGACAGTGGGCAGTATGCACAGGAGAGGAATGTGGAGAGAAAGACAGTTGGCAGTATGTACAGGAGAGGAGTATGGAGGGTATGACAGTGGGCAGTATGTACAGGAGAGGAATGTGGAGGGTATAGCAGTTGGCAGTATGTACAGGATCTTCCAGATATAATAGTAACATCAATCTTTGTTCAAAAACTCAGCCATCAGATCAGTAAGGTAATAGTAAGGAAAAACCAATAGTGTAGTGTTTTAAAATCTCTGGTTTAATAATAAAAAGCAGGTACTCACAAGCATACACTAAAAACAAGCATGGAAATGCCGCTCAGCTCTGGTCCGCCAGCGTGAATGATGACATCACCGCTATTGCTCCTCCCTAAGCGTTTCATCGACAAATAAGTCTTCCAGGGCCTTTGGTGTGTTACCAAGTTCCAGTCCCATTCATTTTAAATAGCACTCCGATGTACGAAAGCAAAGCAGCTCTGATGCACATGCATTGCAATACACCACAACGCACGGCTGCGTTTGCAGCTGATTCGAATTGCGTAGGCTGACTTAATACAACACATGTTAACACATGACACAACGGTCATTAACACAACTGACAGGATTGGGGAAGTGTGACTGGGCTCTTAGGCATGGTTCATGCTTCTGCAGCTCTGTGAGCCGCATCTTGCGTGGACGCAGCTGCCCACTCATTTGAACGGCTTGCCGTGCCTCCTGAAAAAGCAGGGAAAAGGTCCCTTCTCTATTTTTGAATTCGCTACCCACACAGAAAGTTTAATGGCAGGATCAATGGCTCCCGCACACATCTCCTGCATTTTCTGTGTGGGTGGTTGCCGCAGCCCCTCCGCCCCCCCCCCCCTCCTCCCCGCACAAGTGTGAACCAGTCCTTAGTGATTTTGTTTGTCTCTAGGATGTGAGTTTACATTTTCAGGTCACATACTGGTGTGTTAGTGTATGAATCAACAGTTGTTACCTAGGACACTACCAACCAATAACTGCCGTACAGGAACTTTTCACTGTCTGTACATCCTCCTCCTCCTCTTTTTTTTTTTCTATATTTGACATCATTCTGATTTAGCAAACAAACACTTTATTTTGATATGAATTATTTAAAAGCTGAGAGCCAGGTGGAAATAAAAGACAGGTGGAAATAAAAGACACATATATACGTGCAGCTCGGTTTTCATTAATACATCATAAATGTATTTTTAAATACAAGATGCAGCCCTCAAAATTTCCACTCGCCTGCTCGCATTTGGCGAGTGGAAATAAGCTGAGAGCGGGTGTCCCGGCTTGGCTTGGGCGGGTCCACTCGGCTCGGGCGGGGAGGTGGGCTGGCTTAGCTCGGCTCAGCTCTGGCGGGTGGTAGCGACAGGTCTTTCCTTAAGGGTGAGCTAGGGTAGGTGGAGCAACTGGTGGCGAGTAACTCTTAAGGCCTGGCTAGTAGCTCAGGACTTGAAATTTTGAGCCCTGCAAGATGTGTAAGTATCCGAATCTGACTTGGCATTAACCTCTTGCAGCCCCTGTACAGCAGAGTTCAGACTAGGTGAAAGGATAAGCTGCAGAAGGAGCCAATCACTTGTGCTGCAGTGCACATGTGCTAAGAATGATCATGCTGATAGGAGGAGAGAGCAGAGTGATGGAGAGAAGAATAAAAAAAAAATAAACCGGGCTAAAATAAAATTGTGAATAATTGATGAAGAAAGTCTATATGCAGAAAAAGCAAGAAAGTCCACATAGTGACGTGGTATCCAAACATTACCTTAATTGTGGATATTTTGCCAAGAAATCATGACAGTTCAGAGAAACACCTCCACCTCATAAAATGGCTGCTTACCAGCTCCTAAGACCTCTTATTACAGCAGGTCTAAGACACTTGTGGCTATATGCCCAGCCAGGGCCTTTGATCATCCAGGGAGATCGCGCAATTAAGCCTCCACCGCCCAATGGACTCGATCACAGAGGGGTTCCAAGAAAAGATAAAGTCTCCATAGTGTAAAATCTTAAGGTTTATTTAGGCAAAAAAAAGATGTTGCACTTAGGGTCGGTTCACACTGGGGCAACACGACTTCAGCGCGACTTTGTACCGCGACTTCAACGCGGCTTCAGCGCGACTTCAGCGTGACTTCAGCGCGACTTCAGCAAATTACAAGGCGACTTGAAGTCGCCTCCATGACAGGCGACTTCGCCTGTGGCCAATCAGCTCTCTGGGAGGGAGGGGGGGAGGGAGGGGTTTTCCCTGCAAAGTCGCTTGACTTTACAGAGAGATCCGACTTGGAGGCGACTTCCATTGATTTCTATGGTACAGGTCGCCTACCAAGTCGGATCAAAGTAGTACAGGGAGTACGCTCTGAAGTCGGAGCGACTTCAGTAGCGTCTATTAAGACGCTAGCGTTCACTCCCATTGAAACTATTTCTGGGGCGACTTGGGGCGACTTGAGGGCGTACAAGTCGGATCCCAAGTCGCCCCAGTGTGAACCGAGCCTAACTGTCACGTACCTGGTGGTGGAGCCCAGAATGCAAGGAGTAGCCTCTCGTGTGCCTCTGGTTCGAGAGCCCCTGATAGAGAAGACAGGGACTCAGGAGCGCAGGGGGCCACAAGTGCTTGGTAAGTGGCAGGTGTAGAGTTGATCCGGACCTCTGGTGAAGCAGCAGGAGGACTGACAGGAACACTGGATCCACTGGCAGGAACTCAGGAACAACAGGCAACAGGGAGGTGTTCTGTAGTACAACTGAAGCACTGGAACAACTGGTAGAAGAACCGGAACTCTTGGCAGGAACACTGGAACTGTTGACTGGATAGATAAGCACTGTAGCTAGCAAGAACCCACGAACAAGCAGGCAGCAGGGAGGTGTTCTGTAGTACAACTGAAGCACTAGCAAAGTCAGACAGGCCGGGTCAAACACAGGCAAGCAGAGCAGGTACAAAACGGAATCAGGAGAGTAGTCAGGGCACGGACCGGGTCGGCAACGGACAGGCAGGTAATAACTGAAGGATGAGGCAGGAGAATCGTCAGACAAGCCGAGGTCGAAGACAGGCAGCAAACAGGAGAAGTCAGGAACAAGCCGGGTAACAGGAATCAGGTAAACAGGTATACTGGAAGCTTAGGGTCACAGGAAACGCTGTAGACCGGACAGCAAGGAAGCATGCTGACAGGTACCCTTAAATAGGCCTAATGGAGCCAAAGGCTGTCACACTGCACGTCTGCGCGCCGCCGCGTGCACACGTGCACGCCCGAGTACCGATCGTACGTGCCCGTTCGTCTCATCGTGTACCCGCGTACACCCGCTCGTATTAGCGCGCACCCGCATGCGTCCGTTCGCGTCAACGCGCCTCCGAACGCGTCCTCTTGCTCTATTGACAGTAGCTCTGTTAACCGATCTTCCGCCGACGGCTGAACTAGCAGAACGTCTTTCATGACATTGCCCCCCCCCAAGGGGCAGCCTCTGGATGCCCAACTGTGCCATCTTACTTGGATGAGATCTTTTAAAGGTAAGAATCAACCTCCTAGCATGGATGTTGGACTCCGGCTCCCAGGAGTTTTCCGCAGGCCCATACCCCTTCCATTTTACCAAGAACTGGACTTGATTACGTCTCTTCCTACAATCCAGAATGGACTCAACCTCATATTCGGTTTCTCCGTCAATGATCACGGGCTCAGGGGGATTGACCATCCGGTTGACAAAAGGATCAGGAACTGCAGGTTTGAGTAGGGCAACATGAAAGACTGGATGAATCCGGAATGATTCTGGTAGCTTTAGTTGGTAGGCCACATTATTAATTTTTCTTGTCACTGGAAAAGGACCCACGAACTTGGGACCCAATTTTTTGGAAGGACAAGCCAATCTTAAATTCAAAGTGGATAACCAAACCAAATCTCCAGGTTTAAGATCAAGCTCCCCCCTTCTCTTCTTGTCAAACACCTCTTTGTTATAGTCCTGGGTCCTTGCCATAGTCTCTTGCAGAAGCTTATTATTTGATTCAAAGAAGTTTAGGTTTTCTTGCACAGCTGGTACTGGACACTCCGGAATGTTAGTGGACAAGAACAGAGGATGGAACCCATAATTTGCAAAAAATGGTGTTTGTTTTGTAGCGGAATGAACAGAGTTGTTGTATGCAAATTCGGCAAGGGGAAGAAGCGGAGCCCAATCATCCTGAGAAAACGAGGAAAAACAGCGCAGATACTGCTCCAGCGTCTGATTCGTTCTCTCTGTCTGGCCATTTGTTTGGGGGTGATAGGCAGAAGAGAAGGCAAGATCAATTTTCAGGGATTCACAAAGAGCTCTCCAGAACCTAGAGGTGAATTGTACCCCCCGATCAGAAGTAATATTGGCAGGGATGCCATGAAGCCTCACCACCTCCTTAATGAATGTCCTGGCAGTTTCAGCAGCAGTAGGGGTACCTTTCATTGGTAGGAAATGTGCCATCTTGGATAGTCTATCCACTATTACGAAGATCGTAGTGTAGCTTTCAGAAGGTGGCAACTCGACAATAAAATCCATGGAGATCATCCTCCATGGCTTCTCCGGGACAGATAGTGGTTTTAACAGGCCCCAGGCTTTAGATTTGCTGCCTTTATTTTGGATACAGGTGACACATGCTTCCACATAGTCCTTGCAGTCCTTTCTTAATGATGGCCACCAGAACGTGCGCTGAAGAAGTTCAGATGTTTTATGTACTCCAAAATGGCCGGCTAACATATAGTCATGGCAAGAACTAAGAGCTGCCATTCGCGCCTCCTGAGGTATGAAGATCCTATCCTTAAACCACAGAAGATCATCTCTGGCCTGTAGGGTTGTATCAGGTGGAGTGGAAACGTTCCTGGAGGCTTGCTTGATCTGTGACAGTAGATCCCCTTGGAGTAACAAAAAGTTCCCTGAGGACAAGATGGTATCTGGCGGAGAAGGCGCTTTTGAATCACTGTACATCCGTGACAGAGCGTCAGGCTTGATATTCTTTGACCCGGGACGGTAGGTAATATGGAAAGAAAATCTAGTAAAGAACAGTGCCCATCTGGCCTGTCGTGGTTTCAACCTCTTGGCAGTCTTTAAATATTCTAGATTCTTGTGATCTGTATAAACAAGAATCGGTTGGGCTGCTCCCTCTAACAGGTATCGCCATTCCTCCAGCACAGCTTTGATCGCTAACAATTCTCGATCACCCACGTCATAGTTCCTTTCTGCTTCCGATAATTTACGGGAAAAAAAAGCGACTGGGTGCAGAAGAGCCCTAGGCCCCTGTCTTTGGGAGAGTACTGCGCCGACCGCTATCTCCGAGGCGTCCACCTCCAGGATGTAGGGCAACGTGGAATCAGGATGTTTTAAAACTGAGGCCGAGACAAACAGATCCTTCAGTGTAGTAAAGGCCATCTGAGCTTCCGTAGACCAGTGGAACTTGAGGCCCTGTTGGGTTAATCTTGTAATGGGAGAAATGATGGTGGAGAATCCCTTGATGAGCTTTCTATAAAAATTCGCAAATCCCACGAAACGTTTAATCCCTCTTTTGTCAGTAGGAGCGGGCCAGTCCAAAATGGTGGAGACCTTCTGAGGGTCCATTTTGATGCCTTCCACTGAGATAATAAGACCAAGGAACTGAATACTCTCCTGCTCGAAGACACATTTCTCAGGCTTGGCGTAAAGGCCGTGCAGGCGAAGTCGGGTCAAAACGTTTCTGACATGTTCACGGTGTTCAACTAGGGAGGAAGAGAAGATTAGAATGTCATCTAGATAAATAACAACAAACAGGTCAAGGTAGTCTCTGAAAATGTCATTTACAAAATGCTGAAATGTAGCAGGAGCATTACAAAGTCCGAAAGGCATGACTAAATAGTCGAAGTGCCCAAACCGGGTACGGAAAGCAGTCTTCCATTCGTCTCCCTTGCGAATGCGGACAAGATTCTAGGCACCACGAAGATGTAACTTAGAAAACACTACTGCAGACCCCAGCCTCTGAAAAAGTTCTGGCACTAATGGTAAGGGATAACAGTTCTTGATCATGATTTTATTGAGTGCCCGATAATCCACACAAGGGCGCAATGAATGGTCTTTCTTTTCCACAAAAAAGATTCCTGCTCCTGCCGGGGACATGGAGGGTTGGATGAAGCCTTTCTTTAGATTGTCGTCAATGTAAGTCTTTAATACTCCTAGTTCCAACTCTGACAAAGGAAATATTCTCCCAAAAGGAATCTCTGCCCCTGGGAGAAGCTCAATCAGACAGTCATATGGCCGGTGAGGAGGAAGGGTCTCGGCCCCTTTTTGACTGAAAACGTCCAGAAAGCTATGGTAGACTTCGGGTACAACTCGACGGGTCTCGGCATCAGTTTCCAGGCACAACAGGGCAGAGGGAGCTTGAGTAACTTCTGGTAGACAGTGTTGGTGGCAATAAGAGGAGGGAAACTCAATTTTCCCTGAGGCCCAGTCAACTTGTGGGTTATGGGCCTTGAGCCATGGCATGCCCAATATGATGGGGAATAGAGGAGATTCAATGACATCCAGGCAAAGAAGCTCTTGATGAGTGCCAGCAATAGGGATGAGCCGAACACCCCCCGGTTCGGTTCGCACCAGAACCTGCGAACGGACCGAAAGTTCGCACGAACGTTAGAACCCCATTGACGTCTATGGGACTCGAACGTTCGAAATCAAAAGTGCTCATTTTAAAAACTAATTTGCATGGTATTGTCCTAAAAAGGGTTTAGGGACCCGGGTCCTACCCCAGGGGACATGTATCAATGCAAAAAAAACTTTTAAAAACGGCCGTTTTTTCGGGAGCAGTGATTTTAATGATGCTTAAAGTAAAAAAAAAAAAAGTGAAATATTCCTTTAAATATCGTACCTGAGGGGTGTCTATAGTATGCCTGTAAAGTGACGCGTGTTTCCCGTGTTTAGAACAGTCCCTGCACCAAATGTCATTTTTAAAGGAAAAAATCTCATTTAAAACTGCTTGCGGGTTTAATGTAATGTCGGGTCCTGGCAATATGGATGAAAATCAGTGAGACCCCCATATATCTGCTTTCCATACCCACTAATAGAAAAAAAGAAAAAAGACCCCATACCCAACATTCGTTACAGTAATCGAGCCCGACTATTACATATTGGGGCCCCCCCCTTGACCCGCATATAGGGGCAATCCTAATTATACTATGGGACATACAGTCTCTATATTATACAGTATGCCATTCTAGGTCATGTATTGTAATGTTGTTTTCTATTATGTATATTGTATGATACTCTAGGTTATTGATTTCTGGACTACATGCATATAACCTGATATCACTTTATCTGTATAACTTGCCCTCGAATTGTACTTTTAATATCTGTACATAATTACTACTTTGTCATGTTTGAAATGTTTTCCTCCATCGGGTTTCACTCCTAACCCGTATCGCACTGCCTATCGGCCCTGCTTCCCTGTGATAGCAAAAGATGTGATACTATTTTTCCCCTGTTCAGTTGCATTAATTTATGCTTTGACTTATTACTTATTAGCTTCACATTATGATCTGTGATCCGCCCGGCACGAAAAGAGCCGCCTGAGCGAAGTTTGGACTCATGGTGGCGCTGTGTGAGGTACAGAATCATCTGTCCTCCATCTTGCGACCCCAACGGACATGCGCAGTCCGTTGGGGAAGCCAGACGTGCCGGCGGGTGCAGTGGGCGTGGCCACGCCTCACGACGTCTGCGTCCGCATGCGCTGTGGATGCCTGGCGGCGCGCGCTCCACCCGGGGGGCCAGTCCCAGTGTATCCGTCCCTCCCTCACCACAATCAGCTGTTGTATCTCCTCCATCAACAGCTGATAGGTGGGGAGGGCTTTATATATTCGGCTCCAGCCCACACCAGGCGTCATCTGCTGCAGACAGGACGCTCTTGGTGCGAGGTGCTGTGACACTTGGTTAGTAACTTATCCCCTACCTATTGACATGGATCCCTATGTTGAAGTCACTGGTTGTAAACCCTGCCTGTTGCCTATCATACTATATTTGCTTCACCCGCTATCTACTATGTTCTGGGGCTTTCCCTTCTCTTATGATATGCTTGGTGATCCATCCTTTCTCATTGGAATCACTAGTCATTTATGCTATCTAGATGTCATACATCTTTCTTTTCTGCTTTCTCACCCACTATATTTTCTCTCTCTCTTTTTCCCTTTCCCCTCCCTCCTCTTGCTTTCCTCCCCCCTCTTTCTTCTTTCCCCTCCCCCTCCTTTCCGAACTGCCCCCCCCCCCCCCTCCCCCTCTTCTACTTTCTGTTCCTTGCCTTCCTTCCTTTTCCTTTCCTTTCTCTTCCCCCCCCCCCCCCCCTTCCCCTCCCCCCCCTCCCCAGCCCCCCCCCCTCCCCCCCCCCCCCTTTTCTCTTCCCCCCCCCCCCTTCCCCTCCCCCCCTCCCCTGCCCCCCCCCCCTTTTCTCTTCCCCCCCCCCCCCCCCTCTCCCCCTCCCTCTCACCAACCAGGGTTTTAATATACTTCCCATTTCTATGTTGATTCTCCAGCTTTCTGAACCACATCTGATCCATATTTACCACCAGTTACTGCCCCCCATTATTGTAGGCGGACCAGGTAGGATACAGCTTTTGGATTCTCCATGTACTACTTTAATTATCCATATGTATGCACATCCTTACATATATATATATCTTCATGATTTACAGGATACACATTTGGCCCCAGTGTGACCTCAGATCTAAACTGTCATATGCCCGCTAACCTTGGGCCTTTCTTCCTACTGGAAGGAAGAATAAAACCACCCTATACATTTATACGTCTCTACTTCCACCTTGACAGTGGCTATGTGAATACTCCTGCTATACTTTACTAAAGTTCTACACACCACGACCAGGGAGCGTGTCCGATGGGCAGTACGTCAACATATCTATGTTTCTTTTAATTCGTCCTGGAATGCACAACCTATATCCGTAGATACCAATGTAAGTGTAAACAGAGAAATGAATGTGTATGTATACAGACTCATACAACTATAGATTTTGTATTTACGTTCCTTTATTGTGCACTCATCATGTCTATGTTATACATATTATTTCCCATATAGAAAATTCTTGTTGCAAACCCTACAATCACCCCTGAAGAAGGAGGCATAAGTAACTCCGAAACGCGTCGGGTGCACATGTATTGGTATCAACTTCTATATTTATGGAAATGCATTCCTTGTTTTTAACTTTGTAACTATGTGATTCACTTGATTATTTTTTGTAACTAATAAACTGTTATCTACTTTACATACCTTTTCTTTTAAAATATTTTCTTAAAAAATGTGCCTTTAAAGTCCGCTAGGGGAACTTCTTTTGCTCTAAACTCGAATTTAGGATGTGGCACAACAAGTAGATAATTGATCGATCAAATATTTTGTTCTGAGACAAACGGCATGGGTACCCCCCAGTCCATTACCAGGCCCTTTGGGTCTTGTATGGATATTAAGGGGAACCCCACACCCAAATTAAAATAAGGAAAGGTGTGGGGCCACCAGGCCCTATATACTCTGAACAGCAGTATACAGGCGGTGCAAACAAGACAGGGACTGTAGGTTTGTTGTTAAGTAGAATCTCTTTGTAATTTTGAACGGGTACATTTTTAACGTGTTTAGCTCCAGCCAAAAAATCTTTTTTAAGCTTTTTGGAAAACATAGGGAAGGGTTATCACCCCTGTGACATTTGTTTTGCTGTCTTTCCTCCTCTTCAGAAGATTTCACCTCACTTTTTGTCCCAATGGATTGGAAAGCATCAGTGGAAAGGAGAAATGTTTTTCCCATATTAACTCTTACAGGAGAGAATTTCCCTTCCTAGGGGTAGATTTCATCTCACTTCCTGTTGTCTCCTTCCGTTTGCAAGTAGGAGTCGTTTGTAAGTTAGTTGTTTGAAAGTAGGGTCCTGCCCTATATACTCAGCAGAAATTTGGGCCTTAGGTGTTGCTGTGGCCACAACACTGTAAGCCCTCACAGGGCCCTGCTGTGAAATATTAGATCAAGAATTGTAATTACATGCCCCTGTTGAACAGGAGCTGAAAAATTAGGCCTTAGGCACTGGTGCTGGTGCCACAACACTGCAACCCCTCACAGACACTCTAGTTGGAAGGCAGGAACGAGCCCTGCTGCAAAGTATTGCATCAAAAATTGTAATTACACGCCCCTGTTAAACAAGGGCTGAAAAATTGGGCCTTAGGCACTGGTGCTGGTGCCACAACACTGCAACCCCTCACAGACACTCTAGTTGGAATGCAGGAACGAGCCCTGCTGCAAAGTATTGCATCAAAAATTGTAATTACACGCCCCTGTTAAACAGGGGCAGAAAAAATGGGCCTTAGGCACTGGTGCTGGTGCCACAACACTGCAACCCCTCACAGACACTCTAGTTGGAACGCAGGAACGAGCCCTGCTGCAAAGTATTGCATCAAAAATTGTAATTACACGCCCCTGTTAAACAGGGGCAGAAAAAATGGGCCTTAGGCACTGGTGCTGGTGCCACAACACTGCAACCCCTCACAGACACTCTAGTTGGAACGCAGGAACGAGCCCTGCTGCAAAGTATTGCATCAAAAATTGTAATTACACGCCCCTGTTAAACAGGGGCAGAAAAAATGGGCCTTAGGCACTGGTGCTGGTGCCACAACACTGCAACCCCTCACAGACACTCTAGTTGGAACGCAGGAACGAGCCCTGCTGCAAAGTATTGCATCAAAAATTGTAATTACACGCCCCTGTTAAACAGGGGCAGAAAAAATGGGCCTTAGGCACTGGTGCTGGTGCCACAACACTGCAACCCCTCACAGACACTCTAGTTGGAATGCAGGAACGAGCCCTGCTGCAAAGTATTACATCAAAAATTGTAATTACACGCCCCTGTTAAACAGGGGCTGAAAAATTGTGCCTTAGGCACTGGTGGTGGCGCCCAGAACCAAAAATGTTCTTACAAGCTATCAGCGTGATGATTGAGGAGGAAGAGGATAATTACTCAGGGATAGTCACTCAGCATCAGCATAGGCAGTCTTTGAAGGGATCTGAGATTTCAAAAAAAATTATTCGGTTACATCAGCATCAGGTGCTTGGTAGCTGGTGGTGATCCGAGACTGATTCATTTTTATGAAGGTCAGTCGATCGACCGAGTCAGTGGACAGACGCACCCTGTGATCGGTTACCACGCCTCCAGCAGCACTGAATGTGCGTTCCGAAAGAACGCTGGATGCAGGACAGGCCAGTAGCTCAATTGCATACTGTGCAAGCTCTGGCCAGTGATCCATCCTCAAGACCCAGTAACCCAGAGGATTTTCGGTGGGAAAGGTGTCCAAGTCTGATCTTGTCCCTAGGTATTCCTGCACCATGTAAAACAGACGCTGGCGATGGTTGCTGGAACCGATCATACCTTGGGGCTGCGGACCAAAAAATTGTCTGAACGCATCGGTCAGACGGCCACCTTCTCCACCACTCCTTCTTTGACTGACCGAAGCCTCAGCAACACGTTGTCCAGAAACAGGAGTTTGTAACCTCCCAGTCTCTGGGAACGCATTGCACAGACCTTTCTGCAAGGCCTCCCGAAGATGTTTCATCCTCTGCTCCCTCTGCGATGGCAAGATAAGGTCCGCAACCTTACCCTGGTAACGTGGATCAAGGAGGATTGCCAGCCAGTATTGGTCCTTCTCCTTGATACCACGAATACGAGGATCCTTACGCAGGCTTTGCAGGATCAGGGAGGCCATGCAGCGTAGGTTTGCTGAGGCATTCGGTCCAGAGTCCTCTGGGTCACTAAGGACGACATGGTCCGCAGCCACCTCCTCCCAGCCACGTACAAGTCCATGTGTTTCTTGGGACTGATCCCTTAAAGACTGCTGCTGATGCTGAGTGCCAGGCTCCACCTCCATACTGACACAATCTTCCTCGTCCTCCTCCTCCTCGTCCTCTTCCTGTGTGATCGGCGGGCACGCAGGAACACTGTCTGGATAAAGGGGGCCTTGAGAGCTAAGGAAGTCCTCCTCTTCCTGCCTCTGTTCTGCCTCAAGTGCCCTGTCCATTATTCCACGCAGCGTGTGCTCCAACAGGTGGACAAGGGGGACAGTGTCACTGATGCATGCACTGTCACTGCTCACCATCCTCGTGGCCTCCTCAAATGGTGACAGGACAGTGCATGCATCCCTGATCATGGCCCACTGGCGTGGGGAAAAAAAAACAAGCTCCCCTGACCCTGTCCTGGTGCCATAGTCGCACAGGTACTCATTGATGGCCCTCTGCTGCCTGTGCAGCCGCTGCAGCATGGCCAACGTTGAGTTCCACCTGGTGGGCATGTCACAGATTAGGCGGTTCTTGGGCAGGTTAAACTCCTTTTGGAGGTCCGTCAGCCGAGCACTGGCATTATATGACCGGCGGAAATGCACACAGACTTTCCTGGCCTGCCTCAGGACATCCTGTAAGCCCGGGTACCTGCCCAAGAACCGCTGCACCACCAAGTTAAGGACGTGAGCCAAACAGGGCACATGGGTCATTTGTCCCTGTCGGAGGGCAGAGAGGAGGTTGGTGCCATTGTCGCAAACCACCATTCCTGCCTTAAGTTGGCATGGCGTCAACCACCTCTGAACCTGCCCCTGCAGAGCTGACAGAACCTCTGCCCCAGTGTGGCTCCTGTCCCCCAAGCACACCAGCTCAAGCACCGCATGGCATCTTTTGGCCTGCGTACTTGCGTAGCCCCTTGAACGACTACGGAGCACCGCTGGTTCCGAGGAAGAGGCCATGGAGGAAGAAGAAGAGGAGGGGGTGGAGGAGAGAGGTGTGTCACAATCATTAGCATTTTGGAGGCGTGGTGGCGGAACAACCTCCAACACTACTGCACCTTGTCCTGCATCCTTCCCAGCTGCCAGCAGAGTCACCCAATGCGCCGTGAAACTTAGGTAACGTCCCTGTCCATGCCTGCTGGACCATGAGTCAGCGGTAATATGCACCTTACCGCTGACCGCCCTGTCCAGCGAGGCATGGACATTGCCTTCCACATGCTGGTAGAGAGCCGGAATCGCCTTCCATGAGAAAAAGTGGCGTTTGGGTACCTGCCACTGAGGAACCGCACATTCCACAAACTCACGGAAGGGGGCAGAGTCTACCAACTGAAAAGGCAGCAGTTGAAGTGCTAGCAATTTTGCCAAGCTAGCATTCAACCGCTGGGCATGTGGATGGCTGGGAGCAAACTTCTTTCGGCGGTGCAGCAGCTGGGGCAGGGAAATTTGCCTGGTACAATCTGACGTCGGTGTACCAAAATCAGATTGCCCACAAGTACTTGGCTGTGACACACCTAATTCTACACCTTCATTCCTCTCAGTGCAGGTCTCAGAGAGGACTGAAGGTCTAGTGGGGTTGGAAATCTCAGCTGATGAGGAGCAAGGAGAGGTCCTCTTTGTTCTTTGGTGTGGGTCTTTTAGATACGCTTGCCAACGAACTGCATGGCAGGTCAACATATGTCTGGTCAAGCATGTGGTACCCAAGCGGGAGATGTTTTGGCCACGCGAGATACGCTTGAGACATATGTTGCAAATAGCAGCGGTGCGATCTGATGCACTCGTCTCAAAAAAGGCCCACACCAAAGAACTTTTTGAATAACGCGCAGAGACTGCAGCGCCCTGCACATGTGGAGCTTTGGGGTGTGATGCAGTCAATGTGCTGCCCTTAGGCTGGCCCCTGGAGGGCATCCTGCCTCGTTGGTGATGTGCCACCTCCTCCTCCTCTCTCCTATCAGGCACCCACGTTGAGTCAGTGACCTCATCATCCCCTCCCTCCTCATCACTGGAGCAAACCTGGCAGTATGCTGCAGCAGGGGGAGCATGACTGCCAGATTGCTGTCCTTCTTGGGCACCCCCTCTGTCCGTGCTCATGTTACTGCCTTCATCGAGCTCAGTATCATCATCAGAGCCTTCCAAACGCTGGGCATCCTCCTGAGCATGTACCCAACACTCTGGTCAAACAGTTCGAGGGACTCCTCAGGAGGACATGGTGGGGCTAGGGAAGGAGTCACTGATGACATTGAGCCGAGGGAAGAGGCCGCTGCTTTGCCAGACAAAGTACCCTGGGCATGGGTGAGAGAGGATGAGGAGGATGAGGACGGCTTGGTCATCCACTCGACCAAGTCTTCCGCATGCTGCGGCTCAACATGGCCAGCTGCCGAAAAAAAGGCCAAGCGTGTCCCATGGCCACGTGCTGATGAGGATGCACCGTCTCCACGACCAGCACTAGACACAGAGCCTGCTTGCCCTCTCTTATTGGCTTGTGACTGTCTGCATCTCCTTCTTGGCCTTCCAGACATACTAATGGCCTGTAGCTGCACTAAGCTGGGATATATATATATATATATATGTACTGATACTGCAGCTAGCAAACTCAACTGCCTGCCTGTAGTATGAGAACACCACCAACCTTCTACAGGTAGCTTTAGCTGAACACTGTGAGGTGGACGCACCCCACTAACTTGTAGGTTTAGCTGAACACTGTGAGCAGGACGCACTGCACTAACTGTAAATAGTCTAGCTGCCTGACTGTGGTACTAATAGGATCAAAAGAAGACCAGCAATTTTCTTCAGGTACCTGTATTTACTGTAACAAGACAAGCCTGCCTGTCAGTAAGAAGATAACAGAAACGGATCTAGCTGAACACTGTGAGCAGGACGCACCCCACTAGCTTGTAGGTTTAGCTGAACACTGTGAGGTGGACGCACCCCACTAACTTGTAGGTTTAGCTGAACACTGTGAGCAGGACGCACCCCACTAACTTGTAGGTTTAGCAGAACACTGTGAGCAGGACACACTGCACTAACTGTAAATAGTCTAGCTGCCTGACTGTGGTACTAATAGGATCAAAAGAACACCAGCAATTTTCTTCAGGTAGCTGTATTTACTGTAACAAGACAAGCCTGCCTGTCAGTAAGAAGATAACAGAAATGGATCTAGCTGAACACTGTGAGCAGGACGCACCCCACTAGCTTGTAGGTTTAGCTGAACACTGTGAGGTGGACGCACCCCACTAACTTGTAGGTTTAGCTGAACACTGTGAGCAGGACGCACCCCATTAACTTGTAGGTTTAGCAGAACACTGTGAGCAGGACGCACTGCACTAACTGTAAATAGTCTAGCTGCCTGACTGTGGTACTAATAGGATCAAAAGAACACCAGCAATTTTCTTCAGGTAGCTGTATTTACTGTAACAAGACAAGCCTGCCTGTCAGTAAGAAGATAACAGAAACGGATCTAGCTGAACACTGTGAGCAGGACGCACCCCACTAGCTTGTAGGTTTAGCTGAACACTGTGAGGTGGACGCACCCCACTAACTTGTAGGTTTAGCTGAACACTGTGAGCAGGACGCACCCCACTAACTTGTAGGTTTAGCAGAACACTGTGAGCAGGACGCACTGCACTAACTGTAAATAGTCTAGCTGCCTGACTGTGGTACTAATAGGATCAAAAGAACACAAGCAATTTTCTTCAGGTAGCTGTATTTACTGTAATAAGACAAGCCTGCCTGTCAGTAAGAAGATAACAGAAACGGATCTAGCTGAACACTGTGAGCAGGACGCACCCCACTAGCTTGTAGGTTTAGCTGAACACTGTGAGGTGGACGCACCCCACTAACTTGTAGGTTTAGCTGAACACTGTGAGCAGGACGCACCCCACTAACTTGTAGGTTTAGCAGAACACTGTGAGCAGGACGCACTGCACTAACTGTAAATAGTCTAGCTGCCTGACTGTGGTACCAATAGGATCAAAAGAACACAAGCAATTTTCTTCAGGTAGCTGTATTTACTGTAACAAGACAAGCCTGCCTGTCAGTAAGAAGATAACAGAAACGGATCTAGCTGAACACTGTGAGCAGGACGCACCCCACTAACTTGTAGGTTTAGCAGAACACTGTGAGCAGGACGCTCTGCACTAAATGTAAATAGTCTAGCTGCCTGACTGTGGTACTAATAGGATCAAAAGAACACCAGTAATTTTCTTCAGGTAGCTTTATATACTGTAACAAGACAAGCCTGCCTGTCAGTAAGAAGAGAACAGGAACGGATCTAGCTGAACACTGTGAGCAGGACGCACTGCACTAAATGTAAATAGTCTAGCTGCCTGACTGTGGTACTAATAGGATCAAAAGAACACCAGTAATTTTCTTCAAAATACTGTAACAAGACAAGCCTGCCTGTCAGTAAGAAGATAACAGGAACGGATCTAGCTGAACACTGTGAGCAGGACGCACTGCACTAAATGTAAATAGTCTAGAAGATAACAGGAACGGATCTAGCTAAACTGAATACAGTGTATATATATATATATATGCAACACCTGGGATGCATATATATAGACAATACACTTTAAGTGCAGCTAACTGACTGACTGTCCTGCCTAATCTAGCTAACTCAAATGAAATGACACTGTCTCTCTCTCTCTCTATTTTTCAGCACACCGGAACACACTGCACAGGGCCGCCGTGCGGGCGGCCTTATATATTGTGGGGCGTGTACTAAATCCCCTGAGCCATAATTGGCCAAAGCCTCCTTGGCTTTGGCCAATTACGGCTCTCTGTTAAGGCGGCGCTGTGATTGGCCAAGCATGCGGGTCATAGTGCATGCTTGACCAATCATCAGCAAGCAATGCACTGCGATGCCGCAGTGAATTATGGGCCGTGACGCGCCACACGTATTTGGCGCGAACGGCCCATATCGTTCGCAATTCGACGAACGATCGAACAGCCGATGTTCGAGTCGAACATGGGTTCGACTCGAACACGAAGCTCATCCCTAGCCAGCAATGGTAGTGAGCATAGGTACTGTTTCCTGGGTTACTGGTCCTGATCTGAGGGTAGAACCATCGGCCAGATATACGGAAAGTCCTTTCGCCCTGGGCCGGATGGGAATGTGATGTCTGGAAGCGAAGGACAAGTCTATAAAGCCACTGCAGGCCCCAGAATCAATGATAGCGCTGGTTGGTATATTCCCTCCTGGGAGCTGTAAAAGAAGCGGAACAGCCAGGTGAGACATATTATTCAGTGCAGCTGGGGTAAGAGCAGGAGAGACAGAGAGGCACTTACGAAGCTTGGCCGGGCATGTTCGTACAAAGTGTCCGGGTTCCCCACAATATAGGCACAGGTTACCAGCCCGACGGCGTTGACGCTCTTCAGGAGTGAGGGATGGCCGTAAGAGTCCCAGCTGCATTGGTTCCGGTGTATCTGAGGTCATGGTAGTAGAAGCTGGAGGAGCGGAGTGGGGAGAACTAGGCACCCGGGGCAGCATCCAGACAGGGCGAGCAGGACCAGAAGATCGCTCCGTACGTTGTTCTCTCAAGCGTCTGTCTATTTGGATGGAAAGGTCTATGAGGTCCTCTAAAGTCTCAGGAATGCCCACTTGGGCTAGTTCATCCTTCAAGGATTCTGAAAGGCCCATACGGAACTGATACCGTAGGGCGGCATTGTTCCAGTTTGTGTTGGAACTCCAGCGTCTGAATTCTGACACATAGTCTTCAACAGGTCTGCGGCCTTGCTGTAGGGAGTGCAAGGCTGTCTCTGCCATGGCGGTCAGCTGTGGGTCTTCATATAGTGCTGACATAGCCCGAAAGAAGGTATCCAGGGTATCAAGTGAGGTATCTTTCTTTTCTAATAAGCAATGGGCCCAGGACTGGGGCTCGCCGGTCAGCAGCGAGATCACGAACCCCACCTTGGTGGCTTCCAGGGAGAAAGTCCTTGGTTGAAGGGCAAAAAAGAGCTCACACGAGTTGCGGAAGGACCTGAATTTGCTCCGGTTACCCGAAAATCTTTCAGGCGTGGGGACCCTGGGTTCAGGCTGCAACATGACCACTGATGGTGAAGCAGAAGTCCCGGATACTGGAGGTGTAGAAGCTGCTAGGGCCTGGACTCGGCCTTCCAGCTGGGTGTAGCCTTCTTGTAGGCTTTTTACTGCCTGGGTAAGTCCAGCAAGATGGCGGCAGAGTTCATCCATGGGAGAGGCTCCCTGCGTGGGCTCAGACATGGCTGTCCGGTACTGTCACGTACCTGGTAGTGGAGCCCAGAATGCAAGGAGTAGCCTCTCGTGTGCCTCTGGTTCGAGAGCCCCTGATAGAGAAGACAGGGACTCAGGAGCGCAGGGGGCCACAAGTGCTTGGTAAGTGGCAGGTGTAGAGTTGATCCGGACCTCTGGTGAAGCAGCAGGAGGACTGACAGGAACACTGGATCCACTGGCAGGAACTCAGGAACAACAGGCAACAGGGAGGTGTTCTGTAGTACAACTGAAGCACTGGAACAACTGGTAGAAGAACCGGAACTCTTGGCAGGAACACTGGAACTGTTGACTGGATAGAGAAGCACTGTAGCTAGCAGGAACCCACGAACAAGCAGGCAGCAGGGAGGTGTTCTGTAGTACAACTGAAGCACTAGCAAAGTCAGACAGGCCGGGTCAAACACAGGCAAGCAGAGCAGGTACAAAACGGAATCAGGAGAGTAGTCAGGGCACGGACCGGGTCGGCAACGGACAGGCAGGTAATAACTGAAGGATGAGGCAGGAGAATCGTCAGACAAGCCGAGGTCGGAGACAGGCAGCAAACAGGAGAAGTCAGGAACAAGCCGGGTAACAGGAATCAGGTAAACAGGTATACTGGAAGCTTAGGGTCACAGGAAACGCTATAGACCGGACAGCAAGGAAGCATGCTGACAGGTACCCTTAAATAGGCCTAATGGCGCCAAAGGCTGTCACACTGCACGTCTGCGCGCTGCCGCATGCACACGTGCACGCCCGAGTACCGATCGTACGTGCCCGTTCGTCTCATCGTGTACCCGCGTACACCCGCTCGTATTAGCGCGCACCCGCATGCGTCCGTTCGCGTCAACGCGCCTCCGAACGCGTCCTCTTGCTCTACTGACAGTAGCTCTGTTAACCGATCTTCCGCCGACGGCTGAACTAGCAGAACGTCTTTCATGACACTTACTGTCAGAAACCATGCAATCAGACCGAGACAGAAGTACAGTTAAATCACACTTGTTTAATAAAAAAAGTAAAAAGAACAAACGTAGTCAAAACATAGCCAAAGTTAAGTAACCGGAACGGACAGTCATCCAAGCCAGAGGTCAGGGATCAATGTAGTGGAACAGCAAGCAGGATCTGGAGCCAGAAGGGATGTCAGAAAAGCCAGTCTTTAAACTGGAAGGCAGGAGATAGTTTCTTGTGATGTTGACCAAGGCGAAGGCAGAGATCCTCTGGACTGGATGGCTTAAGTAGGCAGGACTGACGAGCAGGATATCATCAACAGCTGAGTAACTGTGGAGAGAGATAGGAGCTGGCAATTAGCCGACAGCTGAGCAGCCAGCTCAGAGAAGGAAGGGCTGAACCCAACCCTGACACTTACATCAATAGAAAGTAAAACTCGCAGGTAAAAAACAAGCCGGCCAGCTCAAAATACAGCCCGTAGTCCGGGACTGTCGCAAACGCTGTGACGCACGTCGCTCCTCCCTACGTGTTTCCTCACAGGTGACGTTGTCAAATCTGTCAATGTATGCTTCCAGCCTTCTCCTTCCAATCAGCCTGGCAAAACTTTAATTACATAAAAACCCACGTACTACGACTCCCGAGATGCTTTGCTCTAGGCCTGATGGAGAGAAGAGCTCATCAGTCTGCTGCTTCACCTTTCAATGTCCTGGAGGAGGGGGAACAAGACATACAAGTGCTATTTACCTGCAAAAGAGAAAATTAGAGCGGAGCTGCGTAATGTATAAATACATTTGAAAAAGTGCTTATGATACGGGCAGCCTACTAGTCCGCCAACAACCTCCATAGCAAATTCTTAATGAGTCACTTAACGAAATAGCTCAATGAAAACTCTCAAGAAAGAACAGCTACAAAAAAAAAAAAAATCATAAACACAAAGTGCAGAATGTTATCCAGCTCGTCAATATGAGATCCGATCAATCAATGTTAAAATCTCAGTACCTTCTCCGCTCTGGAGGACTCTGAGGTCGAGTTAAAGCGGCCATAGCGAGGATCGATAAATGAAATATTTTTTCATGAACCAGCGACCGGTTTGTCGGCAATGTCATTAATGCGTCTGATGGGCCCTCGGGGAATTAGTTTTTCGGTAAAACAATTATTGAAAAAAATCAATGTATAGTTTTCATGGAGTCAACCAAAGGCATTTATCAAAGTTTTATTCCGTTCAGCTTTGATGCCAAGAAAACTGAAGTGAATAAGACAATTTCATTGATTTCTTTTTGATGCATTTTTATTTCCACTGTTGTTCTCTAGAAATTAATACATTGGAGCAAACAGTTTCAGACATGTGTCCCCCAGTCCAGCTTCACTCTACCACCCCTATGACATTAGTATTTGTGGATGGGCGATCCTATATAAATTATAGTAAGGGAATTCCAGTAAAGCGATGTCAGGGGACAAGCTGGAGAAGATTGGATCAAAGATCTGCCACGCCTGCCAATCCCCTGCATGGCCATGCTCGCCGTCTGCGCAGGAATGTGTGCAGACCTGATAGGATGGTGCACTTTCATTCGCGGCCCACTCCTGTTCATTTGTGGTGCACGCTGGTGCATTGACACGCGCTATGTATGATAGATCTTGGCGCCCTCTGGCCTTCATAATGATGATGACAGCTGCTCACATACTTTACCAACTGGTCTTCAGCTTTTCCTGCGTCCTGAGTGGATCTTGTATCTGATTCCCATTGATGACCCAGCTTGTTCCTGACCTGATCCTGGATTCTATTTGTTCTTCTGCCAATCTTTTCCTGACCTTGGCTTCGTTCCCAACCACGCTTCCGCCTACGCTTCGTTGCCTGCCTGTTACTGACCTTGGCTTGCTCTGTGTCCTCTCACTCCTGTCACCGACTTGGCTTCATACTCCTTCCGAGTGTCTGCTTCGGCTTTCCTTTCTACAAGCTCCACTCGTCGCCCCGTGTCCCTGCCTAAAGCCTGCTTAGAGCTTGGACAAGCCACACATCCAGAACCTGCAGTGCATGCGGAGTGCCCCTTTAAACTTATATATATAGTTACATATAGTTAGTTTAAAAACTATTGATTTTTCATTTTTTATCATACTATGAGGGCCAAAATGCCTTACCTTTGAACACACCATGTATTTTAACATGTAGCCAATAAAGTTTTGCATCTTTTGGAGTACACCAAGTTGCCGGCTTGTATCTGTCTACATTTGATTACAAGCAGGAGGAGGCACCCCAGCCAGGAGCACCAGACTTCAACCACAGTTTTCTGAATGAAGAAGTCGAACGATGGTATTTAATTTACTTGCACCACCAGGTGAGCCCTTCTTCAGCCGCTGTCTGTAGGCCGATGTCTCCTGAGTAAACCATCTCTCCTTGGAGTACACCTGTCCCCTGACAGGAGCCCTGATTTAAGGCCATGCTTATAACTAGTGTGCACACCTACACACTAGGGTTGCCACCTTTTCTTCAAGCCAAACCCGAACACTTTTGCGGTGCACAGCAATTTTTTTTTTATAGTATAAACTATGCATATATTTTGCTACTAAATAATATTTCTAATCATATGAAGTTAATAACAAGAGTCCCCCTTTACATCAGAGTTCACAGAGTTCCCCTTTTACACCTGAACTCGCAGAGTTCCCCTTCACTGTAAGGGGGGACTTTGCAGACTCCGATGTAAGGGAGAACTCTGGGGCCTCTAACATAAGGGATGCTCTGGGAACCCTGATTTAAGGGGGTACACTGAGAACTCTGATGTATGGACAGGACTCTGATGTAAGGGGAAACACTGTAACTTCTGGTGTAAAGGGGAACTCTGCTGTAAGGGGTACTCTGATGTAAGGGGTACTCTGAGAACCCTGATTTGCCTTAGTGCACTTACTCAGAGGCAGGAGAGAGAAGGGGGAGACTTCAATCACAGACAGGGATGGATGGTGAGCTCACTCACCCCTTGGAAGTCAGCACCTCTTATCTAGATGTATCTAAGGCTGCTGGACTTCAAATTTCCAGCCCCCACTCTCCTTTTCTGAGGCACAGCGCAGAGGATTGGATTGTGGGAAGACAAAGAGGGGTAGGGGTGGGGGGAAGAGGTGCAGATCAAGCCCTCTCTCCTCTCCCTTCTGTGTGTGTTGGGGGGGGGGGGGTGGTTTGGTAGTGGTGGCTTTGGGCAGTGTGAAAGAGTGTAACAGACACTCTCTGCTGAGACAACTGTAGCCAGAAACCCTGCTGGGAAGCCATAGTCCAGTCTAAATAATGTATCTGGGTTTCAGACAGTTCGAAACCCGGACACATGATTCCAAACCTGAACTGTCCGGGTGAATCCTGGACAGGTGGCAACCCTACTACACACTCACACAACCTGCAAGTCTCCAGTAAGACCTGGACACAGGAGACTTATTCCAAATCAAATCTCTTTAAGATCTCCAAGCTCCAGACCCAGATCTGGCATTACAAAACCCCGAGATAACTGAAACCCCACTCTTCTCCGCTGTCATGGTACAGGGTCAGGATCGGAGACCAGTAGTCATAGCGGTGGATAAACTCCCACCGACCAGAAGGATAGATATACAAGCAGGTCACCCTGGCAGATGACGTGGGCTCACCCAAGGTTTCAGGGTCTAAGTACTAAGCGGTGTTCACTAGAGCTCCTGATGGTGGAGCTGGGTTTGCTGCATGTTAGTAACAGGTTGCGGCCCTCAGGATCTCCCCACCAGGAGGTGAGCAAGCTAGTAGCACACTGGTTCTCAACTCCAGTCCTCGGGACCCACCAACAGGCCAGGTTTTAAGTATTACCTTGGGGAGTTGCAGACTAGAATACTGCAATCACTGAGCAGCAAGTGATATCACCTGTGATGTATTTCAGCTATCTTGCAAACCTGGCCTGTTGGTGGGTCCTGAGGACTGGAGTTGAGTAAGTAGCAGATATAGCAGGTAGGGATCAAGCAATAGTGTGGTTAGTAAACAAGCCTAAGGTCGGTAACAAGTGGTTGCAGGTTGGGATCAAGCAGAAGTATGGTCGAGGGACAAGCAAAAGGTCACACAACCTGCAGGTCTCCAGTAAGACTTGGACACAGGATCGGAGGCTGCTTCCCACCCAAACCTCAGGTGTCCGATTTGTCCGCCACAATATCTCAGTCCCACCATAAGTCGTTGATTGCCGCCATTACTAGTAAAATAAAAAATCTATCCCATAGTTTGTAGACTATTGCGCAAACCAATCAATATATACGCTTATTGAGATTTTTTACCAAAAACATGTAGCAGAATACATATTGGCCTAAACTGATGAAGAAATTAGATTTTTTACATTTTTTTTTATTGGATATGTTTTATAGCAGAAAGTAAAAAATATTGGGTTTTTTTTCTCAAAATTGTTGCTTTTTTTTCGTTTATAGCGGAAAAAATAAAAACCGAGAGGTGATCAAATAGCACCAAAAGAAAAATAGGACGTGAATTTTTTTTTTTCGGTACAGCGTCGCACGACCGCGCAATTGTCAGTTAAAGCGACGCAGTGCCGTATCGCAAAAAATGGCCTGGTCATTAAGGGGGCAAATTCTTCCGGTCCTTAACTAATTAATGCTCTCTTTGCCCGGCCTGTCAGTTTAGGTGGACGGCCATGTCTTGCTAGGTTTGTAGTTGTGCCATACTCTTTCCATTTTCCGATGATGGATTGAACAGAGCTCCCTGAGATGTTCAAAGCTTGGGATATTTTTTTATAACCTAACCCTGCTTTATACTTCTCCACAACTTTATCCCTGACCTGTCTGGTGTGTTCCTTGGGCTTCATGATGCTGTTTGTTCACTAAGGTTCTCTAACAAACCTCTGAGGGCTTCACAGAACAGCTGTATTTATACTGAGATTAAATTACACACAGGTGGACTTTATTTACTAATTAGGTGACTTCTGAAGGCAATTGGTTACACTAGATTTTAGTTAGGGGTATCAGAGTAAAGGAGGGCTGAATACAAATGCCCCCCCCCCCCACTTTTCACATATTTATTTGTTAAATCATTTAAAAAACGTTTATCATTTTCCTTCCACTTCACAATTATGTGCCACTTTGTGTTGGTCTATCAAATAAAATCCCCAAAAAACACATTTACGTTTTTACTTGTAACATGACAAAATGTGGAAAATGTCAAGGGGTATGAATACTTTTTCAAGGCACTGTGTATATGTAAAGTGCTGCGTAAATTGATGGCGCCATATAAGTACCTGAAATAAATAAATAAAAGGACATACATTTCATTTGGGTACAGCAAAAATGGCTTGGTCATGAAGAGGGGTAAACTTTCCTAGAGCTGAATTGATTTAACCACTTCCCGCCCGCTGGCCGTCAAATGACGGCTGGGCGGCGCGGCTCTCATTCTGGGTGAACGGCATATGATGGCCTCCCAGAATGACCGCTCTCCGTGCCCGTGGGGGGCTTGCATTGCGGTGATTAGGGGTGTGGTGTGTTAGTCTGACAGACCACTACACCGATCTCGGTAAAGAGCCTCTGACGGAGGCTCTTTACCACGTGATCAGCCGTGTCCAAACACAGATGATCACGTTGTAAACAGGAAGAGCCGTTGATCGGCTTTTCCTCACTCGCGTATGATAGACGCGAGTAGAGGAGAGCCGATCGGCTGCTCTCCTGACAGGGGGGTCTGTGCTGATTGTTTATCAGCGCAGCCCCCTCTCGGATACCCACCCAGGACCACCAGGATGCCGCCAGGACCACCAGGGATTGCCACCACACTGGACCACCAGGTATGCCACCCTAGACCACCAGAGAAATGCCAATCAGTGCCCAGGCAGCTGCTAATCAGTGCCTATCCCCAATGCCTGCCAGTGCCATCAGTGATTCCTATCAATGCCATCTATCAGTGCTGCATATCAGTGCCACGTATCAGTGCCCAGCAGTGCCGCCTATCATTGCCCAGCAGTGCTGCCTATCAGTGCCATGCATAAGTACCCATCAGTGCAGTCTTTCAGTGCCCATCAGGGTCACCTATCAGTGCCCATCCGTGCCCACCAGTGCCACCCATGAGTGCACATCAGTGCCGTCTAACAATGCCCATCAGTGCTGCATATCAGTGCTACCCATCAATGCCGCCTATCAGTGCCCATCGTCAGTGCCCGTCAGTGCCCGTCAGTGCCACCTCATTGGTGACACCTCATCGGTGCCACCTTATCAGTGCCCATCAGTGAAGGAGAAAACTTACTTATTTACAAAATTTTATAACAAAAACAAAAGAAAAACTTTTTTTTTTTTAATTTTAGTTTTTTTTTTATTTGTTTAGCAAAAAAAATAAAATGCAGAGGTGATCAAATACCACCAAAAGAAAGCTCCATTTATGGGAACAAAACAATAAAAATTCTGTTTGGGTACAGCGTAGCATGACCGCACAATTGTCATTTAAACAGCGACAGCGCTGAAAGCTGAAAATTGGCCTGGGCAGGAAGGAGGTGTAAGGCCCCATTCACACTAGCGCGTTTTTTGATGCATTTTGCATTTTGCAGAAATGCACGGGAATTTTTTAACATGGGTTCCTATGGAACATGTTCACATCAATGCTTTTTTGTATCTCAGCGTTTTTGGAAAGGGTCGGGGACTTTTTTTCATGCAAAAAGCAGCGTTTTGCATGTAATGGTTTTCGATGGACAAGCATCAAAAACGCAAGTGCTGCGTTTTTGCAGCGTTTTTGATGCGTTTTTGGTGCGTTTTTGCCGTTTTTTTTTTTTTTTTTTTTTTAATTTTTTTTTTTTTTGTAATTTTTTTTTAAGACTGTAAAAAAAAAATGAAAAAAAAAAAAACGCAAAACGCAAATCGCGGCAAAAACGCCGCAAAAACGCGGCAAAAACGAGGCTCAAAAACGTGGCAAGCATGAAAAAAAAACCTCCAAAAACACTCAAAAGCAACATGCATAGGTGTGAATCGAGCCTAAGTGCCCGGTATTGAGGTGGTTTAAAAAAAAAATAGAAACCTTCTGATTAGACTGGATCTTTTTTTTTTTTTTTGAGGTTAAACTGAGTAGAATTGAGCATTTCTGCATGATGAAATCAGTAACTTTGCAGAGAAATCTGTTTTTGCCGGAATCACTCGGCTCATTTCTAGTCTTAGCACAGCTAAAGACAGATGAGAGGAGCTGAGACTTCACACAACCCCCCAGAACCCCTGTGGAATCGGGGTAAGCCATTGAACCGCCCCCCCCTCCCCCCAATGAGTCAGTAAAAAAAGAGTCTAACCCTTTATGTAGCAAGAGCCTCTACATGATCCGGAATACAATGATATCTGATTGCGTAAGTTGGTATAACTATGTAATTTGTTGACATTGTACAACTTCTATTACTTGGATGGAAGAAAGAATCTTGACGTCTCTTCCATAATTACAGCGGAGGATCAATACAGCACAATCTTGCTGGCCTTGAAGCCTTGTCAGGGCCCTCTCCGCCGAAGCTCTCAGTCCCTCAGCCTCCGCGCTGAGCGAAGAAACAACCCTTTTAATGGAGACTGGCGGAAAAACCCGAACCCGCTTGAACGCATTAAAACCTCGGCGAGCTCTTGAGAACCTGAATAGACCGGAGCCGCGGCTGTCTTGCGCAGCGTTATTGAGTTATTGCTGTGAGCGGAGGGTACAGCCGGTCCAGATACATACACTCTCTTTATGAAATCAGCCATTGTGACGGAAAAATGTATATTATACAGGGAAGTAATTGAAAAGCACTTAAGGCTTAGCTTCCAGCGCAGGGAGAGAAAGGCTCGTGGGTTTTTCTACAATGTGCTCAATGTGGCGGTTGAGGCTGTAAGAATATTCTGTTGCCGAGGAGGAATTGGAAATGATTATCATTATAGAAAATGACATCGCTGCAGCAATAATTTCTCCAGTTATTCCAGCAGAGTTTGTTTAGAAGACGGTAAATATGTGTACCGGTTAACGGAGAGTACCGGCAACCATGATAAAAAAAACTCCTTTACATTTCATGGCACAGCTACACAGGGGCCACGTCCTGTACATTGATAACCTTACCATAGGGCACTGGGAGTCAGGGACCGTTGGCCCATTGTCTAGCATTTGCTGACTTGGTAGCTCCATTTGAGGCTCTGGTCCGCCTCCGTCCTTACTGCCCTCTTAAGAGAAGAGAGACTACCGCCATGCCAAATGAAGAGTATGGTGGTCCCATCCCTAGTGTAATAGAACAAGAGAGGATACCCCCTATATGGGACTTTCACAGACCACCAACTCAATGATAAAAAATATCTTTAACGATAAGAATAAAAAAAGACAAGCATCGTCTACACATTACATAAATGTATAAAATACATCACAGAAGAAACCAAAACAAAAAAAATATATTAACAATACAGGTACAGATCAACACATGTACTCTCCTAGGGATGGTGTACCCTGATGCCCGACGCGTTTCCAGTATTCTGATACCTTCATCAGGGGCTGAGAGTCGGTAATTTAACATATGTAATAGTTCTAGTAGAATGATTTCATATTTGATAAGCACCAAGGGCAAATGAATCCTACCTGTAAGGTGGACGCCAGACCGCAGTGACCGAATCCCAATTGCACTATATCTGCAACATCAATAGAGATGAATGGAGTAAGCGTAGGACAAGCTGTCATACAGGCCTGGAATGTGGGCTGAGTGACAAGCGGATAATATCCGAGCGTTCCTGAATAGGAGTGTCCTGTAGCTGTCAGATTTTGGTGTGTGGCGTGTACCCTGTGTGTCGGCGTGTCCCCTGTGTGCCCTCCAGGTGCCGACACACAGGGGGCACGCCACACACCAAAATCTGACAGCTACAGGACACTCCTATTCAGGAACGCTCAGATATTATCCGCTTGTCACTCAGCCCACATTCCAGGCCTGTATGACGGCTTGTCCTACGCTTTCTCCATTAATCTCTATTGATGTTGCAGATATAGTGCAATTGGGATTCGGTCACTGCGGTCTGGCGTCCACCTTACAGGTTTATTGGGATTCATTTGCCCTTGCTGCTTCTCAAATATGAAATCATTCTACTAGAACTATTACATATGTTAAATTACCGACTCTCAGCCCCTGATGAAGGTATCAGAATACTGGAAACGCGTCGGTCATCAGGGTACACCATCCCTAGGAGAGTACATATGTTGATCTGTACCTGTATTGTTAATATATTTTTTTGTTTTGGTTTCTTCTGTGATGTATTTTATACATTTATGTAATGTGTAGACGATACTTGTCTTTTTTTATTCTTATCATTTAGGATATTTTTTATCATTGAGTTGGTGGTCTGTCAAAGTCCCATATAGGGGGTATCCTCTCTTGTTCTATTACTGCCCTCTTAAAGCATCTATTGCTGGAACCCAATCACTGGCACATACCCGCTATTAGATCGTGTGAGAACAGTTTTCTTCAAGCCAACAATATTTGTTATGAATGGCGTCGTGTGCCTCTCTTGCTATTCGATTTTTCAAGTTCGCTTGATATGGAATCGCTCCAATTGAGCCAATACATGTGACCATTCTCCATCATGCACCCCTGACCAAGGTGTAAAAAAACAGAAACGCGTTGGGTATTAGGGTCTTTACCCATCAGAGAGTATCAGTGTCATTTTGTAATTGTTTTGATTTTTTTGTGGTTTGCTATGTTTATTGTATGCACTACCAGACGTTATACGTCTTTTTATATTTTGTTCACTTGTCTGATCTTTTAACATTTGTGATAACATAAAGAAGTCTTTTTATGCATATATCAATGTTGGTGGTCTTTCAAAGTCCCATCTAGGGGGTATTTTTTCTTGGTTTGTCTAATCAGGGATGGGACCACCACACTTCTCCTGATATGGTGGAAGCCTCTCTCTTTTTCTACATTTCATGCCTTGCCCTAAATTCTTCTTTCTTTCCTTAGTTCTACATTTTAGCAGTACCTTAAAGCGGTATTAATCACTTGCCTACCAGGGGACACTGTCACCCCCTTCCTGCCCAGGACAATTTTCAGCTTTCAGCGCTGTCACACTTTGAATGACAACTGCGCAGTCATGCAATGCTGTACTCATATGAAGTTGTTATCATTGTTTTAGACAGAGCTTTCTTTTGGTGGTAGGTAATCAACGCCGGATTTATTATTTTGTTTTGCTAAACAATTGAAAAAAGACAATTTTGAAACAAAAAAAAAGTTTTTCTTAGTTTCTGTTATAAAATTTTGTAAATAAGTTCTCCTTCACTGATGTGTGCTGATGAGGTGGCACTGATATACTGCACTTATGGGCACCGATAGGCTGCACTGATGGACACCGATAGGCGGCACTGATGGGCAATGATAGGCTGCACTGATGGACACTGATAGGCAGCACTGATGGGTAATGATAAGGCGGCACTGATGGGCACCGATAGGGGGCACCGATGGGTAATGATAAGGCGGCACTGATGGGCACTGATAGGCAGCACTGATGGGCACTGATAAGGTGGCACTGATGGGCACTGATGAGGCTGCACAGATATGCAGCACTGATAAGCATTTATAGGCAACACTGATGAGCCCTGATAGGCGGCAATGATATGCTGCACTGATGGGAACTGATATGCTGCACTGATGGGCACTGATAGGCTGCACTGATGGACACTGATGGGCAATGATAAGGCGGCACTGATGGGCACCGATAGGCTGCACAGATGGGCACTGATAGGCAGCACTGATGAGGCGGCACCGATGGGCACTGATGAGGCTGCACAGATATGCGGCACTGATAGGCATTTTTAGGTGACACTGATGGGCCCTGATAGGCGGCAATGATAGGCACTGATGAACATCACAGATTGGCAGCACTGGTGGGCACTGTTGGTGCTGCACTGATTATCAGGACACCAATGATCAGTGCCCTGGTTGTCAGTGCAGATGTATCCTGTGTGGATTTGCGGGTCATCGGCTCTCCTCTCTCCCACTGTCAGCTGGCAAAACTTTTAAGCTAACTGTAACCATTGCACCTAACCTTTAACCATTTGCCTACTTGACACTTTCAGTGCTGTCACAGTTTCAATGACAATTGCGCAGTCAAGCAACACTTTACCCCTATGAAATTTTTATAATTACAACGGTGCACGCTGCACGTTTAGGAGATATTTACACTACCTATAGGTAAGCTTTATTATTGGCTTACCTATAGGTAAAATTTAAAGATGAAAGTTTACTTCCACTTCAACTTAAACATATACCCAAAACGAACCTCCAATTGAGGGTCTGCCAGCTTCAGATTTTAAAAATAAACTCCCTGTTTCTAAATACTCTCTTAGTTTTTATTCTTTGCTTCTAGCTCCTGAGATTTCACAATGGAATCAAATAACAGAAGAGCATATTGTTTGCATTCTCCATTACTACGGGCTTTTGTTGTTTGATATTGGCATATACAGGAGATAGGAGAAGGTGTCTGAGAGCAGCCCCCCTTAACATTCCAGCAATTGTCAGGCTCAACAATAATATGTATATTTATGTATCCAAAGCCAGGGAGTTGCATTTCTGCTTTTTATGTCATGTAGCGATACAAAGTAACAGCAACAGTTTTGAGCACACCATGATCTTACCAAACAGATAACATCAAACATTTATTTGAATATATGATTCTACCTGTTTGGTAACCTTTAAATGTATCTAAATCCAAGTTTTAAAAAATGACATATATTGCAGCTTATTAGTGCGTAGATCAGGGGGAGGCAACCCCCGGCGCTGGTGCCTCAAGCGGCACCCAAAGCCTCTTTTGCCGGCACTCAGTTCCCTCCCCATCAGCAGAGCAGCGCAGGGAAGTGTCAGTGACACTCGAATGCATTCCAATTTCAGAATTCCCCACGCCACACCTGTACTGAGGGGGAGGCACTGTGCCCCCACACATTTGGTTCTCTAACTTTGAAGCTGCGATCATCAGCGATCGTCAGCTTTTGTGATGGGGAAGAGATTGGGTGCAGTTCTGCTAGAGGGGGGTCCCTGTTTCCAGGAGGAGGGGCCAATCACAGACCTGCTAGCCCGGTCCACCATCTGGAGGAAGATGGCTCGGTTGGTTTCCACTACCAATCTCAGAAAGAAGGGATTTCACTGTGATTGAGAAAACCATAATCAGGCGGCAGTTTGTGGAATTATTGTTGAGCTTCTGGGAACTTTGTTGACATTATTCCTGAACCTTTGCGTCACTTATTACTGAACCCCTGCACTCTGCGTCCCTTTAAGCCACAGCCAGTATTCAGCGCAATGAAAATCACACCCATCTTTTGCTGTGGCGTACTTTTGCTCAACTGCGAGGGCCCAACTTATGGACCTGCACACAGGCCCACTGCTTTCAGAAAATGCCCCTGACCTGAGCTCATCATTGCGCATCCATTCCAGATGCTTGTATGTGACGTCACATACATCCTATACATCCCATACATCCCATGCATCCCATACATCCCATACATCCCATACATCACACACGTCACATACATCACATACATCACATACAAGCACGTGGGCTGGATGCAAGATGTAGATCAGCAGGATGAGTGTGCCAGGACAGGTAGATGTGTCTCATCTCTGCTTCCTTTCCCCACTCTGTATATCATAGATGAGAAGAGGTTACAGCAGTGGAGCAGATGAGCAGGAGGGTACAGCAGTGGGGAAAATGAGCAGGAGGGGTTCAGAGGTGGGGCAGATGTGCAGGGAGGTACAGTGGTTGGGCAGATGTGCAGGGAGGTACAGTGGTGGAATATATGAGAAGGGGGTTCAGCAGTGGGACAGAAGAGCAGGGGGGTTCAGTGTTGGGCCAGATGAGAAGGGGGTTACAGTGGTGAGACAGATGAGCAGGGGCTTCAGTGTTGGGGCAGATGAGAAGGTGGTTCAGTGGTGAGACAGAAAAGCAGTGGGGCAGATGTGAAAGGAGGTGTATTGGTGGGACAGATGAGCAGATGGTTACAGTGGTGGGACAGGAAAGCAGGGGGGGCATAGGTGGGGCAGAAGAGCAGGGGGTACAGAGGTGAGACAGATGTGCAGGAGGTACATTGGTGGGGCGGATGAGAAAGCGGGTTACAGTGGTGGGGCAGATGAGCAGATGGGTTCAGTGTTAGAACAGAGGAGAAGGCAATTCAGAAGAGTAGTGGTGTGACAGATGAGAAAAGGGGTACACTGATGGGGCAGATGAGCAGGGGGGTTAAAGTGGTGGGGCAGATGTGCAGTTCAGCCGTGAGACAGAAGAGCATGGGGGTACAGCAGTGGAGCACATGAGCAGATGGGTTCAGTGTTAGAACAGAGGAGAAGGCGATTCAGAAGAGTAGTGGTGGGGCAGATGAGAAAAGGGGAACATTGGTGGGGCAGATGAGCAGGGGTTTACAGTGGTGGGGCAGATGAGCAGGGGGAACATTGGTGGGGCAGATGAGCAAGGGGGAACATTGGTGGGGCAGATGAGCAGGGAGTTACAGTGCTGGGACAGAAGAGCAGGTTGGTACAATGGTGGGGCAGAAGAGCAGGGTGGTACAGTGGTGGGGCAGAAGAGCAGGGTGGTACAGTGGTGGGGCAGATGAGCAAGGTGGTACAGTGGTGGGGCAGATGAGCAGGGGGTCACAGTGGTGGGGCAGATGTGCAGGGTAGTACAGTGGTGGGGCAGATGTGCAGGGGGGTACAGTGGTGGGACATCTGTCCCACCACTGCCAGGGTGGCTTTGGCCAATTGTGGCTCAGGGGGTTTAGTACACGCCCCACACTATATAAGGCCGCCTGCGTGGTGGCCTTGTGTAGTGTGCTGCGGCGGCAGAGAGGGATAGACAGAGAGACAGTTAATTGATCTAAGTTAGATAGAGTAGGCAGGCGAGTCAGTTAGCTGCACTTACAGTGTATTGTGTATATATATGCATCCTAGGTGTTTTGTGTGTGTGTGTGTTTGTGTGTGTGTGCATATATATATCTATATATATGCATCTCGGCCTCGGTAAGTACTATCCGTGACAGTCCTCTGCACAGTGTGCACCTAAAGCTACCTGAAGACAATTGCTGGTGTTCTCATACTAATAATATTACAGGCAGGCAGTTGATTCTGCTAGCTGCAGTATAATCAGTATATATATATATATATATATATATATATATATATATATATACATCCCAGCTTTGTGCAGCTACATCTCACTGCAGGCCATTAGTATGTCTGGAAGGCCAACAAGGAGAGGCAGACAGTCAAAAGCCAATAAAAGAGGGCAAGCGGGCTCTGTGTCTAGAGGCAACAGTGCTGGTCGTGGACACGGTGCATCCTCATCAGCACGTGGCCGTGGGACACACTTGTGTGTCTCCAACCCCACTATACCTTTAGTCCTCTCTGAAACCTGCACTGAGAGGAATGAAGATGTAGAATTAGGTGTGTCACAGCCAAGTACTTGTGGGCAATCCGCTATCGGTACACCGACGTCAGATTGTACCAGGCAAATTTCCCTACCCCAGCTGCTGCACCGCTGAAAGAAGTTCGCTCCCAGCCATCCACAAGGCGGTTGAATGCTAGCTTGGCTAAATTGCTAGCACTTCAACTGCTGCCTTTTCAGTTGGTAGACTCTGCCTCCTTCCTTGAGTTTGTGGAATGTGCGGTTCCTCAGTGGCAGGTTCCCAAACGCCACTTTTTCTCACGGAAAGGTGATTCCGGCTCTCTACCATCATGTGGAAGGCAATGTCTTGGCCTCGCTGGACAGGGCAGCCAGCGGTAAGGTGCATATTACCACTGACTCATGGTCCAGCAGGCATGGACAGGGACGTTACCTATCTTTCACCGCGCACTGGGTGACTCTTCTGGCAGCTGGGAAGGATGCAGGACAGGGTGCAGTAGTGTTGGAGGTTATTCCGCCACCACGCCTCCAAAATTCTACTAGTGGTTGATTCTGCCACACCTTTCTCCTCCATCCCCTTCTCTTCTTCTTCCTCCATGGCCTCTTCCTGTGCTGATTTGTCCTTGGAACCAGCGCAGCTCCGTAGGCGTTCAAGGCGCTACGCAAGCACGCAGGCAAAAAGATGCCATGCGGTGGTTGAGCTGGTGTGCTTGGGGGACAGGAGCCACACTGGGGCAGAGATTCTGTCAGCTCTGCAGGGGCAGATTCAGAGGTGGTTGACGCCAAGCCAGCTTAAGCCAGGAATGGTGGTTTGCGACAATGGCACCAACCTCCTCTACGCCCTCCGACAGGGACAACTGACCTATGTGCCCTGTTTGGCTCACGTCCTTAACTTGGTGGTGCAGCGGTTCTTGGGCAGGTACCCGGGCTTACAGGATGTCCTGAGGCAGGCCAGGAATGTCTGTGTGCATTTCCGCAGGTCATATAATGCCAGTGCTTGGCTGGCTGACCTCCAAAAGGAATTTAACCTGCCCAAGAACCGCTTAATCTGTGACATGCCCACCAGGTGGAACTCAACGTTGGCCATGCTGCAGCGGCTGCACACGCAGCAGAGGGCCATCAATGAGTACCTATGCAACTATGGCACCTGGACAGGGTCAGGGGAGCTTGTTTTTTTTCCCCACGCCAGTGGGCTATGATCAGGGATGCATGCACTGTCCTGTCACCATTTGAGGAGGCCACGAGGATGGTGAGCAGTGACAGTGCATGCATCAGTGACACTGTCCATCTTGTCCACCTGTTGGAGCACACGCTGCGTGGAATAATGGACAGGGCACTTGAGGCAGAACAGAGGGAAGAAGAGGAGGACTTCCTTGCCTCTCAAGGCCCCCTTTATCCAGACAGTGTTCCTGCGTGCCCAACGATCACACAGGCAGAGGACGAGGAGGAGGAAGAGGAGGATTGTGTCAGCATGGAGGTGGAGCCTGGCACTCAGCATCAGCAGCAGTCTTCAAGGGATCATTTACAGTCCGAAGAAACCCATGGACTTGTACGTGGCTGGGAGGAGGTGGCTGCGGATCATATCATCTTTAGTGACCCAGAGGACTCTGGACTGAATGCCTCAGCAAACCTACGCTGCATGGCCTCCCTGATCTTGCAAAGCCTAGGGAAGGATCCTCGTATTCGTGGTATCAAGGGGAGGGATCATTACTGGCTGGCAACCCTCCTTGATCCACGTTACAAGGGTAAGGTTGCGGACCTTTTCTTGCTGTTGCAGAGGGAGCAGAGGATGAAACATCTTCGGGAGGCCTTGCAGAAAAATTTGTGCAATGCATTTCCAGAGCCTGGGAGGTTACAATTTCCTGATCCTCCTGGACAACGTGTTGCTGAGGCTTCGGTCAGTCACAGAAGGAGCGGTGGAGAAGGTGGCCATCTGACCAATGCGTTCAGACAATTTTTTAGTCCGCAGCCCCAAGGTATGATCGGTTCAGTCAACCATCGCCAGCATCTGATTCACATGGTGCAGGAATACCTAGGGGTAAGATCAGACTTGGACACCTTTCCCACCGAAAATCCTCTGGGTTACTGGGTCTTGAGGATGGATCACTGGCCAGAGCTTGCACAGTATGCAATTGAGCTACTGGCCTGTCCTGCATCCAGCGTTCTTTTTTAATGCACATTAAGTGCTGCTGGAGGCTTTGTAACCGATCACAGGGTGCGCCTGTCCACCGAATCAGTCGATCGGCTGACCTTCATAAATATGAATCCGTCTCGTATCACCAGCTACCAAGCACCTGATGCTCATGTACAGTAACCGAATAATTTTTTTTTTAATGTGAGATTCCTTCAAGACTGCCTATGCTGATGCTGAGTGACTATCCTGTTCTGCTGAGTCACAATCCTCTTCCTAGATAATAGGTTAAAATTCGCGCTCAGGAAATGGAGGGTTGCGGCCCCTAATTAGTTACCACTGGGAGCTATTAATGTGTATAAAGAAAAAATGGGGAAATTGGCGCTACCCTATTATAACACAGTATTTAAATTACAATAGAAATAAAAATCAAAAAAATAATAAAAGTAAAAATAAACACGATAAAGATAATAAATAGTGCAACTCCAGTGCAATTGACAAATGTTAAGATAAGTACCATATACATGCATAAAAGTGAATTAAGCATACAGTATACACGCTAATTATAAAGAACCATGCATTTGTAACAGTGTATAACCCCTTTAGGGCAAACAACAGTGATAATAAATATTAAAGTGTATAAACAGTGTGTATATTAAATCCAATATTTACTGTTTCTAATGAGATGAGCAGTGAATTCCGGAAAATCCGTGAATATGTGTAATCATATAATTGAGCCCCACTTTGACCCATGTAATGTATAGACAAGATCTGTATAAAAAATCCAGACCAAATGTGTATACGGTTATGTAATTATTAATAACCTCTTATAAGCTGTATGTGACAAAGTTTATGTGAAGAAACAAAGTCTCTGTGAAAAACAAACAAAGTCTCTGTGAAAAAAAAGTTTCTGTAAAAAAACGAAACCGGGATCCCACCAGATGCAATCCAGAAGATAATAAAGATAAAAAACGGTGACTTCTGTGCTCATTCGGACTGGTGACTCCAAGTGCTCCCCCAATGTTCCCCCACTCACCAGAAGCAGTCACCCCTGCAGGGGTAATGGGCATAGAGTGGGTGTCCTGGGATGGATGTCTCTATAGATGTCCCGCTTGTGCTCCGCTCCTCTTTAGGTTTGCACCAGCAATCCGATTCAAGATTCCCAGCAGACGTTCCAGAGCTGGGCTCCTCCGTAACTCACCACCACCAATCTCCTCTGCTGCTTCTTCCAGCCATGTCTTCTCTCTACTTCCTCCCGACAAATCCTCTTCCTCCTCAATTTTCATGCTGATAGCTTGTAAGAACATTTTTGGTTCTGGGCACCACCACCAGTGGCCAAGGCCCAATTTTTCTGCCCCTGTTTAACAGGGGCGTGTAATTACAATTTTTGATGCAATACTTTGCAGCAGGGCTCATTCCTGCGCTCCAACTATAGCATATGTGAGGGGTTGCAGTGTTGTGGCACCAGTGCCTAAGGCCCAATTTTTCTGCCCCTGTTCAACAGGGACATGTAATTACAATTCTTGATCTAATATTTCACAGCAGGGCCCATTCCTGTGCCCACCAAGAGTAACTGTGAGGGCTTACAGTGTTGTGGCAACACCAACACCTAAGGCCCCAATTTCTGCAGAGTTATAGGGCAGGCCCCTACTTTCAAACATCCAACTTACAAACGACTCCTACTTGTAAACGGAAGGAGACAACAGGAAGTGAGATGAAATCTACCCCTAGGAAGGGAAAATCTTTCCTGTAAGAGTTAACATGGGAAAACGTGTCTCCGCTCTACTGATGCTTTATCACCAATCCTTGTTTCACTAAAAATCCCAAATGTTTAAAAAACATTTGTCATTGGGACAGAAAGTGAGGTGAAATCTTCTGAAGAGGTGCACAGACAGCAAAACAAATGTCACAGGGGTGATAACCCTTCCCTATGTTTTCCAAAAAGCTTAAAAATAGATTTTTTGGCTGCAGCTACACTTTAAAAATGTACCTGTTCAAAGTTACAAACAGATTCTACTTAACAACAAACCTACAGTCCCTGTCTTGTTGGCACCGCCTGTATACTGCTGGTCAGAGTATATAGGGCCTGGGGGCCCCACGCCTTTCCTTTTTTTAATTTGGGTGCGGGGTTCCCCTTAATATCCATACGAGACCCAAAGGGCCTGGTAATGGACTTGGGGGGGTACCCATGCCGTTTGTCTCACTGATTTTCAGCCATATTGCCAGGACCCAACATTACATTAAAGCCGCAAGCAGTTTTAAATGACTTTTATTCCTTTACAAATGCCATTTTGTGCAGGGACTGTTCTAAGCACGGGAAACATGCGCCACTTTACAGGCATACTATAGACACCCCCCAGGTACGATATTTAAAGGAATATTTCACTTTTTTTTCACTTTAAGCATCATTAAAATCACTGCTCCCGAAAAAAACGGACGTTTTTAAAACTTTTTTTTTGTATTGATACATGTTCCCTGGGGCAGGACCTGGGTCCCCAAATCCTTTTTAGGACAATAACTTGCATATTTGCTTTTAAAATTAGCACTTTTGATTTCGAACATTCGAGTCCCATAGACTTTAACGGGGTTCTAAAGTTCGTGCAAACTTTCGGTCTGTTCGCAGGTTCTGGTGCGAACCAAACCGGGGGGGGGTTCGGCTCATCTCTAGTGGTAACATACAGCCATGGCCAAAGGTTTTGAGAATGACACAAATATATGTTTTTAGATCTTTTTGTCAGATGTCACTATGGTATACTGAAGTATAATGACAAACGTTTCATAAGTGTCAAAGGCTTTTATTGACAATTACATGAAGTTTATGCAAAGAGTCAATATTTGCAGTGTTGACCCTTCTTCTTCAACTTCTGGGCCACATCCTGACTGGATGTTTATCGGAATTTGTGGGGTTTTTTTTTTTTTTTGTTCACCTGCCTCTTGAGGATTGACCACGAGTTCTCAATCGAATTAAGGTCTGTGGAGTTTCCTGGCCATGGACCCAAAATTTCCATGTTTGGTTCCCCAAGCCACTGTTATATCAGGTTAGGGAGTCTTCAAACAAGACATTTTTCTGATGAGACGGTGAGTCCAAATCTTAAGAAAATAAGCTGCTACTATTCCACACACTGCAGTGGAGAAACACAATACACAGTTCTCAATGAAGGAGTAAAGTGAAAGTGTTTCTGAGGTTACATCTACAGACTATACAATTTTATACGTATGAATATGCATAAGATCTAGGCGTGTTATAGGTGTGACCTTATAGTTTAGTCCAATCAGCATTCATATCTTAACAGCAATGGAACAGTTAAGTAGGTGGTTACATCATGTGACTGATAGAAAGTGAAAGAAAACATGGGCACCATCATGACAGTACTGGATCAGACCAGCTAGATAAGACTGTCCATTTCTTGGACCAAAAAGGGAGTACTGTTGCTTATCTGGCGGTGAAGGTCATCATAGACTGAAAACTCTGTCTAAAAAGAAGCAAGAAAGTGCATTACAAATTCTTAAAGTGATAGTATATATATATATGTATACACACATTATAGGGGTCTGATAATGTTATATATATATATATATATATATATATATATATATATATATATACACAACATTATCAGACCCCTACAATTCTACTCACCACTTATCACTTTTGCCTAATGGCAAGGTGCTTCATCATGCTGGAAAAGGCATTGTTCCTTACCAAACTGTTCTTGGATGGTTGGGAGAAGTTGCTCTCGGAGGATATTTTTGTACCATTCTTTATTCATGGCTGTGTTCTTAGGCAAAATTGTGAGTGAGCCCACTGCCTTGGCTGAGAAGCAACCCCACACATGAATGGTATCAGGATGCTTTACTGTTGCTATGACACAGGACTGGTGGTATAGCGCTCACCTTTTCTTCTCCGGACAAGGTTTTGTGCGGATGCCCCAAACATTCACAAAGGTGATTCGTCAGAGAAAATTACTTTACCCCAGTCCTCAGCAGTCCAATCCCTGTACCCTTTTAAGAATATCAGCCTGTCCCTGATGGTTTTCCTGGAGAGAAGTGGCTTCTTTGCTGCCCTTCTTGACACCAGGCCATCCTTCAAAAGTCTTCTCCTCACTGTGCGTGCCGATGTCCTCACACCCGCCCGCTGCCATTCCTGAGCAAGCTCTGCATTGGTGGTGCCACCGATCCCGCAGCTGAATCAACTGTAGGAGACGGTCCTACGGTGTTGATGGACATTCTTGGGCGCCCTGAAGCCTTTTTCACAAATGCAGTGGAAATGTTTTTTTTATGGGAACAAGTTAATTTTCCTGGCAAAGAGGGACTTTGCAAATAATTGCAATTCATCTGATCACTCTTCATAGTATTCTGGAGCATATGCAAATTGCCATTATAAAAAATGGAGGCAGCAGACTTCGTGAAAATTAAAATGTGTGCCTTTCTCAAACTTTTGGCCAGGGTTGTACAGTATGAGGACAGGTTACCTTTAAATTTATGAGAGACTCTCCTCCCTGAAAAGAACGTTCATACATCCAACTTTATCTTTTCTCATTTTTGTTTGGCTTCCAACTCAAACAGATCACTGCCATTCCAGGTACAATAAATCACTAACTTCTGGATCACTTTTGCCCCCCCCCCCCCCCAAAAGCCGAAAGATTAATGGAATCTCTTCCCTTGCTTCCTCTGTGTTTTTGTATCTACCACCAAATCTTGTAGAGCCTGTGATTCTTCCTGAATGATTAATTGCACACCCTGCTATGAATTGGACGATTTTCCTGTTTTAATCTCCGACAGTGGTCCAGATTCATCTTCTCTGTATGGGCGGCAATACATCTACTTATACATGGCTGTAGTTTTCTTGGTATCTTGTAATGCATCGATTTTTACCAGCTTTACAGATTATTATTCAAGGAAATATGTACTCTTATCCAAAACAAGATCGGATTGTATTGCTGTTGTTTTCTACGTTCAGCCTTGTACAAAATAGGGTTCTTCATCCCAATCAGACATGAGTATATTGCGTTTAAAGGAAATAAACTAATGTTTTATCTCCCCCCCCCTTCCCATCCTTTTCTGCTCTTAAGTACTTAGCCTTAAGTACTAAAAACTACTAATGTTAGTTTTATGTTTATCCTAATGTAGCACCCAATTAGTTGGGTTGCTAGGATATTAGATACATTTACACTATATTGCCAAAAGTATTTGGACACCTGCCTTTATACGCACATGAACTTTAATGGCATCCCAGTCCGTAGGGTTCAATATTGAGTTGGCCCACCCTTTGCAGCTATAATCGCTTCAACTCTTCTGGGTAGTATGTAAACAGTAAAAAAAGGAGGACAGACCATATTGGCCCCATAAAGAATGAGGAAGGTCATCTGGTTACAAAGGATGGGGAGATGGCGAAGGTATTGAATTTATTCTTCTCAGTCTTCACAAGAGAGTCGGGGGGGGGGGGTTGCTAACCAAAACTGCAGTGTTTATCCTCATGACACATCACAGGAAGCACCTCCACAGGTAACAGAGGACAGAATTAAAATTAGATTTGGGAAACTTAATATTAATAAATCACCAGGACCAGATGGCTTGCACCCGAGGGTACTTAGGGAACTTAGGGTCAAGTAATTGCCAGACCATTGTTCCTAATTTTTACTGACAGTCTACTGACTGGAATGGTACCAGCTGATTGGAGAAAAGCCAATGTAGCACTAATATTTAAAAAGGGCCCAAAATACATCCCTGGGAATTACAGACCAGTTAGCTTAACATCAATAATATGCAAGCTATTGGAGGGGATGATAAGAGACTATATACATGATTTTAGTAATGAGAACAGTATTGTTAGCAGTAATCAGCATGCATTCATGAAGAATCGTTCTTGCCAAACCAATCTACTAACCTTCTATGAGGAGGTGAGTTGCCATCTAGATAAAGGAAGGCCCGTAGACGTGGTGTATCTGGATTTTGCAGAAGCATTTGACACAGTTCCCCATAAACGTTTACTGTACAAAATAAGGTCTTTTGGCATGGACCATAGGGTGAGTACATGGATTGAAAACTGGCTACAAGGGAGAGTTCAGAGGGTGGTGATAAATGGGGAGTACTCGGAATGGTCAGGGGTGGGTAGTGGGGTCCCCCAGGGTTCTGTGCTGGGACCAATCCTATTTAATTTGTTCATAAATGACCTGGAGGATGGGATAAACAGTTCAATCTCTGTATTTGCGGACAATACTAAGCTAAGCAGGGCAATAACTTCTCTGCAGGATGTGGAAACCTTGCAAAAAGATCTGAACAAATTAATGGGTTGGGCAACTACATGGCAAATGAGGTTCAATGTAGAAAAATGTAAAATAATGAATTTGGGTGGCAAAAATATGAGTGCAATCTATACACTGGGGGGAGAACCTCTGGGGGAATCTAGGATGGAAAAGGACCTGGGGGTCCTAGTAGATGATGGGCTCAGCAATGGCATGCAATGCCAAGCTGCTGCTAACAAAGCAAACAGAATATTGGCATTAAAAAGGGAATCAACTCCAGAGATAATTCTCCCGCTCTACAAGACTCTGGTCCGGCCGCACCTGGAGTATGCTGTCCAGTTCTGGGCACCAGTCCTCAGGAGGGATGTACTGGAAATGGAGCGAGTACAAAGAAGGGCAACAAAGCTAATAAAGAGTCTGGAGGATATTAGTTATGAGGAAAGGTTGCGAGCACTGAACTTATTCTCTCTGGAGAAGAGACGTTTGAGAGGGGATATGATCTCAATGTACACATACCGTACTGGTGGCCCCACAATAGGGATAAAACTTTTCAGCGGAAGGGAGTTTAACAAGACACGTGGCCACTCATTAATATTAGAAGAAATGAGGTTGAACCTTAAACTATGTAGAGGGTTCTTTACTGTAAGAGCGGTAAGGATGTGGAATTCCCTTCTACAGGCGGTGGTCTCAGAGGGCGGATAGTTTAAAAAAACTATTAGATAAGCACCTGAACGACCACAACATACAGGGATATACAATGTAATACTGACATATAATCACACACATAGGTTGGACTTGATGGACTTGTGTCTTTTTTCAACCTCACCTACTATGTAACTATGTAAGGATTTCCACAAGGTTTAGGAGTGTGTCTATGAGAATGTTTGACCATTCTTCGAGAAGCACGTTTGTAAGGTCAGGCACTGATATTGGACGAGAAGGCCTGGCTCGCAGTCTCTTCTTTAATTCATCCCAAAGGTGTTCTATTGGATTGAGGTCAGGACTGTGCAGCCCAGTCAAGTTCCTCCACCCCGAACTCGCTCATCCATGTCTTTATGGACCTTGCTTTGTTCACTGGTGTGCAGTCATTTTGGAACAGGAAGGAGCCATCCCCAAACTGTCCCCACAAAGTTGGGAGCATGAAATTGTCCAAAATTGTCCTGCAAAGGGTGGGCCAACTTAATACTGAACTCTACGGATTAAGGCTGGCCATACATTATACAATTTTCTTGTACAATTTTCCTTTTATATTTACTAAAACCAAATAATATGAGGTCAAATTTAAACACTTTCATTTTTTTGCAATCATGCAGGCCCTTGCACTACACAGTTAAAGGTAAATCTAAAGGAAATTGAACAAGAAAATTGTATAATGTATGGCCAGCCTAAGGCTCAGATGCCATTAAAGTTCACGTGTGTGTGTAAAGGCAGGTGTCCCAATACTTTTGACAACATAGTGTAGATTGAGTTCTTTTTGGCACCTCTGTAATCAGTGAAGCAGTTGTTGGTTGCTTTTGGCTGTTCTTAGTCTCACAGGCTGCAGGTTTGATTGCGCTCCCCTGTCTTCCAGAGGTTTACCTGGAACATGGAGGGTTAAGCAAAGGAAATAGGCAGCCTGAATATGTATTGTGCTCCAGCCAATCCCTAGGGAGGTGTGTCCAGAAGGTGGCTAGAGAGGCATATAAATAGAGCAGCATGGTTCTTCTCTTCGCCCTGTTGAAGGGAATCCACCAGTCTGGGTTGGGGTGGGGCTACCCCCATCTGCAACAGCTATCCTGAGTCAAGTTATTTTCTATAATTAACGTCCCAGCTGTGATGCAGCTGGGTGGCCTATTACCCATGATCCACTTCTGAAACTAGTCCAGAGAATCCTCATCTGGGAACCTGGTCTGGAATGCCCAGTGGAAGTTACAAAGGGGTCTGGCTGTCCTGTGACATTGTGAGCACTAACCTCTCCCTCACCGAAGAGTGTCCGGTGGATACTGGAAGGAGGCATCTGATGATCATGTGGCATTGTACTGACCTGAGCTCAGGGTTCTAGTGACTATGTGCTGTATCTCTGGGGAGGAGAAGTCAGCAGGACATCAGTCTGAGATAGCATCTAAAGAAAGAGACCCAGTCCTGCCTTCTGCGCTTGTTCCCAGATGGAGACTGTTGAGAGAGACTTAGGAAAGTGAAGTGTCCTCCTGTAATTAAAGTGACCCCAAACATGTTATACATACTTGCTCTGTGCACAGAGCAACAACAATCCCCTTTATTTTGGGTCCCCTGCCCAAGCTCTGAGGAAGGGGGTGTTCCCCCTGAAACGCGTAAGCTCTACACTCCTTTGATGCCAATGTTCAAGCCGTTTTTTGACCGCACTGCATGGCATTGTGTAGTTTGATGGCTATTTCTAGTTGCTATTTTGTGAGTTCTCATTTTTATCTGCTTTTACATTGAACAAATTTTTTTTTTTTCTGGTAATGCACTAGGTGTGTGCGCTTTCTTGTCCGTTCGCTTTTGTAGTACCTATTGGATTGCCCCGTCTGAGGAGGGCTGCATCCAACTAGCATCCAGAATTGTTGTTGTCCTTCTTGCTTTCCACTACAGAGGACCTCATAGCACTGGAAGTGATTGCTAACTTATGTGTTCACACTATATGGGTCTCCCGCCGGCTGTCCTGCCCCCCTCCTGCTGAGTTCCCCAACAGCAAGCCTCTCGCTCCCAAGCCGTTGTCCTCACCCGAGCCAATTCTTCAAATGGCTTCAAGTCCAGGCGTTGACATCTTATGTAAGCAAACCGGCAGTGCAGCTGGTTTCCCATTGCACCTACACGAGCTGCACTGCACTTTGTGAATGGCCCCGAAGTCTTCTGAGTCCTGTGATGTGTCCCAGAAGGCTGCGGGGGAAGGTGGGGGGCTGAACTTCTGCCACGGCGATCTGACCAGAAGTGGGAGTGGGTGCCTGCCAAAACTAGTTACCCGCTCCACCCACCCCCAAAAAGTGGCAATACTTTAACACAGGCATGTCCAAAGTCCGGCTCGCGGGCCAATCGCGGCCCGCGGTTCTGTTTTGAACGACCTGCCTGGTTATCTAAACATGTATATCTTTTGTGCCCCCCGACGATCTCCCAGTGACGGGGCCACAAAAGATATATGGGCTGGCTGCCTCGGAGGGAGGAGATGGGACGAGCGCCGTGCACACAGGATTAGTATTTCCTGTGTACACAGCAGCCTCTGTAATAAGAAGTCCCGTCTCCAGCGCTGCCATTGGACGACTGTTCTGTCCATCAAAGGAGGCAGGACTTTCTCTTAAAGAGGCTGCTGTATAAACAGGAGATTCTCCTGTAGGATATCTTTGGTACTCGTCCTGGCCCCTCCATGTGCCCCTCAAGGCTGCACTGATGGTAATGGTGAGTGCATTCCTAGCAATGGTGAGTGCATTCCTGGCAATGGTGAGTGCATTCCTGGCAATGGTGGGTGCATTCCTGGTAATGGTTGGTGCATTCCCGGCAATGGTGGGTGCATTCCCAGCAATGGTGGGTGCATTCCTGGTAATGGTGGGTGCATTCCCGGCAATGGTGGGTGCATTCCTGGTAATGGTGAGGGTGCATTCCTGGCAATGGTGGGTGCATTCCTGGCAATGGCGGGTGCATTCCTGGCAATGGTGAGTGAATTCCTGGCAATGGTGGGTGCATTCCTGGCAATGGTGGGTGCATTCCTGGCAATGGTGAGTGAATTCCTGGCAATGGTGGGTGCATTCCTGGCAATGGTGAGTGAATTCTTGGTAAAGGTGAGTGCATTCCTGGCAATGGTGGGTGCATACCTGGTAATGGTGAGTGCATTCCTGGCAATGGTGGGTGCATTCCTGGTAATGGTGTGTGCTGCATTCATGGTGATGGTGGGTGCATTCCTAGCAATGGTGGGTGCTACCTTCCTGGCAATGGTGGGTGCATTCCTAGCAATGGTGGGTGCTGCCTTCCTGGCAATTGTGGGTGCATTCCTGGCAATGGTGGGTGCATTCCTAGTAATGGTGGGTGCTGCCTTCCTGGCAATGGTGGGTGCATTCCTAGCAATGGTGGGTGCTGCCTTCCTGGCAATAGTGGGTGCATTCCTAGCAATGGTGGGTGCATTCCTAGCAATGGTGGGTGCATTCCTGGCAATGGTAGGTGCATTCCTAGCAATGGTGGGTGCATTCCTAGCAATGGTGGGTGCTGCCTTCCTGGCAATGGTGGGTGCATTCCTAGCAATGGTGGGTGCATTCCTAGCAATGGTGGGTGCATTCCTGGCAATGGTGGGTGCATTCCTGGCAATGGTGGGTGCATTCCTAGCAATGGTGGGTGCATTCCTAGCAATGGTGGGTGCATTCCTGGCAATGGTGGGTGCATTCCTGGCAATGGTGGGTGCATTCCTAGCAATGGTGGGTGCATTCCTGGCAATGGTGGGTGCATTCCTGGCAATGGTGGGTACATTCCTAGCAATGGTGGGTGCATTCCTAGCAATGGTGGGTGCTGCATTCATGGTAATTGAGAGTCTGCAGATGGGCACTGACCCTTATTTTGCTTCACAGTTCTTTTATTTAAAATTTTAAGGTTTTTTTTTTTTTCCTGAAACTTCCCTCTTAAAGTGCAGGTGCATGTTATACGCCGATAAATACGGTATATCCAAATAATACGCCTGAGCTCATCTCTGCACCACACACAGCCACAAAGGCAGGAGAATTCTTGTTGGGCAGTGTATTAGTGCTCGAACGAACACACTTAGATCGAATTTTAATGGTTCAAAGAATGTCAGGCAAAATGGTCGGCCCTTACGCATGTTCACTTTATCAAATCTGGCCCTCTTTGAAAAAATTTTGGACACCCCTGCTTTAAGAGGAGGGAGGGAGGATGCAAAGAAGCGGAAGTTCCCCTTTTGGGTGAGGTTCCGTTTTAAGTGCCAGCAGTAGCTCTTTCTGAGACAGCTTTTACAGGGTCCCAGTGCTGGCCATTCCTTTTAGCCTTTGGCATAAAGGCTGTTCAGAGAAGCCTAGCCTTGTCAAGAGTAGACATGTGCACAACAAAAAAATTTGTTTAGTTTTGTTTCTTTACGCTTCCGTTGATTCATAATGATTCGTAGTTTTGTAAGACATGAGTTTCCATATTCAGACCCATTCGTATTTTCGTAACAGATATATTTTAGTTGATATGAAATGATTCGTAATTCCGTTAGTCTAATTTTCTCTGATTCGAAATTTGTAATTTTGTTAGATAATAATTTTCGTTTATTCGGGACACTACTCGTAATTTAGTAATTGTTACTTTTGTGAGATTGCCTTTTCCATTAATTCGTACTTTCGTAGGAAACAAAGTATAATAATCCTATGCTTGCTTTTCTAATAAGTCCTGAACTTCCTCCAGTCCACTCCCTCAGTCACGTGACCTGACTCCGCCTCCTCCTCAACTGAATCTAAAAAGATTCAGGAATGCCGTGTGACTCCGACACAAAAGGGATAAGCTGATTGGCTAAAGATATTAAGTAAGATACATCACTCACTAATACACTGCCCATTCAAAAGAACGATTCGAGAACACATAATCACGAACACACATATTAAGATACACTTACACTGTCCATTCAAAAGAACGATTCGAGAACACAAAAGAAATTACGTACAGACGAAGAAACAAAATTACGAACACACGAATGAAAATGCGAACATACGAAATTATGAACAGACAAAGGACTAAAAATGCGAAATGGAAATCATTCGTTATAGACGTCATTTTCTTTCTTTTACTGTTTCAGAGTTTTGTAATTTTGTCCGTTCGTAAGCTCGCATTTTCGTTCGTTCGTTATTTTGCCTATTCGTAATTTCGTAATTTTCGTATTTTGGTTCTTTCAGGTATTCGGATGTTCGAATTGTTTTGAATGTACGAATACTAACAAATTTGTACGAAAATCCATTTGTTACGAACCGAATCGCAATGTCTAGTCAAGAGTGTCCTCCTTTTACTGTCCAGTGTGTTTTGAGTATCCCATACAACTCTCATCCCCCTCCCATCCCAAGTTCTACAAGCAATAGACCTTAACCACTTACCGCCTGGCCTATTGCAAAATGACGGCGGGACTTTTGTCATACTGGGTGGATGTCATTGATGTACTCCCGGATAGCAGCCGCAACGCGGCAGAGATGTGTCACCCGCTGCGTCCAACGGACACAGCCAATGACAGATCACTGTACAGGCCTGCTGCTTGTACCATGTTATCAATGGGACCAATCACAGCAGTTCACATGACAATTGTAAACAATGGATGACTTAATTTCACGCCATCCATTGTGTGCAATTGTGTTGCTAGCTGTGATTGGTCACAGTGAGCACATGGTACACACAGGGCCAATCACAGCCCATCTGTACCATGTGATTAGCTATGGCCAACCACAGCTAATCACAAGAATACTCACTGAATGAATGCGTAAAAATGGTTGCTTATACCAATAAAATTAATTGGTATAAGCAATCATAATGTGTAAAATATATATATAAAATAATAAAATAAATCCTGATCAAACTAGTAACACTGTATTGCTCTGGTCACAGTGTGTTATAATATATATATATATATATATATATATATATATATATATATATATATATATATATATATATATATATATACATATATATATATATATATATTTTTTTTTTGTTTTCTTACATACTGTCACCAGTCAGTGTCTCTGATCACCGCCACACCAGTTATGTGATGACGCTGTACCGCACTGGTGACAGTATGTAAAAAAACAATTTTAAAAAGATGTCTTTATCTTTATCCAAAAAACTCTGACAAAAAATTACAACTTCAAAAAACCCGCCATGCCTCTTACTAACTACCTTGTCTAGTTTGCATTTGTACTGTCCTGGCCTTTTTGGGCCTCAAGAAATGAGATGGGCCGTCAGTACATCAGGATTGATCAATTTTCAGATGTACACCATAGTTTGTGGACTCTATAAATTTCCTACAGGCTAAATAATATACACTGAATTGGGTTATTTTTACCAAAGAATGGAAGAATACAGTTTGTCCTAAAATCATGAAGAAAGATTATTTGCAAAATTTTATAACGGAAAGAAAGAAAAACGTGTTTTTTTTTTTCAAAATGTTCGGCCTTTTTTTGTTTATTCAGCAAAAAAAACCAAAACAAAACAGCAGTGATTAAATACCACCAAAAGAAAGCTCTATTTGTGTGGAAAAAAAGATAAAAATGTCATATAGGTACAGTGTTGCATGACCAGGCAATTGCCGTTCAAAGTGCGGCAGAGCTGAAAGCTAAAAATTGGCCTGGGCAGGAAGGGGGATAAAAAGTGGCCATTATTGAAGTGGTAAAAAGACAACCCCTAGTCTGATTATTGGAGAACTGTCTGGTAAAGAACCAAGTAAAATCGACAGCTCCTATTGGTGTAGCTCTACACATCACTTCCATAAAGTTCCATAATTTCTGTTGTGTTTCTGCACAAGGAATCTCCCCAGGGGGGGGCAGAGACTGAAGGGGACTGAGACCAAGGCCCTTACTTGCTCTATCCAAAACTAGTTTGAAAAAGACTTGAGCTGGAGTTTTGTTCTTAAAAAGACAACCCCTAGTCCGTTTACTGGAGCCAGAGTGAATGAACTGTTGCTTGTGTGGCTGGTGGCCTCTGCACTGTCTGGGAAAGAACCAGGTAAAATCGGTGGCTCCTACGGTTGTAGCTCTACACATCACTTTGGAGAAGTTCCATAATTCCTGTTGTGTCTCTGCACAAGGAATCTCCCCAGTGGGGGGGCAGAGACTGAAGGCGACCGAGACCCAGACCCTTTCTTGCTCTATCCAAAACTAGTTTGAAAAAGACTGGAGTTTTGTTCTTTAATGTTTACGGTCGTCACCGATGCTTGTTGCCTGCACATTAGGAAAGCCCTACTTAAACACCTGTTCACTCTACTTGAAGTTGGCCTATTCATCTGTGAAGCCAAGTAAACAGCACACAACATTCCTCCTGCTTCCTTATTGTTTTACAGCGTTGGACAGAGACGGAGAGAAGAAAAAAAATAAAACGGTCACAGTGACCTCAGTTGACTTCTTCCAATTTTTACTTTGTGTAAACTCTTCTTGGTGTTAAAAAAACAATTTGATAGCAGATTGTAGGTGCCATATTTCTCCTCTGACCTTTAAATCAAATCTATCGCTTGGCTTGGCTATACACCCCTAAGCCAATCCTGACAACTTAATAACGTGAGTTTCTTCCATAAATCCTGCATTCCCGACATTCTTCTGCAAAAAAAGGTGCCAGGAACCTCTGGCCGCCGGTCGCTTCTTTGACTCTGCGATGTGATGGTGTGTTCAGGTATAATCAAACTTCTACAGTGATATACTAGACCGGCTGACCCATCTCAGTTTCTCGTGTCACCTGAGGTTCTTTGACTGGATTTTTTATTTCACCAAAAAAAAAGCAGCGAGGTTCAATTATTTCACACTGAGGTTAATTCTCTGTCAGATTAAAATGTATAGAGTCGAGTACACAGAGCTCCCTTCTTATTCCTGAGCTGCTTCTGAATTATATTACTGGAGGACAAAGAAAAAGGGGAGCGTTGGATAGGTAGTGATAGAGATAGAGTGACTAAGACTTTTACTAAATTAAAGATCAGCTCTCAGGAACAAGTAAAATCAATCAGTAAAAAGGTAATTCCATCCTGGAAACACTACAGTTGTGCAGCGGTCAGGCTGTGCATACAATCTGAGTCCAATTTAGGGCTTTATTTGCATGAGTGTTCTTGATGTAGCACCCGCCAGAATATAACTGCTAGATATGATAGGTAATATCAGTGTTTCTTTTTGGTTCCCCTGTAATCAGTGGAACAGATTGTGATTGCTTTGGGCTGGTTTAATTGCTTCCCCCTGTTTTTCTAGAGGATTCCAGAATATAGTTGATGGGAGGAGGCAGATCAGCAGCCTGAATATTCAGCCAATCTACTAAGGTAGGATGCCCAGTAGGTGGTTGGGGAGTGGTTGGGGAGTGGGAAGGCTGGGACAGCCCTGTTCTTGTCAAGGAAGAGAAGCTCCCAGCCTGAAGGGCTGCTACCCTATTCTTTTTATTCTTTGTAGCACCCTCTAGTGTGCTAGTGTTTAAGTGGCGGCACATTTAGTTGGCTCATGGTAAAATAAGTCTGGAATCTGGGTCAAGGGTTTATTGCAAGTCAGGCTGGATGACTCATACAGGCAGGTCTCTGGTGCCTCCCCTGGTTCTGGAAGTTTGTAGAAATTTCTAGAAGTTAGTGGGCAGAAGCCAGGAGGGATGATCTGCATACTTGGGGGAACTTGGCCAATCCTCAAGCAGTGGGTCTGGAAGGGTAGCTAGAATCATCCCTTAAATATGGATGAATCATGCCAGGAGGGGAGTCGGGTGGAAGATGGAGTGCAGAGGAGACTGCCTGTGGCCTAGGTCTAGGTGAGACCCCAGCTCCAAGCTGGGCCTGGGCTGGCTCATGGGGATCCATTCAGCAGAGCGACTTCACATGGAATCTTGCCTGGGAAGTGGAAGTGTGAGTACATCAGCACACCTAAGGACATTCAAGGTTTGTTATCTGTTTGTTTTTTGTTTTTTTTCTATTTGAATGCAGCATTGCCCAAACACATCTGTTTGAATGGAAAACACAGCATTTGACAAGAAAAGGAAACCTTTGGCATGTTTTGCCTGCAGTTGAAACACACATCAATAGAACATTCTACATCTAAAGAAATGCATCATAAAGCAAGTCCAACACAACTGTTTTAGGCAGGTGCACGCTGCATATTCCTCCAGTCTGCAGGTGGCATTGCGCTGCTTCTCCAGATGGAGAGGAGTTAAATAAGGGGAATTATCTCCTGTGTGGGCTCCAGAAACCATCTTGAGAAGGTCGGTGTTCTGCCAGATGCTGAAATCTTGGGAGATCTTCAGTGGCCATCTTGATGGGGAGACTAGATAAAAGAGATGTCCCACATAATTTGGGCGTGCCTGGAGTGTGTGTAATAGGGACAGGACCCTGCTGGCTAGGGTCAGGATTGATAGAGCAGGGAGAGGTTCCTGATGAGAAGGAACAGAACAGAGCCAGGAAAAGTGGTCAGCTTCAAAGAGCTGTGTCACCAGCCAGATAGTATGAATTAAATAAAAGTACTAACAGCAACATACAAATCCATTCACAACTCTACCCCAAGCTTCATCACTAATCTCCAAATATCACCCAAACCGTCCTCTGCATTCCTCCAAAGATCTCCTGCTCTTTAGCTCTCTAGTCTCCTCCTCCCATTCTCATCTTCAGGACTTCTCCAGAGCCTCTCCAATTCTCTAAAACTCCCTACCCCAATCTGTCCAGCTATCTCCTACTCTGTCCACCTTCAGGCGATCCCTGAAAACTCATCTCTTCACGAAAACCTATCCTGCCTCCAACTAACTGAACTTCAATCAGCTCATCCCCCCCAGTTATTACCTTTTTGTACCACTTGCCCCACCCTATTAGATTGTAAGCTCTTACGAGCAGGACTCTCTTAATCCTTTTGTATTTTATTGTTTTGTAACTGTACTGTCTCCATTTATATTGTAAAGTGCTGTGCAAACTGATGGCACTATATAAATCCTGTATTATAACAATAATAATATTACCACCTCTCCAGTGGAAGCACTCCTCTGGTAATCGTAACTGCAGAATTGATGGGCATTGGTGAGGCTTGCACTGATGGGCACTGGTGAGGCTGCACTGATGGGCACTGGTGAGGCCGCACTGATGGGCACTGATGAGGCTGCACTGATGGGCACTGGTGAGGCCGAATTGATGGGCACTGATCAGCAAGCTCAAGTGAACCCTCAGCCCAGTCACTGAGGCCCGCCGGACAGCACTTAAACAGGCCGCAGCCCAGCCCAGCCAGACAGCAACCAAGTGAGCCTAACCCCCCCATGATGCCGGGCTTGGGCTGTAATTACTTTAAAATGTGGGAGGGGTTACCTGGTCTTTTTCCCCCGTAGCAACACCCCCAGATGTCTCCCATTGGACCACAGCGCTCGCAGCAGATCCCACTAAGCAAGAATTGTCAGCCTGGGAGCTGGACATATTCTTTGTTTTTTACTGATAGAGAAATGGAGCCTTTTTCTCATTCAGTATAAAATATTTCACTGACTGTCACCGTAGTGTTGATGGAATACTGAGATTTCCTTGTAGATTTCTGGTTGAATGTAACTATTACTGCTTTGAATTATTGTCCGGCCTTCTGTCTGGCTCTTCAGCGCTCTTACAGGAGGGATGCCATTTGCCGGACTAGTCATTTTGCTATTGAGGTGTTTCCGTTATATATCACTGAATGTAGACAGGAGGCTACTGCTCCTGATCTTTTACTAAATCCAAGCACTTCTACAGCATCATTTCTCTTTTCAGAGTCATCTATTCGGGGCTTAAGATGGAAAGGTCGATGTTAATTCTAGCAGGCTTAAATATCACCAGGCATTGTGTTAGCGTCATTGGCAAAGTTTGAAATTTGGTTTATATGTGCAGGCCACGTGCTCTATATCAGGAGCATTAACAACATGTAAAACAGACATCGCAGTTTGGCCCAGGAGACTTTTGAAGGAGTCTAGATCCCTTCTATAACATAAATGGAAACTATGCTAAGCAAAGTTAAAGGAAGTTTGAAGGCAAAACACAACTGACAAACAATAACTTCTTATTGGTATCTCTGCTTTTTGGACTGAAAAGTTACTAAATAACCTAACCAATATTTAGTTTTTGCCTCTAGTAACATCACAGGTCTACTTGTGACACAAAGGTTTCTTTTGCTGGGTGTGCACACCTTAATCCTGGGGCGGTGCTTGAGTTCACCCGCATATCTCTGTGATCATCTCTGTCAACGGGTCAACAAGGTCTTCATTTGACTTTCTATCCCAGCTGAAACATTCCTCTAGTGCCCTGCACACATCGCACTGAGGCTTGCAGCCGGCGGGGTCTCTCAGCTGTGCAGTATCTCCCTGAGCTGAGGAGTTGGTGGGCAGAGCCGGGCAGGGCAGGTGGCTGCTCTGGCGGATCAAGCAGCTGAAACTGGGAAGGACGCGGAGCAGAGACAGCAGCCTGGGAGTCTTCTGTTTTCAGTAATGAGGTAAGTGGATGAAGGGGGAGGTCTACCCAGTGCCGGGCAAGGTCATCCAGCGCCCAGGGCAAAGATGCCAAACAATGCCCCCCCGGTTCATGGTGTGCGAATTTGGGGGGATCCTATGCCCAGCGGTCACTTGCTTGTCAAAATCACTGCTGCTGTCACTACTCCTGTCAGCCTTGTAACAGAAGGAAGGTGCCCCCATCCCTATAGTAAACTATTGCGTCCAGGGCAGCCTCCCCTCCTGTCCACCCCTAGTCCTGGCCCTGGGGCTACCTTTATCACTGCAGGAGTTCCCTTCATGCTCCATCTGTGCTGCTTCAAGCCTTACACCGCATATCAGTGGTGGAACTACCAGGGTCACAGCAGTCGCACTTGTGACCGGGCCCTGGCATTCCGCCACTGTTGGGGGCCCCAGTGGGGTTGCTATTTCCAGGGCTCTGAGCGGACAGCACTTCTCTCATACAGCTCAGAGCTGACAGTTCACCCTGCTCACCCCTCCATCCTCCCTCCCCCTTCCTCTCTCGCATGGGATTACACAGCCGTTCTGCTTCTTCTCCCCCCCGCCGCTCTCCTGTGTGTGCTTTGCGGGAAGTCAAGTGTGAAGCTAACTAGCTCACACCTCCTGCGGTACACACACAGGAGGAGTGTCAATACTTTGTAGAACCACCTTTCACTGCAATTACAGCTGCAAGTCTTTTTGGGGATGTCTCTACCAGCTCACTTCTAGAGAGTGACATTTTTGCCCATTCTTCTTTGCAAAATAGCTCTGTCAGATTAGATGGAGAGCGTCTGTGAACAGCAATTTTTAAGTCTTGGCACAGATTCTCACTTGGATTCAGGTTTGGACTTGACTGGGCCATTCTAACACATGACTATACTTTGATCTAAACCATTCCATTGTAGCTCTGGCTGTATGTTTAGGGTCAATGTCCTGCCGGAAGGTGAACCTCGCCCCGCCCCAGTCTCGAGTCTTTTGCAGACTCTAACAGGTTTTCTTCTAAGATTGTCCTGTATTTGTCTCCATCCATCTTCCCATTAACTCTGTACAGCTGTCATTGCTGAAGTAAAGCACTCCCACAACATGATGCCGCCACCACCATGTTTCACGGTGGGGATGGTATGTTCAGGGTGATGGGCAGTGTTAGTTTTCCGCCTAAAAATATCGTTTTGCTTTTAGGTCAAGTTCAATTTTGGTCTCATCTGACCAGAGCACCTTCTTCCATATGTTTGCTGTGTCCCCCACATGGCTTCTTGCAGAGTGCATAACTACTAGTTGTCCTTTGGACAGATTCTCCCACCTGAGCTGTGGATCTCAGCAGCTCCTCCAGAGTTACCATGGGCCTCTCTGTTTAATGTTCCCTGGCCCAGCCGGTCAGTGTAGGTGGACGGCCATGTCTTGGTAGTTTTACAGTTGTGCCATACACTTTCCATTTTCGAATGATGGATTGAACAGTGCTCTGTGAGATGTTTAAAGCTTGGAATATTTTTTTTATAACTTAATACGGCATTAAACTTCTCCACAACTTTATCCCTGACCTGTCTAGTGTGTTTCTTTGGCTGTCATGATGCTGTCCATTCACTGAGGTTCTCTAACAAACCTCTGTGGGCTTCACAGAACAGCTGTATTTATACTGAGATTAAATCACACATAGGTGGACTCTGAAGGCAATTGGTTCCACTAGATTTTAGTTAGGGGTATCAGAGTAAAGCGGGCTGAATACAAATGCACGCCACACTTTTCACATATTTATTTGTAAAAAAATTTGAAAATCGTTATGTTCCACTTTGTGTTGCACTATCACATAAAACCCCAATAAAATACATTTACGTTTTTGGTTGTAACATGGCAAAATGTGGAAAATGTCAAGGGGTATGAATATTTTTTCAAGGCACTGTATAAACCGAAGAAATCGGAATCTTCAACATTTTTAGAAAACCCTAGAGGCTGCAGATTGAAATGAAAAGTGCAATTGCAATCATTTTCTGTCATTCCTCTTTATACACGGACTGAGGAGTCTCTTGCAGCATTCTTCTTGTTTTGCTCCCTTTGACTTCTACAACCTGCGGTGTTGTTCAGTGTGAAAAGGTCACACACGCCATATGTGACTGCAGCTATAAGATGATATATGGGCCAATTCTTTCCATAGTAGTGATACGCAGTCATGTTGTTGAGTGCCAGCTGTCTCTTCCTGCTGTAAGTGATCGGCGTAGAAGGCAAAGATTTATAGTGAGTATGCCAGTGCATGAATATGACAGAGTTACACTAATATCGCTGCATCCTCCAGAGGAAAAAGCAGACCCGGTGTAATTCTGTGCAGATCATTCATTTTCAAGGCTCCATAAGAAGATGTCAAATTAGGATTCTGAGTTGTGTCTGCACGGTGGAGACATCTGCCGCAGACAGAGGGTAGACCGCTTCTTATCATTCACACGACTGTTTATGGCGTTTATGGTTTCCAGAAACAATCACAAGGTGTCAGATTATGGGGTAGGCCCCGTGAAGGTGACTCTGTGGCGTACAGAGCTTGTGGGTCTTACAGGGCGAGATGTTCCTTCCTGGAACCTGTGGACACAAAACTGTTGGTGCGCAAAGACAACTCTTCAGCTAGAACCAGTACCGGGACAAGGTCATCTAGAGCCCAGGGCGAACATGCCCCTTCTCCCAGTACAAACCCACCTCCTTGTTGAAATTCCCCCTCCCAGCACAAATCTTTGTCGCCCCCCCCCCCCCCAAAAAAAACACTCCTCCTAGTGCAAATACTCTACCCTTAAAATCCCTCAAATTTCCTGAGTACATATCCCCCCCCCCCAGAATTTCCCATCCCAGCACAGATATCCCCTAAACATCCCTACTAGCACAAATTAACCCCCCACAATAAAAAAAAAATTCCCTCTTAGCACACTTCCCCTACCCCCTCTACCATATCACACCTCTTTAAGCACAAATCCGCCAAATCCCCCTCTAGCACAAATCCTCTTCCCCCCAACCACCTCAACACAAATCCCCCTAAAACACCAATCCTAGCACACTCCCCTTCTAGAACAATTTTTACCCCCTGCTGCAATCCTATCAGGTACCAAAGTGCTGGAGGCCAATGGAAAGAGGGCTTCCCTTGCAGCTAAGTTCCAGACTCCCCAGGAGGTGAGACAGGAGAAGTCAGGCCCAAAGTAGCACAGGTCTCCTGCAGAGTTGCTTGCAGAGTTGCTTGCAGATGTGCTGCGAGGCTGCTGCAGGCAGGTGGCACCTGTGAGATGTAGCAGGTAACTAGGGTCACTGAGACAGAGGGTAGTCGGTACAAGCCAAGGTTTGGTGGCAGGTGGGTAGCGGAGGTGACAAGGTCAGGTGGAAGCCGAGCTCAAGACAGGTAGCTGGCAGAGGAGATCCGTTACACAAGCCGAGGTCAAGGTCAGGAGGCCAGCAGGACACAGGTCTGGAACAAGCCAGGTCGGTAAACAAGAATCACAGGAAACATGGGAACGTTGGTAACAGCTGAAGATCAAATAGCACTTCAGCCAAGGGCTGGCATCCTTCCTTATAAAGGCCCATGTGATGTGCTGGTGGAGATGCTGGGTCCTAGAGCCCTTCTCCTGCCCTGACAAATGCTGGGTCCTAGAGTCCTCCTGCTATTAGTACCCTGACAAATCCTCTCCCCCCAATCTCCGTGTGCCGCCCTCCTCCCCACCCCTTGTCCTGGCCCTGGCTATGACTACCTCATTCACAAACAACACTGTCTTAATTGACTGGCCCTAATCTGTTTTAGAATATTATGATATTGTGTAAATAATCTTAAATGAGTTGCCTAGTCCTACTAATGTTAGAGAAAATATTTGCCGGAATTCAATAAAGCACTTCCAAAAGTTTTCTAGCGCTATGGCCCTTTAAAATGACCCGCCACCTGTTTCAGTAGCTTTACTGACACATGCCGAAGATTCAGGTAGTTCCTAATAGCGCCATTTTTAAAAAGTCCAGGATTGGTAACTCCTAGATTGGGCTCTAGAGCCCAGAGAATTTCTAGAGACTTGGGAGGTATGAAGTTTCTAACCTTAGGTCCACAATTTACTGGAAAACAGCATATTGATTGTGCAGGTGTGCACAACCCTATTAAGATAGCGGCTGTCTGTGGTTCAGGGCTCCTTTCCACTGGAAGAGTGCCTGTTCTGGCCCCAAGGAGAGGCAATCTGGCCAGGTTGGTGTCTCAGAGGGGCATTAGGAGACAGTGTGTAATTAGGCAAAAGCTTGTGCAGTCCAAATTGGACAGTTTGTCACAAGGTTGAATGAGATAACATGCTGAGTCTGTGTGGAGACAAACTCAGGGACCATGCAGTCTGGATAGTCAGGAGGCTGGAAAATTTATATTTTTCATTGTAGTGCGGAAAACCCCAGTCAGGGTAACTTTTTGTGTGGGTTTTTAAACTTTACTTTTTAAATAATTTGGGCCAAAAGCTGGCTAAAAAGTGGGCTGGACTGGAGTTCATGGTTCATAAAAGGCTAAACTCTTCAAAACATTTAAAAAAACTATATTAAAGTATATATACACTATATTACCACAAGTATTGGGACCCCTGCCTTTACAGGCACATGAACTTTAATGGCATCCCAGTCTTAGTCCGTAGGGTTCAATATTGAGTTGGCCCACCCTTTGCAGCTATAACAGCTTCAACTCTTCTGGGAAGGCCATCCACAAGGTTTAGGAGTGTGTCTATGGGAATGTTTGACCATTCTTCCAGAAGAGCATTTGTGAGGTCAGGCACTGATGTTGGACGAGAAAGCCTGGCTCACAGTCTCTGCTCTAATTCATCCCAAAGGTGTTCTATCAGGTTGAAGTCAGGTCATTCAAGTTCCTTCACCCTGAACTGGCTCATTCTTGTTATTATAGACCTTGCTGGTCCAAATCATTTGGTGGAGGGGGGATTATGGTGGGAGGCTAGGGTTGCCCCCCTTATCCCTTTAAAACTGAACACATATGAATTACACAGGTTCTGTTGCTGATTAAGGTGGTAATTAAACTCACTTGGTGCCTTATCTGGATTAAATTAGCCTCAGAGCCTGTGTAATTCATATGTGTTAGGGTTGCCACCTCATCCCTTAAACCCAATGTGGAGCTGTTTTTCAGGGGTTGGGCTTGGCCCCTTAGTTCCAGTGAAGTAAACTCTTTGGGTGTTCTAGCGGGTTGAGGTCAGGACTCTATGCAGGCCAAGTTCCTCCACCCCAACCTTGCTCAGCCATCTCTTTATGGACCTTGCTTTGTGCACTGATCCAAATCATTTGATGGAGGGGGATTTTGGTGTGGGGTTGTTGTTCAGGGGTTGGGCTTGGCCCCTTAGTTCCAGTGAAGGGAACTCTTAAGGCGTCAGCATACCAAGACATTTTGGACAATTTCATGCTCCCAACTTTGTGGGAACATTTTGGGGAAGGCCCCTTCCTGTTCCAACATGACTGCGCACCAGTGCACAAACAATGTTCATAAAGACATGGATGAGCGAGTTTGGGGTGGAGGAACTTGACTGGCCTGACCTCAACCCGATAGAACACCTTTGTGAGGAGGTCAGCACTCAGTTCAGAATTAGAGAGTAGACTGCGAGCCACAAATGCTCTTCTGGAAGAATGGTTAAACATTCCCATAGACACACTCCTAAATCTTGTGGACAGCCTTCCCAGAAGAGTTGAAGCTGTTATAGTTGCAAAGGGTGGGCCGACTCAATATTGAACCCTACGGACTGATAGGGCGTACACACGGTCGGACTTTGTTCGGACATTCCGACAACAAAATCCTAGGATTTTTTCCGACGGATGTTGGCTCAAACTTGTCTTGCATACACACAGTCACACAAAGTTGTCGGAAAATCCGATCGTTCTAAACGCGGTGACGTAAAACACGTACGTCGGGACTATAAACGGGGCAATGGCCAATAGCTTTCATCTCTTTATTTATTCTGAGCATGCGTGGCACTTTGTCCGTCGGATTTGTGTACACACGATCGGAATTTCCGACAACGGATTTTGTTGTCGGAAAATTTTATCTCCTGCTCTCCAACTTTGTGTGTCGGAAAATCCGATGGAAAATGTCCGATGGAGCCCACACACGGTCGGAATTTCCGACAACACGCTCCGATCGGACATTTTCCATCGGAAAATCCGACCGTGTGTACGGGGCATAAGACTGGGATGCCATTAAAGTTCATGTGCATGTAAAGGCAGGCGTCACAATACTTGTGGTAATATAGTGTATATATATATATTTTATTTTTTTAGTTTCTTTAATGTTTTGAAGGGTTTAGCCTTTTATGAACCATGAACTCCCATCCAGCCCACTTTTTAGCCAGCTTTTGGCCCAATTTATTTCAAAAGTAAAGTTTCATGTGCGTGTAAAGGCAGTCGTCCCAATACTTTTGGCAAAATAGCGTATGCTATAGGTAAGAACAATGGAGTTTTTATTTTTTTTTAGGCAGATGATGGGGACACCCCCCCCCCCCCCCCCAAAAAAAATATTTTTAGTCTGGGCTGAGCCATCTAAAAATAGGGACTGTTACCTGATTACCCCAGAAAAAAAAAAAAACGCATTCAGCCAATCACAGTGTTTGCTGACTTCCAAATAATCCTTCATTGTCTCGCTGCTTAAAATTCACAGGCCTGTTTCTGTGCCGCTTCTGGCTATAATGATCTGTGTTTGAGATTGTTTATTTAATCACTGTTTTTGATGTAAAATTCACTGTCGCTGGAGTCATATTTTATTAATCTCTGCCTTTTCTGCATGAAAACTAACAAGGCTTCACAGGCCCAACAGATTAAAAAATAATAGCCCAGCTTCTTATTGTTACACAGCGTACGTCAAACTGTTCGCCGGTTTGACGCCTCTGAACGTGGTACAAGAGTACAGGTGGCAGAGGGTTTGTTAGGAAATCTTTCCGCACTGACAATGCGCCTGAGCCGTCTGTCTGGCAATCTGTACTGTGGAAAGCACGTCCAACTTATTTTGTCACGTTTGAAGAGCCGCTTCAAAGAGGCACGGCATTCGGGAGCGCGGCTTGCAAACGCATTCTGAAGCCAATCAACGGCGCGGGAGGATTGGCGGTCTATGTGCTTCTGAAAACATAAATGTTAACGGATCATTTTTACTTACTTTCAAGCCCCTTCCAACTAACCTGCTTCTGCTAATAACCGCACAACTGAAATTTGTCTTAATTTATATTATTTATTTTTTATGACTTGTAAGGGAGGATTTGGAAGATTTGTGAAGTTTACATATTTGCGAGAGCCTGTCTAATGTAAAAGATGGATAACAAGCTTTGTGTCTTGCACAGAAGGGATGAAAGCATCGGCCCACACAAAACTGATCTTTCATCTTCATCGAAGATAAAGAATAAAAAAAAAACACATAAAGCTAAACTCCAGGTGGATATAAAAAAAAAAAAAAAAAATTAATAAAGTAATTGTTCATTAACCGCTTGGCGACCAGCGCACAACGATGTACGTTGGCACAATGGCATGGCTGCGCAAATGGGCGTACCTGTACGTCCCCTTTAAGGTCTGGCGCTCCCGCCGCGTACTCCGTGACCGTGCCCGCGGGTCCCGCAAAACTCGATGTCCGCCGGTGTCCCGCGATCGCGTCACGGAGCGGCAGATCGGCAAGATGCCTAAGTAAACAAGGCATTTCCCTGTTCTGCCTAGCAACATGACAGGGATCTACTGCTCCCTGTCATCGGGAGCAGTGATCTTTGTCATGTTCTAGTGAGCCCATCCCCCCCTCACAGTTAGAATCACTCCCTAGGACACACAGTTAACCCCTTGATCGCCCCCTAGTGTTTAACCCCTTCCCTGCCAGTCACATTTACACAGTAATCAGTGCATTTTTATAGCACTGATCGCTGTATAAATGACAATGGTCCCAAAATAGTGTAAAAAATGTCCAATCTGTCCACCATAATGTCCCAGTCACGATAAAAATCGCAGCTCGCCTCCATTACTAATAAAAAAAAATAATAATAAAAATGCCTTAAATCTATCCCCTATTTGGTAGACGCGATAACTTTTGCGCAAACCAATCAATATACGCTTATTGCGATTTTTTTTTTCCAAAAATATGTAAAAGAATACATATTGGCCTAAACTGAGAAAGAAATTTAGTTTTTTTATATATTTTTGGGGGATATTTATTATAGCAAAAAGTAAAAAATACTGCTTTTTTTTTTCAAAACTGTTGCTCTTTTTTTGTTTATAGCGCAAAAAATAAAAACCGCAGAGGTGATCAAATACCACCAAAAGAAAGCTCTACTTGTGGGAAAAAAAGGACGTCAATTTTGTTTGGGTGCAATGTCGCACGACCGCGCAATTGTCAGTTAAAACGACACAGTGCCGAATCGCAAAACGTGCTCTGTTCAGGAAGGGGGTAAATCCTTCCGGTGCTGAAGTGGTTAAAGAGTATGTTTTAATGCAATAAGTGTGTTATGTGATTTTAACCTAGTATCATTCTCTTGTACTAAACAGCAACACTGGAAGAAGGAGGATCAGGTCAGCAGCGGGGCCAATCAGGTGTGCCACAGTGACATGTATAGCCCCCTCTAGAAGTGAGAGTAGGCAAACTGTAGTCTGTCTGGCCCAGGGATAAACCTGAGTCACTGAATCTGGGTCAGGGTTATTAGAGGCCAGGGCTGGATGACTCATCCTTGCAACTCTCTGGTGCCTCCTCCTGTTTCTAGAATGTTGGAGAATGTTCTGAAAGATAGTGGGCGGAAGCTAGGAGGGGTTGCCTTGAATATTTAGCTGCTCTTAGCCTTACAGGGAACTAAGGAGCCCTTAAAGTGATTGTAATCTCATTTTTTTTTTTTAGGTAAAAATATCAAACGTTATACTTACCGGCTCTATGCAGTGGACTTGCAGAGAGCAGCCTGGATCCTCCTCCTCTTGGGTCCCTCTTTGCTGCTCCTGGCCCCTCCCTCCTGATAAGCGCCCCCACAGCAAGTAGCTTGCTATGGGGGGCACCCCGAGCTAAGTCACATCTCCTTGTGACCATTCAGACACAGAGACGCAATCTGGCCCTGTTCCCTTCCTCTCCTCAATGACTAACTGGCTTTGACAACAGCGGGAGCCAATTGCGCCACTGCTGTGTCTCAGTCAATCAAGAGGGGAGTCCCGGGATGGACTCGTGGACATCACTGGACAGAGATGCGGCTAGGGTAAGTAGTGGGGGGCTGGGGGGGGGGGGCTGCTGCACACAGAAGGCTTTTCATCTTAATGCATAGAATTCATTAAGAAAAAACTTTCTGACTTTATAACCACTTTAACTTAGTATCATTCTCTTATACTGTACAGCAACACTGGAAGAAGGGAGGGTCAGGTCAGCAGCACGACCCATCAGGTGTGCCACAGTGACATGTGTAGCATCCTCTAGTGCAGGGGTAGGCAACCTTGGCACTTCAGCTAGGGTGAAACTACAAATCCGATCTTGCCTCTGCCTCTAGGAGTCATGCCTGTAATTGTCAGGGTCTTGCAATGTCTCTTGGGACTTGCAGTTTCAAAACAGTTGGAGGGCCGAGGTTGCCTACCCCTGCGTCTAGTGTGTGCTACTAGAAGTGAGAGTAGGCAAACTGTAGTCTGTCTGGCCCAGGGATATTCTGAGTTACTGAATGTGGGTCAAGGTTATTAGAGGCCATGGCTGGATGACTCATCCTGGCAGCTCTCTGGTGCCTCCCCCTGTTTCTAGAATTTTAGAGAAGCTAGGAGCGGTTGCCTTGAATATTTAGGGGCCCCTAGCAAAACCCTCAGGTAGGGGGCCTGGCAGGGAACTAAGGATCCCTTAAATAGACATGAGCACTGCCAGAAGGGGAGTCGGATGGAAGATGGAGAAGCAGTGCTGAGGAGAGTCTGTTAGTGGCCCTTGAGGGTTCCCTGCCTGAGATGGATTTTACCTCAGCCTGTAGCTCGGGAGGCTGGCCTAGAAAGGATCACATCACAGGAGACAGTTGGAGAAACCCTAATCGGAGAGGCAGCGGAGAGACCAAGGAGAGAGGAGTAGATCAGCACGGTGCAGGGACAGACAAGGAGAGAGACTGCCATCTGTAGCAGGTCTCTCTTAAAGGCAGTGGTGTGCCAAGTCTTTATCTAACCTTGCCCTGAGGAGTTTCCATATGTGTGTCAGTCAGGAGAACTGGGAAGAGAAAGCAGCCAGGTGGGCTAGCATTTCTGCAAGTGGTAAAACTGGGACCAGTGTCTACGGGAAGCAGAAAGTTGTGTGAGATGCCGTTTACTCCACATGTGCTACTTTACAAAAGGGATGGCAAGTTCCTAGCCTGTAATGGGCTGTTGCTGAACTAACTAAAAAAAGATTACGAGAGACACATAGCTAAAGAAAGTAAAAATGACCCAACATTTTTTTTATTAACAGGAAAAAGACAAAATCGGAGCACATTGCACACCTAAAAGATGAGGATGGGAGGATGGTTACAGATGACACAAAGAAGGCAACTGTACCAAATGCGTTCTTCTCCACAGTTTTTACACAGGAAAAAGAAGGGTTTACCGACGGCGACTGCAGTGTTAGTGACACAACATGCGACATACCCAGGTGGCTAACAGAGGCCGGAGTCAAAGAAAGACTTAATAAACTTAACACAAATAAATCACCAAGACCAGATGGCTTACACCCACGAGTCTTCAGAGAACTCAGTCAAGTTATAGCCAGGCCATTGGTCCTAATCTTTGTGGACAGCATACTGACAGGATTGATACCAGCTGATTGGAGAAAAGCCAACATGGTACCAATATTCAAAAAGGGGCAGAGACATATTCCTGGGAATTCTAGGCCAGTCAGCCTAACAGCAATAGTGGGTAAATTATTGGAGGGGATGATTAGTATTATACCCAAAGTTTTACAGAAAAGAAGAATATAATCAGTGGTAACCAGCATGGGTTTATGGGAGGACGTTCCTGCCAGACCAATCTGCTAACATTCAACAAGGAAGTAAGCAGCAATCTAGACAGAGGGAGGCCAGTAAGCGTATATTGATTGGTTTGCGCAAAAGTTATCGTGCCTACAAACTATGGGATAATTTTATTTATTTTTGCTAGTAATGGCGGAGATCAGCGACTTATAGCGGGACTGCGATATTGCGGTGGACATTCTGACACTAACTGACACTTTGTGGGAACCAGCGACACTAATATAGTGACACTATAATATAGTTACTGTACTAATGACACTGGCTGGGAAGGGGTTAAACATAAGGGGTGATCAAAGGGTTAAATGTGTGCCTAGCCAGTATTTTTCTATACTGTGGGAGGTGCTTTTACTAGGGGAAGAGATGGATTTTATTCCCTGCTTTGCAGGGACACAAATTCCATCCCTTCCCTCCTGCCAGAACTGCAATCTTTCTTGTTTACATTGCTGTTCTGTCTCTCTGCCTGATGATCGCCGGGTGCCACCGATCGGTTCCCGCTGTGTGTAAACAAGCGTGCCCCCTACCTGGAAGAGTCGGATCACGTATATATACCTGATCCGGCACAGACCTTAAGTGATTAAAGGGTTTGTTACCCCAACACTTCATATTCCTGATATGTGCCTGCTGTGCCATGTACTTTTATGAGAAAGTCTCCTGTTCTCTTTTTATTGCTTCCTTTGTGTGAAATCCCTGGTGATCCTGCCAGCCCCCTTGCTTTCCTATTAAAAACTGACCCACACCAAACACACCATGGTCAGTTCTCTAGCTATGCTGGGAACTAAGTGTACTCTCCTCCAATGAACTTGTCCTGACAGCCAGCTAAGTGTGCTGCTGCTTTTCCTCCCCCCAGCTCTTATGCAGCTGAGAACAGAGGGAATGTGATCACTTGTATAAAACCTGCAAAAGGTATTTATAATGTATTTTTTTTTATGTTTATACAAAAATGTTTTGCCTTTCATTTCTATTTTAAACTGAGTGGGTTGTTTTATGAGGTGATCATTTACAATCACTTTAAGCATTTTAAACGTATCATGGGAACTCAATTTTTCCTCTGATTCAGGCTTAGCAACAATACAATGAAGAGAAAAAGCGCCTTTGCGCAGGATTTGAAAAGTAGCGACATATGGGAAAATTTTCATATTTTTATGCTCCATTATGGAAATTTGGGGGTTTAAGAACTCTGCAGCAGGGCCGTCTTTCCGAGCAAGCACACCTGGGCACAGCTCATGGGCCCAATCAGGGCCGGTCGGATCTAGAGCGAGGCTATTGGAATTGCCTCCGCTCTGCTCGCCCGTCACACACAGCCCCGCCTTCTCCTAACCCCACGCCTGATAGACAGAATGCAGGTCCAGTGCTGGGATGTGTTCTGTCTATCACAGGCGCGGGGTTAGGAGGAGGCGGGGCTGTGTGTGATGGCGAGCAGAGCAGAGGCAAGTTCATGTAAGCTGTAACAGCGTGCTATCCACTTTGTGATCTCCGGCTCTCCTCTTCCTTTCTCTTCCACAGTGAGTCTGCAAGGGGCACAGTGAGTCTGCAATGGGGGCACAGTAAGGCTGCAATGTTGGGCACAGTGAGGCTGCGCTGGGGGCACAGTGAGGCTGCAATGTTGGGCGCACGGTGAGGCTGCAATGTTGGGGCACGGTGAGGCTGCAATGTTGGGGCACGGTGAGGCTGCAATGTTGGGCACGGTGAGGCTGCAATGGGGGCACAGTGAGGCTGCAATGGGGGCAGGGTGAGGCTGCAATGGGGGCAGGGTGAGGCTGCAATGTTGTCACAGTGAGGCTGCAATGTTGTCACAGTGAGGCTGCAATGGGGGCAGGGTGAGGCTGCAATGGGGGCAGGGTGAGGCTGCAATGTTGTCACAGTGAGGCTGCAATGTTGTCACAGTGAGGCTGCAATGGGGGCACGGTGAGGCTGCAATGTTGGGCACAGTGAGGCTGCAATGTTGGGCACGGTGAGGCTGCAATGTTGGGCACAGTGAAGCTGCAATGGGGGCACAGTGAGGCTGCAATGTTGGCACGGTGAGGCTGCAATGTTGGCGCAGTGAGGCTGCAATGTTGGCGCAGTGAGGCTGCAATGTTGGGCACAGTGAGGAATTATACTTTAATTCTTGAGAGTAGGTGTGAAAATTGGGATAGGCTTGTAGGGGCCCCAGTGCATTACTTTGCCCAGGGGCCCATTATGCTGTTAAGATGGCCCTGCTCTATAGCATATAGGTCTCCCCACAAATGCATTGTGGTTACCTGTACCACGCTTATACTGCGGAGCCATTTGAAACACGCATAGTGGTTGTCGAGATCCTCCCTTCAATGCAGCACTTTGTGCCCATCTGACATCATATAACTTTTAAGGTCGATATCCTCCGGGGACCTCCAGGCTAAGATGCTCCGCAGTGATCTGCATGTTAATTTTTCTCTTAAATGCTTGATTTGTGTTGTGTTCCAAAAAAAAAAAAAAAAAATTGAAGTTATTTATTTTTCTTAATTGTCTTTGAAATTACCATCAGGGATTCTTCTTGTCACTGACAGATTCACATTTGTTCTTTGTCTGAGCAGACAACAAAGAGTTGGAGAAGTGAGTTATTACCATATTGTGTTGAAGCGCTGGAACGTAGAGCCGCGCTGTGGGGGTAACAGACTCTATTGAAGCCGTATGAGCTCGGGAACTTGAAATCTAATGAGCTGAACTTCATTTACTGAGCGTAGTATGCCTAGCAACTATACACAAAGCCATTTTTTATATTGCTAAGGTGGTCTATCTTTTTTTTTTTCCTTCTTCTTCTATATCATCTGTCTTTGTCTGTTTGCTACGATGACGTAGGGCGGGTAATGCTGATGGAGGAACGATTGAGAAAAGCCAGCATGGTGCAGTGGAGATGGCTTTCAACCAATGCGCGATATAGTTTTTTTTAATGCGCCAAGACATTCTCCCTTCAAATCATTTAAGTCAATTTGATTCTGTTGTCATGTGACTGTGTCTGCATTTTGATGACTCAGTAAAAGCGGACGTGTCAATAGGAAATTTTTGTTGAAACTGGTGTTACTAGGTGACGAGACGTGCCATAAAGTGCTTGTATATTTAGCTCCAGATCAGAATTCAGATGGGCTGCTAGTAAGAGTAAGCAGTTTTAGTTTTTGTGGCTCTTCTGTAATCAGCAGAGCAGCATGTGATTGCTTTGGGCTGCTCTGGGCTCTGCAGGCTGCAAGTTTGATTGCTTCCCCCTGTCTTCTGGGGGCTTCCAGATTGTAGTGGGTGGGAGAGTGTCATGTACCTGGTCAAAGGCTGAGGTGCTGAGAGGGCTTCCCTTGTGGCTGAGTGCAGAGCACCCCTGAAGTTGGTCATAGGGAAGATAGGGAGTGCTATGCCCAAAGAAACAGGGGTTGCCAGCTGCAATAGGCTGAGTGATGAGACATCCACTGGATGACAGCTGGATGAGCAGGATGCCCTGCGGGACAGGGGTCCCTCAGATGTATAAGTATAAACAGAAAAAGTATTTCTCCTGCGCTCGTGCAGGCAGTATTGATGTAAAGTTGTAGTATTTTCGAATGACGAGTAGTATAGGACGATCATGCGTGTACCGCTGCCTAAACTGACCAGGGGTGGTCCGAAGGTAGCTGAGTGAAAAAAAGGGGTTGAAGGCGCGTGATCTAACGCATGAATCAAAGTGATATAATTAATTCAAAAACAAAGTAGATGAGTTCAATGAAATTACTACGAATTCATTAAAACTAGGTTACAAAATATTCAATAAAAATTAATTATGCCCATACGGGGGCAAGTGCTCAAAGGTAGGCTAACACGTTTCGAGGTGTTCCCTCTTCATCAGAGCCTTGGAAAGCAAAAGAAAGTCTGTAAAATGTGGTAGATATACATGAAGTGGAGTGGCTGATTGGGAGATGTATCACATAGTGGGGGATGTATTCTCCTTTACTCTAGAAGTATCCACATCAAAGCGCTCTACATACCATAGAATAAGTGGTTGGTTTATTTGTTGTTTGTCTGTCATCTGCATTTAAACTTGTTGAAGGGCTGTAGCCCATACACGTCAGTTGCAGGCTGAGCTCTTTTTTTGGGAGTTCTGCGATCCTCCTAGCAGAGTGCTGTCCTGTGTTGCAAGAGAAGTTCTAGCAGTCCCTCAGATGTAGCAGATGAGACTTGGCAGAAGGGAGAGTCGGGAGCCAGGCCAGTAGTCATACACAGAGTATCAGCCAGGGGTAAGGCAGCAAGCAAGGTCAGGAGCAAGGCAAGGTCATACACTGATAATCAGACAGCAGAGGAGTCCAGAAGAGCAAAGCCAGAGGTCATACATGGGTACAGCAGACTGGAGCGGAGTCAATGGCAGGGGCGGAGAAAATAGTGAGCAGGGTGTGCTGATGCCGACCCCCCATTAGGACACAGGGCAGTGCCGCCGAAAAGCTCTGTGAATGGACACAGGCAGAGCTGCAGCTGCGGAGGATTTCCACTCCTCCTTCTCTTCCATGAGCCAAGCAGCTCTCATTCACCTGGCAATGCCCGCTCCTATTGGCTACATTCAGGGCCAATGGCTGGGAAACTAACACCAAGAGGATTATGGGACATGTAGTCCCGGATACCAGCAGGCCCAGGACGATTTCATGAGAGTGCACTGCAGCCACCAACATGCCAAGTGGGAGGAGGGGAGAGGAGGATCATGAGAGGAGAAGAGGGACCACAAGGCTGTCGGGTGGAGGGAGCCAGAGAGAAAGTGCCAGTGATCTGTTTCTACTATATATCCCCTAAGGTAAGAACTTACCTCCAGGTAGGGGGGTGGGGGGGTTGGGGATGCAGGCTTCCATAGAGGTACAGGACTTTACCCTGTCCTCCCCTCCACCTGGCTGCTCCCACCCTGTGCTCCCTTCCACCTGGCTGCTCCCACCATGTCCTCCCACCTGGCTGCTCCCACCCTGTCCTCCCTTCCACCTGGCTGCTCCCACCCTGTCCTCCCTTCCACCTGGCTGCTCCCACCCTGTCCTCCCCTCCACCTGGCTGCTCCCTCTCTGTCCTCCCCTCCAGCTGGCTGCTCCCACCCTGTCCTCCCCTCCACGTGGCTGCATCCACCCTGTCCTCTCGTCCACCTGGCTGCATCCACCCTGTGCCCCCTCCACCTGGCTGCATCCATCCTGTGCTCCCCTCGCTGTGGCTGCATCCACCCTATCCTCCCCTCCACGTGGCTGCATCCACCCTATCCTCCCCTCCACCTGGCTGCTCCCTCTCTGTCCTCCCCTCCACCTGGCTGTCCCACCCTGTCCTCCCCTCCACCTGGCTGCATCCACCCTGTCCTCCCCTCCACCTGACTGCATCCACCCTGTGCTCCCCTCCACCTGGCTGCATCCATCCTGTGCTCCCCTCCACGTGGCTGCATCCACCCTATCCTCCCCTCCACCTGGCTGCATCCACCCTGTGCTCCCCTCCACGTGGCTGCATCCACCCTATCCTCCCCTCCACCTGGCTGCATCCACCCTGTCCTCCCCTCCACCTGGCTGCTCCCACCCTCTCCTCCCTTCCACCTGGCTGCTCCCACTCTGTCCTCCCCTCCACCTGGCTGCTCCCACCCTGTCCTCCCCTCTACCTGGCTGCTCCCACCCTGTCCTCCCCTCCATCTGGCTGCTCCCACTCTGTCCTCCCCTCCACCTGGCTGTTCCCACTCTGTCCTACCGTCCACCTGGCTGCTCCCACCCTGTGCTCCCTTCCACCTGACTTCTCCCACCTGGCTGCTCCCACCCTGTCCTCCCCTCCACCTGGCTACATCCATCCTGTCCTCCCCTCCACGTGGCTGTATCCACCCTATCCTCCCCTCCACATGGCTGCTCCCACCCTGTCCTCCCCTCCATCTGGCTGTTCCCACTCTGTCCTCCCCTCCACCTGGCTGTTCCCACTCTGTCCTCCCGTCCACCTGGCTGCTCCCACCCTGTGCTCCCTTCTACCTGGCTTCTCCCACCTGGCTGCTCCCACCCTGTCCTCCCCTCCACCTGGCTACGTCCATCCTGTCCTCCCCTCCACGTGGCTGCATCCACCCTGTGCTCCCCTCAACGTGGCTGCATCCACCCTATCCTCCCCTCCACCTGGCTGCATCCACCCTGTGCTCCTCACCACCTGGCTGCATCCACCCTGTGCTCCCCTCCACGTTGCTGCATCCACCCTGTCCTCCCCTCCACGTGGCTGCATCCACCCTATCCTCCCCTCCACGTGGCTGCTCCCACTCTGTCCTCCCTTCCATCTGGCTGCTTCCACCCTCTCCTCCCCTCCACCTGGCTGCTCCCACCCTCTCCTCCCCTCCACCTGGCTGTCCCACTCTGTCCTCCCTTCCACCTGGCTGCATCCACCCTATACTCCTCTCCACCTGGCTGCATCCACGCTGTCCTCCCCTCTACCTGGCTGCAACCACCAATACTTTTTCAAGACACTGTATTTGTGTGTGTGTGTGTGTATATATATAATTGCATTTCTGTAGCCCCCCTACTTTTGTCCCTGTCCCCCCATGTGCCCCCCTAAATATGAAAGCTGGAGATGCCACTGTCTCTCACCACCCCCAAGCATCACCCCACTTTTTTGCATCTAAAAGAAGACTGCCATTACTGTGCAGGTGCAGGCAGCAGAGAGATGACATCATCTCTCACTGGCTGTCCTCACTCTGGAACAACAGGGACACTGTCACTGGCAAGTGACAATCTGCATCTGGTGACAGGCAACTGTGGCAAGTGACAATCCCCATCTGGTGGCAGGCAACGGTGGCAAGTGACATGCTCAGGGCTCCCACTGATTCTGCATTATGGTGAGTTGAACTATTTTATTTTGATTGCAATGTAATAATAGAAATAATACTCTTGAATCATCCTGACACCATATTAACCATGGTGCTGTGATGATTGAAGTGCCAACACCAGCCATTGCCCCGACAAATTGTGCTAGTACACAATTTGCAATACTCATTGACCTTTTGATTATCTTTATTGTCTCTAATGACTTACGGATTAATCTCTTGAGTTCTTCCACAAGTTGGTTACTTCCACATGTTGTTTGAGCTTGCTCCAACAGGGTGTGCTAGAGAGATATGATTCTGTGTTATGGATATTTGATAGCCTACCCAATCAGTTGGTCTGGGGAACCTGAATATCTGGGCTTTTGCCAGACTAAGATTAACAGGTTAGTGTCCCCTAGACCTTGGGCCTAGGCACATGGAAGGATGGAGGAATTTCCCCTCTTGGGACAACCCTTTAAAGATGTTGGCTGCTGGAGAAAAGAGCATAAGGCCCTAAAAAGGCAAAACTGCAACTGAGCCCCCCATATGGACATGCGGTGAGGAGTACTTGAGCAGGAAGTTACACACAGGAACCGTTTTCTGCTGTCCTGCCTTGTAAGTGAAGATTGAGATACCACTTGCACCTCAACTGTCAAGGAGTTATAGCTCTAAAGAGTCCAGCCAGGATTGTCAGTTATAATGAAGGTAACCATGAGAGACTTGGAGATCTATAGCAGATCAAGGCCTAGTATAGTGCAGAGGTCTCCAAACTGCTGCCCTTTGCTTAACTTTGTCTGGCCCTTGAGGCATTATTCCTGCCCCTGACATCAATGATGGGGCATAATTCCTGGCGATATTCCTTGGGGATATTCTCATTCGTACCTCATCCTCCTTCCCATTGCCATGTGAGATAAAGTTCTTTTCTATTTTAGTATCTACATGTGACCAGGGGTGGCCCATCCTTTAAGGGCGCACTAACGCCGCCCCCCCATCCATGCATTCGGCCCCTTTGCGGGACACCGGATGCATGCATTCCAATGGGGGAGGGGGGTTTAAGCTTGTGATTAGAGCTTCATATTAGGACAGGCTTGGGGCGCTATTGCCACACTGATCCTTTTCCCGGCCAATCAGGAAGCGGGTCTGAGGCCCGTCACCCGATTGGCTGAAAGGACAGGCGATCGGATTGGATGCCTAGGAGGAGGGGGGGAGGAGACGCACGGCGGAACCCGCCATGATGCAGAGGAGGAGAAGACCCAATGGAAGCCGTAAGCCACCGCCCATCGCCCGTCCGCAACCTAGATGGGGTAAGTGCGGGGCTGGTTGACCGACCGACCCACACCGCCCGCTCAATGATTTCCGAACATCCAGCTAAAACCACCCACACTAAGGATGAATGTTTCTGAAAGTAAATTAACTTAGAGCATTCTTAATGTAGATGTTGGCAAGCTGTAGAGCCACCACTCCTTCAAAATGTGTAAATCTAGATCAACTAGATAACCCTACACTACCACTGGCTATAAAAGGCAAAAGAAAAAGCAAAAACTAACAAAAATATTTTTCTGGTCCGGAAAACTTTAAACTACGAGCATTCCTCTGAAACTTCTGATCAAAAGCGCAGAAACGCACCGAGCTCACACAATTGAACCATTCGCCTTAGAGTTGCTTTTGCACTTTCCTGTTGAGTTCCTCTGCCAGAGGGGAGGGTCGATGGTGTTTCTCTGTTTAATGTGCGTTTGTTTTCTTCCAGCCAACTGAAATGAGTTCCAAGGTATAGATAAGCCAAATCCATTTATTTTACAATATTAAAGAGAAAACATTTCCTACTCCACAAAGCGGCTAGAATAGCGGCGGGGGGGGGGGGGGGGGGAACGGGGGGGGGAGGCTTGCGGTTCTTCAAGCAAAATGCTCAGTCCTTTTACATTCTCATTCCTTTTACATTTAGTTTTAAAACAATGTTTCTTCTTGGGTTTATTTCCATTGTTTTCTTTTTACTTTTCTTTTTTTCTATACTTGTTCTTGACTTTTCTGTTTTGACATCTAAATTGCAGAGAAGGTATAATAATTAGCTACACGGGAAGCATGCAGAAATGAAAATGATCTTGATTATTCTTTAGGTTAGGTCAGATGGAAATTAAAACTTCAGATTGTAGATGTTGCTTTTGAAACAATAGATTGAAAAACACCACTTTTGTAGTATGCACATCGTGATACAAATGAAGCTGTGGGGTGTTGTAAGATGAATCTTACATCATAAACCCATTTTATTACACTTTGCAAAGAGGTTCTAAACCTATAAAAGTCACTTATGATGAGCAATACTAATTTGCTGGTAGCATATGGGAGATAAAATCGCAAATAAGGGGGATCTTTCCTGGCCAGCTCTATAAAATGTGCACAGGAACCATGCAAGTGCTGCCTGCCCACTAACATGCAGGTGAAATGTAAAAAAAAAAAAAAAAAAATGGGAGTAGCAGTTACAGTTAATGATAGCATAAAATCCTGTTTCCAATAGAACCAGACCCCTAAAGGCTCAAGAGGGTACTGGTAAGGCCTTCAATGAAAGTGTTATTTGTTATTAAAATAATAAACATGTTATACTCACCTGCAATGGTTTTGCACAGAGCGGCCCAAAAACTTCTCTGCTGGGGTCCCCCAATAGCGATCTTGGCTCTTCGTTTTCTCCGTGTGTGTGTGTCCCCCCCATAGCAAGCTGCTTGCCATTGGGGGCATACAGTGCATGCCAGCTCCTGAGCTGTGTGCGTCTATAGAGCCACGCTCCATAGACATACACACACAGCATGGCTTGGCTCCGCCCCCCCACTTCCTTCTCACAGCATCTGACAGCAGCAGGAGCCAATGTCTCCTGCTCCTGCCCAAGTCCCTGTGTGAAAAGAGAGGGGAAAGAAGAGATGCAGCCGTGCACATACCCGATGAGTATATAGGGAGGTGGGCAGTGGCGGCCGCTCCATTAGGGTGTCGGGGTGGGGTGCCGCCCCCTCTAATCCATGCGACCGGTCCCTAATCTACGTGCAGGATGCATGGATTTCAAGGGTGAGTTCGGGGCGCAGAGCACCGTTTGACCAATCGACCAAAAAAACGAGGAGGGGGGGCGGGGTAGTTGGGTGGTTTGTTTGCCCCCCCAAAAAAACAGAGCACCGGCTGCCACTGGAGGTGGGGGAGGATAGAAATCTGTAAAAATGTCTTTTACCTTAATGCAGTGAATGCATTGGCTTTACAACCACTTTAGATTAGACCCGTGAAGGTAGAAGTATGGCAAATATCATTGCTTAACTCATTTGTTAAAAGTGCAGGCTCTGGGTATGGCATCCTGCTCCATCCTTTGCTACTTAGTAATTTCCAGAAAAGAAATAAGCATGAAGAATTGGAGTTCCGACTTGACTTTCTACTTGATCCAGGTCAGTGGCTTATTGGGACCAGGTTAAGGAGGACAGATTCGGAGGTTTCGCCTTTTTAGGCTCGTTTCATGCAACACGCTTTCCTCGGCACTTGTAAACATGTATTTAAATTCCTGTCAATGTTAGAGAACGGAGCCACTCACACATCAGCATTGGCACTAACATTGGGAGGAATCCACTTAACCTAAGGTCTCTAAAAATATCAAATTGTGTAAGTGGTTCTTTGCGGTCTGAGCAGTGAGGATGTGAAACTCCCTTCCACAGTTGGTGGGGTAATTGTGGAGTGCAGATATATGAAAAAAAACTTTTAGATGTGCGAGCGCAATGTACAGGGATTGGAAAAATAGTAGTCTCACACATACACACTTCCAGGTTGAACTAGTGACTTAAGTTTACAATACCAACTATGTACCTGCGCTGCACTCCCAGACTATGGCAGGCAGGGGCTGACTGGCAACTTTTGGCCCAGGGGCAAGTACAAGCCAGAGGCCCATGGTGCAGCAACTCGACACCTCCCCCTCCTCCCTCTTTCCTACCCTCTCCCGACCTCCATCCCAGGCTGAAGCTCCGCTCCAGCTATTCTCTGCTCACTGGGATCCCAAACTGGTCAGCAGGGTGCTGCAGGGGGGAGCCGGGGTGGCTTGGTCTGGACTGGCCGGGGGAGGAGAGCCTACGGTCGGGGCACAGAACCGGCCTCTGCCCGGACGTGGCATACACCATTCACGTTCTATTCTCATGTCGCACTCAGTAGGACATTGGTGAGGACTTTTTACTCCTCTTCACCAGGAAGCCTTTAGGCATGTCCACGGTGGAAGTGGTGCACCCTTTTTACAGGAAATTAGAGCGGCCCAGGGGGGCAACAACCCAGTCCAACCCTAATTGCTTTCTGCAAATTGCAGTGATAGGCATCTTTCAAGGACAACTTATGACACCACAAAAACTGCACTCTGAAACGTTAACGAATGAGGCCCTAAAAACTCGAAGTCACTTCAAAGCCAAAAGCCCTTTAGTGTTACTCTTCAATTAACTAAAACCAATCTACTCTCGGGGGTTCTTGGAAATCAGGGATATCCTTAAATTCACAATTATTGGCACCTTTTTAAAAATGCTACAAGACCTTCTAATGGCCTTGGTTTTAGAGAAGGTAGTCAGAAGCCTCAACAATCCTGGGGGGACAAGCCTTAGGAAGTCCCCCAGTTAGGCAATCAGGACAAAAGCTCAGGTCCCAGCCAGTCTCAAAGGCCCCCAAGTATGGTTTTCACACTGAACCTGTGGCAGCTCAGAGAAGCAGAGAGCAGTTTAATTCTAAACGACTCTGTAACACTGCTATCTGGGGAGAGATCAACATGACATTTTATAGCTGTCAAGGTCACAGATAAAGCCGAGGTTTTATTACAACCATGTTCACTGCAAATAACTATATTTTAATTTAGCTCTGGCTCTTTGTGAGTGATATTTACTGGCATTTCTACTTTGGCTCTGAGAGTAGCTAAAAAGAACATAGACACTGTCTGTTTGAGTGAGAAATTTATGGATCAAATGACAAAGTTAAAGTATATCTAAAGCCAAAACTTTTTTTGTAGTTTTGGACAGAATAAGGATAGATTAGAACCCCCTGGTAGGTTTCTGTTACTGATTGCAGTATATAAATATAGGAGGAAGCACAAGATCAACCTGTTTATATCCAATAACGCAAGTGACTTGTTCAATTAATAGATTAAACTTGCTTCGGTGAGACTGCTAACATGTTCGGCAGTGACCCCAATAGGGGTTCTGGGAGAAGTGTAGGAAGGTGTAAGAGATGATGCATACCAGGCCCCTAGTATGCAACCTAGCATGCTAAAAACGGCTCTTTACACATTCTGCTATGGGGGTGCTTAACTCTCGTAGTCAGGGGCGTTGCTAGGTGGCAAAAAAAACAGGGACTTCAGCCCAAAGTCCGAGCCCAGCACCAGGGGGGGGTTACCTACCTGATGCGCACTGACCTACCTGACACTGACACACCCTGACCTACCTGACACACACTGACCCGCACTGACCTACCTGACATACACTAACCCACACTGACCTACCTGACATACACTGACCCACACTGACCTACCTGACCTACACTGACCTACCTGACATACACTGACCTACCTGACATACACTGACCCACACTGACCTACCTAACACACACTGACCTACCTGACATACACTGACCCGCACTGACCTACCTGACATACACTGATCCACACTGACCTACCTAACACACACTGACCTACCTGACACACACTGACCTACCTGACCAGACTTCAGGTGACGTGACCTCCTCCTGCAGCTCAGCTCAGCCGTAGTGTGCGGCGCACCCATCACACACAGCAGGCACTCCAGGCAGCCAGAGCCATGATGACAGGACAGGAGAGGAGAGCCACCTGCCCGAGCGCCGAGTGGGGATCTTCTGACAGTGGCGCGGCGGCCGCACCGTAATTCCCGCCTTCTGGAGCCTGCAGCGCTTCCCGCATTGGACCAGTGGGACGTCCATCATAGGTGCTGCAGGCTCCAGAAGGCGGGACCTGCTATGTCACTCGGCCTGGCTCAGGGGTCACTCGTCCCTGCTCGGCGGTGGCGCTGGTGGCTAATAATAGAACTGTGCCTGTCCAAGACTCGGGGCTTTTTGGGGACCCACTCGGGGCTCCAGCCACCGTCAGCCCCCCCCCCCCGCCGACGCCACTGCTCTTGGTAGTTGCATTTGCACAGTAAGTCCATGACACAGAACTATAGTTAAAGGCCTGGCAACCCACTTTTATTAAAAATAAAACAAAGTCTCTTTTAACCACATCAATATCGGACACTTTCACCCCCTTCCTGCCCAGGCCAATTTTCAGCTTTCAGCGCTGTCATACTTTGAATGACAATTGCGTGGTCACGGAACACTGTACCCCTATGAAATTTTTATCATTTTTTGAAACAAATAGAGCTTTCTTTTGGTGGTAATTAATCACCATTAGGTTTTGTTAAACAAAGAAGAGGCCAAATATTTGTCTTCTTCACTGATGTGCACTGATGAGGCTGCACTGATGAGGCTGCACTAATGGGCACTGATGAGGCGGCACTAAGGGACTGATGAGCTGCACTAATGAGATGGCACTGATGGGCACTGATTGGAACTGATGGGCCTGCACTGATAAACAGGAAACTGGTGGTTAGTGCCCTGATTATCAGTGTAAATGTGCTCTGTCAGCCTTGATGGTTACTGGCTCTCCTTTTCTCATTCTGTGACAGCGCGTGAGGAAAGGACTGCTGATAACCAGTAAGTCTATTTACATGTGATCAGCTGTGATTGGACACAGCTGACCACATGGTAATGGGCCACTGCGATTGGCCCTTCACTCAGATCTGTGCACAGCAATCACAGAGTGCGCCCTTCTGTGTGTGGTAGGAGGCATGCAGGGAGCAGGGTTCTAGGAGGATGCCTGTGGACGCCCTCCTAGAAAAATAGTACCGTGCTGTAGCCATCTATTGGTTGTAGCATGGTACTGAAGTGGTTAACATAGGGTTTCCTATGCAGGGGCCTCAGCTTCACAAAGCAACAACATGAAATGAAAAAATGCTAGCACACCTGGTTCTATTCAGCAGCTCTGCCAATGTTGGCAATGATCTCTCTGACCACAGGTTTCTCAGGCTTCTTTAGCCTTAACTGCATTGCATGTGCCCAATCTTAGCCCCTAGGTAGAGGGTCTCCTGATACCCCAGGTGCTCTCACTCCTCCAAGACTCACAGATTCCTCTGGCTGCCCTGGGCTCTCTCCCAGTTGCCTGAGCTCTAGTCTCCCAGACTCTCTCAGCTGGCCCAATGGCCTAAAACCTCTCCCACATGGAGCGCTGTCTTGAAGACCTTGCCTTGGTCTCCAGACAGGAACACACCTCCCTTCTGGCTGCAACAACTGCAACAACTCCAACTCCACATGCCACTGCAGTAACTCTCATCAAGCTTATATCGCCCTTGCACACCTATGCACTCACACAGGCTGCTGTCAATTAGCAAAGCCCAGACACAGGACTGAAGGCTCTGTTTCCCACCCAATACTTTTTGGAACCTTCAAGCTTCCAGCCCCGACCCGGAAATACCAAATGCAGAGAAAGCTTAAGACACAGTTTTCTCTGCTCACAAAACATCTTCCGGTGCTTCTAAAACTGACTCTTTAAGAGTCCTGTGTCCTTTTTAAGCCCATTTATAGGGTGGCAGAGACTCTCACTGTCAAAACATACAAGTATTATTAGCTCCCTACAGTGTCCAGCCACAGCATTTAAAAGCCCCGATAAAGTGGGGAGTGTCTAAACAACAAAACTTTGTGTCTATCTTTTACCACTCTAATGTGGATTCATTAAAAATTTCTCTGGCCTTTAGGACTTGTGGTGTAGGACTTCCACTGTACTTATCTTACACACTATAGGGTTGATTTACTAAAGGCAAATAGACTGTGCAGTTTGCAAAGTGCAGTTGCTCCAGAGCTTAGTAAATGAGGTAAAGCTTAATTTTTCAAAGAATACCCAATCACGTGCAAGGAAAAAAAAAAAAAAAGGATTTTTGCTAGCATGTGATTGGATGATGGAAGTCAGCAGAGCTTCTCCTCATTTACTTAGCTCTGGGGCAACTGCTCTTGCAGAGTGCAACTGCCTTTAGTAAATCAATCCCTATGTTCCCCCACTGGGGAGATTTGCCATCTCTTGGAGGGAGCTCCAGTAGGTGGTAGTAAGCTATGCACGTAACTTTCTCTCCCAGCTCTGGGTCTAATCCATTTATTCAGGATAATAGTTCTGTGTAGATATGTGCAATGCCTTTCATTCCAAATTAGTTTTGAAAATTTGTAAATTCTGTACATTTGTAAATTCGAAGACTCAAAAATACGAAAACCCGAAAATTAGAAAATCTGAAATAATAACTAACTAATAATAACTTAACTATTACTATTAAATTATAGGTATTGGAATTTCCTTTCAAATTTGGCTGTTAGTGAACGTAACGAATACAAATTTATCCGAAGTTACGAATTATCCGAAATAACGAATGCTGTATCTAAATGAATAGAACGTAATGAATTAATAATAATTAATAATAATAATAAAAATGTTTTATTATTATTATTAATTTGTTCCATTCCATTTGTTTAGATGCGGCATTCGTTATTTCGGATAATTCGTAACTTCGGATAAATTCGTATTCATTACATTCACTAACAGCCAAATTTAAAAGGAAATTCCAATACCTATAATGTAATAGTTATTATTTGTTAGTTTGTTAGTAATGCCCCGTACACACGGTCGGATTTTCCGATGGAAAATGTCTGATCGGAGCGTGTTGTCGGAAATTCCGACCGTGTGTGGGCTCCATCGGACATTTTCCATCGGATTTTCCGACACACAAAGTTGGACAGCAGGAGATAAAATTTTCCGACAACAAAATCTGTTGTCGGAAATTCCGATCGTGTGTACACAAATCCGACGGACAAAGTGCCACGCATGCTCAGAATAAATAAAGAGATGAAAGCTATTGGCCACTGCCCCGTTTATAGTCCCGACGTACATGTTTTACGTCACCGCGTTTAGAGCGATCGGATTTTCCGACAACTTTGTGTGACCGTGTGTATGCAAGACAAGTTTGAGCCAACATCCGTCAGAAGAAATCCTAGGATTTTGTTGTCGTAATGTCCGAACAAAGTCCGACCGTGTGTACGCCCTATTATTCTTTCGAATTTTCGGATTTTCTAACAAACTAACTAATAATAACTATTACATTGCAGGTATTGGAATTTTCTTTCAAATTTGGCTGTTAGTGAACGTAACAAATACGAATTTATCCGAAGTTACGAATTATCTGAAATAACAAATGCCATATCTAAACGAATAGAACGTAATGAATTAATAATAATAAATAATAATAATAAAAATGTTTTATTAATATTATTATTAATTTGAATTTCTGTTCCATTTGTTTAGATGCGGCATTCGTTATTTCGGATAATTCGTAACTTTGGATAAATTCGTATTCGTTACGGTCACTAACAGCCAAATTTGAAAGGAAATTCCAATGCCTATAATGTAATAGTTATTATCAGTTAGTTCGTTAGTTATTCTTTCAAATTTTCGGATTTTCTTTCTTCTTTCTGGATTTTCAAATTTACGAATTTATGAATTTTCAAATTTAGGGATTTAAGAATTTATGAAAATTGTGATCATAATGAAAAAAAAAAAAGAATCAAATGAATGAATTTTTTGGCAAGGTACATGTCTAGTTCTGTGAGTGTGTCCTATGGCTAAGTATAAAGATTTAGATCACTGGTGGCCATGTACCTCAGTGTAGGATTATTGACCTCTCTGGAAGAGATGTTAAGGTTTGAATAGTTTACCATTATTTGACTCTGACATACCATTTTACTATTCAGCAAAGAAAGCAGAAAAGCAATTTTGCTGACTGGACATTCCATTAATGGGTGAGCTGGGATGAGTATAATGCAGTGTATGGCATGAAGGGTTCTTCGGTACAATGAGACAATGGGCAGGTTTACTGGTGTCTATTTCCGTGGTGTCAGACAGAGCGTGGAGGATTCTGCTGCTGTCCTGGAGCAAATGTGAAAGAGACAGTCCTGTGTAAGCTTTGGGTACAGTATTGTATATCTCTATTCAGATACAGGTTTTTTTTTTTTTTAATTAAATCCTGCAATTTTTACACAAAAACTAAACATCAACAAAAGGAGTGCATCTGAATCACAACAAAAGTGCACTGAGTGTGTCACTGGCCCACTCTCGAAGAGTTAGGGCCTTTCTTTGCCCTCTCCAGGGACTAAGGCTTCTGACAGGGGCAGGGCACTCTGGTCCACTAAGCCAAAAGGCATGGCAGACCCCTGTCCTCAAGGACAGCCAAAGCCAGCCTAGGATGAGGGTTCCCCCAAAGAGAGACCCCCAAGGCAAGGAAAGCAAAAAATTTGATGGCCACACATTTCCTCCCCTAGACTTCAGGGTTTGCCTAAAGAGCAACATCCTGTGAAGTGAAAAACACAAAGAAGAAAATGAAGTCCACAAAACAAGTAGAGAAAAATAAATAATCCCAATGTAACATACAATAGCTAGGCCTTGCGGTCTGTATACAAAACTTGCTCCTGTTTTGGCCTAAAGGTCCATCCTCTGCATTGGCAGAAACAGCAAGGGGTTTTGTGCCATTTCACACAGTGTGGTTTCAAATACACAGTGCTACTCTGGCGCCTCTGGGTCACCACAGGCTGATTGCCTCCCTAGCCCATGGCCAGAGCAGGTAGTCCTGTTAAAATCATGAGCCACTGGGCCCCTCAGATCCCTCCACACTAGAGAAGTACTTCTGCTCCTCACCTCATCCATTGAGTACCTAATTTGGCTTCCTTCCCATGAGGAGTACCCTTAGGACCCCCATCATACCAGGAAGACTACTATACAGCCAGCCATTCCTGTCATAAAGCTGGAATAGTAGCAGACAAAACCTCCTGGACACTAGGGATGAGCTTGATGTTCGGGTCGAACATAAGTTCGACTCAAACCTCAGCCAGTTCACTGAAGAGCAAACATTATGGAGCGTTTGCGGCAAATTCGAGTGCCGTGGAATGCCCCATAATGCACTGCGAGATCGCAGTGCATTGCTGTATGATGATGGGCCAAAGCATGCACCTGACCTACATGCTTTGGCCAACCACAGCGCCCTCTGCTAAGAGAGCCATAAATGGGCAAAGGCAGGGTGCCTTTTGCCAACCATGGCTCAGGGGGACTAAGTCCACACCCCACACTATATAAGGCTGGTTACACAGTGGCCGTGTGTAGTCTTGTTAGGGGACAGGAGCCACACTGGGGCAGAGGTTCTGTCAGCTCTGCAGGGGCAGGCTGAGAAGTGGCTGACGCCATGCCAGCTTCAGCCAGGAATGTTTGTATGTGACAATGGCACCAACCTTCTCTCTGCCCTCCGACAGGGACACTTGACCCATGTTCCATGTTTGGCACACATCCTAAATTTGGTGGTGCAGCAGTTCTTGAGCAGATACCCATGCTTACAGGATCTCCTGAGGCAAGCCGAAAAAGTCTGTGGTCATTTCCACCGGTCATACAATGCCAGTGCTCGGCTGGTTGACATTCAAAGGGAATGCAACCTGCTCACCAACCGCCTCGTTTGTGACATGCCCATCAGGTGGAACTCAACATTGGCAATGCTGCAGCGGCTGCACACACAGCAGAGGGCCATCAATGAGTACCTGTGTGAGTATGGCACCAGGACAGGGTTAGGGGAGCTTGGCTTCTTTTCGCCATGCCAGTGGCTACTTATCAAGGATGCATGCACTGTTCTGTCACCATTTGAGGAGACCACAAGGATGGTGAGCAGCGACAATGCATGCATCAGTGACGCTGTCCATCTAGTCTACCTGTTGGAGCACACGCTTTGTGGAATCATGGACAGGGCACTTGAGGCAGAACAGCGGGAGGATGAAGAGGACTTCCTTACCTCTTATGGCACCCTTTATCCAGATAGCATTCCTGTGGGCCCGCCAAACACACAGGAAGAAGAGGAGGAGGATTATGTCAGCATGGATGTAGAGGATAACACTCAGCAGCAGTCTTCAAGGGATGGTTTTCAGTCCCAAGAAACCCAAGGAGGTGTACGTGGCTGGGAGGAGGTAGTTACAGATCATGTGATCCTTAGTGACCCAGAGGACTCAGAATTGAATGCCTCTGCAAACTTATGCTGCATGGCCTCCCTGATTCTGCAAGGCCTGTGAAAGGACCCTAGGATTTGTGGCATCATGGAGAGGGATCATTACTGGCTGGCAACCCTTCTTGATCCACGTTACAAGGGTAAGGTTGCAGAACTCATCTTGCCTTCGCAGAGGGAGCAGAGGATGACATATATTCAGGAGGCCTTGAAGAAAGGTTTGTGTCATGCATTTCCAGACCCTGGGAGGTTACAATTTCCTGGTGCTGGACAACATGTTGCTGAGGCTTCATTCAGTCAGAGGAAGAGCGGTGGAGAAGGTGGCCGGCTGACCGATGCCTTTAACCGCTTCCCGACCGCCTCACGCAGATATACTGCGGCAGAAGGGCACATACAGGTAGATTAACATACCTGTACATTGCCCTTTAAGAGGCGGCTCGCAGGCCAGGAGCTCCATGACTGTGGGTCCCGCTGACTCGATGTCCACGGGGATACCCGCAATCGTCTCACGGTGAGGAAGAACAGTGAGATGCTAAAGTAAACAAGCATCTCTCCGTTCTGCCTAATGACACTGTCACTGATCACAGCTCCCTGTGATCGGGAGCGGTGATCAGTGACCAGTGACCTGTCACACAAAGCCCCCCCCCACAGTTAGAATCACTCCCTAGGATACACTTAACCCCTACAGCGCCACCTAGTGGTTAATCCCTTCACTGCCTGTGACATTTTTACAGTAATCAATGCAATTTTTTAGCATTGATCGCTGTATTAATGCCAATGGTCCCAAAAATGTGTCAAAATTGTCCGACGTGTCCGCCATTATGTTGCAGTCATTATAAAAATCGCTGATCGCCGCCATTACTAGTAAAAAAAAAAATTATCAATAAAAATGCCATAAAACTATCCCCTATTTTGTAGACACTACAACTTTTGCGCAAACCAATCATCAAACGCTTATTGCGATTTTTTTTTTTTTTTACCAAAAGTATGTAGAAGAATACGTTTTATATATTTTTTGGGGATATTTATTATTGCAAAAAGTAACAATTAATGTGTTTTTTTCAAAATTGTCGCTATTTTTTTGTTTATAGCGCAAAAAATAAAAACCACAGAGGTGATCAAATACCACCAAAAGAAAGCTCTATTTTTGGGAAAAAAAGGACATCAATTTTGTTTGGGAGCCACATCGCACGACCGCGCAATTGTCAGTCAAAGCGATGTAGTACCGAAACGCAAAAAGTGCTCTGGTCTTTGGCCAGCTAAATGGTCCGGGGCTTAAACGATTTTTCAGTCCACAGTGCCAAGGTCTGATCGGTTCAAGCCACCATCGCCAGCGTCTGCATTACATGGTGCAGGAATATCTAGGGGGAAGAGCAGACTTGGAGACCTTTCCAACAGAGCATCCACTGGGTTACTGGGTCTTGAGGATGGACCACTGGCCAGAACTAGCTCAATATTCAATTGAGCTACTGGCCTGTCCTGCATCCAGCGTGCTTTCTGAATGCATCAGTGCTGCTGCAGGGTTTCAAAGAGTCCACAGACTCTGTTGATAGGCTCACATTCATAAAAATGAATCAGTCATGGATCAACAGCTACCAAGCACCTGATGCTGATGTAACTGATTGAATTTGCTATGGATGTGGGATACCTTGAAGATTGCCTATGCTGACTATCCTATTCCTCCTCAATCTTGATGATGCTAGCTTCCAACAATATTTTTGATTTAGGGCACCACCACCACCACCCAAGGCCCAATTTTTCTGCCCCTGTTTAACAGGGGCATCTAAATACAATTCTTGATATAATATTTCACAGCAGGGCCCGTTTCTGCGCCCACCAAGAGTAACTGTGAGGGCTTACAGTGTTCTGCTACCACCAACACCTAAGACCCAATTTTCTGCAGAGTATATAGGGCAGGCCGTATAGTGTATATATACTGCTGTTTAAAGTATATAGTGCCTGGGATATAGTGCCTGGGAGACCCCCACACCATTTTTAAAAAAAATCCCCTGCATTCCTCTCTCCTTATCTGTCCCCCTCCTTCTCCCCCTCCGTTCCTCTCTCCTTATCTCTCCCCCTCCGTTCCTCTCTCCTTATCTGTCCCCTCCGTTCTCCCCCTCAGTTCCTCCGTCCTCCCCCTCCTCCTTCCTTTGTGTATGGATAGAGTCAGCTGACTCTGTCCATTCACATAACTGAAACATTGTAATCTCCTGTGATTACAATGTGTCAGTTTATGAATGGAGAGGAGCCGCTGTCTTCTCTCCATTCATTCTCAGTGCAGCTGACGCTGCAGAGAAAGGGACTGGGGAATCTCTATCCTCTGTCTCTTTCTCTGTCTCAAGGGGGGAGATATCAGAGGTCTGTTAAGACCCCTGATATCTCACCAAAGCCCCCCAACAGGGCTAATTAAAAAAAAAAAAAAAAAAAAACAATAAAGAATAAAAAAATATTATTGTAAAAAATAAAAATTGTAAAAAAAAAACAAAAAAAACACACACACATACAACGTTCACCCCCCCCCCCCCCCAAAAAAAATAGCAAAAAAAAACTGTCACGTGACATTAAAAAAAAAGTATCGGTAATCGGTATCGGCGAGTACTTGAAAAAAAGTATCGGTACTTGTACTCGGTCCTAAAAAAGTGGTATCGGGACAACCCTATTCTAAACACAGTAAAAATGTGCTACTTTACAGGGATACTAAATGACACCCCCCAGGAACGATATTTAAAGGAATATTTAATTTTTATTGTTTCACTTTAAGCATTAATAAAATCACTGCTCCCGAAAATACGTCCGATTTTTAAAACCTTTATTGGCATTGATACATGTCCCCTGGGGCAGGACCTGGGTCCCCAAACACTTTTTATGGTAATAACTTGCATATGAGCCGTTAAAATGAGCACTTTTGATTTTTCACGTTCATGTCCCATAGACTTTAACGGTGTTCGCGTATTCGAACAAATGTTTTGCCTGTTCACATGTTCTGCTGCAAACCGAACGGGGGGGTGTTTGGCTCATCCCTAATGGACACTGAGAAGAACAGATACTACGCTTATTCTTTGCCAAAAGGTCTAGAAGTGATAAAAGTGAACCAGGTCATCCAGCCATGGAAGGGGAGGTTGCTGCTGTTTTGGGCCACATAGCCCTCTAAGCCCTGGAGGTCACAATATATTGACTCCCCCAGCTACAGGGAGGAGGTAACCTAACCTATCATATTCATGATCGGCAGTAGGTCCCATGGCTCAGAAACCGGCATACCAACCGCAGTTAGGGAGTGTTACAAGCAGAATAGGTCATGTTGCATTCTCAACCACACCACATGATGAACAGACAAGGCAGCAATAAAGTGAACACTGCTCCATGTGCCCCATTTCAAAATTAAAACACCTAATGAAATACAATGGGGGTTATTTACGAAAGGCAAATACACTTTGCACTACAAGTGCAAAGTGCACTTGGAAGTGCAGTCGCTGTAAATCTGAGGGGTAGATCTGAAATGAGGGGAAGCTCTGCTGATTTTACCATCCAATCATGTGCAAGCTAAAATGCACTTTGCACTTGTAGCTTGCACTTGTAGTGCAAAGTGGATTTGCCTTTCATAAATAACCCCCAATGCCAACGTACCATGTACCAAAGCCCTGATCACCTCTGTCCCCACCTCAAAGTGTCTGGAAACATGCTAGATTGCCAACACTAAACAAACTAACAGAATCACCATTTGAAGATATATTCATATAACTGAGATAAATGACTGGATTAAAAAAGAAAAGACGTAAAAATTTGATTGATTTATGCCACCAGTTAAATCAACACATGCAAACCGAAAATGAATTGCATGTATAATTCCATTTGATCCTCCTACAGAGCTTAAAGCAAAAAAAGAAAGAAACACAACAGACACAAAATAATTTAGGCCAGTGATTCTTCTTTACTTTTGTGCTAATCCCGCAGATAAGGAATCGGAAATATGAGATGCAGAGGCATTGATTGACTGCCACCACCTAAGCAGCTAAGAAATTTCTCCCCACGCTTCTGAAAACTAAGTTGCAACATTAGAGCAGAAGTTGTTGTATTAAAACGGAACTCCCAACCCCCAAAAAATAACAGTTTATTAAAATATTTAAAAAAAATAAATACTCATCTTTGATCCAGAGCTGTGCTCCAGGGTACGCCCCAACATGTCACCAGTTCAGGCTGTTATGGACAGCATCATTAAAGACTTGTCTTCTGCTTAACAAGTAAGGTTTAGAGTTCTTATCAGCTATGTCTTTGGAAACTATGTAGCACCCTCTTAGGTAGGTGCTAGGTTAGCTAGGTAAGTGATAGATAGGCAAACTTACTTGCTATACTGTAGACAGTGTGACTGCATTTTATTTGGTAGGAAAAAGCATATTCTGCTCACTGTATCCAGTGAAGCTGTAATCTACTAGTTAGGTCTGTTCAATGTATTCAGCTGCTGCCAGACTGGTCATAGCTTTCTCTGCATCCAGGAGACTTGAGAAGTTTCTGTATGATAGGTGTGGAGCTATGTAGATGGAAGCATGAATATTATTGATACAGCCTCAGCTAATCCCAGAGAGGCAGGCTCTGATGGCATGCTGGAAGACTGGGTTTATTCAGTGCAAACAGTGAGCTCTGGGTTTTACCCCAGAGTGAAGAAGTCCAGCCCTTTCAGGCACAGGCTACCATGTGGAGGCCTCGGATGGGCAACTTGAGGGAGGAAATCTGAGACCCGGGTGCTTAGAAGAAGTTGACTGAGAAGAGCTGTCTGCCACGGATCTGTTTGGTATCACTGTAGGGCATCGCTTGGAAGATAGAAAGGAGGCATCCACACCTTCAACACTCTAAAAACTCTTTCCTTGTACCAGACATGTGAACATTTATAAGCGGTCCATACCTTACCCTAACCATGCACCACCCATACCATTACTTTCAAAGTCATGCACAACTCTACCCCCAGCTACTTCACTGACCTAGTCTCAAATTACCAACCTAATTGTTCTCTTTGTTCTTCTCAAGACCTCCTGCTTTCTAGCTCCCTCATCACCTCCTCCCATGCTCGCCTCCAGGACTTTTCCCGAGCCTCTCCAATCCTATGGAACTCCTTACCCCAATCTGTCCAATTATCTCCTACTCTATTAGCTTTTAGACGATCCCTACTTGATTTTATTGTAGCCGTATTAGTGCAATTGTGACAGAGAAAATTGAGTACTGTCTGTGATACTTTTTTTATTTGCACTAACATACAATTTTTCAGGACAAGCTTTCGGGGTATGTCCCCTTCTTCAAGGTCCAAGCAGTACTGATTCACAAATTTTTAAGCAGAATGTTAAAGAAGAAGAAGAAAAATCCCTAAAAATGTTAAATGTTAAATGCAGAATGTTAAAGAAGAAGATCCCTAAAAATCCTTCTCTTTAGAGAAGCCTATCCTACCCACACCTAACAACTGTAATGCCCTGTACACACGGTCGGACTTTGTTCGGACATTCCGACAACAAAATCCTAGGATTTTTTCCGACGGATGTTGGCTCAAACTTGTCTTGCATACACACGGTCACACAAAGTTGTCGGAAAATCCGATCGTTCTAAACGCGGTGACGTAAAACACGTACATCGGGACTATAAATGGGGCAGTGGCCAATAGCTTTCATCTCTTTATTTATTCTGAGCATGCGTGGCACTTTGTCCGTCGGATTTGTGTACACACGATCGGAATTTCCGACAACGGATTTTGTTGTCGGAAAATTTTATATCCTGCTCTCAAACTTTGTGTGTCGGAAAATCCGATGGAAAATGTGTGATGGAGCCCACACACGGTCGGAAAGGTCCTATCACACATTTTCCGTCGGAAAATCCGACCGTGTGTATGGGGTATATGTCTATTTTCTCATCAGTTCATCCCCCACAGTTATTACCTTTTTGTTTCACTTGACCCTCCCTTCTAGATTGTGAACAAGGCCCTCTGATCTCTCCTGTATTGATTTGTATTGTAACTGTACTGTCTGCCCCCATGTTGTAAAGCGATGCGCAAACTGTTGGCGCTAAATAAATCCTGTAAAGTAATAATAATATAAGGACCTGACAAGCCACTAAAAAACTTCTGCCTCCACATTAAGGTTTATAACAAACTCTCTAGCTTGCTCCGCATGTCGACAATCTTCTCAGGAACGCCACTCTCCCTATTGAGATGGAATTATCCCCACTGTTCTTGATCTATGCATGGTTACATTGTTGTATGATTTTCAATGTACATTTATGGTCCTTGCTGATTGTACGCTGTTCTTTTTCCTAAATAAAATATATTATGGACAAAAAGAAAGGAGGCATCCATCTGTCCTTGGGCCTTGTGACTACAGACATTACTGGATCTTGAGGGACATGTGCAATAGCTACTCTTCTGGTTCCTAGTGATAGTCAGCTGTGGGTCTATTAAAGGGGACACCGGTTGGCGTCCTGAAGAGCTCTGTCCAGATATTGTCCACTAAAGAGAGGGGACTTTTCTCTACTGGTTCTACAACTACTTAAAGCAGAAAGGAAGATTAAGTCCTCAGTTGTACATAGTTCTTATCCTGGAGTACTTGGACAAGTAATTCTACGGGCTTCTACGGGAGTGGCGCTACTATGTATTAATGTTTTATTTAGACCAGGGTTCTTCTTTTACAGCAGATCATAAACAGGCAAGCATCCCACAGGACGGGTCCTCCTTGAACATGCCAAACGTAAAACTGTGGGGTTTTTTTTTTACATGCTGACAAACACATTGAGGCCCTTGTAATATTTTTATTTATCTGTGTATGACTGTGGCCTGAAAAGGCAGCTTGATGCTCGACATTTACACTGATTGATTAAGGAGTGCTTTTCAGCGGTTATTGCACTCAGCGATTTGCATACAAATGAGTCCCGTATCTAATGGAAATTGCAGCCATTGAAAGGTGTAAATAGAGAAAATCCTCGCCAATTAGTGGCGATGATAACAATAAATCAATCCATGCCATTTCCACATTGCCTTCATCAAATTCCATATGAACATTTACAGTAATAATCCTCTGATCCCAACAGTTTATGTTAACCTTTTCGTAAACTTCACACGACGTTCGCTGCATTTTACAGAGTCTGACAACAAAAATTCAGCATTTCATGCAGAGTCATTCACTTCAACCACCCCATGGGGAGTTCTACCTTATGGAGGGTCATGTTGGAGATGTGATATCCTTGTGCTCATAATAATCAGAAAGGTAGGGAGAAGGTCAGGAACAGAACATATTCTACCAAATGGAAAATCATTGTGATTACCCGGTGGTGAGTAAAATGAGAAAGGTAGAGCAGGAGCAGTGAATCTCTTACTTTATGGAGGATCATGTTGGAGGGTGTGATAACATGGTGGCGAGTGTAATCAGGAATGTAGGGAGAATGTTAGTAGCTGGGTATTTTTTACTTTTTGGACATTTATGTTGGAGGGTGTGATACCCCATTGGCGAGTGTAATCAGAAAGGTAGAGAGAAGGCCAGGAGCAGAGTATTTTCTAGTTTATGGAGGGGAGGTTTGATGTCCCAGGGGTAAGCAAAAAAGGTAGAGAGAAAGTTGGGAGCAGAGTATTTTCTGCCTTATGAGCAGTCAATGTTGGAGGGTGGGATATCCCAGTGGTGGCTGTAAACACAAAGGTAGAGAGGAGATCAGGAACAGAGAAATTTCAAACTTCTGGACAAAAAATGCTGCCCCAGGCAAATTCCTTGTTTGCCTCGCGGTAAATACAACCCCTGGCTGAGTGTAAATAGAAGTGTACAATGTTGAGAGTTGGTTGGAGAGCACAGTATTTTGTAGAGAATGGGTCATATAACTGCAGGTGAGAATAAAGCAATGAGTGTGGTTTTACTTACCTGAGCTAATTTTGAAGTTGGCACAACAGTTGAAATTTCAGATCACACTGACAGATGGGCGTGTCCACAATGGTCACTGTAATAATGAAAAAAGGCAAAAACAAGTATTTTAATAAAAAAGAAACAGGACAATTGTTTGGCACGCAGTGCTTTTGCAAATTAAATTTCACCCGTTAGAGTTTACTTTAAAGTCCATCCAAGGCGACCCTGTCCATGGGGTGACAGCACTGCACTACCAAACTAACAGCATTGTCATTCTATTCTACCTTCCCAGATGGGCTGCTAGTAAGGTTAGGCAAATTTAGTTATGTGGCTCTCCTGTAATCAACAGAGCAGCATGTGATTGCTTTAGGCTGCTTGGGGCTCTGCAGGCTGCAAGTTTGGTTGCTTCCCCCTGTTTTCTTGAGACCCCCAGAATATAGTGGGTGGGAAAGTAAAGTGAGCAGCCTGAATATTTATGTAGCTCCAGCCAATCCCTGGGGAGGTGTGCCCAGATGGTGGTTGTTCTTCCCCAGGAGGAAAGGTTCCCAGCCAGAATGTCTGCCAGCCATTCCTGGCAGTTCAGATGAAGAATCTAGCTGTAACATCAAGGTTCCAGCTGTGCATAGCCGAGGATCCTATCCTGCTGCAAAATCCTGAAGAGCTAAGAAAGGGGTTTCACCAAAAATCCAGTCTAGAGGCTTCACTAAAGAGACTGTCTGCCTGAGATATCCAAGCCCCAGGGACACTGTGAGTACAGGCCTGAGAGAGGGATCCTAGTGGCTGTTGCTGCTGTTACCCCCTGGTGCACTAGTATTAGACTCCATTCACACTTGTGTGACTTCAAAATCGTGCAATCTCAATTGAGACTTTGCAGTGCGACTTGATGCGACTTTGGATGAGTTTGACTTTATTGCGACTTTGGCTTTGACCAAGAATAACGTACATGGTGTGATACAGTTAATTTTCCTGCCGCAGTGATGGCTAGGGTTAGGGCAAGTATTAGGCTAGGGTTATGGCTAGGGTTAGGGTTATGGCTAGGGTTGGGGTTATGGCTACGGCTAAGGTTGTGGCTGGGGTTAGGGTTATGGCTAGGGTTAGGCTAGGGCTTGGGTTATGGCTAGGGTTAGGCTAGGGTTTGAGTTATTTCTAGGGTTAGGCTAGGGTTGGGGTTATGGCTAGGGTTGGGGTTATGGCTACGGTTAGGCTAGGGTTGGGGTTATGGCTAGGGTTAGGCTAGGTTTTGGGTTATGGCTAGGATTAGGCTGGGGTTGGGGTTATTGCTAGGGTTAGGCTAGGGTTTGGGTTATTGCTAGGGTTAGGGTTGGGACTCATTTCTCTTGCAGAAGGGACACCAGAAACAGAGATGGATGGACATTTTGCTCGAGAGGGGCTTCTCTACAAAATGTATGTGCTGGGACAGAGGTCAAAAAGCAGACTGTGATTGCTGTTTATGCTTTACAAAGTCACATACAAGTTGCATGTATATCACGCAGTTGCGATTTTAATGCAACTTTTGAGGGTTTTACATTGAAGTCTTTGGCCCTCAAGCCACATGCAAGTTGGACCAAAGTAGTGCAGGAACTACTTTAAAGTCACTGCTACTTTAAGTCGCACAGATATGAACGATACTCATTGGGAAACGTGGGTGCGACTTGTCATGCGACTTTGGGGTTCAAATTCGCATTTAAGGCCTGCTTGTCTTGGAACAGTGCTTATGGTGTCCCAGTGCTGTCCACTTCATGTCCTACTGCTTAAGGGAGCGTTTCAAGAAGTATCTACAAAGGGAAAAGCGTCCTCACATTCCTGTGTAGTGTTCTGGAGTATCTCCTGGCACCCTATCCAAGTTACTCTGCAATAAACTTTAAAAAGGCAACCCCTAGACTGTTTATTTCAGCTAAAGGAGTGAAAATTGCTGTTTGCCTGGCTGCTGCTACACAGAGGGAAAAGAACATTGGACACATTTCAGCAGCTCCTGCAGGAGTAGCGCTACAAAAGGAAGTGGAAAAAAACATGGATCTCTAGGGCAGGATCAACAGGTAATAAAACCCTGTTACAGGCTGGACAGGAGAGAAAATAAACTGCTGTGTTTATGCTACTAGCTGACTTGATTTTGCCCATATTTCCAATTTACCAAGGAAAACTTTTCTTGTCTCTTTTTAGCTTGCTCCTTGCCGTTAACATGAGTCTGAGAAAGATATACCGATACATCAGACTTTTCTGTATCTCTGCTCTTCCTTTTAAAAAGAACTAAATTTTCTGCTAACACAGCATGCTTGGTATGATTTGCTGCTTCAATTAAAGTCTCCTTGCAAAGCCTGTCGCACCTTCCTATATTTTCTATTAGAAAGCGGCCAGGCCCGTGGACATTATATAGCAATCATTGTAAATAACCTATAATCTGGCGGTAATTAATGTCAAGCAGCGTTATACGCCGCAACAAACTCAATTCCCCACTAACTAAAAAAAGTGATATATATCTGTATTTAATGGGAGGCGATAAAAATCAGAGGTGTCGCCCGGGGCGATTTACTGTGCTCCCTGTCTCGGAATGGTCTGGATTTTCTGAATTTAAAAATTTGTTTTGGTAAAGTGTTGTAGGAAAGTTCTGTTCAAGGACTGAGGCTGAATTATTTAAATATATTTTAAAGTTTCACATATAAACTTAGCTGATCCCTTAAAGTAGGTATAACCCAATCGGGGTCACCTGGTAATTTGGGCTCTTTGTTCTGCACCTCGACTCCAAGAACAACTTCAGCCCCTCTGATACACTTTGTTGAATGAAAGTTACTGCAAGCACTTATTGGAACATAAGTATAGATACCTTTAACTCGGCTGTGAATTAGCACCGGAACAAGGTGTAGCAGGGTAACCCCGTGCCATTGGGTAAAATGGTGGTTTAAGGCCGGGTTCACACTGGTGCGACACGACAGCCGTCCGACTTTGCCCTGCGACATGAAGCCGGCATGCGTCCGACTTTCAATGAACGGGGATCAGACTTGAATCCCCGCCAATGCCTGGCACTGTGTTTGGTATAAATCTTGAGGTGGAACTCCGCGCCAAATTTTAAATAAAAAACCGGCATGGGTTCCCCCTCCAGGGGCATTCCAGGCCCTTGGGTCTGGTACGGATCTTAAGGGGTCCCCCCCAAATCCATACTAGACCCTTATTCGAGCACGCAGCCCGGCTGGTCAGGAATGGGGGTGGGGATGAACGAGCCCCCCCCTGAACCGTATCAGGCCGCATGCCCTCAACATGAGGGGGTGGGTGCTTTGGGGCAGGGGGGCGCCCTGCGGGCCCCCCTACCCCAAAGCACCTTGTCCCAATGTTGATGAGGACAAGGGCTTCTTCCTGACAACCCTGGCTGTTGGTTGTCAGGGTCTGCGGGCGGGGGCTTATCGGAATCCGGAAGCCCCCTATAATAAGGGGGCCCCCAGATCCCGGCCCCCCACCCTTTGTGAATGAGTATGGGGTACATCGTGCCCCTACCCATTCACCTAGGGAAAAAAGTGTCAATGAGTACACAGGTTTTTAAAGTAATTTATTAGGCAGCTCCGGGGTCTTTTTCCGACTTAGGGGGCCTTCTTTCGACTCCGGGGGTCTTCTTCCGACTTCGGGGGTCTCTCCGGCGTCTCCTCCCGGTGTCCTGATCTTCTGCCGGCTCCTCTGCTATCTTCTGCAGCTCTTTTGCTAGGGGTGGCCTGGACTTCTGCCTTCTGCCTTCTTGTCTTCTTCCGATGTTGACGCTCTCTCCGGCTGGAATGCTCTCTGAGTGCTCCGCAATGGACTTATATAGGCGGTGACCCTGCCCCCTTATGAGGTCACTATCCCGGGACATGCTGGGACTGTGCCATTATAAGGGGGTGTGGTCAACATCACCCGGTGACCACGCCCCCTAAAACGTCACAGTCCCAGCATGCCCCGGGACAGTGACCTCATAAGGGGGCGGGGTCACCACCTATATAAGTCCATTGCGGAGCGCTTAGAGAGCATTCCAGCTGGAGAGAGCGCCGTGTCAATATCGGAAGAAGAGTGAAGAAGACAAGAAGGCAGAAGTCCGGGCCACCGCTATAGCAAAAGAGCAGAAGATAGCGGAGGAGCCCGGCAGAAGACCTGGAGAGCGCGGAGAAGAACCGGAGAGACCCCCAAAGCCGGAAGAAGACCCCCGAAGCCGGAAGAAGACCCCCAGAGCTGTCTAATAAATTACTTTAAAAACCTGTGTAGTGTGTTTTTTTATTGACACTTTTTCCCTAGGTGAATGGGTAGGGGTACCATGTACCACATACTCATTCACATAGGGTGGGGGGCCAGTATCTGGGGGGCCCTCTTATTAAAGGGGGCTCCCGGATTCCGATAAGCCCCCCGCCCGAAGACCCTGTCAACCAACGGCCAGGGTTGTCGGGAAGAGGCCCTTATCCTCATCAACATGGGGACAAGGTGCTTTAAGGTGGGGGGGCCCACGGGGCGCCCCCTGCCCCAAAGCACACACCCCCCCATGTTGAGGGCATGCGGCCTAGTACAGTTCAGGAGGGAGGGGGGCGCTCGCTCGTCCCCACCCCCATTCCTGACCGGCCGGGCTGCGTGCTCGGATAAGGGTCTGGTATGGATCTGGGGGGGACCCCACGCCATTTTTTTGGCGTAGGGGGTTCCCCTTAAGGTCCATACCAGACCCAAGGGCCTGGTATGCTCTTGGAGGGGGAACCCATGCCGGTTTTTATCAAAAATTTGGCGCGGAGTTCCCCCTCAAGATCATCTGTGCACAAGTCGCATGCCGAAGTTGGATCATGCGAGACGGTGATCCGACTTTCATCCCACTTCAATGATAGTCAATAGGCTGAAGTAGGATCAAAGTCCGACCAAAGTATTACAGGGAGCATTTCTAAAGTCGGAACGACTTGTGTCGGACCAGTTAGGACGGCTTCCATTGGGAAACATTGGATTTCACACGTCATGCGACATGAGCTCCCAATGTCGGAGCGTTTGTCGGACCAGTGTGAATCCAGCCTAAGACAGATTTTGTAGGAAGCAAGCACACTAATGGCACAGGTGTGTGCTGGCTACATATGAGAGCCAGGGATAGAGCTCAAAGCCCCACTCTCCCAAGGGAGTCAGTGTGTGTGATGGGAGCCGTGAAAGGTGCTGGTGTGCACCATGGAGTCCAGGTCGGGACAGAGCAAGGCCCGAGCCTGAGAGAGAGTCCCTGTGGGACAGAAGCAGCAAGGAAGCTGTACAAAGAGAGTCTATGTGGGAAAGAAGCAAGCTGTACAAAGAGAGTCCATGTGGGACAGAAGCAGCTAGGGAGCTGTACAAAGAGAGTCTATGTGGGACAGAAACAGCAAGGAAGCGGTACAGAGAGAGTCCAGGAGGGACAAAAGCAGCTAGGAAGCTGTAAGGAAGACGTAGAGCTGAGTAGTAGCATCTGTGCATAAACAGTGAGATGTTTTTCATGGTCAAGAGGACCAAAAAGGTACTAAAGTTCAGGAGAGACCCGGACAGTGGCGTCTGGTGCTTACTTTTTTTGGCAGTGGCAGCACAACCAACACTACACCCTCCCCCCCCACCCCCCGGGAGGCACTGGCAGCGGCGGTCACCCCGCAGCACCAACAATCCCCCCTTGGGAGACACAGGCACCGGCGATCACCCCACAGAACTAACGACCCCCCCGCAGAAGACAAAGGTCACGGCAGTCAACCCCACAGCACCAACAACCCCCCCCCCGCTGAAGACACAGGCAGTGGCAATCACCCCGAAGCACCAGCAACCCCCCCCCATGGGAGACACAGGCAGCGGCGATCACCCCGCAGCACCAACTACCCCCCCGCGGGAGACAAAGGCAGCGGCAATCACCCCGCAGCACCAACAACCCCCCCAGCGGAAGACACAGGCAGTGGCAATCACCCCGCAGCACCAGCAAGCCCCCCCCCCCCTGCAGGACACAGGCAGCGGCAATCACCCGGCAGCATCAACAACCCCCCCGTGGAAGACAAAGGCAGCGGCGACCACCCCCGCAGCACCAACAACACCCCCAGTGGGAGACAGCGGCAGCGGTACTCACCTCACAGCACCAACACCCCCCCCCGGCGGGAGATACAGGCAATCACCTTACCTAGTGGAGGGGTGGTGGAGACACGGAGGCAGGGAGAAGGAAGAGCCGGGCCGCTCCAGCGAGGACACAGACATTCTCCTTCCGGCCGATTGGCCCAGAAGTGTGTCCTGAGACATGATTGGCCAGGGAGTCATAAGACTCCCTGGCCAATAGGGGCTTCCTGATTGGCTGAATATTCATATACTCATTCGCTAGTGTCCTACTACTGGGTGGGATCAGGACGCAGTGCTCTGCTCCCCGAGCCCACCCTGTTTTGAAGCCTTTTAGCGCCTCAGGCTCTAATCATGTGCTTCAAAAAAAACACTCCCCTGCCATTGGAATCCATAGTATGGATGGGAGGGCGGCGCCCGTGTGCCCCTTATGGAGCAGCCACCACTGGACCTGGAAGAGGTATTTGGAGCAGTAAAGCTGTCACAAGTGAGCCAGGAGGCTGAATGTTGTTTTGCAGTGATGGTGAGAATCCCCTGCGTGGGAAGACATACCTGTGTGAAGTTTTTGATGTTCGTTTTGAATAGAGGGCAGGAAAGCCCTGAAAACGATATCTGAGATTACCTCATGAATCAGCAAAGTCAGCATATAAGTATTAACTGCAATGTGGACAAGAATACAATAACTAGTCTAGAGTGGTCTCTGTGTAGCAGCTGTAAGGGGACATGCTTTAGTCTTAATTCTTCAGCTGGCTAGCATTGGGGCCCATTTGTACTGTTGGTGCACAAAAGAATAGTCCCAGTTAAGCCTGCAGGCAGCAATAAGCTTGCTAGATGGCTGTATGGTCATATCAGGTCCCACACTTACCAGACAGGTGAGTCCGCTTGGGCAGAGGGTAGGCTCCCTTACGTATCCGATTCGGGGCCCCTGATAGAGTAGACAGGAGGCCACGAATGCGGAGTGGTATGAGGGCCTGTAGTAGGATCCTGGAGCACAATGGTCTGGCAAGCAACCGGTAGGTCTTCAGACTGGGTAGAGCAGATGCTGGGCAGGAACTGATCAGGCTGGTCACACACAGGCAGAGGTCGGCAACGGGCTGGCAGCAGCGGTACAAGAGGGTGAGGCAAAAACAAGGTCAGACAAGCCGGGGTCGGGTTCAGGCAGCAATCAAGGATAGTCCAAGGGGTAGCCGGGTCACAACGGATAAGCACAACAGGGAAACAGGAACTCAGGATGATCACGGACAAGGTACAGAGCTGTTTGATCAGGCAGCACTGGGTCAGCATAGAGGCAAGCCTTAAATAGGCCGATTGGCGCCAAAACGCCGCGCACGTGCGCGCGCCGATTCGCCAAAGCGCGCCGCGCCCCCGCACGCGCCCGAGCGCGCCCCTGACACCGGCGTGCACGCCCACCGAACCGGGTCGCGTCACAAGCAGCGCCCACAGGCGGACGCGCGCTAACGCGAACGCGCGCTAGCGCGAACGCGCGTACGCACGAACGCCCGGACGCCACCCCGCACGCCACGGTCGGCCAGCCCAGACACACCGGCGCCCCCAGGGACACGCGCCCCAGCACGGACAGGAACGCGAGCGCCAACACGCCCCGGCGCGCCCCGGCGCCCAACCAGGTAACCTCTCTGACAGTGCCCCCTCCTCAAGGGCAGACTCCGGATGCCCAGCTGGGCCATCTTTGCGGGATGAGAGGTTTTGAAGGATTGAAGGAGATCGTTAGCGTGCAAATTGTTTTCTGGTTCCCACGAATTGTCTTCGGGACCGTAGCCCCTCCACTTCACCAGATATTGTACCTGATTGCGCCTTCTTCTGCAATCAAGAATTGCTTCCACTTCAAACTCCTCTTCGCCATCAACCTTGATCGGTTTGGGTGGACCAATGCAACGACCAGGAAAGAAATTAGGCGTGACCGGTTTTAGGAGAGAAACGTGGAATACTGGATGAATTTTCAGGGAATTGGGGAGGTCCAATTCAAATGCCACATTGTTGATCTTCCTTTTGATCAAGAAAGGACCCAGGTATTTGGGACCCAGTTTCCTGGATGGACAAGCTAGCTTGAGGTTTGCGGTGGACAGCCAGACAGAATTGCCAGGTTCTAGCATAAGTTCTCCTCGCCTCTTTCTGTCGAAGATCCTCTTATAGTCTTCCTGAGCCTTGGTCATGGTTTCCTGTAGCAATTTATTGTTATTGGCGAAAAAATTCAAGGTCTCGGAAACTGCAGGAACAGGGCATTCAGGAAATGCTCCAGGTAAGAAGGATGGGTGGAAACCGTAGTTGGCATAGAACGGAGACTGATTAGTCGCTGAATGTAAAGAGTTATTATAAGAAAACTCTGCGATGGGAAGCAGGGAGGCCCAGTCATCTTGGGAAAAAGCTGAAAAACAGCGGATGTATTGCTCCAAGGTTTGGTTCGTCCTCTCGGTTTGTCCATTGGACTGAGGGTGGTAGGCCGAGGAAAAGGACAACTCGATCTCAAGGGCACCACAAAGGGATCTCCAGAATCTGGAGGTGAACTGGACGCCTCTGTCCGAGACTATATTGGTCGGGACTCCATGTAGTCTGACGATCTCTTTGATGAAGATAGCGGCGGTCTCCATGGCTGAGGGGGTGCCCTTCATGGGGAGGAAATGGGCCATTTTAGACAACCTGTCCACTACAACAAAAATGGATGAAAAACCCTCTGATGGTGGGAGCTCCACGATGAAATCCATAGAGATCATGGCCCAAGGTCTCTCTGGGACTGGTAATGGCTTCAGTAGGCCCCATGCTCTTGACCGGCTAGTCTTATTTCTGGCACACGTATCACAGGACTCCACATATGCCTTACAATCCCTGGTAAGATGAGGCCACCAGAAGGAGCGTTGGACAAGGTCAATTGTTTTCCGTGTGCCGAAGTGACCCGCAAGTTTGTGGTCATGGCACAAGCTTAGTACCCGTGCTTTCAGCTCCTCAGGAACCACAATCCTATTCTTGAACCAGAGCAGTCCATCCTTGGCACAGGCTTCAGCAAGTGGGGGCATTCTCGAGGAAGCTCGCCTGATTTGAGAAATTATGTCTTCCTGTAGAACGAGAAAATTTCCAGAAGGAAGAATGGTGTCTGGGGACAGGGTTCTTTCAGAGTCAAGGAACATCCGGGAAAGGGCGTCGGATTTGACATTCTTGGATCCAGGTCTGTACGTGATGTGGAAAATAAATCGCGAAAAAAAAAGTGCCCATCTGGCCTGCCGGGGTTTTAATCTCTTGGCCGTTCTTAGGTACTCTAAGTTCTTATGGTCTGTGTAGACCAAGATGGGATGTGCTGCACCTTCCAGGAGATAACGCCATTCTTCCAGAGCTGCTTTAATGGCCAGAAGTTCCCGATCACCCACATCATAGTTTTTCTCGGACGGAGAGAGCTTACGTGAGAAGAATCCCACTGGATACAGGAGTGCTTTGGCACCCTGTCTCTGAGACAGTACAGCTCCGACTGCAACTTCGGAGGCATCCACCTCCAGGACGAAAGGCAAGGCAGGATTGGGATGTTTAAGAATAGTGGCTGAGGTAAACAACGCTTTGAGTTTTCCAAAGGCCTCTTGTGCTTTAGGGGTCCAGTGGAACCGGCACCCTTGTTTAATAAGTTCCGTAATGGGAGCTATGATTGAAGAAAATCCCCTGATGAACTTTCTGTAGAAATTGGCGAAGCCAATAAAACGTTGTACCCCTTTCTTGTCAGTCGGTGCAGGCCACTCCAGAATGGCGGATACTTTCTGAGGATCCATTTTAATGCCATCAGGAGAGATGATTAAACCCAAGAATTGGATGGATTGGAGCTCAAATTCGCACTTCTCAAGTTTGGCGTAGAGCCCATGCTGTCTTAGCCGGGAGAGTACAGTTCGTACATGTCTGCGGTGCTCCATCAGAGAGGCGGAGAAGACCAGGATATCATCTAGATAAACGATGACGTATAAATCCAGTAAATCATGAAAGACATCATTAACAAAGTGCTGAAATGTTGCCGGTGCGTTGCACAGACCAAAAGGCATGACAAGGTACTCATAATGACCAAATCGGGTACGAAAAGCTGTCTTCCACTCGTCTCCTTCTCTTATACGGATCAGGTTATAGGCTCCACGGAGGTCTAGTTTAGTAAACACGGTAGCAGATCCTAACCTCTGAAACAGCTCAGGAACCAAAGGTAGCGGGTATCTGTTCTTTATGGTAATTTTGTTAAGCTCCCGGTAGTCAATGCAGGGACGTAGGGAATGATCTTTTTTTTCTACGAAGAAGATGCCTGCCCCAGCTGGAGACGTAGAAGGACGAATGAACCCTTTCTTCAGGTTTTCGTCAATGTAAGTCTTCAAGGTGCCCAGCTCCTGCTCAGTTAAGGGAAAGATCCTACCAAAGGGGACTTCGGTACCCGGTAGAAGTTCTATTGGGCAGTCATAGGGTCTATGTGCTGGAAGGGTTTCTGCCCCCTTCTTACTGAACACGTCTAGGAAATCCCGGTAGGGTTCAGGAAGATCTTGGTAGAGTTTAGTTTCAGAGTCCATGCACAGACATTGGGAAGAGGTTGGTGGGGTTCCCCGTAAGCAGTTTTGTCTACAATATTCGGAGGAAAACTGAACCTTGCCCGTAGCCCAGTTGATGCTAGGATTGTGGGCCTGTAGCCAAGGTATCCCTAGGATAATTGGGAAGAGAGGAGAGGAGATGACATCTAGGCGTAATAGTTCCTGATGTTCCGGGCCAATGGTGGCCAAAAGAGGAACCGTTTCTTGGGTGACGGGTCCGGAACGGAGGGTGGAACCGTCTGCTAGAAAGACTGCCAGTCCTTGGGCTTTAGTTTGAGTGGGGATATGGTGAGTTTCAACGAAGGTCCGGTCAATGAATCCACTGCATGCCCCTGAATCAACGATGACCGGTACTGGGATGCTCCTTCCAGGTAACTGCAAGACAATGGAGAGAGTTAAATGGCTACCGGTACTAGGTAGGACAGGTGCACACAATGAGGAAGACGGTAGACACTTACGCCTCTTATTGGGGCATGCTCTTGCAAAATGACCGGGCTCTCCACAGTACAAGCACAGGTTGAGTGTGCGTCTTCGGGTCTTCTCTTCTGGGGTCAGAGAGGGACGGAGCAGTCCCAACTGCATAGGCTCCGAGCCTTCCTGGGCGGAAGCGGATGAGACCAATGGAGCTTGGTGCGGGGCACTAGGGGCCCTGGGCAACATCCAGGTAAGACGTGGATGACCAACTGATCTTTCAGAGCGTCTTTCCCTGAGGCGACGGTCAATTTGGATAGATAAATTGATGAGTTCCTCTAGTGTCTGGGGAACCCCCACTCGTGCCAGCTCGTCCTTTAGAGGGTCAGATAATCCCAGCCGATATTGGTGACGCAAGGCAGCGTCATTCCACTCCGTGTCGGCACTCCAACGCCTAAACTCCACGGCGTAATCTTCAGCCGCTCTGCGACCTTGTTGGAGGGAGTGCAAAGTGGCTTCAGCCGTTGCCGTTAGCTGCGGGTCCTCGTACAGTTGGGACATGGCTAGGAAGAAGTCACTCACGGAATCAAGGGATTGAGCCTTTTGTTTCAGCAGATTGTGGGCCCAGGTTTGAGGTTCACCAGTCAGCAAGGATATGATGAACCCCACTTTAGTAACTTCCAGGGAGAATGTACGGGGTTGCAGGGCAAAATACAGTTCGCAAGCGTTGCGGAACGCTTGGAACTTACTGCGATCTCCTGAAAACTTCTCGGGTGGAGGTACTCTGGGCTCTGGTGGAAGCATCACTACAGAGGGTGCCGAAGCCGAATTGGACGCTGCTCCTGAAGGAGAGGCTGAGAGGGCCTGGACCTGCCCTTCCAATCTAGTGTAGCCTTCTTGCAGACTTTTAACGGCTTGAGTGAGGCCCGCTAGGTGCCTGCACAGTTCATCCATGGGGGAGGCCCCCTGCCCGGACTCAGTCATGGCTGCCTGATACTATCAGGTCCCACACTTACCAGACAGGTGAGTCCGCTTGGGCAGAGGGTAGGCTCCCTTACGTATCCGATTCGGGGCCCCTGATAGAGTAGACAGGAGGCCACGAATGCGGAGTGGTATGAGGGCCTGTAGTAGGATCCTGGAGCACAATGGTCTGGCAAGCAACCGGTAGGTCTTCAGACTGGGTAGAGCAGATGCTGGGCAGGAACTGATCAGGCTGGTCACACACAGGCAGAGGTCGGCAACGGGCTGGCAGCAGCGGTACAAGAGGGTGAGGCAAAAACAAGGTCAGACAAGCCGGGGTCGGGTTCAGGCAGCAATCAAGGATAGTCCAAGGGGTAGCCGGGTCACAACGGATAAGCACAACAGGGAAACAGGAACTCAGGATGATCACGGACAAGGTACAGAGCTGTTTGATCAGGCAGCACTGGGTCAGCATAGAGGCAAGCCTTAAATAGGCCGATTGGCGCCAAAACGCCGCGCACGTGCGCGCGCCGATTCGCCAAAGCGCGCCGCGCCCCCGCACGCGCCCGAGCGCGCCCCCGACACCGGCGTGCACGCCCACCGAACCGGGTCGCGTCACAAGCAGCGCCCACAGGCGGACGCGCGCTAACGCGAACGCGCGTACGCACGAACGCCCGGACGCCACCCCGCACGCCACGGTCGGCCAGCCCAGACACACCGGCGCCCCCAGGGACACGCGCCCCAGCACGGACAGGAACGCGAGCGCCAACACGCCCCGGCGCGCCCCGGCGCCCAACCAGGTAACCTCTCTGACAGGTCAGTTCCTAAAGGGCTCAGTCTCTCTAGCAGCTGATAGTATATCCCCACAGCAGCAGCTCACCAGTCCTAGTGATATTGCAGCTGATATGCAGCAGTGGACAGCAATGTTCACCCTCCAGTCCCCCTCATGGCAAGAGAAAGCCGTGTCCTGTACAGCCCAGGAAAATGCAGCTCCTTCCCCTGCTCCAGGCAATCTCCCTTTGGGAAATGCAGTTCAAAAGCTATTGACTACAATAGAGTCTCTCTCCTCTGAACTACAGTTCCCACATTGCTCAGCAGCTCTCTTCTCTTGCTGATATAGCTGTTAAACAGTTTAGCACTGCAGGTCAGCAGCTACAGAGAGCAGCTGAAGCCAGTGTTTCTCTCACTCTCTATTCTTAGCAGGGACGTGCTGTGAGGTCAGTGGCTGGTGAGGCACTGGCTAGTATCAGAGCCAGACACACACAGGTTACCTACGCCACGATCTTTAGAGCGAGAGCAATAATACTAGCACTAGACCTCATCTGTAATGCTAAACATGTATCCTGTAAAAAATTACAGCGTCGCCTATGGAGATTTTTAAGTAATGAAGTTTGGCTCCATTCCACAAGTGTGCCAAATTTTAAAGTGTGACATGTTATGTATCTATTTACTCTGTGTAATATCATCTTTCACCTAATTCAAAAAAATTGGGCTAATGTTAGTGGGTTTTTTTATTTCTTTTAATTCATGAAACAGTGTCTTTCCAAAAAAAAAAAACGCGTTTGAAAAATTGCTGCGCAAATACCATGTAAAATAAAAAGTTGCAATGACCACCATTTTATTCCCTAGGGTGTCTGCTAAAAATACATATATATATATATATATATATATATATATATATATATATATATATATATATATATATATATTATATAATTTTCTAGCAAAAAAATTATGATTATTAAATGTAGGAGAGAAGGGTCAGAATTGGCCTGGGTGGCAAGGGGTAAGTAATATACAAATAATTATTATATATTGTTTTTAAGGTAATTTACTATATTTTCAAAAACTGTACTCAAGCAGGTGGCTTAACGGACAAATTACTGAAGTTTTGAAGTTGTAACTTCCAACCAGTAATTTCACAATAAATAGATAAATAATAAATGATTATGTTATAACATATAGCATATATGATTTAGCTTGATTAAAACAGTACCTTTTCAGCAGAAGATTCTCATTCTCCCTCTTAACTTTGTGAGAAAAACATGGGATTGTGGGTAAATCTTATACCCATAAACATATGCTTTTTCCATCTAGTTAAGAGGGCTGGGCTGAAAGGGAGCATTTGTTTTTTTAGACACATGCCCCCTTTAATGCATTTTTATTGGGCAGCTTGGGCCAATGGTACTTTACCATTGGTCCAAGACTCCAAGCTGTCCATTGAGCTCAGTGGCTCTAACAAGAAGTGAGAGGCACTGTGAGCTCATCCTCTCAGTCTGCTGCAAACAGAGTGTGTCAGCTTGTATTTAAACTGGCTGCTCTGTATGTAGCTTCTGACAGGCTGTGCAAGGAGCCCAGTTTCTCTGGAACCATAGATGACAGGAGCCCCAAATTTTGATCAGTGGTTGGGTAGGACTCTAGCTACATACCCAAGGTCGCTGAGCTAAGACCCTTGAAGCTCGATCTTTTTTTTTTTTTTATGTTCATGACTCACCTGCCCCCCCGACTGCACGTCCCTGATTCTTAGCCAAGCGCTTGGCTAAACTCATATAAACTTTAACATGTTAATATAGATATAAAAGTTATTTTGAATATTGAAAACCTGCAGTAAATATCTAAAGATCCTGCAATGAAGGTCCTTGTTCAGGCACTTCCTGTCATATAGTGAAAACTGTTTCACAGTTGTGCTCCGGCGCTGTCACCCTGTCATGCATCCCCTAGGTTGAAATTTTAAAAAATGACTTTGCTAATATACATTATGCAGGCATGGTTCATTGCTCGCACCATCAGGAAGCTGGTCCAGAGCAATGAACTCCAGCCAACACTGGAGCATGGTGCATGTAGACAGGAAGTGGCTGAAAAATATTAGTTTTAAGGTGGCCATACATGACTAGAACTTTGGCTGATTCCTGCTGAATGCAAGCCCTTTTGGAACCCTTGTATTTGGCAAAAGTTGGTCCTTTGATCGACTTTTGGCTGTAGACCCCTTATCCTAAACAGGGGGCTACTATGTCAAGTTAGTTTTTGGCTGGGCAGTAGTTAGCTCAGACTGATTGTATAGTTTGCTGGATGGAGCCCTGCTATTAGGCCCAATAGTCTGTTTTTGGCCTAACGTGTGCTGAAGTGGTCCTGCAGCTGTCCTGTCTGGTCTGGAGGAAGCTGCGCCAAGGAGGAGACCTAGAAGAGGCCCCTTGCTGAAGAGAGCCAGGAATAAGGCTGGTCTGAAATTTGGGAACGCATACCTCCCAACCTTTTGAAATGGGAATGAGGGACCCCTATCAGCAAAAGTATACAGGGATAGGACACACCCCTTGCCATGCCCTATTAAAGGAGAATTGTACAAAAAAACAAGATTGGTTAAACCCACAAGTGCTTTTTTTACCACTACTATTCTTTTATATTGGCTTTTGGAATTTACAAATGCAGCAATCAGATGAAAGGTTTAGCGCTGGGAAACACTTTTTGATATATAAAAAGTGCATTTTATATACAACTATATATCAGACCAAAATGAGGGACAAATGAGGAGGAATGAGGGACAGAGGGACATGGCTCCAAATCAGGGACAGTCCCTCAAAATCAGGGAGAGTTGGGAGCTATGGGAACGTGCTTACAGTGTTGCCTAGTCCAGTAAACGGTTCTGACAATATGAAGCTGGACATTGGATTTGGAGAGTTTGTAAGTGGTCTGCTACGGTATCTTGGACCCCTAACCCTCACCTCCTTAACTGTTCTGCAATAAAACTTTAAAAAAGACAAAAGTGACTGGCGCCCAATATTCTTTCTTGGTCCCCCAATTTTAGCCATTCACTCAGTTATGGGTGGAATGCTTGCCCGACCCTGACATCTGAGGTGCTATGCTGCCTTTGGGGTGTCAGGTGGTCACTACATGTCAAAGGAGCTGACTGGAAAATTTTCAGCAGAAAAGTGCCTGCGTCCAATCAGATGCAGGCGCTGTCCGCAGCTAGAGTAGTGGCTGCTGAATACAATAGATGGGAACAGGGATTCCTTTCTCCATGAGGATGGAGGAATTGATCAATCTACATGCATATGGCCAGCTTTAGTCGGAGCTTTATCAAATACCCGGTGGCCAGATTCCTTATAAGTGAGCATCCTGCTATTACATGATCCTGTGCTGGCATCCAGCTCTCTCTAATTTATCTCCACTAGTGTACGGGAACACTGGGCATACCTGCACCTCTTAGAAAATAAGTTAGTATTAAGTTCCCAGCTTTTTTCTTATTGCTGGCCCCTAACAATTATAAGGCCCAGGGGTTCTGACCTTATCGGAGAGAATACCAGCTTCAGGTCTGCGTTGGGAAGTAGGGTGGTGATGACTCCACAGTAATACTATTGCAGAATAGCAGGCACACAGAGAAAACAGTGGGGGTGATTCAGAGGCATAGCTTAAAACTTGTGGGCCCCGATGCAAAAGTTGTCCTAGGGCCCCCCACTATTGCCCGCCCCTTCCACCGCACGCCAAGATACTCCAATTAGGCACCAAGATACGCCAAGTGGCTCAAGAGCTATTTCAGAGATTTATGTACATATTGAGAGGATAATTCAAAATATTTTGTAGAAACCATCCTAGTAATCACATGACCTTGCCCCCTTTCCCCATCCTAGTAATGACATGACTTTGCCACCTCCCCCCCATCCTAGTAATGACATGTCCTCTCCACCTCCCCCCCATCCTAGTAATGACATGACCTCGCCACCCCCCCCTATCCTAGTAATGACATGACCTCGTTCCCTCTCCCCTATCCTAGTAATGACATGTCCTCAGTCAATGAGAGCAGAGGAAGGGTGTGGACTAGGGAGAGGGCAAACAACTGGAAGCCAATTACTGGATTATAGAACTTGGCTGGGGTACTGGGGGGACACAAGGCGGATTGGAGCTGGACTCCAGCTCTGGGATTTTGTGGAGGAAATCAAATGTAATACGACAGCAGGGAACAGAGCTGTGGGCCCCCTGGAGCTAGGGGCGGGGTCACAATTGCAACCCCTGAGACCCCTGATGCTACGCCCATGGGGTGATTTACTAAAACTGGAGAGTGCAAAATCTGGTGCAGCTGTGCAAAGAAACCAATCAGCTTCCAGGTTTTATTGTCAAAGCTTAATTAAACAAGCTTAAGTTAGAAGCTGATTGGCTACCATGCACAGCTGCAGCAGATTCTGAGTGCTCCGGTTTTAGTATATCCACCCCATTGTCACAATTGTTATATAAATCTTTCATGTAATCTGGAGGAAACTAATAAGCACAAAGACAAAGCTGCAGGCTGGAGTTGCCCTTTAAGTTGCCAAAAGAAACACTGTTGGCAGAGAAACACCCGTACATTAAACATAAATCAAGAGAGGCATCAGCAGAATCGAAAATGCAGAGAAATCAGAAAAGTTCTCTAAAAGCACGGGGCAGTGTGCCACCGATGCAACCTTTAGCTTGTGCCAAAATATATGTTATGTATCTGTGCGTGGTCCGCCGAGGATCGCCTGATACATTTCCTAACAAGGCTGGCACACGTAATGCTGAATTCCCTGAGCACAGGAACAGCAGAAAGGTTTTCCAGAAGCTGGACCCATCTTAACCATCGCTAAATTTGGGAAAGGTCAGCTATGTCAACATGTTATAAAACTCACATCTGAAAAAAAGTCCTACTGCCTGGGGAAGGAGAAAAATATTATAACTTATAGCATATGTAAACTCAATCAGCCAAACAGAAGATGAACCTGGTAATGCTGCCATGAAGGACCTTGTGCAGGCACTTCCAGTTATAGGGTGACAACCATCTGTCGCTTTTTTTTTTTCCACAACTGTGTTCCTGCATTGTCACCCTGTGTCACTTACCTGGTGATAGAGCCTGACGTGGAGAGAAGGGCGCTCTCTTACACCTTCGGCTCAGTACCCCTGATAAAGTAACAGGTGGCACAAAAGCCTGGAGTGGCACGAGTGCCTGGCAGTTCTGGTGATGGCGGTTGCAGATGAGAGGTCTGAGCGCACTTGGATGCAGGCTGGATAGTGATGCAGGGCAGCAGGCACAGCAGGCTGGAAGACAGGCAGCAGGCACTTGGCGGATCACAGGTCACAGGCAGCAAGCACTCAGCAGGCTGGCAGGTGGCAGACAGCAGGTACTTGGCAGGCTACAGGAGTAGCGATGGCCTCCACAGGCTGGACACAGAGCAGGGTCAGGCAAGCCGGGTCAGTAACTAGCAGGCACGTCAGGAACAGAGCAGCAGGCAGAAGAATAATCAAGTTCAGGCTGGAGTTGGAAACGGTAAGCAGATAGGCAGAAGGATCAGGCAGGGACATGCTGCATGAATCTATCCATTGCATAAAGGGGATGGCCTGAAGAGAGGGGGCGGCGCCTGGGCCCCCCTAATGGATGGGCCACCCCTGTCAATAACTCATGGTGCATTAGTGTGATGGTCAGTGGGAAGAGTGCTCCTTACACTTGTCATTGGGAAGAATTACCCCCTTACAGATGGCTAATAAGATCAATGGTGTCAGTGGGAACTTATCGGCAGAAATTGCTCATTGCTCAAGAAACCCTTAGCAACCTCTGGAGGAACCCTGGTTGAGAAACCCTGATCTACACACTTGTTAGTAAAATTAAAGGAGATTGTACAATCAGACTGTATGTGTGTGGCCAGCTTTAAGCCTCTCAAAATCACTAGTGCACGCCACTAGTTTTTTTTTTTGTTGAACGAAAAAAAAATTGACAGCTCCGGTCGGAGCCGCTGTACCAACGATCGAACGTTAGTACAGCAATCTCCCCTGTTGTTCTATTGTCAAAGAAGCTGGCTTCTTTCGGACCGGCTGCCCAGAGGCGGCTCTAGGCTTTGTGAGGCCTTAGGCAAAACTTACACATGAGGCCCCACGGACTGGGACGCTCCGTGATGAGGCCGCTATTCCTCAGGCTGCGGGCAGTATCTGATTTGTCCGTCAGCTCCTAAGCCACAGAGTCCCAGTGGGGGTAGGCGGAGCCGCCGGCGTCAACTTCAGTGATTGAGAACAGGCAAATTAGGCGGCCACGAGGCCCCTGTGAGTGCGAGGCCTTAGGCGACCGCCTAATTTGCCTAATTAGAGAGCCGCCTCTGCGGCTGCCTTACTCACGGGTCGAATGTTGGATAGTTTTTATTGAACCAGCAGATGTCGCCCGACATTCGGCCCGTATGTACTAGGCTTAAATTGGAGCTAACTTGTTCCTACATTGCCGAAGTGTTTACAAAGCAAGAGATTTGTGCAATACCAAATCTCAGATGAAGAATTGCATACTAGTTGGTGACTGAGCTAAAAAATGTGAAATAACTGAAGTGTACAGGACAAGCGGTGTTAATTCAGACGACAGGGACGACCAATTATGCATGATCATTCGATGGCACAATTGTATGGATGATCTCTCGTGAAGCAGTTACAGACAACTGTCATACTGCATGCAAATACAAGATTATGTATAGATAGGAAGGAGAAGGAGAAAATGCAAACATGAGAGTGGAAGGGAGGAAAGTGGATTGGAGAATAAAAGGAAAAGGGAGAGGAGCTCAGAGAAGACCGAGGAGGGACAAGTAGAGAGGAAGGGAGCAAACAAAAAGAGAAAAAGGGGGTAGGGGGAGGAAAAAGAAGAGGCAAATGGAAGAGGAGAGGAGAAAAAAAAGAACAGTGGAGGGAAGGGAATGGAAGAGAAGGTAGATGAGAAGGTAGATGAATGGGAACAAGCAAAAAATAGTATAAAAGCTAATGGCAAATGAGGTTTATTGTTTATAAATGTAGAGTTATGAAATTGGGGGCTAAGTATATGCATGCATCATACATACAGTGGAACCTTGGTTAACGATAAACGTGGTTAACGAGCGTTTTGAAAGGACGAGCAACTTTTTTTTTTTTTTAATTCTGACTCGGTTTGTGAGTGTTGTCTCGCAAAACGAGCAGAATTCAAGCTAATGGGGTGTGCAGTACCGCATTTGGCCAGAGGTGCGGGGGGCGCCGGTGACACTCGGAACGGTTCGGAGCCGCTCGGAGCCGTCTGGAAATACTCGGAATCACTCGGAAACTCAGTACCCGAGGTTTTCTGAGCCTTTCCAAGGCTTTCCGAGTTCAGCCGAGCTGTCCCCGAGTATTTCCGAGGCTCTCCGGCTCCCCCCCCACCTCTGGCCACATGCGGTATTGCATGCAATAGAAGTCAATGCGGAACAAATTATCTTTGTTTCCAGTGACTTCTATGGGAAAACTCGCTTTGATATGCAAGTGCTTTGGATTACAAGCATTCTCCTGGAACGGATTATAGTTGTAATCCAAGGTTCCACTGGGGGGAATCCATATTGGAGAAGGATCTGGGGGTTTTGGTAGATCATAAGCTCAATAATAACATGCAATCCCAAGCTGTGGTTTCCAAAGTGAGCAAAGTCCTTTCTTGTATTAAGAGAGGTATGGACTCCAGAGAGAGAGATATAATTTTGCCCCCCTGTACAAATCATTAGTAAGACCACATCTGGGTGCAGTTCAGTTTTGGGCACCAGTTCTTTAAAAAGGATATCGGGGGAACTGGAGAAAGTGCAGAGAAGGGCAACCAAACTGATAAGAGGCATGGAGGAGCTCAGCTATGAGGAAAGATTAGAGGAACTGAATTTATTCACTCTTGAGAAGAGGAAAATTAAGGAGGGATATGATCACCATCAGGCCTGTACTGGCCATAGGGCAAACCGGGCACTTTCCCGGAGGCTCGGGGCCGCAAGTCCTTGCTGGGCCCGAGGCAGCTGGGCTGCTCTTTGAGCCCGCGCCACTCACCCGGCCTCTCCGCTGCCGCCCGGCTGCTAGTGCAGCTTAGCCATCGGCGCCGGGGAGAAAGAAACATGCAGGGGGAGGAGCTCTCTGCAACTGCACTTATAGTGAAGCCCTCTGTGCCGGGGGGCATGACCACAAAGGGGGAGGAGCTAGATGAGACACCTCCGTGGCCGCATGTATAGTTCAGCTGTCTGTGCCGGGGGCGTGTCCACGAAGGGGGAGGAGCTAGAGGAGACCTGCTGCAGACACCTTGGAGCCAGATCACAGAAAATGTAAGTGCAGCCCCCCTGTACCCTGGATAGCTCTCTGCCCCACCCATCATCTTTGCCTCCTTGTGCTCTCCACCTCCCCTTGGCTCTCGGCTCTCAGCCTCCCCATGCTCTCCACCATACTCTTTGCCCCGTGTGCTCTCCACCTCCCCTTGGCTCTCGGCTCTCAGCCTCCCCATGCTCTCCACCATACTCTTTGCCACCTGTGCTCTCCACCTCCCCTCATGCTCTCCGCTGCCCCCTGTGCTCTCCACCTCCCCCCATGCTCTCCACTGCCCCATGTGTTCTCCACATCCCCCATGCTCTCCGGTGCCCCCCTGTGCTCTCCACATCCCCCCATGCTCTCCGGGGCTCCCCTGTGCTCTCAACTTCCCCCCATGCTCTCTGCTGCCCCCCTGTGCTCTCAACTTCCCACCATGCTCTCTGCTGCCCCCCTGTGCTCTCCCTCTCCCCCCTGTGCTCTCCCTCTCCCCCTGGCTCTCAGCCTCCCTGTGCTCTCCACCTTCCCCCATGCTCTCCGCTACCCCCTGTGCTCTCTGCTGCCCCCCTGTGCTCTCCACCTCCCCCTGGCTCTTAGTCTTCCACGTGCTCTCCACCTTCCCCCATGCTCTCCGCTGCCCCCCTGTGCTCTCCACATCCCCCCAATGCTCTACACCTCCCCCCATGATCTCCTGATCTCCGCTGCCCCCTGTGCTCGCCACTTCCCCCATGCTCTCCGCTGCCCCCCTGTGCACTCCACATCCCCCACCCCATGCTCTCCACCTCCCCCTGCTCTCCCCCAGTGCTCTCCAGCCCCCCCAGTGCTCTCCAGCCCCCAGCCCCCCACTGTTGGCTGCACCCCCCCAGTGCTCTTCACCACCCAGTTCTCTTCAGCCCCCCCAGTGTTGTCCGCCTCCCCCCTCTCTGCCCAACCCCTGTGCGCTCCTGCCCTCTCTGTGCTCTTCGCTGCCTCCCCCTTGTACTCTCCAACCTCCTTGTGCTCTCCTGCCCTCCCCGTGTTTTTGCTTCCCCCTGTGCTCTCCAACCCCCCCACCTTCTGTGCTCTCCAGCCCCCCTGCACTCTTCTCTTCCTCCATGTGTTCACTGCCTCTCCCCTGTGCTCTCGCCCCAGCCCATGTTCTCAAGGTTCCTCCCTGTGCTCTCCACCCCCCCCGTCATGCTCTTTCCCAGTCCCCCTCGCCCCCCCGCACCTCTGCCGGGTACCCCCCTCCCCTCTTCCGAGGGATCCGTCAGGGTGGAGAGTGGGCAAGGGGCCGGTTAACATGTCATGGGCTGCTCAGTCTAAAATGCCCCGGCCTATTTTTTGTCCCAGTCCGGGCCTGATCACCATGTACAAATACATAAGGGGTCCATATAGTGAACTTGGTGTTGATTTATTCACTTTAAAGGAGTTGTAAAGGCAGAAGGTTTTTTTATCTTGATGCATTCTATGCATCAAGATAAAAAAACCTTCTGTGTGTAGCAGCTTCCCCAGCACCCCCCAATTACCTACCTGAGCTCCTTCTTTTCCCAGCAATATCCAGGATCCCCTCAGCCATCCAGTACACTCCTCCCAATTGGCCGAGACAGAGTAGTGGCGCTATTGGCTCCCACGGCTGTCAATCAAAGTCAGTCAGCCAATCAGGTTGCGGGGCCAGGCCGGGGCTCCGTGTCTGAATAGATACATGGAGCTCTGACTCAGCTTGAGTGACAACCTGTAGCAAGCTGCTGGCTGAGGGGCACTCAAAGAAAGGAGGGGCCAGGAGCAGCAAAGAAGGATCCGAGAAGAGAAGGATCCGAGAAGAGAAGGATCCGAAAAGAGGAGGATCTGGGCTGCTCTGTGCAAAAACAACTGCACAGAGGAGGTAAGTATAACATGTTTGCTATTAAAAAAAAAAAAAGCGAGCCTTTACAATCACTTTAAGGTGATCACAGAGGACAAGGGGACACTCTTTACGTCTAGAGGATAAAAGATTTCATCTCCAAATATGGAAAGGTTTCTTCACAGTAAGAGCTGTGAAAATGTGTAATAGACTCCCTCCAGAGGTGGTTCTGGCCAGCTCAGTAGATTGCTTTAAAAAAAGCCTGGATTCTTTTCTAAATGTACATAATATAACTGGGTACTGACATTTATAGGTAAAGTTCCAGGGAATATCTGATTCCCTCTCGGGGGATCAGGAAGTAATTTTTTCCCCTGCTGTAGCAAATTGGATCATGCTTTGCTGGGGTTTTTTTTTTTGGTTGAACTAGATGGACTTTTTTCAACCTGACTGACTATGTAACTATGTAACTACCCCCCCCCCCCCCCCCCAAAAAAAGCCCGGGTCTTATATTCATTTTGTCAGCCAAAAACACACTAGGGCTTATTTTTGGGGTAGGGCTTGCCGTGTAATGTGCTATCTTCTCAGTGGTTGCAAAATGAGAGAATCCCCTTTATCACAGGATCACATAATGCAAAAGGTGTTCATTTCTGCAATGCAAGAGTGCAAATACCTTCTTCCATAGCCTGCCTGAGCTGTCTTCCACCGCTCCGAGCACTGCAGAGGGAGGGGGGGAGGGAGATCCCCCGCTGACACCCGCTTCAATGGCCCGCCTGAGCCGTCTTCCATGGCTACGATTAGTGCAGAGGGAGGGGGGCAGAGACCCCCCGCTGACACCCAAGAGAAGAGGAGATCAGCTGAGCCCTGCTCAGCAATTTCATGGCCCGTCCGGAGCTGTCTTCCCCGCTCTGAGCAATGCAGAGAGGGGGGCTGAGATTCCCCGCGGAGAGAAGAGGAGTTTAGCTGAGCGCCAAGTGGTGCCACACCGAACTAGGGCTTATTTTTGGGGTAGGGCTTTTATTGCAGCCCTCCTGGAAAATAGCGCTAGGTCTTATTTTTGGAGTAGGTCTTATTTTCGGGGAAATACGGTATGTAAAAGAGAGGTAGAAATGTATCTCTAGTGACAAAGGGGAACAAGAAAGGAAAGAGGAATAGATAGGAAAAGGCAAAATAGGACAAGAGGGGGGGAAAAAGAGAGCTGAATAGAGCGAAGATGGAAAAGGAATAGAAATAAGAGAAGAGAAGAGAAGAGAAGAGGAGAGGGGTATAAGGGAGAGGAGAAAGTTGAAGTTTGCTTCACCCATGGAAATAAGAAGAGTTCTTTCAGAGAGCACACATCAAATAAACCCTGGAGGAAGAAGCAGAGGCAGGGCGAGAGAATAAGAAACCTGCCCTAAGTGACCTTACTTCCATCTTTTACTGATGGAAAGTGTAACTGTCTTCTAAGAGCAAAAGTCTTGCTGTAGTTTTATTTTAGCTCCATACTCCCCCTTCTCTTAATTTTTGAAGTATCTACTTTTGACAGATATTCAATTTTAAATGGATTGGAGGAGAAGATCGCGAACATCAGCAACCGTGTCTGAATTTTAAACAGATTTGCTTCTCACGTACCAGAATGGTACTGCACACATTTTAAAGAAGCAAATGTCGATCTTCATTTGAGGCGTCCCTTACTGTTAGTCCTGTGACAATCAAAGAAACTGGCTCTACACTGGTTTCTCAGATTTTTTTGGGGTTTGATAGGCAGAGCAAGAAAGTACCAAGATAAAGTAAACCTGTCAAAGACCCGAGCGATGCAAACTCAGTGTATGATGAAAATTATTAACAGAGGTTACCTTCAAACCACATGTAAATATAATCGATAGGTCCAAATATACAGGCATCCAAACGTATAATAAAAGCTTGAATCTACCTGTAAACGTTGGGCCTGGCTCCTCTTATTCCAGAGCCCTAAGGCTTCCTTAAGGCCCCATTCACACCTGAGCATAGCGGTTTCAGGCAGAAAGTTGCGCAGATTTTACCGTGATTTTGCAGCGGTTTTGCCGCGCTTTTGCCGTGATTTTGTACAGGTCAGAAGGTTACCAATGTAAAAAGCAGAAAAACGCCCAAGTCTGCCTAAAAGAAAAAAGTTCCAAGACTTGTTTGAGTTTCAGGCATTTTGGAGCTTCAGGCATTTTGGAGTGGAGATGTGAACCATCTCCATAAAGAATAATTAATTTTTTTCCCCTCCAGCCTTTTGTAGCTTGAGGCTTCAAGCTACAAAACGCTCAGGTGTGAATGGGGCCTTATGGTTTCAGTCAAGATTGGGTCCAGGGCAAAACCCATGGGGTGTCTGACTAAAATACTGTTCTAGCATCACATGCTAGTACACCACTTTTCAGTGCAAACTCTAGAGGCAGTAGGTTGGATTGGTGTACCATGTCATGCCTGTGGGAGACCTCTTACCTGATGGCAGGGTGCAGTGAGCAAGATATTTTCTGCTCCTGGCCCCCTGCCCTTTTCTTCTCCATTAACACAGAGTCGTAACGCTTTCATTGAGCCCTATAAAAATAGCTTCCCTGATAGTGGTTAGATTGTGATTGTACAAACCAGCACCATCTTAATTCTGCAAGTTGGTAAACTATAAACTACGCAGAGAGGTTGCCTGATGTTATGGAGAAATTGACCACAGAATAATTTTAATTGTAGTGTTGTGATATGTGGGAGTTCTTTTAGGTAGAGGATAATCAGGTGGATTGGGAGCAGCCACAGAGGTGGGATTCAAGGGGTCCCTAGGCAGGTGATCCTGAGAGTTCTCCAGACCAAGAAAATTGTGGGTTGTAGCTCCGTCATGGCAGCTTTCTAGATAGATCACCACTGGAGGTCAGGTAGATGGTGAGAATTATTAGAAAAAAGTGGCTCCTTGAATGTAATGTAGCCCCAATAGTCAGTGGTTTTGGGGACTCCTTTGGAGCTTGTCCCTTTGGAGATTTCAGAGGCTTTTCACTTTTAAAGTTTCCTTGAGATTGTGTCATGCCTAGCTGGCTCTGTGTTCCTCACCTATAGCAGCCCCCTTTCCCATAAGCCAAGCAGGCCCTTTGCTCCTCGGTAGCCCTCAGGTCCTACACACAATGCTATAGTGCCTACCTACCACGCTGGGGCAGACATGAACTAAGCACAGTAAACATGTACTCGTGGTGGGCAGAGAGGCAGAGTGGTTCAAAGGCAGTCCGGGTTCAGGGCGGGCAACATTCACAGAGTAGTCAGGAGCAAGTCCGTGGTCAGAAGGCAGGCTGAGTTCAGAGAGTAGTCCAAAGTCCAATCTGAGGTTGATAATAAGGGAATCCAAGTAGCTGGCAGGGTGGGGATCAGGCAAAGGTAAAGGTCCAGGCATGCGAACAAGGCAGGCAAACAGGGAGCTTGAAGCACATGTTGCAAACACATATCACAAGCATGACTCTAAGGGCTTGGCAGGCTTAAAACAGGTTTGGTCCCCACCCAGAAGCTGTATCTACATCAATCATCCTGCAGCTGGACAATCAGACAGGGAGACTGCAGCTCAGCCAAAACCAGGATGCTGGAATGAGACCAGCAGCTTCCAAGGAACAGGAGTGTTACATGCTTCTGATCAGTGGCGGCCTGTCCATTAGGGGCGCACGGGCACTGCCCCCCCATCCATGGCCCCTAATCTACATACAGGTAGCACGTGATTAGAGCCAGAGGCTCTAATAGGCCTCAAAAAAGGGTGGGCTTGGGGCGCAGGGCACTGGTCAAAGGCTGGTCTATATTGAAAATTTTGCCTGCGCTAGAAAATACAAAAAAAGAATTAAAAATGAATGATAGCCTATCTGGTGTTTCTGAGCCCTTACACAAAAACTAGAGACCCTCTAGAAACTTGTTTAAGAGTTATATGTCAGAGAGTGGTACTACTAAGCAGACATCAAACATCAATCACATCTTTATCTCAAACCAAAGAGCTGAGAGGAAAAGAAAGGTAGGGGCAGCTATAGAAGGGACACAGAAGAATCGACTTGCTTTGAATTGAATACATTTATTTGGGTTGACACATTGATCACTCTGTTGTACGCTTAAACCCCCAGTCTGCAGTACATCATTCTGAATCTGCATCATGCTGGTCTTTTCCATGTTGACTGCTAAATGCGTCCTTATGTCAACTTAGTCAGTAACTCCAGTAACAGTCCCCCTCTCTCTCTCTGGGGTCGATCTAATAAACGTAAGCAAGCAGTTCACTTTGCATGGGAAGTTGCACTTTGAAAGGGAGTTTTCCCCAGAGTTTGACTGTAGTGAAGTTTCACATTGAAGAGAATACCCAATCAAGTGCAAGATGAATAAAAAGAAAAAAAAACAGTTATGCTTGCAGGTGATCGGATGATAGGAGTCAGCAGAGCTTCGCCTCATTCACTAAGCTCTGTGGAAAAATCCCTTGCAAAGTGCATTTTTCCCTGTAAAGTGAACAGTTGATTTGCCTTAAGTAAATGAATCCCTCTTAGTCCATCCTCAGTGATGCAGTCGGAAAAATAAGATTTTTGTACTTACCGTAAAAGTGTTAACCGTGGTTAACACTTCGCGCAAATCGCCATACCCGTACGTCGTTACTTTGACGCTAAATTACGGGGGTTACGGCAGCAGCTAGCTGCCATAACCCTGGTATTTTCGGGAACGGCGTGCGTTTATCTTTAGGATTAAAAATGTGGTCTCTGCGGCAAATTCGCCACAAGATCACTTTTATCGGTGGCGGGAGAGGTGCCCACCCCCCTCCCACCACGCTCCGGTCGTCTCTGCCGCTTACCGGACCCACCGGTAGTGCATCCGGGAGACGATCGCGCCCTTTCCCGTGAATGCCTGGCTGCTGACTGAGGGGAAGATGGCCCCTGCTCGGCTCCATGGCACGGGAGGGCGGAAGCGACGTCAAGCGTCCCTTCCGCCCATGGCTCTTAAAGGAGATTTTTTTTTTTCAATTATTTTTTTTTCTTTTATTGAATTTTAGTGTAAATATGAGATCTGAGGTCTTTTTGACCCCAGATCTCATATTTAAAGCGGGGTTCCAACCAAATTTTGAACAATATCTGTATGCATTCTCTTCCTTGCCTAGATGCTGACATGCCGTTTAAAAAAACTTAAATCGCCGTAATTACCTTTTATTTTTCTATTCTTCTTTGCACTTCCTGGTTCTCCTCCCGTGGGAGTAGGCGTGTTTCTAGCCTCTCCCAGACTCCGCACAGCCTCCTGGGAGCTAGTCTCAGGCTTCCCAGGATGCCACTGAGCATGTGCGGGAATGAGCGGTGAATGCTGGGAGCATTCACCGCATCCAGGAAATAAATGCTTGTGGGCTTCAAATGCCCACAATGAAGATGGAAACCCCCTGCAGTGAATAATATAAGTTATTCTTTCCGACGAAATGTGACACAGGCGGACATATTACACACAATATGTGAGTATGTAATGCTGAGAAGAAAAGTTTGTGAATGAACTCAAAAAAAAAAAAAAACGATAGATAGGTGGACCCCCGCTTTAAGAGGTCCTGTTATGCTTTTTTTCTATTACAAGGGATGTTTACCCGAAGGAGCCATTGCCTCAGTCAGGGAAGTGAAGGTCTAAACAACCTTCCACCAAAAAACAAGGGGATCACCAAACTATCTATAAAAGAGAAAACTAGAGCAACAACTAATGTGGTCAACAAACAAATAGACAGACATTGTGAAAAACCATTGGAACAGCTGCAGGAAAAGCTTAAGCCTAGCCTACCTAACCCTGGACCTTAGGGAAGGAAGCTTGGACAGACTTGGTTGAAATCTGCAGGATTGAGGGGAACACGAGTAACCCTTGACTTTAGAGAAAGGGTGGTACCTGATAAAAAAAAGAGGATGATACCTGATAGAAAACCTATCTCTTAAAGAGATATCAATGAGAGCCCTCAAAGTATAGAATCGAAATACAAGGAAGCAAAAAGATACCATTAAACTGGGAAAAAGTGAAGGGTGCTAACCCTGAATCCTTCCTAAGGAGCGGAAGGGGTTATCAACTATACCTGTAAAAAAAGGTAGGAAGGGATTAGGATATATTGCAATGCAAATTGCCGTAGAAGAACCTCAGGACCAAAAGGATGAAAATAGTCCTTCCAACCAACCGCCATAGGTATTTCAGGGGTGATATTTGTATATATAAACAGTATCTCACAAGAGTGGGTACACCCCTCCACATTTTTGTAAATATTTTCTTCTATCTTTTCATGTGACAACACTGAAGAAATGACACTTTGCTACAATGTAAAGTAGTGAGTGTACAGCTTGTATAACAGTGTAAATTTGCTGTCCCCTAAAAATAACTCAACACACAGCCATTAATGTCTAAACCGCTGGCAACAAAAGTGAGTATACCCCTAAGTGAAAATGTCCAAACTGGGCCCAAAGTGTCAATATTTTGTGTGTTCCAGCACTGACTTAACCCTCTTGGGCATGGAATTTACCAGAGCTTCACAGGTCACCACTGGAGTCCTCTTCCACTCCTCCATGACGACATCACAGAGCTGGTGGATGTTAGAGACCTTGCGCTCCTCCACCTTCCCTTTGAGGATGCCCCACAGATGCTCAATAGGGTTTAGGTCTGGAGACATGCTTGGCCAGTCCATCACCTTTACATTCAGCTCCTTTAGCAAGGCAGTGGTCTTCTGGAGGTGTGTTTGGGGTCGTTATCATGTTAGAATACTGCCCTGCGGCCCAGTCTTCGAAGGGAGGGGATCATGCTCTGCTTCAGTATGTCACAGTACATGTTGGCATTCATGGTTCCTCAATGAACTGTAGCTCCCCAGTGCTGGCAGCACTCATGCAGCCCCAGATCATGACACTCCCACCACCATTCTTGACTGTAGGCAAGACACACTTTGCTTGGTGTGGGGACACAGGCATCCAACACTCCCAGAAGTATCTAGTGCTGAAGAAACTGGCGGGGGCTGCAGTGCTTGAACATAAGGAAGGTAGGATGCCCAGGACCCAGGCCCCCGGAGAGATAAGTATACTGCCCCTTCTGCTACAGGAATTTAAGAACCTGACAGGATCGCTTTGAGAAAACTTGCTCGGCAGATCTATACAACTTGAGTGTTCGGGATTTGTATTTTGCCAATAATGTTTTTTATGAAGCATTTTTCAAGGATCTGAAATGCCATGTCTGCATTTTTATTTCACTTGAAAATTTTGCTGTGTCCTGTGTTTCTCTAAATGTAGCATGATGTCCTATTTTGATGCGTTCAAATTGCTTTTATTACTAAATAAAACTCAATGTAAAAAGCATGGCAAAGTCATTGTGCATCTTAAAAGCAATATATTTTTTCCCTACGAACACCTAAAAGCTCTACATTTGTAGTGCTTCTGAATCAGATGCTTGTGTTCACAAGCCTAATGATTTTCGTGTCTGAAAGCAGACAGGAGTCATTTTCTAAATGTTTTTGAAACAAGACTAAGCCCCGGTTCACACAGGGGGCGGCACGACTTGCAGGTCGCCTCACCGAGGCGACCTGCACACGACTTCCACGGCGACTTGCAAAACGACTTCTGTATAGAAGTCTATGCAAGTCGCCTCAAGTCGCCCCCAAAGTAGTATAGGAACCTTTTTCTAAGTCGGAGCGACTTGCGTCGCTCCTATTAGAACGGTTCCATAGTACAGAACGGTAGGCGACTTGTCAGGCGACTAGGTCGCCTGACAAGTCGCCCCTGTGTGAACCGGCACTGAGGATTCACACATCCATGTATTCAAATGAAAAAAAGTGTGAATCTTGGGTGAAGATTGTGCAACATATGTAGCGCTACCTCCGTAGGAGCCACTGAATAAGAAGGATCCTTTGTTCTTTACTTCGACCTTCTCAAGAATCTCAGCCCCTCTGACACCACATATTGGGTGTGCAAACATACAATATCACATGAATTCACTGAAAGTAACACTTAGTACCCAATAGTAGTCCTACCTAAAAAAAAAAACAGGCACCAAGCCAGGTAATAAAGGCAAACTTAATAAATTGCACCAGTGGGGCCGCCTGGGTGCCGTCCTCTCTCTCCACGGCTTCCACATCCTAATTAATGCTCTATGATCCACATGCCACTACCCCCTATTCATGCGTTTGGCCCCTTTCACGTGCATGAATTACAGCGGCGGGGGTGTTTTTTTTAAGCACCCTATTAGAGCCAGAGGCTCTAATAGGCTTCAAAATAGGGAGGGCTCGGGTCGCAGAGCATTTCGCCATGAGCCCACCCAGGTGTTACAACAGCAAATTCCTTGTTGCAACACTGATCCTCCTCCAGGCCAATCGGCAAGCGGGTCTGATACCCCTCACCCGATTAGCTGAAAGGACAGGTGATGCTATTTGATGCCTAGGAGTAGGGGAGGAGATGCACGGCGGAGGCGAGGAGAAGACACATGAGCCACTGCCCGATGCCCGCCGCAGCCTGATGTCTGCCGATGCCCCGATCCCCGCCACTGCCCGATGTGCCACCGATGCCCGATGTGCCCGCCGCCTAGATGGGGCACCCCCCAAACAAGAAACCACCAGCCACCACTGTATTTGCACAGTAGATTTCATTCAGATGTGGTAAAGGTTCAGTATAATGTGGTATAGGGTTGGTATAGGTGCAGTCTAGGTTTAGAATAGATGCAGTAAAGAGTGAAGTATGAATGCGGTACAGATTGAGTACACTTGGTGTCCTGTTCTCAGTGGCTCAGTCCCAGCAGTATCAGCAATGGGCGAATAGCCCTCTCACCTTTCCCCGGGATGCTGCGGTGACCTCTCCCTGAAAGCCTTCGGTGATCAGCGGTGGGAAGCACAGGGTGAGTGGATGCCCCAGTCTCCCTGTGGCAACCGTGCAGGTGCTGCGATGTGGGCGGTGCTGTACTGCATGCTCTGAAGCAAGTAGGAGATGGAAGCTATTGGCTACTGGCTTTTGAACTTCCTTTTTCTAGTCCTGTCGTAAGTCACGTTCTGGACAGTCGGACTTTGGTCGGGCTTTGGGTTGACCGTGTGTAGGCAAGACCGCTGAAATGGAATTCCATCAGAGTTCCATCGGAGAAACCTTCGGAGTTTATTCGACGGCAAAACCGGTAGTGTGTACGTGCCATAACTCCCTTTGGTGCCAAGAGGAAGAACTTTCCCTGGCAGTTTAAAAAAAAAAAATCATCTCTCCACTCTTCCTACTGCACAGTGCCCATTGGGATTTGTAGTGTAAAAAGTATATTTGTCCCATTATAGAACTGCCGTCTCAAACTGCAACTCCCAGGATTCTCAGCGTTCTGATTAGGAGTCTATGGGCTTGCTTGGCTTTAGCACTCCCCCTGCTGGCCGGAGGAGAATAGTGCAGCATAATATCAGTATCTTAGGGAAAGAATAAAAGGCAGGGTCTCCTTCTCCATATTGCTGTAGTTCACCACCTGGCTATACAAATGTAAAAGCAATTCTATAGAGATCCCATGGTAAATGATCAGAGAAGAGGATAGAGTGGGTCAGGTTAGATCGAGGGTCTCCAAACTTTCTATACAAAGGGCCAGTTTACTGTCCTTCAGACTTTTTTTTTTATAAATCTTTTTATTGGTTTTATAAACATATACACGTGATTGACAAGTAACAGACAGACAATAGAAAGGCGGCCCACACATGGGACATATATGGTTATGGCAGAATTAAATCCACTTTGATATAGTGTGTGTCACCTCTGAGTAGAGAAGGTGCGGAACCCTTGGTCAAATGTCATAAATGTTAGTGGAGGTGTTATCATTTCTGCTCCCACGTGAATCCAGACACCTGGTAGAAATCTCGGTAAGGAACGAAACACATATAATTGAAAGAGAAGGTCAGTCTTCCCAGACCCCTAAATAGAGGGGAGACTTTGTGTGATGAGGGGTGTATTTCAGGAAGGACTACCCCACATTCACCTGGAGAGGTTTATATTATGTTGTGGACGGCTCTGGTAACCGTTTCCATACTTTCCATAAATACCATACTTTCTGGTATTTTTCAGGACATCCTCTGTTGAAGTATGTGTCTTTATAGAGGGGTAGGTTCTCATTCACTAGCTGTTTCCAGAAAATGCATGTGGGTGGGCTGTCCTTCAGACTTTTAGGGGGGGGGGGGGCTGGACTGTGGCCAACGGGAGTGGAAAAATGTGCCGCATCAGTTAAAAAACAATGCCTCACCTCTGTATCAGTGAGAGGAATTGTGCCCCATTGTTGATGTCTTTGGGAGGAACTGTGCCCCATCTTGGTGTCATTCTCAGGAATGGTCCTCCATCATTGGCACCATTGGGCCCATTATTGGTGCCGTTGGGAGGAACTACACCCCTTCGTTGGTGTCAGTGAATGAAATAGTGCCCCAAGGGCCAGACCAGATAAAAGCAAGAAAGCCCCCCCCCTGGGTCACAGTTTGGAGACCACCGGATTAGATTATATACGTTTTTGTTTTGTTATCTGTGTACCCAAATGAGTTGACTTCCTATTTCTCGTCTCGGTGACAGGAGGTCAGAGTCACAGGAAGTGATGGAAAACCTCACCAAAGGGAACAGGGATGGAAGCAAAAACTAGAAAGGGTTAGCAACTCTGAGGTTTTTATAGTTCCCTGTGACATCCTGCCCTGGTGACCATCTCATTTCTTGCCTTGGTTTTGCATACCACCCAACATTTTGAGATGGGAATGAGGGACACCTACTAACAAACGTATGTAGGCATAGGACATGCCCCCCTGCCACACCCCCTTAAAGAAGAATTAACCAAAAAAAAAAAGTTAATTAAATCCACAAGGACTTTTTTTTTTTACCACTACCGTTCCTTTATATTGGCTTATAAAATGTAGAAATGCAGCAATTTAGAAATTGGATGAAAGGTTTAGCACTGGGGGAAATAAGGGACAGTCCCTCGAAATCAGGGACACTTGGGAGCTATGGTTTTGCAGAGATAAAAAGTGAGGAGGAATCTTCCCAATGGAATTATAGACAGCAAAAAAAAAAAACCTGACAGAGGTTCTGATCTTTCCCCACTCTATTAAAAAAAAAAAAAAAAATCAGTCCGTATTTTGAAATCGCTCCAGTCTAGAGAGAAAGAGGTTAACAGGAGTCTTGAAGTCCTCAGCCCTCTCACAATTGGCTGGGGTTCTCTTGTGTAAAACCCTGAGCATAAAAATTAAATGACTCCTTGCCGCTTGCTCAGCAAGAAACCCGAGATTCTGTTTAACCTCTCCAGGCAGCCGAATCGTGCCAAGCAATGGAAGGAGTGGAAGTTCAGAAGAGTGGAGCATGCTCGCTCCCAAATGGGCCTCCAACATCATGATAATTTGTCTTTAAATTCCAGATTATTGTCCCGGGGCTCAGCGACTACTTAGTCTTGCAGCACATAAACCATCTAAATTATTTTTATTTCAATCCAGTCTAAAGGTTTTGTATGCAGCACATGTTATAGAGAACAATCAACGGTTTGTGCTCAATTTTTTAATTTTTTTCTTTGAAATGTATTAGTTACAAACACATATGATATGTGTTATAATATTTGTTATTTTTATTTTAAAACTGCAATCACAAGTAAAAGTGCTAATTGGTTGTAATGTTTTAATGGCTCCTCGGGTTTTCGAAAAAAAACACTGGCACCTCTAGTAATCAGGATACAAATCTCCACAATTAATGCCAAGGCCACTGCCTTTAAATCGTGAAGTGATTAGTTGACTTGGCATTCAAGCAACAAATCACCATCCTTCAGCCAAGACCCCTGCTACGTTATTTTACCTCTACCCCCATATATAACCTCCTGTATCCGGCCACCGGCCTCTGGTACCAGGGCTGGGACAAGGGGTGGGGCGGGGGGGGCGGTTGCCCTGGGCACTGTGGTATCATGTGAGGTGAGGAGGGGTGCCACAAGGAGATTGGTGGGGAGGGGATTTGTGTTGGAAGAGGGAATTTGGGGGGGTGGCAGGGGGTAAGTATTGTCCTAGGAGGGAACATTTTGGTGAGGGAGGGAGGTTGCTAAGAGTGATGATTTGTTTTGGGAGGAGGGAATGGTAGGAAAAAGATTTCTGCTAGGATGGGGGATTAGGGGAGACTTTGTGCTGGGAGGGGGGATTTTAAGTGGGGGAAAAGATGTGTGCTAGGAGGGGAAATTTTAAGGGCAGAGTACTTGTGCTAGATTTTTTTTTTGAGGGGGAGGGGGCATTTGGGAGATGGGCAGGGCAAAGATTTGTGCTAGGAAGGGGGATTAGGGGGAGACTTTGCACTGGGAGGGGGAATTTGAAGTGGGGGGGAGAAGATGTGTGCTAGGAGGGGAAATTTTAGGGGTAGGGCATGTGCGCTAGGAGGGGTGAATTTTTTTTATGGGGAGGGCATTTGAGCCGGCGGGAATTGGAAGGTGGGGGGCAAAGATTGGTGCTGAGAGGGGGATTTCAGCAGGGGGGGCAGATTTGTACTGGGAGGAGGGTGAATTTATGTTTAGGGGGAAGCATGTAGATTAATGCTCAGAGTCTTTGTGGGGGGGGGAGGATTTTTGCTGACACATAATGCTCATACATCTTGAAGAGGGGGGCGCAGTTTGGCATGTTCGCCCTGGGCTCTAGATGACCTTGTCCCAGCACTGTCTGGTACCCTTGTGCAAAGGCCAGGACAAGGGGTGGGGCAGGAGGGGCGGCTGCCCTGGGCACTGTGGTGTCATGTGAGCTGGGGGTGGGGGGGACCGCAAGGAGATTAAGGGGGATGGGGTTTGTGTTGGGAGGACGAATTTGGGGGGGCAGCAGGGGAAAAGGAGGAGAAATATTGAGGGGGGTTTCTAAGAGTGGTGATTCAGGGGGATTTGTGTTGGGAGGGGGATGGGAGAGGATTTGTGCTATGAGGGAATTTGGGGGGTTTGTGTTAGGAGGAGAATTTTTTTTTTTTTTGGGGGGGGGGGGGGGGGGGGTTTGTGCTAGTATGGATGATCGAGGGGCATTTGCATATCTCCCAACTGTCCCTGATTTTGAGGGACAGTCCCTGATTTGGAGCAATGTCCCTCTGTCCCTCATTCCTCCTCATTTGTCCCTCATTTTGATCTGATCTATAGAGATGTATATAAAATGAACTTTTTATCTATCAAAAAGTGTTTTCCAACGCTAAACCTTTCATCTGATTTCGAAATTGCTGCATTTGTAAATTCCAAAAGCCAATATAAAGGAATAGTAGTGGTAAAAAAAAAAAAAAAGCACTTGTGAGTTTAACCAATCTTGTTCTTTGTACAATTCTCCTTTAAGGGGGCGTGACAAGGGGTGTGTCCTATGCCTGCATACTTTTGCTGATAGGTGTCCCTCGTTCCCATCTCAAAAAGTTGGGAGGTATGCATTTGTACTAAAAGGGGGGATGGGGTGGAGGATTCGTCACTGTATAAAGGCAGCTGCCGAAAATGCCAGCTTCCCCTCCTCTTTCTCCCTCCGCCTGCACTGCAAGGGGATTGGTTCTAGCACATGCGCCCCTTCCATCTGCTGCCCAGGCCCCCCTGTGTGCCCCCCCCTCCCCAGTGCTGCTGGCTTCCTTCTTCTCCCACTGACAGCTCAGCTGCTGCTGACACACAGGGGAATGTAATTTACTGACAACTTCCTTTCCTGAATGAACGCAGTGAGTGATTGGTACCAATCACCCCTGTGTCCATTCATCAGTTTGTGAATGAGTAGGAAGTCTCAGAGCTCTCCCGATCCATTCATCTGTGCAACTGAGGCTGTAGAGAAAGGGACTGATAAATCTATGTCCTCCGTCACTTTTGGCTGGGAGTCTGTCAGGTTTTGGGTCATTGTCATGCTGGAATACCCATCCACGACCAAGATTTCACGACCAAGAGTTCTCACTCAAGATTTGACGATACATGGCCCCGTCCATCGTCCCTGTGATGCTGTGAAGTTGTCCTGTCCCCTTAGCAGAAAAACACCCCCCAGGCATAATGTTTCCACCTCCATGTTTGATGGTGGGGATGGTGTTCTTGGGGTCATAGGCAGCATTCCTCCTCCTCCAAACACAGCGACTTGAGTTGATGCCAAAGAGCTCGATTTGGTCTCGTCTGACTACAACACTTTCACCCAGCTCTCCTCTGAATCATTCAGATGTTCATTAGCAAATAGGGATGAGCCGAACACCCCCCGGTTCGGTTCGCACCAGAACCCGCGAACGGACCGAAAGTTCGCACGAACGTTAGAACCCCATTGACGTCTATGGGACTCGAACGTTCGAAATCAAAAGTGCTCATTTTAAAGGCTAATTTGCATGGTATTGTCCTAAAAAGGGTTTGGGGACCCGGGTCCTGCCCCAGGGGACATGTATCAATGCAAAAAAAACTTTTAAAAACGGCCGTTTTTTCGGGAGCAGTGATTTTAACCACTTGACCACTGGGCACTTAAACCCCCTTAATAACCAGACCAATTTTCAGCTTTTGGTGCTCTCACATTTTGAATGACAATTACTCAGTCATGCAACACTGTATCTATATGAATTTTTTGTCCTTTTTTTCACACAAATAGAGCTTTCTTTTGGTGGTATTTAATCACCGCTGGGTTCTTTATTTTTTGCGCTATAAAAGAAAAAAGACCGAAAAATCTGTAAAAAAATAAATTTTTCTTCGTTTCTGTTATAAAATTTTGAAAATTAGTAATTTTTCTTCATATATTTTGGCCAAAATTTATACCGCTACATATCTTTGGTAAAAATAACCCAAATTAGTGTATATTATTTGGTCTTTGTGAAAGTTATAGCGTCCACAAGCTATGGTACCAATATCTGAAAATTGATCACACCTGAAGTACTGACGGCCTATCTCATTTCTTGAGACCCTAACATGCCAGAAAAGTACAAATACCCCCCAAATGACCCCTTTTGGAAAAGAAGACATTCCAAGGTATTTAGAAAGATGCATGATGAGTTTTTTGAAGTTGTCATTTTTTCCCACAATTCTTTGCAAAATCAAGTTTTTTTTTTTTTTTTTTTTTTTTTTCACAAAATTGTCATATTAGCAGGTTATTTCTCACACACAGCATATGCATACCACAAATTACACCCCAAAACACATTCTGCTATTACTTCCGAGTACGGTGATACCACATGTGTGAGACTTTTACACAGCGTGGCCACATACAGAGGCCCAACATGCAGGGGAGCACCTTCAGGCGTTCTGGAGCACCCAGGCCAATTCTGACATTTCTCTCCTACATGTAAAAATCATCGTTTATTTGCTAGAAAATTACATAGAACCCCAAAACATTATATATGTTTTTTTAGCAAAGACCCTAGAGAATACAATAGCGGTCATTGCAACTTTTTATCTCGCACGATATTTGCGCAGCAATTTTTGGAACGCGTTTTTTTTGGAAAAAAAACAGTTTTTTGCTTTAAAAAAAAACAAAACAGTAAGGTTAGCCCAATGTTTTTGCATAATATGAAAGATGAAGTTACGCCGAGTTAATAGATACCTAACATGTCACCTTTCAAAATTGCACACGCTTGTGGAATGGCGCCAAACTTCACCACTTAAAAATCCCCATAGGCGACGCTTTAAAATTTTTTACTGGTTACAAATTTTGAGTTACAGAGGAGGTCTAGGGCCAAAATTATTGCTCTCGCTCTACCGATCGCAGCGATACCTCACATGTGTGGTTTGAACACCGTTTTCATATGTGGGCGGGACTTACGTATGCGTTCGCTTCTGCATGCGAGCACACGGACAGGTGCGCTTTAAAAAATTTTTATTTTTTTTTATTGTTCATTTTACTTTATTTATTTTAGTTTGACACTTTTTTCCAAAAAAAAAAAAATTTTTGATCACTTTTATTCCTATTACAAGGAATGTAAACATCCCTTGTAATAGGAAACATCCCTTGTAATAGGAATATGGCATGACAGGTCCTCTTTACAGTGAGATATGGGGTCAATAAGACCCCACATCTCACCTCTAGGCTGTTCCTGAAATAAAAAAAAAAAAAAAAAAAAAAAAAGATCCTGGCTTCGATCATAGCGGTGAGTCGGTAGAAGCACCGGAGGGCGGTGGGAGGGGGGGACGTCTCCTCTCGCCTCCCGTAAGAACGATCAAGCAGTGTAACAGCCGCTACGATCATTCTTATGGTGTAGGGAATCGCCGGCTGAAAAAGATGATATCTGAATGATGCCTGTAGCTGCACCCATCATTCAGATATCCCCGCACAAAGTCAAGGACGTCGTATGACGGAAGGCGGGAAGTGGTTAAAACGCTTTTTTTTTTTTAACACAAAGTTGTCCATTTATACAATATTTCTAACACATAGCATGTATATACCAAAAATGACCCCCCAAAATAGATTCTCCTACTCCTCCTGAGTACGGCGATATCACATGTTTGAGACTTCCACAGCCTGGCCACATACAGAGGCTGGGTACGGCTGAGCATGGCTGGGTATTGCAGAGTATCGCCGAGTATGACTGGGTATGGCAGAGTATGGCTGGGTATCACCGAGTATTGCAGAGTATGGCTGGGTATTGCAGAGTATGGCTGGGTATTGCAGAGTATGGCTGGCTATGGCAGAGTATGGCTGGGTATGGCAGAGTATTGCAGATTTTTGTGGGGTATTGCAGAGCATGGCTGGCTATGGCAGAGTATGACTGGGTATCACTGAGTATTGCAGAGTATGGCTGGGTATCACTGAGTATTGCAGAGTATGGCTGGGTATTGCGGGATATTTCAGGGTATTTCAGGGTATTGCAGGGTATGGCAGAGTATTGCGGGGTATTGCAGGGTATGGCAGAGTATTGCGGGGTATTCCAGGGTATGGCAGAGTATTGCAGGGTATTGGCAGAGTATTGCAGGGTATTGGCAGAGTATTGCGGGGTATTCCAGGGTATGGCAGAGTATTGCAGGGTATTGGCAGAGTATTGCGGGGTATGGCAGAGTATTGCGGGGTATGGCAGAGTATTGCGGGGTATGGCAGAGTATTGCGGGGTATGGCAGAGTATTGCGGGATATTTCAGGGTATTGCAGGGTATGGCAGAGTATTTCGGGGTATTGCAGGGTATGGCAGAGTATTGTGGGGTATTCCAGGGTATGGCAGAGTATTGCGGGGTATGGCAGAGTATGGCGGGGTATTCCAGGGTATGGCAGAGTATTGCGGGGTATTCCAGGGTATGGCAGAGTATTGCGGGGTATTGCGGGGTATGGCAGAGTATTGCGGGGTATGGCAGAGTATTGCGGGGTATGGCAGAGTATTGCGGGGTATGGCAGAGTATTGCGGGGTATTGCAGGGTATGGCAGAGTATTGCGGGGTATTGCAGCCATCCATCCATCCGCCTCTTCGGTCACTGTGTACCGATCGGTACACAGGAGGGGAGGAGAGGGGGAGGAGAGGAACCGGCGTCATCAGATGACTCCGGTTTGTTTACATGTGATCGCTCCGTCATTTGACAGAGCGATCACATGGTAAACGGCCGCGATCAGCGGCCATTTACCGGGATCTGTGATGCGCCGGGTCCTCTGGACCCGGCGATCACGGATGCTCTCGAGTGCGCGCCCTAGGGGGCGCGCGAGAGCAGAATTCTGGGAGGACGTCCCTGGACGTCCTCCCAGAGTTAAACAACCGCCCTGTAGCCGTCATTTGGCTATGGGCCGGTTGTTAAGTGGTTAATGATGCTTAAAGTAAAAAAAAAAAAAGTGAAATATTCCTTTAAATATCGTACCTGGGGGGTGTCTATAGTATGCCTGTAAAGTGACGCGTGTTTCCCATGTTTAGAACAGTCCCTGCACCAAATGTCATTTTTAAAGGAAAAAATCTCATTTAAAACTGCTTGCGGGTTTAATGTCATGTCGGGTCATGGCAATATGGATGAAAATCAGTGAGACAAACGGCATGGGTACCCCCCAGTCCATTACCAGGCCCTTTGGGTCTTGTATTGATATTAAGGGGAACCCCGCACCCAAATTAAAATAAGGAAAGGTGTGGGGCCACCAGGCCCTATATACTCTGAACAGCAGTATACAGGCGGTGCAAACAAGACAGGGACTGTAGGTTTGTTGTTAAGTAGAATCTGTTTGTAATTTTGAACATTTTTAACGTGTTTAGCTCCAGCCAAAAAATCTTTTCTAAGCTTTTTGGAAAACATAGGGAAGGGTTATCACCCCTGTGACATTTGTTTTGCTGTCTTTCCTCCTCTTCAGAAGATTTCACCTCACTTTTTTGTCCCAATGAAAAATGTTTTTTGAAAATTTGGGTTTTTTTGTGGAACAAGGATTGGAAAGCATCAGTGGAAAGGAGAAATTGTTTTCCCATATTAACTCTTACAGGAGAGAATTTCCCTTCCTAGGGGTAGATTTCATCTCACTTCCTGTTGTCTCCTTCCGTTTGCAAGTAGGAGTCGTTTGTAAGTTAGATGTTTGAAAGTAGGGTCCTGCCCTATATACTCAGCAGAAATTTGGGCCTTAGGTGTTGCTGTGGCCACAACACTGTAAGCCCTCACAGGGCCCTGCTGTGAAATATTAGATCAAGAATTGTAATTACATGCCCCTGTTGAACAGGAGCTGAAAAATTAGGCCTTAGGCACTGGTGCTGGTGTCACAACACTGCAACCCCTCACAGACACTCTAGTTGGAACGCAGGAACGAGCCCTGCTGCAAAGTATTGCTTCAAAAATTGTAATTACACGCCCCTGTTAGACAGGGGCAGAAAAATTGGGCCTTAGGCACTGGTGCTGGTGCCACAACACTGCAACCCCTCACAGACACTCTAGTTGGAACGCAGGAACGAGCCCTGCTGCAAAGTATTGCATCAAAAATTGTAATTACACGCCCCTGTTAGACAGGGGCAGAAAAATTGGGCCTTAGGCACTGGTGCTGGTGCCACAACACTGCAACCCCTCACAGACACTCTAGTTGGAACGCAGGAACGAGCCCTGCTGCAAAGTATTGCATCAAAAATTGTAATTACACGCCCCTGTTAGACAGGGGCAGAAAAATTGGGCCTTAGGCACTGGTGCTGGTGCCACAACACTGCAACCCCTCACAGACACTCTAGTTGGAATGCAGGAACGAGCCCTGCTGCAAAGTATTACATCAAAAATTGTAATTACACGCCCCTGTTAAACAGGGGCTGAAAAATTGTGCCTTAGGCACTGGTGGTGGCGCCCAGAACCAAAAATGTTCTTACAAGCTATCAGCGTGATGATTGAGGAGGAAGAGGATAATTACTCAGGGATAGTCACTCAGCATCAGCATAGGCAGTCTTTGAAGGGATCTGAGATTTCAAAAAAAATGATTCGGTTACATCAGCATCAGGTGCTTGGTAGCTGGTGGTGATCCAAGACTCATTCATTTTTATGAAGGTCAGCCGATCGACCGAGTCGGTGGACAGACGCACCCTGTGATCGGTTACCACGCCTCCAGCAGCACTGAATGTGCGTTCCGAAAGAACGCTGGATGCAGGACAGGCCAGTAGCTCAATTGCATACTGTGCAAGCTCTGGCCAGTGATCCATCCTCAAGACCCAGTAACCCAGAGGATTTTCGGTGGGAAAGGTGTCCAAGTCTGATCTTGCCCCTAGGTATTCCTGCACCATGTAAAACAGACGCTGGCGATGGTTGCTGGAACCGATCATACCTTGGGGCTGCGGACCAAAAAATTGTCTGAACGCATCGGTCAGACGGCCACCTTCTCCACCGCTCCTTCTTTGACTGACCGAAGCCTCAGCAACACGTTGTCCAGAAACAGGAGTTTGTAACCTCCCAGTCTCTGGGAACGCATTGCACAGACCTTTCTGCAAGGCCTCCCGAAGATGTTTCATCCTCTGCTCCCTCTGCGATGGCAAGATAAGGTCCGCAACCTTACCCTTGTAACGTGGATCAAGGAGGGTTGCCAGCCAGTATTGGTCCTTCTCCTTGATACCACGAATACGAGGATCCTTACGCAGGCTTTGCAGGATCAGGGAGGCCATGCAGCGTAGGTTTGCTGAGGCATTCGGTCCGGAGTCCTCTGGGTCACTAAGAACGACATGGTCCGCAGCCACCTCCTCCCAGCCACGTACAAGTCCATGTGTTTCTTGGGACTGATCCCTTAAAGACTGCTGCTGATGCTGAGTGCCAGGCTCCACCTCCATACTGACACAATCTTCCTCCACCTCCTCCTCCTCTTCCTCCTCGTCCTCTTCCTGTGTGATCGGCGGGCACGCAGGAACACTGTCTGGATAAAGGGGGCCTTGAGAGCTAAGGAAGTCCTCCTCTTCCTGCCTCTGTTCTGCCTCAAGTGCCCTGTCCATTATTCCACGCAGCGTGTGCTCCAACAGGTGGACAAGGGGGACAGTGTCACTGATGCATGCACTGTCACTGCTCACCATCCTCGTGGCCTCCTCGAATGGTGACAGGACAGTGCATGCATCCCTGATCATGGCCCACTGGCGTGGGGAAAAAAAACCAAGCTCCCCTGACCCTGTCCTGGTGCCATAGTCGCACAGGTACTCATTGATGGCCCTCTGCTGCGTGTGCAGCCGCTGCAGCATGGCCAACGTTGAGTTCCACCTGGTGGGCATGTCACAGATTAGGCGGTTCTTGGGCAGGTTAAACTCCTTTTGGAGGTCCGTCAGCCGAGCACTGGCATTATATGACCGGCGGAAATGCACACAGACTTTCCTGGCCTGCCTCAGGACATCCTGTAAGCCCGGGTACCTGCCCAAGAACCGCTGCACCACCAAGTTAAGGACGTGAGCCAAACAGGGCACATGGGTCATTTGTCCCTGTCGGAGGGCAGAGAGGAGGTTGGTGCCATTGTCGCAAACCACCATTCCTGCCTTAAGTTGGCGTGGCGTCAACCACCTCTGAACCTGCCCCTGCAGAGCTGACAGAACCTCTGCCCCAGTGTGGCTCCTGTCCCCCAAGCACAGTAGCTCAAGCACCGCATGGCATCTTTTGGCCTGCGTACTTGCGTAGCCCCTTGAACGCCTACGGAGCACCGCTGGTTCCGAGGAAGAGGCCATGGAGGAAGAAGAAGAGGAGGGGGTGGAGGAGAGAGGTGTGTCACAATCAGCATTTTGGAGGCGTGGTGGCGGAACAACCTCCAACACTACTGCACCTTGTCCTGCATCCTTCCCAGCTGCCAGCAGAGTCACCCAATGCGCCGTGAAACTTAGGTAACGTCCCTGTCCATGCTTGCTGGACCATGAGTCAGCGGTAATATGCACCTTACCGCTGACCGCCCTGTCCAGCGAGGCATGGACATTGCCTTCCACATGCCGGTAGAGAGCCGGAATCGCCTTCCGTGAGAAAAAGTGGTGTTTGGGTACCTGCCACTGAGGAACCGCACATTCCACAAACTCACGGAAGGGGGCAGAGTCTACCAACTGAAAAGGCAGCAGTTGAAGTGCTAGCAATTTTGCCAAGCTAGCATTCAACCGCTGGGCATGTGGATGGCTGGGAGCAAACTTCTTTCGGCGGTGCAGCAGCTGGGGCAGGGAAATTTGCCTGGTACAATCTGACGTCGGTGTACCAAAAGCAGATTGCCCACAAGTACTTGGCTGTGACACACCTAATTCTACACCTTCATTCCTCTCACTGCAGGTCTCAGAGAGGACTGTGGGGTTGGAAATCTCAGCTGATGAGGAGCAAGGAGAGATCCTCTTTGTTCTTTGGTGTGGGTCTTTTAGATACGCTTGCCAACGAACTGCATGGCAGGTCAACATATGTCTGGTCAAGCATGTGGTACCCAAGCGGGAGATGTTTTGGCCACGCGAGATACGCTTGAGACATATGTTGCAAATAGCAGCGGTGCGATCTGATGCACTCGTCTCAAAAAAGGCCCACACCAAAGAACTTTTTGAATAACGTGCAGAGACTGCAGCGCCCTGCACATGTGGAGCTTTGGGGTGTGATGCAGTCAATGTGCTGCCCTTAGGCTGGCCCTGGAGGGCATCCTGCCTCGTTGGTGATGTGCCGCCGCCTCCTCCTCCTCCTCCTCCTCCTCTCTCCTATCAGGCACCCACGTTGAGTCAGTGACCTCATCATCCCCTCCCTCCTCATCACTGGAGCAAACCTGGCAGTATGCTGCTGCAGGGGGAGCATGACTGCCAGATTGCTGTCCTTCTTGGGCACCCCCTCTGTCCGTGCTCATGTTACTGCCTTCATCGAGCTCAGTATCGTCATCAGAGCCTTCCAAACGCTGGGCATCCTCCTGGAGCATGTACCCAACACTGTGGTCAAACAGTTCGAGGGAATCCTCATGAGGACATGGTGGAGCTAGGGAAGGAGTCACTGATGACATTGAGCTGAGGGAAGAGGCCGCTGCTTTGCCAGACAAAGCACCCTGGGCATGGGTGAGAGAGGATGAGGAGGATGAGGACGGCTTGGTCATCCACTCGACCAAGTCTTCCGCATGTTGCGGCTCAACACGGCCAGCTGCCGAAAAAAAGGCCAAGCGTGTCCCATGGCCACGTGCTGATGAGGATGCACCGTCTCCACGACCAGCACTAGACACAGAGCCTGCTTGCCCTCTCTTATTGGCTTGTGACTGTCTGCCTCTCCTTCTTGGCCTTCCAGACATACTAATGGCCTGTAGCTGCACTAAGCTGGGATAGAACACCTGTAATTTTCTTCAGGTAGCTTTATATACTGTAACCAGACAAGCCTGCCTGTCAGTAGGAAGATAACAGGAACGGATCTAGCTGAACACTGTGAGCAGGACGCACTGTACTAAATGTAAATAGTCTAGCTGCCTGACCGTGGTACTAATAGGATCAAATAGAACACCTGTAATTTTCTTCAGGTAGCTTTATATACTGTAACCAGACAAGCCTGCCTGTCAGTAGGAAGATAACAGGAACGGATCTAGCTGAACACTGTGAGCAGGACGCACTGCACTAAATGTAAATAGTCTAGAAGATAACAGGAACGGATCTAGCTGAACACTGTGAGCAGGACGCACTGCACTAAATGTAAATAGTCTAGAAGATAACAGGAACGGATCTAGCTGAACACTGTGAGCAGGACGCACTGCACTAAATGTAAATAGTCTAGAAGATAACAGGAACGGATCTAGCTGAACACTGTGAGCAGGACGCACTGCACTAAATGTAAATAGTCTAGAAGATAACAGGAACGGATCTAGCTGAACACTGTGAGCAGGACGCACTGCACTAAATGTAAATAGTCTAGAAGATAACAGGAACGGATCTAGCTGAACACTGTGAGCAGGACGCACTGCACTAAATGTAAATAGCAGGAACGGCTCTAGCTGAACACTGTGAGCAGGACGCACTGCACTAAATGTAAATAGCAGGAACGGATCTAGCTGAACACTGTGAGCAGGACGCACTGCACTAAATGTAAATAACAGGAACGGATCTAGCTGAACACTGTGAGCAGGACGCACTGCACTAAATGTAAATAGTCTAGAAGATAACAGGAACGGATCTAGCTGAACACTGTGAGCAGGACGCACTGCACTAAATGTAAATAGCAGGAACGGATCTAGCTGAACACTGTGAGCAGGACGCACTGCACTAAATGTAAATAGCAGGAACGGATCTAGCTGAACACTGTGAGCAGGACGCACTGCACTAAATGTAAATAGCAGGAACGGATCTAGCTGAACACTGTGAGCAGGACGCACTGCACTAAATGTAAATAACAGGAACGGATCTAGCTGAACACTGTGAGCAGGACGCACTGCACTAAATGTAAATAGCAGGAACGGATCTAGCTGAACACTGTGAGCAGGACGCACTGCATTAAATGTAAATAGTCTAGATAGAAGATAACAGGAACGGATCTAGCTAAACTGAATACAGTGTATATATATATATGCAACACCTGGGATGCATATATATACACAATACACTGTAAGTGCAGCTAACTGACTGACTGTTCTGCCTAATCTATCTAACTCAAATCAAATGACACTGTCTCTCTCTCTCTCTATCTCTCAGCACACCGGAACACACACTACACAGGGCCGCCGTGCAGGCGGCCTTATATAGTGTGGGGTGTGTACTAAATCCCCTGAGCCATAATTGGCCAAAGCCACCCTGGCTTTGGCCAATTACAGCTCTCTCTACTGACGGCGCTGTGATTGGCCAAGCATGCGGGTCATAGTGCATGCTTGGCCAATCATCAGCCAGCAATGCACTGCGATGCCGCAGTGAATTATGGGCCGTGACGCGCCACACGAATTTAGCGCGAACGGCCCATATCGTTCGCAATTCGGCGAACGGGCGAACAGCCGATGTTCGAGTCGAACATGGGTTCGACTCGAACACGAAGCTCATCCCTATTAGCAAACTTCAGACGGACCTGTACATGTGCTTTTTTTTGAGAAGGGGAACCTTGCGGCACTGCAGGATTTCAGTCCTTCACGGTGTAGTGTTTTACCAATTGTTTTCCTGGTGACTATGGTCCCAGCTGCCTTGAGATCATTGCCAAGATTCTCCCTTGTAGTTCTGGGCTGATTCCTCACCGTTCTCATGATCATTGAATCTCCACAAGGTGAGATCTTGCATGGAGCCCCAGACCGAGGGAGATTGACTTTGTGTATCTTCCATTTGCAAATAATCGCACCAACTGTTGTCATCCTCTCACCAAGCTGCTTGGCGATGATCTTGTAGCCCATTCCAGCCTTGTGTAGGTCTACAATCTTGTCCCTGACGTCCTTGGACAGCTCTTTGGTCTTGGCCATGGTGGAGAGATTGGAATCTGACTGATTGCTTCTGTGGACAGGTGTCTTTTATACAGGTAACAAGCTGAGATTAGGAGCACTCCTTTTTAAGTGAGTGCTCCTAATCTCAGCTCGGTACCTGTATAGAAGACACCTGGGAGCCAGAAATCTCGCTGTTTCATAGGGGATCAAATACTTTATTTCACTCATTAAAATGCAAATCAATTTATAACAATTTTTGAAATGCGTTTTTCTGGATATTTTTGTTGTTATTCTGTCTCTCACTGTTAAAATAAACCCACCATTAAAATGATAGACTGATCATTCTTTGTCAGTGGGCACATGTACAAAATCACAGGGCTTTTTTTCTTAGAGAATAGGTGCAGGAACTCCCCCTTTTGGGAGTTACCCATTGTCTTTGCCCCTACCTACCTCAGAGCACCAGTCCTTGGTTCCACCCCCTACCCACCTCCCAGCACTGCCCCTTTTAGAGAATACAGAACCAAGTAACATTTGTGGTACTAAGTAATTTGTATGGAATTTGTTATTGATAACAAGACAACCAGTAAAATAGTCCCTCCCACAGCCAACACCAATAGACCCACCAGCAACAATAGATCCCCCCCCCCGCTGCAACAATGGACCACCTACAACAAAATACCACCCAGCTATAATAGACTGCTCCATCAGTAGATCCCTCCCAGCGACAACTGACCCCCCCAGTAACATAAGACCTACCCCAGCAACAATAGATCCCCCACCAACAACAATAGACCTCCCCAGCAGCAATCAACCCTTCTGCAGAAATAGATCCCCTCCAGCAACAATAGATCCATCAGCAGCCAGCATCAATAGACACTGTAGCACAACCCAGCACTCCTTGCCATTACATACATTCAGTGGTGGGGAGGTGGTGGAACTGCGTTCCCTCGCATTCCCTCTAAGCCCTGCAAAATCAGCAGGGGATAAAATACTTTTTTCCCCCCTCACTGTAACTCTTCAGATGGGAGTTGCCCTTTAAATTGAAAATGGCATTCCATTTTCTTACTTGGAACCTTCTACCAGAACGTTTCCTGTTTGGCTCCCCTCAGTGTAATTATCTTTCAGGTAACTTAAACCAACTTGCTTACCCAACGACATGAAAGCAGTCTTTTTTTCTAAAGCTGGGTTAACCCAGGACATCCCAGCCCTTTGGGGATTGTTAAAGCGAGCTTGATTTATTAAAACGGAGACCTAATGAACCTGACACAGCCTTTGTCAGCCTGCCGCGGCTGCCGAAACCAGATACGCAATTAGGGCGAACGCCGCGTGCAAGTAAAGAAGAATCAATTGAATTGATGAGTGAAAATAAAATAAAATAAAAGGAAAGTGTAACCTCACTCCATCAGGCTGTTGTAAAACAGCGAAGAAGGTTTTCAAAGCCAGCGCATACAAATCAATGATGGCTTTGACCGAGGAAATAAAAGCGCAAAAAGAAATTCGAAGACGCCAAAGCGGCTGTCAGGTCAGGGCTCCTCCGTCGCCAGCCGCTATGAGGTATCATGTCCTCCCCCCTTTTCAGCAAACATTGCCGGAGCGGCTAAACGACTACACGGTTTATTGCTTTTTTTTGCAAACGAGCCATTTGTCAAATTAGAGCCGGAAAGAGCTGCGAAAAAAAACGGCGAGAAGAGACGTTTCCGGGACGCCTGCCTGGCCTTCCCGTCCAGATTTGTGCATGCTTTTATAATAGAAAGGGCTGAGCGGTGCTGCAATGCTTCAGCATTAACGCCTTTTCTGTTTGGGAAGAAATTTAGTGGCGGCCGTTACGCCGACAGGAGCCGAGGCCTGTTTTTTTACTTTTAGTAGAAGCATTCAGGCTAAGCCTTGAATTTCAATTATATCTTTTTTTTTTTTTTTTTTTTTAATCTGGGAAAATGATGTCATAATATAGGAAGAAACCATGGGCAAATACAAAAACTAAATTCTGCACATACAAAATATATCTCTATATCTATATATCTCCATTCCAAAAAATATTAACGTTATGACTGCATTGATTAAAACAGTGGGGGGGGACAAATTAAAGTGAAACCGGAGTATATTATCATTACCTTGTAACACTTAGCTGTAATACATTCTTGATAAGACATTAACCGCTTGCCGACCACCGCACGACAATGTACGTCGGCACAATGGCACGGCTGCGCAAATAGGCGTACCTGTAGTACATCCCCTTTAAAAAAACACGGCATTGTGGGCGCGCACGCCCGCTGCGTACTCCGTGACCGCGCCCGCGGGTCCCGCGGACTCGATGTCCGCCTGTGTCCCGTGATCGTGTCACGGAGCGACAGAACAGGGAAGGTGCCTAATGCCTATGTAAACAAGGCATTTCCCTGTTCTGCCTAGCAACATGACAGGGGTCTACTGCTCCCTGTCATCAGGAGCAGTGATCGCTGTCATGTTGTAGTGAGCCCATCCCCCCTACAGTTAGAATCACTCCCTAGGACACACTTAACCCCTTTGATCGCCCCCCCTAGTGTTTAACCCCCTTCCCTGCCAGTGTCATTTACACAGTAATCAGTGCATTATTATAGCACTGATCGCTGTATAAATGACAACGGTCCAAAAATAGTGTCAAAATGTCCGATGTATACGCCATAATGTTACAGATCGCCATGCTTATTAACAAAAAAAAAAAAATAATAATAAAAATGCCGTAAATCTAGCCCCTATTTTATATAACTTTTGCGCAAACCAATCAATATACGCTTATTGCGTTTTTTTTTTTTTTTACCAAGAATATGTTGAAGAATACATATCGGCCTAAACTGAGAAAGACATTTTTTTTAATATATATATTTTTTGGGGGATATTGTTGTAGCAAAAAGTTAAAAAAAATATTGCTTTTTTTTTTTTCAAAATTGTTGCTCTTTTTTTGTTTATAGCGCAAAAAATAAAAATCGCAGAGGTGATCAAATACCACCAAAATAAAGCTCTATTTGTGGGGAATAAAAAGTGGAAGTTCCATTTTTGGGTGGAACTCCGCTTTAAGTGGTTAGAGCAGGGTTAGGTTATAAGAAAATCTCCCAAGCTTTGATCATCTCACGGAGCTCTGTTCAATCCATCATCCGAAAATGGAAAGAGTATGGCACAACTGCAAACCTACCAAGACATGGCCGTCCACCTAAACTGACCGGCCGGGCAAGGAGAACATTCATCAGAGAAGAGCCAAGAGGTCCATGGTAACTCTGGAGGAGCTGCAGAGATCCACAGCTCAGGTGGGAGAATCTGTCCACAGGACAACTATTAGTCGTGTTCTCCACAAATCTGCCCTTTATGGAAGAGTGACAAGAAGAAAGACATTGGTGAAAGAAAGATATAAGAAGTCCCGTTTGCAGTTTGTGAGAAGCCATGTGGAGGACACAGCAAATATGTGGAAGAAGGTGCTCTGGTCAGAGGAGACCAAAATGGAACGTTTTGACCTAAAAGCAAAACACTATGTGTGGGGGGGAAAATTAACACTGCACATCACCCTGAACACACCATCCCCACCGTGAAACATGGTGGCGGCATCATGTGGTGGGGATGCTTTTCTTCAGCAAGGACAGGGAAGCTGGTCAGAGTTGATGGGAAGATGGATGGAACCAAATACAGGACAATCTTAGAAGAAAACCTGTTAGAGTCTGCAAAAGACTTGAGATTGGGGCGGAGGTTCACCTTCCAGCAGGACAACGACCCGAAACATCCAGCCAGAGCTACAATGGAATGGTTTAGATCAAAGCATATTCATGTGTTAGAATGGGCCAGTCACAGTCCAGACCTAAATCCAATTGAGAATCTGTGGCAAGACTTGAAAATTGCTGTTCACGAACGCTTTCCATCCAATCTGACAGAGCTTGAGATATTTTGCAAAGAAGAATGGGCAAAAATGTCCCTCTCTAGATGTGCAAAGCTGGTAGAGACATCACCAAAAAGACTTGCAGCTGTAATTGCAGAGAAAGGAGGTTCTACAAAGTATTGAATCAGGGGGGCGCCATACAAATGCCCCCCGCACTTTTCACATATTTATTTGTAGAAAAAATTGAAAACCATTTATCATTTTACCACTTCACAATTATGTGCCACTTTGTGTTGGTCTATCACATAAAATCCCAATAAAATCCATTTACATTTTTGGTTGTAACATGACAAAATGTGGAAAATTTCAAGGGGTATGAATACTTTTTCAAAGCACTGTATATGGTTCAGCCATATTTATTTATCACATACGTAGGCTCTGCTTCCTGTTTTTGCATGTCTACAATGCAGTGGTTGTGCTTTACTACTCTTTTGCACAATAAAAGTTTATCAATTCGCTCACTCATTGGTAAGAATGCCCCCCAGCCCCCCCCCCCCATTAAGGCGAATAATTATCTCAGCATTCCCGAAAAGTGGGAGGAGTCACACACATTGGTACTGAAATGTTACTTTATATCTGTTGTCTCTAAACTGCGGCCCTTTGCTTGCTTTTATCTGGCCCTCGGGAGGCACTATGTCATTCATTGACACCAATGAAGGGCACAATTCCTCCCAATGACACCAATGATGGGGCTAGGGTTGCCACCTCATCCCTTTAAAACCGAACACATATTAATCATATAGATTCTGAGGCTGATTAAGGTGGCAATGAAACTCACAGCCACGGACAGGTCCCAATCGCCTCCTCCACTGATAACCGTGATCTTGCGCCGAATCCGCCGTAGAGACCATTATCGTAAACAGAACCGCCGGCTCTAAAGAAGGATACCTCAGTTGTGGCAGCAGCTACTGCCATTACCGAGATATCCCTCTTCAAACTGCCGACGTATGAGGCGGTCGGTAAGTGGCTAGAGGATGCTTTTTCTCTATGTATTACGTTATGTTTATTGGATATAATACATTGTCAATATACTTACATGGTGTTTTGTTTATTTTTAGTTTTTTATAGGGTGGCTGGCATCAGTGGGAGTAAACAATCACCCATCATTGGTGTCATTTGAAGGAATTATGCCCCATTGTTGGTGTCATTGGGAGGAATTATGCCCCATCGTTGGTATCATTGGACTCCATTGTTGGTGTCATTGGGAGGAATTATGCCCCATCGTTGGTATCATTGGACTCCATTGTTGGTGTCATTGGGAGGAATTATGCCCCATCGTTGGTATCATTGGACTCCATTGTTGGTGTCATTGGGAGGAATTATGCCCCATTGTTGGTATCATTGGACTCCATTGTTGGTGTCATTGGGAGGAATTATGCCCCATCCTTGGTATCATTGGACTCCATTGTTGGTGTCATTGGGAGGAATTATGCCCCATTGTTGGTATCATTGGACTCCATTGTTGGTGTCATTTGGAGTAATTAAGCCCCATCGTTGGTATCATTGATAGGAATTATGCCCCATTGTTAGTGTCATTGGGAGGAATTCTGCCCCATTGTTGGTGTCATTGGGAGGAATTATGCCCCAGTATCATTGGTATCATTGGACTCCATTGTTGGTGTCATTGGGAAGAATTATGCCCCATTGTTGGTGTCATTGGGAGGAACTGTGTCCCATCGTTGGTATTATTGGGCCCGCAAAACATGTAGACCCTATTACAGCTACCACCATAATCCCCCCTCCACCAAACGATTTGGACCCATGCACAAAACAAGGTCTATAAAGACATGGATGAGCGAGTTTGGGGTGGAGGAACTTGACTGGCCTGCACAGAGTTCTGACCTCAACCCGATAGAACAAATTTGGGATGAATTAGAGCGGAGACTGCGAGCCAGGCCTCCTCGTCCAACATCAGTGCCGGACCTCACAAATGCTCTTCTGGAAGAACGGTCAAACATTCCCATAGACACACTCCTAAACCTCGTGGACAGCCTTCCCAGAAGAGTTGAAGCTGTTATAGCTGCAAAGGGCGGAGCCAACTCAATATTGAACCCTACGGACTAAGACTGGGATGCCATTAAAGTTCATGCGCGTGTGAAAGGCAGGCGTCCCAATACTTTTGGTAATATAGTGTACATGGCAACGATCAGGGCAACAAAAGGTCAGTGCAAAGTTATTTTTTTTTCACATGGAAAATATGCGACAAAACTATGTTAAAAATCACATTCTCTGCACAGAATAGACTCCAACGTCACAGATGGTACACGCCGCGATGGAAACCTCAATAGAACACAATGCAGCCAACATGGCGGGTTAAACACAAAAGAGAAAGATCTTATTCAGCTGCAATTGAAAGAAGGTATTAAAAAGGAATAAGTCGTGTAGCTTCACAACGGCGGACAAACAGAACATTAAGAGGATAAAAGAGAAAAGAGTAAGAAGACTCTGTTGAAGGACGTATAGATAATAATAAAGGAACCGATTATAAAGAAAGTCCACACATGAGAAAAGAAAAGAAAAACTGTGTGCCAATATTTGGGTGTTCCTTTGAGATTTACAACATTCCAGAATCCTTTTTTCCCCGTCTTTTTTTTTGTTTGTTTGTTTTGTAGTTGTTTCTCCCCCCCCCCCCCTTTTTTTTTTTTTTTTTTTTTTTTGTTGTTTTTGTTGTTTTTGTTATGTAAGCTTGTATAATGTATTTATAAATTGACTGATGGTATGATCATGCCATAAATGTATGCATATTTGTCTATTTTTATAACAATTTTCTAAAAAATTAAGATTGAGAAAATTCCAGAATCCTACCGGTCATCAACAATTGTTTAACCACGGAAGGTTTTACCCCCTTCCTGACCAGGCCATTTTTTGCGATACGGCACTGCGTTATTTTAACTGAAAATTTTGCGGTCGTGCGACGCTGTACCCAAATAAAATTGACGTCCTTTTTTTTTTTATACAAATAGAGCTTTCTTTTGGTGGTATTTGATCACCTCTGCGTTTTTTTTTTTGCGCTAGAAATAAAAAAAAAGACCGAAAATTTTGAAAAAAAAAAAAAATATATATATTTTTGACTTTCTGCTATAAAAACACATCCGATAAAAAAAATGTAAAAAAAAAAATCGAATTCTTCATCAATTTAGGCCAATATGTATTACATATTTGTGGTAAAAAAAAAAAAAAAAATCACAATAAGCGTATATTGATTGGTTTGCACAAAAGGTCTACAAACTATGGGATATATACAGTCCTAGAATTTTTTTTTTTTTAAACTAGTCAGGGCGGTGATCAGCAACTTATAGCGGGACTGCAATAGTGCAGTGGAGAATCTGACACTAACTGACACTTGGTGGGAACTGACTAACTGCCACTGACATCTCCAGTGACACTAATGCCCCTTACGCACGGTCGGATTTTCCGACGGAAAATGTGTGATAGGACCTTGTTGTCGGAAATTCCGACCGTGTGTGGGCTCCATCACACATTTTCCATCGGATTTTCCGACACACAAAGTTTGAGAGCAGGCTGTAAAATTTTCCGACAACAAATTCCGATCGTGTGTACACAAATCCGACGCACAAAGTGCCACGCATGCTCAAAATAAATTAAGAGATGAAAGCCTATTGGCCACTGCCCCGTTTATAGTCCCGACGTACGTGTTTTACGTCACCGCGTTCAGAACAATCGGATTTTCCGACAACTTTGTGTGACTGCGTGTATGCAAGACAAGTTTGTGCCAACATCCATCGGAAAAAATCCCATGGATTTTGTTGTCGGAATGTCCGATCAATGTCCGACCGTGTGTACGGGGTATAAGACAGTGATCAATGCTAATAATATGCACTGTCACTGTACTAATGACACTGCCAGGGAAGGGGTTAACATCAGGGGCAATCAAGGGGTTAACAAATGTTAATGTGCGTGGTATGTGTTACTTTTCACTACAGATCAATCTGTTTCTTTTCCCTGCTTTGCAGTAAAAAGAAACAAAGAGATTCGTTTCATTCGGTTTTTTTTTTTTTTCGTTTTTTTTTGGGTCATTCGTTATGATCGCAATTCGTAAGTTCGAATATTCGAAAATGTGTAAATTCGTAAATTCGAAAATCTGAGAATTCGAAAACCTTTAAATAAGAAAGAAAATCTGAAAATTCCAAAGAATAACAAACTAACTGATAATAACTATTAAATTATAGCTATTGGACACCCGAAAACCCAAAAATTCGAAAATCTAAAATAATAACTTAACTATTAAAAACTCTTTCATGACTAAGCCTACTTTTGAAATTTGGTGTTTACAAGTTAAAATCCGTATTTTTTGCTAGAAAATTACTTAGAGTTCCCAAACATTATATATATTTTTTTAGCAGAGAATCTAGAGAATAAAATGGCGATTGTTGCAATATTTTATGTCACACGGTATTTGTGCAGCGGTGTTTTAAACGCAAATTTTTGGGAAAAGGGACACTTTCATGAATTTTTAAAAATCCAAACAGTAAAGTTACCCCAATTTTTTTGTATAATGTGAAAGATGATGTTACGCCGAGTAGATAGATACCAAACATGTCACGCTTTATAATTGCATGCACTTGTGGAATGGCGACAGACTACGATACTTAAGAATTTCCATAGGCGACGCTTTAAAATTTTTTTTTTTACGGTTACCAGCTTAGAGTTACAGAGGAGGACTAGTGCTAGAATTATTGCTCTCGCTCTGACGATCGCGGCGATACCTCACATGTGTGATTTGAACACCGTTTACATATGCGGGCGCGACTTCCTTATGCGTTTTCTTTGCTGCGCGAGCTCGCGGGGACGGGGGCGCTTTAAAAAAGAAACATTTTTTTAATTTATTTTATTTATTTTTATATTTATAAATTGTGTTTAAAAAAAAAAAAAATAAATTTTGATGACTTTTATTGCTGTCACAAGGAATGTAAACATCCCTTGTGACAGTAATAGGTGGTGACAGGTACTCTTTATGGAGAGATCGGGGGTCTAAAAGACCCCCCATCCCTCCTTTGCACTTCAAAGTATTCAGATCGCAGAAAACGTGTATTTTTTAAAAACTGGCACCATTGGCAGTCGAGTAAACGGGAAGTGACGTCATGACGTCGCTTCTGTGTTTATGATTAGGAGGCTGGAAGGAAGCCAATCACGGCTTCGTTCCAGCCCGCCCCCAGCCGCCGGAGGCGGCCGATTGGTCATCAGGCCACCCGATGGAACGGGAGGCCCGGTAAGAGCGGCGGGAGGCGGCGCGGGGGGGGGGGGGACGTCCCCTCCCGCTCCTCCAGTATAACAGCCGAGCGGCTTTTAGCCGCATCGGTTGTTATACTCGGATAGCCGATCGCCCGCTCTAACCAACGATACCGGGATGATGCCTGCAGCTGTGGGCATCATCCCGGTATAACCCCAGAAAGCCGAGTACGCACATCTGCGTACGCTCGGCGGGAAGGGGTTAAATTATAGGTATTGGAATTTCCTTTCAAATTTGGCTGTTAGCGAACGTAACGAATATGAATTTATCCGAAATTACGGATGACGCATCTAAACAAATGGAACAGAACGAATTAATAAATAATAATAAAAACTTTTTGTTATCATTATTTATTATTATTAATTTGTTACGTTTCATTCGTTTAGATTCGTTATTTCGGATAATTCGGAACTTCAGATGAATTTGTATTCGTTACATTCACTAACAGCCAAATTTGAAAGGAAATTCCAATACCTATAATTTAATAGTAAAGTTATTGTCAGATAGTTAGTTATTATTTTGGATTTTCGAATTCTCCGATTTTCGGATTTTCGAAACTTTCTGTTCTTTTGAATCTTCGGATTTTCTTTCTTATTTTCGAAATGTCAGATTCCGATGTTTCGGATTTTCTGAATTTCCAAATTTTCAAATTTCCGAATTTCTGAATTTCCAAATTTCCGAATTTTCAAATTTTTCTAATTTCCGAATTTATTTGAAATAATGAATTTTAATCATAACGAATGACCTGGAATGCATTAAGGTGAAAAAACACGAGGGTTTACAACCCCTTTAACCAGTCCTCCTTTCCTCTGGAAGCTGGTGCTCGTCTCTACTCCTCTATGCTTCGAAGGTGGAATGATCCGTGGTTTCCTCACCTCCAGTGCATGGCTATGGAGTGCTGCATTGGACCTCATAACATCTGAGGACCTGTGACCGCTGGCACATTGGGGAGAAGAGACGGCGGTGAACGGTCTTATAGCCTGGAGAGAACCTGCTAGAGTGGAGGAGTAACACGGCTTTTTGTGGCCCCCTGGACCTAAACAAGCATTTAACCCCTGCGGTGCCGGGGAGCATTTTTCTTTTCCTTGAGTTCAGCTTTGAAGATAAAAGCAGAGTGTCCGGACACCTCCATACTTACCTGTCCATTGGTGGTCCCCATTGTTCGGGTTCCAGCGCTCTCTCCTCCTCTTGGCTAGCATCCCGGTTGTCATCCAATGGGACAGAACCTTCCAGCCCTGCACTGCGAATTGCTTGCTTCTGCCTTGTACCTTCCATGTTTTGCTGGACCCACGCCTTTCGAGATCCTGAATTGGTCCCTGTAGCAGAAGGTGCCTTATTTAAACATCATGAGCCTGCGCCTCAGTGCTTGTGATGAGGCTTTCCACCTGATCAAGTACACCCGTACCTTTGCTTGTTTATTTTGGTTATTGATCTTTTCCACGTTTTATGCCGTGTACACACGGGCGGACTTTTGGTCCGGACTGGTCCGACGGGACGAATCTGTCGGACAATCCGACCGTGTGTGGGCTTCATCGGACCTTCAGCGGACTTTTTCGGGCTTTAGATTTGGAACGTGTTTCAAATCTTTCCGACGGACTCGAGTCGGCTCGAAAAGTCCGCTCGTCTGTATGCTAATCCGACGGACAAAAAACGACGCTAGGGCAGTTATTGGCTACTGGCTATCAACTTCCTTGTTTTAGTCCGGTCGTACGTCATCATGTACGAATCCGTCGGACTTTGGTGTGATCGTGTGTAGGCAAGTCCGTTCGTTCGAAAGTCCGTGGGAAGGCCATCAAAAGTCCGTCGAAAGTCCGTCGGAAAGATCGTCGGACCTTTGATGCCGAAAAGTCCGCCTGTGTGTACAAAGCATAACAAATACCTCTGTTGCCTGCCCTGATCTTTGCTATATTTAAAGAATTCTTCTCCTGTCTGTTGCGTGCCTTGATCCTTTTATTATGTTTAATGGATACTTCTCCCGTCTGCCCTGACTTTTGCTATATCCATATACGTATATATATATAAATAAATAAATATATAAATAAATATATATATATATATATATATATATATATATATATATATATATATATATATATATACTATATTACCAAAAGTATTGGGACACCCGCCTTTACACACACATGAACTTTAATGGCATCCCAGTCTTAGTCCGTAGGGTTCAGTATTGAGTTGGCCCACCCTTTGCAGCTATAACAGCTTCAACTCTTCTGGGAAGGCCGTCCACAAGGTTTAGGAGTGTGTCTGTGGGAATGTTTGACCGTTCTTCCAGAAGACCCGCATTTGTGAGGTCAGGCACTGATGTTGGACGAGAAGACCTGGCTCACAGTCTCGGCTCTAATTCATCCCAAAGGTGTTCTATCGGGTTGAGGTCAGGACTCCATGTCTTTATGGACCTTGCTTTGTGCACTGGTCCAAGTCATTTGGTGGAGGGGGGATTATGGTGTGAGGTTGTTTTTCAGGGGTTGGTCCCTTAGTTCCAGTGAAGTGAACTCTTAAGGCATCAGCATACCAAGACATTTTGACAATTTCATGCTCCTGACATTGTGGGAACAGTTTGGGGATGGCCCCTTCCTGTTCCAAAATGACTGCGCACCAGTGCACAAAGCAAGGTCCATAAAGACATGAATGAGTGAGTTTGGGGTGGAGGAACTTGACTGGCCTGCACAGAGCCCTGACCTCAACCCCATAGAACACCTTTGGGATGAATTAGAGCGGAGACTGCGAGCCAGGCCTTCTCGTCCAACATCAATGCCTGACCTCACAAATGCTCTTCTGGAAGAATGGTCAAACATTCCCATAGACACACTCCTAAACCTTGCGGACGGCCTTCCCAGAAGAGTTGAAGCTGTTATAGCTGCAATGGGTGGGCCAACCCGATCATGAACCCTACGGACTATAACTGGGATGCCATTAAAGTTCATGTGCGTGTAAAGGCAGGCGTCGCAATACTTTTGGCAATATAGTGTATATAGTAATACCATAATACTGGATGATGAGAATATTACAAAGTAAACATAGAATGAATCTTCAGGGTTCCAGCACCTCCTATTCATTTTCCCAGTTAAGGTTGACCCCCCCGGAACACTGAATACCATCTCCTAGGAAAACCTGTACAGAAAACATCTACAGAATACATGTAATCCTCATCAAAGCTTACAGTTTCAATTTCCGTAATCCAATCAAACATTAAGATAGGTTTCCCAATAGGAAGCCAGGGCCGGCAATAGAAAAATTAATGGACAACGTCTCTTTACTGTGGCTAAGACGGACAGCAAAGCTCCAACGCATTAATGGGCCCACCTCTCCTATTCCAACGGGAGCCGCCGGCCCATTCATCAATGTTTATTCCGCTTTAAATGACTTGACGTTTCTTACATTCGACAGCTCAACTTGCTCTCGACTGAGTGAAATATGGAGATTATTAAATAGAGCTGCCTAAATTTACCACCCCTTTGCTGGCGAGCATTTTATACTTTTCTGGAGATGGATTGCAGCTGACGGAGAATTTTTTTTTTTTTTCTTCCCTCCTCCACCACCACTGAAGGAATTTGCTGCAGCCGAATTACAAAACCAAGCACGATCCGGCCTATTCCGGGGGGGATTTTTTGAAAGTTGCGGGCTTAGGTTCCTCACGGATGTGTTTAAAGAATTAGCTGCTAACATTAGCTGAAGCCGATTGAAAACTATGCCGATCTGTCGCGTTCCTCCCGGGGGGGGGGGAGAAATTACCCCTTCTTGGTCTCAAGCTGTGATTTCCAGAGTGCGGATATTAAAAGGGAGGATAAGTAACTTTTTAATATTAAGTGTCCCGCAATGCAGAAAACCTGAAATAACTCTATAAAAAAGGATAAAAGAGAAGGGAAGTCTGCTGATTGATCAGTGATATGAAAGGTGAAAACAGGCAACAATATTTATTTTTTGGCATTATCACTTTCAAATTTTTTATTTTTTTTTGTCGTTATCCCTTTCAAATTTTTTATTTATTTATTTTTTTGTTATCCCTTTCAAATTTTTTATTTTTTTATTTTTTGTCATTAGCCCTTTCAAATTTTTTATTTTTTTGTCCTTATCCCTTTCAAATTTAATTTATTTTTCAATTTTTTTAACATTTTTGTTCTTTTTTTTTTTTTTTTTTTACATTTTTGTTCTTTATTTTACATTTTTGTTCTTTTTTACCATTTTTTTCACATACTGTCACCACAGCAGTACGGTGTCACTATAGTGACACTGTACTCTGGTAAGGTGATCAGTATTTTTTTTCTACACTATGATTGCTTATTACAGTGATGATCGCTGTAGGAGCAAACATTTTTTACTTTGTGGATAGCATCCACTCATGTGCCATTGTGTACTATTGTGATAGCTGTGATTGGCCCCAGCTATCACATGGCACATGTCCTCTGTGTTTGGCCCTCTACCATGTGATCACTGTGACCAATCACAGAGATCACAATAGTACACAATGAATGGCTATGAATGGAAGCCATTGTAAACAACTGACATGTGATCCCTGTGATTGGTCACAGTGATCAAATGGTACCAAGGATAAAAGCAATGTGTCTGCGCTAGAAAAAATCGCTACACTCAAAGTGCAGTAATAATATAAACAACATAGATGTTGATATAAATGTGCATGCGTGAAAATACCCCTAAGTGCTGAAGTATAAAGTGCACAATGCTATGTAAAACACAGAATGTGAGTGATCAAACAAAACAACATATCAATTAAAATATCAAAATAAAATACAAGAGAATATAACAAATAGTGAATAAATGAAATCCAAAACCGTGTATATCCAATGATATAAAAGTGCCCAAATAAATTAGTCCAAAGATTTGGTGAATTTCACATATCCTATCTTCCAAAATGTGCCACCAAGAAACATGCTGTGGTGTCTTCCAGCCGCCCCCACAGGTGTATATGCTCACCTTCCTATGTGTGACACAGCGATTAAACTATGTCAAACAAAGCCTTGGAGCCACTCCTGTGCTCATTAGGAACCAGCTGTGCAAACTTCCAATGTTCTCAAATGGAGATGGTTTATGCAAGAGAAAAAAACTCCATAGCGCAATATGTAGGTATAAAGGATTTTAATCAAATAATTAACTCCCCTAGCTGGGGTACTCACATATTGTGGGTGCGTGAGTGCACCATCCTTAACAAGCATAAAACGGTCAATCTCTCGGTGTGGCGTGCGGTGTGGCGTATGTAACGAAAAAACTCCTTCTCTCTCTCTGCTGACAGCTCCGTCCAGGCCCCTCCCCTACGCGTGTTCGGCACCGGGACCACGTGCCTTCTTCAGGGGGAATCTGATTGGACGAGAGCTCCAGAGTGAATATATATAGCTCCGGCGGCCATTTTGCCTAAGACCGCAGACACATCTGTGTCTATAGCGGCCATTTTCCCTTAGGCCATGGATCAGGCTGACACCAGCCGTGTCAATCATGGCAGCCATTTTGCCTAGGATCACAGACATAAACCCTAATGGGCAGTAAAGGTAACTACAGCGGCCATTTTCCCTGAGACTACAAATCTGCTAAATAGCAGAATATGTACTATTAATAGCAGGATCTCACAATAAATGTTCCAATAAGATGTTATGCATAAGTTTAAATATTGGCATAGAAATAAATAATCTACTGTAATAATGATATATAACCATGTATTCTATATTGATATAATGCTATACAGGACGGAGCGGTCTGGCAAAGAGAGCACCGCCACACACCACACACGTTTAGATCGCCGCAAACGATAAAATATCACATAATATCCTATCTGGTACATAATAAACAAATATACAGCATTCCATATATGGATTAATCGACCCCAAGGCTGGATCAACCAAATTAAAATTAAATATTACTAAAATATTAAAAACAAACATAACATACTTTATTATAAAATGTTATTGAAAATATTTGAAACACATAAAAAATCATAATAAAATTCTTTTAAGATATTAATCTAAAAAATCTATTCTAAAAAATCATACCAAAATAGATAAAATTTATATACCTAACATATTGATAGAATTACTGTGGGGAGGTAGTTGAACTATCAAGGGGAAAAAAGGAACATCAAAGTGTACAATCTATAGTGGATGCCCTAGCTGAGCCCAATAGATAAGGCATCCCTTTCAACTCAAAACGAGAGAGAACAGAAATGGTAAAAGGTATATCGCCAACGCAAACAGTATCAATAGTTACTCAGAAAACATCTCAAATCGAAATCTCTATTCAATCCTCCAGGGACCAAAGACCCAAGCTGGTGTATCCACCACGATTCCCTTTTGCTTATCTCTCTGACAAAATTAGAACCCCTCCAGTGGCGTTTGGGCGCCTCAATCCCCCAAAACTTCATGCCTACGGTACTTTGGTTGTGTACCCTCTTAAAATGCACATATAAACCATGTTTATCAGACCCATTGCGTATGTGCCTCACATGTTCTTCTATGCGATCTTTAAGAGCCCTGGTGGTGCGCCCCACATACAACAGGTTGCATGGGCACTTTAAGGCATAGACCACCCCTACTGTGTCGCAAGATATGAAATCCCTAATCTTATACGAAAAGTTGTTCCTAGGGTTCGAGAATTCCTTTAACCTCCTAGTGTTGTCCGGGATCCTCCTGCAACTGTAACATCTGCCGCAGCTATGGAACCCTTCTAGGCCCAGAAACATTTTAGGTTTTGGAGGGGGGGGATCTACCACATTATGTATCAGCCTATCCCGCAAGCTGGGAGCTCTCTTAAAAACAAATTTCGGTTTATCCGGGAGAACATCTTTGAGCTGGGTGTCTTGTTTTAACACGCTCCAATATTTGCATATAATCCTCCTTACTTCATAACTTTGTACTGAATAATCAAGTATTACACTAATACCCTCATGAACATCATTACCGGTTACTTTGATAGCATCTTTTAGAAGATCCGCCCTACTCATGTTGCCAATTCTACTTCTTTCTTTCTCCAAAAGCTCCTTCTGATATCCCTTCTCCAAGAACATGGTACTCAACCTCTCTGACTGGATCTCATAATCCACCATCCTAGTGCAATTTCTTCGCATCCTCATATATTGTCCACTCGGGATGTTTTTTAACCAGGGTTTATGATGACAACTCGTAACCGGAATATACGAATTCCGGTCCGTAGCTTTGAAGAAGGATCTGGTGATAATACCCTCATTGGTGTTGGAAATCTCTAGATCCAGAAAATGTATATTTTCTGTACTAACATTCCAGGTGAGGGAGATGTTCCGATCGTTGACATTCATGGAGTTCAGTAAACCCATCAGACCTTCCATATCCCCTCTCCAAATAATTAAAAGATCGTCTATAAATCTCTTGTATAGTACGATATCTCCATTGTCGTCCCTTAGGTTTTCCTCTTCCTCCCATTTGGCCATATAGAGATTTGCTACACTAGGGGCGAATTTAGCGCCCATCGCGACACCTTTCTTCTGTAAGTAGATCTTGTTATCATACCAGAAAAAATTATTCTGTAAACAAAAATCTAAACATTTCAAAAGAAAGAATGTAAGGTCCTCATCGATTGAATCTTCCTTATCCAAGGCCCATTTGACAGCATTCAGGGCACCCTCATGGTCGATGTTAGTATATAATGAGGCTACATCTCCTGTGGCCATAATTATATTCTCATGTGTAGCACATCCCCCAAGCAACTGCAGAGTATGCTTGGTGTCCCTAAGATAGGCATTGGTTTTCTTCACTAAGGGCTGTAGATGGATGTCTATATACTCTCCACGGCCAGCCCGGTACACCGATCTGTGTTCTGTGGTCACAGATTGCGCTGCTGTGTGGCCAATGGCCCCTAGGGAGCGCACAAGTTGTGCAACTGGGAGGACATCATATAACATCTACCTGGGATAACAGTGCTCTTGCCCAGCCGCATTTTTATAATAGACCAGGTTGGGTGGTTAAGGACGGCCATTTTCTGTTCCAGTTTGACTGTGCTCCTGTGTACAAACCCAGCTCCATAATGACATAGTTTGGCCAGTTTGGTGTGGAGGAAGCTGAATTGCTTGCACAGAACACAGACCTCAACCCTACTGAATATCTATCAGGAATGAATTGGAAACAGTGGCGGCTCGTCCATATGGGGCGCATGGGCGCCGCCCCCCCTCATCCATGTGCCCAGCCCCTAATCTACATGCAGGCTGCCAGATGCATGGATTTCAATCGTGTTGAGGCTCTAATTTCTTTTTAAAAAAGGGTGTGTGACAATAGCGAATTAATATTCGCTATTGTCTTCCTGATTCTCCTCCCGGCCAATTAGAAAGCGGGTCCTGAGATCCTGATTGGCCAAGTGGAGAAGCGATCGTATTGGCTGCCGAGGAGGAGATGCAGGGGAAGCCACAGAGGAGGAGACGCAGAGTAGGTGTCAGGGCTGGGCTCAGCCCTTCCTTCTCTGAGCTAGTCACTCAGCTGTCGGCTAATTGCCAGCTCCTATCTCTCCACAGTGACTCACCTGTTGATGATATCCTGCTCGTCAGTCCTGCCTACTTAAGCCATCCAGCCCAGATGATCTCTGCCTTCGCCTTGGTCAACATCACAGAGACTATCTCGTGCGATCCTGTTAAAAGACTTGCTTGGCTGACATCCCTTCAGGCTCCAGATCCTGCTTGCTGTTCTACCACGCTCATCCCTGGCTTCCTGACGTTTGGCTTGTCTGACTATCCATTCCGGTTCCTGAACTCTGGCTATCTTTTGTCTACGTTTGTTCTATTTATTTTTATTATTAAACAAGTGTGATTTAACTGTACTTCTGTCTCGGTCTGATTTCATGCTTTCTGGAAGTATGAGACACCGGGAAGGGGACGCCAAGTAGGAGACACGGAGGAGATGCAGGCCCGTGACCTAAATGGTGTAAGTGCGGGGTTTGCCGATTGACCAACCAAACGGGGCGGGGGGGGGGGGAGTTTGACAGACGGACTGACCTGACTGACTGGGGGGGAGTCAAGTAGTTTTTTGCCGCCCCCCCAGCCCAAAAATGGAGCAGGGGTGTGATTTAACTGTACTTCTGTCTCGGTCTGATTTCATAGTTTCTGAAAGTAGGAGACACCGGGGAGGGGACGCCAAGTAGGAGACACGGAGGAGACGCAGGTCCGTGACCTAAATGGTGTAAGTGCGGGGTTTGCCGACCGGCCGACCAGACGGGGCGAGGGGGGGGGGGTTTGACAGACGGACTGACCTGACTGACCAGGGGGGAGTCGAGTAGTTTGTTTGCCGCACTCCCCCACCCAAAAAATGGAGCACCAACCGCCACTGATTGGAACTGTGAATTGGGTCTTCTCACTCAACATCAGTAGCTGACCTCACAAATGCTCTTTTTGGCTGAATTAACATAGACACACTCCAAACTCTTTTGGAAAGCTTTCCAGAGAAGTGAAGGGGGTTATACTATAGCTTCACAGGTGTCCAAATCCATATGAATGTAGTTTTTGAATAGGACATCCACCAACCTCATATAGTTATAATGGTCAGGTGTCCTCAAACTTTTGGCCATGTAGTGTAATTTTCTACTGATTTCTGTTGAGATCTGCGGCAATCAAACTGCTTCTGAAGCCTAACTGCATTCCGGAGAACAAACGTACAGGAGGAGGCTATGAACAATGGAACATACTTTTTTTTTAAACCAGAGTCTAGTGACAACTTAAAGTAATCTCTGGTGATCCTGCCATGAAGGTCCATGTTCAGGCACTTCATGTTGAAACGGTGACAATCTGTCCCTGTTTCCAAACAGTGCTTCTGCATGGTCACCCTACCACACAGTGAGGCCCGGAGCCAAAGGAAAATAGAGAAAGCAGTGCAGGTCCGGGCATGACAGTGTATAGAGGGGAGACAACAATGGGTTAAAGCAAGGAAGTTTGCAAGGAAGGGGGTGGAACGGATTGGTAAATGAGCAGAGTGGGAGGGGCGTTGTTTATTTAAGGAGGTAGGCGGTACTTCCGGGCAGCAGAGGCTGGGGCAGAAAGGAGGAAACAGTTTCCCACGCCCTGTGTTTTGTTTTTTTTGTTTGTTTTCTTTCTTTTCAGGTGCAGTGGGAGCCGGTTTTGTGATAGCAGCTGAGCGGTGGAGGTGTTTTGGTCTTTGATGGTGTCAGAAAAGATTCCAAATGGAAGTGTTGGGGGACTCATCGGTAGTATGTGCCCCTCTGGTGTATTCCAGTTAGAACGGTTAGCTGGACTACGGTAATGGTTGCAGTGCGGGAAGGGGGTTGTCTCCGAGCTGGTGTGGTACGGCTGGAGGCCTATCATGGAGAAAGGTCCCGCAGTGTAGAAGTGGAACATGTGTTAAGTTCGGGGGGGCCGTCAAAGACCAACAAACTGAGTGACTGATAGTTGCCGTTTACAGATGTTTACATGTTAAAAGTTTTGCATTATTTTGTTAATTAAAAGGCTGCTATGGCCATTTATACTCCAAATTCAGGTGTGGTCTCGTTAATTTAGATAACGGTAAGGGGGAAGGAGGAGTATGAGTGGTTGAGCAGTATAAAGAAGGTTGGGGACATCTAGGCTAGACTGGTCAAGGCTTCAGATGGAAACTACCAGGGATCTTTTTCTGCAGGAACGTGGGGGAACGCAGTTCCGGCACCTGCATAACTGAATATATATATATAATGGCAAGAGGTGCTGGGGTGTGCTGGAGGGTCAATTGATGTTGGCTACTGAGGAATCTATTGTTGCTGTAGGGAATCTATTTTTATGGATGAAGGGGGTCTATTGTTGCTGGGGAGGTCTTCTGTTGCTCATGGGGGATTTATTGTTGCTGGGGTAGGTCTTATGTTGCAGGTGGTCAATAGTTGCTGTGAGGTATCTACTGTTGAGGGAGGGGGTCTAATGTTGCTGGCTGCTGAAGGGCCTATTGATGCTTGCTACTGGGCAATATATTGTTGCGGGAAGGGATCTATTTTTGCAGGGGTGTCTATTGCTGCCGGGGAGGTCTTTTGTTGCTGGTGGAGGATCTATTGTTGCTAGGTGTGGGTCTTATGTTTCAGAGGGTAAATCGTTGCTGAGAGGGATCAACTGTTGAGGGAGGGGTCTAATGTTGCTGGCTGCTGGAGGGTCTATTGATGCTTGCTACCGGGGAAAATATTGTTGCTGGAGGGGATCTATTTTTTCAGGGGGGTCTATTGTTGCTGGGAGGTCTATTGTTGCTGGTGGGGGATGTAATGTAGCTGGGGGTGGGTCTTATGTTGCAGGGGGTCAGTTGTTGCTGAGATGGATGTACTGTTGAGGGAGGGGTCTAATGTTGCTAGCTGCTGGAGGGTCTATTGATGCTTGATACCGGGGAATCTATTGATGCTGGAGGGGATCTATTTTTTCAGGGGGGTCTATTGTTGCTGGGGAGGTCTATTGTTGCTGGTGGGGGATGTAATGTAGCTGGGGGTGGGTCTTATGTTGCAGGGGGTCAGTTGTTGCTGAGATGGATGTACTGTTGAGGGAGGGGGTCTAATGTTGCTGGCTGCTGGGGGGTCTATTGATGCTGGCTGTTGAGAGTCCATATTTGCTGGGGTGGATCTATTGTCGCTGGGGTGTCCATTGTTGCTAGATCTATTTTACTGCCTTTCTTGTTATCATTAGCAAATTTCATACAGGATACTTTACACTAGTTGGATCATTAACTACTGTCAAAATGATACTTGGTTCTGTATTCTCTAAAAGGGGTGGGACTGGGAGGTGGGTAAGGGGGTGGAACCAAGTAACGGTGCTCAGAGGTGGGTAGGGGCGGAGCCAAACTGAGTTCTTGCACCTATTCTCTGAGAAAAAAAGCCCTGGAAACTACAAATGGCTACCGTATGTCAACACACATTACACAGACATGGTCTACCCTTGAAACCATCAGAAAACCTGCCCAGAAAACTGCCATGCAGCCATTTCTGAAAAGCTTGTAAGCAGAATTTTTATTCCTTGTTGATATATAACAAGGAATAAAAAAAAAAAAAAAAACTTGCTATTTACAGTACAATTTATATACAGTATATCCCAGAAGTGAGTACACCCCTCACATTTCTGTAAATATTTTATTCTATCTAGACCAGGGGTGTCAAACTTTCATCGGGGGCCTCATAACCATTATGATTGTCCTCAAAGGGCTGGATGTATCTGTAAGACTAGATAAATGTACACAATCTTTTTTTTTTTTAATTAATAGGTACAGGAATTCAACCAGCCCCCCCCCCGCTGAACCGCATTGAACAGTGGGTGCAGCCAAATTGCACAGTGGGAGGATCCTAGAGTTCAAGAGTGCACTGTGTACAGAGTGCAGTGTTGAGGAGTGTGCTACTTATAGCAGTGGCAGCCCATCCATTAGAGGCGCAAGGGCGTTGCCCCCTAATATATGCGACCGGCCCCTAATCTACATGCAGGGCGCCAGACTCATGGATTTCAATGGGGGTATTTTAAAAAAAAATTTAAGCACATGATTAGAGCCTGAGGCTCTAATTGGCATCAAAAAAGGGTGGGCTCGGGGCACAGAGCACTGCGGCCCGAGCCCACCCAGTTGTGTGACAATAGCTGAGTAATATTCACTATTGTCTTCCTGATGCTCCTCCCGGCCAATCAGAAAGCGGGTCTTAAGACCCAGTTGGCCGAGAGGAGAAGCGATCGTATCGGCTGCTGAGGGAAGGAGGAGGGAAGCCTCTGAGGAGGAAGTCACAGTGAAGCCGGAGACGCAGGGTGAAGCCGCTGTGTACAGAGTGCAGAGTTCAGGGGTGTGCTGTGTACAGAGTGCAGTGTTGAGGAGTGTGCTATATACAGAGTGCAGAGTTCAGGGGTGCACTGTGTACAGAGTGCAGAGTTCAGGGGTGTGCTGTGTACAGAGTGCAGTGTTGAGGAGTGTGCTACATACAGAGTGCAGAGCTCAGGGGTGCACTGTGTACAGAGTGCAGAGTTCAGGGGTGTGCTGTGTACAGAGTGCAGTGTTGAGGAGTGTGCTACATACAGAGTGCAGAGCTCAGGGGTGCACTGTGTACAGAGTGCAGAGTTCAGGGGTGTGCTGTGTACAGAGTGCAGTGTTGAGGAGTGTGCTACATACAGAGTGCAGAGTTCAGGGGTGCACTGTGTAGAGAGTGCAGAGTTCTGTGTGCGCTGTATACAGAGTGCAGAGTTCTGGGTACGCTGTGTACAGAGTGCAGAGTTCAGGGGTGTGCTGTGTACAGAGTGCAGCGTTGAGGAGAGTACTACATACAGAGTGCAGAATTCAAGGGTGCGCTGTGTACAGAGTGTAGAGTTCAGGGGTGCGCTATGTACAGAGTGCATAGTTCAGGGGTGCGCTGTGTACAGAGCGCAGAGTTCAGGGGTGCGCTGTGTACAGAGTGTAGAGTTCAGGGGTGTGCTGTGTACAGAGTGCATAGTTCAAGGGTGCGCTGTGTACAGAGTGCAGAGTTCAGGGGTGCGCTGTTTACAGAGTGCAGCGTTGAGGAGTGTACTACATACAGAGTGCAGAATTCAAGGGTGCGCTGTGTACAGAGTGTAGAGTTCAGGGGTGCGCTATGTACAGAGTGCATAGTTCAGGGGTGCGCTGTGTACAGAGTGCAGAGTTCAGGGGTGCGCTGTGTACAGAGTGTAGAGTTCAGGGGTGTGCTGTGTACAGAGTGCATAGTTCAAGGGTGCGCTGTGTACAGAGTGCAGAGTTCAGGGGTGCGCTGTTTACAGAGTGCAGCGTTGAGGAGTGTACTACATACAGAGTGCAGAATTCAAGGGTGCGCTGTGTACAGAGTGTAGAGTTCAGGGGTGCGCTGTGTACAGAGCGCAGAGTTCAGGGGTGCGCTGTGTACAGAGTGTAGGGTTAAGGGGTGTGCTGTGTACAGAGTGCATAGTTCAAGGGTGCGCTGTGTACAGAGTGCAGAGTTCAGGGGTGCGCTGTTTACAGAGTGCAGTGTTGAGGAGAGTACTACATACAGAGTGCAGAGTTCAGGGGTGCGCTGTGTACAGAGTGTAGAGATCAGGGGTGCGCTGTGTACAGAGTGCAGAGTTCAGGAGTGCACTGTGTACAGAATGAAGTTTGAGGAGAGTGCTACATACAGAGTGCATGGTTTAGGGGTGTGCTATGCACAGTGTGCAGGGTTCAGCTCTCTTTCACAAGCTGTCCAAATCCCCCTTCCACCCCTCCCCCTGGGTGTGAGGGCCACATAAAATAACCTGGTGGGCCGGATTCGGCTTGCGGGCCTTGTGTTTGACACATGCTGGAGCCAGAGGCAATGGACTGTTGTCTGTGTGAATGGTAACCTCTGCACTGTTTTGGATAGAACCAGCAAAATCCAGCGGTTCCTACAGGGGTAGCGCTACATGCAGTATAGAGCAATTATTTATCATACAGTCATTTAGCAAACTAATTGACATTCAATTAGGTTTTTACCTACTTTAAAAACAGGCTGCTGTTCTGTCAACTGACAACCTGCAGCATCTAGAAGATGTATAAAGAAAATAGGAACAGAATGAGTTGTGTAATCCCTCTTCACTATTTATTCCTAAACCCCCCCAACAGCCCCCCCAATGAACGCTCCTTGTTCCAGCGTGTTCTCTACACCTTGTTTCCCCGCACAATGCAGGCTGAACACTGATGATATGTTAAACAGAAAGCATTAATGTTACAAACCGCCATGCCTCTGGGACGCAGAATTCATATTTAAACACCGAGGTCTGCTACGCGGCTGAAAGAGAGAGAGAGAGAAAAAAATATGCATCTTTTAACTTCAGACCGGGGACCGACTACAAAATTTATGCTTCTACAAATCTTCGCCTTGCTTAGAATTCATTTAAATATTTATTACAAGTTATATTGCAGGATATATGAGCCCAGGACCCCTCTTCCTGTAGTGTATATTCTATGGTTTGTGGACCACTGACCATTAAACCTGTATGAGCTTTCAGGACCTTCCATTCCTACACCATGGGCATCAATATGGAATAAATCTCCCCCCCCCCCCACCACCTCCCCCCGCCACCCCCCGCCGCCTTCATAGGTGGCTATAACATCTTCCTCTCCTCTGGGAAGACAAAGCAGAACTCCGGGCACAAAAACTCATGTGACGTGTTATTTGCCCCTGTAATGTGTGTCCTGTGTGGGGTCCCCGGTACCTCATATGAGGGGAGATTTGTCCTTGTAATGTGTGTTCTGTGTGGGGTCCCCGGTACCTCATATGATGGGATATTTGTCCCTGTAATGTGTCCTGTGTGGGGTCCCTGGTACCTCATACGAAGGGAGATTTGTCATGTTTGCTATTCCATGAGGTAAATAATGATGAATTTTGGGAGTCTGAGGAGAAGTCAGTGTTCTAGGGGTCCTCTGTCATTCAACATTGGGAGAAGGGTGGCCATTTTGCTTGTCCTCTAAGGGATCCCCGGTACCTCATTAGGGGAGATTTGTCCTTGTAATGTGTGTCCTGTGTGGGGTCCCCGGCACCTCATATGAGGGGAGATTTGTCCCTGTAATGTGTGTCCTGTGTGGGGTCCCCGGTACCTCATGAGGGGAGATTTGTCCCTGTAATATGTGTCCTGTGTGGGGTCCCCAGTACCTCATGAGGGAAGATTTGTCCCTGTAATATGTGTCCTGTATGGGGTCCCCGGTACCTCATATGAGGGGAGATTTGTCCCTGTAATGTGTCCTGTGTGGGGTCCCCGGTACCTCATATGAGGGGAGATTTGTCCCTGTAATATGTGTCCTGTATGGGGTCCCCGGTACCTCATATGAGGGGAGATTTGTCCCTGTAATGTGTCCTGTGTGGGGTCCCCGGTACATCATATGAGGGGAGATTTGTCCTTGTAATGTGTGTCCTGTGTGGGGTCCCCAGTACCTCATATGAGAGATTTGTCCCTGTAATGTGTGACCAGTGTGGGGTCCCCAGTACCTCATGAGGGAAGTTTTGTCCCTGTAATATGTGTCCTGTATGGGGTCCCCGGTAACTCATATGAGGGGAGATTTGTCCTTGTAATGTGTGTTCTATGTGAGGTCCCCGGTACATCATGAGGGGAGATTTGTCCTTGTAATGTGTGTCCTGTGTGGGGTCCCCGGTACCTCATGAGGGGAGATTTGTCCCTGTAATATGTGTCCTGTATGGGGTCCCCAGTACCTCATGAGGGAAGATTTGTCCCTGTAATATGTGTCCTGTATGGGGTCCCCGGTACCTCATATGAGGGGAGATTTGTCCCTGTAATGTGTCCTGTGTGGGGTCCCCGGTACATCATATGAGGGGAGATTTGTCCTTGTAATGTGTGTCCTGTGTGGGGTCCCCAGTACCTCATATGAGGAGAGATTTGTCCCTGTAATGTGTGACCAGTGTGGGGTCCCCAGTACCTCATGAGGGAAGTTTTGTCCCTGTAATATGTGTCCTGTATGGGGTCCCCGGTAACTCATATGAGGGGAGATTTGTCCCTGTAATGTGTCCTGTGTGGGGTCCCCGGTACATCATATGAGGGGAGATTTGTCCTTGTAATGTGTGTCCTGTGTGGGGTCCCCGGTACATCATATGAGGGGAGATTTGTCCTTGTAATGTGTGTCCTGTGTGGGGTCCCCGGTACCTCATATGAGGGGAGATTTGTCCCTGTAATGTGACCTGTGTGGGGTCCCCGATACATCATATGAGGGGAAATTTGTCATGTTTGCTATTCCATGAGGTAAATAATGATGAATTTTGGGAGTCTGAGGAGAAGTCAGTGTTCTAAGGGTCCTCTGTCATTCAACATTGGGAGAAGGGTGGCCATTTTGCTTGTCCTCTAAAGGATCCCCATTAGGGGAGAATTGTCCTTGTAATGTGTGTTCTATGTGAGGTCCCCGGTACATCATGAGGGGAGATTTGTCCTATGTAATGTGTGTCCTGTGTGGGGTCCCCGGTACCTCATATGAGGGGAGATTTGTTCCTGTAATCTGTCCTGTGTGGGGGTCACCAGTACCTCATGAGGGGAGATTTGTCCCTGTAATGTGTGTCCTGTGTGGGGTCCCCGGTACCTCATGAGGGGAGATTTGTCCCTGTAATATGTGTCCTGTGTGGGGTCCCCAGTACCTCATGAGGGAAGATTTGTCCCTGTAATATGTGTCCTGTATGGGGTCCCCGGTACCTCATATGAGGGGAGATTTGTCCCTGTAATGTGTCCTGTGTGGGGCCCCCGGTACATCATATGAGGGGAGATTTGTCCTTGTAATGTGTGTCCTGTGTGGGGTCCCCAGTACCTCATATGAGGAGAGATTTGTCCCTGTAATGTGTGACCAGTGTGGGGTCCCTAGTACCTCATGAGGGAAGTTTTGTCCCTGTAATATGTGTCCTGTATGGGGTCCCCGGTACATCATATGAGGGGAAATTTGTCCTTGTAATGTGTGTCCTGTGTGGGGTCCCCGGTACATCATATGAGGGGAGATTTGTCCCTGTAATGTGTGTCCTGTGTGGGGTCCCTGGTACATCATATGAGGGGAGATTTGTCCTTGTAATGTGTGTCCTGTGTGGGGTCCCCGGTACCTCATGAGGGGAGATTTGTCCCTGTAATGTGTGTCCTGTGTGGGGTCCCCAGTACTTCATGAGGGGAGATTTGTCCTTGTAATGTGTGTCCTGTGTGGGGTCCCCAGTACCTCATATGAGGGGAGATTTGTTTCTGTAATCTGTCCTGTGTGGGGTCCCCGGTACCTCATATGAGGGGAAATTTGTCATGTTTGCTATTCCATAAGGTAAATAGTGATGAATTTTGGGAGTCTAAGGAGAAGTCAGTGTTCTAGGGGTCCTCTGTCATACAACATTGGGAGAAGGGTGGCCATTTTGCATGTCCTCTATGGGGTCCCCAGTCCCCGAAACCTCATGAGGGAAGAATTGTCCCTGTAATGTGTGTTCTATGTGCGGTCACCGTTACCTCATGAGGAGAGATTTGTCCTTGTATTGTGTGACCAGTGTGGGGGTCCCCGGTACCTCATGAGGGGAGAATTGTCCCTGTAATGTGTGTTCCATGTGGGGTCCCCAGTACCTCATATGAGGGGAGATTTGTCTCTGTAATGTGTGTCCTCTGTGGGGTCCCCAGTACCTCATGAGATGAGATTTGTCCTTGTAATGTGTGTTCTGTGTGGGGTCCCCGGTACTCATGAGGGGAGATTTGTCCTTGTAATGTGTGTCCTGTGTGGGGTCCCCGGTACCTCATATGAGGGGAGATTTGTCCTTGTAATGTGTGTCCTGTGTGGGGTCCCCGGTACCTCATGAGGGAAGATTTGTCCTTGTAATATATGTCCTGTGTGGGGTCCCCGGTACCTCATGAGGGGAGATTTGTCCTTGTAATGTGTGTCTTGTGTGGGGTCCCCGGTACCTCATAAGGGGAGATTTGTCCTTGTAATATGTGTCCTGTGTGGGGTCCCCGGTACCTCATATGAAGGGAGATTTGTTTCTGTAATCTGTCCTGTGTGGGGTCCCTGGTACCTCATATGAGGGGAAATTTGTCATGCTTGCTATTCCATGAGGTAAATAGTGATGAATTTTGGGAGTCTGAGGAGAAGTCAGTGTTCCAGGGGTCCTCTGTCATGCAACATTGGGAGAAGGGTGGCCATTTTGCATATTCTGTATGGAGTCCCCCGTCCTCGAAACCTCATGAGGGAAGAATTGTCCCTGAAATGTGTGTTCTATGTGGGGTCACTGTTACCTCATGAGGGGAGATTTGTCCTTGTATTGTGTGACCAGTGTGGGGTCCCCAGTACCTCATTTGAGGGGAGATTTGTCCCGTAACGTGTGTCCTGTGTGGGGGTCCTCGGTACCTCATGAGGGGAGAATTGTCCCTGTAATGTGTGTTCCATGTGGGGTCCCCAGTACCTCATATGAGGGGAGATTTGTCCCTGTAATGTGTCCTGTATGAGGTCCCCAGTACCTCATATGAGAGAAGAATTGTCCCTGTAATGTGTCCTCTGTGGGGTCCCCAGTACCTCATGAGGGGAGATTTGTCCTTGTAATGTGTGTTCTGTGTGGGGTGCCCGGTACCTCATGAGGGGAGATTTGTCCTTGTAATGTGTGTCTTGTGTGGGGTCCCCGGTACCTCATATGAGGGGAGATTTGTCCTTGTAATGTGTGTTCTGTGTGGGGTCCGGTACCTCATGAGGGGAGATTTGTCCTTGTAATGTGCGTCCTGTGTTGGTTCCCCGGTACCTCATATGAGGGGAGATTTGTCCCTGTAATGTGTGTCCTGTGTGGGGTCCCCGGTACCTCATGAGAGGAGATTTGTCCTTGTAATGTGTGTCTTGTGTGGGGTCCCCGGTACCTCATGAGGGGAGATTTGTCCTTGTAATGTGTGTCCTGTGTGGGGTCCCCAGTACCTCATATGAGGAGAGATTTGTCCTTGCAATGTGTGTCCTGTGTGGGGTCCCCGGTACCTCATATGAGGGGAGATTTGTTCCTGTAATCTGTCCTGTGTGGGGTCCCCGGTACCTCATATGAGGGGAAATTTGTCATGTTTGCTATTCCATGAGGTAAATAATGATGAATTTTGGGAGTCTAAGGAGAAGTCAGTGTTCTAGGGGTCCTCTGTCATACAACATTGGGAGAAGGGTGGCAATTTTGCATATTCTGTATGGGGTCCCCCGTCCCCGAAACCTCATGAGGGAAGAATTGTCCCTGTAATGTGTGTTCTATGTGGGGTCACCGTTACCTCATGAGGGGAGATTTGTCCTTGTATTGTGTGACCAGTGTGGGGTCCCCAGTACCTCATTTCAGGGGAGATTTGTCCCGTAACGTGTGTCCTGTGTGGGGGTCCCCGGTACCTCATGAGGGGAGAATTGTCCCTGTAATGTGTGTTCCATGTGGGGTCCCCAGTACCTCATATAAGGGGAGATTTGTCCCTGTAATGTGTCCTGTATGAGGTCCCCAGTACCTCATATGAGGGGAGATGTCCCTGTAATGTGTCCTCTGTGGGGTCCCCAGTACCTCATGAGGGGAGATTTGTCCTTGTAATGTGTGTTCTGTGTGGGGTGCCCGGTACCTCATGAGGGGAGATTTGTCCTTGTAATGTGTGTCCTATGTGGGTTCCCCGGTACCTCATGAGGGGAGATTTGTCCTTGTAATGTGCGTCCTGTGTTGGTTCCCCGGTACCTCATATGAGGGGAGATTTGTCCCTGTAATGTGTGTCCTGTGTGGGGTCCCCGGTACCTCATGAGGGGAGATTTGTCCTTGTAATGTGTGTCTTGTGTGGGGTCCCCGGTACCTCATGAGGGGAGATTTGTCCTTGTAATGTGTGTCCTGTGTGGGGTCCCCAGTACCTCATATGAGGGGAGATTTGTCCTTGTAATGTGTGTCCTGTGTGGGGTCCCCGGTACCTCATATGAGGGGAGATTTGTCCTTGTAATGTGTGTCTTGTGTGGGGTCCCCGGTACCTCATATGAGGGGAGATTTGTCCTTGTAATGTGTGTCCTGTGTGGGGTCCCGGTACCTCATGAGGGGAGATTTGTCCTTGTAATGTGCGTCCTGTGTTGGTTCCCCGGTACCTCATATGAGGGGAGATATGTCCCTGTAATGTGTGTCCTGTGTGGGGTCCCCGGTACCTCATGAGAGGAGATTTGTCCTTGTAATGTGTGTCTTGTGTGGGGTCCCCGGTACCTCATGAGGGGAGATTTGTCATTGTAATGTGTGTCCTGTGTGGGGTCCCCAGTACCTCATATGAGGGGAGATTTGTCCTTGTAATGTGTGTCCTGTGTGGGGTCCCCGGTACCTCATATGAGGGGAGATTTGTTCCTGTAATCTGTCCTGTGTGGGGTCCCCGGTACCTCATATGAGGGGAAATTTGTCATGTTTGCTATTCCATGAGGTAAATAATGATGAATTTTGGGAGTCTAAGGAGAAGTCAGTGTTCTAGGGGTCCTCTGTCATACAACATTGGGAGAAGGGTGGCCATTTTGCATATTCTGTATGGGGTCCCCCGTCCCCGAAACCTCATGAGGGAAGAATTGTCCCTGTAATGTGTGTTCTATGTGGGGTCACCGTTACCTCATGAGGGGAGATTTGTCCTTGTATTGTGTGACCAGTGTGGGGTCCCCAGTACCTCATTTGAGGGGAGATTTGTCCCGTAACGTGTGTCCTGTGTGGGGGTCCCCGGTACCTCATGAGGGGAGAATTGTCCCTGTAATGTGTGTTCCATGTGGGGTCCCCAGTACCTCATATGAGGGGAGAATTGTCCCTGTAATGTGTCCTCTGTGGGGTCCCCAGTACCTCATGAGGGGAGATTTGTCCTTGTAATGTGCGTCCTGTGTTGGTTCCCCGGTACCTCATATGAGGGGAGATTTGTCCCTGTAGTGTGTGTCCTGTGTGGGGTCCCCGGTACCTCATGAGGGGAGATTTGTCCTTGTAATGTGTGTCTTGTGTGGGGTCCCCAGTACCTCATGAGGGGAGATTTGTCCTTGTAATGTGTGTCCTGTGTGGGGTCCCCGGTACCTCATATGAGGGGAGATTTGTCCTTGTAATGTGTGTCCTGTGTGGGGTCCCCGGTACCTCATGAGGGGAGATTTGTCCTTGTAATGTGTGTCCTGTGTGGGGTCCCCGGTACCTCATATGAGGGGAGATTTGTCCTTGTAACGTGTGTCCTGTGTGGGGTCCCCGGTACCTCATGAGGGGAGATTTGTCCTTTTAATGTGTGTCTTGTTTGGGGTCCCCGGTACCTCATGAGGGGAGATTTGTCCTTGTAATGTGTGTCCTGTGTGGGGTCCCCAGTACCTCATATGAGGGGAGATTTGTCCTTGTAATGTGTGTCCTGTGTGGGGTCCCCGATACCTCATATGAGGGGAGATTTGTTCCTGTAATCTGCCCTGTGTGGCGTCCCCGGTACCTCATATGAGGGGAAATTTGTCATGTTTGCTATTCCATGAGGTAAATAATGATGAATTTTGGGAGTCTAAGGAGAAGTCAGTGTTCTAGGGGTCCTCTGTCATACAACATTGGGAGAAGGGTGGCCATTTTGCATATTCTGTATGGGGTCCCCCGTCCCCGAAACCTCATGAGGGAAGAATTTTCCCTGTAATGTGTGTTCTATGTGTGGTCACCGTTACCTCATGAGGGGAGATTTGTCCTTGTATTGTTTGACCAGTGTGGGATCCCCAGTACCTCATTTGAGGGGAGATTTGTCCCGTAACGTGTGTCCTGTGTGGGGGTCCCCGGTACCTCATGAGGGGAGAATTGTCCCTGTAATGTGTGTTCCATGTGGGGTCCCCATTACCTCATATGAGGGGAGATTTGTCCCTGTAATGTGTCTTGTATGAGGTCCCCAGTACCTCATATTAGGGGAGAATTGTCCCTGTAATGTGTCCCCTGTGGGGTCCCCAGTACCTCATGAGGGGAGATTTGTCCTTGTAATGTGTGTTCTGTGTGGGGTGCCCGGTACCTCATGAGGGGAGATTTGTCCTTGTAATGTGTGTCCTGTGTGGGTTCCCCGGTACCTCATGAGGGGAGATTTGTCCTTGTAATGTGCGTCCTGTGTTGGTTCCCCGGTACCTCATGAGGGGAGATTTGTCCTTGTAATGTGTGTCCTGTGTGGGGTCCCCGGTACCTCATATGAGGGGAAATTTGTTCCTGTAATCTGTCCTGTGTGGGGTCCCCGGTACCTCATATGAGGGGAAATTTGTCATGTCTGCTATTCCATGAGGTAAATAATGATGAATTTTGGGAGTCTGAGGAGAAGTCAGTGTTCTAGGGGTCCTCTGTCATACAACATTGGGAGAAGCGTGGCCATTTTGCATGTCCTCTATGGGGTCCCTCGTCCCCGGTACCTCATGAGGGAAGAAGTGTCCCTGTAATGTGTGTTCTATGTGCGGTCATCGTTACCTCATGAGGAGAGATTTGTCCATGTATTGTGTGACCAGTGTGGTGTCCCCAGTACCTCATTTGAGGGGAGATTTGTCCCGTAACGTGTGTCCTGTGTTGGGGTCCCCGGTACCTCATGAGGGGAGAATTGTCCCTGTAATGTGTGTTCCATGTGGGGTCCCCAGTACCTCATGAGGGGAGATTTGTCCTTGTAATGTGTGTCCTGTGTGGGGTCCCTGGTACCTCATGAGGGGAGAATTGTCCCTGTAATCTGTGTCGTGTGGGGTTCCCAGTACCTCATGAGGGGAGATTTGTCCTTGTAATGTGTGTCCTGTGTTGGTTCCCCGGTACCTCATATGAGGGGAGATTTGTCCCTGTAATGTGTGTCCTGTGTGGGGTCCCCGGTACCTCATGAGGGGAGATTTGTCCTTGTAATGTGTGTCCTGTGTTGGTTCCCCGGTACCTCATATGAGGGGAGATTTGTCCTTGTAATGTGTGTCCTGTGTGGGGTCCCCGGTACCTCACGAGGGGAGATTTGTCCTTGTAATGTGTGTCCTGTGTGGGGTCCCCGGTACCTCATATGAGGGGAGATTTGTCACTGTAATGTGTGTCCTGTGTGGGGTCCCCGGTACATCATATGAGGGGAGATTTGTTCCTGTAATGTGTGTCCTGCGTGGGGTCCCCAGTACCTCATGAGGGGAGATTTGTCTCTGTAATGTGTGTCCTGTGTGGGGTCCCCGGTACCTCATATGAGGGGAGATTTGTCTCTGTAATGTGTGTCCTGTGTGGGGTCCCCGGTACCTCATATGAGGGGAGATTTGTCTCTGTAATGTGTGTCCTGTGTGGGGTCCCCGGTACATCATATGAGGGGAGATTTGTTCCTGTAATGTGTGTCCTGCGTGGGGTCCCCAGTACCTCATGAGGGGAGATTTGTCCCTGTAATATGTGTCCTGTTGGGTCCCCGGTACCTTATATGAGGGGAGATTTGTCCCTGTAATGTGTGTCCTGTGTGGGGTCCCCGGTACCTCATATGAGGGGAGATTTGTCTCTGTAATGTGTGACCAGTGTTGGGTCCCCGGTACTTCATGAGGGGAGATTTGTCCTTGTAATGTGTGTCCTGTGTGGGGTCCCCGGTACTTCATATGAGGGAGATTTGTCCCTGTAATGTGTTCTGTGTGGGTCCCCGATACCTCATATGAGGGGAAATTTGTCATGTTTGCTATTCCATGAGGTAAATAATGATGAATTTTGGGAGTCCGAGGAGAAGTCAGTGTTCTGGGGGTCCTTTGTCATACAACATTGGGAGAAGGGTGGCCATTTTGCATATTCTGTATGGGGTCCCCGGTACCTCATGAGGGGAGATTTGTCCTTGTAATGTGTGTCTTGTGTGGGGTCCCCGGTACCTCATATGAGGGGAGATTTGTCCTTGTAATGTGTGTTCTGTGTGGGGTCCGGTACCTCATGAGGGGAGATTTGTCCTTGTAATGTGCGTCCTGTGTTGGTTCCCCGGTACCTCATATGAGGGGAGATTTGTCCCTGTAATGTGTGTCCTGTGTGGGGTCCCCGGTACCTCATGAGAGGAGATTTGTCCTTGTAATGTGTGTCTTGTGTGGGGTCCCCGGTACCTCATGAGGGGAGATTTGTCCTTGTAATGTGTGTCCTGTGTGGGGTCCCCAGTACCTCATATGAGGAGAGATTTGTCCTTGCAATGTGTGTCCTGTGTGGGGTCCCCGGTACCTCATATGAGGGGAGATTTGTTCCTGTAATCTGTCCTGTGTGGGGTCCCCGGTACCTCATATGAGGGGAAATTTGTCATGTTTGCTATTCCATGAGGTAAATAATGATGAATTTTGGGAGTCTAAGGAGAAGTCAGTGTTCTAGGGGTCCTCTGTCATACAACATTGGGAGAAGGGTGGCAATTTTGCATATTCTGTATGGGGTCCCCCGTCCCCGAAACCTCATGAGGGAAGAATTGTCCCTGTAATGTGTGTTCTATGTGGGGTCACCGTTACCTCATGAGGGGAGATTTGTCCTTGTATTGTGTGACCAGTGTGGGGTCCCCAGTACCTCATTTCAGGGGAGATTTGTCCCGTAACGTGTGTCCTGTGTGGGGGTCCCCGGTACCTCATGAGGGGAGAATTGTCCCTGTAATGTGTGTTCCATGTGGGGTCCCCAGTACCTCATATAAGGGGAGATTTGTCCCTGTAATGTGTCCTGTATGAGGTCCCCAGTACCTCATATGAGGGGAGATGTCCCTGTAATGTGTCCTCTGTGGGGTCCCCAGTACCTCATGAGGGGAGATTTGTCCTTGTAATGTGTGTTCTGTGTGGGGTGCCCGGTACCTCATGAGGGGAGATTTGTCCTTGTAATGTGTGTCCTATGTGGGTTCCCCGGTACCTCATGAGGGGAGATTTGTCCTTGTAATGTGCGTCCTGTGTTGGTTCCCCGGTACCTCATATGAGGGGAGATTTGTCCCTGTAATGTGTGTCCTGTGTGGGGTCCCCGGTACCTCATGAGGGGAGATTTGTCCTTGTAATGTGTGTCCTGTGTGGGGTCCCCAGTACCTCATATGAGGGGAGATTTGTCCTTGTAATGTGTGTCCTGTGTGGGGTCCCCGGTACCTCATATGAGGGGAGATTTGTCCTTGTAATGTGTGTCTTGTGTGGGGTCCCCGGTACCTCATATGAGGGGAGATTTGTCCTTGTAACGTGTGTCCTGTGTGGGGTCCCGGTACCTCATGAGGGGAGATTTGTCCTTGTAATGTGCGTCCTGTGTTGGTTCCCCGGTACCTCATATGAGGGGAGATTTGTCCTTGTAATGTGCGTCCTGTGTTGGTTCCCCGGTACCTCATATGAGGGGAGATTTGTCCCTGTAATGTGTGTCCTGTGTGGGGTCCCCGGTACCTCATGAGAGGAGATTTGTCCTTGTAATGTGTGTCTTGTGTGGGGTCCCCGGTACCTCATGAGGGGAGATTTGTCCTTGTAATGTGTGTCCTGTGTGGGGTCCCCAGTACCTCATATGAGGGGAGATTTGTCCTTGTAATGTGTGTCCTGTGTGGGGTCCCCGGTACCTCATATGAGGGGAGATTTGTTCCTGTAATCTGTCCTGTGTGGGGTCCCCGGTACCTCATATGAGGGGAAATTTGTCATGTTTGCTATTCCATGAGGTAAATAATGATGAATTTTGGGAGTCTAAGGAGAAGTCAGTGTTCTAGGGGTCCTCTGTCATACAACATTGGGAGAAGGGTGGCCATTTTGCATATTCTGTATGGGGTCCCCCGTCCCCGAAACCTCATGAGGGAAGAATTGTCCCTGTAATGTGTGTTCTATGTGGGGTCACCGTTACCTCATGAGGGGAGATTTGTCCTTGTATTGTGTGACCAGTGTGGGGTCCCCAGTACCTCATTTGAGGGGAGATTTGTCCCGTAACGTGTGTCCTGTGTGGGGGTCCCCGGTACCTCATGAGGGGAGAATTGTCCCTGTAATGTGTGTTCCATGTGGGGTCCCCAGTACCTCATATGAGGGGAGAATTGTCCCTGTAATGTGTCCTCTGTGGGGTCCCCAGTACCTCATGAGGGGAGATTTGTCCTTGTAATGTGTGTTTTGTGTGGGGTGCCCGGTACCTCATGAGGGGAGATTTGTCCTTGTAATGTGTGTCCTATGTGGGTTCCCCGGTACCTCATGAGGGGAGATTTGTCCTTGTAATGTGCGTCCTGTGTTGGTTCCCCGGTACCTCATATGAGGGGAGATTTGTCCCTGTAGTGTGTGTCCTGTGTGGGGTCCCCGGTACCTCATGAGGGGAGATTTGTCCTTGTAATGTGTGTCTTGTGTGGGGTCCCCGGTACCTCATGAGGGGAGATTTGTCCTTGTAATGTGTGTCCTGTGTGGGGTCCCCGGTACCTCATATGAGGGGAGATTTGTCCTTTTAATGTGTGTCCTGTGTGGGGTCCCCGGTACCTCATGAGGGGAGATTTGTCCTTTTAATGTGTGTCTTGTTTGGGGTCCCCGGTACCTCATGAGGGGAGATTTGTCCTTGTAATGTGTGTCCTGTGTGGGGTCCCCAGTACCTCATATGAGGGGAGATTTGTCCTTGTAATGTGTGTCCTGTGTGGGGTCCCCGGTACCTCATATGAGGGGAGATTTGTTCCTGTAATCTGCCCTGTGTGGCGTCCCCGGCACCTCATATGAGGGGAAATTTGTCATGTTTGCTATTCCATGAGGTAAATAATGATGAATTTTGGGAGTCTAAGGAGAAGTCAGTGTTCTAGGGGTCCTCTGTCATACAACATTGGGAGAAGGGTGGCCATTTTGCATATTCTGTATGGGGTCCCCCGTCCCCGAAACCTCATGAGGGAAGAATTTTCCCTGTAATGTGTGTTCTATGTGTGGTCACCGTTAATTCATGAGGGGAGATTTGTCCTTGTATTGTTTGACCAGTGTGGGGTCCCCAGTACCTCATTTGAGGGGAGATTTGTCCCGTAACGTGTGTCCTGTGTGGGGGTCCCCGGTACCTCATGAGGGGAGAATTGTCCCTGTAATGTGTGTTCCATGTGGGGTCCCCAGTACCTCATATGAGGGGAGATTTGTCCCTGTAATGTGTCTTGTATGAGGTCCCCAGTACCTCATATTAGGGGAGAATTGTCCCTGTAATGTGTCCTCTGTGGGGTCCCCAGTACCTCATGAGGGGAGATTTGTCCTTGTAATGTGTGTTCTGTGTGGGGTGCCCGGTACCTCATGAGGGGAGATTTGTCCTTGTAATGTGTGTCCTGTGTGGGTTCCCCGGTACCTCATGAGGGGAGATTTGTCCTTGTAATGTGCGTCCTGTGTTGGTTCCCCGGTACCTCATGAGGGGAGATTTGTCCTTGTAATGTGTGTCCTGTGTGGGGTCCCCGGTACCTCATATGAGGGGAAATTTGTTCCTGTAATCTGTCCTGTGTGGGGTCCCCGGTACCTCATATGAGGGGAAATTTGTCATGTTTGCTATTCCATGAGGTAAATAATGATGAATTTTGGGAGTCTGAGGAGAAGTCAGTGTTCTAGGGGTCCTCTGTCATACAACATTGGGAGAAGCGTGGCCATTTTGCATGTCCTCTATGGGGTCCCTCGTCCCCGGTACCTCATGAGGGAAGAAGTGTCCCTGTAATGTGTGTTCTATGTGCGGTCACCGTTACCTCATGAGGAGAGATTTGTCCATGTATTGTGTGACCAGTGTGGGGTCCCCAGTACCTCATTTGAGGGGAGATTTGTCCCGTAACGTGTGTCCTGTGTTGGGGTCCCCGGTACCTCATGAGGGGAGAATTGTCCCTGTAATGTGTGTTCCATGTGGGGTCCCCAGTACCTCATGAGGGGAGATTTGTCCTTGTAATGTGTGTCCTGTGTGGGATCCCTGGTACCTCATGAGGGGAGAATTGTCCCTGTAATCTGTGTCGTGTGGGGTTCCCAGTACCTCATGAGGGGAGATTTGTCCTTGTAATGTGTGTCCTGTGTTGGTTCCCCGGTACCTCATATGAGGGGAGATTTGTCCCTGTAATGTGTGTCCTGTGTGGGGTCCCCGGTACCTCATGAGGGGAGATTTGTCCTTGTAATGTGTGTCCTGTGTTGGTTCCCCGGTACCTCATATGAGGGGAGATTTGTCCTTGTAATGTGTGTCCTGTGTGGGGTCCCCGGTACCTCACGAGGGGAGATTTGTCCTTGTAATGTGTGTCCTGTGTGGGGTCCCCGGTACCTCATATGAGGGGAGATTTGTCACTGTAATGTGTGTCCTGTGTGGGGTCCCCGGTACATCATATGAGGGGAGATTTGTTCCTGTAATGTGTGTCCTGCGTGGGGTCCCCAGTACCTCATGAGGGGAGATTTGTCTCTGTAATGTGTGTCCTGTGTGGGGTCCCCGGTACCTCATATGAGGGGAGATTTGTCTCTGTAATGTGTGTCCTGTGTGGGGTCCCCGGTACCTCATATGAGGGGAGATTTGTCTCTGTAATGTGTGTCCTGTGTGGGGTCCCCGGTACATCATATGAGGGGAGATTTGTTCCTGTAATGTATGTCCTGCGTGGGGTCCCCAGTACCTCATGAGGGGAGATTTGTCCCTGTAATATGTGTCCTGTTGGGTCCCCGGTACCTTATATGAGGGGAGATTTGTCCCTGTAATGTGTGTCCTGTGTGGGGTCCCCGGTACCTCATATGAGGGGAGATTTGTCTCTGTAATGTGTGACCAGTGTTGGGTCCCCGGTACTTCATGAGGGGAGATTTGTCCTTGTAATGTGTGTCCTGTGTGGGGTCCCCGGTACTTCATATGAGGGAGATTTGTCCCTGTAATGTGTTCTGTGTGGGTCCCCGATACCTCATATGAGGGGAAATTTGTCATGTTTGCTATTCCATGAGGTAAATAATGATGAATTTTGGGAGTCCGAGGAGAAGTCAGTGTTCTGGGGGTCCTCTGTCATACAACATTGGGAGAAGGGTGGCCATTTTGCATATTCTGTATGGGGTCCCCGGTACCTCATGAGGGGAGATTTGTCCTTGTAATGTGTATCCTGTGTGGGGTCCGAGGTACCTCATATGAGGGGAGATTTGTCCTTGTAATGTGTGTCCTGTGTGGGGTCCCCGGTACCTCATATGAGGGGAGATTTGTCATGTTTGCTATTCCATGAGGTAAATAATGATGAATTTTGGGTGTCTGAGGGGAACTCAGTGTTCTAAGGGACCTCTGTCATGTAACATTGGAAGAAGAGCGGCCATTTTGCATGCTGAGAGAATGTGTATATTTGTATGTCTGACAAGCACTCACTGAATGGGGAGTATAATGACATTGGTTGCTATGGGCAACTGCTTCCCCTTCCCTCCATTTTCTATAATCACCTCATGGGCTCAGTTCTGGTTCTGCTCCTCTTCATCCCTGGCTGGACACACCTGAGGGAGGTGAGGGCGGGGCCAACTAATGCTTTTCCTTCTATCTCTTCATGCACCTGAGGGAGGTGAGGGCGGAGGTGAGTCATAGCGTCTAAAGCTATGGGATATTTGTATTTATTATTGTATTTGTATTGTATTTATTTTTTGTAATGGTGGTAATCAGCGACTCACAACGGCAATATTGCGGCGGACATTCGGACACTGACCCTTTGACACTTTGCGAGAACCAGTGATACTAATACAGTGATCAGTGCTAAAAAATATGCACTGTCACTGTACTGGTTGGGAAGGGATTAACATCAGGGGCGATCAAAGGGTTAACTGTGTTCCTAGCCTGTGTTTTTCTGTGGGAGGTGCTTTTACTAGGGGAAGAGATGGATCCTTGTCTCTGCTTTGTGGGTTACTGCAATTTCCTCCCACCCCCCATTTCTTGCATAGGGGTCACAGGGACAGGAAGTGAGGAGTATTTCCCCAACAGGGTCACTGACAAAAATAAAAACTTAACAAAAACTTAACACTTTACTTTATCCAAAACCCTCATCAACACACACGGCCATTTTTTTTGTCAAGGAATGAACAGCTGGCCATAAAGTAAAGGCAGGAAGATTTTGCTGTGTAGCGGAATGCTGCAATCTATACAATTACAATTACAGTATGTATTATGCAGATATATTGATCGGACTGACCTGAAGAGCCCACTTAAAGGGGGTTGGATTCTTTTATGTCTTTCCCATGACTTTTCTCTATGCAAATATATTGTATATCTTTCCTGGGTGGGATCAATAACCAATAAACATAGGATCAATCTTTTTTGGTTACATGATTTTCAGTGGTGGCCGCTGCTCAACATTTTTTTTGGGGGGGGGGGCACAAACAAACGGAAAAATTCTGAAAAAAAACCCCCATCAATTGCAGCCTCACTGTGCCAATAAACACAGCCACTGTGCCCATCAAACGCACCCACTTTGCCCATCAATTGCCACCACTGTGCCCATCAAACGCAGCCACTGTGCCCATCAAACGCACCCACTTTGCCCATCAATTGCCACCACTGTGCCCATCAAATGCAGCCACTGTGCCATCAAACGCAGCCACAGTGCCCATCAATTGCCGCCACTGTGCCCATCAAACGCAGCCATTGTGACATCAAACGCAGCCACTTTGCCCATCAAATGCAGCCACTGTGCCATCAAACGCAGCCACAGTGCCCATCAATTGCCGCCACTGTGCCATCAAACACTGCCACTGTGACATCAAACGCAGCCACTGTGGCATCAAACGCTGCCACTGTGCCCATCAATTGCCACCACTGTGCCATCAAACGCAGTCACTGTGACATCAAACGCTGTCACTGTGACATCAAACGCAGCCATTGTGCCCATCAAACTCTGCCACTGTGCCCATCGAACGCAGCCACTGTGCCATCAAATGCTCCCACTGTGCCCATCGAATGCAGCCACTGTGCCCATCGAAAGCAGCCATTGTGCCCCCCCCGCCCACCTGCTCGCTGTCTGCCCGGTACTTACCCTGTCTCCGTGGGGCAGCGGGTGACGGCGGCGAACGGTGTCCTCCATGCTCCTCCATGTCCTCGATGTCCTCTTCTCCCATCCTCTCCTCCTGTCTTCTCCTATGATTGGACGCCTGATAGGCGTCCAATCACAGCGCCTGTGGTTTCAGCCAATCGGGTGACAGGTAACAGGCCCAAGCACCTGAGTGGCGGAGAGGCGGTTCGGTGTTAGGAAAGCGAATGTTCATTCGCTTTTCTAACACACCTGGGTGAACTGCGAGCGCCAAGCATGGCGAGGAGGAGGGAGGAAACAGAAGCCGCTGCCGCCGTGATGACCCGGGGGGGGGGGACAAGAGGCAGCAGGGGGGAGAAGCAGGGGAAGCCGCCGCCGAGTAGGGGAAGCTGCTGGTGATGGTGTAAGTGCCGACCGACCTACGGGGGGGGGGGGCATACTGTTTGCCACCCCCTCCCAAAAAAAATTTCCACCGGCTGCCACTGCCTCTGGCACACCTGGTTGTAAGAAAGCACACCAAAGATGCAGTATACTTTCTGAAAAAGCGTACCAAAAAAGCAGGACCCCATAGAAGTCTAGGGGAAAGCACAGCTATCCCGCATGAAGTCCCTGATCCTTTCCAAAAAACCGCACCAGTTGAAAACACCGCAGATGTGAACGTGACCCATAGAAAATCATGTTAAATGGACTGCAGCGTGTTTCTGCAAAACTGATAATGCACTGAAAAACACATAGGTGTGAGCCAGGCCTTAAAGTACACAGAATATAGGCCACAAGCTACTTGGTGGAAAATAATATAAGTTTATTAAAGCAAGGCAAGGTAACACAAAAGCACAAAGCAATAAATGGGCAAAGATCAGTATAAGTTAAGCTAGCTAGTTTGAATATTAAATTGGATTAATACCTCGCTAATGTAAACCCCACAAGCATGAGAGCTGCAGCTCGGTGTAGGATACACAACACAAACGAGCAAATATTAAAAACGAGAGCCACGCTAAATTATCCAAGTCCTTGAGGAGTAAGCATCAATAGCATGAATCTGTGTATTGATGGTGAAATAAAAATCCCTCTAACGGTAGACACCACAGTGATTCACGTCACAAAAAAGTGAACTGCCACCTTAAGAAAAACTTGCTTACCAGAGGGCAAGCAAACCAGCCCAGCCAAGGCCTTGTAAGCTTGAGCGGATGCTTAAAGATGAGCCTGATCGCGGGATGGATCGCTGCAGGAGGACTTTATACACCTTACAGCCAAACGTGGCGTCTGATCTCGTCCCGGTCAACACAGAGCCCAGAAAGAAAATCTGTCTTTGCTTTTATTTGTATAAAAAGTATTGCACTTACATCAAATAGATAAAAACCTGCATGGATTATAAGAGCCGGCCGGCTAGCATCAGATCACCCGTCCTCCGGAATACAAAACAGCGTGGTGACATCAACACGTCCCTCCTTCCTGCGCGTTTCGTCATAAAGTCGTCCTGGGGAACGGGCAGCGCGTTGACTCACACACCTTATATTACACAACCACGCCTCATTCTGAGTCCCGGGTGGTTGGCCGCAAAAAAATGCCTTTTTGTGCATGGGCATCCCTCATCTAATCGGGAACACACCAAAACAGACGTTATATTAGGTTAAATTGGCAGAGATTAGCAGAATGCTAAACGTCCCTTACAGGTTCACCTCAATGAGCACATTACAAATATAAAAACTGGGTTCAGGAATTATTTGGTGTCCAAGCACTATTTGCTTGTGCACAAGAAAAACCCCTCCAAGAATATTTTTGGGGGGATTGACATATATAATCCCCACTGGAGGGGGAGTTCATTGGTAACGGAAATATCTGAATTAGAAATGTCCTGGATCCATAGGCTCAAGACCTATGTTCCATATGGGTTTAACATAGATGTTGATGTGAATGCCTTTATTGATAACTCATAGGATTCATTTATGTGCGTGCTTGGTCTGAGTCCCGTGTGTAGGCCTTTATTAAAACTCATTTTTAATTAAATGATCATTTTTAATTATTGTACTTGTGATGTTATGACCTTTATCTATCAACTTATTTTTATATATTTTTGTCTTTCGGTATTAAATATTGCCCTGTAGGGATGTTTGGAGGTGAATTTGTTGTTTTTTTTTTCCTGACCATTCACATAAATAATCAATATGTGATCTTTGGTGTGGTGCGCTTATTTGGTTGCCCACTAGGTGCCATTCGTTTTACCATATACATAGTTTTAGGAATTTATTTAATATTTTTTTAATTTAATCCCTGCCCACTAGGGGCGCTACATGGGTAAGGTTTTTTCATTCCTTGGGAGGTTGTTTACTATCGGGTTGGGACAATTTGTAACCTTTAAACATTCTCTGAAATCAATACATGAGAGTGGAATGTGAGTATTAGCTAATGGTTTTATGTTGGTTAATGAGTAATATGTGAGACATAGGTTCTCGTTAGGGTTATTAAGGGACTATTTTAGTCAGTTTTGGTTGCTTTGGAGTGTTTTGGCTTAATAATCTGAGCTGAGTCTCTATTAGTGACTAATCTCTGCCAATTTAACCTAATACAATGTCTGTTTTGGTGTGTTCCTGCTTAGATGAGGGATGCCCATACATAAAATGGTGTTTTTGCAGTCAACCACCCGGGACTCAGAATGAGACGTGGTTGTGTAATATAAGGTGGTGAATCAACACGCTGCCCGTTCCTCAGGACAACGTCACTTTATGACGAAACACGTCGGGAGGAGGGAAGCGTTGAGATGACCATGCTGTTTGGTACCCGGAGGACAGGTGACCTGATGTAAGTGCAACACTTTTTATACTAATAAAAGCAAATACAGATTTACACTATGTTGAACTTTTCTTTCTGGGTTCTGTGTTAACTGAGACGAGACACGTTTGGCTGTAAAGCGTATGAAGTCCTGCTGCAGCGATCCTTCCCGTGATCAGGTTCATCTTCAAGCATCCACTCAAGCTTACAAGGCCTTGGCTGGGCTATAGCCACATGCCTGGTTTGCTTGTCCCTCTGGTAATCAACTTTTTCTTAAGGTGGCGGTGCACTTTTTGTGATGTGAATCACTGTGGTGTCTACCATTAGGGGGATCTTTATTTCACCATCAGTACACAGATGCATGCTATTCATGCTTACTCCTCAAGGACTTTGCATTCATCAGTTTTGGACAATTTAATGCGGCTCTCATTTTTAATATTTGCTAGTTTGAATATTAGCCCTAAGTATGGTAATTAGCTTAAACCACCTTAACGCTAAACCAAACTAACATGGATTCCACGGCATTAATAAGGAATCGCATAGACAGTAAGGTATATAACAGCAGTGAAAGAGACTCACAGTAGCTCTGTAATAATAACCAATTCAAAGAAAGTGTTGGGAAGAGCACTCTCTAGTGAAACCTGGTGCCTAGTTTGAAATGTTACACTGGCTGACGTTGGGGCCTTTCTGTGAGGTGGTGCACATAAAGCTGTCCCTTTAAGAGTGTGCAATGGATGGCTGATGAGCTACAAAGTAAGGAGCAGCTTCTATTGCATGAACTGTGTCAGTGTTGAAATAAGCACAAAATATTTCAGCTCACCACTCTTGGTGCACAGGAAAAGTTCTCTGTTCTCCTCCTCTGCGTGGCAAGCAATTATGGGTATTGTAGTTCTGCAGCCACTCCCTTGTATTGTACAGCACCACTTTAAGGCTTAATTTCCCATGATCCTCGGCGTCACGTCACAGCCTCTCCGGTGCTCTGATTGGCTCTCTACCACTGCTTGCCAGGAGGGAGGGGGATCACACACAAAGCCGTGCCATCATTGCAGCAGGGGAGTGAAGGATTAAAGCCGGCTGTTACACACACAGCGCAGTGCTCCCCTCAGTATGTCGTAGTTTCCAGTGGTGGGAGGGAGAAGTAAGGGAAGAGAACAAGCATCCAGAACACACAGCCTGCTCCCCTTATAACTGGCAGAGCAGCACAGTGGCGGGGAGGTGGGGCGGAGCACACAGCTGGCGACATTCACAACGCAGAAGGGCAGCGGGACCTGGAAGCTAGTGGAGATCACTGTAGTAGCGGTGTAGTAGCAGTGCTCACTACAACGATTTCCCCCTTCTGGAGGGAGCCCACAGGTGCGGTATGTACACCGTTACACTGCTCCAAGCTGTAACTATGTAGAAATATCCATACCCGGAATTCTTCTGTAACCACTTCCTTACCGCGCTATAGCCTAAAGACGGCTACAGCCTGCCTGTTGTTCCGGGAGGGTGTCCATGGACGTCCTCCCGTAACCACTCCCCTCGTGCGCCCCTTAGGACACAGCCGATCACAGATTGTGGTAAAGGGCCAATCGCGACAGCCGCTTACCATGTGCTCAGCTGTGTCCAATCACAGCTGATCACAGTGTAAACAGAGTTGCCGGTTATTGGCTCTCCTTTCCTCACAAGCTGTCACAGCGTGAGGAGAGCCGGTAACTGATTATCAGTGCAGCCCCATCAGTGCCAATCAGTGCTGCATATCATTGCACATCAGTGCCTCCTCATTAGTGCCACCTATAAGTATTGTATATCAGTGCAGCCTTATCAGTGTCTCCCGATCAGTGCCCATCAGTGCCTCCTCATCAGTGCCCATCATTGCAGCCTCATCAGTGCCTCCTCATCAGTGCCCATCAGTGCAGTCTAATCAGTACCCATCATTGCAGCCTCATCAGTGCCTCCTCATCAGTGCCCATCAGTGCAGTCTCATCAGTGCCCATCAGTGCAGCCTCCTCAGTGCCCATCAGTGCAGCCTCCTCAGTGCCCATCAGTGCAGTCTCATCAGTGCCCATCAGTGCAGCCTCCTCAGTGCCCATCAGTGCAGTCTCATCAGTGCCCATCAGTGCCCATCAGTGAAGGAGAAATATTACTTCAATTAGGAGCAAAGGAAATGGGATTTTTGCGGTGCCACAAACAAATTAGAACCAAATTGTTTAAAAATTATATTTTTATTAATATCAAAAGCTAGAAAGTATATATAATTCATACATATACATTGTACAAAAAAGGAATCAAAACAAGAAAAAACATAATACAGTTTCAGAGTAATGACCGTCACCACTGATGTTGAAAGGTGATCACTGGTCAATTCATCCCAACTAGTTTCGCCAATACATTGGCTTCATCAGGGGATTATACAAAATAACGCAAATGGTAAAAACACTGTAAAGAAAAAGAGTGTGTTATATAATTGAATCCACATAGTATAGTAAAATAGAAATGAGCAATCATGTCACAGAGTGGTCAAAAGCTTTGTCCCGCCCGTATCCCCAGCCCCCCGGCCCCCATATCTAGGACATACCATGCGGGAATCCCAGGATGCTAGGAAGGCACCACCAAGCCACTGAGAACAATAGTCGCACTCAACCCTGTATTTGGCTACAGGGGACTCAAAAGGCGCCTAAAAAATGATGAAAAGATTTTGGCATATAAATATTCAAATATTCATTAATTAAAAGAGGGGGGGGTGGAGCCTCAATTACATACCCTAATTGTGTAGAGGAAAAACACCCAAAGGTGCCCAAGATGAATCACAGCACAATACTTGGATGTAGAAATCACAGAATATGTATATAGCCAAGGATAACTAAAAAATAAATTAATAAATTGATGGTATTGGTGGGATAGTCATGGTATTAATAGGCTAAGCAAATTGGTAGCAAATGCTCGTAATAAGAATAGAAATTAAATTAAAAAGCTAATCAAATAGTTAATTAGCTATAGATGCTTGCCAAAAGTGCGCATATCAATTAAGGCAAAGGTGCATGCTAAGCATGAGATTCCGCCGTTATAAGGGCTGAGCACAGGAACCTCCCCTAGGTATCCTTCAAATAACACCAGTGAGCTTGATAATCTGTATAGGAATCCATTGTAAGTATAATGTCAGCATGGAGACTTCCTGGCGTTACAAGGTTAAACAGCAATAGAGGGAACAAAGGCTCCCGCATAAGATGAAAAAAAGAACAATGCTTTTACCTTTAACAAATCTCGCCTGGTCACCGCACTTGCAAAGTGCGAAGATGTGGCAGCCTTATAAGTCCCCCACCTGGTCAGCATGACTTGATCAGCCAATCGGGAGCGGACAAAGGGCGGACGGGACGCATGCGCAGTAGCCGAATGCTAACGTCCTACACTACCCAGAGGGCCGAGCGTCAGCCGCATCACATGGTAATATTCACCAGTGATGCGGTGTAGATAGGTCTATTAATTTCTATTCTTATTACGAGCATTTGCTACCAATTTGCTTAGCCTATTAATACCATGACTATCCCACCAATACCATCAATTTATTAATTTATTTTTTAGTTATCCTTGGCTATATACATATTCTGTGATTTCTACATCCAAGTATTGTGCTGTGATTCATCTTGGGCACCTTTGGGTGTTTTTCCTCTACACAATTAGGGTATGTAATTGAGGCTCCGTCCCCCCTCTCTTTTAATTAATGAATATTTGAATATTTATGTGCCAAAATCTTTTCATCATTTTTTAGGCTGGTGCCTTCCTAGCATCCTGGGATTCCCGCATGGTATGTCCTAGATATGGGGGCCGGGGGGCTGGGGATACGGGCGGGACAAAGCTTTTGACCACTCTGTGACATGATTGCTCATTTCTATTTTACTATACTATGTGGATTCAATTATATAACACACTCTTTTTCTTTACAGTGTTTTTACCATTTGCGTTATTTTGCATATTCGCCTGATGAAGCCAATGTATTGGCGAAACTAGTTGGGATGAATTGACCAGTGATCACCTTTCAACATCAGTGGTGACGGTCATTACTCTGAAACTGTATTATGTTTTTTCTTGTTTTGATTCCTTTTTTGTACAATGTATATGTATGAATTATATATACTTTTTAGCTTTTGATATTAATAAAAATATAATTTTTAAACAATTTGGTTCTAATTTGTTTGTGGCACTGCAATAATCCCATTTCCTTTGCTCCTAATGGAATACTCTTCAAGGGATGAGGTGCCGTATCTATCAGGATATTCCTCCTATCACCTGTTTAGAGAAATATTACTTATTTGCTAAATTTTAAAACAGAAACTAAAAAAAAGTTTTCTTTTTTTTCAAAAATGTCCCACTTTTTTCATTTATTTAGCAAACTATAAAAGAAAAACCTCAGTGTTGATTAATAACCACCAAAAGAAAGCTCTATAGGTGGCACATATAGTGACACCTATATGTACCGTATATCAGTGCAGCCTCATCAGTTCCTCCCGATCAGTGCCCATTAGTGCCTCCTCATCAGTGCCCATCAGAGCAGTCTCATCAGTGCCCATCAGAGAAGTCTCATCAGTGCCCATCAGTGCAATCTCATCAGTGCCCATCAGTGCAGCCTCATCAGTGTCCATCAGAGCAGTCTCATCAGTGCCAATCAGTGCAGCCTCATCAGTGCCCATCAGTGCAACCTCATCAGTGCCCATCAGTGCAGCCTCATCAGTGTCCATCAGAGCAGTCTCATCAGTGCCAATCAGTGCAGCCTCATCAGTGCCCATCAGTGCAACCTCATCAGTGCCCATCAGTGCAGCCTCATCAGTGTCCATCAGAGCAGTCTCATCAGTGCCAATCAGTGCAGCCTCATCAGTGCCCATCAGTGCAACCTCATCAGTGCCCATCAGTGCAGCCTCATCAGTGCCCATCAGTAAAGGAGAAAAATTACTTATTTGCTAAATTTTAAAACCGAAACTAAAAAAAAGTTTTAGTTTTTTTCAAAAATGTCCAACATTTTCGTTTATTTAGCAAACAATAAAAAAAACTCAGTGGTGATTAAATACCACCAAAAGAAAGCTCTATCTGTCTCAAAAGAATGATAAAAATATCATATGAGTACAGTGTTGTATGACCGCGCAATTGTCATTCAAAGCGCGACAGTACTGAAAGCTGAAAATTGGCCTGGGCAGGAAGGGGGTGAAAGTGCCCGGTAAGCAAGTGGTTAATAGCTGCCACCTCTGCATTCCTTGCCATAATTCTCCGGAAGTATTGTTTAATATAAGAGTTTGTACTTTTTAAGTGGGCTAATCCAGAAAATTCAATCTTGAAAATCCTCCAGCCACCTTATTTGCTCTTGATATGAAATAGGAAAACGATCGGGGGTTTCAGAAATGAGCTTGTTATTCTGCAGACTTTCTTGTCAGGTCGCTTCCTAGGCCGCAGAGGAGGTGAAAGCCAAAATAGCTCCGGAAAAAGTATCGCAATTGACTGCAATAAAATCAATCACACTCCATCCAAACAGCGTTAGGAACAATTAGGAATACAATGTGCAAAATATAACAAAGCAAGAGGCGGCTGCTAAAGAGTCACAATCTCTCGTCTTCTTTGGCACTCCCTGAAAAGTTTTAACTTTGTTCTCTGCAATGTCACAAGAAGACGTAGAAGTGGAGCTGCAGCAATGGAGAATTAAAGGTATACTGGTGGTGGGGTGGGGGTGTCAGGATTAGGATAGAAGTAAGGGAATCTATTAAAAAATCTGGTGGAGTCTTATCTTTGAAGGGGGGAAGTGGAATTTTTTGAGTGCATTCGAGCAGATGTGAATGTAGCACTACCCCCCTAGGAGTCGCTAGTGTCCCGGGTCCCCACCGCTGCACAGCCAGTCACACAGCATTTCCTTCATGCACTCCCATGCAGAAATCAGTCCTCGGCTTGTTTTTTATTTTTTATTAGCAGTTGATAACTTGGATGGGGTAGGGAATTATGGGATGCCCAACTTGAAAAAATTTGGGATGCCCAACTTAAAAATTCCTTTCCTTCCTCCTGCGCAAACTTGGTTTTCTCAGCAAAGCAGCTGCTTCTCACTCTTGAGGGAACTAACTGTTTTGTGTTAGCTCCACAAAGGCCCATTACAGGCAGGAACTCTCAGTCCCCTGACAAAGTAGTGCAGTGAGCAAACAGCATGACATTCCTCCTTCTGCTTCCTTTGTGGCCACTGATCCCATCTCCCCTTGCCTTCAGAGATTGCTATCCCAGCTGGCTGCCACCAGCCACTCCAGGCTAAACTTCCTCCCAGTCCTCCCGACTGACTCTCTGCCTCAGTCCTGCCCGACTGGCACACTTCCATGGAGATTCCCCAGGGCAAGGATAAAGACTAAGCCCACCGCTGTATTCAGAGAGCATTGTTACAGCTGACAGTCTCTTCCCTTGTATTGTCCCGGCTCAGTGCTGATCTCTACTCATTGTCTGTCCCGCTGCCTCACCTGAAGGTTCTCCTCCAACTGCCTCCAGTGGTGGAATCCTTCTAGGCCAGCTATGCTGAGCCTCCAGCCCAAGGTATTACCCCCTCCCTGGCAGGGGGTTCCCTCAAGGGCTACCGACGACATCCTCTCTTCAGCACTCTATCCACATCTTCCACCTGACTTCCCCGCTGGAATGGCCCATGTCTATTTATGGGGTTGTCTCTGCCCCCTGCCAGCCCACTTCTAGGGATTGGCTGAGGCCCCATATATATTCATGGCAGCTCCTCCTAACCTCTGCCCTCTAGTTCTAGAAGGTTCTCCAACCCTCCAGACACAAGGGGGAGGCACCAGAGAGCTGCCAGGATGAGTCACCCAGCCCTTAATTCTAGTGAACCCTGACCCAATTAAAGTGGAGTTCCACCCAAAAGTGGAACTTCCGCTTTAAGCACTCCTCGCCCCCTTACATGCCACATTTGGGTCATGTAAGGTCTATTGGAAAAAAGCTGTACGGACACAGCAATTTGCTCTTAATTTAAAATCCATGTGGTTTTGGGTGCGTGTCTCCAAACTTATACTGTCTGCGATTGGGGCTGTGTGCCTACACCCACATGGATGCCAAACTTAGAGCAGCGTTTATGTCCATGCAGCTGCTGTGTCCCAATGGACATCAACGGGACTGCCTACACAGGTATGTACAGAACACTTGTGCATCTCCATGCAGCTAAACACAGCCCTCACACGGGGTATGCATTGATATGCCCCATGTGAACAAGGCCTAGGGGGTTACAGTGAGGGTTAGTGTTAGGGTTATCGAGAGGGTTAGTGTCATGGAGGGTCAGTATTAAAGGAGAAGTACAGCCAAAGCTTGTTTGGCTGTGGATCACAGGAGTGTAGTTTGTTCTGCACTCCTGTGAACCATTTTCAGCAGACAGCGGGCTTCAATGTCACAGATCCGGTCTACGCTCGGGAAAGATTGCGACCATATGTTCGGGATCTGCCCACATACCTGGACTGACACCCAGCTCAGCTTCTCAGCGAGCTGCTGAGAGCCTGAGCCGGCCGCTCCCGCCCCCTCCACAGCCCTGCGCTCCAGTGTTTGCGGGGTGGGGGGGGCAAAGCAGAGAGCCAGTGACTGACAGCCACCAGCTCTCTGCTCACGGAAAACTGAGAACCGAGCGATCGGAGGTGTTTGATCGCTCCGTTCTCAGTCTTAGAGCCGGCGGACTGATGCTGGATCCACCTAGGTAAGTATGATAAAAAAAATATATATTTCTCTTTTAAAGATAATTCTTCCACTCTTCAAGACTCTGGTCCGGCCGCACATGGGGTATGCCGTCCAGTTCTGGGCACCAGTCCTCAGCAAGGATGTGCTGGAACTGGCGAGAGTGCAGAGAAGGGCAACAAAACTAATAAAGGGTCTGGAGGATCTTAGTTATGAGGAAAGGTTGCGAGCACTGAACTTATTCTCTCTGGAGAAGAGACGCTTGAGAGGGGATATGATTTCAATTTATAATTACCGGACTGGTGACCCCACAATAGGGTCTGTGTAAGGGACCCTTACGCGGCCATTCACTAAAATTAGAAGAAAAGAGGTTTAACCTTAAACTGTGTAGAGGGTTCTTTACTGTAAGAGCGGTAAGGATGTGGAATTCCCTTCCACAGGCGGTGGTCTCAGTGGGGAGCATCGATAAATTCAAAAAATTATTAGATAATCACCTGAACGACCACAACATACAGGGATATACAATGTAATACTGACACATAATCACACACATAGATTGAACTTGATGGACTTGTGTCTTTTTTCAACCTCGCCTACTATGTAACTATGTTAGTATGTAAAGAGAGTGCTAGTGTTACAGGGGTAACTGTTCAAGAAATTAGGGAGGGTTAATGTAGCAGTCTGAGTCCATATAACATCTTTTGAAACTTAGTTCCCTTCCGAAATTTGTCCAACTATTAGTCCACAGCAAGGTCTTTACTCACAGTGTCCCCCAGTAGCTGTCTGCCACCCAGCATCCAAAAAGAAAAGAATGAAAGAAAGAATGAAAAGATCCTTTTCCAGACCAGGACTTCAAGACAGTGCCCTCCTGCAAATATAACCCTTAGGAAACCTTCTCTAGGTCCTCAGCCATGCAGCTGCTGAGGCTCAGACTGCATTTTTTTGTCTCAGAAAAGATGCCTCCAGGGGCAGCAGCCCCCAGAGAACTGGAACCCTCCGTGGAGAGAAAATAATTCTCTGGCAAGGTTTCCTAAACATTTATCACCTCCCCAGCCACCTTGTGGGTGCCTCCTTACAGGGCTTGACCTGGGCATGATAAATATTCACACTGGCCATTTGAATCTTAATGCCCTATACTCTGGACTTATGCAAACATGAAAATACAAGTGTGCAAATGACGGCAGTCACATAAAAAAATGGCAAACATTATAATGTGTCCTAGCTGAAAATATACTTTGTTTTCCCATTAACAGTGTAAAAGGCCCCACAATCTTGTAAGTGGTTATAAAACTAACTTGCAAAGCCTTCAGGCGATTCACATCTCTTTCGTTTCCCATGATAAAATCGCCAAATGATCTCATTCTGCTGGCAATTAGCGATGCCTCCAATACAGAAGACAATATCGCATCCTCTGGCCCCAGCCTCGTGGAGGCTGCAAGTAATTATCAAAAGTCGACTCATTAGACTCATAACTGGCGCTAATTGATACCGCTCTGGAACATCTCGGCGGAGATTAACCTGCGTCACCTCGGAAAACATATTAATGGCTTTTGGATTCCGGGCATACGTGCACCGCGAGGCGGATGCTGCGGAGAACACCACCAAGAACTCTTCATTTGAGTAATGGCTTGTGCCAACAATCAACCTTTCTGGATACTAAGATTAAACATGACATTTGAACGCCATTAATAAGGTGCGCTCCCTGACTTCATTAACTTCACCGCGCTTTTACGATTGTCTTCCTGAGCCGTCTGCACAGAAGTTCTTTCAGGGAGCATACAGGTAGAGAGATGGACAGAAGACAGAGGAGATCGCTGCTATATTTCTCTCTCTCTCTCTGCCTCCGCCCCCTCTTCTGCTCTCTCTCTCTCTTATTTCCTCTCTCTTTCTCTCTCGCTTTCTCTCTCTCTTACTCTGTTTTCTCTCTCTCTCCCTCTTTCTCTCTCTCTACCTCTTTCACTCTCCTCTCTTTATGTCCTTTCTCTTTATCTTTTTTTCCTCTTTTCTCTCTTTCTCTCCCCCTTCTCTCTCTCTCTCTCTCTCTCTCTCTCTCTCTCTCTCTCACACTCTGTTTTCTCTATCTTTCACTCTCTCCCTCTCTCTCTTTCTCCCTCTTTCACTCTCCTCTTTTTATGTTCTTTCTCTGTCTATTTTCTCCTCTTTTCTCTCTATCTCTCCCTCTTTCACCCTATCCTTGCCCCCCCTCTCTCTCTCTCTCTCTCTCTCTCTCCTCTCTTTATGTTCTCTCTTTATCTATGTTTCCCACCTGTTCTCCCTCCCTCTCTCTCTCCCTCTCTCTTTCTGTTTTTACTCTATCTCTCCCTCTTTCACTCTCTCCTTGCCCCCCTCCCCCCTCTCTCTCTCTCTCTCTCTCTCTCTCTCTCATTCACTCTCCTCTCTTTATGTCCTTTCTCTTTATCTTTTTTTCCTCTTTTCTCTCTTTCTCTCCCCCTTCTCTCTCTCTCTCTCTCTTAGGGTCGCCATCTTTTCTGCAAGTCAAACCCGAACACTTTCACGGAGCACAACAACTTGGTTTTATAGTATAAATTATACATACATTTTGCTATTAAATAACATTTCTAATCATATGAAGTTAATAACAATAGTCCCCTTTAGATCAGAGTCCACAGAGTTTCCCTTTTACATCTGAACTCGCAGAATTCCCTTTCACTGTAAGGGGGACTCTGCAGACTCTGTTGTAAGGGAGAACTCTGGAGACTCTAACATAATGGATGTCCTGGGAACTCTGATTTAAGGGGGAACACTGAGAACTCTGATGTACGGAGAGGACTCTGATTTAAGGGGGAACACTGCGGCCTCTGGTGTAAACAGGAACTCTAATGTAAGGGGTGCTCTGAGAACCCTGATTTACCTTAGTGTGCTCACTCAGAGGCAGGAGAGAGAAGGGGGGGCTTCTGTCACAGACAGGGATGGATGGTGAGCTCACTCACCCCTTGGCAGTCAGCACCTCACATCCAGATTTATAATTTCCGACCCCACTTTCCTTTTCTGAGGCACAGCACCGGGATTGGAGTGTTAGCAGACACAGAGGTGTAGGGGTGGAAGGAAGAGGTGCAGATTGAGCCCTCTCTCCTCTCCCATCTGTGTGTGTGTGTGTTTGGGGGGGATTGTTAGTGCTGGCTTTGGGCAGTGTGAAAGAAAGTGTAACAGCTACAGCCAGCAAGCCTGCTGGGAAGCCATAGTCCGGTCTGAATAATGTGTCCGGGTTTCAGACAGTCTAAAACCCAGACACATGATTCCAAACCCGAACTGTCCGGGTGAATCCCGGACAGGTGGCAACCCTACTCTCTCTCTCTCTCTCTCTTACTCTGTTTTCTCTATCTTTCACTCTCTCCCTCTCTCTCTTTCTCCCTCTTTCACTCTCCTCTCTTTATGTTCTTTCTCTGTCTATTTTCTCCTATTTTCTCTCTATCTCTCCCTCTTTCACCCTATCCTTGCCCCCCCTCTCTCTCTCTCTCTCTCTCTCTCCTCTCTTTATGTTCTCTCTTTATCTATGTTTCCCACCTGTTCTCCCTCCCTCTCTCTCTCCCTCTCTCTCTCTGTTTTTACTCTATCTCTCCCTCTTTCACTCTCTCCTTGCCCCCCCCCCTTTCTCTCTCTCTCCCTCATTCACTCTCCTCTCTTTATGTTCTTTCTCTTTATTTCTTTATCTCTTTTTTCCTCTGTTTTCTCTATCTCTCCCTCACTCTCTCCTTGCTCTCCCCCTTCTCTCCCTCTCTCCCTCTCTCTCCCTCTCCCTCCCTCTTTCACTCTCTTTCTCTCTTATTCTCTCTCTTTCTCTTGGTCTATCTCTGCTCTCTGCTCTCTCTGTCTTTCTCTCTTACTCTGTTTTCTCTATCTTTCACTCTCTCCCTGTCTCTTTTTCTCCCTCTTTCACTCTCCTCTCTTTATGTTCTTTCTCTTTGTCTCTTTTCTCCTCTTTTCTCTCTATCTCTCACTCTTTCACTCTATCCTTGCTCTCCCCCTTCTCCCCTTTTCTCTCTCGCTCTCTCTCTCTCTTTCTCCCTCTTTCACGCGCCTCTCTTTAGGTTTTCTCTTTATGTCTATTATTTCCCAGCTCTCTCTCTCTCTCTCTCTCTCTCTCTCTCTCTCTCATTCTCTCCCTCTCCCTCTCTCTCTTACTCTGTTTTTCTCTATCTCTCCCTCTTTCACTCTCTCCTTGCCCTCCCTCCCTCCCCCTCTCTCTCTCTCTCTCTCTCTCTCTCTCTCTCTACCTCGTTCACTCTCATCTCTTTATGTTCTTTCTCTTTATCTCTTTTTTCCTCTTTTTTCTCTATCTCTATCCCTCTTTCACTCTCTCTCTCTCTCTCTCTCTCCCTCTCTCTCTCCCTCTCTCTCTCTCTCTCTCTCTCTTTATGTTCTCTCTTTATCTCTTTATCCCTGTTTTCCCCCTTTTTCTCTCTTTTTCTCTGTTCTCTCTCTTTCTCTACTCTCCCTCTCCCCCCCCTCTCTCTCTCTCTCTCTCTCTCTCTCTCTCTCTCTCTCTCTCTCTCTCCCTCCCTCTTTCACTCTCCTCTCTTTATGTTCTCTCTTTCTCTCTTACTCTGTTTTCCCCCTGCTCTCTCTCTCTCTCTCTCTTACTCTGTTTTCTCTATCTCTCCCTCCTTCACTTTCTCCTTGCTCTCCCTCTCTCTCTCTGTCTACCTCTTTCACTCTCCTCTCTTTATGTTCTTTCTCTTTATCTATTTTTTCCTCTTTTTTCTTTTTCTCTCCCTCTTTCACTTTCTCCTTGCTCTCGCACTTCTCTCTCTCTCTCTCTCTCTCTCTCTGTTCTCTCGTAGGGATGGGCTACCAGACCCCTGTTCAGTTCGCACCAGAACTTTCGAACACCGCGAAAGTTCGGACCTGAATAACGAACCCCATTAAAGTCAATGTGACTCGAACATCAAAAGTGCCCATTTTGAAGGCTTAAATGCAAGCAATTGGGCATACAATGGTTATAGGGGTCTGGGCCCTGCCCTGGGGGACATGTATCAATAAAAGAAAAGTTTCTGAAAAACATCATTTTTAAATGAGCAGTGATTTTTTTATTTTTAAAGTGAAAGCATAAACATGAAAAATTCCTTCCAATATAGTGCCTGGGGGGTTCCCTTAGTCTACCTGTAAAGTGTCAGATCTGTACCATGTCTAGAATCTGCTGTAGCAATCTTTTGCTCAGCAACAGCTGGGGAGCCAGTGTGAATGATGAGGTCACAATGTAGTGCACTGGGAACACAATTAGAGATTCTTTGGATACATTCTGGTGTCACTTTGACTTTGGATAGAAGTAACGGGTATGTAAAAATTGGTCTTTGGGTGTCGTGGCGCCTTCTCACCATAACCCTATAGGGATAATCTTGATGAAATCAAGAATTGGCCTTGCTGTAAAAAATTGCAATGATATGCACCTGTCAAACAGGTGCAGAAAAATTGTTCTTTGGGTGTCGGGGGCGCCTTCCCACCGTAACCTTATAGAGGTACTCTTGATGAAAGCAAAAATTGGCCTTGTTGTAAAAAATTGCAATAATATGCACCTGTCAAACAGGTGCAGAAAAATTGGTCTTTGAGTGTTAATTGTGCCCATAAAACCTATACCAAAAACATTCTTCCAGATGAAATGATTGAACACCCTCAAAGCTAGGCAGCCTCGAAGTCCTGCAGAGATTCCACATCCCAAAAAGACTTAATCAGTGACATCAGCACCAGGGGCTTCATAACTGCTAATCCAGGACTGATTCATTTTTATAAAAGTCAAAAGGTCCACGAAGTCTGTGGACAGACGCGTTCTATGATCAGTAATGAAACCTCCTGCAGCACTGAATGCCCGTTCTGAAAGCACGCTGGATGCAGGCCAGCCCAACAACTCAACAGCATACTGGGCAAGTTCTTGCCAGTGGTCTATTCTTATCACCAAGTAAGTCAGTGGATCGTCAGCTGGAAAACTCTCCATCTCTGTTTTGGCCCCGAGGTAATCGTCCACCATGTGATGCAGACGCTGCCGATGGGATGTTGAAGTTGACAGCCCTGGGCGGGGAGGACTGAAAAAATTCAGAAATGCCTCACTTAGGCGGGCGCCTTCTCCAACGCTCCTCTCTTGACCAACCGAAGACTCAAAACTATGTTTTCCACGACACTGTAACCTACTGGAGTCAGGAAAAACGTTCCTCAAGAGATTTTATCTCCTGCACTCTGGGGACGGGATGAGTTCTGAGACCTTCCCCTTATAACGGTGGTCAAGGAGGGTTGCCAACCAGTAATCATCCTTCTCCTTTATGACACGTATTCTTGGGTCCTTTCGCAGGCTTTGAAGAATGAGGTTGCCCATGCGCCTCAAATTTGCTGTGTCTTGAGAAGCAGACTCCTCGGGGTCACTCAGGATGACAGCATCTGGAACTTCTTCCTCCCAGCCACGTACTACTCCCAAGGGTCCTGGGGTTGGAATGCCACAAATTGACGCATATCTTCCTCTTCTTTGAAGCCTATGAAAGTTCCAGAATCCACCTCCTCATCCTCCTCCCCTCTCTCCTCCTGTGTGTTCTGTGACATAGGAATGATGGTGTCTGGATAAAGTGGGCCTTGAGAGGAAAGGAAGTCCTCCTCTTCCTCCTAGTGCTCTGCCTCCAATGCCCTGTCCATAATGCCACGCAGAGTCTGCTCCAGCAGGAACACAACAGGGATTGTGTCACTGATGCATGCACTGTCACTGCTTACCATCCTTGTGGCCTCCTCAAATAATGACAATACAGTGCATGGATCCTTAAAGATCAGCCTTTGGCGTGGGGAAAAAAAGCAGAGGCGGCCTGGGCCTGTCATCGTGCCATATTGACACAGGTACTCGTTGATGGCCCTCTGCTACATGTATAGCCACTGCAGCATTCCCAAAGTTGAGTTCCACCTGGTGGGCATGTCACAAATCAAGCGGTTTACGGGCAGGTGGAAGTCCCACTGAATTTCAGCCTACCGAGCGCTGGCTGTGTATGACCGCCTGAAATGGCTACAGACTCTTCTTGTCTGCTTTAGTACATCTTGAAACCCTGGGTACATACTTAGGAAACCTGCACCACCAGGCATGGCACATGTGTCAACTTTCCCTGTCTAAGGGCGGACAGGAGGTTTGAGCCATTATTGGACACCACCATTCCAGGCTCCAGTTGGCGTGGTGTGAACCACCTCTGGGCCTGTTCCTGCAGAGCTGCAAGAATCTCTGCTCCGATATGGTTCCTGTCCCCTAAACACACCAGCTGAATCACTGCATGGCACCTTTTAGCCTGACTCCGGGAATAGCCCTTTGAATGCTTAGGGGGTGCCTGATGTTCATAGGACAATTCTGCAGAGGAGGGCATGGAGGTGGCGGAGGAGGAGGAGTGGGTAGAGCTCACAGGTCTGGCTTCATCACCACCAGCTGTATGGGGACGTTGGGGCACAACAAGCTGCAGCACCAAGCCCTGTCCTGCATCCATTCAAGTTGCAAGCAGCATTACCCAGTGTGCTGTGAACGAAATATATCGTCCCTGCTCATGCTTGCTGGACCACATGTCAGCAGTAAGGTGGATTTTACGGCTGACTGCCTTGACCAACAATGCCAGAACATTCCCTTTCATGTGATGGTAGAGAGATAGAACGGCATTACGTGAAAAGTAGTAGTGACTGGGAACCTGCCATTGTGGTACAGCACATTGTGTGAATTCACCAAAGGGGGCAGAATCCACCAGGCTGAAAGGCAAAAGTTGGAGAGCCAACAGCTTTGACAAGCTTGCATTCAGACGCTGGGCATGTGGGTGGCAGGGACTGTATTTTTTTTTTTTCGTTGCAGCAGATGGGGCAGAGAAATTTGCCAGCTACAGTCTACAGCTGGTGGTATGCTGCTGGCAGATGTGCTGCTAGGACCTGGGACACCCTGTGCTATACCAATATCCCTGTCAGTGGAGGCTGCTGAGAGGTAATGACTCAGTATCGCAGGGGCAAACTGAAGTGGTTAAGGAGGAGGGACAGATTTTTGCCCCTTTTGTGTGGCTCTTAGGTGCTCTTGCCAACGGGCAGTGGTTGAACCTTCAAATGCCTTGTTAAGCATGTAGTACCCAAATGGTTTGTGTTTTTGCCACGATTGATGTGTCTGAGACACAGTTTGCAGATAGCAACAGTGCGATCTGCTGCAGATGTGCTGAAAAAGGCCCAGACAGTTGAGCTTTGGGGAGTGGGCCGGGAAATAACGGCTGCAGAATGTGATGGAATAGGGTGGATGCTCTCTACTCTTTCTTGACGATGGCCTCCTTTGGGTTGTTCCCGCCTCACCTTCAGTTTCCTCCTCTGCTCTATCTGGCACCCAAGTTGCATCAGTGACCTCATCATCATCATCATCTCCATCTCCTCCATCTTCATCATTAACATTGGAGACAACTTGGCAATACGCTGCGGCTTGGGGAACATGAATGCCAATTTGTCTACCAGTGATCCTCCCTCTCTCTAGGCTCATGTTCCTGTCATCCTCAAACTCAGAACCAACATCTGAATCCAGTAATGGCTGGGTATCATCAAGGAGCAAGTGGCTGATGCTGTGGTCAAATAACTCAGCGGAACTGGCACATACCCTCTGTTACCAACAGGACTTCCTTAGACTACCCATGCTCTCCATACTGTCTCCCCGGTCACTTTCCTGGCTGCGGGTTTGCAGCCTCAGCTCCCGTGGGATGTTTGTTTCTCTATGGCGCCATTGGAACTAAGGGGCCAAGCCCAACCCCTGAAAAACAACCTCACATCATAATCCTCCCTCCACCAAATGATTTGGACCAAGTGCACAAAGCAAGGTCCATAAAAACAAGGATGAGCCAGTTTAGGGTGGAGGAACTTGACTGACCTGACCTCAACCCGATAGAACACCTTTGGGATTAATTCGAGCGGAGACTGCGAGCCAGGCCTTCTTGTCCAACATCAGTGCCTGACCTCGCAAATGCGCTTCTGGAAGAATGGTCAAACATTCCCATAGACACACTCCTAAACTTTGTGGACAGCCTTTCCAGAAGAGTTGAAGCTGTTATAGCTGTAGGGTAGGGGGCAAAAAATGATAAGTGCTCTTTGTATTTATTTCTTATTCCATTAGGAACCTAAGAGGGTGGGGTATAAAACCAAAGAACACAACAGTCTAGATTGCTCTAGGTTCAGATTCAGAGATATTCAAAAGGATACCGACATCCCTTGCCTTAGGGATTTAATGAGAGGGGAAACTAACTGCTCCAGCTGACCGTGGGGATGAAGCTTAGAACACACACATAGGCCGCGTCCCCTGAGCATGTTATCTGTCTAGAGTGCACCTTTAAATGACACCGAAATGTAGCACAAAACATGACTTAATACAAATTCTGTGCCCTTCCTGTGCTTCTTTCACCTCCGCCATTAATTACAGGTACTGCTGGGAACGATTCAGCCCTGTAAACAGATGCTTACAAAGTTCAGCACACTTTTAAAAGACCAGAAGGACATAGCAGAGGTCAGCAAGCCAAGCCTACTGAAATCTGGAAGGTTTCGGAAAAGAAAACAACAAATTAATGGAAATGTGCCCTGGGGACATGTTGGATCCGGTAATTAACAAAGACTTAGAGGATTATCTAACGCCGTCGGTTTTACAAGCATGGGATTTAGCGGTGAATAATAAAGGACCATGTTGGTGTGTTATCACATCGGCAAAATGTTCTAAAACTAACGTTTATTGAAATGTGGCTAATGAGCAGTGAATTATATGTATGCGCTATTTACGTATTGCAAAGTATATGTACAATTTATTTTTAGTTTTGTAAACACCTGGGAAGGATTAAACACTTGACAGTTTAATTTTTTGCTGTCTTGGTTCACAGGGACACAACAGGAAATGAAAGGAAATCCAGCAAGGTGAGGAGAATTATCCACTAAGTCAGCCAGGCTGGTGACCTGATTATTTTTTTTTTCTGCTGAAGTCAAGCAATACATCCTTCCACCCCCGACCTGTGATGACAGTAAAGGAGTAAAAGCTGATATGGTCTTCTCTCTTCTCGCTTCTCTTCTCAACATGGTCTTTGCAGCACATGGCTCAGACTACTGAATTCACTATCCACCAATCTGGGTGCTGATATATGGGAGACCACAAGAGACTGATATCAAAACAAATTCAAGTAATTATATATATATAGATGCATTAAAAATAGATAGATAGATAGATAGATAGATAGATAGATAGATAGATAGATAGTCAGGACCTGAATAACCTGCTGGTGGCACCGTGCTTCCGAGAGCAGAATGTTGTAGTTCCAGTGTCCACCGTCCACCAGTGGCCAGCAGATCCCAGTAATCAGTTTCCACCTGATGATGGCTGCTGGGAGGGTATTTAGGCCCTCCCCTACTAGTACCTTTTGCTCAAGTGTTTTGCTGCTGCTAGATTCTGTTTGTCATTGATCATAATCTTGCTCCTACCCTGTACCCTGCTGCTGCCTTGTACCTGCTCCCCCTTGTTCCTGATCCCAGCTTTGGTTCCCCATCTTCCCATCTATTGTATTGTTAGTTAGGCTTTCTGTATGTTAGGTAAATTAGTGAGGTACTCTGTCTCTGGGGTTTTGGTTCACTTATATTTTATGGTTGCTGTGCGCTGGATGGATTTTAGTTTACTGTAAATAAATCTCACTTAAAGTATACACAATCTGGACCCAGTTTTCTGAGTGTAGCTACGCAGATTTGGCCATCCCTGCTGCTGTTTCCTGACAGAAAGATAGATAGATGGGGAGATAGATAGATAGATAGATAGATAGATAGATAGATAGATAGATAGATAGATAGATAGATAGATAGATAGATAGATAGATAGATAGATAGATAGAACACTACCTACATTTTCATCCTATACATTTACAAGAATGCTCTGTAAACCCAAGATGGAGGAAAAATGCACCCATGATGCATTTGGGGAAACAAATTGCATACTAGATGGCCTAGATGTTTAGATAGATAGATAGATAGATAGATAGATAGATAGATAGATAGATAGATAGATAGATAGATAGATAGATAGATAGATAGTACCTACATGGACCTATTTTCACATGGTTATCCTGTATGATTACATCTTATTAAATCCTATACAAATGCACTGTAATCACCCCCAAGACACATGAAAATGCTTCCACGAAGCATCTGGGAAAGCAAAATGCATGCTCGAGGCTTAACTACTTTCACCATTTCCACCAAGGACCACTTTGGAAATACGCTGATACAGGCAGTGGCAGCAGCTGTAATGTGTTCTCATGCTTTTTTTAAAATGGAATATCCAAAGCAAAGGTTTTAAATTAGATATTACACGAATGGCCATCCTGTGTAAATGCTGCTGACATAGCCTGCTTGTAGAGAACCAGTAAGGTAGAAACTTGGATATCTCTTTGTTGCAAGACCAGGGGCTGTAGTGCTCATCTGCGCTACAGTATTTAAGATTGATCTCCTGAAAAAAAGTTGAAATGCACATATGGATGCTACAAAAATAAAGCACCACTCCGGGTCGTCCCAAACACACTACCCAATCCAAGAAGTCTTACAGAGGAGACTTCAATAGAACAAGTGGATGGCCACACTGAGGAGTCTTCAATAGAACAAGTGGATGGCCATACACTGAAGTAGGGAAACCCCAAAATACTTTATTGTAGCAAAATCACGATAAAAGCATCACAGCACCAGGATCCAAGGAGAAATCTCAATACGTTTCACGCTCAAAGGCGCTTTTACTTGAGTAAGTGCCTTTGAGCATGAAGCGCATTCTCTAGCGGAAACACAGACATCGTGAATACCTGATCGGGGTTCTAAACATTCCCAACTCCATCCAAAGCTAAATGCAAACTTTTTAGATACACTGTACAGTGAGGGAAAAAAGTATTTGATCCCCTGCTGATTTTGTACGTTTACCCACTGACAAAGAAATAATCAGTCTATAATTTTAATGGTCGGTTTATTTTAACAGTGAGAGACAGAATAACAACAAAAATATCCAGAAAAATGCATTTTAAAAAAGTTATAAATAGATTTGCATTCTAATGAGCGAAATAAGTATTTGATCCCCTATCAATCAGGAAGATTTCGGGCTCCCAGGTGTCTTCTTTATAGGTTATTAGCTGAGATTAGGAACACTCTCTTAAAGGGAGTGCTCCTTATCTCAGCTTGTTACCTGTATAAAAAACACCTATCCACAGAAGCAATTGATCAATCAGATTCCAATCTCTCCACCATGGCCAAGACCAAAGAGCTGTCCAAGGTTGTCATGGATTGTAGACCTACACAAGGCTGGAATGGGCTACAAGACCAGCTTGGTGGAAGGGTGACAACAGTTGGTGCGATTATTCGCAAATGGAAGAAACCCAAAATAACTGTCAATCTCCCTCGGTCTGGGGCTCCATGCAAGATCTCATCTCGTGGAGTTTCAATGATCATGAGAATGGTGAGGAATCAGCCCAGAACTACACAGGAGAATCTTGGCAATGATCTCAAGGCAGCTGGGACCCTAGTTACAATGAAAACAATTGATAACACACTACACCGTGAAGAACTGAAATCCTGCAGCACCTGTTAAAGAAAGCACATCTACAGGCCAGTCGGAAGTTTGCTAATGAACATCTGAAAGATTCAGAGGAGAACTGGGTGAAAGTGTTGTGGTCAGATGAGACCAAAATCAAGCTCTTCGGCAGCAACTCAACTTGTCATGTTTGGAGGAGGAGGAATGCTGCCTTTGACCCCAAGAACATCATCCCCACCGTTAAACATGGAGGTGGAAACATTATGCTTTGGGGGTATTTTTCTGCTAAGCGGACAGGACAACTTCACTGCATCAAAGGAATGATGGACGGGGCCATGTACCATCAAATCTTGGGTGAGAACCTCTTTCCCTCAGCCAGGGCATTGAAAATGGGTCGTGAATGGGTATTCCAGCATAACAATGACCCAAAATACACGACCATGGCAACAAAGGAGTGGCTCAAGAAGAAGCACATTAAGTTCCTGGAGTGGCCTAGACCTTAATCCCATAGAAAATATGTGGAGGGAGCTGAGGGTTCGAGTTATCAAATGTCAGCCTCGAAACCTTAATGACTTGGAGAGGATCTGCAAAGAGGAGTGGGACAAAATCCCTCCTGAGATGTGTGCAAACCTGGTGGCCAACTACAAGAAACGTCTGACCTCTGTAATTGCCAAGAAGGGTTTTGCCACCAAGTACTAAGTCATGTTTTACGAAGGGGTCACATACTTATTTCATTCATTAAAATGCAAATCAATGTATAACTTTTTTTCTGGATTTTTTGTTGTTGTTATTCTGTCTCTCACTGTTAAAATAAACCCACCATTAAAAATTATAGACTGATCATTTCTTTGTCAGTGGGAAAACGTACAAAATTGGCAGGGGATTAAATATTTTTTTTTCCCTCACTGTAATTGCAATTGCATTTGGTCATATTAACAGATCCCAAATGCCCTGCTTTCTTATAGAACTTGAGCTCTCCTTTGAGGTCTTCATCATGTTATATGCATATTACCATGCTAGAACAGGGAGGTTGGGTTGAGTAAGCTAGGTGAGTGAGCTAGGTGTGACTTCCACTTTTGTTCTGAGATGCTGAAGAAATTAAAAATTAGGGATAAGTAACCCGTAGAGTTGACAAGATTCAAATTTATTGTTTTCTTTGGGTTAACCTTTCTCTTTACAGCATTTTCCCAAAACACCAACCTTGGGGACTGTCTGAGGAAGAGGTCATTTGTGGCTTTGAAACTTTGCTGTTTGTTAGTGACTATAAAGTTTCCTGCATTTTTGTTTGAACATGGTGTGTTGACGATATCTTGGATTGGGATTCTTGTTTTGGTGGCACCATTTCACCCAAGCACTCTTTTATAATCGGTTCTAATTGCTGTAAAAAGGGTGATGGCCTTTTTATATTTATGAACCTAGGGGTCATGTTTCCAGACCAGCCCAATTCAAACATCTTACACTCATCGAGCAGTTTGTTAAGGACACCTATTTATTTATGCAATTATCTAATCAGCCAATCATGTGCATCAGCGCAGTGCATGAAATCATGCAGATATACAGTAGGTTAAGAGCTTCAGTTAATGTTCTCATAGTTACATAGTAGGTGAGGTTGAAAAAAGACACAAGTCCATCAAGTCCAACCTATGTGTGTAATTATGTGTCAGTATTACATTATATGTCCCTGTATGTTGCGGTCATTCAGGTGCTTATCTAATAGTTTCTTGAAGCTATCTATGCTCCCCACTGAGACCACCGCCTGTGGAAGGGAATTCCACATCCTTGCCGCTCTTACAGTAAAGAACCCTCTACGTAGTTTAAGGTTAAACCTCTTTTCTTCTAATTTTAATGAGCGGTCACGAGTCTTGTTACACTCTCTTCTGCGAAAAAGTTTTATCCCTATTATGGGGTCACCAGTACTGTATTTGTATATTGAAATCATCATTGAAATCTCATCAAACACCTGAATGGGGAAAATGTGATTTTAGTGCTTTTGACTGTAAAGATGATTGTTGTTGCCAGTCAACAGTCTATATAGCAGCATTTCTCAACCTTTTTAACCCCAAAGGAAGCCCTAAAATAATTTTTAGGTCTTGGGGAACCCCTTATAAATCCAATTTGTTGTGGTCCATTTGGAAACATGCCTCTTATATTACATAGTTACATAGTAGGTGAGGTCAGAAAAAGACACAAGTCCATCAAGTCCAACCTATGTGTGTGATTACAGTGCTGAGGATAGAAATGTCTTGATGAGACTGGTTGGAGGTGCAAGAAAGCCTACGGAACTCACATACCCACTTATTACAACTGTGGTGAGCAGATAAACAACATCTAAGGATGCACACCTTGCTGGGCTTTGAGGTAGATGGAATACAACAACAGTAGACCACAGTGATGGGAGTAAGTCACACATGTGCAAGTCACAAGCAAGTCTCAAGTCTTAACCTTCAAGTCACAAGCAAGTCCCAAGTTACTGTGGCGAAAAGCAAGCAAGTCAAGTCGAGTCCCTGCTAGAAGTCAAGCAAGTCAAGTCCAAGTCATTTATTTTGGTCAAGTCACAAATTAAGTCAAAATACTGATATACCCCGAAGCCGGGACTCGGGGGAGCTTTCTTTTGTGGGGGGGGGGTGGCTTTTGCCTAGGCCAAGACACAGAACTGGTGGTGCCAAGTCATTGCAAGTCATTGCAAGTCAAATAGCCCAAGTCAAAGTCAAGTCGCAAGTCATTAGTGACAAGTCAAAGTCAAGTCGAGTCATTTATTTAATTTTGTCAAGCAAGTCGCAAGTCCTCAAACAGGTGACTCGAGTCTGACTCGAGTCAAGTCATGTGACTCGAGTCCCCCACCTCTGGTAGACCATATTGGGTTCCACTCTTGTGTCAGCCATGAGCGGAAAGCTTAGGCTGTATTGAGCATTAAAACTGGAGAGGAAAAGACTGGAAAAATGTAGCATGGTCCTATAAACCTCGATACTGATGAGGAACACAGATGGAAGGCCAGTCACTGAATCCAAAAGAACACCTTTGGGATTGGGGAATAGGAGATGCGCAGCATGAACGCGCAGCAGACAAATCTGTAGAAATTGTGTGATGTGGACATGGACCAGAATCTCAAAGAAATATTTGCAGAATGTGGAATCCATGCCATGAAGAACTGAGGCCGTCTTGGGAGCAAAGGTAGGCCCTTCCCAATATTAATGTAGTAATGGTTCAGTGTGCATACTGTATATTGGAAGGACACTGCTGTGTGTTAAGTACAATACGCAACCCCTCTTGATAAAAACAGTAACACATTTATTTGATAAAACCAAATCTCCAACATAATATACTCATGAAAGTGACAGCGGTTTTGTGACATTTTATTTTTCCACGTGGTTTTCAAATTCGTGTGGTCTGCAGGTTTATGTAGAGTTAACATCTTAAAGTCAGCTTTTTAATATTCCTTTTTTTTTTTTTTCCTCCCTTTATTGTGCATGAAAATACCTTGAGGATTAAGGTACTTATCTCACAGTAAGTGGCATTTGCTTGTCACCTATCAGGAGGAGTTTGCAAAGCCCGAGGTTCTTAACGATCCAAGTTATAAATATCTCAAATAAAGCAACAGAGCGTGTTTTGAAAAAACCCAAAGGTCAAGGCGTCGATCACGTATTAACCTTTATTAGATATGATTGTGACACCAAGAGGTAATCATAGCTCATAGATCTCTCCTTTTTTTTTTTCTTTTTAATCTAGACTACAAATATACTCACTAATGTGAACTAATGCATCTCTACAACTAGAACATTTTTTTTTTTTTTACTCTGTACATCTCAATGGTAATTAATGCAGTCTTAATTGTCTTAAGGCATCAAATGATAAAATATGTGCAATAGATAAATAAGATATAAATTAAAAAATACCTTCTCGGACTAATAAAGTGATTCTGTATATATATATATATATATATATATATATATATATATATATATATATATGCTATATTTATAGAAAAAATCCCCAAATTTTCTATTAAAGTGCATATGATCAGTCATGCTAAAATTAAGAAGTGAGATTCAGCCATCCTGCAGGGCAAGGCTGTTTTACCGAGCTTAGCAAGATGGATGGCTTAGATGTCGGTTAAGCAATTTTTTTTTTTTTTTTGCCATTGTAATGATCTATTTTTGTTTTATCGTTAGAACATGCTGCTTATGATTTCCTTGCAGAAACTTTTTTGGACAATCCCACGAGTGTAAAATGCCTACAGGAGGTAGAGTTTAAAGAAGAAGGATCACCTCGTGAAACCGGGGATGGTACCCCATGCCTGTAAATTAGAAGCACCTATGAGTGTAAAAATGATCTTTGAGTTAGGTACCTTATTCTTGCAATACTAAATGCTGAGATATTTGTCTGGTTGGTGATCTTTTGATTGGCCCTCTTATGTGGACTTGACTGGTGGACTAAAGTAGCACATGTGCTATGAAGACTTTCAGTTGAAAGAAATTGACTAGGTCATCCCCTAAATAGTCCAATTTTCACCTAGGCAATATTGAAGATTGATTGGGCTCGCTTTTGTTAAGGGTTTTAGTTTGCCCCAAACCCAGTCTGACCATAGGACAAACCGGGCATTTGCCTGGTGGGTCGGGGCCAAATGCAGGGCCGCCTTTGGGGTGGCCAACCACATGTAGGGGGCTCGGGTGTCACGAGCAGTGTTGACAATGATTCTTCTGTGGCTCTGCTGCTGCAGTCCCACCTTCTGCCCACCGCTTCCAGCATTAGTGGTTGGTTGCTAGGGCCGCCTGGCAACCAACCCCATGGTAGGTCCGCCCCCCAGCATTTAGTGGAGAGAAAGTTAACCAAAATTCCTCCTCCAGATCTGGCTGCTGCACTGTGTTCCCATGTCCACCAAATCCCACCCATTGAGTCGCGCCCACTGGGCCCCTACTCCCAGCCTCCCATCCTGCCCTCGGTAAGGTAATTCAACATAGGGGATACTGATGGGAGACCTCTATTGATGGAGACACTGATGAAGTGACCTCGAATGAGGGGGACATTGATGGAGGGACCTTTAATGAGGGGGACACTGATGGAGGGACCTCGAATGAGGGGACACTGATGGAGGCACCTTTAATGAGGGGGACACTGATGGAGGGACCTCTAATGAGGTGGTCACTGATGGAGGGACCTTTAATAAGGGGGACACTGATGGAGGGACCTCTAATGAGGTGGACACCGATGGAGGGACCTTTAATAAGGGGGACACTGATGGAGGGACCTCGAATGAGGGGGACACTGATGGAGGGACCTTTAATGAGGGGGACACTGATGTAGGGAACTCGAATGAGGGGGCACTGATAGAGGGACCTTTAATGAGGGGGACACTGATGGAGGGACCTATAATGAGGTGGACCACAGAGCTACTGGGTCCCTACTCCCAGCCTCCCATCCTGCCCTCGGTAAGGCAATTCAACATAGGGGATACTGGTGGGAGACCTCTACTGATGGGGACACTGATGGAGTGACCTCAAATGAGGGGGACATTGATGGAGGGACCTTTATTAAGGAGGACACTGATGGAGGGACCTCGAATGAGGGGGCACTGATGGAGGGACCTTTAATAAAGGGGGACACTGATGGAGGGACCTCTAATGAGGTCCACACTGATGGAGGGACCTTTAATGAGGGGGGCATTGATGGAGGGACCTTTAATGAAGGGGACACTGATGGAGGAAACTCGAATGAGGGGGCACTGATAGAGGGACCTTTAATTAGGGGGACACTGGTGAAGGGACCTCTAATGAGGTCCACACTGATGGAGGGACCTCTGACGAGGGGACACTGATGGAGGCACCTTTAATGAGGGGGTCACTGATGGAGGGACCTTTAATGAGGGGGACACTGATGGAGGGAACTCGAATGAGGGGGCACTGATAGGGGGACCTTTAATGAGGGGGGGCACTGATGGAGGGACCTATAATGAGGTGGACACTGATGGAGGGACCTATAATGAGGTGGACACTGATAGACGGACCTTTAATGAGGGGAACACTGATGGACGGACCTATAATGAGGTGGACACTTCCCTGGAAAAATTTGCTGCTCATTCTAAAATGCCCGGGCCTATTTTTTGTCAACAGCAACCTGTATCAATTTTCTGGTGTCTGCAGGCAAGCTCCTCACTAGCTACTTTTTACTCCTTGCATAGGTGCCCTTTGATACTGGTGTGTCCTCTCCTAACCATATATTTGCAAATCTGTGTATTGGAGATAGATCTATTATTGAACAGATTTTAAATTCGGGCTCGTTTGCTAACTAGCATAACTAAGTGATGAAGTGAAAATTGTCTTTCTCCTTTTAATTCCTTTCATCCACTTGTTTCATACTCGAGAGCCAACAGTATTTTGGAAGCCCACTAAGACTTTTGAAGGACTTGAAAAATAGGAGTAACAGTTAAAGCTTTCAATGAAATATAAGAGCAACGAAGGATAAAAATACACTTTGGGGTTGATTTACTACCACTGGAGAGTGCAAGATCCGGTGCAACTCTGCATAGAAACCAATCAGCTTTCAGGTTTCTTTGTCAAAGCTTAATTGAACAAGCTGAAGTTGGAAGTCGATTGGCTACCATGCACAGCTGCACCAGATTTTGCATTCCGGCTATAGTAAATCAAAACCTTGGTGGGCCCCAATGGCCAGCTATTACCTTGTAACAGGAGCAGGGACATCATTACTGGGCTGTACATAGCCTGTGCAGAGAGCAGAGCTGTGGGAGGAGCTCAGCAGGCAAAGAACTACAGATGGGGCCGAGACGAGACCAGTCATCATGTACATAGCATAGGTGTGCGCAGCCTATGGCATTAGGTTGTGCACCCCACAGCACAAACACACACGTTTGTATATCAGCAGAGCAAAGATTGGTGTCAGTAGGGCAGTGGATGGTGTCAGTAGCTTTTTTTTATTTTTATCATTTATTATAGTTTTTTTAGAATTGTTTTTTTTTTTAATTATTTTTTTTTTCATTTCTTTTATTTTTCTATTTTTAAGGAGCCCCGTTATGGGACGTTGGTGCAATATCAAGGATCTAAACAGACCCTTAATGTCTCACTTTTGAGACAGAGAAAGAAACTAAGGACAGAGATTCCCTGGTCCCTTTCTCTGCAGCCTGCAGTAAACATAGTTTACTATGCTTCAATGAAGAATGAAGACAGGAGCGATCAGTACAGATCACCCACTGTGTTCATTCAGAAAAGGAAGGGGCCAGTTAATTAAATATTTACCAGCCCTTTCCCCGCTCCTGAGAGGAGAGGAGGGAAGGTGGCAGCACTGCAGGGGGGAGACAGAAAGCAGGGGGAATCGGTACAGCAAGGGGGAATTAGGGTGTGCCCAGGCACACCCAGCACACACTGTGCGCACGCCTATGGTACATAGAGAAAGGGCAGCAGTGACCGGTCTTTATTACAGGAAACTCCTAAAGAGAGGGAAAATGCCGGTGTACCGCCGCTCAAATTAAAAATAAATACTCAAAGGGCGTCAAATTTAAAATACGGATATACATGTTTCTTAAACTTGGAATTCAGCTTAAAACTTTTTAAAGTAATAATTTTGAAGAAATAATATTTAAAGGAGTTTTCAAGGATAAAATCTACCTTACCACATACTTAGCACTTAATAATGGGAGTATAACAAAAGTTCTGCTTTTTGGCATTGGCCATTAGTCTCCATGTCCCCATACACAGGTATATCTAATAATGTCTGCCAATTGGACTTCAAATGACTTTTAAGATCGAAATAATTATAAATGGGACAGTGAGAGCTGGTCCTTTGTACAGTTACATGCATAGACAAAAATATAAGAATAACAAACATCTCATTGATCTCCCTGAACATAAACATTTTAAAGGTTGAGCATCTGTCATTGAGAGACATCTTCGTACACTGTCCTCCTCTATTGATCAAACATAAATTTCCTTCTACTTATATTGACCTATAAGGCGCTCTCATAACAGCTGTGTACGGGCATTTTAAGTCCATCAGAAAAATAACGCAATCCTATCTGTAACAGGCTGCAAAATAATGTTTCACCTGCAGGGGCACTGTAGCTTAATCTGAATTAGGGTTCCTGGTGCGATGGTGGAGGTATAAGGTGATGCTACTACGTGGAATGGTCAGAAATGAAAAAAAAAAAAAAACTCGAATTGAAGGGACTTGAGACTGAAGGGGTTTCAGTGGCATAAAAGGCGTAATATTTCCTATACAAATTATACATATCAGTAGTAGTTATCTGCAAAGGTCATGTAATGCTAACTTATAAGCAGTCAAAAGAATGTATAAATAAACTCAAAGTGGAAGTCAAATAATTTTTTATTATTTTTGTATATAGTTGGGAAGTATTAGAACCTCTGTCAGTTTTTACAGCTGTCTTTGTTCCCATCTGAATGATTCTAACCCCTCTTCCCCCCTCACCCCACTTTTTTGCCCTGATGTTTTGTGTCACCTAAGATGGGAAGTAAAGTGTTCAGGATCTGGACCTGAGCTTGGCACCTCTGCTGTATCTGGCAGTAAAACTTCTCGCTGAGCCACCTGAGATGCTGGATGGCTCCCTGCATGATTGCTTAGACAACTTTGCCTTATGTCTTGTTTCTCATGAACCTTGAACTCTTTGCTCCTCCCATGAACTTCTTAATTTAGGCCATGTCTCTGCACTCTGCCTTCCAGATTTTTGTGCTCTCTCCAGCCAATATCTCGCTCTTGTCACTCCTGCTTCCAACCACTCGTTACCGACCTTTGGCTTGTTTATTGACTATGCTTCTGCTCGATTCCTACCTGCAATCACTCATTACCAGCCTTTGGCTTGTTCCTCGACTACGCTTCTTCTTGATACCAATCTGCAACCACTCTTTACCAACCTTTGGATTGTTTCTTGACTACGCTCCTGCTTGATCCCTACCTGCAACCACTTGTTACCAACCTTTGGCTTGTTCCCTGACTACACTTCTGCTTGATCCCTACCTGCAACCATTTGTTACTGGCCTTTGGCTTGTTCCTCAACTACACTTCTGCCTGATCCCAACCTGCAATCACTTGTTACTGACCTTTGGCTTGTTTACTGACTATGCTTTTGCTTGATTCCTACATGCTATATCTGCTACTAGACTACAGCTTGCTCACCTCCTGGTGAGATGATCCCGAGGACTGGGACCTGGACAAAAAAAACTATCTCCACCATTAGGAGCTCTGGTGAACACAGGTTAGTGATTACACCCGCACCTCCAGTGAGCCTCTGTCATCCGCCAGGGTGACTTGCTTGTTTACTTATCCATCTGGTTGGTGGGACCCACTCTACTGCTATCTGCTGATCTCTGAGCCTGACTCCAGACCAGTAACATTTCTCCAACATACGAACAGCTATATTAATATTTCGTTTTTTTAGCAGAGTGGTGAAATTTTAGAAACTTTGTGAGTTCTTCATGTCTTTATGTACCTGCACTGAAGAGATTTTTCTTTCTTTTCTAATGGGGGGGGGGGGGGGGTAAGGAGTCTGATTTTTTTTTTTTTTTTTTATTGGGTCTGGAAGAATTTAACCCTCCTGCTGTTTTCATTATTTCCTGTGTCCTCCAGTGGTGAGATTTTTGTCTACTTTCTAATAACAAAGTGCAGGGCCCTTTTACTTGGGGGTCTCACCCAGGTGTTGCTGGACAGCACTTCCTGTTCATCATAGTTGTCTACCCTGGGTATTTAGGGCCCCTTAGAGGTGTGTGAGAGTCAGTTGTTGGATGGGAAACTCTGGAAGGAGAAGTTAGTTGTGGCTGAAGTAAAATAGAGATAGATTTGGGCGTTGCAAGAAATTAGAGGTTGTTGGCCTGCTATGGAAACTCCACTACAAATGTGGAAATTAGTGGGTCTCCCATCTCTTAATCTGCTGGTAAGTAGTCTGGGGACTCTGCCCAGGCATCATATATGGACTATAGTTAGGTTGTCTGGAGCTACCTGGGTGCAGGAGTGGCCTGTCATGTTAAAGGTACGCCCCAATCTTGGAATAGCGTCTAAAACTATGAGAAGTGAGCCCTGCAGGCTAGAGTTCCAGCCTCTGGCTTCTCAATTTTGTAAATTAGCCCTGTAGAATGGTGAGAGTCATACCTGGTGGCTGGAGAGTTCTCTTATATCTTGTGCTGGTGGCACATGACTGACTAAAAAAGGTGTCAACAGAACACAACACGAGGAAAAGTCTCTCCAATGGAGACAACTACAAAGAGACAGAGATCATAACCCTATTCCATCCATGAATGAAATTTAAAAAATAAATATTTGGCCTAAATTCTTCTTTAGTTGGCCATTTATCCTGGACATTGCTAGGAAAAGTAACATTGTGATTCCATTAGAGCAGTAGACCAGTGAAACCACACTGTAGAGCTAACCATGAATTCCAGGATTATATCGTTTCTGCTCATAGATTTTAGATGTGGTTGAAAATTATCTTAAAGTTGCTAGTCAACGTGGCAGAACCTGGTCATCATCTTCAGGGGTTTCACTCATAGTTTTGCATGTTTGGGGTCAACATAGCCAGAGTCTCTCTATAAAGAATAATGGAACATCAAAGTGTGGGGCCTAAGAGCAATGGTTGGATGGCCCTCATTCGCAAATTTTATCAGGATGGTATACTTCCCCTTTACCTCATGACCAATGACAAAAGATTACATCAAGACTCAAATTAGATCATCCATTTAGTAACGACGATTGCGAAACTCAAAAGGTATCAGGATCATTACAACCAACCAACATAGCGTATTGTTTTACATTAGAAATTGTATCAAGCTTTTGCTTTTTTTTTATGTATTTTTTTGGCAGCAAAAGGCCAACTGTTGATTGAAGTCCACAACACAAAGGTGACTAAATGGACCAAGTCCTTCTCAAACTATGTCAATCCATGGTCCTTTGCTTCGCCAAATAGATTCCACTTAAATTAAATCAGAAAAGCTTTTAGCAGTAACATTAGCATATAGAGTCACTGTCTGATGGATTCCAAATATAGCTTAAGACACACAAAATATTTATTTTCTTTGAAATGTCACTGAAATTTGGCGACAGCATAATCCAAGTTCCAACACGAAATGCCGGTTAAGAGACACCAATCCATCAATGACAAAAAATGATCTTCGGGTTACAAAGGTGAAAGATTGTCTGATGTCCTACACCGAGGCATCTTCACAGAGGGAACACCAGAAAACCAGAGAATGTAGAATATTGCCATCCGCCAACCAAGTTGCCTTTCTCAAGTTTTAAGTACACTTTGTCCTCTTTATCCAAATACAGAAGGACTCCATTGGTCGCTGCCTCTCGGGTTACGTCTTTATCGCCGGCAAAGGCCGAAATTACTGGTTTCCCGTTCAGCATCAAATTAACCTAGTGGATAGAAACGGACTAGGTAGTTATTTCTAAAGACATCAGGGGTTCATATTCAGTAAAACTAGTATTTATAAATACACAGAAATTATTGATGAAATGAGTAATTAAACAAAAATCTAACTTTTAGGAAAAAAGTTGCCTAAAAGCTATTTTCATGTCCATAAAGTGTATCTAAATACAAGAACTAACATGTAATATAATGCAGCTTCCCAGTCCTTAGATGTGGTGCATTCGTTTTCCTTTTTTAGGCTTTTTTTAAAGCGAAACTTTATCCTCCACATAACATCCCCTACCCTCCCACCCCCCTTTTTTTTTTAAGCCTTACCTACCTGGTGGTGAGCTCTGCTAACCCACCCAGCGGATCCAGCACTGCCCAGCTGAGAGCATCTTCTCTTCATCAAAGTAAAGGGAATAAAGGGGGCTGAATACAAATGCACGCCACGCTTTTCATACATTTATTTGTAAAAAATACCATTTATGATTTTCCTTCCACTTCACAATTATGTGTCACTTTGTGTTGGTCTATCACATAAAATTCCAATAAAATACATTTACGTTTTTTGGTTGTAACATGACAAAATGTGGAAAATTTCAAGGGTTATAAATACTTTTTCAAGGCACTGTAAATAACGATCAAATAGGAAAACCCATGCATACAAGGTTAGCGCTACCCCCAGAGCAGCTGATGTGATTCACAGGTTCTTCCACACACAGTGCAGAGGCAGCCAGGCACACAGCAATGGTCCATTCACTCCGGCTCATTGAACAGTCCACGGGTTTGTCTTCTTTGTAGTTTATTTGCTGGTAGAAACTTGGGAGGGGATTATGGGTGAAATGAGCTACTCCAAAACTATTGACAAGTAGCATTTCTAAGTCAATCTTCCCAAAATTGGAAGTACAACTCTTTCTCCTCCTCCCTTCCTCCTCAGTCAGATTTTTCACTTTATTTTTTTATTGGGGAGGGGGGGAGTGGGTACCTGATTTTGACAGGTACCCGCTCCCCCACTTCCAGTTGGATCACTGCAGTGATCCGAGCAGAAGTTCCACCCCCCCCTCTTTTCCGGCAGCCTTCAGGAACATGTCACAGGTCCAAGAAAGCTGCAGGACCATACATGCACAGTGAGCAGACGGCAGTGAAGCCGCAAACAGTAACAGCCAGCTGCCCACAGTTACTATGCTGGCGCCTTGGGTCGAAGCCCAGTGAAGAAAAGGCTCAGGTGAGGACATCGCTGGATCGTTGGACAGGTAAGCCTATTATTTAAAGTCAGCAGCTACAGTTGTTATAGCTGCCGACTTTAAATTTTTCAAAAAATTACTAAACAACCACTTTAAGTGAATGTGATTATTGAACAGTCTATTCCATCACAGCTGGGGACCATGAGGTAGGATGCAGACCAGGTATAGCTAGTCAAGTTCTCGGCTGAGGACCATGAAGTAGCTTGAAGGTGCAGCACAGAAAGGAGGCTCTACTCACAGAGTCCTGGTATAGGACCAGTCCATAGGTGCAGCCCTCTGTAGAGCAATCCGGCATCCAGTCCCGGGGCTCCAGAGGCAAGCAGCCCCTGTCCTCCTCAGTTCAGCGATCCATCCCCTCAGGGGCAGAAGCAAAAATCTCTTCAGGGCTCCACAGTCACCAACTGGGCACAACTTCCCAGGGATTGGATGGGTTCTGCTCAATATATTCCAGACCATCATTTAAATTCTCCCTCCCTAAACTCTAGAAACTTCTTCTAGAGGCAAGGGGAAGCAATCAAACTCCCAGCCTGTGCAGAACTTTAAAAGAGCACATAGGAGGGCGTACACGTCTAGTGCATTATCAAAGGTTTATTATATAAAAAAAAAACCACGGCCAAATGGATACGCACAAAATCAAATGCATACGGGTGTTGTATGACATAAAATCTCAATCCAGTGCAGGAATAGCGTGGCCAAACACACTGCAACTTTGCAGGGGCTACTGACATGTTTCGGGGGACACATCCCCTTCTTCAGAGCTCCTGTGAGCTCCTCTCTCAAGAAGGAGAATGATCTCCTCGGGGCTCCAGACTATTTAACAGCATGCCAGCCACCAACTGGGCACACCTCCCCAGGGATTGGCTAGGTCCTGCTCAATATTCAGGCCGTTCATTAAGATTCTTCCTCCCTAAACTCTAGAAACCTCTTCTAGAGACAGGGGGAAGCAATCAAACTCCCAGCCTGTGCAGCCCTGAGCAGACAAAAACGAAACAAGCATCGCTTCCCTGCCTACAGCAGGAGCCAACAACTAAATATGTCTAGAAGCCTAACTAGGAGGGTGCTACACAAGGAACACTAACCTATCGTAAATACACTTTTAAAAAAATACAACCTCTAAGTAAAGAACATTTTATATATACAAATTTCAATAAGCGAAACTGAGTGTCGGCTTTGGCAACATTTTGGCAACTTCAAAAGAATGTTTTGCCGAAACCACTGTTCTCATTCCTACCAATAAGATGAGTGAATTCCTAGTCCAGAGAAGGCTAAGCCAAAATGACCACTGGGGACTGTGGTTGATAAAAATGAACATCCTTCGAATCAGCTGGTTGTTATAGCTTCATCACACACTATAATGTTATATCTGTTGAGAGCATTTCGACAGATATAAGTAGATATCATCAATTGATTGCTATTGCCACACCACAGAATATTACGAGTGTTATATCATCATCTCCCTAGAAGCCTTATGACTCTGGACTATAAAATTTGCCTTTGTGGTTCACATTAACTTCATCAGCTCTTCTCAACAACCTCTACATAATTACGGCCCAATAAAGGATGCAGTAACACTCCACATAACCCGTGATATTAATTTCTTTCAATTTGCATAAGGAATATAGAATATAAAAAAGCAGTTAACTGGAGCATCAAATTGATTCAGAACGGATAATTAAAGGGGGTCAGCTGCAAAAGACCTATAGCGCACTATCAATGACCTACATACACGAGAGGAAAAGTTCTCCTTCTGATTCTGTCACAAGAATTCCAGGGGGGACATGGAAATGGAGCTTAGTTTATATGGGGGACTTAAGGTGGGTCAGATACCTACAGGTAGTAACTGAAATTACAAAACATAGGACACCACTGATATCTACTGACACCTTCTGGGCAGCACATGCTACTGGACCGTTCCAACATCAAATTGTAGGTGTACAGTGCCTTAAAAAAGTATTCATACCCCTTGAAATTTTCCAAATTTTGTCACGTTACAACCAAAAACGTAATTGTATTTTATTGGGATTTCATGCGATAGACCAACACAAAGTGGCACATAATTGTGAAGTGGAAGGAAAATGATAAATAGTTTTCCAAATTTTTTTTACAAATAAATATGTGAAAAGTATGGTGTGCATTTGCATTCAGCCCCCTTTACTGTGATACCCCTAACTAAAATCTAATTGAACCAATTGCCTTTAGAAGTCACCTAATTAGTAAATAGAGTCCACCTGTGTGTGATTTAATCTCAGTGTAAATACAGCTGTTCTGTGAAGCCCTCAGAGGTTTGTTGGAGAACCTTGGTGAATGAACAGCATCGTGAAGGCCAAGGAACACACCAGACAGGTCAGGGATAAAGTTGTGGAGAAGTATAAAGCAGGGTTAGGTTATAAGAAAATATCCCAAGCTTTGAACATCTCACGGAGCTCTGTTCAATCCATAATCCAAAAATGGAAAGAGTATGGCACAACTGCAAACCTACCAAGACATGGCCGTCCACCCAAACTGACCGGCCGGGCAAGGAGAGCATTCATCAGAGAAGCAGCCAAGACGTCCATGGTAACTCTGGAGGAGCTGCAGAGATCCACAGCTCAGGTGAAAGATTCTGTCCACAGGACAACTATTAAGCCTAGTACAAACGGTACGTTTCTTGGCCAAACGAGCGTCTAATTTTTGTCAAAAGGGCATGTGCCAGGATCTTGTCTACTAATGTTACACAATTGTTTGTGCCACAAACACGGATGCAGTGACGTATTACAAGCAATTTCAGCTCTTGAGCGCCACCCTTTGGGCCCTTCTGCTAATTTCGTGTTTGGCGAGCATTGACTCCGAGCATGCGTGTTTGTACTTTCGACTTTTGTGTGACGGATTTGTGTACTGACCATACGAAAATCTGACGTCAAAAAAATCTGACGAAAATTTACTAGCCTGTCATCCAACATTTGTTGGCCGAAAGTTGGACAATAATTGTCAAAAGGAGCGTACTAACAGTAAGATTTTAGGACAACAGTCTGTAAATAGACAATCCCCTGCCAACAACCGTACCGTATGTACGAGGCTTTAGTCGTGCACTCCACAAATCTGGCCTTTATGGAAGAGTGGCAAGAAGAAAGCCATTGTTAAAAGAGAGCTAAAAGAAGTCCTGTTTGCAGTTGCATGAAGGTAAAAAAAACACCTTTGGAACCACTTTAAGAAAAAAAAAAAAATCACCAAATCTGAGAACTGGTAAGCAGCAACATATTAAATTCATTCCTTGGTTTTCTAATCAGTTTTAAAAAACATCCTCTTCTTCAAAATGCTATTCACCTGGCTTACTTAGTGATCCGGGGTCTTCAAAACTTCTTAGTCAAAGAATTGGAAGAAACATGGATCATGAACTTTCCAGTAACTCAGGGGAGATTGGTGTGTGAAAGGGGGAGGGGGGCTGATGATTGGGTTCAAGTCAGATAATCAGTATGACAGCCAGCCGACTAGTATTTTCAGAGGGAGATCGGCACAAGGCCTTCATATTTGTCTCAGCAAAAGTTTTCCTTTAAAAGAAATGAGGCAGATTGCTGAATCAATTAGAATAGCTCTGCAGTGGACCACATCAGTTTTAATGAGCACTTTAGGGTTTAAAATACTCATTATGTGTTTGTAAACCGATTTTATGCACTAGGTAATTTGCAAGCTGAAAATTCAAAATTTTTATACAAGAAAGTGTTTTCTTAACCACTCACCTAATTGCAATCCTATATAAACACCTTCAAGTGATACTTCAGCCCAGAGTTTTCTCTTTGTGTTAGTTTTGGATTTTTGCTGTGTCCCTGTTGGGGAGATTTTTTCGGACTTTGTGTCCCAGTGACACCTTCTTTGTCAGGATGCGACAAGGGTCACCAGGACAGGAAGTGAGAAGGCATGTAAATATTTTATTAAATTTCTAAATATTTTATAGTATCTTTTCATGTGACAACACTGAAGAAATGACACTTTGTTACAATGTAGAGTAGTGAGGGTACAGCTTGTAACAGTGTAAATGTGCGGTCCCCTCAAAATAACTCAACACACAGCCATTATCTAAATCGCTGGCAACAAAAGTGAGTATACAAAAAAAATTCCAAATTGGTCCCAAAGTGTCAAAATTTTGTTTGCCCACCATTATTCTCCAGCACTGCTTTAACCCTCTTGGGTATGGAGTTCACCAGAGCTTCACAGATTGCCACTGGAGTCCTCTTCCACTCCTCCATGATGACATCACAAAGCTGAACCTGGTGGATGTTAGAGACCATGCGCTCCTCCACCTTCCATTTGAGGATGCCCCACAGATGCTCAATAGGGTTTAGGTCTGGAGACATGCTTGGCCAGTCCATCACCTTTACCCTCAGCTTCTTTAGCAAGGCAGTGGTCGTCTTGGAGGTGTGTTTGGGGTCGTTATCATGTTGGAATACTGAAGGGAGGGGATCATGCTCTGCTTCAGTATATCACAGTTCATGTTGGCATTCATGGTTCCTCAATGAACTGTAGCCCCCTAGTGCCGGCAGCACTCATGCAGCCCCAGACCATGACACTCCCACCATCATGCTTGACTGTAGACAAGACACACTTGTCTTTGTACTCCTCACCTTGTTGCCGCCACACACACTTGACAACATCTGAACCAAACAATCTGAACCAAGTTTATCTTGGTCTCATCAGACCACAGGACATGGTTCCAGTAATCATTGTCCTTAGTCTGCTTGTCTTCAGCAAACTGTTTGCAGGCTTTCTTGTGCATCATCTTTAGAAGAGGCTTCCTTCTGGGACGACAGCCATGCAGACCAATTTGATGCAGTGTGTGGCGTATGGTCTGAGCACTGACAAGCTGACCCACCACCCTTTCAACCTCTGCAGGAATGCTGGCAGCACTCATATGTCTATTTCCCAAAGACAACCTCTGGATATGACGTTGAGCACGTGCACTCAACTTCTTTGGTAGACCATGGTGAGGCCTGTTCTGAGTGGAACCTGTCCTGTTAAACCGCTGTATGGTCTTGGCCACCATGCTGCAGCTAAGTTTCAGGGTCTTGGCAATATTCTTATAGCCTAGGCCATTTTTATGTAAAGCAACAATTCTTTTTTTCAGATCCTCAGAGAGTTCTTTGCCATGAGGTGCCATGTTGAACTTCCAGTGACCAGTATGAGAGAGTGAGAGCGATAACACCAAATTTAACACACCTGCTCCCCAGGTGATATAGATATAATAAAATATTTACAAAAATGTGAGGGGTGTACTCACTTTTGTGAGATACTGTATATATATAGAATTTGTAAAAAATGTCCTTACTTAATTCAAAAGTAAGAGCTCAATATACTGTAAATATTATAATTCAATAACTGGGAGGAAGTGTTTGTATTGAAGTATCATATATTTTCAGTGCAGGTTCTTTGTTGTATAATTACATATTTACATGCTTAGCTTGGCTAAAAAGGGACACATGTCCATCAAGTCTACAGCGCGCCTCAAAAAATAAATGAATAAAAAAGATTCAGAACAAGGCAACAGCACTTATAGAGCATTACATTTACCTTTAAAGTAGTTGTAAATCTCAGACATGAAATATGAACAAGGTATATCTTTCTACGAGGGTAGGCCAATAAGTTCTTACTCTCACCATGACCTAGATGTGCTAGGGATTTGAAATTTTGCAGACTTATAAGTGGATATCTTAGTAAATATTCATGTAAATTTTTATTTTTGTAGGTCGTGGTGAACAGGGCCATCTTTAATACTGATTGGACCCTGGGCAAACATTTTCTTTGGGCCCCCGCCATACAATTTCGCTCTCCGCCTGCTCTGAGAGCAGCTAGACTCAAAATCAGTTTACTACAGAAGATCAGGCAGTGATTGAGATTAATTGCCAGAGGATGCAGCATATCATTACCGCTCACTGACTGGTTGCTAGAGGTTAGGTTACAGCACATCATTTCTGTTGCTGAGTGGTTGCTAGAAGTTACTGCACATCCTTACCACTCACTGATTGGTTGCTAGACGTTACTGCACATCATTACTGCTAACTGATTGGTTGCTAGAGGTTACAGCACACCATTACGGCTCACTGATTGGTTGCTAGAGGTTACAGCACATCATTACAGCTCACTGATTGGTTGCTAGAGGTTACAGCACATCATTATGACTCAACTGGACACAATTAACCCTTTCATTGCTGGCAGATGAGATCCCAGTTGGAAGTGTATGATTAACCCTTTCAGATCTGTGTTGGAAGTGTATGATTAACCATTTCTTTGCTAGCAGAACCCTAGTGGAAATGCATGATATTTCCAGCAGGGATCTTCTAGCATTGAAAGGACTATCATGTGCTTCCCAAGAGATCTCCACTCAGTAGCCGCCATGGCACATACCTCTGTCCAGCCTGACTAAAGCCGGCCATAGACGGTTCAAATCTCAGCAGGTTCAGCTGGCACTGGCCAAGATTCGAACAATGTATGGGCAGGCTGAATGTCCCCAAGTTGATTGATCAACTTGGGTACCACCAGCCTGCAGGATTTTACATGTGACTGTTACAGCCGCTAGCAATATTCACTGTGTTCTCCTCCCCCCCCCCCCCCGGAAGAAAAGAATGGCTCAGCAGGAGGTATGCCCCCATCAACATTGACTGTGTTGATGGGGAAATCAAGCAAATTTATTTCCTGCAACCCTTCCTGAATCCCGCCCAATCACTACGAGCCTTGCAGCAGGCTCTGCCTCAGGGATGATCAGTACTCCAGTGGGAGCCACCTGATCACTGCTGGGGTAGGGGGGATCTGTCCCTGGCATGTTCATCAGCGGGCCCCTTTCCTGCAATCTGGAGCCCCCCACATGGACAGAAAGCCAGGGCCTGGTCATGAGTGCGATCTTTGCGATCCTGGGAGTTCTGCTACTGGTACCACAACTATAAGGTAGATGGTTAGGTAGTTACTAATGGCTCATTCTCTAGTGGTGGTAGCAAGTAGCCTGCAAAGCACTCTTACCAGATCCAGCGACACAGCAGCAGTGGTCCCTTCAATCAGGATTCTGGGGTTGCCCGTGACTACAGTAGGCAGTACAGCAAGGTTTATAGCCTGGCAGTGGCTCAGCAACATGGTCCTCTCGCTCTTGCAGTCTCCCCCACATGGTGCTTGCTTGTTTTTCAGCAGATCAGTCTCTCTCTGGGGGATCTGTACCACACGTTCCTCTCACTAACTCCCCAGAACACTGCACTGTCCTAGTGAATTTGTCAATCTTGCTCCCTCCTTCTTTTAAAGCAAGGTATATTCAGGCACTTCAGTGAATAGTTAATTCCTTGGGACTACATGTCCCATTATTCCCCTCAAGTCTCTTCTGATTGGCTGCTTGTTCTGCTTAGACAGAGGGAGGGGGAAGAACAAGCAGCGATTAGACAGAGTTGGCTGCTAACAGGGGGAGGTGGGGGTGGCAAGCAGATTGTGAGTACACAGAGATCCCTCAACTGCACTTCTCCCCTGCAATAGTACAGCCGTTCAGAGACCGAAGTGGCCCGTGCATCGGTGGGAGGGGGGATCGCTCAGCTACACTGATAGGCCAGGAGGGCCACATGGGCCCCTGTAGCTAGGAGCAACCCAGGGAGGGGGGAGAACAAGCAATGATAAGACAGAGCCCGCTGCTGACAGGAGGGTGACAGAACCCTGGGTGTGACTGTACACAATACAGGCATATGATGGGTGGTGACAGATGCAGGCTGGGTGTACACAGGGTGTGATGGAGGTTGGGTAACACTCACCTGAAGGCCTCTTGAGCCCCCTCCCTAGGGAAAGAGAGCCTTGACTGATGGGGGCATAGCTAGGTGCATGACAAGGGGAACGATTGGTTGAAACATGTGCGATGGGATGGGATGGGCCTGAGCTCAGGGAATTCTGGGTCTTTCGGAAGAGTCGGTTGGAAGAGCTGCCCACCCTCCCACCCCTTTTTTCCTATGTTATGGTATGTCACAGCTTGCTGCGGTTTTCTTGACCTTGCCAGCAGTTAAAGTTGCTGTAATGGGCTATGCCCTTGATGGAAAATTGGAAGTAGGCTGTCTGTTCAGCACTTATGGTAAGGACAGGCCCCACTTCCCTCTATTCTAGTCTACCTATACCTGTTCCGCAAGCTACTTCATGGTCCCCAGCCGTGAACTTATAGACTGTTCTACTTTAGCTATACCTGTTCTGCAAGCTACTTCATGGTCCCAACCATGAACCTATAGACCAGCTGTTGCAAAACTACAAGTCCCATCAGCTCTCTGCCTCTGGGTATCATGCTTGTGGCTGTCAGAGTCTTGCTATGCCTCATGGGACTTGTAGTTCTACAACAGCTGGAGGTCCGCTAATTGTATATCCCTGCTATAGGCTATACCTGTTCTGCAAGTTACCGCATGGTCACCTGTCGTGAATCTATAGACTGTTCCAGTCTACCTATACCTGTTCTGCAAGCTACTTCATGGTCCCCAGCCGTGAACCTATAGATGGTTCTACTTTAGCTATACCTGTTCTGCATGCTACTTCATGGTCCCCAGCCATGAACCTATAGACTATTCCAATCTATCTATACCTGCTTTGCAAGCTACTTCATGGTCCCCAGTCAGGAACCTTTAGACTGTTCTACTCTAGCAATACCTGTTCTGCAAACTACTTCATGGTCCTAAGCCGTGAACCTATAGACCAGTGGTTCTCAACCTGGGAGTCGGGACCCCCTTGGGGGTCGAATGACGATTTGCCAGGGGTCCCCAAATCCTGGGCTGTTCCCAAAGCCTTTGCTGCTCTCCCAGCCTTTTCGCAGCCGCCCAGTAGGGCTGTTCCTGGAGCCCGCGGCCACCCATTCAGCCTCTTTGCAGCCACCCATTCAGTTCACGGCATGGTTGGGGGGCAGAGACTAGAGGTCAGCTGGTGAGGAATGTGAAGTGGAAGGGACTGGAGGAGACCCTATCTCCTGATTTCGGCATAGGTGTCACTGCTATGAGACACCACAAAGTCAGAGACACAGTGAGTAACACTACCTGGGATTATAGTTGCCATTAAAAGTCCGCACTACAGTTCTCAGATCAGTGGATGACCTTGATCAAGAGCACCTAAGTTGGCTGATCAGAACATTGCCACTCATCCCAACTCCCTGCCAACACTGCCACTCATCCCATCCCCACCAAGGAGTAAGAGAAGGAATAAAAATAGAGAATACATGGAAGGGAGAGGAAAAGATGGGGGAGGAACAAAGAAAAAGGGAGAGAAAGAATAAGAGAAAAAACAAATAAAGATGGCTAGAGAGAGGGATGGAGAAAAAAAACAAGAAATTAGGATAGAGAGAGATAAAAGGAGAACAAAGAGAGTGGTACATCCTAAAATGTGCCATAAGGGGTATTAATACTGTATGGGTGGAAGGGACTCGGGGAGTGCTAAATGTCAGTGGGATAGGGGCTCAAATTACTTGTCTTGCCTTGGGTGCTGAAAACCCACGCTACGAAAATAATTTTACTGTTAGGGGTCCCCACAACTTGGGAAATTTTACCAAGGGGTCACAACACTAGGGGGGTTGAGAACCACTGCTATAGACTATTCCAGTCTACCTATACCTGTTCTGCAAGCTATGTCATGGTCCCCAGCCGTGAACCTATAGACTGTTCTACACTAGCTATACCTGTTCTGCAAGCTACTTCATGGTCCCCAGCCATGAACCTTTAGACTGTTCTACACCAGCTATACCTGTTCTGCAAGCTACTTCATGGTCACCAGCCATGAATCTAGACTGTATCAGTATACCTTTACCTGTTGTGCAAGCTACGTCATGGTCCCCAGCCATGAACTTTAAACTATTCCAGTCTACCTATACCAGTTCTGAAAGCTACTTCATGGTCCCCAGCTGTGAACCTATGGATTGTTCTACTCTAGCTATATCTGTTCTGCAAGCTACTTCATGGTCCCCAGCCATGTACCTATAGACTTTTCCAGTCTACCTATACCTGTTCTGCAAGCTACTTCATGGTCCCCAGCCTGGTCCTGGTCATAAAACCTTTGAGAGCTGAGGTAGCTAAGCATCTGTTGGCGTGAAACGCGTCAACACTAATACAGTAATGGGAAAAAGTTACAGGTATACCACAGGCAAAACTGATGACTAATCCTTTGCCCTCTGTCTGCCACTTTTTGGGCACCACGTCCACTGTTCAGTTCATTTATGGGTCATTATGGGTCTTGGGGCCTACCAACTCCTCCTACCTCTGCTAGCTGGAGGTCCGCTAATTGTATATCCCTGCTATAGACCTTTCTACTTTAGCTATACCTGTTCTGCAAGTTACCTCATGGTCACCAGTCGTGAATCTATAGACTGTTCCAGTCTAACTATACCTGTTCTGCAAGCTACTTCATGGTCCCCAGCCGTGAACCTATAGATGGTTCTACTTTAGCTATACCTGTTCTGCATGGTACTTCATGGTCCACAGCCATGAACCTATAGACTATTCCAATCTACCTATACCTGCTTTGCAAGCTACTTCATGGTCCCAGCCATGAACCTATAGACTATTCCAATCTACCTATACCTGTTCTGCAAGCTATGTCATGGTCCCCAGCCGTGAACCTATAGACTGTTCTACACTAGCTATACCTGTTCTGCAAGCTACTTCATGGTCCCCAGCCATGAACCTATAGACTGTTCTACACCAGCTATACCTGTTCTGCAAGCTACTTCATGGTCACCAGCCATGAATCTAGACTGTTCCAGTCTACCTATACCTGTTGTGTAAGCTACTTCATGGTCCCCAGCCATGAACTTTAAACTATTCCAGTCTACCTATACCAGTTCTGCAAGCTACTTCATGGTCCCCAGCTGTGAACCTATGGATTGTTCTACTCTAGCTATATCTGTTCTGCAAGCTACTTCATGGTCCCCAGCCATGTACCTATAGACTATTCCAGTCTACCTATACCTGTTGTGCAAGCTACTTCATGGTCCCCAGCCTGGTCCTGGTCATAAAACCTTTGACAGCTGAGGTAGCTAAGCATCTGTTGGTGTGAAACGCGTCAACACTAATACAGTAATGGGAAAAAGTTACAGGTATACCACAAGCAAAACTGGCGACTAATCCTTTACCCTCTGTCTGCCACTTTTTGGGCACCACGTCCACTGTTCAGTTCATTTATGGGTCATTATGGGCCTTGGGGCCTACCAACTCCTTCTACCTCTACCTGCCCCACCTATCCTCCTCATTCTCTTAACTTGCCTTCAGGAGCTTTCTCAAAAAGGACAGTCTAAGGAATTTTTTTACCCCAATCCATCTATAGCGTTTAGCTAGTATTCTAAAATGAAAAAAAAAAAATGCAAAGTTCATTGTAGACAAAACATGAATTCTACTAAAACGAATCTGACTACAGTTTCTCCTCGTATAATAACAGAGGCAGAATTCTTTTAACCTTTAAATAACCATGCACGAAAGTAGACGGAGATGAAAATGAGTACTTTTCTTTGTAAGGATGAAAAGGCTGCAATTGAAAATGTAATTATGTTTATGAACACTTATGAAGCAATTTTATGCACCCAACGCATTGAGATTCAAAAGAACTCTCTAAAAAAAAAAAACAAAAAAAAAAAAAAAACATCAAAGTCAGGATGGAGCAGATAGCATCAAACTTTGGAGAACATAGGACGGCAGAGCTTGCTGAGATGGCAATATTTTTGGTGTCAAATGGCAAATATAAAACAACCAGCAAATGCAAACTATTTATTCTTTAAATCTCATGTTGAGATTTTCTCATCTAGGATATGATGACTACAGGGACTAAATCAATCCACTAAAGATTCTGGTGGAGAGGCTGACTGTTTTTTGATCTTTTAACTTGGCGAATTAAACTGTAGATAGATCTATTTTTTTAGATCTTTAGCACCATCCCCAACTGTATACAATTTTCTTAATTTTTTTTTTTTTTGGAACAACATTTCTTGTCAGTAACAGCACTTCTTGTGGCAGGCTGATCAAGCTAAGCCTGTCACGGTCAGGGGTCAGGCTCGGAGACCAGTCTAAGTACTAACTGATATTTAGCAGAGCTCCTGATGATGGAAATTCTTTTTTCTGTGTGTTAGTACAAGATCACGGTCCTCAGGGTTGGCCCACCAGGAGGTGAGCAAGCCAGGTTCCAGTAGCACATATAGCAGGTAGGGATTAAGCAGTAGCATAGTCAGTAAACAAGCCCAAGGTCTGTAAGAACTGGTTGCAGGTTGGGAACAAACAGAAGCGTAGTCGAGGAAGAAGTCAAAGGTTGGTAATGAGTGGTTGCAGGTTGGGAACAAACAGAATCGTAGTCAAGGAAGAAGTCAAAGGTTGGTAATGAGTGGTTGCAGGTTGGGATCAAGCAGACGCATAGTAAGTAAACAAGCCAAAGGTCAGTAACATGTTGTTGTAAGTTGGGATTAAGCAGAAGCGTAGACAAGCCAAAGTTCGGTAAGGAGCAGTAGCAAAGATACAAACGGCAGCAGAAGAGACAAGAGCGAGATATTGGCTGGAGAGAGCACAATAAGCTGGCAAACAGGAAAGTGCCGAAACATGGCCTAAATCAGAAAGTTAATGGAAGGAGCAAAGAGTTCAAGGTTCACGAGAAGCAAGGCAAGGTTGTCTAAGCAATCAGGCAGGGAGCTGTCCGGCATCTTAGGTGGTTCAATGAGAAGAGTTACTGCCAGACACTGTAGAGGTCCGGGTTCAGGATCAAGCCCTAACAAAGCCACTGCCTTGTAATTAGCAGCAGCGTTGTCAGCCTGCCGTCAACACTCTTTCAGTTGATCATTGGTCTGTGTAGGGACACTGATAAGGCAGTACAGCCAGCCCTCCTGTACTGGGCCCCATCATTTCAAAAGGGGGGCCCGGGCACCTCCTGAGCAGGAGGTCCGGTTGTACTGTCTTACTGATCCTCTTCTGCCTCCCCCTGCAGCGTTGACAGCTTCTCCTCTTCTTTACCCCTTTGGCTGCTCTGCATTAGTTCTAGCACATGCGCCCCTTTCATCTGCTGTCTGAGCCCCCCTGTGTGCCCCTTTCCCCCCGCAGTGATTCCGGCTTCTCTCCTCTCCTCTCTTACCGGGAGCTGCTGTGGGCACACAGGGGGATGTTTCAGGATGGAGATCCGGGGAAGGGGGCGGTAAATATGTAATTTACTGGCACCTTCCATTCTTGAATGAAAACAGTGAGCGATCAGCACCAATCAGCTGTGTTCATTCACCGCTGAAGCATAGTAAACTGTGTTTACTATGCTTCAGTTTGTGAACGCGCAGGAAGCCTTGGAGCGCTTTCTGTTCGTTCATCTGTGGAGCTGGGGCTACAGAGAAAGGGACTGATAAATCCATGACCTCAGTCATTTTCAGCTGTAGGAAAGGGGCCCTGTCAGGTAGGCTGTATGAGGCCCCCGTGATTTCTAACAGCAGCCCTGGGTCTGTGTTTCAGATTGATATACCGATGGCCAACTGAAGGACCTTGCGCAGTGTTTGGCTTTTCCCTCACTACCTGTCCTAAAGACCGCACATGAAGGTGAACTTCCCAGAGGAGACACAGACAGCAATAAAAATGTGGTCCTACCACCGACCCACTTAATTCAAAGTTCCATTATAAGCTAATATTAATTTGAGGTATTTTTAAGAAGTCGTTTTCGACTATATTATTGACCATTTTATACTTCAGCTACTTTTTTTTTTACATATTGTATTGATTTATACCATATTTAAAGTGCAACTAAACTCAAAAATGGAGGATTTGTTATAGGTACCTTGAAAAATATACCTTTTGCATCCTGAAAAACAGCATTGCTTTTTTTGGTATGTAAAGGGGTGTGCAGTGCCGAAAAATTGGTTAATTTTCGTTTCATTCATTTTTTTTAGTTTTTTTTTTAGTTTTTTCGGGTCATTTGTTATGATCACAATTCATAAATTCGAATACTTGTAAACTCGTAAATTCGAAAATTCGTAAACTCGTGAATTCGAAAATTCGTAAACTCGTGAATTCGAAAATTCGTAAACTCGTAAATTTGAAAATTCAAAAATAAGAAAGAAAATTTAAAAATTCGAAAGAATAACTAACTAAAAATTAATTAACGATTAAATTATAGGTGTTGGAATTTCCTTTCAAATTTGGCTGTTAGTGAACGTAACGAATACAAATTTATCCAAAGTTACGGATTATCTGAAATAACGAATGCCGCATCTAAACAAATTGAACAGAACTAATTAATAATACTAAAAAGGTTTTTTTTAAATTATTGTTATTCATTATTATAAATTTGTTACATGCCATTCGTTTAGATGCGGCATTCGTTATTTCGGATAATTCGTAACTTCGGATAAATTCGTATTTGTTACGTTCACTAACAGCCAAATTTGAAAGGAAATTCCATTACCTTTAATTTAATAGTTATTTATTATTGGTTGAATTATAGGTATTGGAATTTTCTTTTAAATTTGGCTGTTAGTGAACGTAACAAATACGAATTTATCCGAAGTTACGAATTATCCGAAATAAAGAATGTCGTATCTAAACGAATGGAACGGAACTAATTAATAATAAATAATAATAATTTGTTTTATTATTATTATTGTTATTTATCATTATTAATTTGTTACCTTCAATTCGTTTAGATACGGCGTTCGTTATTTGTGATAATTCGTGACTTTGGATAAATTCACATTCGCTACGTTTACTAACAGCCAAATTTGAAAGGAAATTCCAATACCTATAATTTAATAGTTTGTAATAGTTAAGTTATTATCAGTTAGTTATTATTTCAGGTTTTCAAATTTTCGGGTTCTCTGATTTTCGAATTTTGAATTTCCGAATTTTCGAATATTCAAACTGACGAATATTCGGAAAAATTGGTTAAATGGGTTTTCGCTAATTTGGATATTTGCGAATTGATGAATTTGTCGAAATTCGTGAAAAAAACAAATTCAGAACGGAACAAATTGCACATGTCTACTGAGGACAATCCCACTGGAAGGGCAGTACTCCTGTCTCAGTGTCCACCACAGTGACCTAAGCAGAAGCTGCATACTCCTATAGTCTCCACTGGCAGCCCGCACACTAGTTACAGCAATGGAAGACCCCATGTCTGGTGCCAGCACACTTGTCCAGGTCCTTCTGCCCCATCAGGCAAGGGTCCCTCTGAGCACTGTATAGTGGTAAGAGCTGGAATGTATATCCCCTGGCCATGTCTAGGAGTATGGGGGATATTGGGAGCCCAAGGGATTGTGGAAGGCCACAATTGTACCAAGATGGCTGCCTCCACGCAGACACAATGCATTGCAAGGCATGTTAAAGTAAGTAATGGGTAGTGATTAGGTAGACCACAGTGTCAGGAAGAGCATGCCATCAGGAGCGATGTCTCCTCAAGACCAATCTCTGCGCACAGCTGCAGGCTGACACACAGCCGTACACAACGTGCATGTGCGCACATGCGCAATCGCGTACCCGTACACCTTTAAATCTTTTTATTGTCCTGTCCCTTTCGATGTTACAACTTGTGACTTAAAATGACTTAAAATGCCCTTAGAGAGAATGCTGCCCTCTCTGTGCTGACGAAGGTGAGTAGTAGCCACACCCCTCTTTTCAAGTGGATAGGAGGGGATAATAAAAAAAAAAAAAAAAACGAAAAAAAACCTCGGCATTTCAATCAGGACCCCGCGGCATGAAGAAAAATCACTTACATTATATTACCAAAAGTATTGGGATGCCTGCCTTTACACGCACATGAACTTTAATGGAATCCCAGTCTTAGTCTGTAGGGTTCAATATTGAGTTGGCCCACCCTCTGCAGCTATAACAGCTTCAACTCTTCTGGGAAGGCCGTCCACAAGGTTTAGGAGTGTGTCTATGGGAATGTTTGACCATTCTTCCAGAAGAGCATTTGTGAGGTCAGGCACTGATGTTGGATGAGACGGCCTGGCTCACAGTTTCTGCTCTAATTCATTCCAAAGGTGTTCTATTGGGTTGCAGTCAAGTTCCTCCACCCCAAACTCGCTCATCCATGTCTTTATGGACCTTGCTTTGTACACTGGTGCTCAGTCAGGTTGAAACAAGAAGGAGCCATCCCCAAACTGTTCCCACAAAGTTGGGAGCATGAAATTGTCCAAAATGTCTTGGTATGCTGACGCCTTAAGAGTTCCCTTCACTGGAACTAAGGGGCCAAGCCCAACCCCTGAGAGACATCCCCACACCATAATCCCTCTACCAAGATATGATTAGGACCAGTGCACAAAGCAAGGTCCATAAAGACGTGGATGAGTGAGTTTGGGGTGGAGGAAGTTGACTGGCCTGCACAGAGTCCTGACCACACCCTGATAGAACACCTTTGGGATGAAAAAGAAGAGACTGCGAGCCAGGCCTTCTCATTCAACATCAGTGCCTTACCTCACAAATGCGCTTCTGGAAGAATGGTCAAACATTCCCATAGACACACTCCTAAACCTTGTGGACAGCCTTCCCAGAAGAGCTGAAGCTGTTATAGCTGCAAAGGGTGGGCCAACTCAATATTGAACCCTACGGACTAAGACTGGGATGCCATTAAAGTTCATGTGCATGTAAAGGCAGGTGTCCCAATACTTTGGCTAATATACTGTATGTCCTGCGTGGGGACAATGGTTTTCCCCACCTGCAATCACAGAAGGTTGCGTGCCTCACCCCACGAGGTGACCACAGCCTGACTAGATGTAAGTTGTTCTGTTTTATTCTCAATTTTTTTTTCTTCTATTAAATATCTGTATAACTTGTAACCTGTGGCCACTCAGAACCATACCATGGGTCCTCATTCTTCCACTTTGGCTTGACCTTCTGGACCACCATCTATCATACCCTCTTTAAAGGGGTCCTCGCCAGACCTGTATTGCATTAGTGTCCGACCAGTAAGGTTAAAAATGGTCAAACATTCCCATAGACACACTCCTAAACCTTGTGGACAGCCTTCCCAGAAGAGCTGAAGCTGTTATAGCTGCAAAGGGCGGGCCAAGTCAATATTGAGTGCTGATTTCCGAGAGCCCTGGGTCTAAGTTCGGTGCCGATTTCGACTGCAAAGTCATCTTTAGTCACACTGCATAACAGCTGTAACAGGAAAGTCTATTAAAATGGAAATGAATAATACAATATCTATCCAACTGCCTATCTATTGCTATGAATAGTTCTGTCGGGCTTTAATTACTGCGCCGCTTCTTTATAAATGAATCCCGGTGTATTTTAGAAGCCAGTTTGGGAGATACTCCGGAAAACCTATACCCCCGTGGCTCACAGATTTCATTATTACCGATGACTGGCTGAGATTAATCAGTCGAGGAGCCGAGCATCCCTCAACGTTTTGTTATAAAGGAACGTAAAAGTACCTGTGAATATGCATTGCACGTATAAATTCCGTATCTCATGGCAATCGGATTTAATATTTTATCCCCGCCATCGGAATATCAATAGGGGGTTGTCGATAGATTGTTGAGGACTACCACCCTCTGTGATTATGAAAGGGTCACCCCACCCAAAACAGATATACTATCAGTTATCATTCGATACCCCAATCCCTAAAATCTCATAAATGCTTTAACCACTTCAGCTCTGGAAGATTTTAACAACCCCTCCCCTTCTTGACCAGGACATTTTTCGCTATGTGCTACTTTGACCCCATAAAGCCAACCGTATGCAAAGATGTAGCCCCACTGGACTGGGCTTTTTTTTTTCCATGGGGCCGCATATCTGTGTATCTCCCTTTGTGCTGGGAGCGCCCTGCATGGCGCGTTCCCAGCACAGGGACCGGGGTCTCACAGAGAGAGCCCCGTACTTACGATTAGGGCTTGGATCACCCGATTCCAGGTCACCTGATCACTGTGATAGCCTTTGATTTGCTATCACAGTGATAAGCAGCGGCGGCCGGTCCATAAGCGGCGCAGGGTGCCACCCCCCTAATCTCCATGCGCCCCGCACGGCACGCTCCCAGCACTGGAACTGGGGTCTCACGGAAAGCCCCGAGCCCCGTACTTACGATCAGGGCTTGGATCTCCCGATTTCAGGTCAGCTGATCACTGTGATAGCCTCTGATTGGCTATCACAGTGATAAGCAGCGGCAGCCGGTCCATAAGCGGCGGAGGGTGCCACCCCCCTAATCTCCATGCACCCCGCACAGCTCGCTTTCAGCACTGGAACCGGGGTCTCACGGAGAGCCCCGAGCCCGATACTTATGATCAGGGCTTGGATCTCCCAATTCCAGGTCACCTGATCGGCTATCACAGTGATCAGTAGCAGCAGCCGGTCCATAAGCGGCGCAGGGTGCCACCCCCCTAATCTCCATGCGCCCCGCACAGCACACTCCCAGCACTGAAACCGGGGTCTCACGGAGAGAACCCGAGCCCCGTACTTACGATCAGGGCCTGGATCTCCCGATCCCAGGTCACCTGATCGCTGTGATAGCCTCTGATTGCCCAAAGTGATCACAGTGATCAGTGGCATGAAGCACATGATTAGAGCCTGAGGCTCTAATTGACTTAAAAAATGTTAGGCCCGCCCACTTGTGACATTAGCGCATCAACATCTGATATTGCCTTCCTGCTTCTCCTTCCAGCCAATCAGGATGGATGCGGGTCTTAAGACTGGATTGGCTAGGAGGAGAAGCCGGGGAAGCCACCCCCGACCTGGATGGTATAAGTGCGACCATGGCAGGGGCGGTTTATTTGCTGCCCCCCCCCGCAAAAATGGAGAACCAGCCATCACTGGTAAACAGTCACCGTGGACCCCGCCCCTGTGTCTTCTTTCTTTGTGAATGGAGGAGAGAAAGACTTATGCCCAGTACACACGGTCGGACATTGATCGGACATTCCGACAACAAAATCCTAGGATTTTTTCTGACGGATGTTGGCTCAAACTTGTCTTGCATACACACGGTCACACAAAGTTGTCAGAAAATCCGATCATTCTGAACGCGGTGATGTAAAATACGTACGTCGGGACTATAAACGGGCAGTAGACGATAGCTTTCATCTTTTTATTTATTCTGAGCATGCGTGGCACTTTGTGCATCGGATTTGTGTACACACGATCGGAAATTCCCACAACGGATTTTGTTGTCGGAAAATTTTATAGCAAGCTCTCAAACTTTGTGTGTCAGAAAATCCGATGGAAACTGTGTAATGGAGCCTACACACGGTCGGAATTTCCGACAACAAGGTCCTATCACACATTTTCCGTCGGAAAATCCGACCGTGTTTACGGGGCATTAGTGTCTCTCTCTCCTTGCAGAGGAAAAAAAAAGTGTGTGTAAAAAAATTTAAAAAATAATAATGATAAAAAAATAAAATACAAAAGTACAAAAAAATACCTAGGCTTGATCTAGGTCAATGCCAGGGTTAGATTTTGGGTCAACATCAGGGTCAATGGTCAGCGTTAGTATTTTTTTTACAGGATTTTTTATTTTTTTTTTAATTATCAGTGTCAGTTAGTTTAGGTGTGTTTTAGTTAGGATAAAAAAAATAGAAACAAAATGGGCACTATTGTTTTTGGGCTGTACTAGGGGTACAAACAACAACTGAAATACACATATGCGGTATCGCTGCCAATTTCATTTGGGTTGTTTTTTGGTGGGAGGTTATGGTAGTAGCAAGAAATATACAGCTAAATTTAAAAAAAAAAAAACATTTTTTTTTTACTATTTTTGGCAATTTTTCCTTTGATAAAAAATCAGGAGATATCCATTAACATTTAGCACCAAATGAAAGCCTAATTTGTTGGATTTTTTTCTATTATGGAGAACTTAGAGTAGAGACTACCACCAAAATCCCAAAAAAGGCACCAACAGCGATTAACAAGTATTATAAGAAGGAGATAATACTGCTGGAGACCTGAAGAGATGTACAGTAAGAAGCCATTTGGGTGATTAAGTCCACCAAATCCCACAATCCACAAAACATCACTTAACCCATTATGAGGGGCTTCCATCATCCTTGCTGGACTTTTTTCTATTATGCAGAACCCAGAGTAGAGACTACCACAGTTTGGGGGAACCCAAGAAGGGCACAAAGAGTGGTAGATGGGTATTGCATAAAGGAGATCACATTGCTTCAGACCACAAGGGATATCAGAAGAAACTGGGGTAATGTGGTCTACCAAATCACAGGATCCACTAAAGTACCACTTAACCCGTTATGAGGGGCTTCCACAATTATTGTTGGATTTTTTTTTTTCTATTGTGAAGAGCTCATAGTAGAGACTACCATAGGTTGGGGAAAACACAAAAATCCAAAAATGGACACCAAGAGAAATAGACATTAGGTATTATAGGAGGGAGATCGCACTGCCGGAGACCCAAAAGGATATGGGAAGCTACTGGGGTGATTCGGCCTACCAAATCTCACAATCCATTGAAATATTACAAAAGTCCATTAGGAGGGGTTTCCACTATCCTTGTTGGATTTTTTTTTCAATAATGAAGAACCCAGAGTAGAGACTACCACAGGTTACAGGAAACACCAAAATCCCAAGAAGGGCTCAGAGAGCGATAAACAGGTAATATAAGAAGGAGCACTGCTGAAGACCCAAAGGGATGTGAGAAGCCACCGGGGTGATTTGGTCCTCCAACTCCCATGATCCACTGAAATATCGCTTGAACCATTATGAGGGGCTTCCACCATCATCCCTGCTGGATTTTTTTTCTATTATGGAGAACCCAGAGTATAGACCACAAAAATCCCAAGATGGACACCAAGATAGACATTAGGTATTATTAGAAGGAGATCATACTGCTGGAGACCCCAAGGGATTTAAGAAGCCACTGGGGAGATTCGGTCCAACAAATCCCACAATCCACTGAAATATCACTCAACTATGGACGGACGCTTTAAGCAAAGCTCATTCACTCTATGCGCACCAGACACCAAAAATAAGCCTGCAAGGTTAATGGACTCATTAAAAATTCACAAGCCCCATAAAGATAGTTATTATTAAAAATAGCACAGAATAATTACGGATGGGTCACACCTTTCTGCTTCAGCCTCTCTGTACGCTCAGAACAAAGTATAGGGATGCTACGGTGCCACTCATTTACACTACAAAGGGATAAAACCCCCGAACTAAATTAACATCCTGTTTATGGGGGCTGTAGGAGCTGTAATGTTCTCATTAATATGATTATAAAGGCTTTTTCCAGTTGTGCACTGCGACACAGACAGCTGGATCTTAGAAAGAGTGTAAATAGCAATGAGTTGATTTGTTAAAGGGCAATTACTGATAACCATTAACATTTAATGATCTTCTAAGTTCATCCAGCAAACGCTGCAGCTGGGCTGAAGTCGGAAAGTCCATTCAATCAGTATAGAGAAATGAATGGATAAATTTTTATTTTTAATGTATATAATTTTTTTTTTTACAATGTGGTGCGCAAAAAAACAAAAAACCAAGTGAACCAAAAAAAGTGTATGGGGTGTGCCATTGGTCCCCTCCCAAAGAGGAAGGACCCTTTCCTGACCCCTTGGACTGCAAGACTCCAGACACTAGAAATACACTAGGTAAAAGGCCTGGCGGACCCCTCTCCTCATGGCCGGCTGAAGCGGACCACCAAGTGCTACGTTAGGGGCTTTCCTAAAGAGTGACACCCAAGGCAGGTGAGGAAGGACCTAAGGGTCCTTCAGGGTTTAGCTCTGAAGAAGAACCCTTGAAACTCATTAACCAGCTAGATTTCGGGATGGTGCTCTCCTTGGCAAAGGAGGAATCTGGGTCTGACGGACCACAGTGCTACGGAAAAGTAGCTTGATATGCTGTCAATTCTACATGGTTTGTGAGTACATTTTATACTGATTATTAATAAATATCCTATGGGACATTGCACTAGGCTGGTGTGCCCTGGTTTGTGTTTTTGCAGTTGCTAATTGGGACAACCCCAGTCCTCTGAGGGCAGTAAGGTCTGAAGCATCCCTGTAGTGTACAGAAACATGAAACATATGAAGAATTGCTAGCAGTCCACCACTCTCGTGCACTGGGGGTGTAGTTTTCTCTTGAATATACCCAAAGGCCTACCATTCTTGTGAGTGAAAAAAGACGAATAAAAAATACAGTGTACATTTTTTTCCTAAACCTGTGTTTTATATACTGTATTTGTTTGCTATAAGTATACAATCTTTGTTTTTCAAAAAAAAAATAAATAAATACATGACAAAGGATTCCCAGAGCACCATGGGTTAGCTAGAGACACCCCAACAAAAACAGATCTGGGTGTTCAGTTCCAGCAGTCATTCTGAGCCATGATAAATCTCAATCTGGGAAAACAAATTATTGCAATATGCTAAAAAATGTATCTATGTAACACTTCTTAATCATTTTATATTAATTTTGGAGGAGGGAGAACTGGAAACATTGGTCAGTGGATCTCACTATAAGGATTCACTGGGTGATTCAGCCCATCTTTTTCCACCTATGACTGACATATAAAGCAATTGTGCCAGATAGAGCTTTTTTTTTTTTTTTTTTTTTTTTTTTTTTACAATCAAAATTGCTTTTGTTTTCTCATTTTCTTACAAGATTTCCATACACTTTATTAAAACCTGTACAATGAAATGGTGACTGTATGTAATAGATTGTAAAATTGCCTCCCAAGCACAATGCTTTTCACTGTACAAATCTACTGGCAGTTATAGAGGACATTACTGTATGTAAGTTTGTAGAATCACACCACTCAAATTACAATCTCATAGATCTAATAAAATTTTAAGCTCCTCTAGTCGCTGCCTTATACAATTCTATCCAATTTTTGGTATTTGACTTTATTCTGACTATGCTTGTTGAGAGCTTGCATGGGGAAGGGCGAGAACCTCCGTCAGGTTTGTATTTTCTGTCTCTGTCCCCACTGGATCGATTTACCTTTCTTTTTGTCTATTGACGCTTGGACAACATTTATAGCCAAAACAGAAGGTAAGAGGAAATCTTGATCGGGGGACATGTGCTTTTAATGAAGGGATTCCCTCTGATTTTGGGGAGATTTCCATTAAGTTCCTATTGTGTTTCTAGAACAGGAAAGTAAAAAAAATCTCCCCAGTGGGACAGAAACAGAGAGAAAAATTGATGGGGATATTAACCCCTTTCCTATTCTATCCATTAATGACAACTCACAGCTTTAGATACACTTTAAACACCATGTGGGCCATTTAAGAAGAATATCTAAGAAGTATTGCTTACCTGTATTGTTTGGCTTTGGTAAACCTTTATGACGTGAAAGTTGAAGCTGTAGATTCCTTTCCTTGGGGCAACAAACACTGATTCCAACGTGAAAAAGTTGCCCACATTTACTAAGATCTGGAAGACATAAAAACAAATGAATGTAAGGTGAGCCATTGACTTTAGCATGAGCGTTCATTCTGAGAAACATCAATGTATAAGTAGAAAAGAAGAAGTCCATAGTCAGTCCATCGGTGGTCAATAGTGAGAAACTACCATAATACAAAGACACCTATCTCTCACATTCAGTCTTCTACGCTCTCTGGATATTGTGGCTTAGGGGCAAAACCAACCCCACTGTCCACTTTTGGCTCAAAATCAGTTCCTGGACCCATGATTGAGGTTGAATCAGTCCCCTGGATCAAAATATTCCCATAATATCCTTTAGTGATTGTAACTGCTAACACGGTTAGATGGAAAGAAAGGATCTGGTCTATTTTTAAATTTTACTATTGATTTTGTCATTACTGCCCTGCCAATAATGGGGCAATGGAAACAGTTGTGCAAGAGCTACATGTCAATGCGGACTTTGAATATTTGTTCCTTCTATCCCCCTTGAAAAATATCCAAGTTCGTAACTCTTGAGTAAGAGAGTCAGGGAAACGAATTACATGGTCAAACATTTGTGAAGCCCCTCCAAATCATTGTGTTTGGGTGTTTCCGGTGACAGGTACTATTAATACTAAAACATACAAAAACATTTTAGGCAATTGTGCTTTTCCACCCTTGTGGTTACCATTTGGTGAAGACCCTTTTCTGTTCCAGCATGACTGTGTCCATTTTCACAAAGGCAGCTCCATAAACACATGGTTTGACCAGCTTGGTGTGGAAGAACTTGAGTGGCCTTCACAGTGTCCTTTCCAGTGCTACTTACCTTCCTCAAACTAGCTCCACCTCTGCTTCTGTCAAGTGGCCATGCGCACTTCAGGGTTTTACCTGGAGTATTTCAGCTGGATCCTATCAGCACAACACCCACTTCTTGCTGTGCAAAGCCAATTGCCGTAGCACCCTTTGTCTGAATGACTGCAGCCCATCTCACTAATGCTTTCTCCCCCATGTTATGCTGTAGCCCATCAATTCGCCACTATCCTGACTCCTGTCAGGCGGTAGCCTATCAGAGTGGCTTCTTACGCTTGCCTACTCTATTTAAACATGGTGCAGCTTCTAGCTCATTGCTCAAGCTATGCTTTTGCAAACCAGCTGACGAGAGCCTGGTGCACAGTCCTGCTATCCGGCCTCTATGCTCTATTGATTCCTGTGTATTGACGATTTCCTTGTTCCCAGATATCTGTGTTTGCTGCCTGTCCTGACCTCTGGCTTGTCCCTGGTTATCCGTGTCTGCTGACCATACTGACCTCTGGCTTGCTCCTGACCATTCGTTTTCACAGCCAGCCCTGACCTTTAAAGCTATTCCATTGACTCAATGTCCTTAATACTTAGAGCAGGGTGAGTGTGGTGACAGATAGCAGGAAACCCTAAACTTGTGTTAGTTGGTGTCTGTTGCATATTGGCTGACTCTGTGCATTTGGATATCCCATGTCACCTGCTTTCACCTGGGACCATCCTCCTACTTAAGTGAGTACTGATCCATTTCCCAAGTCTTATCTATTTCAGACTGATCCTACTCTGGTCTTCGGGACCTAGTCCAGTTCCTACTACACAAACTCAGCTACCTGGTCTTGCCTGTCCCATGGTGCCCTGTTCTACTGTGAACTAGCTATCAGCCTGAACTTCTCAGTTAAGACTACCACCTTTCCACCTCTCACTGAGTATACCTTACAGTGTAGCTGGAGTTGATATAGTTGACATTCTGACATCCCTGAAATCTACCCTTAAGATTAATTAGAATGCCAGTTGTGAACCAAGTCTTCTTCAATGTCAATATCTCACAATAGGCACATTTTCCCACTGACACACAACATTATCTTGTGGAAAGACCTCCCAGAAGAATGGAGGCTGCTATAACTGCAAAAAGGGGAGCGTGGAGCAACTCTTTAATATTGCCCATGGTTTAGGAATGATGGTCAGCCACAAACATTTGGTTATATAGTATACAGTATGTACAAGTGATGTTTATCAGCAGGAAAGGTTTGGAACAGGCGTTCTCTGAAGCTAATTTTTACACCCATAAGCTCACCATCCATGAATTGTATATGTGGCCTGAAACTATTATGTAGTACATAACTCTTGGAATACCTGGCTCAAGGAGAGTTTTAGAACACAGTTGTGTGCCTGGTGTTCAGATTTGTGTAATAATAGCACAAACAGGAATCCAAAGGCCAGTCAGAATTCAGCTTTCATGGCTAAAATGAAGACTGTTGGTGCCTAGTTGCTAGTGTGTTACCACACACTATCACTTCTCGCACCAACATAAGCTCAATAATAGCATGCAATGCCAAGCTGCAGTTTTCAAAGCGAGCAAAGTCCTTTCTTGTAATAAGAGAGGTATGGACTCCAGAGAGAGAAAGATATATTTTGCCCCTGTAGAAATCATTAGTAAGACCTCATCTGGAATATGCAGTTCAGTTTTGGGCACCAGTTCTCAAAAAAGATATCGGGGAACTGGAGAAAGTGCAGAGAAGGGCAACCAAACTGATAAGAGGCATGGAGGAGCTCAGCTATGAGGAAAGATTAGAGGAATTGAATCTATTTTCTCTTGAGAGGAGGAGATTAAGGGGGGATATTATCAACATGTACAAAAACATAAATGGTCCATATCGTGAACTTGGTGTTGAGTTATTCACTTTAAGGTCATCACAGAGGACAAGGGGGCACTCTTTACGTGTAGAGAAAAAAAGATTTCATCTCCAAATATAGAAAGGTTTTTTCACAGTAAGAGCTGTGAAAATGTGGAATAGATTCCCTCCAGAGGTGGTTCTGGCCAGCTCAGTAGATTGATTTAGAAAAGGCCTGGATTCTTTCCTAAATGTACATAATATAACTGGGTACTGACATTTATAGGTAAAGTTGATCCAGGGAAAATATGATTGTCTCTCGGGGGATTAGGAAGAATTTTTTTCCCCTGCTGTAGCAAATTGAATCATGCCATAAAATTTAATTCCACTGCTATGCCGATGACACACAGCTATATGTAAATGCAACAGCTGAAACTCTATCTTCATAGTCATCCCTGTCGATACTTACCACCTGTCTGGAGGAGATAAAGGTAGGGATGGAGCACAACTTTCTTCAACTAAACAGTTCCAAAACATGAAGTCATTCTGATTGGCACTCCTCACCAGACCAAATCATCATCCATAACTAGCATCACCTTTTCTAGTTCTAACATACCTTTCTCATCAATAGTCACAAATCTTGGTGTAAAAATGGACTTCCAACTCACTTTTGAAGCCCATATAAATCACCTATGCAAGACCTCTTCCTACCACCTTCGTAACATCTCTAAACTCCGTCCCATTCTTTCCCTCTCAGATGCCGAAAAGATGGTTCATGCTTTTGTCTCCTCCAGACTGGATTACTGTAACACACTTCTAATTGGGATTCCTAGAAAGAGTCTGCAGAGGCTTCAGTACATCCAAAACTCTGCAGCAAGGATCCTGATGAGAGTGCGGAAACATGAGCATATTACCCCCATTCTCCACTCACTCAACTGCTTTGCTGTCTCCACCAGGATTGAGTACAAGGTTTCTCTTCTCACACACCAATGTATCCTGGACATGCCCCCCCCACACACACACCTTAAAGAACTTCTTAAACCCTTAAACACAACACGTCCCCTCCGTTCCATTCACTCAAACCTTCTTCATATACCCAGAACTAGACTCAGGACAATGGGAGACAAGGCCTTTTCTGCAGCTGCCCTGCGCCTGTGGAATGCCCTACCTGACACCTTGAGGGCTCCTCAATCTACTGACTGTTTTAAAAAAGGGCTTAAGACATTTCTTTTTAGCAAAGCTTTTTGTCCCTTCTAGATGTTTGTTTCATCGTATAAACTGCTTAATTTTCTTTTTTTTTTTTTTTTTGTTGTTTTTTTTTTAATCTGTGGCAGTTTGAGATCTTTTGATGAAAAGGGCACTATAAATAAAAAGTATTATTATTATTATGCCCTGTACACACGGTCGGACTTTCCGACGGAATATGTGCGAAGCTTGTTGTCGGAAATTGTGTGTGGGCTCCATCGGACTTTTTCCATCGGAATTTCCGACACACAAAGTTTGAGAGCAGGCTATAAAGTTTTCCGACAACAAAATCCGATCGTTCAAATTCCGATCGTGTGTACACAAATCCGACGCACAAAGTGCCACGCATGCTCAGAATAAATTAAGAGACGAAAGCTATTGGCTACTGCCCCGTTTATAGTCCCGACACACGTATTTTACATCAGAACGATCGGATTTTCCGACAACTTTGTGCGACCGTGTGTATGCAAGACAAGTTTGAGCCAACATCCGTCGGAAAAAATCCGATGGATTTTGTTGTCGGAATGTCCGATCAATGTCCAATCTTGTGTACAGGGTACTATTCACGCTTTGCTGGGGTTTTTTTCCTTCCTCTGGATCAACTGTGGGTGTAGGTTTGTTAATCCTGTATGGGGTTAATCTATCATGTTGACTGGGAGTCAACAAAGAGGTCCCAGACAGACTCCCAGTCAACTTGATAGATTAACCCCATACAGGATTAACTATATGATAACTACTATACTTTAGACCAAGCCTCACTATATATACTGTACATGTGACAGGTATGTCTCTGTCAAGCAAATCTAGTCCCATCTGGCCACTTAATATTACAGTATCTATATTATTTATTTTTAAGCAACCCTTTAGCGTAAGGACACAATCATTTTAAAATCTAAATAGACAACTAATTGAATACCCTATCTTATCTACTACCTCTCTAGCTATCAATAGATACACCTATGAACATCAACTTTTGAGCCACCTTCAGGTATGAACTTAATTTTGCAAACCAACTTCCTTACTATAGTGAAATAGGACTACTATATATTTATGTTATCACATTTCTTGCAGGATTTGCCTCTCGGCCTCAGTGGAGCCTCAAGCATTTAGTTTACGCCCATATTTCTTGGGCTTTTCTTTTCTTTTTGAAGAGAACAACATATATATACTCTTGGTGGAGTAAAAAAAACCTACTTCTACCTGTTTTCATCATCTCCAACACATAGATGTTTGTTCATATTGGAATCAAGAGCATACTGGGCAGACAGACTTTTTCACTGTCGCTGCTTTTAATCGCAAATTTTATGGAATGCCAAATCAGCCAATACAGTGTTTAATGTAAGTGTATCAGATATGACAATTACATTATGAAATGCTTTATTGATGGATACTCAGATATTGATTATTATCTTTTCAATATATCTTCTTTAATACAGAACCATTTAAAGCGTACACTATCCCTGAGGAAGGAGTTTAATTGACTCCGAAACGCGTCGGGTGAAAAAGTACTGCTTCAAAACCCTGTATATACAGGATTGTAATACTGATGGATTTACATTCCTAACAATAGATGTTACAGTTGTTGTCATATTTTATTATGTTAATTCAATAAATTATATTTGTACCAAGTATATCTCTTTTATGATTGCTACATGTGCCTGAAAAGTCCACCACTAGGGGACCCCCTTAATTTTTTACAAATGGTGCAGTTTACTTCGGGAGAAACAGGAAGTGATGAAAGCTCAGCGCTTCCGGGTTCCAATATCATAGAGGCGATCAAAGCTGTTCCAGTCTTTGTTCGCCTCTATGATCGCCAAGCGCTGGCTGGTTGATCGGGTTGACAGGACAGCCCAATGAAGCCTCGGAAGGCAGCGGGGGATTGCTTTAACAAGAGAGCCGACTGTCAGCTCTAAAAACCAGTACTGGGATGATGCTTTATCCCAGTATAACCACTTGAAGTCTACCGACCACTTGAAGTCTATACTTCCCTGAGCCTGATCTTGATCCAGGGATGTGCATGAGAACAGCAGCTCTCTCTCCTCAATGGACAGAGAGGCAGCATTGCTCCAGCCATTGGCTCCTGCTGCATTCAATCACGGACAATGAGGAGAGAGGGGCGGGGAGCCGAGCAAACGCTCTGTGTGTCAGTGGACACGCAGAGGCAGCCCGGGAGGAAACACACGACAGTGCACCAAAACTAAGCAACTTACTATGGGAGCACTCGGCAGGAGAGGGTACCCCAGAGGAGGATCGGGGCTGCCCTGTGCAAAACTGTAGGAATGGCGTTCTTAGGGTCATAGTCAGCATTTTTCTTCCTCCAAACACAGTGAGTCCCCCTCCTCAAGAAGGCACATGTACAGTCATGCCAATGAACATCTAAATAATTCAGAGAAGGTTTGGGAGAAAGTGCTGTGGTCAGATGAGACCAAAATTTAGCTCTTTGACATTAACTCGAATCACAGAGTTTTGAGAAATACTATGACCCTAAGAACACCATCCCTACAGTCAAGCATGGAGGTGGAAACATAATGCTTCGGGACTGTTTCTCTGCTAAAGGTACAGGCCGACTTTACCGCGTTGAGGGGCCAATGGACGAGGCCATGTATTGTAAAATCGTGGGTGAGAACCTTCTTCCCTCAGCCAGAACACTGAAGATGGGTCATGGATGGGTCTTCCAGCATGACAATGACCCAAAACATACCACCAAGGCAACAAAGGAGTGGCTCAAGAAGAACCACATTAAGGTCATGGAGTGGCCTAGCCCAGTGGTCATCAACCCTGTCCTCAGGGCCCACTAACAGGCCAGGTTTTATGTATTACCTTGGGGGAGATGCAGACTAGAATACTGCAATCACTGAGCAGCAAATTATATCACCTGTGATGTATTTCAGTTATTTTGCAAACCTGGCCTGTTAGTGGGCCCTGAGGACAGGGTTGATGACCACTGGCCTAGCCAGTCTCCAGACCTTAATCCTATAGAAAATTGCTGTAGGGAGCTGAAACTTTGAGTTCCCAAGAGACAGCCAAGAAACCTTAAAGATTTAGAGAAGATCTGTAAAGAGGAGTGGGCCAAAATCCCTCCTGAGATGTGTGCAAACCTGGTCACCAACCTCAAGAAACGTCTGACCTCTGTGATCGCCAACAAGGGTTTCTCCACCAAGTACTAAGTCATGTTTTGCTTGGGGATCAAATACTTGTTTTACTCACTGAACTCCAACTTAATTTATAGCGTTTGTTTATGTGTTTTTTCTGGATTTTTGGTTGATATTCTGTCTCTACCATTTAGAATACACCTATGATAAAAGTTATAGACCCTTCATTTCTTTGTAAGTGGGCAAACTTACACAATCTGCAGGGGATCAAATAATTATTTTCCCCACTGTATGTGTGTTATTATTTTTTTTTATTATTGTCTTTAGAATCACAATTTACTAGCCCATCTAACACTACCCTCCCCACAAGGGGACACTGCTGCTATCCAGGTTATCCTCCCTAGATACAATGTAGGAGTGAGTGTAGCCACCCTAAGACAGGAAGTGTGTTACTGGCAGGATCACCAGGTGAAAAAATGAAGACTAATGCAGCCATCAAGGACTATTGCCTGAAATAAATGAAATTTTTTGTTCTTGGATTCAGATATTCAGCATTTTATTTTATCTCAAGCACAATGAGCAATGCATATAGCCTCTCAGACAGAGCATGAAGGCAAATGCACTGAAATTGCTTCTAATTTTCCTGAGCCTGCAATGGATAAATATGTACATCTCATACAGATGCACGGCCATTGACTTTCAGAGACGGTGCTGCGCCGTTGTCTCTCCAGCTATTTGCAATGCAGCATATTTAGGTGTAATTAGAGTAGAATAGACCCAATTCCCTTCGGTATGACCGTAGTTGAAATTCAGGAGTTCTCTGAATCCAGTTCATTAATTAGATCTCAGTTACATTGTCAGAGCGCAAAGAAAAAGCCTTTTTGTTTTGTTTTTCCATCCTCTTCATTTCTGTATATTTATAACAACCCAATAAAAATGAAATATCATAAAAATACCTCAAATAGGTTTCTTATTGAAGCTTACCTAAAGAAGTTGCTTTACTGAGTGCATTCAATTAAACCTTTCTTTTCTGTAAAGGGCTACGACATACGTGTGTGCAGACTATTGCATTAGGGTGTGCACCCCAAAACTCAAGCACACATGTGTGTGGGTATGTGGGGTATGTGTGTATATATATATATATATATATATATATATATATATAGATGAGCGAGAGAGTGGGGGTGACAGAGAGAGAGAGGGGTGAGTGAAAGAGAGGGGTGAAAGAGTGGTGGTGAGAGAGAGTGGTGATGCAGAGAGAGAGAGAGAGAGAGGGGTAATAGAAGGAGAGGGGGTGAGAGTGGGGGGGGGGGGGGTGAGAGAGAGGGGTGAGACAGGGAGAGAAAAAGAGAAGCGGTGTGAGGGAATGTGAGAAAGAGAGAGGTGTGTGAGAGAGAGAAAGAGGGGGTGTGAGAGATAGAGGTAAGGGAGAGAAAGAGAGGGGGTGAGTGAGAGGGGGTGGGAGAGATAGATTGGGTGAGAAAGAGAGGAGTTGGGATAGAGAGAGGGGGTGAACGACAAAGAGGGGTGAGGGAAAGAGAGGGGTGCGAGAGAGAAAAGGGTGAGGTGAAGAGAGAGAGGGGGTGAGAGAGAGAGAGAGAGAGAGGGGCGAGAGAAAGAAAGGGGGTGAGAGAGAGAGGGTGATACGGGGAGAGATGGGTGAGAGAAAGAGAAGGGAGGTGAGAAAGAGGAGGGTGAGAGAGAGAGGGGTGTGAGAGAGTGAGGAGGTGAAGAGGGATGGGAAATGAGAGAGAGAGGTAAGGGAGAGAAAAAGAGGGGGGTGAGTGAGAGGGGGTGAGAGATAGAGGGGGTGAGAGAGAGAAAGGGGTGAGTGAAAGAGAGGAGGTGAAATAGAAGTGGTGAGAGGGGGGTGAGGCAGAGAGAGAGAGAGAGAGGGGGGAGAGAGAAAGAGAGAGGGGTGAGAGGAGAGGGGATGAGAGTGGGTGGTGAGAGAGAGAGGGGGGTGTGAGAAAGAGAAAGAGGGGGTGAGAGAGGGGTAAGAGTGATGGAGTGAGAGGGATTGGGGGAGTTAGAGAAAGATAGGGGATGAGTGAGAGGGGGTGAGAGAGAGAGAGGGGGGTGAAAGACAGACAGGGGTGAGTGAAAGAGAGGGGGTGAGAGAGAGAGAGGTGTGAGGTGGAGAGAGAGGGGTGAGAGAGGGGTGAGAGAAAGAAAGGGGGGTGAGAGAGAGAGGGGGATGAGATGGGGAGAGAGGGGTGAGAGAAAGAGAAGGAAGGTGAGAGAGAGAGGGTGAGAGAGAGAGAGGGGGGTGAGGGAAAGAAAGGGGGTGAGATAGAGATGGGGTGATACGGTGAGAGGGGTGAGAGAAAGAGAAGGGAGATGAGAAAGAGGAGGGCGAGAGAGAGAGAGGTGTGAGAGAGTGAGGGGGGGAGAGGGATGGGGGATGAGAGAGAGAGAGAGGTAAGGGAGAGAAAAAGAGGGGGGGAGTGAGAGGGGTGAGAGAGAGAGAAAGGTGTGAGTGAAAGAGAGGAGGTGAAATAGAAGTGGTGAGAGAGAGGGGTGAGGCAGAGAGAAAGAAAGAGAGAGGGGTGAGAGAGGGGGACGAGAGAGGGGTGTGAGAAAGAGAAAGAGGGGATGAGAGAGGGGGTGAGAAGGATGGGGGGAGTGAGAGAGATAGAGGTAAGGGAGAGAAAGATAGGGGATAAGTGAGAGGGGGTGAGAGAGGATGTGGAAGAGAGGGGGGGTGAAAGACAGAGATGGGTGAGTGAAAGAGAGGGGGTGAGAGAGGGAGAGAGGGCCCACTTCTGTATACTGCGGGACATTTCTGTACACTGGATCACACATGGCGCAGGTGTAGATTAGTGTGTGCCAAGGCACCCCCGGCACGCCACCCCGCACATGCCTATGGGCTACGGCATATGTTGGTAACATAAAGAGATAAGTAAATGATATCTTGTTTACTGGGAAAGCAGAATCACACACGCAAGTAACTCTTTTAGTTAATGAATTTATTTCATGTCAAATAATATAATGATTAGAATAAGGCAGACGTAGATGAGATCAAAATGATATCGGCAGAGAGAATTACATTGGGGGTTATTTAATAAAGGCAAATCCACTTTGCACTGCAAGTGCACTTGGAAGTGCAGTCGCTGTAGATCCGAGAGGGACATGCAAGGAAAATAAAAAGCAGCATTTTAGCTTGCACATGATTGGATGATAAAATCAGCAGAGCTTCCCCTCATTTCAGATCTACCCTTCAGATTTACAGTGACTGCACTTCCAAGTGCACTTGTAGTGCAAAGTGGATTTGCCTTTCTTAAATAACCCCCAATGTGTCTTGGTGTAAGGTTAATCAGATGGAAAATTCTGGCCCATTAATTTCTGCTTTCCTAATTATGTGCGGTGTCCTGCTGCCATTACAACCTCATATAATAATAATGTACTGAGAACTGGCCGTTCTGTAGAGGAAGGCGTCTGTTTGTGTGGGTGGGTGGCTGTGGTGAGGACCTTAGAGTGTAAGCTCCTCCGTTGAAGAAACAGAATATTAAATTACGCAAGCTGAATCATTTAACATTTTCTATAAAATGTTGCAGAATACTTTATAGGATATAAATGTGCAAAGTGGGGGATAGTTACTAAAACCAGGGCACTCAGAATCTGATGAAGCTCTGCATGGTAGCCAATCAGCTTCTAACGTCTGCTTGTTCAGGTAAAGTGATTGTAAACGATCACCTTGTAAAACAACCCATTCAGTTTTAAATAGAAAAGGCAAAAAAATGTTGTATAGATATAAAAATACATGACCTTTTTTCCCTTGATGACCACATTCCCTCAGTTCTCAGCTGCATAAGAGCTGGGGGGGAGAGGAAGCAGCAGCACACTGAGCTTCCCAGTGAATGCTGAAAGGGAAATGGAGGAGGTAATCCCTAAAGCCGCACATCTTGTCTTGTCTTGTGGTAGTATCAGAGTGTCAGAGTGGTAACGTCAGCCTGAGCTCCAACCAGGCCATGCCACCAACGCGTTTCGCTCTGCCTCCCTGGAGCTTAATAATGGGGATGGCGATGTCATGCGTATGGGGAGTATTTAAGCATCATAGGCAGGTATGTGGAGAAGCAACAGGTCCTGATCATTGGAGGAGAGCACACTGAGTTCCCAGCATAGCTAGAGAACTGACCACGCTGTGCTCTCCTGCTTAGTGTGGGCAGTTTTTAATAGCAAAGGTGAGGGACTGGCAGGAACACCAGGAATTTAACACAAAGGAAGCAACATGGTACAGGAGGCACATATCAGGAAATACTTTGGACTCTCCTGTTTTTTCGTAAATCAACTCTATATGTTTGTGCATCATTGGTTGAAAAACTGAAATTTCCATTTTAGGTGACCAGATTCTTTTCACATGCCCATCCGTGTTTATTAATCACCTATTGGCTTTTAATACCTCTCATGATCTCCAGCATTGAATACTTCCCATCAAGTGCCTAGCTTCCGGCCCCCTGTAAAGTCTCACTGCCCCCCCCCGTTAGGTTCTAAACAAGTACGGTTCGTTTTGTTACGAATTAAAATTCGGATGAATTTTTGTTATTCGGAAATTCAGATGTATCGGAATTTCTTAATTAGAATAGTACCATAATCCGAAATAACGAAATTCGAATTCAGACTAAGTTCGAATAGTTTTCTAATACTTTTCGAATTTGAATAGTTTTCCAATTTCCAAAGAGAAATTAATAGTATAGAAAATAAGAGAAATTGAATAGAAAAAAAAATATTTCTATTCCTTTATTTTCTATTCTATTTTATGCTTTTTGGAAATAGGAAAACTACGGTATTCAAATTCGAAAACTATTCGAAAACCTTTCAAATTCGAAAACTTTTTGAATCGATTCGAAAACGAATCAACGAAACGAATCCTGAAAACGACTTAAACTAATGAAACAAATCTAACTAAATTTATTTATGCAAACAGATTGAAACAAAACAAATGTTTTCATTCTGCACATGTCTATTAGGTTCTTCCTCATGCAAAATAATGGAAAAATCTAACAAGGGGAGTGAGACTCCTTTGTAAAGATCACTGGAGGCGGGCAGAGATGGGAACTAAGCTATTGAGATCCCACCGCTGCAGTTTCCAAATAATGTTTGTAGTCACAAATGACTGCAATGTGACCCAAACTAAATTGACAGGCGCTCCACTGGGTCCTCCTATGTGGCAACCGCTTGGAGTGCAGACAAGGACAGAGCTCGTCCCAGCTGTAGACATCTAACGGAAAAAGGGAAAAGTCCTGGAGGTTGCAAATCTCTGCAAAACCCAGTAAGAAGGTGTATGACAGCCTCAGCGCCGGGCTCCAACCAGGCCACGCCCCCCAACATGTTTCATGCCGCCCACCTTCTTACAGGGTTTTGCAGAGGGTGTGCGACTTCCAAGACTTTTCCCTTTTCCGCAAATGACCGCAAGGTCCTTTTTTGGGGGGGTTTAATGACACATCCAAGAGAAGATGCGGAGAGCAGTGTTGTGCCCGAGGGATGAATCAGACATTTCTCGTAGTTTAGAATGGTTAGGTTCACAAAAAGCTGATTTCTAATTGGTGGCTGATTACTGTCGATCACTGTTTTTGGTCCCCATAAACTGGAGCACTCAGAATCTGGTGCAGCTGTGCATGGGAGCCGATCAGCTTCTAGCATCAGATTGTTTAATTAGGCTTTGACAAAAAAAAAAAAACCTGGAAGTTGACTGGTTTCCATGCAGAGCTGCTCCAGATTTTGCTCTCTCCGGTTTTAGTAAACCAACCCCATCCACCCACATGTGTCCTCCTCAGTCTGTAGGGCACTTTTGAAGATGTCGTTCTGTGAAATCTATAAGAACCACAGATGGCTGGAGTCCCACAACGATGGAACCATCAACATTAGCCTTCTCCAGCATAAAGATGTTTGGCAACAAAAGACTTAAACCATTAACGCCGTGTGCCACCAACCTGAACAACAGGCATATAAACCAAGGTAATCTGTAGAGTTACCAGCTCAATAATTACAGTCCATGTAGGCCCCCATTCTGTACCCCACCATGTGATGTCAGAGCTATATTAACAGTTATAATGGAACACGAGTAGCTGGGGTCCCAAAAGAGGTTAATCTGTAAAGTCAACGGCTCAAGCTTTAAAAACATAATTACAGTCCATGTAGGCCCCCATTCTGTACCCCACCATGGATGGTGTCAGCGCTATATTACCAGTTATAGTGGAACACAAGTCGCTGAAGTCCCAAAAGAGGTTTGGACGCCCCCCCCCTAGGAAATACCTGATTCCCCCAAGATCAGATTAATTTTTTTGAGTCAATAGCTGAAGCTTTAATAAATGGATTTTTAAAACAGCTTACCTGTAAAATCCTTTTCTTGGAGTACATCACGGGACACAGAGCACCATAATAATGACTATGTGGGTTATACGCTTACCTTTAGGTGATTGGACACTGGCAACCAATAGTAAGACGGTTCCTCCCATATAACCCCTCCCATACCGGAAGTACCTCAGTTTTGTAGCTAGCAATGACGATCCCAGAAAGAGGGGAGGGACCTCTGTGTCCCGTGATGTACTTCAAGAAAAGGATTTTACAGGTAAGCTGTTTTAAAAATCCGTTTTTCTTTATCGTACATCAAGGGACACAGAGCACCATAATAATGACTAAGTGGGATGTCCTAAAGCAGTGTTTCTCAACCTAGGGGTCGGGACCCCCTCGGGGGTCGAATGATGATTTGTCAGGGGTCACCAAATCCTGGGCTGTTCCTGAAGCCCACACCGCTCTCCCAGCCTTTTTGTGGCCGACCCACAGCAGGGCTATCCCTGGAGCCTGTGACCTCCCACCTGGGCTGTTCCTGGAGCCTGCGGCCGCCCTCTCAGCCTCTTCGCAGGTGCCCATTCAGTTCATGGTATGGCTGGGGGGCAGAGACTAGAGGTCAGCTGACTGGTGAGCAATGTGAAGTGGGAGGGGCTGGAGGAGACCCTATCTCCTGATTACGGCATAGGTGTAACTGCTACGAGACACCACCAAGTCAGAGACACGGTGAAGCCAGAGACCCAGTGAGTAACACTACCTGTGATTATAGTTGCCAATAAAAGGACTCAGGGAGCGCTAAATGTCTGAGGGTTAGGGGCGCAAATTACTTGCCTTGCCTTGGGTGCTGACAACCTACGCTATGAAAATAATTTTACTGTTAGGGGTCCCGACAACTTTGGAAATTTTATCAAGGGGTCACGGCACTAGAAGGTTGAGAACCACTGTCCTAAAGCAATGCACCTGAGGGGGGGGGGAACACATTATCTCTAAGCCCAACTGGCCTGAGACTATAAAGCTGCCTGCAACACGCTGTGGCCAAAAACAGTCTCCTTTTGTGATCTCACATCCACCTGGTAAAACCTGGTGAACGTATGAACTGAAGACCAAGCGGCCGCTTTGCAAACCTGAGTCATAGACACCTGTTAGCGTACTGCCCATGATGCACTAATCCCTCTAGTGGAGTGTGCTTTTAAATCCCAAGGTGGAACCCTGCGCTTTAATCCATACGCCTGGATAATAGTCTGACAAATCCACCTGGATATAGTTGAACTTGTTGCGGACTGTCCTTTCTTAGGACCCTCAGGCAAGACATAAAAACAGTCAGTCTTCCGAAAGGGAGCTGACATTTTCAAGTAAACTTTTATCGCCCTCACCACATTCAGTGAGTGAAGCGACCTTTCCTCCCTAGTCTTAGGGTTTGGAAAAAAGGAAGGTAAAATGATATCCTGATTCAAATGAAATTTGGAAACCACCTTCGGTATAAAATCCGGATGAGGGCGCATGACCACTCTGTCCTGATGAAGAATCAAAAAAGGTTCCTTGCAAGAAAGGGCGGCCAATTCTGACACCCTTCTAGCCGATGTTATAGCCATCAAAAATAACAATTTTCTGGTCAATAGGACAAAAGGAATATGCCTAATAGGTTCAAATGGTTGACTCTGTAAGGCTGACAGTACCAAATTTAGGTCCCAGGGACATAAAGGCGGTTTAACCGGCGGCCTCAGGTGTGTTACTCCCTTGACAAAGGTTCGCACCAAAGAATGTCATGCAATTGGCCTTTGGAAAAAAAACGATAAGGCCGAAATCTGTCCTTTAATTGTCCCTAAAGCCAGCTGCAAGTCTACTCCTATTTGGAGAAAGGCGAGAACTCTTGCAACGTATACCTACGAGGGTTCCATTTCCTTTTCTCACACCAAGAAATGTATGATAATAGATAATAGATATAATAGATTGCTCTAGAAACTGACTTTCTAGCGTTTATCAATGTAGACAAGACTGAACCCATAATACCACGGTCTTTCAATAGTCTGGTCTCAATAGCCAAGCCATCAAATTCAGAAACCGTAAAGAAGGATGGAATATGGGTCCTTGAGACAACAGGTCTGGACGGCATGGGAGGACCAATGGGTCCCCTACTGCCAACTTCAATACAACTTTAATAATCTCCGAGTACCGGGATCTCCGGGGCCACGCTGGGGCCACTAGGATCACTGTTTTTTGTTCCTCCTGTATTCTGCGTAATAAGTGCGGCAGGATTTGGATCGGAGGGAAGGCATATATCAGAGAATACTGATCCCAAGGAACTACTAATGCGTCTGTCCCAACAGCAAGCGGATCCTTGGTCCTGGATACAAACCTGTTCAGTTTGGCATTGAATCTGGATGCCAGCAGATCCACATCTGGGGTCCCCCAGTATCGGCAGATCTGTAGAAAAACCTCGGGATGCAGGCACCATTACCCTGGCCACAATTTCTGGCGACTTAGGAAATCTGCCTGCCAATTGTCCACCCCGGGATAAATACTGCCGACAGAAACGGCACATGTTCCTCTGCCCAAGTCAATATATGATTTACCTCTCTTTGGGCTGCCCGACTCCTGGTACTCCTGGAGTGGAACTGTGCATATGGCACTGCTTTAAAGGATGACACCATCTTGCCCAGTAACCTCATGCACAGCCGAATAGAAGGTGTTAGTTCTTTTTTCACCTTCTGGACAAGTTCCACTATGGAGGCGACCTTTAAGGGGGGCAGAAACACCCTTTCTTGGGCGGTGTCCAAGACCAGACCCAGATACACCAAGGCTTGGGTCGGACAAAGAGCTGACTTGTCCACATTTATAATCCAACCTAGGCGTTGTAAAACCCGTACTGTTCTTGACATGTTTTGAACCAGTATGGGGCGAGAACAATCCCTTAGGAGAAGATCATTCAGATATCCTACTACGGAGACCTTCTGAGACCTTAGGAAAGCCAACACTGGGGCCAGAATCTTTGTGAAAACCCTGTTGGCCGTGGCCAGACTGAATGGTAGTGCCACAAATTGGAAATGACTGCCCTCTACAGCGAAGAGTAGGAACCTTTGATGTGGACCGAAGATCGGCACATGAAGGTACACATCCTTGATATCTATGGACGCTAAATAGTCTCAGGGATTTTATTATTGAACGAACTGAATTCATGCGGAAGGATCAGACGTCTACAAAGAGGTTGAGAGCTTTGAGGTCCAAAATGGGCCTTACTTCCCCATTTGGTTTCGGCACAGTGAATAGGTTTGAGTAAAACCCCTTGAACCTTTCCTTGTGCGGAACCTTTACAATTACCCCCTGCATCAGCAGATGCTGTAAAGCTAGGAATAGGCATCTTCTTTTCTCTGGATCCGACGGAACCCCTGAGTACAGAAACTGATTTGGGGGGATTTCCCGGAACTCTATTCTGTAACCGTAATTTACAGTGGAAATGACCCATCTGTCTTGAACCAGTTCTTCCCAGGCATCCCCAAACAGCCGAAGCCTGCCCCCCACCCGTGAGAGCGGGGGCGCCCCTTCACAAGGTAGACTTGGAGTTGAGCTTGGGTGGCTTTTGGGTCCAGGGTTTCTTCTGACCCTGGGGTCTTTTAAACCCAGAGGGCTGAGGCCGTCGATACCGCTTAGGGGAAGAAGCACTAGGTCCTGGAGCATTGGAAATCTTATAAGAGGGTTGCTTCCCCTTCTTTTTAATAGGGAGTAGGGCACTCTTTCCTCCAGAGATCTTTTGGATATATTTATCCAGATCCTCGCCAAAGAAGCGCTCTCCATGGAATGGAAAAGCTGCGAGTAGCCTTTTACATGGCGTCTCAGCAGACAAGTTCTTTAGCCACAAGACTCTGCGCATATGGATTGACAGTAACGCAAAACGAGAAATCTGTTGGATTGAGTCCTTCAGTGCATCTACTGCAAAACATAAGGCACGAGGAATCTCCGACAATTCCTCGGCAGATTCCTCCTGGCAAGGTAGGTTCTTTACCAACTTTTTAAAGCGATCCTTTAGGGATTGGCAAATCCCAATCGCTGCAACTGCTGGCTGAACTGCTGCACCAGCCACCGAAAAGGAGGCTTTTAATAAGGACTCTAGCTTTTTATCAGCTGGATCCTTAAATACCTGGGCATTATCCACTGGGCAGGTTAAACTTTTATTTACAGAAGATATGGCAGCGTCCACCAAAGGTGTCCCCCATTTCTTCCTGAACTTCTCCTCCATAGGATATAAGATAGAAAACCTTTTTGGAGGTAAGTATATCCTGTCAGGGTGCTCCCAGTCCACGTAAACCACCTGCTCCAGTAACGGATGCAAAGGGAACGCTTGGGAAATTTGCTGAGGTCGCAAAGTAGAACAGGAGAGTCCAGACTCCTGAACCGGGGGTAACTTAAACCCAATTCGTACCATCTCAATGATTGGATAAACAATCTTTGGGAATGGGAGGCTGAAATTGGCTCTTCAGAGCCGGAGTCCTCAGCCGAGGATTCTTCAGCCTCTCCTTCCTCCCAGTCTTTTATGACCACCTCTTCCAAATCCTCCACCCATTCTGGTTCCAGATCACCTGGACCCATCTGGCTATAAGAGTCCTGGGGCTCTAGTGACTCCCCACTTGGCCCAGGCTCAGGGGAGGGAGATCTATTACACTTCCTCCCCCCCCTGTGTTACAGAGGCAATCATGCCAGCTATTTTGCCCTCAAGGCCCGCTAAGGCAGATGCCAAATCATCCTTTGTAACATAAGCCGAGGCAGGTATATTGGTAGTGGCCACTATGCCTGACAAATGCAATGGCTCAGCCAGGCCAGATGCCGCAGGTCTTTCAGGAGAAACTGAGGCTGCATCAGAATGGGGTTGGTCTCCTGTTTTTAAAGGAGGTACTCTTACCCCTGTGCTTGCCTTGTTTCCTATACCTCGTTTTCTGGAAGACATTGCTTACACACAAGGAAGGAGTACTCCCCCAAACTACAACCAGCCTTCAACCTGTCACAACTGTGTCCAAGACCTCCAGACTCTCGTGCCCAAATATCGCTCTGTGCTTGTCCACGCACACACCAGGAGCTCCATCCCTATAAAGCCTTAGCCTGAGAGTGAGTGCGCGCATCAGCGTGATCAGCGGCATGCCCGCCGCACGGCGCATGCGCCGTCCTGACACATGCGGCGCATCCGAGATGCGCACAGCAGCGGCGCACACGCACACCGATGGCGTGCACACCAGGGGCACACACACACACCGGCAGCGCGTACACGGCGCATGCGCACACCGGCGCATGCCCGACCCAAATGCGCGCCATACCGGCCATCTGTAATCCCAGACACAGGTTTAAGGTTTACCAGCAGGTTTCAGAGGGAAATATATATATATATACATTCCAAATTCCCAAAGGGAGTACTCACCATCCGAAGCAGCAAGGCCTGTTTTAACAGGCCCAATCTTCCCCCATCACGGCGGGTAGCGCCTCTAAGGACCTTCACGGACCGGGTCCCCCATGTCTTGTGGTCCACACCCCTGGACCTGTAAAGCACCCTTTCTGGTTTACCTTGGGCAAGTTTGACCAGGAATACCAACTTAACAAGGGTCCAGCGCCTATATAGGACACATTAGCTCTTGAACCGAGGCTCGGGTACCATCCACTTTAGCTTTTGTTATGCCATCCGAATGGATCCGATTATAACGTCCTCAGTGGGACATCTTTGAAGAAATTTGAAGAGCTTCAACAGCCATGACCATCACCTTCAAGACACTGGCGAAAAAACTGAGGTACTTCCGGTATGGGAGGGGTTATATGGGAGGAACCGTCTTACTATTGGTTGCCAGTGTCCAATCACCTAAAGGTAAGCGTATAACCCACATAGTCATTATTATGGTGCTCTGTGTCCCGTGATGTACGATAAAGAAAATAAAATTACAGTCCATGTAGGCCCCCATTTTGTTCCTCACCATAGATTATGTCAGATCTATATTGACAGCTATAGTGGAACACAAGCAGCTGAGGCCCCAAAAGAGGTTTGGACACCCCCTAAAAAATACCTGCCCCCCCCCCCCTTAACCAGATTTATTTTTTGAGTCAACAGGTCAAGCTTTATTAATATAATTACAGTCCATGTAGGCCCCTATTCTGTACTCCACCGTGGATGATGTCAGAGCTATATTAACAGTTGTAGTGGAAAACAAGCAGTTGAGGTCCCAAAAAGAGGTTTGGACAGCCCCTAACAAATACCTGCCCCAACCCCCCCCCCCCCCCCATCACCAGATTTATTTTTCTGAGTCAACAGCTCAAGCTTTATTAATATAATTACAGTCCATGTAGGTCCCTTATTCTGTACCCCACCATGGATGATGTCAGCGCTATATTAATAGTTATAATGGAACTCAAGCAGCTGAGGTCCCAAAAGAGGTTAATCTGTAAAATCAACGGCTCAGGCTTTAAAAGCCTAATTACAGTCCATGTAGGCCCCCCAATTCTGTACTCCACCATGGATGGTGTCAGTGCTATATTAACAGCTATAGTGGAACACAAGCAGCTGAGGCCCAAAAAGAGGTCTGGACACCCCCTAAAAAATACCTGACCCCCCCTATAACCAGATTTATTGTTTGAGTCAACAGGTCAAGCTTTATTAATTTAATTACAGTCCATGTAGGCCCCCATTCTGTACTCCACCATGGATGGTGTCAGTGCTCTATTAATATTTATGATGGAACTCAAGAAACTGAGGTCCCAAAAGAGGTTTGGACACCCCTAAAAAAAATACCTGTCCCCCCCCATAACCAGATTTATTTTTTCAGTCAACAGCTCAAGCTTTAATAATATAATTACAGTCCATGTAGGCCCCCATTCTGTACCCCACCATGGATCATGTCAGCGCTATATTAATAATTATAATGGAACTCAAGCAGCTGAGGTCCCAAAAGAGGTTAATCTGTAAAATCAATACACCCCCTAAAATAGCTCCCCCCCAATACCAGATTTAATTGAATCTTAGATGCCCAGGTCATGTTTTGCGGCATCAGTATGCATGAGTTAAATTGACAATAGTTCTATGACTAATCTGTCAGAGGGTGATGGGCGCTAGATACATGCACAAGTGCGGACTCCTAGTCCTCTGCTGCAATGTCGAACGACGTTCTCACAGCACAGGGCTCTGTGCACGAGGACTTAAATCGGCATATTGCACCAATAGATCTTGGGAAACAAAGGGGTTAAGCCATGAAACATGACGGGGCGCTAATCTGAACAGCAGAAACCGCAGGCAGCGAGCCATATTAACTCTTCAAGTCTTTACCCACCGACTCGCTGCTTTCAGGCTGGTTCACTGGGTGGCCAAATCAAAGGCTTCATTAAATTAGGATCATGAAGAGTGCAGGAAAGGCATACAAAGCTTATTTGGAGAAAACTCTCATTGTGAGACACCACGCCGCTTGCTAGTGCGTTTGCCATCCCGCAGAGTGAGTATATAGTACGAAATGTATCCTGCTGTGTCCCTACCAATAAATCATGGTACACGCTTTCTTCACGTTCAGAAAATTAAATAACACCGACAGCAGGGAATTAATTAATGACTTCATTTACTTTAGACATCTCTTTTTTTTTTTTTGTATAGCTTTGCTCTTTTGCAGCTGTAATCACACTGGAAAGACAGCAGTCTTCTAGGTCAGCTATTCTTCAGTTCAAGCCAATTCTGCCCTCACACCCATCGGTTTTCATGAGACTGACCTTTGATGCAATCGTTCTTAATCAATATGATGATCGAACGAGTCAACTGAAACAACACAATATGGTTGATTTTCTAAAACTGGAGAGTACAATATCTGGTACAGCTGTGCATAGCAGCCAATCAGCTTCTAACTTCAGCTCGTTCAGTTAAGCTTTGATGAAAATAACTGCAAGCTGATTGGCTACCGTGCACAGCTGCACCAAATTTTGCACTCTCCAGTTTTCATTCGCCAGCAATAGCCCAATCACTTGGAGAAAAGCACCACACAATGGGCTTGAAGGCACTTGCATCTTTCCAACCGATCCAACCGTTTGCCGACTTCCATTTTTTTTTTTAAAAAGGTCAAAGACGAAGGCGATGCAACTGTTTGCCGACTTCCAAAATTTTTGCAGGGTCAAAGACGGTCAAAATTGCATTGGAAAAGATCTAAAAAAGAATATCACAAATGATTCTTGGATCATAACATGCATGGATTGGATTCCTCGTCAACAGTCAATACTAATGGGCAGATCACGTAGCCATCAGCAGCACCAGGACACCTTTTATTGGCTAATGAGTACACTAAAAAATAGTAGGGTTTGGAAGAACATTGGGCTCAGAAGGCCTGAGGACCTTTATAACGTAATTACATAGTTAGGTTGAAAGACACAAGTCCATCTATCCATAACAATATCTACTACAATAGCCCAATCACTCGGAGAAAAGCACCACACAATGGGCTTGAAGGCACCTGCACCTTTCCAACCGATCCAACTGTTTGCCAACTTCAAAATTTTTTTAAGGGTCAAAGACGAGGGCGATTAAAATTGCATTGGAGAAGATCTAAAGAAGAATATCACAAATGATTCTTAGATCATAACATGTATGACCAGGACAGGATTGCTCATCGACAGTCAATACTAATGGGCAGATCATGTAGCCATCGGCAGCACCAGGACACCTTTTATTGGCTAATGAGTACTTTAAAAAAAATAGGGTTTGGAAGAACATTGGGCTCAGAAGGCCTGAGGACCTTTATAACATATTTACAGTCAGGTTGAAAGACACAAGTCCATCAATCCATAGCAATATCTACTGTATCACTTCATTCTAGATTAATGCTTCCCAACCTCATTCCTCAAGTCCCCCCAACAGACCATATTTTGGGAATTCCTATTAGACAAAACATCTGTCATGATTATTATTTCACAGGACTTATATAGCGTCAACCATAGGCGTGTACGAAGGGCTTTTAGAACCCTGATATTTCAGCAAAGCCCCCTAGTGGGGCTCCTAAAAAATTTTTTTTCAAACAATTTACATTTTTTTTAAAAGATAATAAAAAGAAAAACTACTGACACAATCCACTGTCCTACTGACACCATCCATTGCTCGACTGAGACTGTCAGCATATATACAAATGCATATGTGTTTGGGCTTTGGGGTGCACACCCTAATGTAATAGGCTGTGCACACCTATGGTGCCAACAGTTACACAGCGCTTTACAATATAAAGGGGGAAAGTACAATTACAATACAGTTCAATATAAAAGGAATAGAAAGGCCCTGCTCATGGTGCTTGCAATCTAAAAGGAGGGGGAGGTGGTACAAATAGTAATAGCTGCAAGGGATGATCTGATGGAAGTGGCTCAATACAGTCCTTACTGTAGGTGGAGGTGGTGTAGGCTTCCCTGAATAAATGAGTTTTCAAGGATCGCCTAAAGGCATACAGGGAAGGAGCTGGCCGAACATACCGGGGCAGGGAGTTCCAGAGGATGGGAGAGGTTCTGGAGAAGTCCTGCAGGCGAGTATGGGAGGAGGTAACAAGGGAGCTGGAGAGCAGGAGGTATTGGGAGAAGCAGAGAAGACGATTTGGGCGATATCTGCAGATAAGGTTGGTGATATAGCTGGGGGTGATATTGTAGATGACCTTGTATGTTGTCGTTAGTGTTTTGAATTTTATACGGTGGGGTAGGGGAAGCCAGTGAAGGGATTGGCAGAGAGGGGCAGCAGTCACGGATCGGTTAGTGAGGTGTATTAGTCTAGGAGCAGCATTCATAATACACTGAAGGGGGGATAGCCTGTGTAGAGGTTGGCCGGTGAGGAGGGAGCTGTAGTAGTGAACATGAAAAATAGCCTCCTGGGGTCCGAGAGATGAGTGTGGGTGGAGGTAACAAGGGAGCTAGAGAGCAAGATGTCTTGGGACATCAATACAATTAGCATTGACTTAAAGAACATGAACATGTGCAAGGTGAAGTGAATCCTAAAAACATGACCCTTTGGGGGGTACTTGAGGACCGAGGTTGGGAACCACTGTCTTAGATGATAAGACTGTCTTTAAAATATATGGTGGGACCTTGGGGTTGATTTACTAAAGGCGAAGAGACTGTGGGGTTGATTTACTAAAGGCGAAGAGACTGCGGGGTTGATTTACTAAAGGTGAAGAGGTGAAGAGATTGTGGGGTTGATTTACTAAAGTCAACTTTGCAAATTGCAGTTGCCCTCTGCAAGTGCAGTTGCTCCAGAGCTTAGTAAGTGAGGTAAAGCTTCACTTTGCAAAGGATACCCGATCACATGCAAGGAAAATTAAAAACAGCATTTTTGCTTGCACATGATTGGATGATGGAAGTCAGCAGAGCTTCTGCGCATTTACTAAGCTCTGGAGCAACTGCTCTTGCAGAGGGCAACTGCACTTTGCAAAGCGCACAGTCTATTTGCCTTTAGTAAATCAACCCCTGTGTACTTTGCAAAGTTTAGGTATGAACAGAAAAGATATTCTCCTGCGCTCGTGTAGGCGGTATTGGTGTAAAAGGTACACAGAGGAGGATACTACTAAAGTAGCCAAAAACCGGACTTTATAGGCATGGAAACAATGGAGAAGTGAAAAAAATATTGATCATATTATTTATTTGAAAAAACACATTATACAAACACAATGTTCAAAAAGAGATAAAAACTTTGAACCTTGATCGTGTCCTGAAGAAGCCTTGCGGTGAAACGCGTAGACGCACAAAGGCTCACTGTACTGACTGTATCTGTTTTCATGTTTTTATCTCTTTTTGAACATTGTGTTTGTTTAATGTATTTTTTCAAATAAATGATATGATCAATATTTTTTTCACTTCTCCATTGTTTCCATGCCTATAAAGTCCGGTTTTTGGCTACTTTAGTAGTATCCTTCTCTGTGTCCCTATATTTTCGGATGTGGCATTGGTAGTGATTCTTTTTCTTATTTTCTGGTGTAAAAGGTAGTAATTTCAGATAGTAGGTTGTGATACATCTCCCACTCAGCCACTCCTCTCTATGTAAACCTACCACATTATACAGACCTCCCTTTGTTTTCCAATTTTAATGACTAATTTTAAGTGAATATTTTGTAACCTAGCTTTTATGAAGACGTAGTAATTTCTCTGTACCCATCCACTCTGTTTAGAATAAACTATATCAATTTGATCCATGTGTTAGATCACACGCCTTTTTCTTCTCTCTGACTTGTACCGTATATACTCGAGTATAAGCCGACCCGAATATAAGCCGAGGCACCTATATTTACCACAAAAAACTGGGAAAACTTATTGACTCGAGTATAAGCCTAGGGTGAGAAATCCGCAGCTACTGTTAGTGGAAAAGAGGGTCAACAATGCCCATTTGCAGCCTCACTGTGACCATTTGCAGTCTCACTGTGCCCATTTGCAGCCATAGGTCCCCCGGACATCAAACTCGGTAGTTAAGGGTTCCTAGATGCCCCCTAGCTGCAGCCAAAATTTGGGGTCTCTGGACCCAAAGGGTCCTGAAATGACATTGCTGCAGATGGACACAGTTGACTGACTTTGGGGCCCCGTATCTTGGGGCCACTTGGTGCTAGGAACCCCAAATTTGGTGTGCAAACCCAGTGGAACTAGCACTACGACATATCCAGCTGGGGCTCCTAGCTTCAAGTGGCCTTGAGATACGGGGCCCAAATTCAGTTTGGAAAATGTCAAGCACTTTCCTGCAGCAGAGAATTACATTTTCTGAACCGAATTTGGGGCCCCGTATATCAGGGCCACTTGGTGCTAGGAACCCAAGCTTTGATAATGTTGTAGTGCTAGTTCCACTGAGTTTGCACACCAAATCTGGGATTCCTAGCACCAAGTGACCCTGAGATACGGGGCCCAAAAATCAGTTCGGAAAATGTCAAGCATTTTTCTGCAGCAGAGAATGACATTTTCTGAACCGAATTTGGGGCCCCGTATATCAGGGCCACTTGGTTCTAGGAACCCAAGCTTTGGATACCTTGTAGTGCTAGTTCCACTGGGTTTGCACACCAAATCTGGGATTCCTAGCACCAAGCAACCCTGAGATACGGGGCCCCAAATTCGGTTCGGAAAATGTCATTCTCTGCTGCAGAAAAGTGCTTGACTCGAGTATAAGCCGAGGGGGGGCATTTTCAGCACAAAAAAATGTGCTGAAAAACTCGGCTTATACTCGAGTATATACAATACTTTTCAAAGTGCAGTTGCTCCAGAGAATTGGTGAATGAGGTAAAGCCTCACTTTGCAAAGAATACTTAATCACGAGCAAGGAAAAAAAAAAAAAAAAAGACATTTTTGCTTGCACGTGATTGGATGCTGGAAGTCAGCAGAGCTTCTGCTCATTTACTTAGCTCTGGAGCAACTGCAACTTTGCAAAGTGCTCAGTCTATTCGCCTTTTTAGTAAATCAACCTTTTTGCCTCTTGGCTTGCTGCAGCACGGTGTTTAGTCTATTCTAATGTTAATAGAAATTGTAAAGGTGCATGAATGGTCACATATATTTTCCAGCATTATAAATCAGCTTATAAATCGAATCCCAAAGCTTTTTTTTTTTTTTTGAAGACCACATCTTACGATCGCACAAATAATCTGGCAGAATGCTATAAAACTTTATCACTGCGGATCCCTTTCAGGCCAGGGCTTAGCTGACACAGCGAACGGGTATGAATGGGAGCGCCAAAGGCGGATTGCGTATGGGATCGTTCCTTGGCATGTTTACCCGTGCTTAATTACTGAAAACATGAATACGGCTTATGAAATATTTATAAGACGCGTTGCCTCGAAGTCTAAGACTCCGTGTGGTGCTCGGGAGCGAGAGCTGGATGTAGCACTCGGGGTGTCCTTGGTGCAGTGCATTGGAATTCCAGCACTTAACACGACCGTCTAGGAACTGTGAAATATCAATAGCGGGCACCTGTTGATTCCCATGGCAATAAAAAAAAAACATAAATCTGCAAAAACACAGTCTGGAAAAAAAATATCTGTCGCTCATGGCTCAAAGAATTTCAAGATTCTCAGTTAACGCTTTGCACGCCGCTCTACACTCTTCTACCAAAATTGTGCAGAAAATCAGGATTTTTTTTTATATTTGTATATATATATAGTGCAATATATGCTTAAGCTAGCCAGCTGCATCCAAGTGGTCATTGCATGCTCAACCTGCAAAACTGAAAATCCTTGCATGCATCTTAGGCACTTTTGTTGGTCATATACCGTCAATATCGGGTAACCAAATTGCAGATATTGCCAATGTCTGTTCAAGCCGGTCAGCTGTATCCAAACTGATCCTTCTCTGGTCATTCTGTACTCAACCAGCAATAAAAGAAAATACATACTTTCAGCATACCTAAAGCCCCAATATGGGTTAAAAGGATTGAATCTGTTGCAATATATGTCCAAGCTATGTCGAAAGTGATTCTTCTCTGACCGATCCCTGATCAACCAGTAGAATGGGAAATACAGAAAAACCTTGGATTGAGAGCATAATTTGTTCCAGGAACATGCTTGTAATCCAAAGCACTTGTATATCAAAGCGAATTTCCCCATAAGAAATCATGGAAACTCAAATGATTTGTTACACAACCATTTATTCATAGGTCCTTCAGTCTATAGTCCATATAAAAAGATTATAGGAATGTGATCAGGTTGTGTAACCATAAAACGTCCATCCAAAAATGGAAGCCTCCACAAGCGGATTAGAAACAAAATCCAGCAGGAGCTCCAGAGTATAAAAGAGAAGAGAGGCGCCTCTAATTGTAGCAATATGTTTCTAAATGTTGTACCTTCATTAAATGTAACCATATTGCTACACTTAGAGGCGCCTCTCTTCTCTTTTATACTCAGTTGTGACCTGACGCTATTTGTATATCAAGACATCGCTTGTATATCAAATCAAAATTTATTTTAAAAATTTTGTTTGTCTTGCAAAACGCTCTCAAACCAAGTTACTCTCAAACCAAGGTTTTACTATGCATGCAGCTAGTGTACTTTAGTGGTCATATAGTACCCTTATGATGTAAAGAAGATACCTATATTGTAGTACAGGTGCAATATCTCTGATCCTTTCATACTCAGCCAGTAAAATGGAAAATACTTCCATGTACCTACCTAGTGTACTTTAGTGTCAATATGGTACGTCTCTGACCAGCCCCTGATCAACCAGCAGAATAGGAAATACTTAACATGCACCCAGTGTACATTAGACCCCTTTCACACTAAGGCGGTTTTAGCGCTAGAAAAAGCCTCTAAATAGCGCCTGAAAACCGCCTCCCATTCATTGCAGCGTGTCTTTTCACACTGGGGGCGCTGCACATGCGGGGCGTTAGGAAAAGTCCTGCAAGCATCATCTTTGGGGGGTGGTTTGGGAGCGCGGTGTTTAGCGCCCCCAAAAATGCCCAGCCCATTGAAGCGAATGGGCAGCACTTGCGAAGCGCCCAAAAAGCAACACGAGCGCTTTAAACCCCTTCTTTGGGGCTAAAAGGGCCCCGCTAGCGGCCGAAAAAGCGCCACGTAAACAGCGCTAAAGCGCCGCTAAAACGAGCGGCGCTTTAGCGCTAACGTGGCTGCGGCCCCAGTGTAAAAGGGGGCCTTGGTGATCATATAATACCAAAATGATGTAAACTACCTATATTGTAATACTGGTGCCATATCTCCGGGCCTTCCATACTCAGACAGCAAAATGGAAAATACTTGCCTATAAATAGTGTACTTTAGTGGTCATTTAGTGCCAAGATGGTGAAAAAAAATTGACCTATATTGTAATACTGGTGCAATATCTCCGATCCTTCCATACTCAGCCTGTAGAATGGAAAACACTTGCACGTACATAGGGGGTTATTTACGAAAGGCAAATCCACTTTGCACTACAAGTGCAAACTACAAGTGCAAAGTGCACTTGAAATTGCACTGAAAGTGCACTTGGAAGTGCAGTCGCTGTAAAACTGAGGGGTAGATCTGAAATGAGGGGAAGCTCTGCTGATTTTAAAATCCAATCATGTGCAAGCTAAAATGCTGTTTTTTTATCTCCCTTGCATGTCCCCCTCGGATCTACAGATACTTTACTTCCAAGTGCACTTTCAGGGCACTTGTTGTGCAAAGTGGATTTGCCTTTAGTAAATAACCCCCATAGTGCCAATATGGTACTTCTCTGACCAGTCCCTATTCAACCAGCAGAATGGGAAATACTTCCATGCATCTGGTGTACTTTAGTGATCATATAGAACCACCATGGTGAAAACAAAGTACCTATATTGTAATACAGGTGCATCAAAGTGACTTATCTCCGGTCCTTCCATACTCAGACAGGAAAATGGAAAACACTCCCATGCACCTCGTGTACTGTCGTAGTCATATTACAACAATACGGTGTAAGCAAATTACATATACGGGTTCAACCCGGCCAACTGCCTTAAAGTGATTTATCTCCGGTCCTTCCACACTGAGTCAGCCAAATGGAAAATACTTGTATGAACGTAATGTACTCTTATAGTGCCTAATGCTGTTAATGAATTGCTAATATAAGGGCTTAACCTGGCCAACTGTGTTAAGGTGATTCATCTCTGCTCCTTCCATACTCAACCAGAAAAATGGAAAATACTTTACATTACATCTAGCATACCTCAGTGGTACTCTAGTTTCAATGTGAGTTATTATGGGTGCATGCATTCAAGCTGTGTTAAAACGGAAAACACTTACACCTAGTCTACTATAGCGCTCATAGTGTGTAAACTCATTACAAATCATCTTGCAGTACATGTTCGCCCCTGGCTAATTGCTTCTATCTCTGGCCATTCCATATCAGCAAAATGGAAAAATGCCTACAATGCAGATAGCATACCTGAGTGGTCATATAGTAGCCGATATGGGCTAAACGCATTGCATGTATTGTAAATAAGTGGTCAAGCTGACCAACTGCCTCAAAGTGTTCCATCTCTGGTCATTCCATACCGAATTAATAAAATAGAAAATACTTAGGTGTACCTAGCGTACCTGAGTTGTTGTATAGTGCCAATATAGACTAAACTCATTCCATATATTGTAGTAGGGGTTCAAGCTGGCAAGTGATCTACGTCTAGTCATTTCATATCGAATAAACAATATAGAAAGCACTTAAATGTAGCTAGCATACCCGAGTGGTCATATAGTACCAATATGTACTAAAAGCTTTGCATTCTTTTGTAATAGATGTTTAAGCTGCCTAACTGCATCAGTATGATCTGCCTCTGGTCCTTGCATACGTGCCTGCACCTTGCATACCTGAGTGGTCGTACGGTACCAGTATGGGCTCAGCACTGGTCAACTGCATCCAAGTGATTTATCACTGGTTCCTGTATACCAAATTAGCTCAAAATAGAAAATACTGAGATGCACCTAGCATACCTTAGTGGTTGTATAGTACCAACGTGGACTAAACTCATTGCATGCATTGTAATGGGCGTTCAAGCTAGCCAACTGCCTCCAAGTGATCTACACCTACATGGGCTAAACTATATCGTAGAGATGTCCAAGCTTGCCGGCTGCATAAAAGTGACCTATCTATGGCCCTTACATATTGAATCACCAGAATAAAAAAAAAAATATTAGGAGCACCTAGCATACCTTAGTGATCATATAGTGCCAATAGGGTGTAAACTCATTGCATATATTGTAATATAGGTTCAAGCTGACCAACTCCCACCCAAATCTATACTTGCATGGGTTAAACCCATTGCATATATTGTAGAGCTGTTTAAGCTGAGCAAACCCCCCCCCCCCCCCCCAAGTGATCTAAACTTGCAGGGGTTAAAGTCATTGCATGTATTGTAGAGATGTTCAAGCTTGTCAACTGCAACAAAGTGACCTATCTCTAGTTCTTGTATAGCAGGGGTCTCCAAACTTTCTAACCAAAGGGCCAGCTTACTGTCCTTCAGACTTGGGGAGGGGGATGGAGGTTGATATGTGGCCATTGGAAGTAGATAAGGTCCTGAAATCAGTGGGAATAAACAATGCCCCATCTTTGGTATCAGTGGAATGAATAGTGCCCCATCTTTGGTATCAGTGGAATAAATGGTGCCCCATCTTTGATGTCAGTGTAATGAGTAGTGCCCCATCTTTGGTGTCAGTGGGAGGAATTGTGCCCCATCATTGGTATCGGTGGAATGAATAGTGCCCCATCGTTGGTGTCAGTGGGAGGAATAGTGCCCTATTGTTGGTACTACTGGTAGGAATTCTTCCCCTTCATTGGTACCCCTTCAATTATGTCTCATTGATGGCATCAGTGGACAAAAATAGTACCCCAAGGGCCAGATAAAAGCAAGAAAAGGGTTGCATCTGGCCCCCGGGCCACAGTTTGTGGAGCATTGTCATATACCAAATCAACAAAATAGAAAAATACTTACATGTACCTAGCATACCTTAGTGGTTGCATGGTACCAATATGGACTAGACTCATTGCACATATTGTATTCAAGCTAGCCAGCTGCCTCTAAGTGATCTACACCTACATTGGGCTAAACTATATTGTAGAGATGTCCAAGCTTGCCATCGAAGTGATCTGTCTCTGACTAGTCTCTAGCCATCCAGCAAAAGGTCCTAGGCTTACATGTAGCTGGCTACTTTAGTGGTTTTTGTATACCAAATCAACAAAATAGAACTACTTATGCACCTAGCATACCTTAGTGCTTGTATGGCACCAATATGGACTAAACCCATTGCCTATATTGTAATAGATGTCCAAGCTAGCCAACCGCCTCTTAGAGATCTGCACCTACATGGGCTAAACTATATTGTAGAGATGTCCATGCTTGATCTATCCATGGTCCTTGAATACCGAATCACCAAAATAAAAAAAAAGTTATGAGCACCCAGGACACCTTAGTGGTCATATAGTGCCAGGAGGGTGTAAACCCATTATATATATTGCAATAGCTGTTCAAGCTGTTCAACTCGCCCCAAAAGTGATCTACTTACATGGGCTAAACCCATTGCATATTGTAGAGATGTTCAAGCTTGCCAACTGCATCAAAGTGATCTATCTCTCTGACTAGTCTCTATCCATCCAGCAAAAGGTCTTAGGCTTACATGTAGCTGGCTACTTTAGTGGTTTTTGTATACTGCAATCACCAAAATAAAAAAAATACTTATGAGCACCTAGGACACCTTAGTGGTCATATAATGCCAGTAGGGTGTAAACCCATTATATATATATATATATATATATATATATATATATATTGCAATAGATGTTCAAGCTGAACAGCCCCCCCAAAGGTGATCTATACCCTATGGGCTAAACCCATTGCATATATTGTAATAGGTGTTCATGCTTGCCAACTGCGTCAAAGTGATCTATCTCTCTGGTCTCTATTCATCCAGCAAAAGGTCCTAGGCTTACATGTAGCTGGCTACTTTAGTGGTTTATGTATATAGAATCAACACAATAGAACTTACTTACATGCACCTAGCATACCTTGGTGGTTGTATGGTACCAATACGGACTAAACCCATTGCATATATTGTAATAGATGTCCAAGCTGGACAACTGCTGCGTCAAAGTGATCTATCTCTGACCAACCAGCTAAAAGGTCCTAGACTTACATGTAGCTGGCTACTTTAGTGGACCTATAGGGTAAGCTGACACTTCTGGAGGAAATGCTCCAGATCTGGACACTGTCCTGCACTTGAAACAAAATCTCCGTGGTCACCCCCACCCAAAAAAAAAAATCTTTATGAGATAAGTGTACATCGATTCAGCTATTAGGAATAAGGGGGCAGACATACCTGGTCAAAATAGATTATCCTAGTTTTGTTGCTCATCTCAGAAGGCTCATGGTTGGTACTCCTCACAGCTGAGAAGGCAACCTTGGAGTTGGCTGCCCTGACAGATATCCCAAGAGGGGAAGAGGAAGATCCCTTGGAGTCAGTGGCCGGGTTGGAATCGCACACCACCAGGCACTTGCCTTCCAGGACGATGGGCTCGGTGTCGTTCTGGGCTAGGCAAGGCGAGGAGCCGATGAGCAGAGCCCAGCAGAGTGGGATCAGCACCTTGGAGAGCTCCGCATAGGAGCGCACTGCTTTCAGCACCACCATGGTGTCGGCTCTGTCTCCTCTCAACCTCTGTCAGCAAAAAAAAAAAAAAAAAAAATCACTTTCCAAAAAAAATGAAAAAAAAATGAAAAAAAATTAACCCCTGCCTCCAAAACCCCCAACAAAAAGTCTTCCTGGCTTTATTCTGTCCCGTCCTCTTCCAAAAAAGTCTCCTTAATCCTGGATCCCCAAACTCTGCATCCAAAAAAAAAAGGCACCAAAAAAAGTGAATTATTGATGGGAAGGCTCAAGCAGTAGCAGCAGCTTAATGCTAGGCGATGCCATGGTTGTTGTGTGCCCCCCTCTCCTCTATCACATCTTCCTGAGCTGTCTATTGATTCCAGAGGTAGCCTCGTCTTTGTGCTGCCAGGAGCTCACATCCTGCCTCTGCCTTCATGGCAATGCCTGCTCCAAGCTCCAATTCCCCAAAGCCTTATGTCATAATAGACTTAGCACAGCCCTCACCCTGCAAAGATCCTACAGGCTCCATACAGCAAGAGGAGGGGGGCATATATCACTCTCTTATCTACTCATTAGGACCAGCTCTGGACTTGGAGCATGGGAGATTATTACACTCACCTATGGGGGGGGCATATGACAAAATCAGCTCACAAGGGGGGAAATAATCAGGGGCAAAGTGCAGGGAATACAATCAGATCTCAATGTACTGTAATGTACTGCAGCCACAGCGATGAAACATTACAGGCTGCTGCAGGTGATTGCACTTTACATGTCTCAGCTGTGTGCGCTCTCCTACTTTACATGTCTGAGCTGTGTGCACTCTCCTCACTTTACATGTCGGAGCTGTGTGCACTCTCCTGACATTACATGTCTGAGCTGTGTGCACTCTCTTCACTTTACATGTATAAGCTGTGTGCACTCTCTACACTTTACATGTCTGAGCTGTGTGCACTCTCTTCACTTTACATGTATGAGCTGTGTGCACTCTCTACACTTTACATGTCTGAGCTGTGTGCACTCTCTACACTTTACATGTATGAGCTGTGTGCACTCTCTTCACTTTACATGTATGAGCTGTGTGCACTCTCTTCACTTTACATGTATGAGCTGTGTGCACTCTCTTCACTTTACATGTCTCAGCTGTGTGCATTCTCCTGACTTTACATGTCTGAGCTGTGTGCGCTCTCCTCACTTTACATGTCTCAGCTGTGTGCACTCTCTTCACTTTACATGTCTCAGCTGTGTGCACTCTCTTCACTTTACATGTCCCGAGCTGCGTGCACTCTCTTCACTTTACATGTATGAGCTGTGTGCACTCTCCTGACTTTACATGTCTGAGCTGTGTGCACTCTCTTCACTTTACATGTCTGAGCTGTGTGCGCTCTCTTCACTTTACATGTATGAGCTGTGTGCACTCTCTTCACTTTACATGTCTCAGCTGTGTGCACTCTCTTCACTTTACATGTCTGAGCTGTGTGCACTCTCTTTACTTTACATGTCTGAGCTGTGTGCACTGTCTTCACTTTACATGTCTGAGTTGTGTGCACTCTCTTCACTTTACATGTATGAGCTGTGTGCGCTCTCTACACTTTACATGTCTGAGCTGCGTGCGCTCTCTTCACTTTACATGTCTGAGCTGCGTGCACTCTCTTCACTTTACATGTATGAGCTGCGTGCACTCTCTTCACTTTACATGTCTGAGCTGTGTGCACTCTCCTCACTTTACATGTCTGAGCTGTGTGCACTCTCTTCACTTTACATGTATGAGCTGCGTGCACTCTCTTCACTTTACATGTCTGAGCTGTGTGCACTCTCCTCACTTTACATGTATGAGCTGCGTGCACTCTCTTCACTTTACATGTCTGAGCTGTGTGCACTCTCTTCACTTTACATGTATGAGCTGTGTGCACTCTCCTGACATTACATGTCTGAGCTGTGTGCACTCTCTTCACTTTACATGTATGAGCTGTGTGCACTCTCTACACTTTACATGTCTGAGCTGTGTGCACTCTCTTCACTTTACATGTATGAGCTGTGTGCACTCTCTACACTTTACATGTATGAGCTGTGTGCACTCTCTTCACTTTACATGTATGAGCTGTGTGCACTCTCTTCACTTTACATGTATGAGCTGTGTGCACTCTCTTCCCTTTACATGTCTCAGCTGTGTGCGCTCTCTTCACTTTACATGTCTGAGCTGTGTGCACTCTCTTTACTTTACATGTCTGAGCTGTGTGCACTCTCTTCACTTTACATGTCTGAGCTGTGTGCACTCTCTTCACTTTACATGTCTGAGCTGTGTGCACTCTCTTTACTTTACATGTCTGAGCTGTGTGCACTCTCTTCACTTTACATGTATGAGCTGTGTGCACTCTCCTGACTTTACATGTCTGAGCTGTGTGCACTCTCTTCACTTTACATGTATGAGCTGTGTGCACTCTCCTGACTTTACATGTCTGAGCTGTGTGCACTCTCCTCACTTTACATGTCTGAGCTGTGTGCGCTCTCTTCACTTTACATGTATGAGCTGTGTGCACTCCCTTCACTTTACATGTCTGAGCTGTGTGCACTCTCCTCACTTTACATGTCTGAGCTGTGTGCACTCTCTTCACTTTACATGTATGAGCTGTGTGCACTCTCTTCACTTTACATGTATGAGCTGTGTGCACTCTCCTGACTTTACATGTCTGAGCTGTGTGCACTCTCTTCACTTTACATGTCTCAGCTGTGTGCGTTCTCCTGACTTTACATGTCTGAGCTGTGTGCGCTCTCCTCACTTTACATGTCTCAGCTGTGTGCACTCTCTTCACTTTACATGTCTCAGCTGTGTGCACTCTCCTCACTTTACATGTCTGAGCTGTGTGCACTCTCTTCACTTTACATGTATGAGCTGTGTGCACTCTCTTCACTTTACATGTCTGAGCTGTGTGCACTCTCTTCACTTTACATGTATGAGCTGTGTGCACTCTCCTGACTTTACATGTCTGAGCTTTGTGCACTCTCTTCACTTTACATGTATGAGCTGTGTGCACTCTCTTCAATTTACATGTATGAGCTGTGTGCACTCTCTTCACTTTACATGTATGAGCTGTGTGCGCTCTCTTCACTTTACATGTATGAGCTGTGTGCACTCTCTTCACTTTACATGTATGAGCTGTGTGCACTCTCTTCACTTTACATGTATGAGCTGTGTGCACTCTCTTCACTTTACATGTCTGAGCTGTGTGCACTCTCTTCACTTTACATGTATGAGCTGTGTGCACTCTCTTCACTTTACATGTATGAGCTGTGTGCACTCTCCTGACTTTACATGTCTGAGCTGTGTGCACTCTCCTCACTTTAGATGTCTGAGCTGTGTGCGCTCTCTTCACTTTACATGTATGAGCTGTGTGCACTCCCTTCACTTTACATGTCTGAGCTGTGTGCACTCTCCTCACTTTACATGTCTGAGCTGTGTGCACTCTCTTCACTTTACATGTGTGAGCTGTGTGCACTCTCCTGACTTTACATGTCTCAGCTGTGTGCACTCTCTTCACTTTACATGTCTCAGCTGTGTGCACTCTCTTCACTTTACATGTCTCAGCTGTGTGCACTCTCCTTACTTTACATGTCTGAGCTGTGTGCACTCTCTTCACTTTACATGTATGAGCTGTGTGCACTCTCTTCACTTTACATGTATGAGCTGTGTGCACTCTCCTGGCTTTACATGTCTGAGCTGGGTGCACTCTCTTCACTTTACATGTCTCAGCTGTGTGCATTCTCCTGACTTTACATGTCTGAGCTGTGTGCGCTCTCCTCACTTTACATGTCTCAGCTGTGTGCACTCTCTTCACTTTACATGTCTCAGCTGTGTGCACTCTCTTCACTTTACATGTATGAGCTGTGTGCACTCTCTTCACTTTACATGTCTCAGCTGTGTGCGCTCTCTTCACTTTACATGTCTGAGCTGTGTGCACTCTCTTTACTTTACATGTCTGAGCTGTGTGCACTCTCTTCACTTTACATGTATGAGCTGTGTGCACTCTCCTGACTTTACATGTCTGAGCTGTGTGCACTCTCCTCACTTTACATGTCTGAGCTGTGTGCGCTCTCTTCACTTTACATGTATGAGCTGTGTGCACTCCCTTCACTTTACATGTCTGAGCTGTGTGCACTCTCCTCACTTTACATGTCTGAGCTGTGTGCACTCTCTTCACTTTACATGTATGAGCTGTGTGCACTCTCCTGACTTTACATGTCTGAGCTGTGTGCACTCTCTTCACTTTACATGTCTCAGCTGTGTGCACTCTCTTCACTTTACATGTCTCAGCTGTGTGCACTCTCCTTACTTTACATGTCTGAGCTGTGTGCACTCTCTTCACTTTACATGTATGAGCTGTGTGCACTCTCTTCACTTTACATGTATGAGCTGTGTGCACTCTCCTGACTTTACATGTCTGAGCTGTGTGCACTCTCTTCACTTTACATGTCTCAGCTGTGTGCGTTCTCCTGACTTTACATGTCTGAGCTGTGTGCGCTCTCCTCACTTTACATGTCTCAGCTGTGTGCACTCTCTTCACTTTACATGTCTCAGCTGTGTGCACTCTCTTCACTTTACATGTCTCAGCTGTGTGCGCTTCCTCACTTTACATGTCTGAGCTGTGTGCACTCTCCTCACTTTACATGTCTGAGCTGTGTGCACTCTCTTCACTTCACATGTCTGAGCTGTGTGCGCTCTCCTCACTTTACATGTCTGAGCTGGGTGCACTCTCTTCACTTTACATGTCTGAGCTGTGTGCACTCTCTTCACTTTACATGTATGAGCTGTGTGCACTCTCTACACTTTACATGTCTGAGCTGTGTGCACTCTCTTCACTTTACATGTATGAGCTGTGTGCACTCTCTACACTTTACATGTATGAGCTGTGTGCACTCTCTTCACTTTACATGTATGAGCTGTGTGCACTCTCTTCACTTTACATGTATGAGCTGTGTGCACTCTCTTCCCTTTACATGTCTCAGCTGTGTGCGCTCTCTTCACTTTACATGTCTGAGCTGTGTGCACTCTCTTTACTTTACATGTCTGAGCTGTGTGCACTCTCTTCACTTTACATGTATGAGCTGTGTGCACTCTCCTGACTTTACATGTCTGAGCTGTGTGCACTCTCTTCACTTTACATGTATGAGCTGTGTGCACTCTCCTGACTTTACATGTCTGAGCTGTGTGCACTCTCCTCACTTTACATGTCTGAGCTGTGTGCGCTCTCTTCACTTTACATGTATGAGCTGTGTGCACTCCCTTCACTTTACATGTCTGAGCTGTGTGCACTCTCCTCACTTTACATGTCTGAGCTGTGTGCACTCTCTTCACTTTACATGTATGAGCTGTGTGCACTCTCTTCACTTTACATGTATGAGCTGTGTGCACTCTCCTGACTTTACATGTCTGAGCTGTGTGCACTCTCTTCACTTTACATGTCTGAGCTGTGTGCACTCTCTTCACTTTACATGTCTCAGCTGTGTGCGTTCTCCTGACTTTACATGTCTGAGCTGTGTGCGCTCTCCTCACTTTACATGTCTCAGCTGTGTGCACTCTCTTCACTTTACATGTCTCAGCTGTGTGCACTCTCCTCACTTTACATGTCTGAGCTGTGTGCACTCTCTTCACTTTACATGTATGAGCTGCGTGCACTCTCTTCACTTTACATGTCTGAGCTGTGTGCACTCTCTTCACTTTACATGTATGAGCTGTGTGCACTCTCTTCACTTTACATGTCTGAGCTGTGTGCACTCTCTTCACTTTACATGTATGAGCTGTGTGCACTCTCCTGACTTTACATGTCTGAGCTTTGTGCACTCTCTTCACTTTACATGTATGAGCTGTGTGCACTCTCTACACTTTACATGTCTGAGCTGTGTGCACTCTCTTCAATTTACATGTATGAGCTGTGTGCACTCTCTTCACTTTACATGTATGAGCTGTGTGCGCTCTCTTCACTTTACATGTATGAGCTGTGTGCACTCTCTTCACTTTACATGTATGAGCTGTGTGCACTCTCTTCACTTTACATGTATGAGCTGTGTGCACTCTCTTCACTTTACATGTCTGAGCTGTGTGCACTCTCTTCACTTTACATGTATGAGCTGTGTGCACTCTCTTCACTTTACATGTATGAGCTGTGTGCACTCTCCTGACTTTACATGTCTGAGCTGTGTGCACTCTCCTCACTTTAGATGTCTGAGCTGTGTGCGCTCTCTTCACTTTACATGTATGAGCTGTGTGCACTCCCTTCACTTTACATGTCTGAGCTGTGTGCACTCTCCTCACTTTACATGTCTGAGCTGTGTGCACTCTCTTCACTTTACATGTGTGAGCTGTGTGCACTCTCCTGACTTTACATGTCTCAGCTGTGTGCACTCTCTTCACTTTACATGTCTCAGCTGTGTGCACTCTCTTCACTTTACATGTCTCAGCTGTGTGCACTCTCCTTACTTTACATGTCTGAGCTGTGTGCACTCTCTTCACTTTACATGTATGAGCTGTGTGCACTCTCTTCACTTTACATGTATGAGCTGTGTGCACTCTCCTGGCTTTACATGTCTGAGCTGGGTGCACTCTCTTCACTTTACATGTCTCAGCTGTGTGCGTTCTCCTGACTTTACATGTCTGAGCTGTGTGCGCTCTCCTCACTTTACATGTCTCAGCTGTGTGCACTCTCTTCACTTTACATGTCTCAGCTGTGTGCGTTCTCCTGACTTTACATGTCTGAGCTGTGTGCGCTCTCCTCACTTTACATGTCTCAGCTGTGTGCACTCTCTTCACTTTACATGTCTCAGCTGTGTGCACTCTCTTCACTTTACATGTATGAGCTGTGTGCACTCTCTTCACTTTACATGTCTCAGCTGTGTGCGCTCTCTTCACTTTACATGTCTGAGCTGTGTGCACTCTCCTTACTTTACATGTCTGAGCTGTGTGCACTCTCTTCACTTTACATGTATGAGCTGTGTGCACTCTCTTCACTTTACATGTATGAGCTGTGTGCACTCTCCTGACTTTACATGTCTGAGCTGTGTGCACTCTCTTCACTTTACATGTCTCAGCTGTGTGCGTTCTCCTGACTTTACATGTCTGAGCTGTGTGCGCTCTCCTCACTTTACATGTCTCAGCTGTGTGCACTCTCTTCACTTTACATGTCTCAGCTGTGTGCGTTCTCCTGACTTTACATGTCTGAGCTGTGTGCGCTTCCTCACTTTACATGTCTCAGCTGTGTGCACTCTCTTCACTTTACATGTCTCAGCTGTGTGCACTCTCTTCACTTTACATGTCTCAGCTGTGTGCGCTTCCTCACTTTACATGTCTGAGCTGTGTGCACTCTCCTCACTTTACATGTCTGAGCTGTGTGCACTCTCTTCACTTCACATGTCTGAGCTGTGTGCGCTCTCCTCACTTTACATGTCTGAGCTGGGTGCACTCTCTTCACTTTACATGTCTGAGCTGTGTGCACTCTCTTAACTTTACATGTATGAGCTGTGTGCGCTCTCCTCACTTTACATGTCTGAGCTGTGTGCACTCTCTTCACTTTACATGTCTGAGCTGTGTGCGCTGTCTTCACTTTACATGCCTGAGCTGTGTGCACGCCCTTCATTTTACATTTTGAGCTGTTCTTCTTCTTCTTCATACTCTCTTCTTCTTTCTCTCTTTTTCTCTCTCTTCTTTTTCTTCTTCTTTCTCTCTTCTTCTTCTTCTGCTTCTTCTTTCTCTCTTCTTCTCTTTCTCCTTCTCTCCCTCTCTCTCTCTCTCTCTCTCTCTCTCTCTCTCTCTCTCTCTCTCTCTCTCTCTCTCTCTCTCTCTCTTCTTCTTCTTCTTTTCCTCTCACTCTCTCCTTCTTTCTCTCTCTCTTTTTCTTTCTCACTCTCTTCTCCTTCTTTCTCTCTCCTTTCTCTCTCTCTTCTTCTTTCTCTCTCTCTCTTCTCCTTCTTTCCCTCTCTCTCTCCTTCTTTCTCTCTCTCTTCTTCTTTCTCTCTCTCTCTTCTCCTTCTCTCTCTCTCTCTTCTTTCTCTCTCTCTCTTCTCCTTCTCTCTCTCTCTCTCTCTCTCTCTCCTTCTTTCTCTCTTCTTCTTATGCCGCGTACACACAAGCGGACTTTATGACCGGACTGGTCCGACGGACTTTCAGCGGACTTGCAACGGACTTTCCCAACAAACAGACTTGCCTACACACGATCACACCAAAGTCCGACGGATTCATACGTGATGACGTACGACCGGACTAAAATAAGGAAGTTGATAGCCAGTAGCCAATAGCTGCCCTAGCGTCGGTTTTCGTCCGTCGGACTAGCATACAAACGAGCGGACTTTTTGATAGGATCTGGGTCCGGCGGAATTCTGACGTAAAGACTTGAAACATTTTCCGTCAGTTTTTTGACTGAAAAAGTCTGCTGCAGGTCCAACGAAGCCCACACATGGTCAAATTGTCCGTCGGACTCGGTCCGTCGGACCAGTCCGGTCGAAAAGTCCGCTCGTGTGTAAGCAGCATTATTCTACTTTTTTTTTTCTCTTGCCTCACTTTTTTTCTTACCTCTTATCCTCTTACCCTAGGAAAAAAAAAAAAACTGCGCTATAAGTGAAAATTGTGAAGAGATGGTATATGCAATACACACATATATAGGACAATGATATCTAATTAGTGTTGTAGATTAATAGCAAAGTTCATTAATATAAAGGAAACAGAAGTAGTCCCCAGGTAGTTCTCCGTAAGATTCCAGTGAGAAATGGAAAGCAAGTACACCCTACACAGTGAACCTCCACCACCAAACATATGCGCTTACCAGATGGAAGCGTTCCTCAGACGACGTCAGTGACAGACGAAACGTACGTCGGGAGGGTGACGCTCTGACGTCATTGCAACTCACCACGAACGGGCGCTCGCTTGCCGTCCGGCGTTTGCTCTTTTTACAACAGATATTCTGTAAGTGTTTTTTACCGTATTCTCAATAAATCTCTTTACCGGATTCACGTTATGGCTGCCCTTCTTCCACTCTTATGTTCATAATTGGTTTCTGGTTGGTCGGAGCCACGCTGCACGGAGAGAGATCGTAGACAGCACACCGGGATCTGGCTCATATGCTCACCATCCACGGGGGGTATCCAGAGGATTGTCTCCATTGTCTTGCAGTCCTACCCGGACGTTGTCCCGAGATGTGCTTATTTGCGCTTTCCATCTGGTAAGCGCATATGTTTGGTGGTGGAGGTTCACTGTGTAGGGTGTACTTGCTTTCCATTTCTCACTGGAATCTTACGGAGAACTACCAGGGGACTCCTGTTTCCTTTATATTAATGAACTTTGCTATTAATCTACAACACTAATTTGATATCATTGTCCTATATATGTGTGTATTGCATATACCATCTCTTCACAATTTTCACTTATAGCGCAGTTTTTTTTGTTTTCCTTGTTTGATGTGAATATTTCACGGTTCACTGCTTATTTTTAGGGGTTTTTCATGATAGCGCTGTGATTTTTTTTTGCTTGTTTTATATCCTCTTACCCTACCCTTCCCATTTCAGTTCTTTTTTATTTACTTCCGTTCACTCTCTTCTCCGTCTTTCTACTCTCCTTTCTTTTTCCCTAATGATCTTTTCATCTTCTTTCTCTGACTCTGCTCTCCTACCCCCATCTCTCTCTCCTACCCCCCCTCTCTCTCCTCTCCTTTCTTTCTTTCTTTCTTTCTTTCTTTCTTTCTTTCTTTCTTTCTTTCTTTCTTTCTTTCTTTCTTTCGTTCTTTCTTTCTTTCTTTTCCCCCACTTTCTTCTATCTCACCCTCCTGATTCTCCAGTCCCACTTCTCTCTCATATTCTTTTTTTCTTTTTTACTTCCTCTCACTCTCTACCTCTTTTTTTTCTCCAGTCTCACTTTCTTTTCTTTCTTTCCTACATCGTATTCTCTTACCCTGCCCCTCTATCTTTCTCTCTCTCCCTCTTCGCCCCCTTTCATTATTTTTTTATTTACTTCCTCTCACTTTTGTCTCCTTTCTTCTCCGTCTTTCTACTCTCCCTTCTTTTTCCCCTAATGATCTTTTCATCTTCTTTCTCTGACTCTCTCTCTCCTACCCCCATCTCTCTCCCCTACCCCCCCCTCTCTCTCCTACCCGCCCTCTCTCTCCTACCCCCATCTCTCTCTCCTACCCCCCCTCTCTCTCCTACCCCCCCTCTCTCTCCTACCCCCATCTCTCTCTCCTACCCCCTCTCTCTCCTACCCCCCACTCTCTCCTACCCCCATCTCTCTCTCCTACCCCCCTCTCTCTCCTACCCCCATCTCTCTCCTACCCCCCCTCTCTCTCTCCTACCCACCTCTCTCTTTCCAACCCCCCCCCTTCACCCTCCTGTTTCTCCTGACCCACTTCTCTCTCATATTCTTTCTTTCTTTTTTTCTTCTTCGCACTCTCTACCTTTTTCTCTTTCTTTCTACTTTCCCTTCTCTCTTTATTTTCTCTCATTCTTACTTAATTCTCTTTCTTTTTCTTTCTTTCTACTGTCCCACTTCTCTCTCATATACTTTCTTTCTTTCGTTTTCACTTCCTAAATCTCTCTTCTTCTTTCTTTTTTTCTTTCTCCCTACCCATTTGTTTCCCTCTTCTTTCTATGACTCTATTCTTTCTTTCTTTCTTTCTTTCTTTCTTTCTTTCTTTCTTTCTTTCTTTCTTTCTTTCTTTCTTTCTTTCTTTCTTTCTTTCTTTCTTTCTTTCTTTCTTTCTTTCTTTCTTTCTTTCTTTCTTTCTTTCTTTCCTCTCTCTCTCTCTCTCTCTCTCTCTCTCTCTCTCTCTCTCTCTCACCACTTCTTCTTCTATACCTCTCCTCTAACCCTTTTCTCTTTGTTTCTTTTCTCTCTCTCCCCCTCTCCCTCTCCCTCTCCCTCTCTCTCTCTCTCTCTCTCTCTCTCTCTCTCTCTCTTTCTTTCTTTCTTTCTTTTCTCTCCCCCCATTTCTATGGATCATTTAATGTAGGAGAAACAAAGAATCTAAAGGTCCCATCCCCAAGCTGCCCTGAGATATTTTCTGAGCATCCAGTGACACCCCAAGGATGTGGTGAGACTACAAAGCCCAGCACGGGGTGTCAGTGATGGAAGATGCAGCTTGCAGATGCCCATGGCTAGTTCTTAGAAATATGAAAGGGTTACAGTTTCCTTTGCCTTGTGCTATGGAATAATATCATGTACAATGGCATATATAAGGCTGCCCTAGATCAAACTGCCAGGGAATATATTCCAAATTAAAAGACAGCGATTTATAGCCAAGAAAACCCTAGGCAGTAAATCAGGATGTTTTACTGGACATGTGAAATGAACCTTGGATTTACTAATGTATAAGTTATCGCAGTGCACCCAGTGTATGGGCAAAGAGCAATTCCATTGTCTGCGTGTGTATGACAGATAACTGAAGATATCATTTTATGGCTGGGCTGCAGTGCTAAATTAAAATGGAATGTGTGCTAAGGCATTAAGACTGATTATCTTAATGAAATCTGAAATGGACCAGCACTGACTCACTTTATGTAAAACAATTATCAAGCCTCTCACTCGAAAAACTATTGACAAAGTATCAATGAAGATTAATGATCTGCTACTTAGTTTGCTATCTCCACCTTGTGGCCATTTAGAGAAGCGCGGGTAGATCTGCAGAGCTTGGTTGCTTGAAAAAATAAATTCTTAATTGTTTTTGCAGGCAAAGATCAAAAAATAAATAAATGGAGTCCGCAGTGCTGTTTTCTCTAATCAGCCCTGCTGGCTTTCTCTGTCATTGAGTGTGATGGAAATTAATACATCAAGTATTCCCATTGGCTTAGCCTGCAGATCTACATTACTCAATATTAAATTACTCTTCAGTGGTAAAATAAATCTTATTCTGGCATATTAAAAAAAAAAAAAACTTTAGGCAAATGTAAGAAGGGAAAAAAGTTTGAAAAGTTTGATTTAATCTTTGCTAGATGTCCTGACCTCTTCTCCTATTTCATGTTTAAAACTGAACTCGGGAAAAACGGTTAAACAGGTTTCTGAACCTTTTTGTTTTTCTTTAGTCACTGCATTCTAGTAAAATCTCTAGGAGTCTTCAGCCCCCCACTTTCCCATCAGAGTCCTCGGCCCCCCACTTTCCCATCAGAGTCCTCAGCCCCCCACTTTCCCATCAGAGACCTCAACCCCCCCACTTTCCCACCAGAGTCTTCGGCCCCCCACTTTCCCATCAGAGTCCTCAGCCCCCCGCTTTCCCATCAGAGTCCTTGGCCCCCCACTTTCCCATTAGGGTCCTCGGCCCCCCACTTTGCCATCAGAGTCCTCGGCCCCCCACTTTGCATTAGAGCCCTCAGCCCCCCACTTTCCCATCAGAGTCTTCAGCCCCCCACTTTCCCATCAGAGTCCTCGGCCCCCCACTTTCCCATCAGAGTCCTCAGCCCCCCACTTTCCCATCAGAGACCTCAGCCCCCCCACTTTCCCATCAGAGTCTTCGGCCCTCCACTTTCCCATCAGAGTCCTCAGCCCCCCACTTTCCCATCAGAGACCTCAGCCCCCCCACTTTCCCATCAGAGTCTTCGGCCCTCCACTTTCCCATCAGAGTCCTCAGCCCCCCGCTTTCCCATCAGAGTCCTTGGCCCCCCACTTTCCCATTAGGGTCCTCGGCCCCCCACTTTGCCATCAGAGTCCTCGGCCCCCCAATTTGCATTAGAGCCCTCAGCCCCCCACTTTCCCATTTGAGTCCTTGGCCCCCCACTTTCCCATCAGAGTCTTCAGCCCCCCACTTTCCCATCAGAGTCCTCGGCCCCCCACTTTCCTATCAGAGTCCTCAGCCCCCACTTTCCCATCAGAGTCCTTGGCCCCCCACTTTCCCATTTGAGTCCTTGGCCCCCCACTTTCCCATCAGAGTCTTCAGCCCCCCACTTTCCCCATCAGAGTCCTCAGCCCCCCACTTTCCCATCAGAGTCCTCAGCCCCCCACTTTCCCATCAGAGTCCTTGCCCCCCCACTTTTCCATCAGAGTCCTCGGCCCCCCACTTTCTCATCAGAGTCTTTGGCCCCCCCACTTTCCCATTAGGGTCCTCGGCCCCCCACTTTCCCATCAGAGTCCTTGGCCCCCACTTTCCCATTAGAGTCCTCAGTCCCCCGCTTTCCCATCAGAGTCCTCGGCCCCCCACTTTCCCTTCAAAGTCCTCGCCCCCCCACTTTCCCATCAGAGTCCTCGCCCCCCACTTTCCCATCAGAGTCCTCGGCCCCCCCACTTTCCTATCAGAGTCCTCGGCCCCCCACTTTCCCATCAGAGTCCTCGGCCCCCCACTTTCCCATCAGAGTCTTTGCCCCCCACTTTCCCATTAGGGTCCTCAGCCCCCCACTTTGTCATCAGAGTCCTCGGCCCCCCACTTTGCATTAGAGCCCTCAGCCCCCCACTTTCCCATTAGAGTCCTTGGCCCCCCACTTTGCCATCAGAGTCCTCGGCCCCCCACTTTCCCATTAGAGTCCTTGGCCCCCCACTTTCCCATTAGAGTCCTTGGCCCTCACTTTCCCATTAGAGTCCTTGCCCCCCCACTTTCCCATTAGAGTCCTCATCCTCCCACTTTCCTACCAGAGTCCTCAGCCCTCCTCTTTCCCATCAGAGTCCTCAGCCAGCCCAGCTGCACCAAGAAAAATGCAAATATGCTGTGCAAAAATAGGGGATGCATAGCGGCCCCCCTGGGTGGCCCAGAAAGCAGCCCAGGGTGGGGAGGCACTCTGGTTGACACACAGATAACATTTACTCTATATAAGGTAGCTGTTTTCTTCTGTCAAAGGATTTGTAAAAAAACAAAATCCAGTACTGAGATTTACACGGCTCTGTCACACAGCATAGCCCTGTCTGGCAGGGAAGGGGACCTCCTGCGACTTCACCATTAATATCAACAACACAACCATTGGTCCCTCCACACATGCCAGGGTCCTGGGTGTAATCCTTGACTCTGACCTCTCCTTCAGCCCCCATATCCAATCACTGGCTAAATCCTGCCGCCTTAACCTCCGCAACATCTCCAGAATTCGACCCTTCCTGACTAATGACACCACAAAGCAACTTATTCACTCCTTGATTATTTCCCGCCTCGACTACTGCAACTCTCTCCTTAATGGCCTACCCTTAAGCAGGCTATCCCCCCTTCAGTCTATTATGAATGCTGCTGCTAGACTAATACACCTCACTAATCGATCCGTGACTGCTGCTCCTCTCTGCCAATCACTTCACTGGCTTCCCCTACCCCACCGTGTAAAATTCAAAATGCTAACCATAACATACAAGGCCATTCACAACATCGCCCCCATCTACATCACCAACCTCATCTGCAGATATCGCCCAAATCGCCCCCTCCGCTCCTCCCAGGACCTCCTGCTCTCTAGCTCCCTTGTTACCTCCTCCCATGCTCGCCTTCAGGACTTCTCCAGAGCCTCTCCCATCCTCTGGAATGCCCTGCCCCAGTATGTCCGATCAGCCCCTACCCTGTCCACCTTTAGGAGATCCCTGAAAACTCATTTATTCAGGGAAGCCTATCCCACACCCACATAACCTGAGTCCCTGAGCCACCCCCATCAAATCATTCTTTGCAGCTATTACCTTTTGTACCACCACCCCCTCCCTTTAGAATGTAAGCTCTATGAGCCGGGCCCTCCTGTACCTTTTGTATTGAACTGTACTGTAATTGTGTTGTCCCCCTTATACATTGTAAAGCGCTGTGTAAACTGTTGGCGCTATATAAATCTCGTATAATAATAATATAATATAATAATTTTTCTCTGCTGCAGTTAACCACCTCCTGCCCGCTGTATTGTAATATGATGGGCACAAGTTGTCTCTCTTGTTCTGGGATGACGTCGTATGACGTCATCCCACTCTCGCCGTGCTTGCACGCCCACAGGGGTGATCGGTGGTGCGCTGTGTCCCTGAGACATGGAGCATTGCGGATCTGGGACAAGGCTCTTTACCCGTGTGATCAGCAGCTGTGTCCAATCAGTCCCGGGCAACATGGCTGGATTGGGATGGGTCTCAAGTAAGTATTAGGGGGGCTGAGGGGGCTCTGCTGCACACAGAAGGTTTTTTTTTTTTTTATCCTAATACATAGAAAGCATAAAGATAAAAAAACCTTCTGACTTTACTACTATTTTATGTGCAGCATGCTTAGTAATGTGTAAGGTATGCATTACCTCTCACAGAGGTCACAGTATTCCCCCTGACAAGGTGGGTTTCTTTCCAGAAGGACTGAGCCATCTTTGTTCAGGTATCATACATGTTTTGCAGGAATAGACGAAGTGATCTGGATGCCACACACCGGACTGAATAATAGGTGCCTTTATTAAAAAGTTGGATCACAAAATGTACAAGACATTTACAGCAGGGGTGTGCAGCAATCAGCTGACGCGTTTCGCACTCATAACAGGTGCTTACTCATAGCTGAGCGGTAAACCTTTCTTCGCCTCGTCTACATTTCTGGATCACACATGTTTTACCCGGACTGATATGCTGGCTCCAGTGCCTGTGCAGGTCTGTGTTCACCAATGTCTGACTCAGATCAGCCTTTGGTGCAGCCTATTACCTTAGTTACAATATAACGTTACAATATAAAGTTAGAATATAAATTACAATAAAAAATTACAATATAACATTAGAATATAAAGTTACAATATAAAATAACAATATAAAGTTACATTATAAAATTACAATATAAAGTTACTATATAAAATTACAATATAAAGTTACAATAAAAAATTACAATATAAAGTTACAATAAACAAAATTACAATCCAATGTTACAATATAAAGTTACAATATAAAGTTACAATATAAAGTTACTATATAAAATTACAATACAGTATAAAGTTGCAATATAAAGTTACAATATAAAATTACAATATAAAGTTACTATATAAAATTACAATACAGTATAAAGTTGCAATATAAAGTTACAATATAAAATTACAATATAAAGTTACAATATAAAATTACAATATAAAATTACGATATAAAATTAGAATACAGTATAAAGTTGCAATATAAAATTACAATATAAATTATAATATAAAGTTACAATATAAAATTATAATATAAAGTTACAATATAAAATTACAATATAAAGTTATATTATAAAGTTACAATATAAAATTACAATATAAAGTTACTATATAAAATTACAATACAGTATAAAGTTGCAATATAAAGTTACTATATAAAATTACAATATAAAGTTACTATATAAAATTACAATACAGTATAAAGTTGCAATATAAAGTTACAATATAAAATTACAATATAAAGTTACAATATAAAATTACAATATAAAGTTACTATATAAAATTACAATACAGTATAAAGTTGCAATATAAAGTTACTATATAAAATTACAATATAAAGTTACTATATAAAATTACAATACAGTATAAAGTTGCAATATAAAGTTACTATATAAAATTACAATATAAAGTTACTATATAAAATTACAATACAGTATAAAGTTGCAATATAAAGTTACAATATAAAATGACAATATAAAATTACAATATAAAGTTACTATATAAAATTACAATATAAAGTTACAATATAAAGTTACAAAGTTCCAATATGAAGTCTGCCTGCAGCAGAGGGATGACATCATCTCAGCCTAGGCAAAGTCACGGAGCAATTTGGGTGTTTTTGAGGATGGACAGCCACTAAAAAAATGAAATATATTGGTCGTCTTTATAACTACTTGAATTTGAGGTTTTTCTCCCTGGGCGCAGTCCTTCTTTACTCCAATTGATTGTGTTTCAGTTTTTCCACTATTTCCTCGTTGCCTGATTAAACCATCTCAGCGCCATTACCATCCCTATCTATCTAAATAGCTATAGGATAAAATCAATAGGGAATGCATTGGGGAACGTCTCTGCAGTGTGACATTCACTATAAATGATGTAAATGATACAAGGAGTCGCTGCCGTGTGCTTTATGACCTGCTGTGCGCCTTGTCACATATCTTCCACCTCCGGGACCTTGTACAAGCCGTGCCAGCTGGTGGATGAGTCTCAGGTTTGCTTTAAAGGTAACACAAAGCCAAACATCCTGTGTGAAAAGCCTCTGACGGAAGCTGCTCTTCACAGGCTCAGTTGATGGTGCTGCCATCTGGACTAATGAGCAGCCCAGGAGTCAGGGGAGTGGTGGACAGGGCTGACTGACAGGTCCCCCCCCCCCAAAAAAAATAAATCAAAACAATATTTTCACCAAAAAAATACACTACAAAAATTATTAGCAGACATAAACATAACATAACTTACAAAATTCGTACTATATCTAAAATAGAAAACTACATTGAGTTAATAAAGTTCTGTCTGTAAATGAGGTCTTGGGGCTCATTCATAAAGGTGCTGTGGCCTGTATGGTGTGAATCTGCTTTTTTGTTTGATTTTTTTTTTTGTGGCTGGAGCTGTGTGCATGCAGCAGCTGTATGAACACAGCCGCAGGTCCTAATTTGACAGGCGTGTGGATGTAGGTGAGCTCCCCCTCAGAGCCCTGATCTCACCATCATGGAGTCTGTCTGGGATTACATGAAGAGACAGAAAGGTTTGAGGCAGCCGACATCCACAGAAGATCTGTGCTTAGTTCCCCAAGATGTTTGGAACAACCTTCCTGCCGAGTTCCTTCAACAACTGAGTGCAAGTCTACCTAGAAGAAGGGACCGGGTGGTCACACCAAATGTTGATTGGATTTGGATTTATTTCTCTTCTGTTCATTTACATTCCATTTTGTTAATTGATAAAAATAAATTATTACCACTTCTATTTCTGAAAGCATTCTTCATTTACAGTGTTAGCATCACACCCGCCTTAAACTTTTGCACAGTACAGTATAAATATACATTATATTACCAAAAGTATTGTGACGCCTGCCTTTACACGCACATGAACTTTAACGGCATCCCAGTCTTGGTCCGTAGGGTTCAATATTGAGTTGGCCCACCCTTTGCAGCTATAACAACTTCAACTCTTCTAGGAAGGCCGTCCACAAGGTTTAGGAGTGTGTCTATGGGAATGTGTGACCATTCTTCCAGAAGAACATTTGTGAGGTCAGGCACTGATGTTGGACAAGAAGGCCTCGCTCACAGTCTCCGCTCCAATTCATCCCAAAGGTGTTCTATCGGGTTGAGGTCAGGACTCAGGCCAGTCAAGTTCCTCCACCCCAAACTCACTCATCCTTGCTTTGACCTTTGGACCTTTCTTTGTGCACTGGTGCGTAGTCATCTTGGAACAGGAAGGGGCCATCCCCAAACCATTCCCACAAAGTTGGGAGCATGAAATTGACCAAAATGTCTTGGTATGCTGACGCCTTAAGAGTTCCCTTCACTGGAACTAAAGGGGACAATCCCAATCCCTGAAAAACAACCCCACACCATAATCCCCCCTCCAAGTCAAGGCCAGTCAAGTTCCTCCACCCCAAACTCACTCATCCATGTCTTTTATGGACCTTGCTTTGTGCACTGGTCCAAATCATTTGGTGGAGGGGGGATTATGGTGTGGGGTTGTTTTTCATGGGTTGGGCTTGGCCCCTTAGTTCCAGTGAAGGGAACTCTTAAGTTGTCAGCATACCAAGACATTTTGGACAAATTCATGCTCCCAACTTTGTGGGAACAGTTTGGGGATGGCCCCTTCCTGTTCCAACATGACTACGAACCAGTGCACAAAGCAAGATCCATAAAGACACGGATGAGCGAGTTTGGGGTGGAGGAACCTGACTGCCTGCACAGAGTTCTGACCTCAACCCGATAGAACACCTTTGGGATGAATTCCATTGGAGACTGCGAGCCAGGCCAACGTCAGTGACTGAGCTCACAAAGGTGCTTCTGGAAGAATGGTCAAACATTCCCATAGACACACTCCTAAACCTTGTGGACAGCCTTCCCAGAAGAGTTGAAGCTGTTATAGCTGCAAAGGGTGGGCCAACTCAATACTGAACCCTACGGACTAAGACTGGGATGCTATTAAAGTTCATGTGCATGTAAAGGCAGGTGTCCCAATACTTTTGGTAATGTAGTTATGTATAACATTTTTTTTTAGTTGTTTTTTTTTTTGTTTTTTTGTTTACCCCTCTACAGAAGAGCTCTACTACTCAAAGGTAGCATGGCTGGTTGAGCCAAATTGCAAAAAAGATACAGGCCACAAAGAGGTAATAAAACTCGAGAGATCAAGAAATAAGGAAAATTTATCAGAGCCCATTTATCTTTGATGGTGCTTTCCGCTCTGCCAGGGAATTTTGCCCCTTTGAACTGTAATCTAAGAAATACAGCATCTGCAGGATTGCGTTCTCGCCGGGCGCTCTGCAGAGGACCCAGCGCTCGCAGTCTCCAGTTCAAGTGTATCAGGGAGTAGGATGATACAGAGAAGATTGCTTGCTGTGGAAAGCAAAGATCATTAGAAATAAAATATATTTTCGCTATATCTGATTTAGGAAAGAAAAAAAAAATGAACTTCATGAAGGAAATAAGAAAAATAAACTGAAATACTGTTAAGCTATTTCCTGGTTGATGCAGGGAAACAAAAATATGAGTTTTTTCAATTTGTGGAAAGCCTGCAGCTGTAAAAAAAAAAAAATGGCTACTGACCTGATTATAAGTATTTGAACCTGTTTTATAATATAATGCTTTATTACTTTATTTTTTTATGTATTTATTTTTAGATCGATTTATTGCTTTATTTATTTACATTTTTTGTTAGTCTTGTTTTTGCTTTTTACAACATAATAATCCATAAAGTCAGCATTTTTATTTATTTATGTATTTATTTATTGATTGAGTTATTGCTTTATTTAACATTTTTGCTATTCTTTTTACTTTTTTTACAATATAATATTCCAAAAAGTCAGTATATTTAACCTTCATTTATATTTTTTTATAAGTAAATTAAGTTTTTAATAATGTACTCATTTTAGATTGTAAGCTCTAATGAGCAGGGCCCTCTGATTCCTCCTGTATTGAATTGTATTTGTATTTTTTTTTTCAATTTGTGGAAAGCCTGCAGCTATTAAAAAAAAAATGCCTGCTGACCTGATTAGAAGTATTTGAACCTTTTTTTATATAACGCTTTATTACTTTATTTATTCATGTATTTATTTCTAGATTGATTGTTTGATTTATTGCTTTATTTAATAAAACATTTTTGTTAGTCTTATTTTTCCTTTTCACAACATAATAATCCATAAAGTCAGCATTTTTACCTTCATTTCTATTTTTTTTTTTTATAAGAAGTTAACTTTTTAATAATGTAATAATTTTTGATTGTAAGCTCTAACGAACAGGGCCCTCTAATTCCTCCTGTATTGAATTGTATCGTAACTGTAGTGTTTGCCCTAATGTTGTAAAGCTGTTGGCGCTATATAAATGTGGATAAATGTGAGGTCATAGACCAAAGCTGTGGTGGTACCATTCAATGGGAGCTGGAGAAGGCCTTGGAAATAATGTAGCAGGCAGTGTTGCTCAATGACAAGCAGCAACGTTAAAGAAAAAAATAAAATAAATAAAAAAAAATATATATATATATATATATATATATATTATATATATATATATATATATATATATATATATATATATATACAGTTTATATATTATACTAACGCCATTCATATATATATATATATATATATATATACATATACATATACACACACACACACACACACATATATATATATATCTATATCTATATAGATATAGATATATATACATATAATATAAAATAAATAAAAATGAATGGCGTTAGTATAATATTAATATATAAAAATGTGCTGCGCTCAATACAATTGTGAAAACCTCAACATGTATAATAATAAAGTCCATGTATTTTCTTAAATGATACACACAGAAGACAATACTGTGCATCCCATGCCAGTGCAGCAACCTCCACCATAAATACTTCCCAAGAGGCTTCCCAGAACTACATGACCCTCCAATCATAGGTCATGTAAGGCACATGTTTCCATGGACCAACCCACAAGGACCACCTTGTGGGTTTAGGCTGGACACAGGATCACATAGAGGTTACTCGGTTTGGTATATACAGGACCCCCAAGCACTCCAAACATCAACATACAGGGCACCAGCTGGTAGTTAGGTCTTGTTCCAAGCTGCACATGTAATAACACTCATGGAAAGAAGAAGAGGTGAACAAACTTTTATTAAAGTAGAAGAAACAAAGCAATTCTAAACAAATATTTCCTCTGGGGACACCTCCGATGCGCAATGACGTCTTGTGCCATGACTCTGATCCGACGCGTTTCGTCAACATTGACAATCTCAAAGAGCCAGTATAGTATTGCCCCATAAAAAAGTAATTTTAACCAGTTCCCGCCCAGCCTATGGCATGACACTGGCAGGAACCCTTCATTGATCTGGAGCGGATGTCACAGGACGGCCGTGTGGCTGCACAGTGGTGCAATCTGTCACCGGCTGTGTCCACCAGACTGACCAGTGCACTGGCCCTCTGCCGGTACCATGTCACCGCTGTAACCACTGTAACCAATCACAGCAGGTCACATGACAGTTATATACAATGGGTGGCTTCCTTTCAAGCCATCCATTGTATACAATTGTGCTGCTAGCTGTGATTGGTCTGTGTGATCACATGGTACAGACTGGGCCAATCACAGCTAAGCAAAACAAAAGAAACTGAATGAATAGGTTTCATTCAGTAAAATGCTTGCATATAGCAATGTAATGCACTGCTATATGCAAACAAAATGGAAAAGTAAAATAATTGTTTTTAAGAAATAGTATGCACAGGGTGATAAAATACACATTAAAAAAAATATATATATACAGTATATTGCATTGAATAAAATAAACTATTTTAAATACACCCACCCCCCCACCCAAACAAAAACATATCCTATAAATTTAGAAAAAAAAAGTTTGCACTTTGGCAATATCAGTAATTTTCTAATGAAATCAAATCTTGCCAAATTTGCCATAAAAAACTGAGTTTGGCAGGTTAAGGGCTTGTTTGCTTGTTTACACTTGTGTTGGGGCATGGTAAAAACACTTGGTTGAGCCATGCTTTTGAGGCCCCCAACCACTCCCCCTTAAGCTGCAAAGTCACTACTACATGACAAAGTAACCCATTCAAGTAAATGATACTGCGCTGCAACTGACCCGCAACCATGAGCAACGCACAAGGTTTCAGTGCAGTGATGTGTCAATTACAGGGTTAAAACAGGCAGTGAAGAGGTGACATATCACCTTCTCACCACCGGCCAAATGCCTCTGAAAAGTGGTTCTAGGGTGCCGCATGTGTAATCAAGACCGACTTTCCTTTTTCTGATTATCTTGTGGCAGCATACACATGTGTAAAGCTCCGCCCCTGAGGTTTCTGAAGGACCTTAAACCAGTAAATAGAAGCCCCACCCAGAAGACCCCATTCTCTTTGCGTCCTTGCCTCATGGGACCTTAGAAACAAGATTAAGGAGCCCCCATACCTGTGCTGTATGTAAATCCATGGCAGTTGCCACCAGGTCACCTTACCTGTGCAGTGGACACTGTAAGGATCCTCTTGTGCATTGGGGAGCAGTGCTCAGCCTATCTGTACTAAATGTTAGGCACTGGCAATTTAACTTTTTGTTCTTAGATTGTACAGGAAACAAGGGTATAGCAGCTGTGGAAGAAAGAAGTCCTCTAGTGTGGGAAAGGAATATCTACAGTAAGAGCAGTTATGCTGTCGAATGCCCTCCCATGTGAGCCAACAATGTCAAAAAACCATTACATTTTTTTAAAGTAGGTCCTTATTACAAGTCATGTACTTGCGGAATATTCTAAGTTAAGACATTGATTGGATTCTGCATGCTGGGTCAAAGGGCGTAGATAAGGGAGGGATAGGGGGGTCCAAACTCCCCTTACCCTGCACAGTATCCAATGCACAGTGCAACTCAGCAACTAGTACTGTCAGGCTGACCTGGACCCCCACCAGGTCAGCCTGTCAGCTCAGAGCGAGGGAGGCTGGTCCTCCCTGGCTCCAGTCACATGACCCAGTCGAAACAAGACTTCCGATACTCTGAACTATCCTAGTCTAGTAAGTGTGTTTTATGAAGGGGGAGAGCTGTACTAGGGGGAGAGCTTACTCCTGACCCTGTAGTCTGTATGTTACATATTCCTGACCCCTGAAGTCTGTACATTATACACTCCTGATCCCTGTAGTCTGTACGTTACACACTCCTGACCCCTGTAGTCTGTACGTTACACACTCCTGACCCCTGTAGTCTGTACGTTACACACTCCTGACCCCTGTAGTCTGTACGTTACACACTCCTGACCCCTGTAGTCTGTACGCCACACACTCCTGACCCCTGAAGTCTGTATGTCACACACTCCTGACCCCTGAAGTCTGTACGTCACACACTCCTGACCCCTGAAGTCTGTACGTCACACACTCCTGACCCCTGCAGTCTGTACGTCACACACTCCTGACCCCTGCAGTCTGTACGTCACACACTCCTGACCCCTGCAGTCTGTACGTCACACACACCGCTGATCCCTGTAGTCTGGACGTTACACACTCCTGACCCCTGTAGTCTGTACGTTACACATTCCTGACCCCTGTAGTCTGTATGTCACACACTCCTGACCCCTGGAGTCTTTACATCACACACTCTTGACCCCTGTAGTCTGTACGTTACATACTCCTGACCCCTGTAGTCTGTATGTTACATACTCCTGACCCCTGTAGTCTGTACGTTACATACTCCTCCTGACCCCTGCAGTCTGTATGTTACATACTACTCCTGACCCCTGAAGTCTGTACATTACATATTCCTGACCCCTGTAGTCTGTACGTTACATACTCCTGACCCCTGAAGTCTGTACATTACACACTCTTGACCCCTGTAGTCTGTACGTTGCATACTCCTGACCCCTTGTACTCGCATGCCTCATTTTTTTCCTCTGTGTCCCCAAGGCTGAAAACCCCCTCCAGGAAAAATAATTATCTTTGCACTTGGTTGGGTCAATATAGATTATTTTTATTTTACTGTGGAGTAAATTAATCCCAGAGGTTTTGTGTTGCCTTTCTCGGGACCCACACTGCTGGTGTTTGTTAGAGTTTGTGTTTGATGGACATGTGTCTTTTGTTTCACCCTAGTTAACTACCTTATGCAACTTAGCCGGGACTGAGCTTACCCTGCGGCCAAAACAAGCATGGTGTACTCGCTGTCTTTTGCCTAATCACATAATGTTAATAATTAAAGAGAAATCTATTCCAGAGCCAAATAACAATAATGTCCTGCAGCAGTCTATGCATGAGAATTATTCCAGAAGCTCAAATAAACATATCAATTTATTTTCAAACAATCTACACATATTATTTTTATACTGAGACAGTCATGTTGTTATCACTTCGTATCTATACGGGATTGACAATCTAATCTTTAGGGCTTAGTATACAACCCTGGCCCAAGAAGCTTACACTCTACTAAACCCTGCCACAGTCATTTGCCCCACTTTATTCATCTATATACATATACTTTATGTACAGTAGCTTGGACATTACGCAGCAATTTAAAGTAAACATTAAAACATTTAGTTCAAACTCCGCCCCTGAGGAGCTTACAGTCTTACATCTTTACTACAACCAGGCTAATTGTAATTAGTTAGATATATATTGTGTAATTGTGGTCTACTGAGCTGTATGAGGAACAGTGAGCCATGGACACCAGTGCTCAAAAGTAACATACCATCCAAACTGCAAACACACAGATACACTTTATGGACAATTGCTGGTGGAAGACAATTAGTTTGACAGTAAATATTTGGATTGTGTGAGTATTTTTGCTATATAAATGATATTCTATTAGAATTTACAGTCAATAAACACATTTCAGGGGCACAGGGATTTCAATGCTCGTTCACATGTAAGAAACTTTGCAAGTAACCTCACTGGCTATGGTAGGAAGGGTCTTAAATCAACAGGTCTCCCTCGATGGCTACCTGGCAGCAATTCAACTCATAGAAATAATATTTGACAAAAACCAAAAGGTGAAATAGTCCAACATTGTCTTTAATTATTCCTAACTCAATTAGCAGGATCTGGGTCCAAACCTGGAACCTCTGCAGTGTCTGGCTGTGTCTCTCCTTGTTGCGCCACCTGAGATGCTGGACAGCTCTATCTTGTTTCTGGTGAACCTTGATCTCCTTGCTCCTCCCATGAACTTTCTTCTTAAGCAGTGTCTCTGCCCTTTCTGTTTGCCAGATTATTGTGCTCTCTCTCCAGCCAATATCTTGCTCTTGTCACTCCTGCTGCCATCCCTGTCTCGGCTACCAATCGTTGCCAACCTTTGGCTTGTTCCTCAACTACACTTCTGCTTAATCCCAACCTGGAACCACTAGTTACTGATCTTTGGCTTGTTTACTGACTACGCTTCTGCTTGATCCCTATCTGCAATATCTGCTACTGGACCCCAGCTTGCTCACCTCCTGGTGAGGTGTTCCTGAGGACTTTGACCTGGTACTAACACGCAGCAAAACTCTTCTCCACCATATCACAAAAAATTAGTGCTTAGACTCCGCACCTTGGGTGAGCCCCATGTCATCTGCCAGGGTGTCCTGCTGCTGCACTTATCCATCTGGTCTACTGCTGTCCTCTGAGCCTGACCCCTGAACGTGACACTTATCTTGGTGCCTTTAATTTGGAATCTATAGTGCTTTGAAAAAGTATTCATACCCCTTGACATTTTCCACATTTTGTCATGTTACAAGCACAATCGTAAATGTATTTTATTGGGATTTTATGTGATAGTCCAACACAAAGTGGCACATAACTGCGAAGTGGAAGGAAAATGATAAATGGTTTTCAAATGGTTTTACAAATAAAATATCTGAAAAGTGTGGAGTGCATTTGTATTCAGCCCGCTTTACTCTGATACCCCTAACTAAAATGTAGTGGAACCAATTGCCTTCAGTCATCTAATTAGTAAATAGAGTCCACCTGTGTGTAAGTTACTCTCAGTATAAATACAGCTGTTCTGTGAAGCCCTCAGAGGTTTGTTAGAGAACCTTAGTGGACAAACAGCATCATGAAGGCCAAGAAACACACCAGACAGGTCAGGGATAAAGTTGTAGAGAAGTTTAAAGCAGGGTGAGGTTATAAAAAAATATCCCAAGCTTTGAACTTTTCACGGAGCACTGTTCAATCCATCATCCGAAAATGGAAAAAGTATGGCACAACTGCAAACCTACCAAGACATGGCCATCCACCTAAACTGACAGGCCGGGCAAGGAGAGCATTCATCAGAGAAGCAGCCAAGGGGTCCATGGTAACTCTGGAGGAGCTGCAGAGATCCACAGCTCAGGTGGGAGAATCTGTCCACAGGACAACTATTAGTTGTGTTCTCCACAAATCTGCCCTTTATGGAAGAGTGGCAAGAAGAAAGACATTGTTGAAAGAAAGCCATAAGAAGTCACATTTGCAGTTCGTGAGAAGCCATGTGGGGGACACAGCAAACATGTGGAAGAAGGTTCTCTACTCAGATGAGACCAAAATTGAACTTTTTGGCCTCAAAGCAAAATACTATGTGTAGCGGAAACTAACACTGCACATTACTCCATAACAACACCATCCCCACCGTGAAACATGGTGGTGGCAGCATCATGTTGTAGGGATGCTTTTCTTCAGCAGGGACAGGGAAGCTGGTCAGAGTTGGTGGGAATATGGATGGAGCCAAATACAGGGCAATCTTAGAAGAAAACCTGTTAGAGCCTGCAAGAGACTTGAGACTGGGGCGGAGGTTCAGCTTCCAACAGAAAACTATCCTAAACATACAGCCAGAGAAATGGAAAGGTTTAGATCAAAGCATATATTAATGTGTTAGAATGGCCCAGTCAAAGTCCAGACCTAAATCCAATTGAGAATCTGTGGCAAGACTTGAAAATTGCTGTTCACAGACGCTCTCCATCTAATCTGACAGAGCTTGAGATATTTTGGAAAGAAGAATGGGCAAAAATGTCCCTCTCTAGATGTGCAAAACTGGTAGAGACATTCCCCAAAACACTTGCTGCTGTAATTGCAGCAAAAGTTGGTTCTACAAAGTATTGACTCCGGGGGGCTGAATACAAATGCACGCCACACTTTTCAAGTATTTATTTGTAAATAAAAATTGAAAACCATTTATCATTTTCCTCCCACTTCACAATTATGTGCCACTTTGTGTTGGTCCGTCACATAAAATCCCAATAAAATACATTTAAGTTTTTGGTTGTAACATGAAAATTTGGAAAATGTCAAGGGGTATGAATACTTTTTCAAGGCACTGTACTAGTCTTTACACCCTGAATTTCTACCTCTTGTTTGAGGATGTTAAAAATAGGGGTGTGCTTTTGTGGGTGTGGCTACACATGGGGTGTGATTTTGGGGGTTAAAAGTGGGTGTGGTCAGTAGGGTGCCTCTGAATTTAATTTTAAAAAACTAATGACCTTCCTCCAGGATTAACATAGGCCAATTATCCCCTCAGTATTACCAGGGTCTTGCTTTACGAGCACAAAAGTGTTATCCCAGTAACCCCAAAAGGAGTAAGTTCTTATCACACAGCTCCAGATACTGGTGGGATCTGAGCCCGACACCTCAATGCAATGATAGTACTGAGTATAGCTGCCCAGAGGACACATTTTTAAAACTCCTGAGAACTTACACTATATGGCATGTAGATATCCCCCCAAACGGCTGAGTCCTGTTTGCCAGATTATTGTGCTCTTCTCCAGCCAATATCTTTCTCCTTTTGCCCTGCTGCCGTCCATATCTTCACTACCACTTGTTACCAACCCTGGCTTGTTTCTCGACTATGCGTCCTCTCGATTTAAACCTGCAACCACTTGTTACCGACCTTTGACTTGTTTACTGACTACGCTTCTGTTTATTCCCTACCTGATACATTTGCTGCTTGACCCCAGCTTGCCCACCTCCTGGTGGAGCGGTCATGAGGACTGCCGCCTTGTACTAACACACAGCAAAACCCACCTCTGCCACCAGGAGCTCTGGTGAAGATCAGTTAGCGCTTAGACCCTGCACCTTGGGTGAACCACCAGGGTGACCTACTTGTGTACCTATCCGGCTAGTCAGTATGAACATATCTACTGCTATAGCTACTGTACTGGTCTCCAAACCTGCCCCCTGACCATGGAACAAAAACTTCCAATGTGCTTTGTAGACAACAAAATTCCCCCTTCATCGGGGCTTAGATTGGGATAAGATCTCAGAAGTCACCAAAACCAAATGGATCTACATATCATTTGGTATAAACTCTGTATACACTCAGCCGAAGGAGCGTTTATACCAAATAATATACAGTATATAGAACCAAGTCCTTATATCATTCTAAGCCCTGATGAAAAGGGAGTTCTGTCACCTCTGAAACGCATTGGGTGTTTTTGTTTGATTATGAATACCTAAAAGCATATTTGTTTGGCACCCATTATTATTACGTCTAAATTTGTCATGCTTTAATTCCTTGGACACCATGATAGGTCATAATACCTGAAGAAGGGACTTTATAGCCCCAAAAGGAGTTTGATGGCTCTAAAAGCTCATGTTTCTTAGCCACTAAAAGGTATCGCTTTGACAGTTTTTATGCCTTCTCTACTCAATTTTGAGGGGAGACTGAAAAACGAAGAAGTACCCAATATGTTTGGTGGACCTGACCTGGAGAATCGTATTGCTCATTGGATGTTCACCCCTTCCCAGTTCACTCGGGAACCTATTCTCTATTCCGAGTGAAGGTTCTCTATGAGCAAGCAGACTGCATACTCCTTTAGTAAATCAACCCCTATGCTTTTCGGAGATATTCAGAGGAGAATGAAAGCCCACCACCCACAAGCACCCAACTAACCCCCAGTTCCTCGCCGCCTTGTCGCTGCAGGGGTCCATCTTGAGTAAGCTCCAATGTTGGAGCTCAGCAAGGTGAATGACTTGATTATTTCTCAATGCAACCGTGTTCTGGACTGGTAGTCTGGTCCACTTGGGGAGGCAATATGCTTTCTCATACCTGGGACCCCCACTTTGTTGGAGAGTGGAGATGGGCACAAGTGAGCACAGATGGGTGAGTATATCTTGCTGGAGGAGTCTGTCAGGTTTAGCCATCACTCTGCCATTCGCAGAACACAAAATTACTATTCACTAAGTGATTTTAAGCAGTGATCTAGAGCTGGGTCTACATGTAAGTCAAATGTCTTGGACCAGTACCAGGATGGGTTCCAGCACCCAGGGTGAGGATGTAGAACTGCACCCTTGACCTCCACTGCTAACCCATAATGTAAAATGGGCTTACCACCCTGTGCCCTCTTTCTGCCCCCTTGATCCAGATACCCATGGAATGTGCACTGCACATGTGTGGCCAATCGCTTGTTTTCTAACAGCTGGGAAGTGGTTGCACATGCAAGGTGTGTTTTCCCTTCAGCGGTGGGTGGCTGGGGTGTAAGTGTTGGAGCAGTAGCTGCTGGTTGCTAGCCACTGATCCATAGCAAATGTGCGTTGAGGTTTATCATATGGTGCCCCCCACCATCCCACCACCATGCCCGGGGCTTTGTCTTGACCCTGTCTTGGACAGGAAAACCACGTAAGCATTTCAAGGCTTCGTTTTCACGCCATAGACTTCCTTTGTGTTGCACACTTTTCAATTGGTTTTGCTTCTAAAGTCCAGTTCTTGGTAAAAAAAAGATGCTGAAGGATGAGAAAGTGAATGTACATATGTTGGATTGGCGTCACACTTAGTTCTGAACAATTGAGTGTAAGTAAAGAGAAAAACACAGCAGACAGAAGAAGGACATTGTTTTCCAAGGCAATTTAGAGAACTGTCATCTTTGCGGAGGCTTGATGTCCGTGTAGGCGCTCTGAAATTCTTTTATGAAGGTACTGATCCAGCCAAAGAGCTCCTGTGAATCCTGGTCTTCGGCTTCCCCGAACTTTTGCTGTAGGGCATAAACATAACAAGACTGTAATACAGCTCCAATTCAGGAAGAACATCAAAAAAGCGTGCCAGCCCAGACACCCAACCCTGACAGTGATGGGTTTTTGGATTGTTTCTTAAATGTCTGCCGACTGGCTTCTCTGCTCAGTAAAATGATGTGGCGGGCAATTTACAGGGCGCAATTTATTCAATTCTGCTTTCAATTGACAGCCAACGTCCCAACTGTGAAGAGGCAAACTGCCAAAAACTGTTCCCTTTCTGTGTGATAGGAACGCTGAAGAGGACCGACAGTCATCTTGGGAACACTTAATGCATAATATGAAAGGTAATGGACAGGGGTAGGTTGACGTACACTATATTACCAAAAGTATTGTGACGCCTGCCTTTACACACACATGAACTTTAATGGCACCCCAGTCTTAGTCTGTAGGGTTCAATATTGAGTTGGCCCACCCTTTGCAGCTATAACAGCTTCAGCTCTTCTAGGAAGGCTGTCCACAAGTCTTATGCCGTGTACACACGGGCGGACTTTTAGACCGGAATGGTCCGACGGAACGAATCAGTCGGACAAGCCGACCGTGTGTGGGCTTCATCAGACCTTCAGCGGACCTTTTCTGTCGAAAATCAGGCGGACTTTAGATTTGGAACATGCTTCAAATCTTTCTGATGGACTCGAGTCCGATCGAAAAATCTGTTCGTCTGTATGCTAGTCCAACGGTCAAAAAACGACACAAGGGCAGCTATTGGCTACTGGCTATGAACTTCCTTATTCTAGTCCGATCGTACGTCATCACGTTCAAACGACCGGACTTTTGAATGGACTTTAGTCCGTTCATGTGTGAGCAAGTCCGGTCGTTTGCAGGTCCGTCGTAACTCCGTCGAAAGTCCGTCGGAAAGACCGTCGGACGTTTGATGCTGAAAAGTCCGCCCGTGTGTACACGGCATTAGGAGTGTGTCTATGGGAATGTTTGACCATTCTTCCAGAAGCGCATTTGTGAGGTCAGGCACTGATGTTGGATGAGAAGGCCTGGCTCACAGTCTCCGCTCTAATTCATCCCAAGGGTGTTCTATCAGGTTGAGGTTAAGACTGGCCAGGCCAGTCAAGTTGCTACACCCCAAACTCGCTGATCTATGTCTTTATGGACCTTGCTTTGTGCACTGGTCCAAATCATTTGGTGGAGGGGGGGATTATGGTGTGGGGGTTGTTTTTCAGGGGTTGGGCTTGGCCCCTTAGTTCCAGTGAAGGGAACTCTTAAGGCATCAGTATACCAAGACATTTTGGATAATTTCATGCTCCCAACTTTGTGGGAAAAGTTTGGGGATGGCCCCTTCCTGTTCCAACATGACTGCACACCAGTGCACAAAGCAAGGTCCATAAAGACATGGATGAGCGAGTTTGGGGTGGAGGAGGTTGACTGGCCTGCACAGAGTCCTGACCTCAACCCGATAGAGCACCTTTGGGATTAATTAGAGCAGAGACTGCAAACCAGGTCTTCTCCTCCAACATCAACGCCTGACCTCACAAATGCTCTTCTGGAAGAATGGTCGAACATTCCCATAGACACCCTCCTAAACCTTGTGGACGGCCTTCACAGAGTTGAAGCTGTTATAGCTGCAAAGGGTGGGCCAACTCAATATTGAACCCTACGGACTAGGACTGGGAGGCCATTAAAGTTCATGTGTGTGTAAAGGCAGGCGTCCCAATACTTTTGGTAATATAGTGTATTTCAAAATTACTTAAAGGAGGACCCTGCATGAATTTTTCAAAACAAGCAAATAAAATGGACCTAGCTCCTGGCTATCTCATACAGTGTTGTGAAAAATTATTTTCCTGATTTTTTTTTTTTGCATATTCATCACACTTAAATAATGCAGATACAAAATGCAGTTTTTAAATGATGATTTCATTTATTAAGGGAAAATATGCCCAAACCTAATTGCCCCCCCCCCTGCTAAATCATGAATGCACTGTTTTTGGAAAGCTGAGTTAAATTTCACTTGCCACACCTAGGCCTGATTACTGCCAGACCTGTTGAATCAAGAAATCATTTAAAGTAGTAGTAAACTTGGGCATATTTTAAATCATTAAAGGTTAAAAAGGTTAAAAAAATAAACCCCTGCAAGGTAAAGGCATAATGTGCTAGTATGCATTGCATACTGGTAATTTATGAAATATACACCTTAGAATGAAGCCCTCCAACGGCATGCTGTCACCTCTGACAGGGCTTCCATCCTTACCTGGCTCATGTGCGCCGGGCGCCTGACTGGCGGAGCCACGACGATGTCACTCCCGGGAGTGATGGGAGTCATGGGCACGGCAACAACTGACGGTACGGCAGGGATATGCCGTTCCTCCACAGTGCATGCGCCGGTGACGTCACCGGTTGTATGCTCTGTGAATATCTCCTAAACAGTGCAAGTTTAAGAGATATTTACTGTACCTACAGGAAAGCCTTATTATAGCCTTACTTGTAGGTACAAGTTCAAAAAATAAGTTTACTACCACTTAACATAGAAGCTGTCTGACAAAGTGAAGCATGCTAAAAGATCAAAAACAGCAACACATCATGCCACGATCTAAAATAATTCAAGTACAGATGAGAAACAAAGTCACTGATATGTATCAATCTGGAAAGAGTTAGAAAGCCATTTATACGGCTTTGGGACTCCAGCCAACCACGGTGAGAGCCATTATCCACAAATGGAGAAAAACTTGGAAGAGTGGTGATTCTTCCCAAGACGAGGCCGGCTGACCAAAGTGACTCCAAGAGCACAACGGCGACTCATCCAGGAGGTCATAAAAGAACCCAGAACCACATCTAAAGAACCGCAGGCCTCACTTGCCTCAGGTAAGGTCAGTGTTCATGATTCAACAATAAGAAAGAGACTGGGCAAAAATGGCATCCATGGGAGAGTTCCAAGGCCAAAGCCACTGCTGACCAAAAAGAACACAAAGGCTCATCTCACATTTGCCATGAAACATCTTGATTAGACTTTTGGGCAAATATTCTGTGGACTAATGAGACAAAAGTGGAACTTTTTGGAAGGTGTGCGTCCCGTTACATCTGGCGTAAAACTAACACAGCATTTCATAACAAGAACATCATACCAACAGTCAGACATGGTGGTGGTAGTGTGATGGTCTGGGGCTGCTTTGCAGCTTTAGGACCTGGACAACTTGCCTTTATTGATGGAACCATAGTTACATAGTAGGTGAGGTTGAAAAAAGACACAAGTCCATCAAGTCCAACCTATGTGTGTGATTATATGTCAGTATTACATTGTATATCCCTGTATGTTGTGGTCGTTCAGGTGCTTATCTAATAGTTTTTTTAAACTATCAATGCCCCCCGCTGAGACCACCACCTGTGGAAGGGGATTCCACATCCTTGCCGCTCTTACAATAAAGAACCCTCTACGTAGTTTAAGGTTAAACATATTTTCTTCTAATTGTAATGAGTGGCCACGTGTCTTGTTAAACTCCTTTCCGCAAAAAAGTTTTATTCCTATTGTGGGGTCACCAGTACGGTATTTGTATATTGAAATCATATCCCCTCTCAAACGTCTCTTCTCCAGAGAGAATAAGTTCAGCGCTCGCAACCTTTCCTCATAACTAATATCCTCCAGACCCTTTATTAGCTTTGTTGCCCTTCTTTGTACTCGCTCCATTTCCAGTACATCCTTCCTGAGGACTGGTGCCCAGAACTGGACAGCATACTCCAGGTGCAGCCGGACCAGAGTCTTGTAGAGCGGCAGAATTATCGTTTTATCTCTGGAGTTGATCCCCTTTTTAATGCCAATATTCTGTTTGCTTTGTTAGCATCAGCTTGGCATTGCATGCCATTGTTGAGCCTATCATCTACTAGGACCCCCAGGTCCTTTTCCATCCTAGATTCCCCTAGAGTAGTGGTTCTCAACCTTACTAGGGTTGTGACCCCTGGATAAAATTTCACAAGTTGTGGGCCCCCTCACAGAAAATTATTTTCGTAGCGTGGGTGTTTCAGCACCCAAGGCAAGACAAGTAATTTGCGCCCCTAACCCACAGATATTTAGCGCTCCCCGATTCCCTTCCACTCGTACAGTATTAAAACCCCTTATGGTACATTTTAGGATCTACCAAAACTTTTTGTTTGTTCTCCCTTCTTTACCTTTTATCTCTCACTATCCTAATTTCTTTCTTTTTTTTCCCCCATCTCTCTCTCTCTCTAGCCGTCTTTCTTGTTCTTTCTCTTATTCTTGTCCGCTCCCTTCCATGCATTCTCTATGTTTATTCCTTCTCTTACTCCTTGGTGGGGGGAGTTAAGATGAGTGGCAGTGCTCGTGGGGAGTTGGGATGAGTGGCAGTGCTAGTGGGGAGTTGGGATGAGTGGCAGTGCTAGTGGGGAGTTGGGATGAGTGACAGTGCTGGTGGGGAGTTGGGATGAGTGGCAGTGCTCGGGGGGTGTTGGGATGAGTGGCAGTGCTCGGGGGAGTTCTGCCCATCCAACTTAGGTGCTCTTGATCAAGGTCATCTGCTGATCTGAGAACTGTAGTGGGGACTTTTAATGACAACTATAATCACAGGTAGTGTTACTCACTGTGTCTCCGACTTTGTGGTGTCTCGAAGCAGTGACACCTATGCCAAAATCAGGAGATAGTGTCTCTTTGAGCCCTTCCCACTTCACATTCTTGACCAGTCAGCTGACTTCTAGTCTCTGACTCCCAGCCCTGCCGTGAACTGAATGGGTGTCTGAGAAGAGGCTGGGTGGGCGACCACGGGTTCCAGGAACAGCCCAGCTGGGTGGTCGCAAAAAGTCTGGTAGAGCAGTGCGGACTTCAGGAACAGCCCAGGATTCGGTGACCCCCGGCAAATCATCATTCGACCCCCAGGTTGAGAACCACTGCCCTAGAGGTTCTCCCCCCAGTGTATAGATTGCATTCAAATTTTTGCCACCCAAATGCATTATTTTACATTTTTCTACATTAAACCTCATTTGCCATGTATTTGCCCACCCCATTAATTTTTTCAGATCTTCTTGCAAGGTTTCCACATCCTGCGGAGAAGTTATTGCCCTGCTTAGCTTAGTATCGTCCACAAATACAGAGATTGAGCTGTTTATCCCATCCTCCAGGTCGTTTATGAACAAATTAAATAGGATTGGTCCCAGCACAGAACCCTGGGGAACCCCACTACCCACCCCTAACCATTCCGAGTACTCCCCATTTATCACCACCCTCGGAACTCGCCCTTGTAGCCAGTTTTCAATCCATGTACTCAACCTATGGTCCATGCCAACGGACCTTATTTTGTACAGTAAACGTTTATGGGGAACTGTGTCAAATGCTTCTGCAAAATCCAGATACACCACGTCTACGGGCCTTCCTTTATCTATATGGCAACTCACCTCCTCATTGAAGGTTAATAGATTGGTTTGGCAAGAACGATTCTTCATGAATCTATGCTGATTACTGCTAATGATACCGTTCTCCCTATGGCCCATGCCAACGGACCTTATTCTTATTCTCTACCACAAAATCCTGAAGGAGAATGTCCAGCTATCAGTTTCTGGTGCTTGATTGCAGTTGTTGCCGCCAATGGCGGCCCAAACAGTCATTAGGTTTAGGGGGCAATTACTTTTTCACATAGGGCCAGGCAGGTTCGAACAGCTTTTTTCCCTTAATAAATGTAATCTTCACTTAAAAATGATATTTTGTACTTATGTTGGGTTATCTCTGTATGATGTTAAAATGTGTTTAATGATCTGAATCATTTAAGTGTGACAAATATACAAAATAATTGTATATTTTTTAATCTTAACCACCTAAGGTCCGCCTTCTAGCAGTTTTAGGGCGTGCCTCTGTGCCGGGTCACGTATATATATGTGATCTAACTCTTCCGGGTAGGGGGCACGCATGCCCCTGGGCTCGACGTACGTCGGCACCCGCCGATCATCAGGCAGAGAGACAAATAGATAAAAGCTGAAAAAATTCTGAAAAATTATACTATTGCTACATATTGTAACCAGTTAGGAATTTATTCTTGCTGGTTTCTAACTTTACTGACAGGGCCACTTAAAAGAAGAACTCTGCTTGAATTAAAAGAATATTGCTGCTTGAAAATAAGCTATTTAGAGCCCTTGCAAAAAAAAAAAAAAATAATAATAACAATAAAATAAAGAATCGTATGATATTTACCAAAACTTCAGCATAAAGTTTCTTCATCTCACCGGCCTTCTTCACGAGCTCAGCTTGCTGAATTTTGTAGTTTTCAACAATATCCTGAGGTAACAAATTGGAAATATTACTAAGACTGCTGTGGTGCTCTGGGAATCCTTTTTCGCATCTATTGAATATTTATTTGAAAAACTAAGATTGTATAAAGAGAGTAAGACAAAATGACAAAAACAGTAACAAAACCATAGAAAACAGAAGAGAATGTTACTAACACTGGAAGGCGGCATTGCCATAGCACCTTTGAAATTCTTTTTTCATATATGAAAAAAATATATTACAAAAAAAATATAGTAAAACTAAGATGGTATAAAGAGACGAAAACTTTGAGAGAAAAAAATGAACACAAAACTAAAAAAAAAAAAAAAAACAAAACAAAAAAACAAGGATAAATGTTACTAACACTGGAACATGGCAATGCCATAGTGCTTTGGGAATCATTTTTCAGATATTAAATATTTATTTGTAAAATTAAGATGGTATAAAGAGAGTGAAAGAGAAAAAAAATAGATGCAAAACAATAAAACTAAGGGGAAAGTATCAGATGAATCCTTGTTGTCATATTAACCACTTCCATACCGCAGTCTTTCCTGGGCTTTCAGTGGTGATATTTGAATGATAGGTGCAGCTGCAGGCATCATCCAGATATCATTTTTTTCCGCCGGCGATTCCCTACACCATAAGAACGATTATGGCGGCAGTTCAGCCGCTTGATTGTTCTTACTGGGGCCCACCGCCCTCTGTTGCTTATCCGGGCTCTCCCGTGCGAACGGGGACCCGGAGATGGAATCCAGCGGCGCCAGAAGGAAGTCATAGAGAAAACCGAGGGACAGATGGTCCCCGGCAATCTCTGTGACTCTCGGAGGCCAGGGCGCGATTTTATGACGTCACGTACGGGCTGCTGGAAGTAAAAAAGGCTGAGATCTCTTAGGTTCTTTATTTCGGATCATTCGTAACTTCAGATAAATTTGTATTCATTACGTTCACTAACAGCCAAATTTGAAAGGAAATTCCAATACCTATAATTTAATAATGAATTCGTTATTATTTCAAATTTTTGGATTTTTGGATGTTCGTTCTTTCTAATGCCGCGTACACACGGTCCGACTTTTCGTCTACAAAAGTCCGACGGACTAAAGCCGGCTGACAATCCGATCGTGTGTGGGCTTCCCCGGACTTTCAGTGGACTTTTCCACCTGCAAATCTGATGGACTTTAGATTTGAAACATGCTTCAAATCTTTACGTCGTAACTACGCCGGACCCAGAAATCCGCTCCTCTGTATGCTAGTCCGACGGACAAAAACCCACGCTAGGGCAGCTATTGGCTACTGGCTATCAACTTCCTTATTTTAGTCCGGTGTACGTCATCACGTACGAATCCGTCGGACTTTTCTGTGATCGTATGTAGGCAAGTCCGTTCGTTAGAAAGTCTGTCGCAAGTCCGCCAAAAGTCCGCCGAAAGTCCGTCGAAAGTCTGTTGGACGGGCTGTCGGACTTTTGTAGCTGAAAAGTCTGACCGTGTGTACGCGGCATAATTTTCGGATTTTCCTTTCTTATTTTTGGGTTTTTAGAATTTTCACATTTCCAAATTTGCCAATTTTCGAATTTCGAATTTTCGAATTACGAATTTTAAAAATTTACGAATTTTCAAATTTCCAAAGAAAACGAATGAAATTAAAACGAACACATTTTCCGGCAGTGCACATGTCTAGATGAGACTGATGAATGAAGACACGGTTTGATATTTTAGGGTGACTTTTAAACTGTAATGAATCTATTGTAGAATTGTACATTTTTGGCATGGGGGGGGGGGGGGAGTTTGCATTTTGAGTCATTTTAGCCAACTTTTTGCAAAGTCTGCTGCTTTTTTAACTTTCTTTAATTACACAGTGCCTACTGACAATTCTGATGAATACAACATCTCAGTTTTGATACATTTACAATGTGTATGTTTCCTTTTGCTTGGTGTCAATCTGCGAAAGTTGAAGCGTATTTTCTACAACTTTGCCATATTTTATGGTCTACATTCACTCTTGAGTGTACTAATGCACCAATACCTGTCTCAAATGTTACGCACGGGTGTAAATGTCAGTTTGAGAGATATTTTGTGTTGCTAAAATGACTAGAAATAAAGTTACAAGCAAAACCAGCACCGTAATATTTTCATTTTTTTTTTGGTTCACAATTACTGTATATACATTTATGGATCAAGACAAAAAAAAAAATCAGGATATTTTGTGGAGAACTTTTAACATAAAGTCCATAGGTGTGTTGTCTATGCAAAAATATATTTAAAAAGTAGTGCCCAAGTGTGGGAACGAAAATGAATTTTTTCCTAGTTCACCTTATGCCTACAAGAGGAAAAAAAACAAATATGAAATATGAAAAACAAAGGGGAATATTACTAACACTGGAAAGGGGAAATGCTTTGGGAATTCTTCTGATTTATTAAATATTTATTTGCAAAACTAAGATGGTTTAAAGACATAGCAAGGGCAAAAGACAAAAACAGATAGAACACCTTAGAAAAACAAAGAGCAAAAAGAAAAATAATGAACATAAAACAAACAAAAATAAACATAAAACAAACAAACAAACATGAACATTGAACATAAAACAAACAAACAAAAACAAAACAAAGGGGAATGTTACCAACACTGGAAACTGGCAATGCCTAGTGCTTTGGGAATCCTTTTTCATATATTAAATATTTATTTGTAAAACCAAGATGGTATAAAGAGACTAAAATATCAAGAGAAATAATGAACACAAAACTAAAACAAAACAAAACAAAAAAACAAAGGAAAATGTTACTAACACTGGAAAGTGGTAATGTCATAGAGCTTGCAGAATCCTATTGGTAGTCATTTGTAAAACTAAGATGGTATAAAGATAGTAACAGTAAGAGGGAAATAATGAACACAAAACTAAAAACAAACAAAAAAAAAAAAGGAAATGTAACTATCGAATGAAAGTGGCAATGCTATAGTGCTTTGGAAATAATTTTTCAGATATTAAATATTTATCTGTAAAACTAAGATGGTATAAAGAGATAGCAAGAGAAAAAGACAACAACGGATATAAAACCTTAGAAAGACAAAGGGGAATGTTTCTAACAGTGAAAAGTGGCAATGCATTTGAAAAAACTAAGAAAGGTATAAAGAAAGTTGCAGTATGAGAAAAATAATGAACACAAAACTAAAAACTTAAAAAAAAAAAAAAAAACAAGGGAATTGCTACTAGCATTGCTTAAAGTGGCATTGTTTAAAAAAAAAACAAAATAGGCAAAAACAAAGTTAGAGAAAAATAATGAACACTAAAAAAAACAAAGGGGAATGTTACCAACACTGGAAAGTGGCAATGCCATAGTGGTTTGGGAATCCTTTTTCATATATTAAACATGTATTTGTAAAACTAAGATGGTATACAGGGTTAGCAAGAGAAATAAAAAAAAAAAAAGATACAAACCCCTAGAAAAACAGTTTAAAAAGTTGAATGTTACCAACACTGGAAAATGGCAATGTCATAGTGCTTTGGGAATCCTTTTTTTAAATATAAGAGTTTGAAAAACTAAGATTGTATAAAGAGAGCAATCATTAGAGAGAAATAAAAAAAATAGAGAAATGTTGTAAAACTAAGATGGTATAAAGAGGTGGCAAGAGGAAAAGACAACAACAGATACTCAATCTTAGAAAAACAAAGGGGAATGTTACTAACAGGGAAAAGTGGCAATGCATTTGCAAAACAAAGATGGTATAAAGAGAGTTGCAGTAAGAGAAAAATAATGAACATAAAACAATAAAACTAAATAAAAAAAAACAAAAACAAAAAAACCTGGGAAATGCTAACATTGAAAAGTGGCATTGCTTAAAAAAAAAAAATAGGCAAAAACAAAGTTAGAGAGAAATAATGAACACTAAAAAAAAAAACAAAGAGGAATGTTACCAACACTGGAAAGTGGCAATGCTATAGTAGTTTGGGAATCCTTTTCATATATTAAACATGTATTTGTAAAACTAAATTGGTATACAGAGTTAGCAAGAGAAATAAAAAAAAACCTGTAAAAATAAGATGGTAAAAAGAGAGTTGCAGTAAGAGAAATGTAATGAACACAAAACTAAAAACTAAAAGAAAAAAACAAACATTGAAAAGTGGCATTGCTTAAAAAAAAAAATAATAATTTTATTGCCAAAAATTATGATTTTTACATAAAAAAATTATAAAAATTGCTCCGGAGCCAAACTGGATGTTCAGGTAATATGTGCAATGACATTACAGCCAAAAGAGTCTACAGTTTGTTTTTTTTTCTTTTATATTTTAAAGTTGCACTTCTGTTTGTCAAAAAGCAATATTTTTGTTTGTTTATGTTTTATTTTTAACCTCTTGCTTACCGGGCACTTAAACCCCCCTCCTGCCCAGACCAATTTTCAGCTTTCAGCACTGTCACACTTTGAATGACAATTGCGCAGTCATACAACACTGTACTCAAATGAAATTTTTATCATTTTTTTTCGCACAAATGGAGCTTTCTTTTGGTGGTATTTAATCACCACTGGGGTTTTTATTTTTTGCTAATCAAACTAAAAAAGACAGACATTTTTGGAATATGTTTCATAGTTTGTTATAAAATTTTTGCAAACGTGTAATTTTTTTAAAAAATTTCTCCTTCATTAATATTCGCTGATGAGGCTGCACTGATGGGCACTGATGGGCTGCACTGATGGGCACAGATAAGGCGACACTGATAGGCACTGATAAGACGGCACTGATGGGCACTAATAAGACGACACTGATGGGCACTAATAAGACGACACTGATGGGCACTAATAAGACGACTCTGATAGGCACGGATAAGACGACACTGATAGGCACAGATAAGACGACGCTGATGGGCACTAATAAGACGACACTGATAGGCACTGATAAGACGGCACTGATAAGACAACGCTGATGGGCACTGATAAGACGGCACTGATAGGCACAGATAAGATGACATTGATGGGCACTGATAAAAAGGCACTGGTGGGTGGAAATGATGAGTGGCACTGATGGGTGGCACTGATAGATGTCACTGATGGGCACTGATAGGTGACACTGATGGGCACTTGTAGGTGGCACTGATGGGCACTGGTAAGTGGCACTGGTAGGTGATATTGATAGGCAGCACTGGTGATGACGCACTGTGGGCACTGATGGGTGGCACTGTGGGCACTGATGGGTGACACTGTGGGCACTGGTAGGTGGCGTTGGTGGGCACTGGTAGGAAGCGCTGGCAGGCAGTGGTAGGTGACACTAGTGGGTACAAAAGCCTCTCCACGATCGGGACTGATGTCCCTCTCGCAGCCGCCGGCGATCGGCTTTTTTTTTCCTCAAAAATAGCCGATTACCGGCTCTGTTTACGTCACATGATCAGCTGTCATTGGCTGACAGCTGATCACATGGTAAGGGGTCGGGATCGACTCCTTACTCGGATCTGTGATCAGCCAAGTCTCATAGACTCGCTGCTCACAGAGCGCGCCCTGCAGGGGGCGCGCAGGCCGCTCAAGCACGGGAGGATGTCCAGGGACGCCCTGTCGGCAAATTAAGTCCGCGCTGCAGCGGTCTTTCGGCTATAGCGCGGACGGTAGGGGTTAATAAAGATGTTATATATCACAACGGCTAAATCTGTGTCTGTAGTGCATCTTCAGATCTTAATACCACAAATAATAACATGTTATTAGATTTTTACTCCAGGATAATATAAGGAGTCAATTCTAGAGAAATGCTTAAATAATGTATTACAATTTAACTAAACCCATTCGATTTCAACTAAAATACGACTAAAACGAAAGTAATTCAGATAACTAGAATACAACTAAAAATAAAATGGCATTTTAGTCAAAAGACTATGACTAAAAACGAAATCAAAATTTGACGTCAAAATTAACACTGTATGATACGGCAAAAAGCTCAAGACAGATCTTCTCCCTTAAAAGTAGAAAATAAGCTCATTTGCAAGGCCAGGCACTGATGTTGGATGAGAAGGCCTGGCTCACAGTCTGCGCTCTAATTCATCCCAAAGGTGTTCTATCAGGATTGAGGTCAGGACTCTGTGCAGGTCGATCAAGTTCCTCCACCCCAAACTCGCTCATCCATGTCTTTATGGACCTTGCTTTGTGCACTGGTTGGAACAGGAAGGGGCCATCCCCAAACTGTTCCCACAAAGTTAGGAATAGCATGAAATTGTCCAAAAATCTCTTGGTACGCCGACGCCTTAAGAGTTCCCTTCACTGGAACTAAGGGGCCAAGCCAAACCCCCAAAAAGCAACCCCACATTATAACCCCCCCTCCACCAAATGGTTTGGACCAGTGCACAAAGCAAGGTCCATAAAGACATGGATGAGCCAGTTTGAGGTGGAGGAACTTGACTGTTCTGCACAGAATCCTGACCTCAACCCGATAGAGCACCTTTGGGATGAATTAGAGTGGAGACTGCGAGCCAGGCCTTCTCGTCCAACATCATTGCCTGACCTCACAAATGCTCTTCTGGAAGAATAATCAAACATTCCCATAGACACACTCCTAAACCTTGTGGACGGCCTTCCCAGAAGAGTTGAAGCTGTTATAGCTGCAAAGGGTGGGCCAACTCAATATTGAACCCTACAGACTAAGACACCATTAAAGTTCATTTATTATTTCTTTTTTAGTGGAATTCTGTATACACGCAATATGGGTTCCGCATTAATATACAAAAGGAGATGACTGAAGAAAATGATGTGGTGCTCTCGTTCTTCCAATACTTCCCCACAAAGAGAGAAGACAAAAAGCAATACATTCTTGGCAGAGATGCTAAACCCTCTTTCTTCTACTTTGTCCAAAATGTAAAAAAAAAAAAAAAAAAAAAGACTTTAGATATCCTTTAAATACCAATACTGTACATTGAAATGTGCTCCGAACTTTTGTGTCTGTCTCTCTATTAAAATGTCAAAGTAGCATTTGTTAAAGCAGAAAAATAAAATGTTTTTCTTTTTTTTTTTTCTTTTTTTTTTATTACTGCCAGTGTGCACCTTTGACAAATTGATCTCAACAACATCTTTAACTGTAACATTCTTGTCAGAAATAAGAAAAAAAAAAAGTGTTAGCATATGTTATAGAGAATTTCACAATAAAAAAAATTTAAAAAAATAACAGCTGTCAAACTCTCCGAAGCAAACCTGTTAAAATGTTTCGGCACTCGTGTTCCAATGTCATTAACTGTGATTAATAAAAGTAAAATTCTAAAAGACAGCCAGAAACAAAAATCACAAGCACAGATTTTTTATTTTTTAATCAACTGAGGTGAAAGAAAAGGTTCAACAAAAAAAAACTTTTGAGTAAGTTTAAATAAAAATCTGGGTAATTTTTGTTTTTGTAACTGTTATAAAATATGTTATGAAAAAATATGTAAATCTGAACACCAGTTTTGTTTTAGATGTCTTTTTTTTAATGGAAAACAATAAAAGGTTGTATGGAGGGAGAGCAAGAAAAAAAAAAAAAAAGACAAAAACATACAAAACCTTAAAAACCTTAGAAAACAAAAGAGGAATGTTACTAACACTAAAAAGTGGCAAAGCCATAGTGCTTTAGGAATTATAAAATATTTATTGGTAAAACTAAGATTTTATAAAGAAGAGAACGAAAGGCAAAATAGGCACAAAAAAGACAAAGGGGAATGTTACTAATAGTGGAAAGTCGCCATATGCCGTAGTGCTTTGGGGATCCTCTTTCATATGTGAAATATTTATTGGTAAAACTAACATTGTATAAAGAAAAAGAAAGACAAAATAGGCACAAAACCCTAGAAAACCCTAGAAAAGGAAGGGAAATGTTACTAACAGTGGAAAGTCGCCATATGCCATAGTGCTTTGGGAATCCGTTTTCATATATGAAATGTTTACTGGTAAAACTAACATTGTATAAAGAGAAAGAAAGACAAAATAGGCACAAAACCTTAGAAAACAAAGGGAAATGTTACTAACAGTGGAAAAAGGCCATATGCCATAGTGCTTTGGGAATCCTTTTTCAAATATGAAATATTTATTGGTAAAACTAACATTGTATAAAGAGAAAGAAAGACAAAATAGGCACAAAACCCTAGAAAACCCTAGAAAATGAAGGGAAATGTTACTAACAATGCAAAGTGGCCATATGCCATAGTGCTTTGGGAATCCTTTTTCATATATGAAATATTTATTGGTAAAACTAAGATTGTATAAAGAGAAGAAAGTCAAAATAGGCACAAAACTCCAAAAAATAAAGGGGACTGTTACTAACAGTGGAAAGTGGCCATATTCCGTAGTGGTTTGGGAATCCTTTTTCATATATTAAGTATTCATTTATAAAACTAAGATTGTATTAAGAGAAGAAAGAAAAGCAAAATATGCACAAAACTAAAAAAACAAAGGATGATAGCCAGACTGTTTCCCCATGTGGGCCTGCCACCACTATCCTCCATGCCCCTCAAATGTTCAGGTGCCAGCGCAGTTCGTCTGACTGCATGCAGTGTGAAATCCAAAAATCCGGAAAGCTGCACTCCGAAAAATCATCCAAATTTATTGCGAGAAATTGCATTCCATTAAAGCACCATAACATCCCGGTGCTTATTCATGACCATATGCTAGGTCATGGATAAGCTCTGAGACAGCTTGAAACGCGTTGACTTTCCGGTGTCATGGTGCTTTAATGTAATGCTTTTACTATTGCAATAAAATCAGATGATCTTTTCAGAGTGCAGCTGTCCGGATTTTTGGATTTCGCAAAAAAGAATGGTACTAACTCTGGAGAGGGACAATGTCATAGTGCAATGAGAATCCTTTTTTCATACATTAAATAATTATTTTTAAAACTAAGATGGAATAAAGAAATCAAGAGAAAGAGAGAAAAATACAAAACTCAAAAAACACACAGAGGAATGTAACTAACACTGGAAAGTGACTATAAAACAGATGCAAAACCTTAGAAAACAAAGGGTAATGTGACTAACACTGGAAAGTCGTAGTGCTTTGTGAATCCCTTTTCATATATTAAATATTTATTGGTCAAACTAATATGTTATAAAGAGATAGCAAGAGAAAAAGACAAAAACTATCAAAATGACACAAAATACCATAGTGCTTTGGAAATCCTTATTCATATATTCAATATTTGTAAAACTAAGATGATATAAAGATAACAAGAAAGAGAGAAAAATTGAAAGATTGTATAGAAGGGGCAAGAGAAACACAGAAAGGAGACAAAACTCAAAAACACAAAGGGGAATGTTACTAACACAGGAAAGTGTCGATACCATAGTGCTTTGGGAATCCTTTTTCATATAATAAATATTTATTGATAAAACTAAGATTGTATAAGGAAGAGAAGAAAAAACAAAATAGGCACAAAACTCAAAAAAACAAAGAGGAGTGGTACTAACAGTGAAGTGGCCATATGCCGTAGTGCTTTGGGAAACCTTGTTCATATATTCAAAATTTGTAAAACTAAGATGATATAAAGATAACAAGAGAAAGAGAGAAGAAATAAAAGATTGTATAGAAAGGGCAAGAGAAAAACAGAAAGAGAAAGGAGACAAAACTCAAGAACACTGGAAAGTGACAATACCATAGTGCTTTGGGAATTCTTTTTCATATAATAAATATTCATTGATAAAACTAAGATTGTATAAAGAAGAGGGAAAAAAACTAAATATGCACAAAACTCGAAAAACAAAGAGGAATGTTACTAACAATGGAAAGTGGCCATATGCTGTAGTGCTTTGGGAATCCTTGTTCATATATTCAATATTTGTAAAACTAAGATGATATAACGATAACAAGAGAAAGAGAGAAGAATTAAAAGATTGTATAGAAAGGGCAAGAGAAACACAGAAAGAGAAAGGAGACAAAACTCCAAATCACTGGAAAGTGACAATACCATAGTGCTTTGGGAATCCTTTTTCATGTGTTAAAGTGGTTGTAAACCCCTTACATATACCCAGAGGAAACACAGGGAGAACTTAAAGGGGCAGCAGCCAAATGAATAAATATTTGTTTGTTGGATTGGCGCCCTTCATATTTACTGTACTAGGGCGCTGTGTTGTTTTTAGGAGGCTAAGTACAGCGCTCTGCCAGCCCCTCCCAGCAGCCATGATCTGCCTGCACATTGTAGAGAAGCACAGAGACCCAGCAGTGGCATCGCTGGGTCTAAATATAAGGTATGTAATGAAAACAGAAAGGAATTATTTTAAAAACTTCATTAGCGTGTTGTTTGTAAGCTGTTGTAAAATAACTGACTGTTCTGCTCACGCAATACCTTCAGGTCTTTTAAAAATCGTTCCTCGCTTACTGAAGCTTTGTTGTGTTTGGCCTTAAATGACTTCCGGTACTGATATATTGTCTCCAACTGCTTGGATAAAACTGCGAAGTAAAGAGAAAAAAAAGAAATATCAGAATTGATTTCACAATGCAGAAGATAGATGTACTGAATTAAAGTCTGTTCTCAATTACTGGTAGCCCCTCTGTTATAACAAGATATACAACTCAGTGTATGTGTTTAATTTTTAAAATGAAGAATTAAAAAAAAATTGTTTTTTAATTTTTAGGGACTCTTTAACCACTTGACCTCCAGAAAATTTACCCCCCTTCATGACCAGGCCATTTTTTTGCGATACGGCACTGCGATACTTTAACTGACAATTGCGCAGTTGTGTGACGCTGCACCCAAATAAAATTGACGTCTCTTTTTTCCCACAAATAGGGATTTCTTTTGGTGGTATTTGATCACCTCTGTGGTTTTTATTTTTTGTGCTATAAACAAAAAAAAGACCGACAATTTAGAAAAAAAAGCAATATTTTCCAACAATATTGACCTACAAATATATATATATCTAGATCTATATATATATAGATCTATATATATATAGATCTATATATATATAGATCTAGATATATATATATATATAGAGAGAGAGAGAGAGATCTATATATATCTATATATATAGAGATCTATATACATCTACATATATATAGATAAAGATAGATACATAGATAGATAGATGTATATATATATATATATATATATATATATATATATATATATATATATATATATATATATATATATATATATGTATATATATATATATATATATATATATATATATATATATATATATATATATATATATATATATGTATATATATATATATATATATATATATACACATATATATAAAAACTTTTCTTTCTGCTATAAACAGTGGCGTCACTAGGGTTGGTGTCACCCGGTGCCAAAAAAATTGGTGTCACCCCCCTCCACCAACTACCTCAGTACAGACCCCCCTCCACTAATTACAGACCCCACTCCATCAATATAGCCCCCCTCCCTCAGTACAGACCCCCTTCCATCAATATAGACCCCCCCACTAAGTACAGACTCCCCTCCCTCAGTACAGACCCCCTCCATCAGTACAGACCCCCGCTCAGTGCAGACCCCCTTTCCTCAGCATAGACCCCCCACTAAGTACTGACCCCCTCCCTCAGTAAAGACCTCCCATCAGTACAGAAACCCTCCCTCAGTACAGAGTCTGCAGACCCCCCTCCATCAGTATCAACCTCCCACCTCAGTGCAGACCGCCCCATCAGTACATACACCCCCCCCAGTGCTGACCCCCATCAGTATAGAATCCCCCGTCAGTGCAGACTCCCCCATCAGTATAAAATCCCCCCTCAGTGCAGAGCCCCCCATTAGTATAGAATCCCCCCTCAGTGCAGACCCCCCATTAGTATAGATTCCCCCCTCAGTGCAGAGCCCCCCATTTGTATAGAATCCCCCTCAGTGCAGAGCCCCCATTAGTATAGACATCCCCCTCAGTGCAGAGCCCCCCATTAGTATAGACATCCCCCTCAGTGCAGAGCCCCCCATTAGTATAGAATCCCCCTCAGTGCAGAGCCCCCCATTAGTATAGAATCCCCCTCAGTGCAGAGCCCCCCATTAGTATAGAATCCCCCCAGTGCAGAGCCCCCCATTAGTATAGAATCCCCATCAGTGCAGCGCCCCCCATTAGTATAGAATCCCCCTCAGTGCAGAGCCCCCCATTAGTATAGAATCACCCTCAGTGCAGAGCCCCCCATTAGTATAGAATCCCACTCAGTGCAGCGCCCCCCATTAGTATAGAATCCCCCTCAGTGCAGAGCCCCCATTAGCATAGAATCCCCCTCAGTGCAGAGCCCCCATTAGTATAGAATCCCCCTCAGTGCAGAGCTCCCCATTAGTATAGAATCCCCCTCAGTGCAGAGCCCCCATTAGTATAGAATCCCCCTCAGTGCAGAGCCCCCCATTAGTATAGAATCCCCCTCAGTGCAGAGCCCCCCATTAGTATAGAATCCCCCTCAGTGCAGAGCCCCCATTAGTATAGAATCCCCCTCAGTGCAGAGCCCCCCATTTGTATAGAATCGCCTCAGTGCAGAGCCCCCCATTAGTATAGAATCCCCCCAGTGCAGAGCCCCCCATTAGTATAGAATCCCCCTCAGTGCAGCGCCCCCCATTAGTATAGAATCCCCCTCAGTGCAGAGCCCCCCATTAGTATAGAATCCCCCTCAGTGCAGCGCCCCCCATTAGTATAGAATCCCCCTGCACATGTCCACCCACATACTGTATGCATAAAGTTTACAGACCTCAGAACAGCGCGGACCGGACGATACACACAGCCGTGTCCCTCGGGCTCCTCCTCCTCCTGTGTGAAGTAAACAGAGAGGAGGGGGAGGCGGCTTCAGTCCGCTGTGCTGAGGGACACAGCACAAGCCGCAGCGGGCAGTGTAGCGGTGTGTGCCGCTACCTACGGGTGTCACCCCTCTGGCGGGTGTCACCCGGTGCGGCCCGCACCCCCCGCACCCACCTAACAACGCCACTGGCTATAAAACATATCTAATAAAAAAAAATTTAAAAATCGAATTTCTTCATCAATTTAGGCCAATATGTATTCTGCTACATGTTTTTGGTAAAAAAAACAAAAACAAAATCCCAATGACAATATATTGATATACATATAAACTATGGGATATATTGTTGACATTTTTCTTTTTTTTACTAGTAATGGCGGCGATTAGCAACTTATGGCGGGACTGCGATACTGCGGCGGACAAATCAGACAGTAACTGACACTTTTGACACTTTTTGGGGACCCGTGACACTAATACAGTGATCAGTGCTAAAAAATATGCACTGTCACTGTACTAATGACACTGGCAGGGAAGGGGGTACCATCAGGGGCGATCAAAGGGTTAACTGTGTTCCTATGGAGCACTTTCTCACTCTGTGGCAGGTGCTTGTACTGTGTGAAGGCCATAGGTGTGCGCGGTGGGTGTGCTAGGTGTGCCTGGGCACACCCTAATTACTCTGTGCATTGCAGATTCCTCCTACTGCCCGGGCTTCCCCCTGTGTTGTGCCTCCCCACCACAGTGCTGCTGGCTTCCTTCCTCTCCTCTCCCCCTGGCATCTGCGGGGGATGTTTCAGGATGGAGAGTGGGGGAAGGGGCTAATCAATACGTCATTTACCGCCCTTTCCTTTTTTAAATGAACACAGTGAACACACTCCCTCATTTACTAAAGGAGAGTTGGGAACGTACCCGGCAGGGGCTGGCACAGAGGCGGGTGGAGATGAGGGGCAGGCACCAGAGCAGAGTAGATGGGTGACAGTCAGGAAGTGTAGAGGGGAAAGTGTCAGGGAGGCCGGTCCTGGGCTGGAACATCCCAATAAGTACGCCTTGTTGCGTGACGTCAGGGACCAGCATTGCTGGAGCAGAGCGACGCCCCTAGCTGCCAGGGGGAAAAACTCCACCAGTGATGGTGGGAGAGAGGCTAAGGGTAAGGAAAGACAGATTCTGGTGGTAGGGGACTCAATTATTAAAAGGACAGAGAGGGCTATCTGCCAAAAAGACCGTAAGCGCCGAACTGTATGTTGTCTACCGGGCGCTCGGGTTTGGCACATCATGGATCTGGTGGACAGATTATTGGGAGGGGCTGGGGAGGACCCATCTGTCATGGTACACGTTGGCACCAATGACAAAGTCAGAGGAAGATGGAGAGTCCTAAAAATAAACAATTTTAGGTACCTAGGAGCTAAATTGAGGAAAAGGACCTCCAAGGTAGTGTTCTCAGGAATACTACCGGTACCTCGAGCCACACCAGAAAGGCAGCGGGAGATTAGGGAAGTAAACAAGTGGCTGAGGAGCTGGTGAAGAGAGTAGGGGTTTGGGTTTCTGGAGAACTGGGCCGACTTCTCAGTCGCTTACCTGCTCTTTAGCAGGGACAGACTGCACCTAAATGGGGAGGGTGTAATGATAGAACAAATAAGTTACCGGGACCAGATGGCTTGCACCCGAGGGTCCTTAAGAAACTCAGTCAGGTGATAGCCAGACCATTGTTCCTAATTTTTGTGGACAGTTTACTGACTGGAATGGTATCAGCTGATTGGAGAAAACCCAACGTGGCACCAATATTTAAAAAGGGCCGAGATATATCCCGGGGAACATAGCCAGTTAGCCTAACATCAATAGTATGCAAGCTCTTGGAGGGAATTATAAGGGACTCACTATATACAAGATTTTAGTAATGAAAACGGTATCATTAGCAGTAATCAGCATGGATTCATACTTGGACAGAGGAGTGGCTGTGAGCGTGGTATACTTGGACAGAGGGGTGGCTGTGAACGTGGTATATTTGAATTTTGCAAAAGCATTTGACACAGTTCCCCACACACGGCTCATGTGTAATTAAAGTCTACAGGTTTGGAAAGATGAATTTGTAAATGGATAGAAAACTGGCTAAAAGACAGAATTCAGAGAGTAGTGGTTAATGATTCATATTCTGAATGGTCTAAGGTTATCAGTGGTGTACCCCAAGGTTCAGTGTTGGGACCCTTGCTTTTTAAAACCCTTATGCCGCGTACACACGATCGGAAATTCTGCCAAAAAAAGACAGATGAGAGCTTTTGGTCGGAAAATGCGTCCGTGTGTGTGTGCTCCCTCAGACTTTTGCTGCCGGAATTCCCGCCAGCAAAAGATTAAGAGCAGGTTCTTAATTCTTCGGTCGGAAAAAGTTCCTATCCGAAAATGCGATCGTCTGTACAAATTTCGACGCGCAAAATTCCTACGCATGCTCGGAAATGATTCGACGCATGCTCGGAAGCATTGAACTTCATATTCTCGGCTCGTCATAGTGTTGTACGTCACCGCGTTTTTGACGGTCGAAAGTTCAGAGAACTTTTGTGTGACCGTGTGTATGCAAGGCAAGCTTGAGTGGAATTTCTTCGGAAAAAAAATCCAAGTTTTTTCTGACAGACAATCCGCTCGTGTGTACGCAGCATTATAAATGATATTGGGTCTGGGATTAAAAGTACCATTTCAGTCTTTGCAGATGACACCAAGCTATGTGGTGGAATAACGTCCTTACAGGATGTCTCCAATTTACAAGCCGACCTCGATGCTCTGTTTAATTGGGCAACTGTGTGGCAAATTAGGTTTAATGTTGATAAAAGTAAAGTTATGTACTTGGGGGGCTGAGTCAAAGTCCTTTCTTGTATTAAGAGAGGTATGGACTCCAGAGAGAGGGCTATCATCTGTACAAATCATTAGTAAGACCTCATCTGGAATATGCAGTTCAGTTTTGGGCTCCAGTTCTCAAAAAGGATATCGGGGAACTGGAGAAAGTGCAGAGAAGGGCAACCAAACTGATAAGAGGCATGGAGGAGCTCAGCTATGAGGAAAGATTAGAGGAACTGAATTTATTCACTCTTGAGAAGAGGAGATTAAGGGGGGATATGATCACCATGTATAAATATATAAGGGGTCCATATAGTGAACTTGGTGTTGAGTTATTCACTTTAAGGTCATCGCAGAGGACAAGGGGGCACTCTTTACGTCTAGAGGAAAAAAGATTTTATCTCCAAATACGGAAAGGTTTCTTCACAGTAAGAGCTGTGAAAATGTGGAATAGACTCCCTCCAGAGGTGGTTCTGGCCAGCTCAGTAGATTGCTTTAAGAAATGCCTGGATACTTTCCTAAATGTACATAATATAGCTGGGTACTAACATTTAAAGGGAAAGTTGATCCAGGGAATATCTGATTGCCTCTCGGGCGATCAGGAAGGAATTTTTTCCCTGCTGTAGCAAATTGGATCATACTTTGCTGGGGTTTTTTACCTTCCCCTGGATCCACTGTGGATATAGGATTGTGTATATGGGATTGTATGTTTTTTTTTTCTCTTTTATTGGTTGAACTGGATGGATTTGTGTCTTTTTTCAACTTAATTATGTAACTACCCTGTTTCCCCCGAAAATAAGACCTAGCGTGATTGTCAGTGATGGCTGCAATATAAGCCCTACCCCCAAATAAGCCCTAGTTAAAGTCCTTGTAGGTCTTATTTTCAAGGTAGGGCTTATTTGGGGGGTGAGGCTTATATTGCAGCCATCACCGACAATCACGCTAGGTCTTATTTTCGGGGAAACAGGGTATGTTAATGAGTTAATACACAACGCTGATGTGTGGTCACATGACTGCCCGCCGCTCTCCTTCTCCGACCTAAGGACTACAGTGGGAGGGGCTGAGATTTCCCTCTGACGTCCGCTGGGCAGTCACGTGACCACACATCGACAACGTGGATTAAGGTATTTAGGATTAGAATTTAGGATTAGAATTGGCGTCATAAACCTCTTAAAGAGTCGGGAGGCGCCGGCACTAAGAGGTTAAAGGAACAGGATCTATTTTTTAGGGTTACTACCTCTTTAATACACCTAGTTCCACATTTAAAGAAACACCTGACCCAACCCCGTCTCCAAGGGCATCTCTGAATGTAACTTTTCATTAGTAGTTTTTGTTTCAATGTAGCAATTCTGTTTCCTGAAGCCAGGATTGGGTAGGTCTCTTTGAATATTTGGGGTCTGTGACCAATCCAAACAACTGGGAGTCAGTAGGAGGAGCATTGTGCCTCTGCCCCGCCCCGCCCTCAACATTACATCATCATGATGGACACATAAAAATCAGGAAGAGACGTTCCTGGTGGTATAGTGGAAATGATAATGGAGCAGGATGGCCGGCGATGAACACTAATTACCCGTCCTTACATTACGGCTTAGTGAAATCTATCCGGTAGCACGATGCCTTCTCAAATCACCGTGATGTTTTATATGGAAGAGTATCAGAGGTCTGCAATGTTTCCTTAATTAACTACCCGAGGAAATTCCAGTATAACTGGTGCTAATAAGTCAAATTCTGTACCGCGCTCTTCCCACGGGAGGCACAGATCGATGGCGAGTCGCTGTTAAGTGACCATCTCATCAGGCAAATGCACTTCAAGAAGAATGCAGAAACCAAGTTGGGTCAATAACTACCTGATGTGTCTGGTCTGGATACAGAGAGATGGAGGTAAAGGGAGCTCATTAGGACAGAAATTTGGGAACTACTTGTTTTTAAAGATGCAACATTCTAGCAAATGCTAAAAATTCCCCATGAAGGGGGAAGGGGGGGGGGGGAGGTTGCCTCCTCCAATGAACATTTGCCTTATTATCAGTTCTATGTGTAGAATATAAAGGTTTTTGTTGATCCCTGGCTGAATAGATGTTGAAGAAAGATAAGAACCGTATAGCTTACTTCACGGTCTATGAAAGGCTACACATTGCTATGGGCAGACACACAAGTTTCAAGAGACAAGGTGTTTTGCTTATCATTTAATAAAGATAAAGCACCACATCCCTTAAAAGATAATTGGAAATTTGAAGGTGTATTTGGGATTTTTAAGGTGCAAAATTATAACAGAATCGTTTATAAAAGGTAGAAATTTATTAGAACATAAAAACAAATATACAAAAGGTAAGTATTGCTATTACAGTACATGTGCTGACTGATTTCATCTCTACATGTTTCTCCTTGGTAATTGGCTTCTTCAGGAGGATTTATTGATATCAGGCACAGTGAGCACTAGGAGTAAAATTAATTTTCATAAAGACTGTTGATCTATTTTTCTAAAAAAATGTTTTACTTCTAGTGCTCACTGTTCCTGATATCAATAAATTCTCCTGAAGAAGCCAATTACCAAGGCGAAACATGTAGAGATGAAATCAGTCAGCACATGCATTAGTACTGTAATATCAATACTTTCCTTTTGTATGTTTGTTTTGAATGTTCTAATAAATTTCTACCTTTTATAAACGATTTTGTTATAATTTTGCACCTTACAAATCCCAAATACATCTTCAAATTTCTAGGTTTCAAGAGACCTTTTGTAACTATGTTACTAAATGTTTAGGTGTGGTGCAAGGGCAATAATTCACACAGACAGGTGCAATGGAAAGCTTGTATCGAAGTAATGCAGCAACCGTTCACAACAAACCCTGTGGGAGGGCTACCTAGCCAGGTGCACCCACAGTTTCCAGCAATGTGATAGAAGCAGATTCTAGATGGACTGAAGGCGTCTGTTGAGAGGAGACCGAGCCCGGACTGGCCGCCTAGTGCCCACCCCGGAAGGTGTCCAGAAGAGATGTGACCCTACGCTTTCCCTCCTTGTCAGGAACCTTTCCCTAACTGTCCCTCACAGACGGGATACTTTTCCATACTCTACCCACTCGTAAAAAGCGTGCCAAGCCTGGGAGCCAGGGCCTTAAATAGGCTCTGCCTGCCCCAAGATGCCTGCTGAAGTCACATTGGACGGCAACATCCAATTGGGTGCTTCCCCCAGTGACCAAGAAAACCATAGAGGGTCTGTGTTCCTCTCGGCTTCCTCTCTAGTTATGGTACCTTCTGGGGAAGGGTACCACCTGCAGTGGAGAAAGTAGACTGCACTTCCCTACAAATGTCATATTAAAACCAAAACCAAGGAACCAGTGGGCAGTCAAAAACATCCATGGATCTGTCACCTAAGAGTTTCCATTTACACCGAACAAGAGGATACTCTGCATCTATCACTACTACTTAGAACAGTCCTTCTAGTAGAAGCCAAGGGAATTGACAGCACTGAGACACCATAAGAAATGTCCCAGTCCAAGCAAGCACTAGCACTAATGTACAAGGGATAATAGCAGCAAACAGTCCCCAGGATCCTACACTCAGGTCTATACTCACAATGTCCCTGAATACTTGGATGCCTCCTTCCAATATCAGCCAGACATTTCTCCTGTGAACTCTCCAGACCAGATCCTCAGTGAACTCCTTTAGGTAGTTCCAGAGATTTTCAGCAAAACAGCCCGCCCCCCCCCCAGCTCTAACATAGCTGGGACCTCGATGATAAAATTTAGGCCTTAATGTTGGCTGCCAAGAAGGGCAGCAGGCCATTAGGTAGAGAACTTCTCTTCCTGGACAAGATCGGGGCTGCTCCAGACCCTTGACTATTTATGCACTCCCCAACCACCTACTGGGTACCATCCCCCAGAAGGGCAAAACGAAAAAAAAAAAAGGTGCAGCGCTAATTATTAATTGATATGTGAACCTATTAAGGGCCATATGATAACAGACCATTAAAAGTGCGTTAAACACTTCAGTTCCGGAGGGTTTTACCCCCTTCCTGACCAGGCCATTTTTTGCGATACGGCACTGCGTTTCTTTAACTGACAATTGCGCGGTCATGCGACGCTGTACCCAAATACAATTGACATCCTTTTTTTTCCCCCACAAATAGAGCTTTCTTTTGATGGTATTTGATCACCTCTGCGGTTTTTATTTTTTGCTCTATAAACAAAAAAATACCGACAATTTTGAAAAAAAAAAAAAAAAAAACATTTTTTTTTCACTTTCTGCTGTAAAACATTCCCAATAAAAAAAATTAAAGAATAAAATGTCTTCATCAATTTAGGCCAATATGTATTCTGCTACATATTTTTGGTGTAAAAAAATCCCAATAAACATATATTGATTGGTTTGCGCAAAAGTTATAGCGTCTACAAACTATGGGATAGATTTATGGATTTTTTTTTTTAATCGAATAAAAGAACAATATTTTGATCATCTCTGTGGTTTTTATTTTCTGCTCTATAAACAAAAAAAGACCGACAATTTTGAAAAAAAACATCTTTTTCACTTTCTGCTATAAAACCTATCCAATTAAAAAAAAATGTAAAAAAAAATCGAATTTCTTGATAAATTTAGGCCAATATGTATTCTGCTACATATTTTTGGTAAAAAATCCCAATAAGCGTATATTGATTGGTTTGCGCAAAGGTTATAGCGTCTACAAACTATGGGATATTTTTGTGGATTTTTTATTTATTTATTGAATAAAAAACAATATTTACTACTTTCTGCTACAAAACATTCCCAATAAAAAAATGTAAAAAATCAAATGTCTTCATCAATTTAGGCCAATATGTATTCTGCTACATATTTTTGGTGTAAAAAAATCCCAATAAGTGTATATTGATTGGTTTGAACATAAGTTATAGCATTTACAAACTATGGGATATTTTTATGGATTTTTTATTTATTTATTGAATAAAAAACAATATTTGTTACTTTCTGCTATAAAACATTCCCAATAAAAAAAATGTAAAAAATCGAATTTCTTCATCAATTTAGGCCATGTTATAGCGTCTACAACTATGGGATAGATTTAGGGACTTTCTCATGAATTTTTTGTTGTTTTTACTAGTAATGGCACCGATCAGCGATTGTTAGCGGGACTGCGACATTGCGGCGGACAAATCGGACACTAAGTGACAATTTTTGGGGAAGCAGTGACACCAATACTGTGATGAGTGCTGACACTGGCAGGGAAGGGGTCAACACCAGGGGTGATTAAAGGGGCGATCAAGGGTTTAAGTGTGTCCCTGGGAGGTGCTTACTAACTGTGTGGGGGGGACGGATACACTAGAGAAAAAGAGAGGTTTGTGATTCAGCTTAGCTGAAACACAAAGATCTCTCTTTTGCTCCCTGACAGATCAGCGGTTTGCCTTGTTTACATTGGCACCCCGCTGCTCTGTCATCTCCACTGAGCGATCGGTGGGTCGCGGCGGCCCTAGCGGCTGCTGGACCCGCTGGTTGGCTTCCACTGTGTCCAATCACAGTGGGAGCAGCGCGTACCCCCCCCCCCCCCCCCACAACGTGTGCACAAAATCACGTACAGGTACGTGATTTCCCGCAGCTGGTCCGCCCTGCCGCAGCATATATGCGATGCCCGGCCCGGGAAGCGGTTAAAGACATAAAGATGAGAAATCCTGCAATCCCGGTTGGTAGCGTGTGTGTGCATAATTCCGCATGCACATGCGTGGTCGATGTTGGCCATCTTGACTTCTGGACAAACAACTGTCGCCAATACACGCTTGTTTTAAGTCTTACAAAGTGAGTGTTACTCTTTTTACTTAATACATTTTTAAGCGATATCACGCTATGTCGGTCGTTTTTTTAATTTACTTGGAATCTTGGCTATCCTCGGGGTATCCAATCATGAAGGGAGAACACTCTATCAGGGGGTCACTTAATACACAGTAAGCGCGGTGTGACATCATAGGCGGGTGACACCTCTGCCATTTGTCTCATCACTATCAACCGATTGCGGGATTTCTCATCTTTATTTCTTTAAAGCATTTTTAATGGGACTGTTATCATATGGACTTTAATAGGTTCAGCATATCAATTAATAATTAGCTGCACTTTTTTTTTTTTTTTATTTGTATTAACTACTTGTTACCTGGGCCAATTGTGACACTTCGCTCATGCATGTAAAAATCATTTTTTTTGCTAGAAAATTACTCAGAACCCCCTAATCATTATATATATAGATATATATAGAAATATATATATAGATAGATATATATATCTATATATCTATCTATATAGATATATAGATATATATATCTATATATATATATAGAAATATATATATATTTTTAGCAGAGACCCTAGCAAATAAAATGGCGGCCGTGGCAACTATTTATCTTGCATGGTATTTGCGCAGTAATTTTTCAAATGCGTTTCATGCATTAAAAAAAAAAACAGTAAAGTTAGCCCAATTTTTTTTTTTTTTTTTTTTTTTTGCATAATGTGAAAGATGATGTTACGCCGAGTAAATAGATAGTAGTAAATAGTAAATAGTAAATAAAAAAAATAAAAAAACGTAAAGTTAGCCCAATTTTTTTTCTGCATAATGTGAAAGATGATGTTACGCTGAGTAAATAGATAGCTAACATGTCGTGCTTTGAAATTGCGCACGCTCGTGGAATGGCGCCAAACTTCGGTACTTAAAAATCCCCATAGGTGACACTTTAAACATTTTACAGGTTATCACTTTAGAGTTACAGAGGAGGTCTAGTGCTAGAATTATTGCTCTCGCTCTAACGTTTGCGGCGATACCTCACATGTGCGGTTTGAACTTCATTTACATATATGGGAGCGACCTACGTAAGCGTTTGCTTCTGCGCGCGAGCACACGGGGCGGGGGCGCTTTAAATTTATTTAATTTTTTTTATTGTTTATTTTAGTTTTATTTTTCTATTGCAACACTTTCTTTTTACTTTTTTTTTTTTTTGATCACTTTAATTCCTATTACAAGGAATGTAAACATCCCTTTTAATAGGTATAGTGCATGACATGTCCTCTTTACAGTGCGATCTGGGGTCTATAAGTCCTCACATCTCGCCTCTAAGCTTGGAAAAAAAAAAAACGATCCTGGCTTCCCAGCCAAGGCGGCGGCATTTTTTCAAATGCAGAGGCCGAGGGTGATGTCAATACATCGCGCTCGGCCTCCGAAAATGATCATAGAGACATCTGGCCCTCCTGATTCTCTAAGGTCAACTTTCGGCATGGACTGATTCCTTCTTGACCATCATACGGGCGAGCCGTCAAGGGGGGGGGGAACGTCCCCTCCCGCTGCCTGTAAGAATGATCAAGCAGCTGAACAGCGGCTATGATCGTTCCTATGGCGCAGGGAATCGCCGTCTCTAAGAGAAGATATCTGAATGATGTCTGTAGCTGCACCCATAGTTCAGATACCACCGCTCAAAGTCGACGAGGTTGGGCGGGAAGTGGTGTCTGGTGTCCAGGTTTCCACTGTTTGCACAGATTTACTTTTTACATTTGTTTCGATTTGTTAATTAACTCATTTTGTTTCATTCAATTCGTTAAATTCATTTTTTGGAATTCGTTTCGTTTATTCCTCTTCTAAATTTTATTGGAATTTTCCAAATTCAACCGAGATGAATTCAGTTAGGCCGAGTTGAATTCTATTTGATCAAATTTGGAAAATTCTAATTCAATTTTTTTTTTTTTCAGCTACCAAAATTTTTCACATCTAAGAATATTAGATTACAATACGTTTACATTTCATATATGTTTCCAAATTCAAATCGAATTTCCATTTGAATCTAATTTCGGAATTTCGGACAAGCTTTGTTTCATTATTTACATTCGTTACTATTGCGATTCAGAATTCGGATACATCCGAATTTCCAAATAATGAAACATTTGGAACAAAAGGAATTCAAGGTCTATTTAAAAAACTATTTATCACAATTTATAGAAAAATAATTACTACTACCAGTAGTAAAAACTGGTGTATATAAGAACCCTGTGCCCTTGATTTTTGCTTTTCTGTTTTATTGTATTCTAATGTTTTTTTGTTTGTTTTTTCACCATTTATTAAGCTGGATTCACACCTATGGCATTTTCAGTGCTTTTTGCATTTTGCATATTTGCACTACAGAACGTGTTCCATAGGAAACCATGTTAAATGGACTGTAGTGCAAATCTGCAAAATGCAAAAAGCACTAAAACTGCATAGGTGTGAATCCAGCCTTACTTTATCTGTTTAGTGCTATTCAAGCATACCCTGTGCCTTTGAAGACTGGTATGTCCACTGCTTGATGTCTTTGTCTTTTCTTGTGTTGAAAATTCTTAAAAATTGGTTCAAAAAATTGTGTAATCATATTATTAGATAAAAAAAAATAACGATCAATACAAAAAAAAAAACGTAAAAAAGTTCAAATTAAAAAAGAAAAATACTACTGATCCTACTGTCATTGTTCTCACTAATACTAGTACTGATAAAAATGATTAAGAAAAAAAAAACTCATAACAATATAACTTATCTAAGAAAAACAGACAGATATTTAAAACACAAGGTCTGCGGCAGAACTGAGCTAAATATATCCATCATGGTAATCAGGGTCATCTAAATCTCATGGATAAATAATGTGTTTTATCCCCTGAGTGTGACCTGATCTCTTCCTTCTACTGCATCTCTCTGGACTTTCACAAGATTAGAATGAAATCCGCAGAGAGGAAACGCACAATCTTTAGTGGCGTCATTTCAGTAATCAGTAGCTAGGCAGCGTGAATTTGGCAGGTACTATAAAAAATCTTTACTAAAAAAGATTTTAAAAAATTCAATTTTTTTTTAACTTTTACATTTTTTTTTAATCAAATATCTATAAGATCTTTCATTTTTTTTAATCAATTTTCTATTACATTTTGTATTTGTTTTTGTTTTTTAAATACAACACACACTTTGAGGAATGCATTTCTAGCAGTATAATTTTAAATGAAATACTATATAACTAATGAGAATTTAAAACAATGCAGTTTGGAAAAAAAATACAAAGCTTTATTAGATCTTTAAAGTTTTTTTTTGAGGAATGCATTCCTAGCAGTATAATTTTAAATTAAATACTATATAACTAATGAGAATTTGAAATATTGCAGTTTTTAAAAAAAAATACAAAGCTTTTATTAGATCTTTAAAGTTTTTTGTTTGTTTTTTTTTTAAATACAACACACACACTTTGAGGAATTTATTCCTTGCAGTATAATTTTAAATGAAATACTATATAACTAATGAGGTAGCCCGTGTAAGCAAAAGATCTCCTGAGCAAAAATGGAGGCCAGTTCCTTAGAAGTGGTCTACTTCTTTGCTGGAATACAATGACACATCTTTTTAACCGGTCAACCACCATAAGGATAACAGTGTTGCCCTGGGAGTAGGGTAACTCCACAATGAAATCCATAGACAGGTGGGTCCAGGGCCTCTCTCCATTGGGTATGGGTTGTAGGAGGCCCACTGGAAGATGTCGTGGAGTCTAATGCCACGTACACACGAGCTGAATTTTCGACCGGATTGGTTTAGGTGGACTTCCGAAGGACTTTCCGAACAAACGGACTTGCCTACACACGATCACAGCAAAGTGCGACGGATTCGTACGTGATGACGTACGACCGGACTACAATAAGGAAGTTGATAGCCAGTAGCCAATAGCTGCCCTAGCGTCAGTTTTCGTCTGTTGGACTAGCATACAGACAAGCTGACTTTTTGACAGGAACTGGGTCCGGCGGAGTTCCGACGTAAAGATTTGAAACATGTTTCAAATCTAAAGTCTGAAAAAGTCCGCTGCAGGTCCGATGAAGCCCACACGCGGTCGAACTGTCCGCCGGACTCGGTCCGTCGGACCAGTCCGGTCGAAAAGTCTGCTCGTGTGTACGCGGCATTACTCTGAGCACACACGCAACAGGCAGCTACGAAGGCGGTTATTTCAGCACGTAGACTAGGCCGCTAGAATTGTTGGGAAATGGCCCAAAAGAGTTTATTCTTCCCAAGGTGGCCAGCTGCCTTGGGAGAATGCTAAGTCTGGAGCATGGCAGTACAGAGACTCTCGGGGACAAAGCAACGGTCACAAGGTTTCTCAGGAGGAGCATGGACATGAGCAGCAAGAATTTTGTCACCCAAAGGAGAAGTGAGACTGGTGCGAACCGTAGCCAGAATACGATCAGGAGGAACAACAGGAACTGGAACCGACTCCAACTTGGAAGTGGAGGCAAATTGTTGTGACAAGGCTTCAGCCCTACATACCAGGTAAGAATGAGACAATGTAATTGAAACTTGACAAGAAAAAAGAGCCCATCGTGCCCTTTTGGGAGAGAGGCGTTTAGCCTCAGACAAGAATGTGAGATTCTTATGGTCAGTAAGAATGAGAACCGGCACAGTGGTACCTTTGAGGAGATGTTTCCATTCCTTCAGGGCTAAAATGATCGCCAACAGCTCTCTGTCACCCAATCTCGTAATTGCACTCGGCAGGTGACAATTTCAAGGATGCATAGCGCTCTCAGAGGTAGGACATTGAGACAGAAGGGCGCCAACACCAGTCTCAGAAGCATCAACCTCAAGGATAAAAGGTATTGTAGGATCAGGATGTGCCAACACAGGAGCAGAAACAAAGGCAGCCTTGAGACTCTCAAAGGCCTTAACAGACTCTGGAGACCAACTCTGTGGGTCCTTTCTGGTCATATCAGTCAGGACCAGAGATGAGAAGTTATGAATAAACTTCCGATAATAGTTGGCAAAGCCCAGGAAATTTTGCAGAGGACGTAAACCCACGGGTCGGGGGCCACTGTAGGACTGCCGAAAGTTTCTCTGGGTCCATCGAAAAACCAGCAGTGGAAATGACATAGCTCAGAATTTAATCTGTTCACGATGGAACTCGCACTTCTCCAGTTTACAATAGAGATTGTTCTCTCTTAGTTTCTTAGTTTCTGAAGCACACGACAGACATCTGTGTGGTGGCTCTCCAGGGACTTGGAAAACAGAATGATATCATCGAGGTAAACCTTGAATTCGTGGAAAACTGCCGGGGCATTAAAAAGGCCAAAAGGCATTACATGCTCATAATGGCTTGTTCTGGTATTAAAGTTTTCCACTCGTCGACCTCCTTAATCCTCACAAGATTGTATGCCCCTCTCAAATCAAGCTTCGTGAAAACTGTTGCTCCCTTGAGGCGGTCAAATAACTCCGTAATCAACGGAATCGGATAGGCATTCTTAATCGTTAAACGATGGAAACCCCTATAATCAATACAAGGTCTCAGTTCACCACTCTTCTTCTTCACGAAGAAGAAACCAGCAACAGCAGGGGACGAGGATTTGTGGATGAGACCTCGAGAAAGTGCGTCTGCAACATACTCCTCCATGACCTTATCCTCCAAGACCAACAAAGGGTAAACCCGGCCATGAGGGTTTATGGCATCAGGTTGAAGGTCAATTGCGCAAGCATACGGCCGGTGTGGAGGCAAACTACCGGCTTGACCTTTGTGAAAGACATTGCTAAAATCGCGGTACTCCTCCAGCAGGGAGGAGAGTGAAGAGGTGCACAGGACCTTGGCTACCTTCTTACTGCATTGTGGCGACCAGGAGAGAACCTCAGCCACGGAGCCAGCGTGCGGGAACATCAAATACCCTTTTAAAGGAGGCCACAAACTCAGGGTAACTCAAGACAACAGATTTTTGCGTCTCACATAGAGGGTTTGCCCAGGCCAAGGCTCTCTCAGAAAGCAAAGATATCACGAAACCTACTTTGCTTCTGTCCGTGGGAAACGCCTGGGGCAGCATCTCAAAGTATACCTCAACCTGGTTGAGAAACCCTCTGCATTGGACTGGATCGCCCCCAAATCGCTGGGGAAGCGGAGCGGAACCAGACATACCTCTTATAGAGGTAATACTCGAGGCGGGTGCCTGCACAGAGACTGGCACAGCAGCAGGGACGGCCTGCAACTCAGGTTGTACCGGAGCAGCCACAGTGGTAAATTCCAGGTGGGCCGTGCGACTCAGGAGCGTTTGTAACGCCAAGGCAAACTGATTCATGTGGTGATCCTGCTCATCCAATTTGGAAAAAATATTACCAACAAGTGGATTGACTGTATCTTCTGAATTCATGGCCTTTGCCTACTGTCAGAAACCATGAAATCAGACTGAGACAGAAGTACAGTTAAATCACACTTGTTTAATAATAAAAGTAAAAAGAACAAACGTAGTCAAAACATAGCCAGAGTTCAGGAAGTGGAACGGATAGTCAGCCAAGCCAGAAGTCAGGAAGCCAGAGATGAGCGTAGTAAAACGGCAAGCAGGATCTGGAGCCAGAAGGAATGTCAGCCAAGCAAGTCTTTTAACAGGAACGCAGGAGAGCGTCTCTGTGATGTTGACCAAGGCGAAGGCAGAGATCATCTGGGCTGGACGGCTTAAGTAGGCAGGACTGATGAGCAGGATATCATCAACAGCTGAGTAACTGTGGAGAGAGATAGGAGCTGGCAATTAGCCGACAGCTGAGCGGCCAGCTCAGAGAAGGAAGGGCTGAGCCCAACCCTGACAATAGTTCCCCATCATTGTTGTCAGTGGGAGGAATAGTGCCCCATCAATGGTGTCAGTGAGAGGAATAGTGCCCCATCATTGGTGTCAGTGGAAGAAATAGTGCCCCATCATTGGTGTCAGTGGGAGGAATAGTGCCCCATCATTGGTATCAGTGAGAGGAATAGTGCCCCATCATTGGTGTCAGTGGGAGGAATAGTGCCCCATCATTGGTGTCAGTGGGAGGAATAGTGCCCCATCATTGGTGTCAGTGGGAGGAATAGTGCCCCATCATTGGTGTCAGTGGGAGGAATAGTGCCCCCTCATTGGTGTCAGTGGGAGGAATAGTGCCCCATCATTGGTGTCAGTGGGAGGAAATGTGCCCCATCATTGATGTCAGTGGGAGGAACAGTGCCCCATCATTGGTGTCAGTGGGAGGAATAGTGCCTCATTATTGGTGTCAGTGGGAGGAATAGTGCCTCATCATTGGTGTCAGTGGGAGGAATAGTGCTCCAAGGGCCGGATAAAGGCAAGCAAAGGGCCACAGTTTGTCATATATTATAGCTCATAATGGGCTCTGCAATACAAAAATGGAATAGTGCCAGCAGTACGGCAATCCAATGATTGTGGCTCGTGAAGAGCGTGTGGCCCGTAAATCTTTGATATCATATTACAGACTATGGCACAAAAAAATCGTGCTGGTAACTTAGGGGGTTAAAGATATTTATACACTCCTAATATTCCATGGCATTAACAATAAAATGTAACAAATTTTCATCTTCAAAAACTCAAAGCTTAAATTAAATTTGTGCTGCTCAGTTTGAAACAGTTGATGTCCTTACAACTTTTGTGGCAATTTTACCGTGTATCTTCACTTTACAATAAGTAAAAAAAATTTAATTACAAAAATAATAATAATAATAATAATAATAATAATTGTAATTATTGTTATTTTCATTAGTATTATTATTATTATTAGTAGTAGTAGTAGTAGTAGTAGTAGTAGTAGTAGTAGTAGTAGTAGTAGTAGTATTTGAGTATAATAATAAATATTATTTTATATTATATATATTATTAGTAAAACTATTATTATTAATATTATTAACAACAATAATAAAATAAAAATGTATGTTATTTTATATTTTCATTTAAAAAATACTATTAGGCTTTGCCATAACTTTTCCCATTTAATCCTATATTATTTTTAAAAAAAAAAGCATAAGAGCTTTTCATCTTCAAAAACTCATACTGGGCAGATTAAATAAAATTTGTGCTGCTCAGTTTGAAACAGTTGATGTCCTTACAACTTTTGTGGCAATTTTACGTTGTCTCTTCACTTTCCAATTTAAAAAAAAAAAAATATGTAATTACAATAAAAATAATAATTGTTATAATTATTATTATTATAATAAAAATGTATATTATTTTATATTTTCATTTAAAAAATACTATTAGACGTTGCCATAACTTTTCTCATTCAAATCTATATTATTATTATAAAAAAAATAAGAGCTTTTCATTTTCAAAAAATCAATTAAATTTGTGCTGCTCAGTTTGAAACAGCTGATGTCCTTACAACGTTTGTGTCCATTTTTACATTGTTGTCTCTTCACTTTCCAATAAAAAAAAAGTTTTTAATTACAGTAATAATAATAATAATTATTATTATTATAAAAATGTATATTACTTTATATTTTAATTTAAAAAATACTATTAGACTTTGCCATAACTTTTCTAATTAAACCCTATATTATTATAAAAAATAAAATAAGAGCTTTTCATCTTCAAAAACTCAAACTAAGCAGCTTAAATTAAATTTGTGCTGCTCAGTTTGAAACAGCTGATGTCCTTACAACTTTTGTGGCAATTTTACTTTGCCTCTACTGTACAATAAAAAAAAAACCTCAAAACAAAAAACATAATTACAATAATAATTATTATTAGTATCATTAGTAGTAGTATTAATATTTTAAAAGAATCAAAAATTGTTATTATTTCGATACCTTTATTTTAAAATACAATCTCATGAGATTCTCCCTATTTAAAGCATATATTATTTAATTATTATTATTATTTTTACAATACTGCTAGTTTAAGTAACCTGAGAATGTTTTTGTCCAAATGACTATTCATTGGAGAACAAGGTGAAACCAATCTCTCCTTCAGAAATAAAAAAAAACTACCCACTTGAGAATGGTAAGGGGATTATATTCCTTTTCATTTTTTCCCCTGGATAGTTGCCAGAACTAATTCACAAGCCATCCAAATTTACGTACCGTCTACCTCAGCGCTGAGACCTTTGACGGAAGCTGGACAAGAAATGAACACGGAGAGGAGTATTAGATCAATGCTCTCTGGACCTCACATCAGATTTTATGAATGTGATTGAATAATGTTCCTTTATCTACTCACCACCAGGAAAGGCTTCAAATTCTGTCAACTCCTGGAAAAATTTCGCCAGATCAGGCTCTTGTAACAGGATCTGTTCCACAAGGGCATGCATCAAGGTGAACCTCTTCTCTTTACTAGCGAGATGGGCCATCTACCGGTAGAAGAGAATCATCATTGACAGACCAGGCTATCAATCTATGAGCCACACAAGTATTGGAGAAGACTGGGCCTATCAGTTATTGCTCAACATGACAGATAAAACACTTCCATCTGGCATTCGCATTTCCTCAGAGGATCTCTTTTTGCACACAGCGTGTTAAAAGAGACGTAGAAGGATGAGAATTTTGAACTAAGGAACTTTAAATACTATGCACACAATAATACAATCGAATAAAACATGGAAGAAATGGAATAAAACATGAACGTTGAAGCGTTATTGACAGAACGAAAGCCATAGTCATGAGTCAAACTTACAACTTGAATAAAAAGATAATACAGTGACAGATTCGATTAGGATTAAGAGAGGGGAATTTTTGGGAGGGAGGAAGTTATCTTGCACTTTACTTTACCTGAGCAGAAGGAATTTGTTACTTTGTAGTACAAAATTGTGGTTGCCTTAACTGAACCCCCAACAGGAGCAATAACTAGACATAACCATTACACTCCTTATATAGAACACTACACCTCCAATATGACAGACCACTGGACATGACAACAATGAAGTTCCATTCCATTCCATACATAGAACACTACACCCGACCACTGGACATGACCACAATGCAATTCCATTCCACTCCATACATAGAACACTACATGTCCAACATGACCGACCACTGAACATGACTACAATGCAATTCCATTCCATTCCATACACAGAACACTACACCCAATCACTGGACATGACCACAATGCAATTCCATTCCACGCCATACATAGGACACTACACCCAACCACTGGACATGACCAAAATGCAGTTCCATTTCACTCCATACATAGAACACAAAACCCAAACATGACCGACCACTGGACATGACCACAATGAAGTTCCTTTCCACTTCATACATAGAACACTACACCCCCAACATGACCAACCACTGGACATGACCACAATGCAATTCCATTCCATTCCATACATAGAACACTACACCCAACCACTGGACATGACCACAATGCAGTTCCATTCCACTCCATACATATAACACTACACCCCCAACATGACCGACCACTGGACAAGACCACAGTGAAGTTCCATTCCACTTCATAAGTAGAACACTACACCTCCAACATGACCAACCACTGGACATGACCACAATGCAATTCCATTCCATTCCATACATAGAACACTACACCAACCACTGGACATAACCACAATGCAATTCCATTCCACTCCATACATACAACACTACACCCTCAACATGACCGATCACTGGACATGACCACAATGCAATTCCATTCTACTCCATACATAGGACACTACACCCAAAAACTGGACATGACCACAATGCAGTTCCATTCCACTCCATACATAGGACAATACACCCAACCACTGGACATGACCAAAATGCAGTTCCATTTCACTCCATACATAGAACACAAAACCCAAACATGACCGACCACTGGACATGACCACAATGAAGTTCCTTTCCACTTCATACATAGAACACTACACCCCCAACATGACCAACCACTGGACATGACCACAATGCAATTCCATTCCATTCCATACATAGAACACTACACCCAACCACTGGACATGACCACAATGCAGTTCCATTTCACTCCATACATAGAACACAAAACCCAAACATGACCGACCACTGGACATGACCACAGTGAAGTTCCATTCCACTTCATAAGTAGAACACCACACCCTCAACATGACCGATCACTGGACATGACCACAATGCAATTCCATTCCACTCCATACATAGAACACTACACCCAACCACTGGACCTGACCACAATGCAATTCCATTCCACTCCATACACCGGACACTTCACCCAACCACTGGACATGACCACAATGCAGTTCCATTCCACTCCGTACATAGAACACAAAACCCAAACATGACCGACCACTGGACATGACCACAATGAAGTTCCATTCTACTCCATACATAGAACACTACACCCGACCACTGGACATGACCACAATGCAATTCCATTCCACTCCATACATAGAACACTACATGTCCAACATGACCGACCACTGAACATGACTACAATGCAATTCCATTCCATTCCATACACAGAACACTACACCCAATCACTGGACATGACCACAATGCAATTCCATTCCACGCCATACATAGGACACTACACCCAACCACTGGACATGACCAAAATGCAGTTCCATTTCACTCCATACATAGAACACAAAACCCAAACATGACCGACCACTGGACATGACCACAATGAAGTTCCTTTCCACTTCATACATAGAACACTACACCCCCAACATGACCAACCACTGGACATGACCACAATGCAATTCCATTCCATTCCATACATAGAACACTACACCCAACCACTGGACATGACCACAATGCAGTTCCATTCCACTCCATACATATAACACTACACCCCCAACATGACCGACCACTGGACAAGACCACAGTGAAGTTCCATTCCACTTCATAAGTAGAACACTACACCTCCAACATGACCAACCACTGGACATGACCACAATGCAATTCCATTCCATTCCATACATAGAACACTACACCAACCACTGGACATAACCACAATGCAATTCCATTCCACTCCATACATACAACACTACACCCTCAACATGACCGATCACTGGACATGACCACAATGCAATTCCATTCTACTCCATACATAGGACACTACACCCAAAAACTGGACATGACCACAATGCAGTTCCATTCCACTCCATACATAGGACAATACACCCAACCACTGGACATGACCAAAATGCAGTTCCATTTCACTCCATACATAGAACACAAAACCCAAACATGACCGACCACTGGACATGACCACAATGAAGTTCCTTTCCACTTCATACATAGAACACTACACCCCCAACATGACCAACCACTGGACATGACCACAATGCAATTCCATTCCATTCCATACATAGAACACTACACCCAACCACTGGACATGACCACAATGCAGTTCCATTTCACTCCATACATAGAACACAAAACCCAAACATGACCGACCACTGGACATGACCACAGTGAAGTTCCATTCCACTTCATAAGTAGAACACCACACCCTCAACATGACCGATCACTGGACATGACCACAATGCAATTCCATTCCACTCCATACATAGAACACTACACCCAACCACTGGACCTGACCACAATGCAATTCCATTCCACTCCATACACCGGACACTTCACCCAACCACTGGACATGACCACAATGCAGTTCCATTCCACTCCGTACATAGAACACAAAACCCAAACATGACCGACCACTGGACATGACCACAATGAAGTTCCATTCCACTCCATACATAGAACACTACACCCAACCACTGGACATGACCACAATGCAGTTCCATTCCACTCCATACATAGAACACAAAACCCAAACATGACCGACCACTGGACATGACCACAGTGAAGTTCCATTCCACTTCATAAGTAGAACACCACACCCTCAACATGACCGATCACTGGACATGACCACAATGCAATTCCATTCCACTCCATACATAGAACACTACACCCAACCACTGGACATGACCACAATGCAATTCCATTCCACTCCATACACCGGACACTTCACCCAACCACTGGACATGACCACAATGCAGTTCCATTCCACTCCGTACATAGAACACAAAACCCAAACATGACCGACCACTGGACATGACCACAATGAAGTTCCATTCCACTCCATACATAGAACACTACACCCAACCACTGGACATGACCACAATGCAGTTCCATTTCACTCCATACATAGAACACAAAACCCAAACATGACCGACCACTGGACATGACCACAGTGAAGTTCCATTCCACTTCATAAGTAGAACACCACACCCTCAACATGACCGATCACTGGACATGACCACAATGCAATTCCATTCCACTCCATACATAGAACACAAAACCCAACCACTGGACATGACCACAATGCAATTCCATTCCACTCCATACACCGGACACTTCACCCAACCACTGGACATGACCACAATGCAGTTCCATTCCACTCTGTACATAGAACACAAAACCCAAACATGACCGACCACTGGACATGACCACAATGAAGTTCCATTCCACTCCATACATAGAACACAAAACCCAAACACGACCGACCACTGGACATGACCACAATGAAGTTCCATTCCACTTCATACATAGAACACTACACCCCCAACATGACTGACCACTGGACATGACCACAATGAAGTTCCATTCCACTTCATAAATAGAACACTACACCCCCAACATGACCGATTACTGGACATTACCACATTGCAATTCCATTCCACTCCATACATAGAACACTACACCTCCAACATGACCGACCACTGGACATGACCACAATGCAATTCCATTCCATTCCATACATAGAACACTACACCCCCAACATGACCGACCACTGAACATGACCACAATGAAGTTCCATTCCACTTCATACATAGAACACTACACCCAACCACTGGACATGACCACAATGCAATTTCATTCCACTCCATACATAGAACACAAAACCCAAACATGACCGACCACTGGACATGACCACAATGAAGTTCCATTCCACTCCATGCATAGAACACTACACCCAACCACTGGACATGACCACAATGCAATTCCATTCCACTCCATACATAGAACACTACATGTCCAACATGACCGACCACTGGACATGACCAAAATGACGTTCCATTCCACTCCATGCATAGAACACAACACCCCCAACATGACCAACCACTGGACATGACCACAATGCAATTCCATTCCACTCCATACACCGGACACTTCACCCAACCACTGGACATGACCACAGTGCAGTTCCATTCCACTCCGTACATAGAACACAAAACACAAACATGACCGACCACTGGACATTAACACAATGAAGTTCCATTCCACTCCATACATAGAACACAAAACCCAAACATTACTGACCACTGGACATGACCACAATGAAGTTCCATTCCACTCCATAAATAGAACACTACACCCCCAACATGACCGACCACTGGACATGACCACAATGAAGTTCCATTCCACTTCATAAATAGAACACTACACCCTCAACATGACCGATTACTGGACATGACCACAATGCAATTCCATTCCACTCCATACATAGAACACTACACCTCCAACATGACCGACCACTGGACATGACCACAATGCAATTCCATTCCATTCCATACATAGAACACTACACCCCGAACATGGCCGACCACTGGACATGACCACAATGAAGTTCCATTCCACTTCATATATAGAACACTACACCCAACCACTGGACATGACCACAATGCAATTCCATTCCACTCCATACATAGAACACAAAACCCAAACATGACCGACCACTGGACATGACCACAATGAAGTTCCATTCCACTCCATACATAGAACACTACATCCAACCACTGGACATGACCACAATGCAATTCCATTCCACTCCATACATAGAACACTACATGTCCAACATGACCGACCACTGGACATGACCAAAATGACGTTCCATTCCACTCCATGCATAGAACACTACACCCCCAACATGACCAACCACTGGACATGACCACAATGCAATTCCATTCCACTCCATACATCGGACACTTCACCCAACCACTGGACATGACCACAATGCAGTTCCATTCCACTCCGTACATAGAACACAAAACCCCCAACATGACCGACCACTGGACATGACCACAATGAAGTTCCATTCTACTCCATACATAGAACACTACACCCAACCACTGGACATGACCACAATGCAATTCCATTCCACTCCATACATAGAACACTACACCTCCAACATGACCAACCACTGGACATGACCACAATGTAATTCCATTCCACTCCATACATGGAACACTACACCCCCAACATGACCGACCACTGGGCATGATCATAATACACTGTATAAATGGAATGTTACACCCCTAAAATGACCGACCGCTGACAAGACCAAAAGACAAGATCATATGTAATATTATCAACCTCATTGAAACCATTTAGATATGTGACAAAGCTAGAATTTACAATATTAAAGATATATTTTCTCTCTTCATCAGATAAAGCAATTGTAACTGAGGGCCTGGCTTCCTGCTGGGGCGAGCCTTGTTTGTGAAAGAAAATGATGCTTAATTACCGTTCAAAAAATGCATTATCTGCAGGCTTCTGAGTTTTTGATGTGCCCAGTTTAAATGAGGTGATATATAATTGGAAATAAAAAGCTTTATGGTCAAGTTTCATACTTTATTGTACTGTTTCTCTAGATAATGTTTAAAGTGATACTACGAACTCCATAAATTATCCAAAAGGAAATTCTCTTTAATCAAAGAGGTAATACTGTATACTCACCTCTCTGGTGTCCCCTTTCTTGTATCTTCTGTCTGATTTCTGTAATAGAAGGGATGTCGTATTCATCTCTCCAGTGTCACATCTCTCCAGTGTCCACTGTCCCATGTCATCTAGGGGGCCAAGTCAAGGCCAGTCAAGTTCCTCCACCCCAAACTCGCTCATCAATTACTTTATGGACCTTGCTTTGTGCACTGGTCCAAATCATTTGGTGGAGGGGGGGATTATGGTGTGGTGTTGTTTTTCAGGGATTGGGCTTGTTCGTGCTTCCAACTTTGTAGGAACAGTTTGGGAATGACCCCTTCCTGTTCCAACATGACTACGCACCAGTGCACAAAACAAGGTCCATAAAGACATGGATGAGCGAGTTTGGGGTGGAGGAACTTGACTGGCCTGCACAGAGTCCTGGCCTCCACTCTATAGAACACCTCTGGGATGAATTAGAGCGGAGACTGCGAGCCAGGCTTTCTCCTCCAACATCAGTGCCTGACCTCACAAATGTGCTTCTGGAAGAATGGTCAAACATTCCCATAGACACCCTAAACCTTGTGGACGGCCTTCCCAGAAGAGTTGAAGCTGTTATTGCTGCAAAGGGTGGGCCAACTCAATATTGAACCCTACGGACTAAGACTGGGATGCCAGTAAAATTCATGTGCGTGTAAAGGCAGGCGTCACAATACTTTTGGTAATATAGTGTAAATTGATGTTATGAGCATGTAGGCGTGAAAGCTACAGCAGTTCCCAGCAGCTGACAACAATATTTGAATCAGGGAGTTTTTAGAAGTAATTGCTTATGGAGTAATGGATAGTAGCTTTTCTTTTTTGTAAGGGTAATCATTTCACTTTCAATGCCTTGGGATATCGTTGTGTGGCCGTTTCCTGTATTGTTGGAACTCGGTGGAGCCTCGTGTCTTAATTTGGCACCTCTCATCTGCTGAGATCAGGTCTCCTTCATGTAACTTGCTGTAAAGATATATTTTTCTGCCCCCCGTGTCCTCACTATTTTCCTGAGATTCTTTCACCGTTGGAGGAACTCCATAGGGAAGCGTGTTGGGGGGGGGGGCGACTGATTTGTTCGGTGATTCTCTCAGTGATGAATGAGGTATTAGCAGCGATACCGCGAAGATCCCTGCTGTTCCCTCACCGCCATAAATCACTCATACATTCATAAATAGGAACCACTCTTCAGACCGCATTAGGCAGACATCTATGGAGATGGAATGAAGCAGTTTTTGTTCTTGAAACTCACGGACAATCTGCATGAATACGGCATCGGAATTCAGAGCCAATAATAAAAAGATCTCTGATTTACCTAAATAATGTGATCAAATCGTTGAAGCAGTTTCCTGCCCACCCCACCTAATCAACACACAGTATCTCACAAAGGTGAGTACACCCCTCACATTTTTTAAACATTTTCTTCTATCTTTTCATGTGACAACACTGAAGAAATGACACTTTGCTACAATGTAAAGTAGTGAGTGTACAGCTTGTATAACAGTGTAAATTTGCTGTCCCCTCAAAATAACTCAACACACAGCCATTATGTCTAAACCGCTGGCAACAAAAGTGAGTACACCCCTAAGTAAAAAAGGCCAAACTGGGCCCAACTAGCCATTTTCCCTCCCCGGTGTCATGTGACTGGTTAGTGTTACAAGGTCTCAGGTGTGAATGGGGAGCAGGTGTGTTAAATTTGGTGTTATCGCTCTCACTCTCTCATACTGGTCACTGGAAATTCAACATGGCACCTCATGGCAAAGAACTCTCTGAGGATCTGAAAAAGAGAATTGTTGCTCTACATAAAGATGGCCTAGGCTATAAGAAGATTGCCAAGACCCTGAAACTGAGCTGCAGCACAGTGGATAAGACCATACAGAGGTTTAACAGGACAGGTTCCATTCAGAACAGGCCTCACCATGGTCGATCAAAGAAGTTGAGTGCACGTGCTTAGCGTCATATCCAGAGGTTGTCTTTGGGAAATAGACGTATGAGTGCTGCCAGCATTGTTGCAGAGGTTGAAGGGGTGGGGGGTCAGCCTGTCAGTTCTCAGACCATACGCCGCACACTGCATCAAATTGGTCTGCATGGCTGTCGCCCCAGAAGGAAGCCTCTTCTAAAGATGATGCACAAGAAAGCCCACAAACAGTTTGCTGAAGACAAGCAGGGTAAAGGTGATGGACTGGCCAAGCATGTCTCTAGACCTAAACCCTATTGACCATCTGTGGGGCCTCCTCAAACGGAAGGTGGAGGAGCGCAAGGTCTCTAGCATCCACCAGCTCAGTGATGTCGTCATAGAGGAGTGGAAGAGGACTCCAGTGGCAACCTGTGAAGCTCTGGGGAACTCCATGCCCAAGAGGGTTAAGGCAGTGCTGGAAAATAATGGTGGCCACACAAAATATTGACACTTTGGGCCCAATTTGGACATTTTCACTTAGGGGTGTACTTACATTTGTTGCCAGCGGTTTAGACATTAATGGCTGTGTGTTGAGTTATTTTGAGGGGACAGCAAATTTACACTGTTATACAAGCTGTACACTCACTACTTTACATTGTTGTTAAAGTGTCATTTCTTTAGTGTTGTCACATGAAAAGATAGAAGAAAATATTTACAGAAATGTGAGGGGTGTACTCACTTTTCTGAGATAAAGTACTAATGAAACTTCTATATAAGTGCCTTCTTTTTTTGTTTAATGAGTGTTCTGTTACTATATTGTCCTTCAGTTAGTAGCACCTCCATATAACAGATCGAAAGTACAGCTCCATCGAAAGTACGGCTCCTGACAAAGTCTGTAGGAGACGAAACACATTGGATTGAACAAAGCTTACATGTTAGCATGCATGCAAACGACTAATGGTCCAAAATTTGGGGAGGACTAAGCGGCTGTTCCCAAGTGTTGGGTTGAGCACTTGTGTTATGTAAAATTGTTCTATGTTTCTCTTATAAAAGAAACTATACCATGCAGATGTCAGGGCGCTAGTGGAGATGCGCATGTGCCAGCATGCAGAAAGGGAATTCCTGCCAGTAAGCTGCGTGGGTATACACATAGGTGTATGAGCATGCATTGGTGCATGCCCACATCAAAATGGTGCATGGTACATCAAAAGTACAGCTCTTGACGAAGTCTTTAGGAGACAAAACGCGCCCAGTGGAACCAAGCTAAGATGTTACTATATTGTCCTTCAGTTAGTCGCACCTCCATATAATCCATCAAAAGTACATCTCCTGATGAAGCCTGTAGGAGACGAAACGCGTGTATTAAACAAAGCTTACATGTTAGCATGCATGCAAATGACTGATGGTCAAAAATTTGGGGAGGACTAAGCGGCTGTTCACTAGTGTTGGGTTGAGCACTTGTGTTGTGTAAAATTGTTCTATGTTTCTTTTATAAAAAAAAACTATACTATGCAGATGTCAGGACACTAATGGAAATGCGAATGCTCCAGCACACAGAAAGGGAATTCCTGTCAGGAAGCTGCGTGGGTATACACACAGGAGCATCAGCATGCATTGGTGTATGCCTGGGCATCCTCTCTTTTATCACGCCTGGTGGCCTATTTAAAGAATGGAATAGTGATCATTAATCGCTGGATGATCTTCAGCTCCCTGACATCCTTGCTTTTGTGCTTCCTGGTTACCCAGTTAAACTTTCTGTTGCTGGCTCAGCTTGTCCCTGGATAATCTTTTGACTCCCTCCGGATCGTGACCTCGGCTTGCTGCTTGACGTTGCTCCTGCGTGATCTCCCATGTATGATCCGGCTTGCTTCCAGACCCTGCTTCTGTTACCAGCTCCTAATCTGGACCTCCTCGGCTTGTCACTGGACCCTGCCTTGGTTACTACTGTCTATCTGTTTATGACCTTAGCCTGGCTCCTGACCACGTCTCCTCTTCCAGTCATCTCACCTTCCTTGGCTGACCTTGGCTCAGCTTCCAGACTACATCTCCCTTCCTGCTAGCATTAGATCCTGGCTATTCTACCTACCAGATCTGCCTTCTGGGTCCTACTCTGCACCTCGATGCGATCAGTGCGTGGGTTGCCGGGCATCATTTGATCGTGAGATGTTCTCCTGCCGTCATCTATCACCATCTCTGCGGACCATCTCTACTGATCATCATCTGCTGTCCAGGTCTGAGCCTCCTGTTCTCACATTCAGGTGTGTTTGCATCAGAGCTGCAAGGGAAGCCCTCTCATGACTTCGACCTCCACCAAGATACGTGACAGGCCGATCTCTTTCTGCCTTTATTTAGGCTGTTGGTGAGTCCCTGGAAGGGTTAAGGAGAAAGGACAGGATCATTCCCCACAAGCGGCGCTTGACCTGCCTGTTATTTGATGGGTTATTTTGGAATCGGTGAGTTTACCTCCACGCGGGGGATCTCTACGGTTGATGAATATAATCAACACCTTTAGAGGAAGTCCCCCATTGTGTGTGGAGAATTGGATTGTTGGTCTTGCAGTATATATTTTTTTTTTTCACAGGAGAACTCTATATGTGGATTTATTGACTTTATATCAATGACAAACACTAAATGCAATGTGCGTATGTATTAATGTTTTTTCAACACTTTGTATGCTGCATCTATACAATGTGAATTTTGCACATTCGGAGATGTAGGTTTGATTGTACATTTTAGGAATTATATAGAGGAGCGCTGTAAATTTGTATTTGTTTGATGTTAAAGGATAAGTCCACCCTAACAATAAAATTGCTACAGCTACAGACATCCACGATAAAAGTCTAACCCATCTAGCCCTATAAAGAATAAATCAGTATACATACCTTTTTTTAAGCCGATACGGTCCGGTCTCCAGCGGCGGAAGCTCTGCAGAGGACTCAGCCGACAACTGCTGTGAAATGAATAGGAAGTGACACCACCCATAGAGTTACTATGGGGCTTCCGTGGTCGGACAAATTTTTGGTTATTCAGAGATTCAGATGTATCCGAATCTCCAAATGAAATAATAACGAATTTCGTTGAAATTCATTTAATTGACCGTCGTTTTGTTTATTCGTTTTCTAACAAATTCTAAATTTTTGGAACCAATCAACAAAACAAATTTAGTAACAAATCTATTGGAAACTATGTCTACCATGAGATATATGAAGGTGTCAGGTGATATATCTGTAGCCAGGCACAGCACTTTGGTGTTTTGAGACAAAGGCTTTTAGAGGCTCTGAATACGTTTCCTTTCTGCTCCCTTCTGCTGAGTTGTTAAAGCTTCTGCACAGTTCTCCTCCAGCCAGTAGGGGAAGAGCCAAGTTACATCAAGCCTATAGACTTTAAAGCAGAATGCCTGGAATCCCTGGAGGTGTAGTTCAAGGTGGCAGCGATGTCATGAAACAACTGTATTTCTGAACTACTGATCCCAACGGTCTGTGTGCGGCAGAAGGAGCCTGAGGGGCTGTATGTTCTTTTGCCAGGGAAAAGCTGCTTTCTTGGTGCTGTGGGAACCCAGACCTGTTGGAACAAGTTGGGGAGAGATAGAGCCTGGGGGTAAGCTGGAATTGTTGACTGCTTGGTCCACATTGCAGGGTTGCTGCAAGGAAACCAGAGCAATCATCAGGCCAGCTGATCTGTCATTAAAGACATAGTCACACTAGGACCAAACCAAGAGTGGACCCCTTCCATCAGAGACTGCATCGCCACGATGGAGAGTTGGTAAGAGGGCCACTGGCTTTCCGGTACCATTAACGAAGAGACAAGCCACTGAGAGCAGGATACTGATAGCGATCTAACTCGCATCCAGTTACAGCCATCTGATTTAAGTTCACGCCACGCCATTCACTCAGGGCGCAATTAAACTACAGCTTTATTGCACACCCCTTGACTCATGTCAATTCTGCCTTGCTTTGGTTATGCTGCACTTCTTACTGTTTGCAGGGTAGAAGGACTACCTCCAGTGCACCAACAGCAGTCATCTAAGACCCCATACACACTATACAACTTTTGTTGTCTGATTTCCTTTAGATTTACCAAAACCATGTAGTGCAAGGGCCTGACTGATTGCATACAAATTGAATTTCTTAAGGTTTGATCTCATATTATATGGTTTTGGTAAATCTGAAGGAAAAAAATCTAAAGAAAATTGTATAGTGTGTATCCAGCTTAAGGGCCCCGACATTAGCCGGCAGAAGACCCCCTTTGGAAACTGCCCCTTTTACTAAATTTAATAGTCCTCTTCCCCTTAACCCTTTACACCATTTATGCTGTTTAAATACTGATTGTGTCTTCCCAGCCAGTCTAGGCCTAGCACACCCACTGTTAGAACTTACGGGCAGTATAGTTCCTGTTTTGCTAAATCAAAGATCTGTTCACTGCCTGTTTGGTATTCTGCCAAACATTAGCCAAAGTTTGAACCTGTAGCCTTGAAGGATGCAGTAAAAGCTGGCAGATGGTCTATTGGTAGACCTATACATGTATATTCCTTTAGTATTTGGATTATTATTATACAGGTTTTATATAGCGCCAACAGTTTGCGCAGCGCTTTACAACATGAGGGCAGACATTACAGTTACATTACAATTTGGATGAATTTAGAAGTAATTTTCTACCACCCACAGATTCAACAGGCAGTTTCTTTGTGTGAATTATCCACCCAATGTAAATCGGTTACAGCTGAGGACCCATCCTACATTACCACATTCCATCTGCATCTGGGAACTGATTCTAAAACGTTATTATAGAGAAGATCTGAGACACACATTATGATAAGAAATTGGACTACGAGTTACTTGATGCTGCAGGTGTTTCCTGGGGATCTTTGTCCTGCTTGGACTACCCCTTTAAGTTATTTATAAAGAAGGACTAGTAGTAGTCAGCTGGACTGTGAATTTGCAGACGTTTCATTCAAACCACATTTTTAGTTCTAATGGGTGTCATGAAGATATCCCAGCAATTAAACAAAACACACTCAACAAAAGAATAGGCCATCATAGGAAGGCAAATTCTGCAGGCAAGGCGCAGCATTTTTCCTACATCTTAAGGCAGACTTTCTCAACCTTGTTTAGCCCTGGATTTTCGGGTTTTTGAGGAACCTCTTATAAAATGGATTAGATTTACACCTCATTAGCGCTATCAAAAATTTAAAGAAAGTTTTTTGGCATATGTAGAGTCAGAGGTGTAACTACTAAAACCCAAGACAAACCTTCAAACCATAAAAGGCCCCCCTGGCCCCGACCAGGGCCCTTCCTACTGATCCTTGGGCCCTTTACCCCCATCGTGGGACCCTTTATTACGGTCCTGCAGTGGATGACCTTCCTGCCATCTTGGAGTCCCCCCCTTGGTAGCAGAACACCAGAGACCAGTTGCAAGTGCAACCCTTGCAACCCCGGTATATCTGCCACTGGTGTCAGTAGTTTATTTTTGTTGTTTTATTTTTGTATTTTTTTTTACCATTTATTTTATTTATTTTTTGTTTATTATTTGCATATTTTTTTTAGGACCCTCGTTGGAAGGCTTTGGTGCAATATCAGGGGTTTAAACAGAGACAGAGAAATAGACTGAGGACATGTGCATGGACCCCCTTGAGCATGGGGCCGGGTCACAATGGTGACACCCCAGCGTAGTGTATTTGACACCCAACGCTGATTTTGTTACAAACTTCTTTAAAACAATTATTTTCGGTAAAATTCTTGAAATAACTGCAGTAAAAAAAGACAGATGGTAAAAATTGTGGCATCATCTAACATTAGTGATCAGTGTAGAAGTGATCCCCTACATTGGTGGTTAGTGGAAAATTGCCTCCTTGCTTTGACCCATTACATTGGTGGTTACTGGAAAAATGCCTCCTTGCATTGGCGGTCAGTGTTGGTGGTAAAATGAATCCACCAAATTAATCAACCATTGCTCACTGTTCAAGGAACCCCTAGTATCCTCAAAATAACCCTAGGGATTTCCAGAGAATCATGGTTGAGAAACATTCTTTCGAGGACAGCGAGGGGCACATCCTGAACAGAGAGGACAGCTTGTTCATAAGAGGTGCGAAAGAGACCAGCAACGTCAAACTGGAACAGCCATGTCTGAATGGAGTTGGAAGCCTTCAACACAACTTGTTTTCCACATATTATGCTGCTTTAACATTTGACAACAATTCACACCTTCAGCCAAGTGAGTCAAAGGATGGGATTATGTAACTAGAAGACGGTTAGAACTGAAGAACTGGCTTGGAGAAGCCACAGAATGTCTTCAACATTACAGAACAAGTCCAGTTGAATTTGACCAACTACTGCTAGACCATGACCTGAATGTGACCATAGACTGCAATACCATGACCTGGATCAATAAAAACCTTCACAGACATGAAGTAGGACACTCACTTTGGTGAGGGAGGAGAGCTGGAAGCCTCTGGCCTTTTCCTTGCCGGCATTCTCGTTCAAGAAGTTGCCCAACGCCAAGACGTAGGCCAGCACCACCGGAAATGCTTGGCTGCTCAGCAGCTGGCTACATGCTTTGACCTTCTGCAAAAGTAACTGTAGAAGCAAAGTCTGTTAAGTTCCATTCAAAGCCGGAAACACTGTCACCTAGTTTATTTTACCTAGCATAGAGGACATCGGAAAGGTAGACAAGGCCAATATGACTTCTATGTTGCCAAAATATGGAATCTATAATCCTATCAATGTTTTTAGATATACAAGTGATTAAAATCCACTCAAAGCTGAACTGCAAGAAATGCATTTAGAAACATTCATTAAATGAATGTCTTAAGCATTCATTATTTTTTTTTAATAGATTAATTCCTCCATAATCAGTGCCACCTAGTGATCAACATGCAGTATGTTTTCTCATTGAAGTATTTCAGAAAACTAAACCACATTTTGACCACTAGACGGAGCTGATGATACCGGAATTAAGCAATTAGAAAAAAATTGGTGCCATATTGTTCAGCTTGCACGAATGTTTCTGGTGTTTGTGCAACAAATGTTTTATAAATCGATTGCTTAAAAAGATGACTTCAGGGTTTCACTAATAACTTATAATAGTCCCATTCTGAATCTGACTACTATCAATTCTAAAGTATAAATGTTTGCTGTGCTTCAGTATTGCAAATTCTTCGATAGGCTTACCGGTTGCAGATATTTCATAATGCCAGGTAGCTCTCGTATTGTTAGCAGAGTGTCGAGTCTTGGGCACAAATCGGGAATCTTACACATCTGTAAGAAACAGAAATGAGTATAGAGAATGGATTGTACTGTAGCGCCCAACACTGCACTGCATTAGAGTGCCCCCCCTCTGGTTCCAGTTCTTCTGTGCAGGAATCTACAGGAAGCTAATATTAAGCCAGGTCAAAACACTTATACTAGCTGTTTATAAAATAACATTTAAGGTTTAAGTAAACTCTAACAGTGAACTTCTCTTATTTGCACCCTTTTGGTCCGTTAAATATACCTTTTGAAAATGTTTTGTTTGATAAGTGGGGAACAAATACCTGTTAGAAATCTTGTCAGCCGATAATTTCCTGCGCTCTCTACCTGTGCTGACTGTTATCAGTTACATTTTCCCCAGCTCTCTCTTTGGAATAAAGAACATCTTCCTTCTACAGTTTAGAGAAGAGGAGAGGAGGATGTGTTCTGTAGTCCCCCCTGGGGTGGCAATGCTGGTTCTCTCCATGGATACAACAGAGTGAGTGAGAGTTGTCACCCTAGGGCAGAAGGTGTTGTCACTGGCTGGATCGCCAGGGGAAATAAAGGGGGGGGGGGAGAAAACATCTAAGGACTGCTGAGCTACACCAGAACAATTATATATATTAGGATGTTTATTTATTCAATGCTATTAAAATGGTCCATGATTGCCTGAGATTAATCGTTAGCACATGGGGAGCAATGGAGTGTGACATGTGGCAGTTATACAATGGTAGTCTATGGAAAGAATGTTCCTTATATTGGTGGTCATTAGGAAGAATACCCCTTGCATTAGTAGTCAGTGGGAATAATGCTCCCAACATTGGTGGTCAGTAGGAATAGTGCTCCTTACATTGGGGGTCAGTGGGAAGAATGCTACCTATATAGGAGGTCAGAGGAAAGAATGCTCCTTACATTGGTGGTCTAAGAGGGAAGAATGTTCCTTACATTGGAATTCAGTGGCAAGAATGTCCCTTACATTGGCGCTCAATGGAAAGAATGTCCCTTACAGTGGATGTCAGTGGGAAGAATGTCCCTTACATTGGTGGTCAATAGGAAGAATGTCCCTTACATTGGACGTCAATAGGAAGAATGTCCCTTACATTGGAAGTCAATAGAAAGAATGTCCATTACATTGGTGGTCAGGGGAAGAATTCCCCTTACATTTGTGGTGAGTGATAAGAATTCTCTTTATATTGGTGGTTAGTGGGAAGAATGCCCCTTACATTGGTCATCAGTGGGAAGAATGTTCCTTACGTTGGTGATCAGTGGGAAGAATGCTTCTTACATTGGTGATCAGTGAGAAGAATGTTCCTTACATTGGTGATCAGTGAGAAGAATGTTCTTTACATCGGTGATCAGTGGGAAGAATGCTCCCTACAATGAAGTTCATTTGGAAGAATGACCCTTTCATTGTGGGTCAGTGGAAAGAATGTCCCTTATATCTGTGGTCAGTAGGAAGAACTGAACCCTTAAAGTGGTGTTCAGAATGCCACCCTTACAGACAGCTAAGAAGACTATTGGTGTCTTGCTGTGGCCTCTGCTACTTGGCATTGGCCCCAGAACTATGCAGGTACCACCAAATGTGAGGTCAATCAGCTGCAGCTCAAGAAACACCCAGCAACTTCTGGAGGAACCCTGTAGTTCCATGAAACCCTGGTTGAGAATGGCTGCTCTAATTCTTTAATGATCTTCTATATGGATTGAATTCAGCAAGAATAAAGGCCAATTTCAAGAGCATCATATCATTTATGCCAGTTTTGTGAAGAACACTCGAAGGTGATGCCTTTGTCAGCCTTCAGTTCAGGCAGATGTGCATGTGCAAAATTGAGGAAAGCAGTATAAAACACATGATTAGCTCAAAGAGTCTAAGTAGCTGTGTATTGCCTGCTGGATTAGATTTAATATAACCTCTTTGTTTTCTGCACAAAATCTATGTAACACAATAAAAATACAATAAAAAAAAAAAAAAATAACACAAGAGCCATGAAATCTGGCCTCTTTAAATTCCCTACAATGGCTTAGCATGTAATGACAACTTTTCTTTTGAGTATTGACCTTTGCAAGCATACGCTTCCCCATTTATCCTCAATATTATATTTTTATTAGTTATTTTGGGCACTCCTGTACAATTTTAATCATCACCTTAGTCACCAGCACCTGTGGAGGAGTTGTATTCTTTTATCTATAAACTCATAACGGAGGAGAAAGGCAGGTTAACTGATTAAATCAATGCACCCCCGCCCCTTCCACCAGTACACAGATGTTCCTTCACCTCTCCCCGGCATGGAAAGAAAATTGCAAGCGGCAACAAAAACCTCATTCAATAGAAAACTCGTGTTAGGAACACACTTAGCTATTTCTCTTTTCTATGGACTCTTTATTTACAGAGTCATTATGCTGACAATTATTCTTCTCCATCATGAATATTTTTATATCTCTTTGTCATCTACCCATTGTTTCATGGGTAGACTTTTGTCTGATACCGTGTATTCAGGGCGAAAGGCAACATACGCTCATTAGGGAAAGTCCTTGAGGCATGGTTGATGAGATTGAAGCTGGAATTTTAATAAAAAGAAGTACAATAGCATTTTTAGCAAATATCTCATCAAAGAAAAGCTCCTGCTGGAAGCACTCGCTCTGCAGATCAGCCGTTCTCAACCAGGGTCCAAGGAAACCTAGGGTTCCTCCAGAAGTTGCTAGGGGTTCCTTGAACTGTGGCTTGAATGATCGTTGATGGTGCTTGTATATTTCCAGGGACAATGTCACTTAGAGGAGCCAGTGGTGTGACAACAATGATCCATTTTTCACATTTTTTCAGGAGTTTTCCTAGACGTGAAAATTGTTTCAAGCATTCCTCTGGGGGTAAAAGGGTTGAGATAGGCTGCTGTAGATGTGCGGCATCTGGGAGAGATGCTTCGCGTTCTGGTCCGGTTCCTTTCACAAAAGTTACCCTCTTTCATAAGTAGGATCAAAGTAAGCAGCAGAAACCTCATTTATGTTGTCTTGTTCAAGGACTCAGAATTATTGGGTGCAGAAGCATGATCTGAACGCCTCACTTGACCTTACCGTTACCTGGAAAAACAATGCACTTGTGGCACGAGCATTCCCTTAAAGTACGTGAGATCTGGGAGGTGCCGAACATAGGCTTTCTTACAGAGCAGGGGGTCTCCAAACCTTCTAAACAAAGAGCCAATTTACTGTCCTTCAGGCTTTAGGAGGGCTGGGCTATGGCTGGAGGGAGTAGAAAATGCCTCAGGCTTGGTGGTCAGTAGAAGTAAAAGAAATTACATAGCACCTGTGGTTAGTAGGAGTAGGAGGAGGAATAGTGCCCTATCGTTGGTGTCAATGAGAGGACTAGTGCCCCATCATTGGTGTCAGTGGAAGGAATAGTTCCTCATCACTGGTGTCAGTGGATTGAATAGGGTCCCATTGTTGGCGTCAATTGAAGGAATAATGCCCCATCATTGTTATCAGTGGAAGGAATAGTGCCCCATCATTGGTGTCAGTGAGAGGGATGGTACCCTATCATTGGTATTAGTGGAATTAATAGGTCCCCATCATTGGTGTTAGTGGAAGGAATAGTGTCCGATTTCTGGTGTCAGTGGGACCAAACGTGCCCAATCGTTGGTGTCAGTGGAAAGAATCCCATCCATGGAAGGAATAGTGCCCCATCATTGGTATCAGTGGGAGGAATAGTGCCCCAGTCTTTTAACAGGAAAGCAGGAGAGCGTCTCTGTGATGTTGACTAAGGCGAAGACAAAGATCCTCTGGGCTGGAGGGCTTAAGTAGGCAGGACTGACGAGCAGGATATCATCAACAGCTGAGTAACTGTGGCTGAGCTGGCAATTAGCCGACAGCTGAACGGTCAGCTCAGAGAAGGAAGGGCTGAGCCCAGCCCTGACAATAGTTCCCCATCATTGGTGTCAGTGGGAGGAATAGTGCCCCATCACTGGGGTCAGTGAGAGGAATAGTGCCCCATCATTGGTGTTAGTGAGAGGGATAGTGCCCCATTATTGGTGTTAGTGGGAAGGATAGTGTCCCACCATTGGTGTCAGTGGGAGGGATAGTGCCCCCTTGTTGGTGTCAGTGGGAGGAATTATAATAATGTCTTGGAATAGTGCCCCATCATTGGTTTTAGTGGGAGGGATAGTGCCCCATTATTGGTATTAGTGGGAGAGATCGTGCCCCTTTGTTGGTGTCAGTGGAAGGAATAGTCCTCAACTGTTGGTGTCAGTAGGAGAAATAAGGTCTTGCAATAGTACCCCGAGGGCCAGAAAAAGGCAAGCAAAGGGCCACATCCAACCGATGGGCCACAGTTTGGAGATCCCTGTTACAGAGGAAACAAGCGGGATCCAACTAGATTCCTTAAACTGCTTGTTTGCCCTCTCTTTGAAATAAACTGGCCACCAGCTGCTCAAAGATCTAGCATTGGTTACTCTTCTGGCCGAAAAGAAGACTGTTGCTACTTACCTGTACAGTTGGTATGGGTGAGTGAGGAATGCCATTTTAATAATTGGATTTTTTCTGCGGCATTGCTCACCAACCAAAACCCAAGCTACATATGAGAAGAGCCTGTACCGACAGTCCCTTCGAAGAGTCAAACATCTGAAAGAGATTTCTCCCACACCAACCAAAACCTATGCCAACACCATCCCAGGATCTTAAGTCCAGCACCACCCACACATTCACCAAGATCGAAGTCCTGTAGGCACCTTCAGATCAGTTTTATGAGACCTTTCCTGATACTACAAGCTTGTATGGAATTTGTTGTGTTGTGGAATGACTTTTAGGTATCTTTTTTGCACTTTCGTGATAAAACGGATAGGTAATGTGTTGGGGATTTAAAGGGAAGACAGGCTGCTAATCTAGGTCACAATCACATGAATGTACCACATATCCAAGCCTGGTTGGACTGTCTACAGCAATGAGGCCATCAATATAAACAATTTTCATTGGACTGAATCCTTTGCAAACCCCACTAAGGAAATTCTAAAATTTTTCAGGCTACTTTCTCTAAAACGAAACCTCAAAGTCCGTTTCCAAAAAAAAAAAAAAAAACTTTTTTGGGGGGGTTGTAGAATTAGAGTAATTTTTAACAAATAAAAGAACACCATCCATTACCTGCATCATGAACTGGTCCACAATATGCAGTTCGGATAAAGGTCCTTTGTAGTTTTTATACATGTTGCTATCTTTTGCTGTGGGGACATACCTGAAACAAATTAAACAGTTGTTAGATCAAACCTCTGTGTCAACACTGTGGAGATTTCTAGACATGTGCAGAGCGAAAAAAATTTGTTTTGTTTCGATTCATTATTTTCATAAATTCGTTTAGTTGAATTAGTTTCATTCGTTTAATTCGTTTTTGGGAAATTGGTTTCGTTTATTCATTTTCGGATCAATTAGAAAAGTTTACTAATGAGCGGGGAATCGGCAAAGCTGGGGGAACTAGTCAGTGGGGCATCAGCAGAGCTGGGGGTTATTACTGATTCAGGGGATCTGCTGAACTAGGGTACTAATAAGCTGGGGATCTGCTAAACAGGGGTACTAATGAGCTGGGGATGTGCTGAGTGGAGGTACTCAAATATTCCGAGATTTTCCGTATACATTTTTGTTCAAAATTCTACGAGTTACACCCAGCTTAAGTAACACACGAAGGACAGAAACCCCTCATAATTACATCAGTTACCTTCTGAGATTAGTCAGATGTTCATCCGACAATCCGCCATCACGCTCTTGAATAATTAACAGTTTCTCTTTCAGTTGCTCGGGATCCAAGTGGAAGCTTTTAAGAACTATACCTGGAGAAAGGAATTTTGATGTGAGGTCAGCAAGAAAAAAAAAAAACTCTTTTTCTGGCAGATAAAAATTGTACAATGGATAACAATGTTAACCATTAGGATATTACCCTTGATATAAGAATTTTTGGCCAACGTTATAAAATTGAATAAAAACTTTTTTTTTTTTTTTTAAGACCGGGAGGTCAATCAGGTCAACCGCCTCACAAGACATGTGAAAGAGAGAGAACCTTCCACACTACATTTCACCCAGAACATCTCTACCCCAAAGGTTTGACCAAAAATTCACACTTTCTGTAATGTATCTTCTCAAGGGTTTCAAAATGGGCTCAAAAGTCCCCAAAAACGGATACAACAGATGTAAAGTACAAAAAGGTCAAGGAGGAAGGTGTTTAAGGACCACTTCCTGCTTTGATGATGTCACGTTCACGACGTCACTTCCGGTTTTAGGAAATGGCCAGTTTCCCAGCCAGTTTCTTGGCTTTTTAAAGGTTGAAATTAACTCATATTTCATTCTTCTGGCCTAAAAAGGAAACATTTTCAGCAATTTTTGGGGGTGTGCCCCTTTTAACGCCTTTGACCAAAGGCATTAAATACATTTTTTTTTTTAAAAACAACAGGAAAACAAATTGGAGCCCAAGTACCACTTACTAAAATTATGAGCAATTTTCGCATCCAGAAGAATATTCTGATTCTTTGAGATGTCTGACTCCGGGGCGGATGACACGTCACTGCTGTGGAACTGGTGCAGGAGCCTCTGGTCATCGATTTTCTTCTGAATTAAGTTCTGGGCCCACATAGATTTACTGATCTGTGGAGACAAAATGTTAAAAGATATGTTAATAAATACATGAATGGCAAGTATAGACTACATATTGACAGCCAATCAGGTAACATCTTTCAGACCCCTAACAGATATAGGTAACTATTCTAATTTTTGTTCAGGATCTTATCGCTTAGCTACATGGTTTCATAATTGGAGAACTTTCCAGGACAAGCTTCTAAGACCTTGGCACCTAACCTGCAATCCGAGGGCCAAATGTGGCCCTTTGGTACTTGTGTGGCCCTTGGACCTCAGAAGTCTATAGTGGGAGCATTGATTGGCAAAGGGCAATAGCAGTGATCTCTACTAGCCTCTATCCCCAGTCTTTCATTGTCTTCTGCAGCATATCTCCAGTCTCCATCCAAATCTGTACCATAACCCCATTCTCCAACTAAATCTGTAGCATGCGTTCAGTCTCCAACCACATCTGCAGCATATCTCCAGTCTCTAACAAAATCTGCATCATGTCCCCAGTCTCCAACCAAATCTGTACCATGTCCCCATTCTCCAACCACATCTGCAGCATATCTCCAGTCTCCAACCACATCTGCAGCATATCTCCAGTCTCCAACCAAATCTGCAGCATAGCTCCAGTCTACACCCACATCTGTAGCATAGCTCCAGTCTACACCCACATCTGTAGCATGTCCCCAGTCTACAACCAAAACTGCACCATGTCCCCAGTCTACAACCAAAACTGCACCATGTCCCCAGTCTACAACCAAATCTTTAGCATAGCTCCAGTCTCCACCTACATCTGTACCACATCCCCAGTTCCCAATCCATTCTGCACCATGTCCCCAGTCTCCAATCAAATATGCAATATGTCCCCAGTCTCCAACCAAATCTGCACCATGTCCCCAGTCTCCAGCCAAATCAGCAGCATAGCTCCCTTCTCCACCCACATCTGCAGCATGTCCCCAGTCCCCAACCCATTCCGCACCATGTCCCCAGTCTCCAATCAGATATGCAGCATGTCCCCAGTCTCCAATCAAATCTGTAGCATGTCCCCAGTCTCCAAATATGCAGCATAGCTCCAGTCTCCAATCAAATCTGTAGCATGTCCCGAGTCTCCAAATATGCAGCATAGCTCCAGTCTCCAACCAAATCTGCAGCGTGTTCCCTGTCTCCAACCACATCTGCAGCAATTCTCCAGTCTCCAACCAAATCTGCAGCATAGCTCCAGTCTCATGTCTGTACCATGTCCCCATTATCCAACCACATCTGCAGCATACTGTATCTCCAGTCTACACCCACATCTACAGCACATTCCCAAGTCTCCAACCAAATCTGCAGCATATCTCCAGTCTCCAATAAAATCTGTACTATGTCCCCATTCTCCAACCACATCTGCAACATATCTCCAGTCTCCAACCAAATCTGCAGCATAGCTCCAGTCTACACCCACATCTGTAGCATGTCCCCAGTCTCCAGCCAAAACTGCACCATGTCCCCAGTCTCCAACCAAATCTTTAGCATAGCTCCAGTCTCCACCTACATCTGTACCACATCCCCAGTCCCCAATCCATTCTGTACCATGTCCCCAGTCTCCAACCAAATCTGCACCATGTCCCCGGTCTCCAGCCAAATCAGCAGCATAGCTCCCTTCTCCACCCACATCTGCAGCACGTCCCCAGTCCCCAACCCATCCATTTCCCCAGTCTCCAATCAAATATGCAGCATGTCCCCAGTCTCCAATCAAATTTGTAGCATGTCCCCGGTCTCCAAATATGCAGCACATCTCCAGTCTCCAACCCAAATCTGCAGCATAGCTCCAGTCTCCAACCAGATCTTTAGCATAGCTCCAGTCTCCACCCATGTCTGCAGCACGTTCCCCAGTCTCCAACCAATTATGCACCATGTCCACAGTCTCCAATCAAATCTTCAGCATATCCCCCAGTTTTCAACCAAATCTGTACAATGTCCCCAGTCTTCAACCAAGTCTGTAGCATAGCTCCAGGCTCCACTCAAATCTGCAGCATAGCTTTAGTCTCCAACCTAATCTGCAGCATGCTCCCAGTCTTCAACAAATCTGTAGCATGTCTCCATTCTCCAAACAATTCTGCCCCATATCTCCAGTCTCCAACTAAATCTAAAGTATGCCTCCAGCCTCCAACCAAATCAGCAACATATCTCCAGTCTCTAGCCAAATCTGCAGCACATCCCTAGTCTCTAGCCAACACTTCCTCTAGCATCTCTGCAGTCCCTGACAGCCCTCTCTAGAATTCCATATACTGAATATTATGTTCATCCCTTTGGTGACACCAAGAGTCACAACTATGACCCCCATACTTCATTAGTCGGCAATCACTGTTCTATGGATACAAAGGAAGGGGTTTTAGTGCCATATATCCTGTGACCGGTTTCTGCTCTTTTGTAGATCCTTTATATCCGCAACTGTTGCAGGTGCCGACAGGGGTCAGCACAGAGGCGGGTGGAGACAAAGAGGTGCAGGCACCAGAAAAGAGTAGACAGTCAGGAAGGGTAGAGGGGGAAGTGCCAGGAAAGCTGATGCAGGGCTGGAGCATCCCAATAAGTACGCTCCATTGAGTGACATTGGTGAAGCCAGTCAGGGACCAGCACTGCTGGAGCTGAGGGACTCTCCTAGCTGTCAGGGGAAGAACTCCTCAAGTGAGAGTGGGGGGGGGAAGCGAAGGGAAAGGATAGACAGTTTCTTGTGGTAGGGGACTCAATTCTTAGAAGGACAGAGAGGGCAATCTGTGACAAAGACCTGAAGCGCCGAACTGTATGTTGTCTATCGGGCGCTCGGGTTCAGCACATCACGGATCTGGTGGACAGATTACTGGGAGGGGCTGGTGAAGACCCGGCTGTCCTGGTGCACGTGGGCACCAATGACAAAGTCAGAGGCAGATATTGTGTCCTAAAGAACTTGAATTGAGGAAAAGGACCTCCAAGGTAGTATTTTCAAGAATACTACCGGTACCTCGAGCCACACCAGAAAGGCAGAGGGAGATTAGGGAAGTAAACAAGTGGCTGAGGAGCTGGTGTAGTAAGGAGGGGTTTGGGTTCCTGGAGGACTGGGCCGACTTCTCAGTTGGTCACCAGTACTATAGAAAGGACGGACTGCACTGAAATGAGGAGGGTGCAGAATAGATCTGCTGGGAGTAAAGATAGCCAAAAAGTTAGAGGGGTTTTTAAAATAGGCAAGGGTCCAGAGGTAGAGATAGTCAGCGCAGAACATAGTCCAGGGGGTAGTATTGGGGGGCATTAGTGATAGGTTGACTAAAGCACATAAACCCAAGGTAAGTATAGTAACAAGTCCTAGTTGCAATTTCAGAACACCCAAAGAGAGGATAATATGTGACCAGTCTAAGCTACGTGGTATGTTCACCAATGCCAGGAGCCTGGCGGACAAGATGGGTGAACTAGAAATACTGATGTATGAGGAGGATTTGGATTTTGTGTGAATTTCAGAGACCTGGTTCAACAGCTTTTATGATTGGCTGGCAACCATTCAAGGGTATACCCTTTATGGCAGGGATAGAAAGGGTAAAAAAGGGGGAGGGGTATGCCTAGATATCAAGAATAATGTACAAGTGAATGTGAGAGATGACATCACTAAGGGAGCTAGAATGCTTATGGGTAGAGCTCCAAAGGGATGAAGCTAAGGGGAAAATAATACTGGGAGTATGCTATAGACCCCCTAACCTGAGGGAGGAGGGGGAGACAGACCTCCTATCATAAATTGGATTAGCAGCAAGGATGGGAAATGTTATCATAATGGGGGCTTTTAATTATCCAGACATAGACTGGGCGGAGGGAACCACGCCCTCATCTAAGGCTCGCCAGTTCCTAAATGTCTTGCAGGACAATTTTATGGGTCAGATGGTAGACGCACCAACTAGAAATAAAGCTTTACTAGATCTACTGATTACCAACAATACAGACCTGATCATGGATGTGGAAATACAGGGCAATTTAGTTAACAGCAATCACAGGTCAATTGGCTTCAGTATAAATCACACAAATAGGAAACAAAAGGGCAATACAAAGACACTGAATTTCAAAAGAGCAAACTTCCCTAAACTATGATCCTTGCTAGAAGATTTAAATTGGGATAAAATCTTAGGAACAAAGAACACGGAGGAGAGATGGGTTCGCTTTAAGAGCCTATTAAAAAAGGGCATTAGCCACTGCATCCCAGATATAGACTGGGCGGACATTTTTCGAATTTGAAAACTATTTGAAATTGATTTGAATACCTTTCGAATCAATCCGAATTCGAATTCAAATCGATTCGAAAAAGAATAAACAAAACTAATTCCGAAAACGAATTAAATGAATGAAACAAATTTAACTAAACTAATTTATAAAAATAACGAATCAAAACAAATTTTTTTCATTCTGCACATGTCTAATCTGCAGCACATCCCCAGTCCCAAACCCATTCCGCACTATGTCCCCAGTCTACAACCAAATATGCACCATGTCCCCAGTCTCCAACCAAATATGCACCATGTCCCCAGTCTCCAGCCAAATATGCACTAAGTCCCCAGTCTCCAATCAAATATGCACCATGTCCCCAGTCTCCAACCAAATATTCACCATGTCCCCAGTCTTCAACCAAATATGCACCATGTCCCCAGTCTCCAACCAAATATTCACCATGTCCCCAGTCTCCAACCAAATATGCACCATGTCCCCAGTCTCCAACCAAATATTCACCATGTCCCCAGTCTCCAACCAAATATGCACCATGTCCCCAGTCTCCAACCAAATATGCACCATGTCCCCAGTCTCCAACCAAATATGCACCATGTCCCCAGTCTCCAGCCAAATATGCACCAAGTCCCCAGTCTCCAACCAAATATGCACCATGTCCCCAGTCTCCAACCAAATATTCACCATGTCCCCAGTCTCCAACCAAATATGCACCATGTCCCCAGTCTCCAATCAAATATGCACCATGTCCCCAGTCTCCAACCAAATTTGCACCATGCCCCCAGTCTCCAATCAAATATGCACCATGTCCCCAGTCTCCAATCAAATATGCACCATGTCCCCAGTCTTAAAATATGCAACACAGCTCCAGTCTCCAACCAAATCTGCAGCATAGCTCCAGTCCCCCCGTCCCCCCCCCCAAATCTGCAGTATAGCTCCAGTCCCCCCCTGCCCCCAAATCTGCAGTATAGCTCCAGTCTCTAACCAAATCTGTAGCATGTCTCCAGTCTCCAAACAATTCTGCAACATTTCCCCCCCCCAGTCTCCAGAGAAATCTGCAGCATATCCCTATTTCCCAACCAAATCTGTAGCATGTCCCCAGTCTCCAAATCTGCAGCACAGCTCCAGTCCTTAACCAAATCTGCAGCACGTTCCCAGTCTCCAACCGATTCTGTAGCACGTCTCCAGTCTCCAAACAATTCTTTATATCCTATATATCCGCAACTGTTGCTGACTGGTAGTTGGTAATGGCCATCATGGACAATGCTTGTGCACCATCCATGATGTCTACTACAAGCCTAGAAATGTTCTGGTCCTCAGTCATATCATAAGCCACAGATGAGGCAGGAAAGTTGCACAAGGACCTCATACATTTAAGATGACGTAATTGTGCTGATGGATTTTATACAAGAATATCCAAGTAAAGAATGATCGGGAGAGGAACACTTTCCAAAGGTTCCTGGCAAACTAGGTCTAAAAAGTGGCCTTGATTGGCACCTAATCATATTGGGTGCGTGAATCTTTGATAGTCCCTAATTAAAGGAAAAAAAAAACCTGTTGGCCTTTGGATTATGACTTGAATTAATTTTATGATCAAATAAAAATACCGAACCTTGTCGTGCGGCACCACGGTCCAGTGAAATGCTTTGGTCCGCTTTGGCACGTTCAGACGTGGGCTAGGTAAAGGCGGAGGAAGGATAAATGGAGGGGGGAGATGTGGAAGTCCCATCGTTTTTGGAATCTCTGGAAAGCCATTTTCGTTCTTCAGTGGTTCTTTCACCGGGCTTGTATCATCTGAAAGTATTAAAATCGGTTTTGGAATACGCATTGGGTCTTTATAAAGCTCGGTAGGATCTTGCACCTTTCCCTTCGGGGCGGAGACTTGTGGGCTAGGTGGCGGCTTTAATCGGTCACATGGGAAGTGTAAGGCCTCATACAGGTTATCCTGGGGAGAAGGACTCCGCTGATTCTGCCCACATTGTTCCTGGAGAAGGGACACCCAGTCGTCCCTCATTGTGAGGCTTTTTTCCACGTCTCTGTTGTGTTCGTAAATAGGTATGCGAAATCTTAGCGGAAGAGATATTAAAAAAAAAAAAAAAGATATGTTATGTTTTTTTCAATTTAATAATATTTTTTACTAGAAATACACTTTGGGGTATTTCATAGAACAATTCCCAGAACTATTATTTGTCTTGTGAAACTGCATCTACTTTTACAGGGGGCAAAACCTAACCTTATTAGGCTATTTTCTCTCCAAGTCAAATATTTTTCAATCGCACAGAATAGTGTGAATTGGGAAAAGTACCACATTATGACCACTAGATGGGAGCATGACGATCCGAATTGATAAAAAAATTTTTTTCCATATAATCATCTGCTCCATCTAGTGGTCATAAGGTCGTATTTTACTGATTTATGCTGTAAGTTTGAAGGAAGGACATCCAACCTGAAGAGAAAATAGCCTAAAAACGTTTGGATTTTGCAGTCTTGCAGAAGAAATAGCTTTTCAACTTTTTTTAATATACCCCTAGGTATCATACATAATATAAAAGCTATGCGGAAATTATTAAGCTCTTAGTTGAAATGTTATAATGCAGCTGAAGCTAAACTAAGCTAGTTAAAAAAAAGCACATTGCTGATAATACTACTACCGCTACTATTACTACTACTACTACTAATGATAATAATAGTATATAATTTTAATAATAATAATAGTATATAATTTTAATAATAATAATAATAGTATATAATTTTAATAATAATAATAATAGTATATAATTATATTAATAATAATAATAATAATAATAATAATAATAACCATAACAGTATATAATAATAATAGTAAATAATTATAATAATAATAGTAATAATAATAATAATAATAGTTATAATAATACTAATAATATTAGTAAATAATTATACTAATAATATTAGTAAATAATAACTATAATAATATATATAATAATAGTAATATGATAATAATAATAATAGTTATTATAATAATAATAGTAAATAAATATAATTATAATAGTAATAATGATAATAATAATAATAATAATAATAATAATAATAATATTAGTAAATAATTATATTTATAATAATAGTGATAATAATAGTAATAATAATAATAATAATAATAGTAATAATTATAATAATAAGAATAATAGGGGCACTGTAATGAAAGGGGCACTGTAGCATAAAGGAGCACTGTGATGTTACATGAAGTTACATAGCAGGTGAGGTCAAAAAAAGACACAAGTCCATCAAGTCCAACCTATGTGTGTGATTATATGTCAGTATTTCATTGTATATCCCTGTATGTTGCGGTCGTTCAGGTGCTTATCTAATAGTTTCTTGAAACTATCGATGCCCCCCCGCTGAGACCACCGCCTGTGGAAGGGAATTCCACATCCTTGCCGCTCTTATGCCGCGTACACACGGTTGGATTTTCTGTTGGAAATGTTTGATAGGAGCTTTTTGTCGGAAATTCCGACTGTGTGGAGGCTCCAATCGGACATTTTCTGTTGGAATTTCCGGCAAACAAAATTTGAGATCTGGATCTCAAATTTTCCAACAACAAAATCCATTGTCGTGAATTCCGATCGTGTGTACACAATTCTGATGCACAAAGTTCCACACATGCTCGGAATCAAGCAGAAGAGCCGCACTGGCTATTGAACATCATTTTTCTCGGCTTGTCGTACGTCCCTGCGTTCTTGCCGTTCGGAATTTCCGACAAGATTTGTGCAACCGTGTGTATGCAAGACAAGTTTGAGCCAACATACGTCGGAAAAAAAACATGGATTTTGTTGTCGGAATGTGCGATTGTGTGTACGGGGCATTGCAGTAAAGAACCCTCTACGTAGTTTAAGGTTAAACCTCTTTTCTTCTAATTTTAATGAGTGGCCACGTGTCTTGTTAAACTCCCTTCTGCAAAAAAGTTTTATCCCTATTGTGGGGTCACCAGTACAGTATTTGTAAATTGAAATCATATCCCCTCTCAAGCGTCTCTTCTCCAGAGAGAATAAGTTCAGAGCTCGCAACCTTTCCTCATAACTAAGATCCTCCAGACCCTTTATTAGCTTTGGTGCCCTTCTTTGTACTCGCTCCATTTCCAGTACATCCTTCCTGAGGACTGGTGCCCAGAACTGGACAGCATACTCCAGGTGCGGCCGGACCAGAGTCTTGTAGAGCGGGAGAATTATCGTTTTATCTCTGGAGTTGATCCCCTTTTTAATGCCAATATTCTGTTTGCTTTGTTAGCAGCAGCTTTGCATTGCATGCCATTGCTGAGCCTATCATCTACTAGGACCCCCAGGTCCTTTTCCATCCTAGATTCCCCCAGAGGTTCTCCCCCCAGTGTATAGATTGCATTCATATTTTTGCCACCCAAATGCATTATTTTACATTTTTCTACATTGAACCTCATTTGCCATGTAGTCGCCCACCCCATTAATTTGTTCAGGTCTTTTTGCAAGGTTTCCACATCCTGCGGAGAAGTTATTGCCCTGCTTAGCTTAGTATCGTCTGCAAATACAGAGATTGAACTGTTTCCCCCATCCTCCAGGTCATTTATGAACAAATTCAATAGGATTGGTCCCAGCACAGAACCCTGGGGAACCCCACTACCCACCCCTGACCATTCCGAGTACTCCCCATTTATCACCACCCTCTGAACTCGCCCTTGTAACCAGTCTTCAATCCATGTACTCACCCTATGGTCCATGCCAACGGACCTTATTTTTGTACAGTAATAATTATGATTATTATTATTGTTATATACTATTATTATTATTACTATTATTATTATTATTATTATTATTATTGTAAAAAGGGGATATAGAATCTTCTAAAGGACTTTAAAAATTTATAGCATTGAATAGGTATCTAAATACTAGTTATTGGAACTATGAAGCATGGAGCTTTCAATTTAAAAGCTGAACTAGTTAAAAAAAAGCACGCCGCTGATAATACTACTACCACTACCGCTACTACTACTACTACTACTAATACTACTACTACTACTACTAATAATAATAATAATAATAATTATTGTAATAAGGGGATATAGCATCTTCTAAATGACTTTAAAAATATATAGCATTGAACAGGTATCTAAATACTACTTAACGGAACTCTGGAGCATTTAATTTAAAAGCTGAACTAGTTAGAAAAAAAAGCACACTGCTGATAATACTACTACCACTACCACTATTACTACTGATAATAATAACAATGATAATAATAATAACAATAATATATTCATAAATTAATAATAATAAAAAATAATTTATTAATAAAATAATAATAATGATTATTATTATTGTAATAAGGGGATATAGCATCTTCTAAGTGACTTTAAAAATATATAGCCTTGAACAGGTATCTAAATACTAGTTATTGGAACTCTGAAGCATGGAGCTTTCAATTTAAAAGCTGAACTAGTAAAAAAAAGCCCACTGCTGATACTACTACTGATAATAACAATAATAATAATAATAATAATAGTATATTAATAAAGTAATAATAATAATAATAATAATAATAATAATAATAATAATAATAATAATAATTTATGAATAAAATAATAATAATCATAATAAGTATTATGATTATTATTATTGTAATAAGGGGATATAGCATCTTCTAAATGACTTTAAAAATAAATAGCATTAAACAAGTATCTAAATACTACTTAACGGAACTCTGGAGCATGGAGCTTGCAATTTAAAAGGAAAAGTAAAAATGTGTAAAAAAGAAAGTATTTTTCAGATAAAACTCCTTACTTCTTATTGCTCCCCTCAGTGCATCGCTCTCATTCAGTGACAGAATGAATCACCCAGTTTTTATTTTATGCTAGTAGAGAGCCATTTTAATCCAGATCAGGCAAAATTACCCATTTTTATCATTTTAAAAGACCGCGCCAATAAATAAGCCTTTTATCTCATTTTCCTATCTGAATTTGCTTTCTTTCTGGCCCATTTACTCCCCAATAAAAAGGCAAAAATGTAATATTTCCACTTCACCGGTGACCATTAACTTAGCAAAGCTGCAAAGGACGTACCATTATTGTTCTTCTGGCAGTCGACGGCCAAAAAAAACAAAAAAAAAAAATTATATATATATATATATATATATAGATATAGATTTATATATAGATATAGATATATATATCTATATCTATATATATAGATATATCTATCTATCTATCTATCTATCTATCTATCTATCTATCTATCTATCTATCTATCTATCTATCTATCTATCCTGAGCAAAATTATAAACGCAGCACTTTTGTGTTTGCCCCCATTTATCATGAGCTGAACGCAAAGGTCTGCGACTTTTCCTATGTACACAAAAGTCCTATTTCTCTCAAATATTGTTCACAAATCTGTCTAAATCTGTGTTGGTGAGCACTTCTCCTTTGCCGAGATAATCCATGCACCTCACAGGTGTGGCATATCAAGATGCTGATTAGACAGCATGATTATTGCACAGGTGTGCCTTAGGCTGGCCACAATAAAAGGTAGTTAGATAAGATAGATAAGATAGATAGATAAGATAGATAAGATAGATAGATAAGATAGATAAGATAGATAAGATAGTTAGATAAGATAGATAAGATAGATAGCTAAGATAGATAAGATAGATAGATAAGATAGATAAGATAGATAGATAAGATAGATAGATAAGATAGTTAGATAAGATAGATTAGATAAGATAGATAGATAGATAGATAGATAGATCGATAGATCGATAGACTGGTTGAAAAGACTGGTTTTGTGCGTGTGTTTAAATACCTTTTAGAATGACTCCGTAGAATTAAAATATTTCATATAAATATAAAAAAAACAACCCCACCCCATAATCCCCCCTCCAAAAAAAGAAATATATATATATATTTTATATATATATATATATATATATATATATATATATATATATATATATATATACACTGTAAATAGGCTGTAAAAAAATTCTCAAATCCGTTGTAACTTTTCTGACGTGCAAATAGTTCTAGTTGAAGCTAAAAACATTATCAGATGGTTGTGCGGCTGTACTGGGAGGCCCAGTGCTGAATCTGACCTTTTCAGGCTGTGTTAATTGCTCGCATACTTCTGGCATGGGAGTTGAAGATTCGCCATGAACTGACTCAGCAATGTGTTGGCCGCTTCTCAGGATTGGTGCTGGTGGGGGGAGGCCACGGAAACCGCCTTGCTCCCCGTAAGCGTCGGAGAACTTATATTTTTCTACAGCCTTTGCAGGTGGAAGACCGAGTTTTGGCCCTTTTTAATCCCCATAATGAGATGAAAAGTCAAACTTTGCTTTACCTTCCTGAGAAGAAGTTGAAACCCCCAACAGGTCAAAGCTCTCTGTGTAAATGTGGAACTTCAAATATAAAATAAAAACAAATTGTTTATTCATTGAAACTTCAAGTAAACGCAATCGATGCGAATTGGCCAAGATCGCATGTTCTCTGGCTATATTCTCTGAAGATCGAATGTGTGAATGACAAAAATTCTGCAATATAGCCTCTAGATCAGGGGTGTCAAACTCAAATTCATTGGGGGCCGCATCAGCAGTATGGTTGCCCTCGAAGGGCCGGTTGTATCTGTAGGACTATGTATATACTCAGAGTGCAGGGGTCAGGAGTGCGCTACGTACAGAGTGCAGGGGTCAGGAGTGGGCTACGTAAAGAGTGGAGGGGTCAGGATTGCGCTACGTACAGAGTGCAGGGGTCAGGCGTGGGCTACGTACAGAGTGCAGGGGTCAGGAGTGGGCTACGTAAAGAGTGGAGTGGTCAGGATTGCGCTATGTACAGAGTGCAGGGGTCAGGAATGCGCTATGTACACAGTGCAGGGTCAGGAGTGCGCTACGTACAGACTACAGGAGTCAGGAGTGGGCTATGTAAAGAGTGGAGGGGTCAGGATTGCGCTACGTACAGAGTGCAGGGTTTAGGAGTGGGCTACGTAAAGAGTGGAGGGGTCAGGATTGCGCTACATACAGAGTGCAGGGGTCAGGAATGCGCTATATACAGAGTGCAGGGGTCAGGAATGCGCTACGTATAGAGTGGAGGGGTCAGGAATGCGCTACGTACAGAGTGCAGGGGTCAGGATTGCGCTACGTACAGAGTGCAGAGGTCAGGATTGCGCTACGTACAGAGTGCAGGGGTCAGGATTGCGCTACATACAGAGTGCAGGGGTCAGGAATGCGCTATATACAGAGTGCAGGGGTCAGGAATGCTCTATATACAGAGTGCAGGGGTCAGGAATGCGCTACGTACAGAGTGCAGGGGTCAGGAATGCGCTACGTATAGAGTGGAGGGGTCAGGATTGCGCTACGTACAGAGTGCAGGGGTCAGGATTGCGCTATGTACACAGTGCAGGGGTCAGGAGTGCGCTACGTACAGACTACAGGAGTCAGGAGTGGGCTATGTAAAGAGTGGAGGGGTCAGGATTGCACTACGTACAGAGTGCAGGGTTTAGGAGTGGTCTACGTAAAGAGTGGAGGGGTCAGGAATGCGCTATATACAGAGTGCAGGGGTCAGGAATGCGCTATATACAGAGTGCAGGGGTCAGGAATGCGCTACGTACAGAGTGCAGGGGTCAGGAATGCGCTACGTATAGAGTGGAGGGGTCAGGAATGCGCTACGTACAGAGTGCAGGGGGCAGGATTGCGCTACATACAGAGTGCAGGGGGCAGGATTGCGCTACATACAGAGTGCAGGGGTCAGGATTGCGCTACGTACAGAGTGCAGGGGTCAGGATTGCGCTACATACAGAGTGCAGGGGTCAGGAATGCCCCCCAAGTTTCCTTACATCTGTTCTCTCTCCTACCTTGCTACCTGGCCCAGCTCTGGTACCTCCCTGTATAGGCGGCTCCCTCCCTTTGTATTGGGCTATAGTTAGTAGCTTCCTGTTTATTGGGCTTTATATGGTACCTCCCTCTGTGGGCGGATCTCTGTGTTTAGTATCAGTACTCAGTTTTGCTATGTTTTTTTTCACCATCACTTCAAAATAAGCAGCACACACTTCATCAACACAAGTGCTTTAAAAGCCCTCAGGACGCAGCCCGCTGGATGGGGGAAAAAAAAAAAACAGAGTTGTCAGCAATCTCTGCCACTATGCAAAAAATGTCACTATGCACGAAAGACATCACTGTGCAAGAAAAAGATTTAACTATGCAAAGAATGCCACTATGCACGAAAAATGCCACTATGCAAAAAGCCGGTGTCGCTGGAGGGATTGGGGAGGCGAGAGAGCAGAGGCGGGGTGGAGGCAGGGATAGGGCAGCGGCGTGGGACAGGGCGGCATCGTTGGCTGAGGAAAAGCTGAGGGAGGCGGGGGTGGAGACGGAGATAGGGCAGAGGCGGAGACAAAGCGGCATCGTTGGCTGAGACAAAGCTCAGGGAGGCGGGGGGTGGAGGCGGAGACAGCACGGAGGGGGGATGTGTTCTTGTTGCCTGGGATACCTGGCAGAGGGCCACATGACAAGGCCTGGCGGGCCGGATTCGGCCCGCGGGCCTTGTGTTTGCCACCTGTGCTCTAGATGGAGCTACTATGGAGCTATGGATTACTTCCTGTGATAGTCAGCACCATCTAGTGGCCATAATGCAGTATTTTCCCCATTCACTCAATGTGTAGAGAATATAGCCTGAGAACATTTAGCTTGCCCCATTCGCACAGAGCAAATATATATGCAATTTTTAATGAATAAACACCTTTGAAAAAAATTTTTTTTTTTATACAGCCCAAACTGAACCTTCCCATTGCCAGAGAATGTAAACCCAGCCATACATTACATTCTACTCCATCAGTTGTTTCAAATGCACTCCTCCTGTACCCAGCCTGTAGTTACTGATATGCAGATTTTTGACTTTTTGACTTTTTATCATTGTGCCTGTCATGGAAAGGGTGGTGCCTGTCATAGGAAGGGTGGTGCCTGACTGTCATAGGAAGGGCGGTGCCTGTCATGGAAAGGGTGGTGCCTGTCATGGAAAGGGTGGTGCCTGTCATAGGAAGGGTGGTGCCTGACTGTCATAGGAAGGGCGGTGCCTGTCATGGAAAGGGTGGTGCCTATCATGGGAAGGGCGGTGCCTGTCATAGGAAGGGTAGTGCCTGTCATAGGAAGGGTGGTGTCTGTCATGGGAAGGGCGGTGCCTGTCATGGGAAGGGTGGTGCCTGTCTTGGGAAGGGTGATGTCTGTCATTGGAAGGGTGGTGCCTATCATAGGAAGGGCGGTGCCTGTCATAGGAAGGGCGGTGCCTGTCATAGGAAGGGTGGTGCCTGTCATGGGAAGGGCGGTGTCTGTCATAGGAAGGGTGGTGCCTGTCATATGAAGGGCGGTGCCTGTCATGGGAAGGGCGGTGCCTGTCATATGAAGGGTGGTGCCTGTCATATGAAGGGTGGTGCCTGTTATAGGAAGGGTGGTGCCTGTCACATGAAGGGTGGTGCCTGTCATGGGAAGGGTGGTGCCTGTCATGGGAAGGGTGGGGTCTGTCATGGAAAGGGTGGTGCCTATCATGGGAAGGGTGGTGCCTGTCATATGAAGGGTGGTGCCTGTCATATGAAGGGTGGTGCCTGTCATATGAAGGGTAGTGCCTGTCATGGGAAGGGCGGTGCCTGTCATGGGAAGAGTGGTGTCTGTCATAGGAAAGGTGGTGCCTGTCATGGGAAGGGTGGTGCCTGTCAGTGACTGAAAGCCTGATTTCTCCTTCTCTATGCTGTGCTGAGTTAAAATGGTTGCATAATGTGAGAGATCCAATTACCATTTTTGGCAGTTTTTGGCCATACTGTATTAAAAGTTTTAATTTTACTAAAATTTTGGCAAAAATCTGGAGTTTTCTATGAAGTTTTGCCATTTCGCCAAACTGCGTTGGGGTCAAAAAAAGAATACACTTTTTTTTTTTTTTCAAGGGTACAACGGTCTTTTATTGGCTCCTGAGAATGATAAAATCCCTGCTCAGCTATCCTAAACCTCTTCTGTCAAAAATGAACCCACCGTTAGCCTCATTATTTTACATTTTATTCAGAAAGAAAAAAAAAAATCACAGATAAAAAGGAAATAACACAATTAAAAAAACTTAAAAAAAACTACGTTAGACATATCCAAAAAGACACACCAAAATAAAAAAATTAATGAAGGAGTATATTTTTGCATTTATTTTATTTTGCAAAGAAACTATTCCTGGGTGAAACTGATTGTTTTTTTCTTTTCCTCAACAAGAATTTGTCGAAATCTGTAATTTTGCAGTGAAATCCTAGATCAGTGATGGTGAACCTTGGCACCCCAGATGTTTTGGAACTACATTTCCCATGATTCTCAACTAACCTGCAGAGTGCATGAGCATCATGGGAAATGTAGTTCCAAAACATCTGGGGTGCCAAGGTTCACCATCACTGTCCTAGATGCACCCAAAAACGCACGCCCTCTAAGTAAAATACAAAAGAAAGTCAATTTATTTAATTTTTTTTTCTTTTTTTTTTTTTTCAAAGCAACTATTTTTAGATGAAATTGATCATTTTCTCCTGACTAACTTTGTAAAAAAGGCAAAATCTGTAATTTTGCAGTGAGATTGTGGATACATCAAAAAACGCATGTCCTCTAAATGAAATTTAAAAAAATAGATTTATTATGTTTTTATTTATTTAATGTATTTATTTGTTTATACATTTATATATATATATATTTTTTTTTTGCTAAGAAACTATTCCCAGGTGATATTGATATTTTTATCCTCAGGGAAACGTAGTGAAAGGCCAAACCTTAATTTTGCAGTGAAGTCCTACACACACCAGTGAGACAGATTTATTTATATATATATATATATATATATATTATTTACGTGAAATTGATAGTTTTCTTCTCACCAACATTTTGCCAAAGGCAATCTGTAATTTTGTGGTGGAGTCACTCCACTCCTCTCTGTATATGCAGTGCTGAGTTGTTTAGAAGCTAATTAGTTTACATTTGGCATCACTTTTTGTAAATGTTGGCAAAGGATATTATTTCTTCAAAATTAGCTTTAAATGCCTTTTACAGGATCGACTTTTTTTATTAAGCTGGCTGAGGGAATGAGATGGTGATTTTTGTTTTACACTCCTCCATGTGTACCATAGGCCGTCAGCCAAAATGATCCAATCTCTCCCCCCATAGTCTTTTCCCATTGCAATAACTGGCCAACTGAGTCAGTCGAAGAGTCAAAGAGCCGAAAGATACTGTGATCCTCCCAGTTGAAAGTCAAAATTTTATTTTTTGGTTTGGATAGTACTGTGTTTTTTTCCTCACTTCCTGTCCCGGTGGCACCCTGTTGACTGGATAGGAAGTCAAGGAAATTCTCTTCATTAGGTCTTTTTATTGTTGTTTTTTTCTCAGCTACGGTGTGTATACAGTGGGGAAAATAATGATTTGACCCCCTGCAGATTTTGTAACTTTGCCCACTTACAAAGAAATGAATGGGTCTATAATTGTTATCATAGGTGTATTTTATTTGATAGAGACAGAATATCAACCAAAAATCCAGAATACAAACACATGATACAACCCTACCAACCAACAATAATTCTGGCTACAGTAGGTGCTCATGTGGTACACAGATAGTCCTGTCAATATAAGAAGGTTCTCCTAACAACAACTTGTTATGTGTATAAAAGACACCTGTCCACAGAATCTCTTTCCTCCATTCAAACCTCATCATCATGGGCAAGACCAAAGAGCTGTCAAAGGACGTCAGGGACAGGATTGTAGACCTGCACAAGGCTGGAATGGGCTACAAGACCAACATCAAGAAGCTTGGTGAGAAGGAGACAACTATTGGAGCGATTATTCGCGAATAGAAGAAATACAAAATAACCATCAATCGCCCTCGGTCTGGAGCTCCATGCAAAGTTTCTCCTCATGGGGTGAGGATGATCATGAGAAAAGTGAGGGATCAGCCCAGAACTACAGGGGAGGAGCTTGTGAATGACCTCAAGGCAGTTGGGACCACGGTCACCAAACAAACCATTGGTAACACAATACTCCGCCATGGATTGAAATCCTGCAGCGCCCGCAAGGCCCCCCTCCTCAAGAAGGCATGTGTACAACATCTGAAGATTGTCAATGAACATCTAAATGATTCAGAGAAGGATTGGGAGAAAGTGCTGTGGTCAAATAAGTACAAAAAATTGAGCTCTTTGGCATCAACTCGACTCAACGTGTTTGTAGGAAGACAAATGCTGACTATGACCCTAAGAATACCATGACCCTACAGTCAAGCATGGAGGTGGAAACATGATGCTTTTGGGCTGTTTCTCTGCTAAAGGTACAGGCCGACTTTTCCGCATTGAGGGGCCAATGGACGGGGCCAAGTATTTTAAAATCTTGGATGAGAACCTTCTTCCCTCAGCCAGAACACTGAAGATGGGTCATGGATGGGTCTTCCAGCATGACAATGACCCAAAACATACCGCCAAGGCAACAAAGGAGTGACTCAGGAAGAAGCACATTAAGGTCATAGAGTGGCCTAGCCAGTCTCCAGACCTTAATCCTATAGAAAATTTATGGAGAGCTGAAACTTCGAGTTGCCAAGCGACAGCCAAGAAAATCTTAAGGATTTAGAGAAGATCTGTAAAGAAGAGTGGACCAAAATCCCTCCTGAGATGTGTGTAAACCTGGTCACCAACTACAAGAAACGTCTGACTTCTGTGCTTGCCAACAAGGGTTTCTCCACCAAGTACTAAGTCATGTTTTGCTTGGGGACCAAATACTTATTTTACTCATTGAACTGCAACTCAATTTATAACATTTGTATCATGTGTTGTAAGTGGGTAAAACTACAAAATCTGCAGGGGATCAAATAATTATTTTCCCCACTGTGTGTGTTCCCCATGATTAAGCTCCAAGGGACAGAGCGAAACACGTTGGAGGTGTGGCCTGGCTGGGGTCCAGGCTGAGGTTGCCAGTCTTACATCAATCCTAGGGACTCCACGGATGATCCTTTCCTTTGTACAAACAATATGTATAGGGTAAGTGTAACAATCCATCCCTCTCTACCTTATGGGTCAAAGCAGGGCTTGACTTGTATCAGATGGCCATGATCACCAGCTAGGACAGTTTGTTTACCTACAAGATTTTTGGAGTCAGAAAACTTGTCGGAGAGATGTGAGGGTTGCTGAAACATGCCACAACATACCGCGCATGCGTGGCTCTGCTTGTGTAATTTGAACTGCTGAAAAAACAATATAGGGCAATGGTCCAAAAAAAGTGGTCACCGAGGGGTTAATATAATATCAGGGAGAGTTTTTGTACAGCATGGATAAAAAAGATAAAAAAATCTGTATCCCAGGGTCAGGTGTCACCCAGAACTGTTTGCTAAGCTGTGATTTCCATAATGCTGAATAGACGGCCTCCTGATTGTCAGGATTAGCAGTGACATCATTATCCGTCCCCAGAGAGGGGAAGACACAACTCATTCCAAATACAAAACTATGACAGCAGTCACACCATTGTTACATTGTGATCAAATATAGATTCATACCGGGGTGGGGGAGGAGAAAAGGGGGGGTTGAGAAATAGAGGGAGATAGAGACGGGGGCAAGGTGAGAAAGAGGGGGGAGATATAGAGGGAGGAAAGGGGGGAGAGAGAAGGGAGGAGAAATTTAGAGACAGGAGAGAGGAGGGGAGAAAAAAGAGAAGAGTGGGGGGAGAGAAAGAGGGAGGGGAAATTAAAGAAGAGGGGAGGGGGGGTCAAATAGAAAGGGAGGAAATAAATAGGGGGTAGAAATGGGGGGGGATGGGGGAGACAGAGAAATATAGAAACAGGAGAAAGGCGAAGAGAAAAAGAGGATGAGGGGGGAAAATAGAGGGGGGGGGGGAGAGGGGGAGAAGAACAGGTGAGGAGAAGGGGGGGATAGAGGGGGGAAGAGAGAGGGGGAGAAATTTAGAGATGGGAGGGGGTGGGAGAAAGAAGAGTGGGGGGAGAGAGAGGGGGAGAAAAAAGAGAGGAGGAGAGGGGGGGCCCAAATAGAGAGAGGGGGGGAGAGAGAGGGGGGGTAGAGAAATATAGGAACAGGAGAAAGACAAAGAGAAAAAGAGAGTGGTGGAGAAATATAGGGGGTAGAGGGGGGAGGAAGAAGGGGAAAACAGAAGGGGAAGAAAGGGGGAGAAAAAACAGGATGAGAAGGGGGGGCAGAGAGGGGGAAGAGAGAGGGGGGAATAAAGGAGGGAAAAGAAATTTAGAGACAGGTGGGGAGGGGACATATAGAAAGGGGGGAGAGAGAAGGGGTCGAAATGGGGGGGGGGGGGGATTGAGAGATGGTGGAGAAATAATGGAATATAGAGACAGGATAAAGGCAAACAGAAAAAGTCAAGAGTGGGGGAGAGAGAGGGGGAGACATAGTGAAGGGGGATAAAAAAAGAGGAGGAGAGGGGGGGGGACAAATAGAGAGAGGGGAGAGTGAGAGGGAAGAGAGAGAGGGGAGAGAGAGAGAGAGGAGGGGTAGAAACGGGGGGGGGGAGTGGTTGATGGGGGAGAAATAGAGAGATATAGGAACAGGAGAAAGACAAAGAGAAAAAGAGAGTGGGGGAGAAATATAGGGGGAACGGGGTAGATGGGGGAGGAAGAGGGGGAAAAAAAGACGGGGGAAAGAGGGGGAGAAAAACAGGATGAGAAGGGGGGGATAGTGGAGGGAAGAGGGGGAAGAGAGAGAGGGGGAACAAAGGAGGGAAGAGGTAGGGGGAGAAATTTAGAGATGGGGGGGTGACAAATAGAAAAGGGGGAGAGAGAGAAGGGATCAAAATGGGGGGGGAGGTGAGAGATGGGGGAGAAATAGAGGAGACAGGATAAAGGCGAAGAGAAAAAGTGAAGAGTGGGGGAGGGAGAGGGGAGAGAGATGGGGAGTAGAAATGGGGGGGGGAATAGAGGGGGGAGAGACAGGAGAGAGGGGAAGAGATAAAGAGAAAAATGGGAGGGGAAAGAAAGAAGGAGGAGGAAGGGTGGATAAAGAAATTGACAGATGGGAGAGAGGAGGAGGGTGGGGGGGAGAGATGGGAGAGAAAAAAAAGAAGAGGGGAGGGGAGGGATAGAGATGTAGAGAGATGGGGGGAGAAAAAGAGAAGTTGAGAGATGGGGGGAGGGGGGAGAGGAGGAATAGAAATGAAGGGGGGATTCTCTGTGTTCTTTTGTAACAATAGATTAGGCTGTGCGGAGGTAATGGAGGGGTGGGGGATGGGCTCGGTAGTCTATGATGTGCTGGTAGTGCAGTACAGTCACTTCTCATATACTGTACATGGCGTTCTCTGTACTTATGTATTATCCTCCTAGAAGGAGCGCCATTGCTAACAAAAGGAAGGATGAGCTCTCCGCTTTTATCCCTGACATTGGATCTCCTCCGCTTCAGCTGAGAGGCGTTAACTATTCCGCAAAGTAACTTTACAAGTCTTCTGATCATCTCCTGATATCACAATATACAAAGTAACATTTAGCTGGAAACCTTCATCTTTTATTAATTATAAGCTGTCCTTGAGTTCCTGTCAGTGACTTTGTGCCTAGGCTGAGATGATGTCATTGGTTTGCTGCAGGCAGGAAAAAGCATTTCCTCAGTCTCCCCTCCTGCAGTGATCAGACTGTACATTGTAACTATGTAGCAAGTCACAAGATGAGGGGCTGCAGCAGGGGCACGATTTTGCACACGTTCTTGAAAGTCTATAGTGTGAATGCAGACTCGGGGGCTTGGAGGAGGTTGGGTTAGGTTTATATTAGGAGTTAGGCTAGGTGGTAAGAGTTCAGGTTGGCTGGCCTCACGCCAGTGTGTTGTGATCAGGGCCGTCTTTTACACAGGGCAAAAAGGGGCAGCTGCCCCGGGCCCAGTCATTGTTGTGGAGCCCAAGGCAGCTTCCCCTTGTGCCTGCACTGTCTGCAAATAGTTGATAAGTAGATTCGGGAGGGCCCAAGAAAATGTTTGCCCAGGGTCAACGGCCCTGGTTGTGATATATCACCACAACCTAAGGCACTGCATTCTGAAAGGCATCCTAATGCACTAAGGCAACAGAGCTACTTACCCCCCTGGTAATGCAGTACAATGTATTGGAGGAAAAGAGTGGCCACTCCCACTGCAAGCCTCATTTCGCCTTTTTTTTTTTTTTTTCAGCTAGGTGTGTTTTATTCCAGTGGTACTTACATGTACTTGTTAGCCTTGCTGTCAATGCAGAAGGTGGCAGAGGTTTGGGTTCCGGAGGTCACGAAACATTCCGATAGGCTGACGCTGATTTTCTTCGGCTCCAGCTGCTGCGAGCAATAAAATACGAGTTCTTCCCGCTTCACCTGTACCAGGTATCTGTAGAACAAAGCAAAAGAAATCCCTTATTCATCCGTCCATACAGTTAAGGAGTTGGGAAGTTGGCAACATGGGGCAACCTTCCAACTTCCCAACCCAAAGGTGGTCAACTATGTTAAAAAAAAAAAAACCCAAAAGAGCTGCTGGTGAATTTGGGCTTATTCCCCCAGTTGGGGCACACACAGCCAGGTGCATAGCATGTTCTCCATTCTTTCATTGGCTCAAAGGAACAGTCTAGGGGTGTCTTTTTTGGTTTTATTGGAACATAGAACTTGGACAGGGTGAGGGAGCATGGGATACCCCAGAACTGAAGAACTAAACACTTGGAGCCCTCTTCTCTTCTCTAGCTTGCTGAGCTACACAAAAATGGACCCACATAATCTATTGCTGGCAGGAGACTAGGACTTTTCCCAATGGACCAGAATAGAGCTGCACATGATCATTACCTTTGCGGGGGCCATGGTTAGTTACTCACACGGTCACAGAATCATTGTTTTTCTCTTTCCAATATCCGCCAGGCCCAATCCAGTGAGGAAGACGTGAGCCAATACCACCATAGGACAGCTGGACACTTCCCACCCCCCAACCTCCTCCTGGCTCTCTCCAGTGAACTTCTCCAGACCCAAACTAACTCCAGGACTAAGCATTTTTCGAATAGGCCCGAAGCCTTAGCTGGGACATTGATGTCTTCTAGGTCAGTGGTTCTCAACCCTGTCCTCAAGTACCCCAACAGGCCATGTTTTGGGAATTTCTCTTAATAGCTGTCCAAATACTGAGCCATTGACTCTGATTTAAAGCACCTGTGCAAGGTAAAGGAAAACCTGCAACCATGGCCTGTTGGGGGTACTTGAGGACTGAGGTTGAGAACCACTGTTCTACAGTAGATAACACATTCAGAAATTCTGCCCCCAGTGGTCTCCTCCAGCAGGACTGGACCAGGAAATCTGCCTCAGGCCCCAGTATATTTATGACCTCCTTCACCACCTTCTGGGCACACATCCCCAGAGATTGGCTGAAGACCCAAAAATTCAGGCTGCTTCCTCTGTTCTTCTTCCCACTGTAATTCTAGAATCTTCTAGAACACAGGGGGGGGGGGGGAGAAATCCATTAGTGACCTCCTACTGCCATGTCTATCCCTCCAGCTTCAGTCCTATCGAAGTCACTGACTCAAAACACGTAAGCAGATTTCATTCCCACTTTTTCTGATCTGAACATTTATTCTGGGTAAGTGTCTCTACGGTATGTGTTGATGCTAGACACAGCCAAGCAAACAGCATTTTCAGAATGGGGAGGGAGGGGGGAACAGCAATGCTAATCTCTGAATTTCTCCCAACAAACATTTTCAAGACAACATAGAGACTGCAACTGCTCCCTTCAACATGCTAGTTGCCTGGCTGTCAGTCTGATTCAATGGAATCAGTATTAGGAACCAATGACCCACTACAAGCGTGGAGATCGGTCAATTATAAGGCGACAGCCAAGCAATTAGCATTTTCAGAGGCCCAGTAATAGCAGCCTTTGTGTCAGTGTGGATATCTTTTAACCACTTGCCGACCAGCCGCCGTCATTATACCGTGGCAGGTCGGCTCATTCCCGCAAATCGCCGTAGCTGTACGCCGGCCCCTTTAAGAGCTGTAGCAGGTGCCCGCGCACCCACTGCACGGCGGGGGGGGGGGGCGATGCACGTGGCCGGCAGGCCACGATGTCCGCGGCCACCCGTGATCGCTCCACAGAGAGCCAGAACGGGGATCTGTGTGCGTAAACACAGATCCCCATTCTGACAGGAGAGGAGAGAGATCTGCTGTTCCTAGTGATCAGGAACAGCAATATGTCTCCTCCTCCAGGCAGTCCCCTCCCCCCCACAGTTAGAAACACCTCCCGGGGAACACATTTAACCCCTTGATCGCCCCCCTAGTGTTAGCCCCTTCCATGCCAGTGACATTTATACAGTAATCAGTGCATTTTTATAGCTCTGTTTGCTGTATAAATGTCAATGGTCCCAAAAAAGTGTCTGATCTGTCTGCCGCGATGTCGCAAGTCCCACTAGAAATCGCCGTCATTACTAGTAAAAAAAATTATAAAAGAAATAATAAAAATAAAATAAATCTATCCCCTATTTTGTAGACGTTATAACTTTTGCGCAAACCAATCAAAATACGCTTATTGCGATTTTTATTTTTTACCAAAAATATGTAGAAGAATACATATCGGCCTAAACTGAGGAAGAAATTTTCAAAATCGTCGCTCTTTTTTTTTTGTTTATAACGCAAAAAAAAAAAAAAAGGCATAGGTGATTAAATACCACCAAAAGAAAATAGCTAAAATAGTTATTTGTGGTAAAAAAGGACGACAATTTTGTTTGGGTACAACATCGCACAACCGCGCAATTGTCAGTTAAAGCATGCAGTCCAGTGCGTGTTTTTTTTTTCCCTGCATCAAAAACGCATGAAAAGTAGTTTATATGGTTTTCAATGGCATAGTTGTTGCAGTTCCAGAAATAAAAGAAAGTAGAACATGCCGCATTTTTCCTGCACTGGACTGTACTGGAACGCAGTAAAACATCAAAAACGCACTGGAACGCACATGTCCTTATTTAGGGCCGGTTCACACCACATTCAGTCCAGTGCAGGGTTTTTTTTTTTTCTGCATCAAAAACGCATGGATAGTAGGTTATATGGTTTTCAATGGCATAGTTCACACCAGTGCATTTCAGATCCAGAAAAAAAAAAAATAGAACATGCTGCATTTTTCCTGCACTGGACTGTACTGGAACAGGGTAAAATGCATCAAAAACACACAGGAATGCACCAACAATGCACTGCAGCACACATTTCCTTATTTAGGGCCAGTTCACACCATAGAAACGCTGTCCGGATGCGTTCCAGATGCTTTTCTGCATGCGCGTTTTTGGCGCGTTTCTGATGCAGTCCAGTGCATTTATTCCCCCCTTTTTTTTTTCTTAACCTTACATAAGAACATGTGTGTTTCGGTGCGTTTTTTGATGCGTTTTACTGCGTTCCAGTACAATTCAGTGCAGGAAAAAAAAGCAGCATGTTCTACTTTTTTTTTTTTTTTGGAACTGGAACGCACTGGGACTGCAAGCACTGATGGGAACTAGACCATTGAAAACCATATAACCTACTTTTCATGCGTTTTTGCTGCACTGGGCTGCATGTGATGTGAACTGGCCCTCAGCCCTGGTTCACATTGCAAATGGGCAGCTGGTTCATTTGCTTTTGAGGGCACCTCAATGTAGTTTTGGTATTTTACTGTCTTCACTTCTTAGCTCTGTAAATTGCTTCTGCAGCTTTAAACACCTGTGAGTGATTGAGGGGGGGTGGAGTCTCATATCTTGGCAGGTGATTGGCTGGCTGCACAGGTGAGTTGTGATTAGCAGTCAGGTGGGCGTGTCCCTGCAGACAGGAGAGGTGAGATAGGAGTGGAGTGTGGAAGGTAGGTGGTACACATGGGGGAGGAGAGGTATAGAGTGCGGTATAAACATTGTAGCAGTTTTAGTTATTAAACATTGTTCTTCCTATAATATGTGTGGGGATCGTGTATTGGGACATGGATTTTTGGTTGGATGTGTGTAGTCATGTTTAGTATTAGCTGTGCTTTTCCCAATACTGCTGGCAAAGTTCTTTTTTTTTTGCATTCTGGTGTCTGGATGTGGTGATTGAACACATGTCACAATTGCCTTATATAAAACTATTATTGCATTTTTGCAACATTTGTGTGTGTGGTGGTTCATTTTTGTATATGAAGTCCCATTTTGCCCTTTTAACCACTTCAAAATCGGGCACTTTCACCCCCTTCCTGTCCAGCCCGATTTTCAGCGCTGTCACTCTTTGACAATTATGCAGCACTGTACTGCATATGACATTTTTTTTTTTTTTTTTTTTTTTTTTTATCTTTCACACAAATAGAGCTTTCTTTTGGTGGTATCTAATCACCACTGGGGCTTTTATTGTTTGTTTGCTAAATAAATGAAAAAAAGACCAAACAATTTGAAAAAAAAATAAAATAAAAATGTTTTCTTAGATTCCGTCAAATTTTTCTCCTTCGCTGATGTGGCGGCACTGATATATGGCACGGATGAGGAGGCAGTAATATGTGGCACTTATGGGCAATGATAGGCGGCACTCATGGCATGGACGAGGAGGCAGTAACATGTGGCACTCATGAGATGGCACAGATGAGTAGGCACTAATATGCAGCACTGATGGGTGGCACTCATGGGCAATGATAGGCAGCACTCAAGGCACGGATGAGGAGGCAGTAACGTGGCACTGATTGGTGGCACTCATGAGATGGCACAGATGAGTAGGCACTAATATGCAGCACTGATGAGTGGCACTCATGAGGCGACACTAATATGCAGCACTTATGGGCATTGATAGGCGGCACTGATGAGCATTGCCGATGGGCATTGATTATCTGCCCCTCCCCCCCCCGTTAGGAGATGCCACTGATTGGCTCTCCTCACACTCTGTCAGTGTGAGCCGCGGAGAGCCAATTACTGTCACTTCTGTGTTTTACATGTGACTGTACCAGTGGTGACCCGTCCATTAGGGGCGCACGGGCTCCGCCCCCCCCCCCCCATCCATGCGTCCGGCTTTCTGATCTACATGCTGGACGCATGGATTCCAATCGGTTCTTTTTTTTTTTTTTTTAAGCACGTGATTAGAGCCTGAGGCTCTAACTGGCTTATAAAATGGGGAAAAAAAAGCGCACTGCGTCCTGAGCCCACCAAGTTGTGTGAAAATAGTGAATTATTTGTTTGTGCCCCCCCCCCAAAAAAAAAAAAAAAAAAACAGCCACCACTGGATTGGACAATTGGACACAGCTGATCACATGGGGTACGGAGCCACGTCATTGGCTCCTTAACGATTTAGGGGTTGTGCCGTGGCCATCCCATCTTGGGTGGCCCTTGACCCCTATCATGGTTTTTAGCATCTGTAACCCCATTGGGGAGATTTGCCCCATTTGTCCCATACATGGCTAAAACAAGAAAAGAGAATCCTTGGTTGTCACTAGATTTAGAGTCCCCATTGACAGATTTTCCTTTTTCTTCCTATTCTGGGGATGACCCAAAATGTTTGACTTTCTTTCACTCTTGGTAAAACAGTGGTCAGGACAAATACAAAGGATGAAACACTGTAATGAGGTACAGACGGCAATAAAAACCTGATGGGGGTTCTAATCCTTCTCCAAAAAAAAAAAAAAAAATGCCTTTAGTTATACTTCAAAGGGTATCTCCACTTTTTTTTGGGGTGGGGGTTAATTATAAAAAAAAAAAAAAAAAATCTAGTGTATACAATTGCGATACAGTTATATTGGGATTGAATGTTAATAAAAATGACCTTTCCTTTTCATTCTGCAGCTCTGTAGTTTTCTGTAAAATACAATATGGCCACCTAGAGGCGCTCTGTACACAGATGATATAGAGAACGCCCCCCACCCCCACCCCCAGCCAAAAAAAAATGTAATTTCCTGCTTGTGTGATTGGCTCACTGATTTTCCCAAAAGTCTGCACTAAGATACAAGTCAGATTTTGGGCATCCCCTGCAACAAGTCTTTTTTTTTTGGTGAGACTCCCAATGGGAAATAATGTCTAAAGGGATGCACACCCTGCCACTTTCCTCATTCGAGCCCAGTCGAGTGATAATTATAAGATCGCTCCCCTTGACTCAGCACATGGACACAGACAAACAACTGTTTCTTCAGAATAACTAAAGGAAACGATCTGCAACAATGTTTGTTAAAATCCATGCAATGTACAGAGATCACTTTTGTTGACAGATAAAAAAAAAAAAAAACCTCCCCCCTCTGGGTGGAGTAATGCTGGCCATACACTATACAATTTTCTTATGCAATTTCCTTTTTAGATTTACCTTCAACTATATAGTGCAGTGGCCTGCCTGCATATAAATTGAAAGGGTTTTGGTTTTGACCTCGTATTATATGGTTTTGGTAAATCCTAAAAGGAAAGTTGAACAAGAAAATTGTATAGTGTATGGCCAGACTTACTCTTGTTTTTGAAACCATTTTACGCTACGGAAGTACCTTTGGATTACGAGCAAAATTTGTTCCAGAAGAATGCTTGTAATCCAAAACACTCGTATATCAAAGCGAGTTTTCCCCATAGAAGTCAATGGGAACTCAGATAATTCGTTCCACAGTGACTTCTATTGTATGCAGTACCGCATGTGGCCAGAGGTGGGGAGGGGGCGCCAGAGACACTCGGGAACGGTGTGTTTCTGAATGTCACCGGCGCCCCCCGCACCTCTGGCCAAATGCGGTACTGCACTACGCAGAGGCTTGAATCCTGCTCGTTTTGCGAGACAACGCTCTCAAACCGAGTCAGGATTTTAAAAAAATAAAATAAATAATAGCTCGTGTTGCAAAACGCTCGTAAACCACGTTACTCGCAATCCGAGGTATTACTTTATTGTGTGTTTCACTATTAACGCCATGCATGTTGTAGGCCTTGTGATACCATTCATGTCAAACAGCTGCCAAAAAGGGTAAGTTCATTTTTTCAGGAAAAAACAAAAATTAACCATCTTCAAATACCCCTCCAGATACTTCAAATATCAACCCCCCCCCCCCCCGCACTGCTGGCGTCCATCATAATGCTTGCAATGCCAAGTGTCGAACGTTTGAATTTTTTTAATGACTTCATGTCATTAGGATAAAGGAAAAGTTCCAAGTTGATGGTGAATCAAACCTGAACCCACTCTATCAGAATCGAGGAAAATGAGTTCAAATAATTCCGTTCTCATCTGTCCTCATTTCATTTCGTTTTTATGACGTCTGCGCTAATTCTCCAAACCTGCTGACACCGGGGCCTGTCGTGGAAAAGCAGCCGCCCTTTGTACTGCTCCCACTTGTTTACCGTTTTTATTCAATAGGTTTTTGTCTTTTTTTTTTTTTTTTTTTATTTATTGCATTTAAATGCGGTGAAGACGTTACATAGAAATGTGCGCCCAGAAATTCTATGAAAAAATTCCTACCTGCTTTTAGAAAATAAAAGCGGTCACACATTGAAAAAAAGTGTCTTTTGTATCCTGACTGCGAGGGTTATTTATTTTTTTATAAATAAATAAAAAAACATTTTAGTGGTATGGTAGCGGCTATACAAAAAAATTGCTTTCGCTAAAACATAGAGCAGTAAGTTATTAGAAAATAGTTGATGTGTCTCTCTGAGAATGCTTGGGGGGGAACACTACGACTAAGGCTATTGCCGAAACGCGTCAGCTTTATTGTTTTATTGTCACTCTGATGTACCAATAAACGTCACTTCAAGGATTACAGTTTTGCCGGCTCTCCTTATTACTGGAACACTTAACATGTGTTCTTTGTGCATTTCTATTCATTCTAATTATCACCCTGACCCATTTAGTGTCCGCAGTGTTGGGAGTCTCCATCAAAAACCCTCCCCCCCTTACATCATGGTCCCCATCTGGGTCCCCTTTAGGTTGGGATACCAACCAGTGTGCCCCTCCCCCTTATCAGAGCCTTCTTCCTGTTTCATCAGGGTCCCCATCAGAGTACCTTTCTCCTCCCCCTCTTTACGTCAGGGTTTCCTTCATAGTCCCATTCCCCATATGTGGGGGGTATCCCATCAGAGCCCCCTTCCCCTTATGTCGGAGTGTCCCGTCGGAGCCCCCTTCCCCTTATGTCGGAGTGTCCCGTCGGAGCCCCCTTCCCCTTATGTCGGAGTGTCCCATCAGAGTTCCCCTTAGGCTAAAACTCCCTCCATCAGTCTCCCCTCCCCCTTTACATCAGAGCCCCCTTCCCCTTATGTCTGGGCATCCCACCAGAGCCCCATTCCCTTTAGGTCAGGGTCCTTATTCGAGTCCCCTCCATCAGAGTCCCCCTTCCCCTTAGGTTGGGGTTCCCAATCAGAGCCCCCTTTAGGTTGGGGTACCCATCAGTGTCTTCCCCATCAGTCTGCTTTCCCTTAGGTCAGAGTCCCCTATCAGAGCCCCCCCCTTACATCAGGGTCCCCCTTTAGGTTGGGGTACCAATCAGTGTGCCCCGCATCAGAGCCCCCTTTGCCGTATGTCAGGGTATCCCATCAGACCCCCCTTTTACTTAGGCTGAGGTCCCCATTAGAGTCCCCCCCTCTTACATCAATGGCCCCCTTTCCCCCTAGGTCTGGAGTTCCCAATCGGAGCCCCCTTAACCATAGGTTGGGGTTCCCGATCAGAGCCCCCCTTTAGGTCAGTGACCCCAATCAGAGAGCCCCCTTCCCCTTAGGTCAGTGACCCCAATCAGAGCCCCCTTCCCCCTTACGCCAGGGTCCCTATCAGAGCCCGTCTTATTGCTGTAAGGCCTGCAGTGTGGTTGTAGCGGCAGAGTGGGAGCCTTGAGGTGGAGAAGGTCTGGACAGAAGAGGTCCCATATTCTTCTGTCAATATTGGGGTACGTTATTGATTGCTAGGACATCAGTACATTTTCAAGCCTGAGTCATCTATGACCATGTTTACTGCTCATCCACCCGAAAGCAAACCCAACAAATAATGAAGACAGAACCTTATTGTGTGCTCTGAGTCTTTAAATGCATCATATTGCTTAATCGGGAGATGCGCCAGGAAAAAGCACCTTCAGTGGGAAACTGACCTGCAGCCAATCAAAATGCAGCACACACACAAAGTGCGTTATAGGTTACCAGGTTTTGTACATCACCACCGCATCTGTCTCTGCTTTACTTAACCTGCCCATTTTATGCTGGTCACATTACAATAAAATAACAAATCCCAACATCTTCACATAAACAACCGGGGACTGGTCAGACCCTGTAGGTGGTCTACACAGCAGCACCCGTCTGTTGTCTAAGCCCCTCCCATCTCCTGTCCACTAAAGCACAACGGCATCTCCAAAAACGAGGATAAAGTAGACAAAGTGAGATGAAAAAGGGCTGGGACAAGGGGTGGGAAGGAGGGGAAGCTGCCCTGGGCACTGTGGTAGCATGTGTGTGTGTGTGTGTGTGTGTGTGTGTGTGTGTGGGGTGGGGGGGGGCACAAGGAGATTGGGGAAGAAGGGATGTGTGTTGGAAGCAGGGCCATCTTTAACACAGGGCAAAAGGGGCAGCTGTCCTGGGCCCTGTCATTGTTGTGGGGCCCAAAACAGCTGCCTCTTGAGCCCTGCACTGCCCCCAAATAGTTGATAAGTGGATTCAGGAGGGTCCAAGAAAATATGTTTGCCCAGGGTCCAATCAATATTAAAGATGGCCCTGGTTGGAAGGGGGCATTTGGGGAGCTGCAAGGGATGAGTCTTGTTCTAGGAGGGGAAATTTTGGAGGGGGAGTGCTGAGAATGGTAATTTAGGGGAATTTGGGATGGGGGGGGGAGATACCCTGTTTGCCCGAAAATAAGGCCTAGCGTGATTGTCAGTGAAAGCTGCAATATAAGCCCTACCCCCCCAAATAAGCCCTACCCTGTTTCCACAAAAATAAGCCCTACCCTGTAAATAAGACCTACAAGGACTTTAACTAGGGCTTATTTGGGGGGTAGGGCTTATATTGCAGCCATCACCGACAATCACGCTAGGTCTTATTTTCGGGGAAACAGGGTATGTACCATAGGCGTGCGCACAGGGTGTGCCGGGTGTGCCCAGGCACACCCTAATTCCCCCATGCGCATTAGTGTTATCGTTCTGTGTAGCAACAGGATCATGGGAAAGATCTCCCTCTTACCGGCTCTGCAATAAGAGAAGTGTTTATCCTTTTCTCTTTCACTGTGCCAGCAGGGAGATCAATGTTCCGGGGTCATATATATGTAGATACATACTCATGCATGTGTGTTTGAGCTTAAGGGTGCACACCCTAATGCATTAGGCTACGCACACCTATGGTATGTACTAAGAGGGGAATTGATAGGGGTATAGGACTTGTGCTAGGAGGATTGAATTTTCTTTTATTGGGGGGGGATATTTGTGCTGGGAGGGTGTATTTCAGCAGTGGGGTAGATTTGTATTGGGTGGAGGGGGAGATTTATGCGTAGGGGGTAAGCATGCAGATTAGTGCTTGCTGTTTTTGTGGGAGGATTTTTGCTGACACATATTGCTCATACATCTTGGGGGGAGGGGTGCAGTTTGGCATGTTCGCCCCGGGCTCTAGATGACCTAGTCCCGGCACTGAGTTGAAGTAACCCGCGAGACGAAAGCATCCCAAGAAGAAGCCAGTCCCGGATTTGACTCTTCAGAGGAGGCAACTGAAAAGAAATGACTGCTTCACCCAAAAACTGGCTTTTCAACCTTCAACTAAAGTGAAGACCACAGAGGAGGACTCTCATTGACTCCGGCACGCCAGTATCACCAGACCGCGGTTGCTAGACAATTGGGATAAATGGCCTTTATGGTGTAAACCGCAAATGTAGTGATGAATCAGACCTAATCGCATGGCGCTGCGACTGGGCGCCATTCATCGTTAATTCATACTACCTGTATAGCCCCCACTATTGAGAGACAGTTAGTTCCGACTGTGTAATCTCTAAAGACTTTAGTGGTATGAATGAGTTACTACAGATCACTCTACGAGGCCATCCTTAGGCTGCTGAATCCAAATTAAAGGTGCACCAAACATATACACTATATTACCAAAAGTATTGGGACGCCTGCCTTTACACACACATGAACTTTAATGGCGTCTTAGTCCGTAGGGTTCAATATTGAGTTGGCCCCACCCTTTGTAGCTATAACAGCTTCAATTCTTCTGGGAAGGCTGTCCACAAGGTTTAGGAGTGTGTCTATGGGAATGTTTGACCATTCTTCCAGAAGCGCATTTGTGAGGTCAGGTACTGATGTTGGACGAGAAGGCCTGGCTTGTAGTCTCCACTTGAATTCATCCCAAAGGTGTTCTATCAGGTTGAGGTCAGGACTCTGTGCAGGCCAGTTCAGTTCATCCACCCCAAACTCCCTCATCCATGTCTTTATGGATCTTGCTTTGTGCACTGGTGCGCAGTCATGTTGGAACAGGAAGGGGCCGTCCCCAAACTGTTCCCACAAAGATGGGAGCATGAGATTGTCCGAAATGTCTTGGTATGCTGACGTCTTAAGAGTTCCCTTCACTGGAACTAAGGGGCCAATCCCAACCCCTGAAAAAAAAAAACCCCACACCATTATTCCCCCCCCCCCCCCCAACCAAATGATTTGGACCGGTGCACAAAACAAGGTCCAAGGTCCATAAAGACATGGATGAGCGAATTTGGGGTGAAGGAACTTGACTGGGCTGCACAGAGTCCTGACTTCAACCCGATAGAACACCTTTGGGATGAATAGAGCGGAGACTGCGAGCCAGGCCTTCTCATCCAACATCAGTGCCTGACCTCACAAATGCTCTTCTGGAAGAATGGTCAAACATTCCCATAGACACACTCCTAAACCTTGTGGACGGCCTTCCCAGAAGAGTTGAAGCTGTTATAGCGGCAAAGGACGGGCCAACTCAATATTGAACCCTACGGACTAAGACTGGGATGCCATTAAAGTTCATGTGCGTGTAAAGGCAGGTGTCCCAATACTTTTGGTGATATAGTGTATATAAAAATACATACATATTCTTCTTTGCTGAACATTGACCCCCTGTAAACTGTATTATGACTGTAGTCAGCACCTTAACCCCAAGTCATAAACTAGCCATCTCCTACAATGCAGTTCTACCCAACGGCATGAACATCATGCCGGAGCTGCCATACTAGGAAGTGAGCCACAACCTTCGATTTAAGTATAAACTGGGGTATCCAGAAAACACCACACACCAACATGCCACTAAAATTTCTTCTCGGGCCAAATAATGGCCAGCAGGCTATAAATATTGACGCGTTTCGCTCATACGATGCAGAACTTTCCTAAAGAACTCTTTGAGAAAGTGCTGTCTTAGCGTGAAATGTATCAAACGTGTTTCCCAACAGCTGTGATTTAATAAAGAAGAAAAAAAACTATTATCATCTCGGTGTCCGGTGTGACTTGTTTTACAGGTTTGTCAGGTTTTGGTGTAAGCAAAATGCAGCAGAGCTTGAAGGGTTTCGCCATGGAGTGTGAAAAGCGTCTCTCATATTTCAACCAGTTTGTAATATTAAGTAACTAGCTATGAAGAGTGTTCAGCTTGAAGCACATAAGAGGTTATTATTTTGTGCTCAAGATGTATTGTTATTAAAGTAACATTATAGTAGCCAGGGCTGGTGCAAGGATTTTTGACACCCTAGGGCAGCGATGGCGAACCTGGGCACCCCAGATGTTTTGGAACTACATTTCCCTATGATGATCATGCACTCTGCAGTGTAGTTGAGCATCATGGGGAAATGTAGTTCTAAAACATCTGGGGTGCCAAGATTCGCCATCGCTGCCCTAGGCGAAACCTCATTTGGCCGCCCCCCTGGCTCCACCCCTGACCCCACCCCCTTTATCCTGCCCATGTAAACCCCACCTTGTTAATGAAGCGCCCATCAAATGCAGCCTCACCAGCGCCCATCAAATGCAGCCTCACCAGCGCCCATCAAATGCAGCCT